>NW_028263381.1:4315000-5785000 GCF_051168715.1 Poecilia mexicana
AGTGGAAACGCTGGAAGTGGAACAAAAGAGGTTGGGTTGGAGTGGGGGGGAGGAAAGTGACAGATGAGTTCAGCATTAAGCCTCCACCAAACTTCTCTGTCAGCTGACCAGGTGTGTGTTTCCAGGTAGGTTTTTGTTGTTGTTGTTGTCGTTGTTGTTGTTAACCATTTGAACAGGTGTTTGTCCAGTAATAAATTTTATGTTTGCTCAGGGAGAGCAGTATGAGTGTCCAGTCCACCCTCTTTGTTGTGGCAGTTTAATATCGGAGGAAAACAAAAGGGTGCAGTGGCAAAGAGAAAAAAGCGTCGAGAACGTTTGAACCTTTCCGTGTTTTGTCGCATTATAACGTCAAACTTCGTTGTGTCTTTCTGCGATTTTATGTGACAGGTCGCCAAAAGGTTGTGCATAACTGTGAAGTTTACGAGTAAAACCTGAAAATTGTGCAATTTTAGTCAATACTCCAACATCAGATGAAGAACGTTTCTAGGATTAAAAGACTAATGTCTAAAGAAACTCATCCATACGTTTATCTTTGGTTACTGCAACAGAGGCTGGGTTTTCATTACAAATATTTACAAAAACCAGGAAGATAGAGTATTGAGTATTTCATCCCAGTTATAAAGCTTCTGGCTTCCTGTAGCTCAGAGAAGAGACTTTAAAATACTTCTACTAGTTAATAAATCACCAAACGACTTAGCACAGTAATACATTAAAGACTTGCTGTTGTATCAGTCTTCCAGACCTCTCAAGTCTTCTGGTTCTGGTCTTTTGTACAACCAGAACCAAACATGGAGAAGCAGCTTTCAGCATCTATGCACCACAAATCTGGAACAAACTTCCAGAAAACTGAAATTGCCAAAATACTGAATTCCCTTAAATCAAGGCTAAAACCCCAGTGTATGATAAGCCTGGCGGGCCACCAGGCTTTAGTTGACCCCCCACCAGGCTAAACGTTATTTATTTATTTAAATCCATCAGTAACAGTGACAGCAAAGACGGGTTTAGCTAGGTTTATGTATAATAAAACATTCTATCTCTTTAAAAAAGCATTTGATTATACATACAAAACCAACAGGAAGACTAGTTTTATTTAGTGCACTGCAATATTTTCTTTATTCTTGTTGTTTTATTTCTCACATTTCCTGTTGGTTTTTAGCCTTTTTTTTTTCAACACAAAAAACACAGTGGAGTGACTTTGTTAGCAAAACTGGGCTTAGCTAGTTTTCTGGAGGAAACCTTGTATATTGCTTCCTTCTTAATTGGTTAATGTACTTCGTTTCTATGAGGTAAGGCACTTTTAATTGCCTTGTTGCTGAAATGTTCTATACAAATAAATTTGATGTAGCCAGTTCTTTATAGAACCATTACAGGAACTCCAGGATATTTGAAATATACTGCTTTCTCACTCAGACAGGATGAATTTTTCAATAATTTTTTAAGCACTCCCACAGATTACCAACTGAATTTAGGTCTACACTTTGACTGGGTCATTCTAAAAATAAATAAATAAATAAATAATATCTTAACGATGCCGTTTGTTCTCAATCTTCTCTAATAAACCTCTGAGGCCAGAAACAAAACAGTTTTACGCTGACAGTAAATTATACACAAGTGGACTCTCTTTACTAATTGCATGACTTCTAGAGAAAATTGGTTGCACTGGATTTTAATCAGGCGCACCGTAGTATCTGGGTGAATACAAAAATGCAACCGACTCTTCTCATTATTTTGTAAACCATTTTAAACACTGCGTGTCACTTCCACTTCAGAATTATGCGTTGCTTCATGTTGGTCTGAAATCTCTACTGTTGTTCCGTTTTTGCCTTTTGAATGAATGGATGAGCAATTTAAGCAAATGGTTGTGTGTTACTTTTATTTGCATTCATCCTCATTTACCTCAAAGTAAAAATATCACAGTTCATTTGAAATAAGACAAAACTAACTTGCATGTTACTTTTCAGCAAGATATAGGATTTTGTTTTAAGGCAATAATTATCAAATATTAGTAGGGAGGTTTTTTTGTTTTACATCGGAAAACCATTTTGTTTTCTATGTTTTCTAACTTGTTTTGAGAAGGTTATTTTTTGCAGTGTATAAGACACAGGAAGAGATTTTGGTTATAAAATAAGTTTTCTAATTTGTTATCTCTAGGAGACAAAAGAAAATCTTGATTTTCTAAATCATGATTAAATTAAACTATTATTTTAACAGAAGTACAAGCAAAACCTGTGAAGTTTGAGTCAAGAAAAATAAAAATAGAAGTGAAACATTCACACAGAAACCCCAGAGCAGCTGGACATTCTCCTGTAGTGTGTAAACCCTCACAGCCACTATGACATACATGCAATCAAGCAGCTCACTATGTGTTGGGGCGCGCGCGAGTGTGTGTGTGAGCATAGACAGGGGCGATCCCACACTAAGCATTGGGTTGTTTAGCAGCTCTCTGCGTCAGAGCAGCTGTTAATATATGAAATGTTGCGCTGCTGCCCTTCATTTGTACTCAGTGGATCTCCAGACCTGGAAGGCATGAAGCCCGTGGTTAACGTAGTGTGCATTCATCGCTTTTAATCTAAACTGCTGCGCCGCTGGCACTCTGCTTCTCTTAAGGATGTTTGAGTATCAGATGCTCTGGGAGATTTCAAAACCTGAAAATGTTCAACTCACGTTTTGATTTCGTCTAAAGAATCAACCTGCGTTCACATCAGACGTCCTGAGGTGTACGTTAATCAGTAGTTTTCTTTCAAATCCAGAGAGAACAACTCATTTTCCAAAGAGCGTAGCAAAATGAGGATGTTGTATGAGATAATTTAGTTGTAATGTTGGTTCCACATGCTTTGTGTCTTTATTTTGTTGATATGTTTTGCTTTTTCATGTGCAGAAGTTTTTTTGAAATCCCACACTATGATTTTTTTTTTTTACCTTCATCATCCCTAATTTTATTATTTTCTTCTCTAATGAATGGGCAGCTGTACCTCTCTGCCCATGTGTTATGTTGTTTGTTTTTGTCCTTTTGTGTTGTTTGGATAGGCTACACTGAAAAAAATTTCATTGTGGCAGTTTTTTCATCCACTGTATTTTACAGCTCATGAATAAAATTGACAAAATTGTTTGAGATTAGTCAAATAAAAAAAAAAATGCAAACACCCATTACCTGTCCACCAAGCTGGATTCTACATGTAGATCTTTCACTCTGCTTTTCGTACGCTCATTTTCAAAATCAGCTTCACCTGCTAATGTCAAGAAAGTGAGAATTATGGCTCTTATCTCTTTCATTCTTTTGAATCTAATGTAAAGATTTGCTCTTACAGACTGTAGTAAACTCACTCTGCATTAAAAAAAAAGTCTTACTGTTGTGTTACTTTAGAGCAAGTTGTGTAGCATCTGCAGAGCTGGTTGTGTAGCTTTATTCACATGATGTGCATGAGTAGATGTTCACCGCAGCCATCTGGAGGACCCGACCTGAGAAAGCCTGCAGGTCTCTGTACATGCAACTGCACTTACATATTTTCATATAATGTAGCACGACCATGTGGAGGATTTCATCTGGGTTAAAATGACATATATAAAATCACAAGTTTCTTTTGATTGAGATAATTTGAAAAAAAGGAATAATGTAATACAGATTAAAAGATTAATCGGTTGTCCAATTAACTGGTTGATCTTTGCTCAATAATTGGCATCAGAAACACAGAAATATACTAATATCATCAAAATGGTGCAACTTCTGAGAGTGCATTGCTGTTATGATGAAATAAATTGTGCTGAGAGACTACTGTACCAAGCATGGCGGTGGCAGTGTCATGGTGTGGACCCGTTCAATAAATGAGAACATCATTTATTTCTGTTCATTAGGATGATTTTCCACTTACAGTTAATGGAAAATTTAAAATAAGAATATTACATCAGTAAAAAAAAAAAAAAAACCTTTTTAAAAACATAAATGTGTCGGTATAAAACAGAAGTTTTATACCGGCTTTATGGTTGTGAGTTTCTAAAGATACTTAGACTCTGAAAAAAGAGACTCATTGGTTTGTAATTTATTGATTATGACTATAAATGAACATGGCTGGAGTGAAGAGGCAGAACAACTTCCTTTAAAATGTTCAACTTTACCTTCAACCAACACAATTAGGTGTTATTTTGGGCCCACTGACTTTAAAGCAACAGTATGTGACTTTTATAAAAAAAATTATATTTTTCACATATTTGTTAAAATTATTACTATGTTGTGACAGTAAACAATTAATCTGTGAAAAAACTGAACTACTTCCCAGAAATACACCGCTTGGTCAGAAACAACCAATCAGAGCTAGGAGGAGGGTCTTATCACTGTCAATCACTCTTGTTTTCTGCTATGCTACAGATAGTTCTGCACACTGGAGCCTGCCAAGAATGCTAAGAACAGTTAATGTGACGGCTAAAAAGTAGGTTTCCACTAGCCATTAGCACATTGAGCACTGTGTACACAAGGTTGATTGACAGCACCAAGACCCTCCTCCTGGCTCTGATTGGTTGTTTTTGACCTGGAGTGTTGCATTTCTTAAGATGGCAATAGGAGGAGGAGAAGTTTGATTTTTTATTTTTTATTTTTTATTTTTTACAGATTATCTGTAAAAAGTTTGTCATGAACATAGTCACAGTTTGAACAAATTGGTAAAATATATATATATATATTTTAGCAAAAGTTACATACTGCAGGTTTAAGTGCTGAATAATTGGCAATTAAGCTTTTTAAGCACAACATTGATTTCTACACATGACTATGAAACATATATACTCATGGGGCAAAGGAAAAAGAAGAAAAAAGTGGATTCATAAATCTAACACTGGCTTCTCGATAATCTAGATTTCAGAATAACGAACCCAAATCGATGCACCAGGCGACTCAGTGAGTGTATATGTTGCTGCATCTGCTGCATTTCTCTGTGTTATGGAAGTGATTTATGAACGTACATCCAGATAGTGTCAGCAGGCCACGACTGCTGGAAAATCGTTTCTCCGCAGCATATAGACTGCTGATTCAAGAGAGTTCTGCTGATTGCTAAAATCCCATCAGAAGGGGGTTATTATAAGGTTAGCATTCGCTCATAATAACCCCAATCACAACAACACGACGGGTTGTAAAGGGAATTGCCATCACAATGAAGTGAAGTGGCCATAAACAATATTAGCTTGACTTTTTATGGGAAAAGACCAAGGAGTTGGGATGGAGTGGGGTTGCTTCTCACGGGAAAGTGCTGCTTAAGTTGGCATAAAAAAAAAAAAGAATAAATAAATATAAAAAAGATTGGAGACTTGGTCTGCACTTGCAGCTGTATCTCAAAATGCAGTGAAAGACTTGAAAATGTCATCATTAGCAGGCATTTCCATAAGAAGAAGAAGAATGTCTAGCCAATCGTGAATAGTGAAATGTCAAGAGAAGAGGTGAATCTTTCATATTCTGAGCCTCTATCAAGACTCACACTTTGAAACTCTCGGCACAGTTGGATAAGAATGTCAAAAGACGAGCAAAGGGGAGGAAAAAAAAACTGAAAAAAAGAGAGACTGCGAGACTGACAGTCGCAGAGAAGGGATAGGATGGGGGGAATTATACACAGACCTGTCTGCCTGTTATGCACCATTATGCATTTTCGCTTCATCATTAAAAGTTTTCTTAGAACTGCAGAGCAGCAAGTTGATTTCCTATTTTCTTCGTGGCCATATGCTGCAGAAACTCGTAAAGCATATCGTGATGCACGTCTCGGAGACAATCCTTTGATTAGAGACCTGAAGCGTTCAGGTGAAAGAACTGCGCTGGTCAATATGAGTTTACATAAGATTGCAGACAGGAGAATATGTATGTGACTTGAATAATAAAAAAATTCAATCATCCTTCTTATAGAATGCTTATTCTACTTTACCTTTTTTTAAAAGAAAAGTTAAGTAGAATAAACAGAACTGAGAGAAAATGACCAAATTTAATCATATAATCAGCATTTAAATAAAACTTTAGTTGATAGACTGTTCACCTCCATTTGCAGATGCAATTCTTAAATCTCACATGATAAAACTATGGAAATGCCTCTGATTTTTGTCACCTGTTTGCAGGTTGGTGTGTGTTAAACCTGAGTCTATCCTTCAAATGCATGCCGCTGTGCACAAAACAAAGCTTATTTTCGCAAGATTTGCTTGTCATCTCGAGAAAAATGCGTAAAACGTCCACTGTGGGCTTCCGTAGTTTTCTGGCTCTTGCTCTTACATACTGGTTGTGATTCAGCAGCGTAAAATGTGATTACGTGTAACTTTGTTCCTGGTCTCAAGATTTTGATTCGGCCTGCATGTAATACAGTGTTTGAATGTGCAGAAATTAGAGGAAACAGTTATTGTTATTGCTAGCACAAGTTAGCACAACAGTTAGCAAACCCCATTGGATTCCTGAATGGTGTAGAACTCCATGTAGTCGGGTGTGAAATTTTCCAGATACGGTACAAGTTCAGACTTCTGGGTAAATGTGGCTTTATACTGAAGATGAATCATTGGTTTCCAACAGCAACAGAGTTGATGTTGAACTGGAGTTTAGGGCCGGTCCCATGACAAATAAAAAGAAAAGCACATTTACCCAGCAGCTGATGAGAAAGGACTGTAACTCAGATAGAAGAGCAGTGAGTATTTACTACACACTTATTCAGGAAATTAGAATATTATTTTAAAAAATTCATTAATTTTAGCAACTCGCCTCACTAAGAAACATAAAAATAAATTACAAGCAGACTCATTTTGCTGTTTTAAAGTGTTTATTTCTGTTAATTGTGATGATTTTTTATCACAATTAAAGCTAATGAAAACATGACATGAAAGGTAACAACAAAAACCAATAGAAAGATCTTTATCAATATAGAGATGTGGGCTTGTTGAGATGTTTGCTTAATACCTGCTGAAAGGTTGTCATTTCCAATAAAAGTCTTTTTTTATATATATATATATATATAATTGTAATGGATGTTGCCGTAGAGTGAAAACAACGACTTGGCCAGAAAAAAAGTGTAAACTCTAAACAGTCTTTCCCACAAACAGAAAACACACTTCAAGTTCTCATCCTTGGACAGTATTACTGATACAAATGAAAAAGTATCAAACAACGTAGACCTAATTACTCCTGCACACCAATAAAACCTCGCTAAACGTCTCCCGTCTCACTTTCCATTCAAATTCATTTGCTTGCCTTGATATACGCGTATAAAAAGTACATTTAAAACCGCTGTTGTCTAAAATGTGCTGAGCACTGAGGATTCTCTCTTTGGCTTCACGCACAGATGCATTCACAGCCTCAAGCGGTTTGTGTCCCATCATCTGGCAACACACAAAGTTAGTTAGGACACTTTTCATTTGGCTGCTGCATTGCGCCAAGCCATCTCGGGGCAGCTTTATGCCGAGCCACTGGTGCTTGGATGTTCAATGACAGATCCCAGGCGATGTCTTATCTAATCCTGCCGAGCAACAAAGGTGACCAGAAACGCCATTTATCAACCTGCCAAGCCCCAACTGGAAGCTAAACCCACGCTTAGCTCCTGTTAAAGACTTAAGATTCTTCTGGAAACATTGAATTGATCCTGAAGGATTCAGCATTTGGTAAAATACTAATCCATTTTTTTTTTTGCACTGGACCTATTCCTAAGAAGGGGAATTACCTGATTGGTTTACCTGCCTTCCACCAGTAACAAAGTAATGCTGATGTTCCAGATTGCATTACGAGGGCCTAAAGCTTGATTATTTTCTTCCAGCAGCAGTGGGATCTAGGAGACGCACTGATGTGTTGACTTGGCAGGTTTTCTAAGAGGCCATGCCACTGTCATGGTACAGAAGTCCCAGAGGAAAACCACTCTTACAGGCTGACATGCATTTCCAGCTGTGACGTAACCCAGAACAGAATTTAACAGATTGGCATGCTTCTAATAATTTCAAAATTATATTACTTATGGCTTAAAATAGGTTCTCATATATGCCAACTTGGCAACCTGCAAAACAGAACATACACATTTTGTTCTGGTCTTCACTTTAGATCATGTTAAGAATTTTCTTAATTGTAATTGGTCTGATGAGAAATCAGTCATAAATCATAGTTCAAGTCTGTCTTAGTTTTTGTGATACCTTTGCATTTTTCTACAAAAGTTACAAAAATGTTGGTATTAAAAGATAAAGGTTTCTTTACTGTTGTTCCCCAGGCAAATGTTTTCTTGAACAGATGTAGAAAAGATTCTATCCAAACAACTTAAAGGGTTTCCTCCAGTACACTATGAGTCTGGCGGGCTGCCAGGCTGAAGCTTGAACTACAGGCGGCGACGTCACTCTTTCAAATTTACTTTCTTATGCAACTTGCTCAGTGAGGTGACAATCATCCTCCTGCCAGCCAAGCAACCAGCGAAATTCGTGCATGTGAAGTTTTGGGCATGTAGACTTATACAGCAAGGTGACGCAAGAAAATTGAAAAATGTTCAACTTGTATTGGTGCCGTCACAATAGTTTATTTGGTTTCACCCTGGGTGGCTAAAACCGTAACCTGTCATGTGTCAAGCACATTAAAGTTGATGCATTAAACTAAGCAAGAGCAATCACAGCGTCTGGGATGGCTAATAATTACCTTGTCATATTTTAAAATTTCCTGCCAACTTTTAACAATTTTTTAAAACACAAAAACATATTGTGCCTCTGGTCGGCTCCCCATGCACTCCTCCCACTACGATTAGCAACTTTTTAGGGGGAAGCCCTGAAACTTGAAAAATAAAAAAGTAAGAAAGGCGTTAGTCTCTCCCCGCCTCTTTGGATGTTCTCATCCCATCCAAACATAGGCTCTTAATTTAGAGAGTGAGTTTGATGCGGATCTTTGTCTGATATGCATCATCGTGTGAGGAATGCCAACTTTGGACAATTTTTGGATCTGGTTGGATAGAGATGAATTTCTCTGCTGATGCTCGTCCCACACTTAAAGGCGTCTAATCCCAAAGTGATAGTTCATTACAGTCTGTGATTAGACCCTCTCCCGTCACGCCATCAGCAAACTAATAATGTGTGAACGGAGCTCATCAGCGAGCCGAGCACAAAGTGCAGCTTATGAGTAATTTTCTGAGTGCTGCAGTCCTGGAGACGTTCCAGACGTACTTGCAACACACGAGGTGTAATTAGATCCAATTCAGTTCTTGGACCGCGAGTTTTACCGATGTGAAAGAAACTCATCATTAATCACAGAGGTGCATAGCTTATCGGTTGTCAGTCACATTTTTGTTTGAAATTGCTTCTCGTTTTGATTTGATTCTAATTGTAATAGGACATTGTTACAACTTGTGTGATTTTTTTTGACTCTGTCATTCAAAACTTGCCTGGATTCACATTATTTATCCACCATGCATTTGTATACGGAATTATAAAAATGTCAATGTAAGACCTTTACAATGCTGCCAATGAATGTGATGTTAGACATTTTTGAGCCTTGTTCATCTTGAAATGCATTTTTATTAGTCTTATTTGAATTTTTTCTCAGTAAATTAGTAATATACCATCCATCCATTCATCCCCACTTGATAATATAAGGTGCTCACAGAACAACAGAAAGATACACATGACAGACAACCATATCTTCTCACACTCAGACATAAGGGCAAATTAGAAAGACAAATTAAGCTAAAAATATGCAGATCTTAGAGTGAAGAAAGAACCTAGAGTACAGAGAGAAACAACCTTGGATCCACCTAAGCTCAATTGTTTTATGATTTGTAACCCTGTACCTACTGCCAAGCATGGTGAAGGCAGCTTCATATAAGGATCTGTTTTTGCTAGTTCATTGCACAAAACAGGTGAAATAATAAACACGGAGGAGGATCTCCAAATTCTTCAACTTTGGATCAGCACTCCTAATATTAAATAACAAGATCTGGGTATTTCATACCATTACCATACAGTTACCATATAAATAACCATATCATACCATTACTATACCATTATCATAATTCCTAACTCTACCCATTAAAAATGCATGGACTTTGCTTAAAAGTTCATAAAAGGAAGTTAAATTTACCAATTTAAATGAGCTCCTCTGCTCTTAAGAGCAGAAGTGGGAAATATTCATTTCCGATCCATAAAGTTGTTCTCACACGACCTAAAAAAATATATTGTCAATGTATTTTTTAAATTTTCACCAAAAAGTCAATGACTCCACACATTGTGTTCTCAGTGACTCATTTCCTTTGCTTTTTTTCGTGTCTCAGCACAACATGAATTGCTGTTAGACGTCTCTTTCTATAGATTTTAAGGTTTGGCTTTCTGAGTGTAAAAATGCCCCTGCAGCTATTATAAGAAAGAAAGGCTGCAGTTACTGATTAGATAAACATTTTAGTGAAGCTAAAATGTTTGTTTCTTTCTTTCTCTCCCCACAGATTCCCTCTGCTGAGTTCTGAGTGGACAGAATTCGGATAGGGTCTCCGTCTGAACTCTGTCTGGCAACGCCCATCCAATGGAAGTAGATATGATTGTTTAACCATTAGTTACCTGGCTGCTGGTTACTTTCTCAAAGCTTATACAGCATCTCACCCTACCTTGAGATAAATCATCAGTAATAAGTAAAGAGACACTTTAAATTTAGTTAGTGCCAACTCTCCTTGTGCCAAGATGGATGAAGCACCTAACAACAGAACTTCCTTGGTCAAAGGTGCCAAGGACATCGCAAAGGAAGCCAAGAGGCATGCTTCCAAAAATTTCAACAAAGCTGTTGATCGTGCCTCTGACGAATACTCTGCCCAACGCAGCTACAACCGCTTCCACAACGAGGATGAGGACAACTACAACGCGTACAATCAGCCGGATGGCCAATACGGCGACAACGCAGCCAACGACGAGGACGGGGCGTCCAGCGACGCAACTGAGGGCCACGACGACGAAGATGAGATCTACGAAGGCGAGTACCAAGGCGTGCCGGCCTCCAACAATGAAAAGCCACGGGATGGGCAGGTGGCTCTGGGCCTAAAGAGCCTCAAGAGCCAGAAGGAGTTGGAAAACGAGAGGCAGGCCGACGAGGAGGAGCTGGCTCAGCAGTATGAGCTGATCATGCAGGAGTGTGGCCACGGGAGGTTCCAGTGGCAGCTTTTCTTCGTGCTCGGACTGGCGCTCATGTCTGACGGCGTGGAAGTGTTTGTGGTGGGGTTCGTCCTGCCCAGCGCTGAGACGGACATGTGCGTCCCCAACTCTGGCGCGGGATGGCTCGGTAAGTGGTCTCTTCACATGATACCGTATGAATGTGTGAAACCACCGCAAGCCATTCTTCTTTATGTTACTCAGTGGGTTTTTAAACGTCCAGTGTTTTGTAAAATTGACTTTTGCATATTATGCATACCTGGAGTGAAATCCTTTAATCTCCCATGGCAACCATTCAGTTGTGCAAAACACTTGGGTAAAATCCACACAACTCCAGAAGGATGTCACATTCAACATATTCTAGAGATAACATAAGTGCAATAACAAGGCATTTTATTAACATTTTGTGCTTTTCTGCCCCACAGACACTTATTTCTAAATGATTTTCCTCTGAAACTTTTCTGAAACCCACCAAATGTTGTGAAAAGTAGCCCAAATTTTAACAATCTTTTTCTTTTGTTCAACCAAGCATTTTCAAAAGTCAGTGTTGCTGATATGGAAACACTGACTTTAGCCCTCTAAGAAAAACACGTAAAACGCTAGACTGAAGTTTGTCAAAAACAAAGAAAACAAAGATCATGACTTCAGGAATAAAATCTTGTTTTATACAGATGACATCAAAAATTTACACTTTGAGTCCATAATTTGAATAATGTAGAAGCAGTCATGGAGTTGTCATGGCACCAGGTATTTGAATGCACGAGTAGGAGGTGTCATCACTCTGAATGTGTGCCGCTTGTCTTCCTATTTTCTCACTGATATCAAAAATAACTTCAAGCACAATATTTTTTTTCCTTCAGTTTACACTAATATTGGATTCTTTACACAGACAACAAGACAAACAGTACCGTTTCTGCCGGCGCAGTGTTACGATTTTGAGATTGTTCTGACCGGAGACGGAGGCGAACGCTTCCCTTTGAAGAGCGGGACGGTTTGCTGTTCACCCGGACTGATCCCGTGTTGTGACTCATCTCTCAGTGGGAGCCAGGAGGGAAAGAATAGAAAGAATGAGTCATTTTACCAGCTGGCTTACACACAGCATAAATAATGGATGTGTGTACACGCTCACTTGTGAAGGATAAACCGTACACAATGGACTCAATTGGCGCTTTTATCACCGATCCTGTGAGAAGGTCAGCGACTCGAGAAGCGCTTGATAAGAGCGTCTTCTGTCTGAAAGGAGGAAACAGCAGAACTGATAGATTACAGGGAAAGCTGGAGTTTATCTGCAGGAATGTTAGCTTAGAGTCAATGTTTAGCTGGTGTCTAATGTTAGCCTGCAGTTCATCACAGGAAGCACTTTTAAACAATAAGTTGTTCTTGTCCTTTCACAGATCCTGAGGAATTGATGCCAAATTAGTCAATCTTTGTTTCATCAGATCAAAGGATCTTTGCTGATTGTGCTGTAAACTTGACAGTCTTTATTTTTCACTATAAAGACGATAGCGTCTAGTCTAATAGTTCAGATCTAATTATTTCCTCCAACAGTTTTTCCATTTCATTCAAACTTCATTTACATCATTTTAACTGAGCTTTACTGCTCCAAACGCTGCCAAAACGCCACTGTGTTCCTCTTTAGAGGTCTGTGTTTAGACAACTGCTAGCACACTTTTTATGTGTAAATAAATCAAAGAGAAAAAAATTATCTAAAACATTTTTTGACCCGTATAAACATTCATCTTGAATTATTGTAAGGGATTATTAGCATTCATTTATAATAATTTTAAGATATGAATAAAATGCCTCTTCCTCATGTTATAATCTAAGCTGAGATACCATCAAATAGCAGATTGTCGTCTTCTTCTTCTCTTGTGTTTCCCCTCCATCACCCTCACAGTATAATCCATTTAATGCTCTCTCAGAGCTTCTCCGTCTCTCATAGCCATGCTGGTGATCTGACGATACGGGCTTGGGTTAATCTCTGCAGCATTGTGCTTTACTGCAGTTTAGCCATGGTAGACTGGCTCACGTACCTCCCTGGAGAAAAAGGGGAGGGAGAGCGAGAGCGCTGCTTTCACTCCCCTCCTCCCCCCCCTTTGATTTGGTGCTCCACGACATATGGCTCGGATGTGGGTGTTTTCCTGCATTGCTATAGTCTGAACAAAGAGCCAACTTTGTTTGTTTGTTTGTTTGTTTTTTTACAGAACTACATGTAATACGGTATTGATTTAAGTGTGCTCTTAACCATAATAGAATATAATAATTTATCTCTGCCTGCCCCCAACAAAAAAATTAATCAGTGGTGCACCAATATGAACATTCGGACCAGTCTCAACAACTGATATTTATTGACATCTATAAAATATGTTGCATGTTTATGTCCGCTGGAATTATTTCCCCCACTTTTATTATCTACTCTCAATAATTAGTACATTTGTTTAGCATGAGTCCCGCTTCACACCTTTTGATTTTAGTTGGCCATGCTACGCTAGCTTGAGACGCAAAGCAGCTCGACAAATTTGACTGGCAGCCAATCAGAAAGATAAAACAATAATGTTCGATAAAGCCATAATTTTTCAATAGTGACTGAAAAAGAGATTTGATTTTTTTAAAAAATGTGTTGGATTAACTCTTTATATTTTTGCATTTTTTCTTCAGGTTTTCTGAGGTCGCTCCTCCAGCGCCCTCCGGTGGCGCCCCCTGCTTAGGAAATTAATCTGTAGCCATAATCGCTCACTTTTTAAGTAAACCTGGATAAAAGTTACACAACAATCTGAAATCATATTCAATGTATTGCATATGTGTGGATCAGTACTGCTGTACATGCTATCAATAGTCAAACAGTGCATTGACAGAACTTAGAGGGAGAGAAAACAGTAACTAAACCCCAATGAGGGGAAAAACAAATCAGCAGGTGTTAAAGTAATTAATATCTGAGGACCGTGATTTGCACCTGAGGGGTTTCTCCTCTCTCTCTCACCGCCACTCCTCATCTGTCTCACCGCCTGCATCAGCCCACCCATCAGTCACACGTGGTCCTCTGGGGTTCCCCTCAGCGCTCGCTTAATGTCTCGAGCGTTCCAGCTGAGAAAGTAAGCGCTCGACTCGCCTGTGACGCAGGCCGTCTGTTTTTCTGTCTGTCTCTCCTCTCATCCATGTCAGGATGCTGCGTGGCTGCGAGGAGAGAAAAACAGAGCAGAAACTGAGGCGCCGGGAGAGACTCGCGCTTACACATAAGAGCTAATTAAAGTGGAAAAAAGCAGCGCAGGGAGACCACTGAAGTCAGCTTAAGAACCGGAAACAAAAACAGAGCTGTTTAGTGTTAATAAAGTTAACAAATGCACCCCTCCTCTTGCTTTATGAAAAATATTAATGCCATCTTTACTCTTTTTACTTGAATAGTAATGCTTTCATGAAGTCCTAGCTATGTGGAAATAAACGGCATCTTTTCGTCTTATTTCTGCTGTTCTTACTCTCACTGGCCTCAGTTAGATTTTTAAAGGGGCAGTATTATGTGTTTTCCATGTGCAATGAAGTAACTACGTTAACTTCACTTGTTGTATATTAAATATGATTTAAAAGAAATTTGACTTTGTAATTTAACACTTTGAAATTGAGCCTCTGTCTCTTTAAAAAACTCCAGCTCTTTCTGAAACTTCAGGAAGTCATCATAACCCTCTATTAACCCTTTAACAGCATTTTTACCAGCATTTCACTGAGAAGTAGCTCCCATAATGAGCTCAGCCGATATGCAGTTTCACCAGGTGTTTGCTAATTGCTGCTGGCTAGTCTGAAGGAGCTGAGTGGAGGAGTAGGAAGGGAAAGGCTCCTCTGTGAGGAAGAAGCTAGTAATCTGCAGCTCTGAGGAGGAACCTCATCCTCGAAGGCGGAGCTAGGTCCAACCAGGCGTCTTGCACAGCTGAATGGTTGTCATGGGAGATTAAAAGATTTCTCAAAAATGCATGAAAGAATCAAAGCAACACTCCATGTGTGCTTTTGATGAGGAAGTAATATATAGCAAGATGTAAAGCTCAAAAAGTTGATTTTACTTAAAACTGTCCCTTTAAAGTGCTGAGGTCACCTGTTTTAATCTACATGATTTACTTAAACTCTACATTTATGAACGGACTATTGCTTATCCAAATTATCTGGGAAGGTAAACTGCTTTATAGATGTGATGTACTTTATAAAACAGACACGGTGAAAGTGTTTGCTTAACTACGTCAAACACGTGATACTGCCACCGCTACGCTCTGGTGCTCGAAACTGACCCTCGCAAATATACATAAAAGCTTTCAAGGTCTGACCCCAGTTTGAACCCTAACAGAAAATCACAAATCCAATCTCAGAAGCCTTTTATGCTGCGTCTCAGATGCCCCATCGCTATAACCACCCTGCCGCCCTCCCCCCAACTGCTCCACACACACACACACACCCATCCTCCACCCTTTATTACACGTACCAACGCAGCATGAGAGCGGCCATAAAACAAACGAGGTGGCGCTCCGCAGATACCATCTCTTCCCGAACACGCACCCGCGTGTATCTACACAAATCAGAAGGCGCCAGCCGTTTTTTATTTTTTATTTTTTTTTTGTGCAAAATGCAGCATTTTCAGACGCTCCGTTTGATACCGTATCACACGGCCTCCTCCTCATATCCTGAAGGAGGCTCCTCTGCCGCTGCAGTGCATAGATTCTGTGACTGTCACCTGTAATGAATCACTCCCTCTTGGCGTGCCTGCGCAGCGTGATAAGGCCCCCCTGCTCTCAGTGAATCTGTCCCATCACCAGAGACGCAGCGAGCGCAAAAAGAACAGAAGACCTCCTCTCCCTCGCCAGCTTATTTTCTTTGCTGCCTCATCAAACAATCGCATCTCCACTTCCACTAGCATTAGCATTTTTATTAGCACACAACAGAATAAAGTGGACCATTTACAGCCCTGGCAGCTCTCGCCCCTGTCCACGACCACCCTGTGTGGAAAAAAAAAAAAGGCTCCAAACTCCTGTAGAGGAGTTACCGAAAAGAGAAACTACTAATTTATGAACACTTCAGTAGCTGTGTTTCCTTTACAAATGTGCTCAAAACTTTGTCAATGTTCCGCTAATGTCAAAAGAAAACACAAGTTTGCAATTTCGACATTTCTGTTAAATAAGAAACGCAATTAAAATCACACTTGAATAAGTTTGTTCATGCAATAAGTTGTTAGAAAACAGTCCATGCCATCATAATCCATTCACTTCCTGTCATCTTCTTTGTCTTTTCCACCAATAGCAACATCCGGTTGTTGATGACATGACTCATGAGATGCAAAAAGTGTTTCCATTGCAGTTTTTCATATCAACTTTAAGCGTTTCAGTAACAAATATATGATAGAAATGATGGACATCAGTCAAGTTACACATCAACACATTTCAGCAACAAAGCACTTAAGTGATTTACTCCATAAAAGCCATTTATGAAACAAGCAATAAACACCACATTTTGTCAAATATCATCAAAATAATCAAATACATGTCAAATATGTTGATCAGTGTTCCAGTTATTACGACTCAAAGCCAAATGGAAACATGGGTTTTTAGTCTAGATTTATAGGAACTCAGTGTTTCAGCTGTTTTGAGTTTTCTGGAAGTTTGTTCTAGATTTGTGGTGCATAGAAGCTGAAAGCTGGTTCTCCATGTTTGGTTTTGGTGTAGAGAAGACCAGAACCAGAAGACCGGAGTGGTTTGGAAAGTCCTTAATGAAAAGAGTCCTTTAAACCTTTCAAAGTGTAATAAAAGCATAATAAAGTTTTAAAAAAGAATTGCCTATTTTTTGTACATTTCTATACTCCAAACATTAGAGTGACAGAAAAGCAAAGAAGGTAAAGAATCTTGATGGGGGTTAAAATTTTTCTCACAGCCTTTATTGTAATCTAACAAAACGGCAGAATAATTAAAACCTGGCCAATAAAAATTGAACAGCTGAGTCATAAACTAACGCATCGTCACCGTGCCGTACAGAAGTTACTGTAACATATTCCTGTGTACTTATAATGTGGTTGTAAAGGCTAGTTAAATGAAACCTGATCGTACCATCCTCACACTGCAGAGTTGATCCAAACCCAGACATATCGACTGTCATTAGACTCTGGCAGTGTAATCGCAAAACCCCCAGTGCAGTTAAAACACTGTCTGGGTGATCTACAGCATCGTGGACTGGAGTCACAATGTGGTTCATTTTAGTTCTATGAGCCGAGCTCAACTAATCGATCCTCTGTGTGCCATCAGTGTAGTCTGCTCGGTGTGTGGCTGGGAGCAACTCAGTTTAGTTTTGCTTTAAAAAGATACCAACATCTCAAATGTTGTAGAGATGACTTCCCACAAGAGGTGGGCGATACGGACTTAAATTTTTATCTCAGTATTTTGGAGTTCTGTTATGATAGCGATAAAAGTGACGATAAGAACTATTTATTACTGCTTTTTTAGGTAACTGTATGGTTGTGCCACACCAAGTACCTTAAAGAATGACTGATTTGTGTCACTACGCTGCACACAGTAACTACATTTAACAGTGTTTTCAAATGTATTGCTGCTTATCGATGGTTTCATTGAACAAACAGTGGAGAAAAACAGTAAAACTACCAATGCGGACAGTTTTAGGTGGCTTTAAACATATTTTATTGGAATTTATCGTGACAGAAATAAATCAGAATTCCTATTGTGATAAGAAATTTATCACGAAAAACGATACGATTCCCACCTGCTTTGCTTCTTTGAGTCTTTGCTTCAGCATTCCCGGTTGTACTGCTCCTGATCAGCTTTATTGTTCGGATTAGTTACCAACTTCACTGCAAAGACACAAAGTCTCACCAATCATTTTTTTATATCTAATATCTAATGCAAATATCTGACAAATAAGTTTTCAGCAAGACAGGAGCTTCTTTTAAGACAACAATTCATTAATTTTGATGAAAAAATACTAGTTCTACTGTCAGATTATTTCACTTATTACATGGGAATCATTTATTGTTATAAGTGAAATAATTTGCCAGTAGAACCAATACTTTCTTGAGTAAACATTTACTTAAAACAAGCTCTTATATCTTCCTGGAAAGGTTACTTGTAAGTTAGTTTTGTTTTATTTCAATTGTACTGAGATATTAGAAACTAGAACATAGATTCTTGGTAAGATTTTGTGTTTTTGCAGTGTTAACGTTTCTAAAAGCTGAATATGTTGAGGCTTTAGTAATTTAGTAATTAAAAATATGCCTCTTTGCTCTCTATCTGCCTCCTTCCCTCTCTGCAGGCAGCATTGTGTATCTGGGCATGATGTTCGGAGCGTTTTTCTGGGGCGGCCTGTCGGACAAGGTGGGCCGCAAACAGTGCCTGCTCATATCCATGTCCGTCAACGGCTTCTTTGCCTTCCTCTCCTCCTTTGTTCAAGGCTACAGTATGTTCCTCCTCTGCCGCATGGTGTCTGGCTTTGGGTGAGTGCACTTAACCTTTACCTTTCATTACTTTCCCTGCTCTTCTTCCCTTCATCCTCAGTGGAAATGAGATTCTGAAGGCCCCTGTGAGGATTGTCCCCCTATATGCAGCCTGATCCTTCCTTCCGCTGCTCGTTGCTCTGCCGTCTCGTCTTCTTCTTTAAAGAAATCGCACAAAACCGACACGTTTGCAGAAACAAACCACAGACAATAAGTGAACATCTGCAAACTGTTGTCAGCTCGGCTGCCAGCTTCCTTGATAAATGGTTTGCCGTCCCTTTGCAGTTATCCTTCAGCATATTCATACAGTAGATGAGTCTTTGGTGGCGTTGATGTGAGCTGATAAGCTGCCGAAGAAACAAATAGATTTGGTTTTAGCGGACTTGAATGGGTTTGCCAGATTGGTTTGGAAACGTTCTGTTCAGTTTATCTATTTATGGACAACAAATGTCATCATATGGCACTTCAAAAGTTATACAGGCCATCTTCGTATAGCGTTAGGTTCTTAGCATAATTGCCGAAGTCATATTTTAAAGGGTCAGTATTATGTAAAATCAACTTTTTTGAGATTTACAGCGTATAATGTTATTCCCTGATCGAAAACATACAACATGGAGTGTTGCTTTGATTCTTTCATGCATGTTTGAGAAATCCTTTAATCTCAGCTATGCAAAATGCCTGGGTTGGACCCAGAACCGCCTTTGAGGACGAAACTCCTCCTCTGAGCTTCAGTTTCCAAGTTGCCCCACTCAGCTCCTTCAGACTAGCCAGCAGCAATTAGCAAACACCTGATGGAACTTTTGAGCTCATTATACGCGCTAATTTTCAGTGAAACACTGGTAAAAATGTTGCTAAAGGTTTAATAGAGGAGCCATGTTGTGACTTCCTGAAGGCGAAGTTTCAGAAAGAGCAGGAGTTTTTAAAGAGACAGACGCCCAGTTTCAACGTGTTAGATTGCAAAGTTTTAAGTCATTGCAAATTTCTTTTAAGTCATGTTTTTATGACAGCTGAATGTAACATATTTACTTGCTTGTTCCATAAAATCACACCATGGGGCTGGAAAATAGACAATACTGCCCCTTTAAAGTTTACATGCATAAAATATGGAGAAAATCCAATCATATTTTACAAAACATGATATTTAGACTGTTAAGAAGTATCCTGATAGGTTGAGGACATAGACAATTAGACGGGGGAATGCAGCTGTATAAGGAGATCAATATTACACAGACATCTCAATGAGGCCAAATTATGACTGAGGCAAATATGCTATGAAGCTAACGGTTTAATAATATGACAACAAGCTAACTCCAAATGTAATCAACACAACACAAGCCATTCATTATTGGTGGATTAAGATCAAGTTAGATAAAATCCAAATCCGTCATAATTACAGCAATGAAGTCAAATTCAACTGTTTACAAAATGCAAAGTGGTAAAAATTTCAAGGAAACCCAGCCGACCGCTTTGCTATTGTCTTATTCTACCGAGTTGGGGGAAATAAGTTTGGCTTGAAAGAAAGAAATACATTTTGCTAACTTCAGTAAGCAACACTTCAGAAGTGGTTTTACAAATCCTGATAAGACTTTAGATTATCTTGTCATGAGACAGTATCTCATTATTATGAGCCATCGCCATGGTAATGAAATCCTAATAAGTAGCGTAGTTAATATGTGACGTTGGAGGCGTTTTGCATCGTTTGGATCTTTGGTGGCCTTTTTCCGGAGCCAGGGACGTGGCTGGAAACGCTGAGGTGTGGCGTTTTGGAGGGTGTTGTCTCCAGTTTAACTGGATGCAGCTTGTTTCATTAAGCTTTTCCGTACCTCATTAACTTCGATTCCATAAACCGCCTCAGCAAAACAGGAGGGAAGACGGGACTTAAACAGCCAGATGGAGGAAAAAAAAAAGGAACCACAGATTATGTCTGTGAAATCTTTGTAATTAGGCTGAAATGAGGGAACAAATTGTCTCTAAAGAATTAACCGACAAATCTGAGTAATAGTCGGAGAAGTCCATGTTTGCCAAAACCTGCTTTGACATCCATCCATCCCTCCTGACCAGGCCCGGCACCTTCAGATGATTCAGCACGTGTAATAATCATATCTATGTCTGGAAGAACGTGAAAAAATGTGACTGTTTCCACTTCCCTCACGTGAATTAACTTTCACTGCAAGGATGCAGTTACAGTAGAAACAACACAGTTGTTTGCTCAAGCGAGCTGAAGTATAACAGCTGGTTGTAAAGCCCAGATCAGGCCATAAAGGTGCAAACTGGCCGCAACACAGTGCACTAACACAAGGTTTAGGCTTTTTTTTTTGTCAAAAAAATAAATGGAACTTAGTTGAGCGGATAGAAGCCGACAAGGGAGACAAATGTCCCCGGCTACAGACTCAACACTTAAAAAAAACAAAAAACAAAACACCACCTTCTTCCACATTTCATCATGTTACAACTACAAACTTCCTTGTACTTCTTGACACGTTAGAAAGTACATGTGAAAATGCACATGTTCTTTTTATGATTAAGGGTCATAATTGACAATTATGACACTTAGTAGTGCATAATCGTGAAGTGAAAGAAGGACGACACAGAACAATGTGTACGAAGGTCTGGAATACGTATTTATTCACCTCCATTCGCTCTTATGTCCCTACATAAAATCCAGTGCAGCCAGTTGCCAGCAGACGCCACCCAGTCAGTACACACAGTCCAGCTGCGTGTAATTTAATCTCGGCGTATGTCCAGCTTTGAAGTCAAAGTCTGAGGTTTGTTGGAGAACAAAAATTATCATGTAAAGAACAGCAGATAAGTCAGAGAAAGTTAAGCAATAAAACATCATCTTAAGTATTGGACAACTAACAGAGCAGTGTTCAGTTTGTTACCTGAGAATGGATAAAACATGTTACATTTGCAGCATGCCAGCTACCCTTTATCTTCACTTTATTCGACTTTATTCTCTCAATACTATGACTTTGTTCTTATAATATTATGACTTTATTCCTGTACTTTTTAATTTGTTAAATTTTTCTTGGTGTGCCCTTAATATTCCACCGTAGGCTGACGTGCAGATGAAAACCAACTAAACTGATCCCAGTTTTTCATTAAGTTGATACTAGCTGTGTTTCCGTTGATAATATAATTGCACAAATTGGCATCACAAAAATAAATTTGCTTAATGGAAACACGGCAATTTTGTAAAAACGGTTTTTGCGCTAGGATTAGGTCGTTTCTCTTCAGTATTGAAATTGGGTTGTTTCTCAAAACTGAGACAGAGACACTTTTTTCGCATCAAATGAGCCACGTGATTAACAGCTGCATTTTACAACTAGTGGAAACGACTGAACAGATGACAGGAAGTAGCAGGAGGAAGATGGTGCAGCATGTTTTAATGACTTATCGCTTGAACAAACCTTTTCGCGTGTGATTTTAATTGTGTTTCTAATTTAATGGAAACACCACGTTTGCAAAATTATGTTTTTTGGCATTAGTGCAACAACAAAGTTTTGCGCAAATTTGTAACAGAAACGCAGCTAGTGTTAGAGACGAACGCTGAGTGAAAGCTCATGATGCACAGTGATCATCATACATCTCGTCTAAGATGAAATAACATATTTGAAACATCTGAAGCATGTGATATGATGACTTTGCAGGATTGGCGGCGCGGTGCCCATCGTATTCTCATACTTTGCGGAGGTCTTGGCCAGGGAGAAGCGAGGCGAGCACCTGAGCTGGCTCTGCATGTTCTGGATGATCGGAGGGATTTACGCCTCAGCCATGGCCTGGGCCATCATCCCACACTACGGTGAGTGTCAGCTCTCTGTAACCTGATGTGCCAGGACTATTGAAGATGCGTACATTGAATGTTGAGCTGGACTACATAGCTGAAAAACGCATCACGATATAAGCGTTTCATATCGGTCAATATAGATAATTAGAGATTAGATTTTTCTTTTAAATATCTGAAATATCTGGTGGTGTGACCTGTATTATGTTTAAGCAGCTTTGAGGCATGGTGACAAAACCAGAAACTTCTGCTGTGCAAGTTATTCAACACTTTGTTGCTAGATAACCAAAGAGCAAGTGAGTTAGTCAGTGTCGCCAACCTGGCTTAGCTAATCGTGAGAGGTTGAGCGGTTAAAGTCTTTTCTCTACCTATATATCTCCCAGAATGCCGTGCGGTTCTGGCTTGGAGTTCAGTGAAATTATACATAGTTTTTTTTATTTTTTTTATTAGGGATGTTTAGACTTTTGAGAGCCGCTGTTTATTAAAATGCTTGTGGTTCCTTCCTCGACTTCAACCGAAGTGAAGAAGCAGAGTGTAAAAGTTTGAGTAAGACGAACACACAAGTCTCTTCTTCTGCAGCGAGCAGCATCATTCTTTGTCTGTTGTGTAGCATCCCCTTGGGTCTCCGTCCTACACTGTAGAGATCTTTTACACCATAATAAAAATCCATTACACTAACCAAGTGTGAGGGGTGGAGGTAAAACTGTGGATGACTTTTTATAGATCTGCAAATGGGTGAAATACCTTGAGCAAAATAAGACTGCATTAGTTAAGAATCAAGAGACAGAGAGAAGCTGGAGTGTTGGATAAGAGAGCCAGCATTGCTCAAGCCTGCAGGAATAATTTAGGACATAATGAAATGTTAATGATATTCCTAATGACTAGGATACACACACACACACACACACACACACACACAAAACAGCTGAATGGGTTTTAATGTCAGTCTGAAGTCCATACATTATTATACGACACATAATATGTGGAGGGCATTGCATATCATTTCTCATTTGCAGGGATTATTTACAAAGCAGGCAGCCTTCAGGGAGCAAACAGATAGCAGGTGGCTGTGTAGGTGGAGCAGCAGTAGACATGAAACGTACACTGACTTGCAAAAATATTCAGACCATGACCTTTTAAAAGGGGCAAAATGATGTAAAATCCAACTTTACATGATGTTATAATGTTGTTCCCTCATCAAAAACATACTTGGAGTGTTACTTTGATTCTTTCATGCATCTGTGAGAAATCCTTTCATCTCCCATGGCGGCCATTCAGGGTGGACCTGGGTGGATCTAGCTCTGCCTCAAGGATGAAGCTCCTCCTCGAAGCTGCAGTTTCTAAGCTTCAAAGTAACCCTCCCCCACTCAGCTCCTTCAGACTAGCCAGCAGCAATTAGCAAACACCTGGTGGAACTGCTGAGCTCATTATAGGAGCTACTTCTGGGTGAAACGCTGGTAAAAATGTTGTTGAAGGGTTAATAGAGGAGCCATGTAGTGATGACTTCCTGAAAGTGGAGCTTCAGAAAGAGCAGGAGTTTCTTAAAGAGACAGAGACCCAATTTCAAGGTGTCAAATTACAAAGTAACATTTCTTTTAAGTCATATTTTACATATACAGCATTTTTTAACAACTGAAGTTAACAGACTTTCTGTGTTTTAAAAAAAGGAAGTATGCCCATGATTTTTTTTAAAGGTTTGGATTTTAATTAGCTGAATCTGAAGGTTTGATCACAGGAAAATGTGAAAAAGTCCTTTTTTCCAAGGGCTTCGACATTTGTTATTGTAAATTAAGTTAAGAAAAAAACATGTGGAACACATAAGTATCATTCAGGTACTGTGAAATCTTCAGTTAGAGGAAAATGTTTAATGTCATTTATGCCTAATCAATATTTGTTACGTTGATTTCACGGAGATTTACGGAGCAGAAGCAAAAAAAAAACAAAAAAACAAAAAACATTTTATTTCTTAGGTGTTTGTTGCTGCAGGGATATGGATGAGGTGTGAGTCGGCTGATCAGAGCCAAACAAGCAAAATAAAATCAATCCGGTGCGGAGGGCTGGAAATCAGGGAAAAGGAGTAAAGAAAAAAAGATTAGGAGGATGAGAGCTGTAGCGTGTTCCTGATTTATGTGGCCTGTGTCAGAGATAATCGAAAGGTGAGGGTATACTGCAGAGGACTGGAGGGACGTAAAGAGAAAACAAAAGAGAGAGAGGGTGTAAAAGGAGAGGAGGGGAAAGTGATGCATGAGGAGGAGTCTTTTCTGGTTTCAGGGCTGCGTTGATAGGATATAATGAACTGTGTTCCTGGATCCTCGCCAGCAGCACGCTGACTCTGCTGGGACTATTATATGGAAGCGTGACTCTATAGGTGTATTGACACCGCCGTGATTAAGCACTTTTAGTGGGAAGTGTTAAGTAAAAAACGTCTCAGGAAGTTTTTTTGGAGAGCTAAAACAATGCCTGAAGACAATGTTACATAAAAATGGCTCAAAGAGTCGATGGCAGGTTCTTTTTGCTGCTAGGTGATCTGTTTTCTACCATAAAGCAAGTTAACGCTAACATCAGCAATACATGGTAAGATCAATGGGAAAACAAAACAGAGCGAATACAGTTTTACCCAACACTCGCATGCATTCGCTTTAACCCACGTTGGGAATGTTTTGTGCCAACAATTTCAAGGAATTTCCTCACATCTACTCAGTTTCCTCTGAAAGGAGTACGATTTCAAATAATCTTTCTAATTTTGTTGAATCAGTGTGATCATTTTCAGCAGTTCTGATCCCTGCTTGAACACACCAGCTAATTCAAACAGGGACCTGAACTGCAACTGGAATAAGAGTTTATTACACTGGTTATAGAATATAAAACTAAACTGAGTCATAATTGAGATTTTTATTTTTCAGTATTTTATTTTTAAAATTTATTAAAAAAAATATTTGCTAAATAATAAATAATAAGAGAAATAAAGTGTTATGCTACTGGTTTCTGATCGCATGTTGCTTTTCTGACTTTTTACTTTTGTGTTTTTATGACGTAAAGCACTTTGAACTCCCTTGTTGCTGAAATGTGATGTACAAATAAATTTGGTTGATTGAGAAGCTCTTGGCTGGTTGTTGTGAAGTAGCCAATACAGGAGCGCTACTTATTTTCCTCGGTGCTGATTAGCTTATACTCCCAGGAGCAGTGATAAGAAAGACTGTAGATATTATGAGAGTTTCAGCAGCTTTGTAAAGGACATAGGAACTCTTTTGGTGAATTAAAAGGTTCTGGTGAGCACATGTAGTAACAAACACGTAGGCTATGTGTCTGTCTTAGCTTACAGATAAAAGCTACATTAGCTATGCTAATTTTGCTAGTTTGGCAAGTTCTACAGTAAATAGCACTGAAATTGAGTAAAGTACTCAAAAATTGTCAGAGCTAGTTAAAGCTTGTGGCTTATTATTGTCATAGAACCTTCATAGCAACTGCCTATCAAGATGGCTGTCAGCTACAAAGCTCCTGAAAGTGTAATGTCACATGAGGCTATATAGCATCATTTTTAACACAAGTGTCATCTCCAGGGTCTTTGTAAGATGTTTTATTTTCTCTTGTCTCTGTCAATATACACACACATACCAACATCTCTACAATCCTCATTTTTGTCAATCTTCAAACGAGAACCAGAACCAAAATAATCTGAACCAGGTTCCCTGGTGTTTTTGGCTGAGTAAATATAAAAAAGGCACAGACGCACGTAAAGATGAAATGTTTACTTTAGCTGTAACTCTGCGCCATTTAACCAAACGTACAGGCTTTGTTTAAAAGCACACTAGCTTTATTTGCGTGAGTGATGGCGGGAATGCCGAGAGCGGCAGCTGATGGAGGTCAATTGATCAGACGCCAGTGTTTTAACACATTCTTTTTTTTTTCTCCAAGATGCAGTGACGTGTGGGTAATAGGTTCCGCCGCAGTGCTCGCTGCATTGACTAGTGGACAAAGGCCAAATAGTATGCGAGTAAGTTCGAGAGAAAAAGAGAGGGAGAGAGAGAGAACCACTTTGTCTTTTTTGTTTTTTTTCTTTTATTATGTTGAAATTCACAGGAAACAAAAAGGACAGGGCGATTTCAAGAAGAAAACATTAAATATTCTGCGTTTAAGGTTGTTTTTTTTCTGCCATTTCTCTGATGAACACCGCAATGATTAGAAATTAATCTCATAACGTGAACAATGACCAAGGACAGTGTGTGTGTGTGTGTGTGTGTGTGTGTGTGTGCGCCTGTGTGCGTGTGTGTGTGTGTGTGTGTGTGTGTGTGTGTGTGTGTATGCGCGCGCATGTGTGCTTTAGCTACGCTCACTTCCTGTAGAAATGGGGACATAAATCTTGCTGAGTTTCGGAATCAGTCAGCCGTTCCCTCCAGTCCATTATAGCTATAATTCCCCTAATGAGGTTTGTACTCTTACAAGCTACAGCAGCCGTCGTGCACACCGATACGTTTCACTTATATCGCCTACATGTTTCTGTGCTGCAGCTATTTTGGTGATGTACAGGTGGATTAAATCCAGACAGAGTTATTTTAAAAGAAAAAAACTCGATGTGGCGTCCAGAGCGTTGGAGGTGGTGGACCCGGAGTCTCCCCGAGTCTGGTTCCATCATCGGAGGTCACTTTAAAAGATGCACTGTAAAACTTAATCTGTTCTCCTTACTTGAAATTGTTGTTAATGTTAAATTAACTTGTGCAATTTTAGTGAGCATAACTTCATAAATCTGAGTATGTTATTACTTAGAAGGCACCTTTTTTATGGAAATAAACTCTGAAGCTTTCTGAAGGCACTTTAAAAAAAAACAAAAAAACAACTGGAAACTATATATATATATATATATATATATATATATATATATATATATATATATATATATATATATAAACAAAATTACTTGATTGAAACAGTTTCTTGCTCCTGCTTTTTGTTTGTGCCTCTACTTAAACTTTAACAGGATATAAAAAGTGTGATATTTTGTTTACTTTTCAGTGAGCAAGGCTACACCCTCAGGCAGAACGGTCATTAAAAATGAAAATACAACTCACTCATGGTGCAGTTTTATGCAACTGTAAATGCTAAAAAAAAAAACTAGTCAATAGGAGCTGCTCTGCTCTGCTGTCAGCATAGATGAAGCTTTGGAGATGACCTTTTTGCCTTAAACATCTTAAAACACATTTTTGTGACATATAAAAAATGGTTTAATTAGTTCTGCTGTTGGCGGCACAATGCCTTGTGGGATACCTTCCTGGCCAATCCTCACTGTCACATAAACTAAAATAAGTACTTCTTTAAAACATTTTTACCCCAAAAGCTTCTCAACTTATTTAAATCAAGTGATTTTTACAGCTACGTTTAAAAAAAAAAAAAAAGTTGAATCCAGTTAATTTATTTGATTAAAGCCAACATTGTAATTCATTGCAACCCAAAAATTCACTGGACTTTGACAAAAGTCAAGTTATACTCACTCATCTTTTTCAATTAAATCCAATGTTTTGATTTACAGTGTACTTGGTCCTTGTGATCTTTTCTCACTCGATGAGCAGTTTAAACATTTATACGCGTTCACATCGGGGTACCCGCCGTCATTTAAGGATAAATATTACAGTGTACTGATTTTTTTTTTCTTTTGATTTTTTTATTTTTCAGTTTTAAAAGTTTATGTCCACGGATCTATAGGTTAGAATAAATAGGACAGAATTGTGATTGTGATGAAATTGACTGAAGCAGATGATTCATTTCTGCATTTATTTCTCTTTGCGAGTCCTGCTAGGAGTACTGGACATACTGAACCACTTTTTTTTTTTTTTTTGTCCCACATGACAATGTGGTGAGTCTGTTTCGAACACAGGCCTTAGTGAACACCTGAGTTAAAAATAAAGCAGTAGAGGAAGTAGCAGAAGCAACTACTGCAGCCCTTGAGTTGGTGCCGCCAACGCAGGTTCAGTTCTGTCGAGATTGAACTGGGCAGATGTTGCTGACCAGAGAGCTGAACTGATTTCCTTGGTGAGTTCGTCTGCTGCTTGGGCGTCAAGAGGAGTGACGTGTGCCGCTTCTCTCCAAACTTCATCCATATTCTCTAGAAAAGAAAAATGCTAAATCATTCTATTGTTTACTGATTTTATTCATGTGTACATGATAAAACAATGAATTACTCGCTAATACCAATGGATATTCTATTAATTTATCAAAGTTTGTTGTGAATTGTGGATCATTAGACGATGGCCTTCGTCTCCTGGGTGCAGCATATGTTTGGGAAAATGACAAACTGAACTTAGAGACATTTTGTTCTGATCTCGTCTTACAAAAATCTACATGGTACATATGGTCAAAATAGAAAATTACACAAACCGTTCTTCATTAAGCTGTTCTTAATACAACTTAGGCTTCTTATTTTAATATTTTTTTTATGCGTGCATGAATTCAGGATGGGTTTTGTGGAGAACTAACATGCGTCTTATGTACAGGACTTGCAGGACATGAAGGCGCTTTTCCCGACTTGCTGAAAAAGTTTCAAATTCCCTAAAGTTCACTGCCTGTTTTCCTAAAATTATGTTTTGAAATGTCTTCTACATGCTTATTTAAAGTTCATTTATTGATTTGCTCGGTACAACGTGGCGTCATGGTAACAAAGTATATCTATTCTTACAAAAAATAACCTTGATAAAGTTAAATTATTCATGTTCATGTGTAATTTATGTTGAATGGATATTTTTATAAGTTACTTTCACTGACGCATATATGCATGAAAAACCAGATTAAAACAGAAAAAATGATTAATATATATTTTTTTTCCCACTGCTTATACATTATGTATTTTGAGGAGTCGCATGCGGCTCCACAGCATCAAAATCACTGGTTTGTGTTAGTTTGTGCAAACAGCTGGAGTAATCACTTCCAAAACTAACAACAACAGATTGATAAAACATCTGCATCAGGCCCGACAGTGTGACCCTAAGGAGAAAAATAAACTCTAAATGTGCTGAATGTCTGCATGGACACAAAGAAAGTTGCTGACTTGAAGGTGAATTCACCTGAGGATGTTTCAGAAAACATCTGTCTGTTTAGGATTCACGTTAAAATTTGCAACATTTAAAAGAAATAAATGCTGTAATGCTTGTTTTTTTCTGATATCAATTTTGCTCTCCAATGACATTCTGCACATGTGTGGCTCTGTGTGCAGGGTGGAGTTTCAGCATGGGGTCAGCCTACCAGTTCCACAGCTGGAGAGTGTTTGTGGTGGTCTGTGCGTTGCCGTGCGTTTCGGCGGTGGTCGCTCTCACTTTCATGCCCGAGAGCCCCCGCTTCTTCCTGGAGGTAAAACTCACCCAATACTGTTCTAATAGCAGCGCTGACATTTTGGCCAAAAACAACCAATCAGAGCCAGAAGGAGGGTCTAAGCGCTGTCAATCAACAGCGCTAATATCTGTTGATTGACAGGTCTTAGCGCTGTCAATGTGCGCTGCTCAGTGTGCCAACAGCAGAGAAACAACTTACCGTTTTACAAAAGCTATTTAACCACCGACATTAGTGGCCACGCTCACTAGCCTTAGCATTCAGAGTATGTGTGCTTCACCTGCTAAATGTGTCCGTCTCCCAGGCGGGGAAACACGACGAGGCCTGGATGGTTCTCAAACACATCCACGACACCAACATGCGGGCCCGAGGAGAGCCTGAGAGAGTCTTCACCGTAAGCATGCTCACCATCCCCGAGTACTTAGTGTCTGCTGCAGCGCTCAGCGGCTGACAGATGGGTGTCGCCCCCTGCAGGTGAACAGGATAAAAATCCCCAAACAGCTGGACGAGCTGGTGGAGATGCAGAACGAGTCGGCCAACCCGGTGCTTAAGGTCCTCTGCAAGATCAAGGCTGAGCTCAGAGGGGTATGAAGCTGTTTTTTTTTGTTGTTTTTTTTTTTGTTTTTTTACTTGATCTGGTTCATTTTGAACCTTTAGGATGTGACTGATGTCAACTTTTTTTTTTTTTGCCCTGGCAGATCTGGCTGACGTTTATGAGATGCTTCAGCTACCCAGTGAAAGAAAACACCATGAAGCTGGCAGCAGTCTGGTTCACTTTGTCATTTGGGTAGGAAACGATCTCCTCCGGTTTTCCTTTCACAGTCTCTGTGTTTTTATTGCTTTGATCATGTTTAATGATGCTATCCACGGCCCTGGGGTTGACACTTAACTGAGCCATCACTCCTTCCTGGCCTGTTAACAGTTTGTGTGAAGAACTTTGCTCTAAGGTAGTGAGTGCATCACTCATACGCTGACCATGGATGCTGATAAGTAATTTTATACAGAATTTGCCTTTTTCTTTTCTGGTCTGTTTACCCACATGCTGTTATTCCCAACACTAAAGAAAGTCATGTAGCTATTCGTTAAGACAATCAACAAATCCATAAAATCAACTTTTAAAAATCTGGAGCCTGTAGGTACGTTGCATGTTGTCGTCTACACAAACTTTTGTGCATGCGCACAACGCTGGAGGGCAAAGAGATGATTCTGTTACTTGCTGCTGCGGTAAAACAATTCTGTTAACAAAACAAAACTCCGGAGATGTAGGTGTGGTTAATTTAGAGCCGTGCGCTGCTGCAGGTTTTACGGGCTGTCGGTGTGGTTCCCGGACGTCATCAAACACCTTCAGGCTGACGAGTACGCCTCCAGAGTGAAGATCCATCACAACGAGCGCATTGAAGACTTCACCTTCAACTTCACACTGGAGAACCAGATCCACAGGAACGGAGTCTTTATGAACGACAGGTACAGCTAAGACACGGCCTCGTGCACAGACACCGGACTGCCCACAGCTTCTGGCCTTTGGTGGAATTACATCAGTGGTGTCCAAACCTTCTGCACCATGGGACAAAATCAACAAATTTAAAGCCCTCAGGGGTCAAAATGTATATATTTATTTATGTTCAGTTAAAAATGCAAATTAATTTCTGTTGTAACTTCTTTTGGGGGTTTTTTCAACCTGCTCAGCAACAAATTAATTAATTTTTAACTGAAAAGGCCAGAAAAAGAATCTGTGTTGTACAGTTTCCTAACTTGTTGGTCAAAATATACATTTTTAGTTTATTCCCTGCAACAGCAATGAAAACCCTTAACAGTATGTAGTTCATTTTAGATACTGGGTGTGATTCAGTCTGTTTCTTCATTAAAAAAAAAGGCAAAGCAAAAAGAAAAAAAAAATACTTGGCTAATAAAACAAAAACACCTCTTCTGTGCCTACAGTTTTCTGTTTAAGATATACATTTGTCATTTTAAAGCATTAATATGTGCCATTTGATTAAAATTAATTTGCTATAGAAAATGTGGGTAATGTTAATTCCTTCATGGAGCAAAGTGTCAATCACTAAACAGCTCCAATCTTACCTAACCGAGTGCAATGTCACACTTTGGATGCATTAGAGTAAAGCATGCTGCTCCTTTACTCTAGAATCTGTAGATCTATAGATGAACCCAATAGAACCACGAGCGACGGATAATATCTTCTGTTTCTTGCCGTATTTCCATGTGAGATATCCGCAGCATTGACTGAAAGTCCTGAGTTTACAGTCCAACTTTGGTGAATTCCTGGTTTTCCAGACAGAAAAATAAAAGCAGCCGCAGCGAAGCGCACTGCGCCGTCGTTAAAGGTGCTCGTCCTGAAGTGGGACAGCAGCGCTATTTGTCATTCCCTCGAACGTCCACAACAGGTAATATTAATCCTGCCTCCTTTATCTTCCCCAAACACCAGGAAATTAAAAGCCTTATCACACACCCGGTCCATTTCTCTGCCCTCTTCCCTCTCTCTTTCTCTCTCTCTCTCACACACACACACACACGCACACACACACACACACACCTGAACACAAGGTTCATTTACACAAAGGCCAGAGAGAAGGTGATACTGCAGGGCAGTGTTGTGGTACTCGAAGTTGGTCTTGGTCTTAAGACCGGTCTTAAGACCATTTTCTGATGGTCTCGGTCTCGTCTCGGACTCGACCGCATTTGGTCTCGGTCTTGTCTCGGTCTCGGGCTCTGAGGACTCGGCATTTTATTTCAAGACCAGTCAAGACCGCAACTGTGAAAATATCACTAAACATACAACATACTGTCCAGTTTATTTGTTAACATCTTTGTTTTCAGTGGATGCAAAACGCACAGATTAAAATCCAAGCAACTAAGTGTTTCTGTTACTCCCCCCTCCCCTCCTCACCTTTTACTCTCCCTCCCCCCCCCCTCCCCACCTTTCACTCGCGCAAGGCGCTCCAGGACATGCACAGTGGTTTCCTCTCAGTGGCAGAAAATGTTTGTCTAATCGTCAGTAATCTACTAGCGCTGCATAAATAGTAAGAAATCCGATGGCCACAGCTAACTCAGCAGCGCTTCGCTTTCACAGACGGTGGAGACAATGTAACTTTTTTCGTCACTTAGAAAAGTAGCTCAAAGAAGGTAAGATCCGTTAATGTGATGTTAGCAAAGCTAGCTGTACAGAGACACATAAGAATTTGTGATGAAAAATGTTATCACTCACTGTGCTGAATTATTGTGCGGAGGTGTAGACTGACTTGTCGCATATATGGGACAACGCTATGTCCAAAAGTCTGCAATATAGTGAGGTGACATTCAGAAACAGTTGATTCTTCTCCACGGCTCTTTACTTATTAGATAGGACTGGAGTGTCACTCACTGAGAGCCGTTGTTCTATCAGATAGCCATACGCTGTCAGGTTAGCATACATGCATTAAGCATTAAGAAGTCCGACCGTCAGAGGAGTTGTCAGTTCACCATACGCAGCAAGTTATGATGAACATAAGTCATTAAATTGTTTTCAATTATAACTATATAGATATACATGTGTTGTCATGGTTTCAAAGTGTATTTAAAGCAGGGTCTGGCTGCTGCTGGAGTCAGCTACAACACACGCCCGTGTAAAACTCACTTAACCGCTAAGTCAGGATGCCATACAACTGTTAATAACAAAGTGTATGACGATCTACGTCATGATTCTATGTTGTTGATTAAATGAAATCTTATGGTAATGACGTGTCTGACAGATATAGCCGGTGTTCTATCACATAGCCATACGCTGTCAGAATAGCATACATGCAGTGAGTACCATGCCAGCGCATGCGCCTTAAGAAGTCCAACCGTCAGCGTAGTTGTCAGTATACGCAACAAGTTATGACGAAAATAAGGAATTAAATTGTTTATAATATGACATAATGTGATAACTAGATAGATATACATGCGTTGTCATGGTTTCAAAGTGTGTTTAAAGCAGGTCTGGCTGCAGCTGGATGCCATACAACTGTTAATAACCAAGTGTATGATGATCTACGTCATGATTCTATGTTGCTGATTAAATAAAATCATATGGTAATGACAGCGTATGCATGTCTGAGCTAAGCGTACGACTATCTGACAACGTATGACAGAACACCGTGAGTTTGTGCTAAGTGTATGACGATCTGACCTGACAGAACACCCGTTCTTTGTTCTTGTAATGCTCTGTGTACACTGCATCATTATTTTATTTTATTATGTACGTTAATATTTAAATTAACAAATAACTAAAACACAAAAATGAAAGAGCACGCAGAGCATGCACATTGCTCTTTGATTGTTTTTGTTCAAAGTGGCAGCTGTAATGTCTGCCATGGTGTCAGATTACCTGGCTTCATGTAGCGGGAGAGAGGGTGAGAACAGTCACGATGAGCGCCTTCTGTTTGGTTACTTCTTGCTTGTTGCTCCTTGGTCAGTGTTCATAGTTGAGCGTTATTTACCGTCAGGGCATTGCCTCAATTGCTATGTTTAATGGTGCAACAGTGGTGGTTTCTTACATGAGCAATATGGGCAAATGTCCAGGGCGTTATGTTTTTAGGGATGGCACGAGACCATCACACGTTTTAGCACAGAAATGGAATATTTAATATTGGTAAAATATATTAAGTATTTAATATCTAGGTGTTTTTATGGGAATATGGATCTTTCAGATTATTTTGAGAAGCAATTTCGATCATATTTTACATTTTATTGTGTCATGTAGCGCGGGCCGCTGGTCTTGGTCTTGACTCGGTCTCGACTCCCCTCGGTCTTGGTCTTGACTTGGTCTCGGACCCCAAAAGTCTTGGTCTTGTCTCGGTCTCGATACACTCTGGTCTTGGTCTTGTCTTGGTCTCGGGTTAGGTGGTCTTGAACACAACACTGCTGCAGGGTAAATCCGCACCAACATAACCATGGTGGGGAACGCTGCTTGCAACAGATTGTATTATTAAATAATTAAAAGCTTTTAAATATTGACTTATTTAAAAAGTTCAATGCATATTAACGGGTGTAGAATATTGTAAATATACCAGATTTAGCAAAATGCTAATTTACCTTCGTTATTAGTTAAAAAAAAAACATAAAATACAGACATTTATATGATTTCATACATAAAAATAAGGAAAACAGTTGCAACAAATAAAAGCTGTATATAGACTGGAAAATCTGCTTCAAGAAGAAATGACAAAATGATTTTTAAAAATCCTAATACATCAAATTAAAAAGATTTAAAGACGTACTAAATAAAGAACTAAGATACAATTTATGTTTTAGTAGAAACAATGCCTGAAATATTAGACATACAGTTAAATCACTGAAAACATGAAAGTTACATGTAGTCAAAAAAAATAACTTAGGCGATTTTTTTTTTTAGGAAGTTGAGAACATGGAGTTCATCTCCAGTGTTTTATCAAATTATTCACATCTCTTTGATCTTTATGCATTTTTCAAGCTTTAATTCATTTACATTTTTTTTGTAAAGTTTTTTCTTGATGCATTTGATGTTTTGTGGTTGTTGCTTCACAAAACGTGGGGAAGTTAAAGGAGTAGGAAAAACTCCTGCAGTCCATTGTACTGGAGTTTCTGTTCTCAGTTAGCATCACAACAAGCTATGCTATCTCTGAGTCACGGGCTAAAGTCGATCGATGAGTAGGGAGAAAAACTGTTTCTGTGGAGCGATGGAGGAACATGAAGACAACGTGTTCAATGTGGAGCCTTTAAAGAAATGCTTGTACTGGAGAAATGCTGCTATCTGTTGTTCTGGTTCCACTGACAAGTCATGATGCGGTTTTCTGCACCCGCAGCAGAAGAGGCAGCATTGAGTGAAACACAGATTAAAGGTGAAGTTAAAAGTCCAACTTTCACTGGGAAGCCTCCACGCAGATTGTGTTCTGGAAATGATTGTTTTTATGCAGTTTATCAAAAGGCAGAACACGTTTCTCATCTTCACAAACATGAACTCACCTTTAAGTTTCAGTTCCTTGTCCAACAAAAACGTACAGCAACTGAAATGTCCCTTCAATTTTGGATATTTTAAAACACCTTCCAGTTCCCGGGTTAAGAGTATTAGTCTTTGAGAGGGTGAATTTACATTATTATGCCATTATCAATATATTACTTGAAAATGGTCTCAAAATAATATTATAATTGCCGGGGCAATATATCGTCCAGCAAAATTTGTTATAACTTTCAATTTCAAATTCAAAAATACTTTATTGATCCCAAAGGGAAATCAAATAGTATCTTTCAGTCTAGATGTCTAAAAAGTAAGCTTTTAGAAATTCAATACTCCAACTACACAGAAGCGATTTATTCAGAACTCCGTGTTTGATGTCTGTGCATTTAGCAAAAAAAGCAACTCTGCATTTCGGTGATACAAGTGAGACACCAACACGCTTCTTTTCAAGGGGAAATAATTCTGTATCAGCACCGGCTGGCATCCGGAGAATGTTAGATACCTCTTTTTTTCTTTTTTTTACTCCTGCTTTAATGGATTTTACTGTTTTTTTCTGTCTCCTCGCAGGTTTCTCAACATGAAGTTCAAGGCGGTGACATTTATAGACTCGTCTTTTATCAATTGCTATTTTGAGGATGTTTCCTCAGTGGGATCCTCCTTCAGAAACTGCACCTTCGTGGACTCTTTCTTTTACAACACGGGTGAGGCTGTAACTCTTTAAAGTGCAGTAACTCAACTGAGATGTTTAACCTTTCTCTTAGGGAAAGCTGTATTTGGCATGTTGGATTTGTTTTTTTTCTCAGGGAGGTCAGATTGGAGTTTAATACTTATTGTCGCAATAAGCAATAAATCTATTTATTGCATGATAAATTAAAGCGAACCCAATAATTTCCATTTGCATGATTCATCGTTTTTTTCTTTTCTCTTTTTCTATCAAAATTGGATGACAAACGTCTTCAGTCTCAATGAGCCCTTTTTTTTTTGAAGGACAATTTTGTTTCCATAGATTTCATAATTAATTTTACTTGTTATTCCTGTTGTTTTGTTTATTTATTTTGGATATCTAAAATGTCTTCCAGTTTCAGTGTTAAATGTTTGTTATAATTTTAAGTTTATTGATCTTTGCAAATGATCAATAATTATTGCATTATTTTGCCATTGCCATTACATTACTTGAAAAAGGTCTCAAATCAGCAATATTGTCATTTATGGCAATAACTCCTTGGACAATTTATCGTCTAGCAAAGGATCGTGACAGGCCCATCAGTATCTTCTCCTTCAGGGAGACATGAAAGCAGCATAAACATAAACTGAAACATTGCAGAGTGAAAACATCATCAAAAGATGGAAAAACAAGAAAGAAACCAAACCATCCCAAATCAAATTCCAGACAATACAGACTAATTTTAGCCTCTTTTGTATAACCTTTGCTTGTTTCATCAAGACACTGCTCATTGTTTACAGACAACAGATGAAAAACAACCTTCTGGCCAATTCTGGCCGTGAATTAATGTGCATTGTCCCTACCAAAATAAATGAAATTAAAACGATGACACCTTTTTGTGTTATAGTTCTAGATTTTGAAATTTTCCTTTATTTTGGGTGTTACTATGCAGTTAGTCAGCGTGGGATGCAGCGTCCTGTCGCACTTAGCACATGGATGTAAACAGTTGTTTACAAAGTTTGACAAAGACTGGCCTTAGAGGTATTAGTTAATCAATTGGAATTCATTGTAATATAAGTCGATTAATCGTTTGCATACCTTGTACTTTTGTCTCAAAGTGGCAACAGAAATTACACATCCCTGTTAATTCATCACTTAAATTGCATGAAAGTAACCAAAATAAAAGTTTCTCCGTTATTTGAGGTTCTGCCTAGTCATTTAGAAGCTCGCGAAACACACACACACACACACACACACACACACAAAAACTCCGGACTTGAAGCAAAAGGAAAGCAGCAGAGGCATGAAATGATCTGAGAGAAGCGGAGCTGAATCAGACCTTGTGGGAGCAGCATGCTGGAAAAACAGTTCCCTCCAGCACTCTGTGAAAGCGCTGAACATGGAAACAGTGAGGCCATGTCAAGTTTGCCGGTAAAGCCCTCTGGGAAATGAAGTCTCATTGCTCCCAGCAATATGTCTGGAAAAATGGTGAAGAAAAAAAAGACGAAATGAGGAGAGACGGGATAAGAACGAACGGGAGGACGGTGTGTGTGCATGTGTGTGTGTTTGGTGAGAACTCGGAATGTTTTCTCAGCACAGCAGCTGCTGAACTATAATGAGCAATTTTGCAGCAGGCAGGTTTGTTTCACTTCTTATTATGAGGAGAGGGAAAACACCAACACATTACGGATGGTCTATAAGGTTCCCTATATTCTGTGTTTTCTATGAAATTGGGGAATCTTTTACTGAGTTTAGTTTTAAAAATGGTTTATTTAAAAAAAAAAAGAAATGGAAGGTCTTAGTTGGCCTTAGTTGCCTCAGAAACTCACACGTATAAAATGTGCGCCTTTAATATACCGTTAAGCTTGGTGGAAATGCATTTTTTCTGGACTCAATGCCAGAAGTTCATGTTGATTTTAATCAATGGACCTTTTAGCCGAACATTTCTGCTGCTTTCTACAGACGTAGATGATGCCAAGCTGACAAATTCAAGAGTGATCAACAGCTCCTTCCACCACAACAAGACCGGCTGCCAGATGACATTTGACGATGATTACAGCGCCTACTGGGTCTACTTCGTCAACTTCCTGGGAACGCTGGCCGTGTTGCCTGGGAACATCGTTTCTGCTCTTCTCATGGACAAGATAGGACGCCTCAGCATGTTAGGTAGGTCCAGGATCTGCTCTGACCTTTGTGCAAAAATGACCCATTGGTCTCTGGACTTCAGCCTAGGCATCTGTAATGGCCCCCAGTGCCACAATGTGGGCCATTTGTAAAGGATGTTCTATATGCGGTCCTCCAGGAGGCTCCATGGTGCTGTCAGGGATCAGCTGCTTTTTCCTTTGGTTCGGCACCTCTGAGTCCATGATGATCTTCATGCTCTGTCTCTATAATGGTCTCAGTATCTCTGCGTGGAACTCCCTGGATGTAGTCACCACTGAGTTGTACCCTACAGACAGGAGGTGAGCTACACGACTCAATTAAATTTGGTAGTACGACTTGATGAATGAGTGTCAGGCCTTGTTTAGTATATTTTAAGTACAAGTGGTTCACTTACTGACAGCAGCATATCAAAATTGACAATATGAAAGACATAAAAAAGAGAAAATGTGAGAAAATTCAACAAATCTGCACACTGACCATTAAACTGGGGCAGCGTTGGGCCATATCTGTTCACCAGCCAGTGTCACAATAGGACAGGAAAACTGAGGAGAATGGGTTGTTGACTGATTGCTGGCTGATTATTGAACAGATTATCTCAGTTATAACACACGATAATCAAAGCACTTGTTTCATAACCTGTGGTTGAAGGAACGTAAAAGGCTGTTCTGGTCCATTACAGTGGAAGATGGAGACTGGCGTAAGCACTGATGTGTCTTTGAGCCACACACTTTCTGTCCCCAACCAAGGCATAGGTGTTAATTGGAAACAAGAATCAAGCTAATGGCTTCAATTCTGGTTTGTAAAACTTTGTCATCACCACCCTGTATTCTGACATGGATTTTTTTTAGTAGAAGTCTAAAATATTTGAAAAAAAAAAACAAAAAAACATTTTAATTCAGCTTTGCAAACTGAAATACCTTGGTGCAATGCTACTTGACGTTTGCAAACAGCCAATTCAAATATTTTCAGATTTCAGATTCTCTTCATAGGTAGTTCTGGTCGCTGGTGACCTTCAACTCTCATGGTATTAAAACAAAGTGTAACCAGTTGAGAACCCATCAGTTCAGCCACAGAGTGTTAGGCTAGCTAATATCACAGAGTAGAGGACAGTCTGTTCTACTCACTGTCCTCACAAATGCTCTTCTGGAGGAATGGCCAGCTGTTCCTAGCAACACAGTGAAACTTAATGCTCAACAGATAATTATTAAATACAGTCACACTGAAGTGATGTTGGAAAAACAAAAGACACTGGCTACCCTTACGTAAGTCCTCAGTAAGTAGCTGGTACTATGTATAAGTGAGTAACTGAACAGCTGATCCTTTTTGATTGTAGCTAACGATACACATTCTGTTCTTGGCTGACTGCTTTGTTTGTCTCTTGATCTTCAGGGGCACAGGATTTGGCTTCTGTAACGCCATATGTAAGCTGGCAGCAGTTCTTGGCAACCTGATTTTTGGCTCCCTGGTTGGCATCACCAAGGCTATCCCTATTCTCCTGGCGTCAGCTGTTTTGGTTGGTGGCGGACTGGTGGGCCTCCGACTACCAGACACACGTTCCAACGTCCTCATGTGAACACCGGCCAAGAAAACGGGTTTACCAGGTTTTTACTCAGCCTACTGAACACTTGGTTTTCAGCTATTGCTTATTTAAATATCACTGAAACAGTTATTGCTGCCATTGCCCAAATGTATTTCATCTAAAAGAAACAATGCTAAGAATCGCAACAACTCAAAATTCATTACAGGTGATGATTGTTCAGTTGATTCTGAGTAAAATACCTGGTTAAGAGTCTAATGCAGTTTTACAGAGCTGTAGATGTACAGAGAAAGCTTGTATGGAAAATTGTCTTACAGATGCACCAGATGCCAGTTTTATGTTTTTCCAGAACTTTTGGTGTTTAAAAAAGTCTCATCTATCATGAGTGGAAATGAAACAGCAGCTCATTAGCTATAAGCTTTTTCACACATGCAAGCCACAAAAGTGTCTACAAAAGCTGCAAAAGGCTTGGAGCTTCAGTAACCTTTCATATCTCCTCCAGTACTGCTCAGAAAGAAAGTATATACAGACACAATTACATGCTCTATGACCTAGTCAATGAGTTTGCACTTTGAGAAACAACACGGCTTTTCAGCTAGTGCTGCAAACGATCACCAAAACAACATAATCATCAAACATTGGGCTTTTTATATTATGTTGATCTGTTAATCTGCTTTGGAGAATAGTACTCTTATTTTATGTCTCTTGAATTATTCATGCATGCGCCCCTTGGAAGGCAGAACCTACTTCTGTTGTGCAGTCGATTTTGAAAAGTCAGCAGAAATAAATGTGGCAGAAATGAACCATTTTTTAAAAAACTAGTTTAATATATTTTGTTACTTTTTAAATAATTATTTTCCACATATTGTTGAATTATATTAAGTTTATTTTTTATATATTACCCTACAATGACATCAGTAGTCACCTTTATATTAATATTGCAAATGTTCATCAACAAACCAAAGAATATTTATTAGAAGTTGGATAGATTAAGAATTACAAGAGATGACTAGTAGTGTCAGTCTTCTTACAAAACCTTTACATTAACAGCTTGTCTGTTTTATTATTAATTTATTATTTATTTGTCATAGCAGGAGCAGATGTTATGGTCAAAATAAAATCAATATAACAAAACTTCTCCAAAGCAGTCCTTTATGAGGAACCTCTAGAGTAAATTCCATTGTGCAGAAATTGAGCTTTCATAATTTTGCACTGATGTAGCATCTCATCATTTGAAAAGACGTGAACGTTACAGTATGGCGAAAAGAGAGTCTTTTCCACATGTCTCCATGTTCTACAGCCTGCTGAAGTGTTTACTGACTGCTGGAGCTCCGTGACTGACTGTTTCTGTAGCAAAGCAGACTGCTGCTCTACTGTGACACCCAGTGGCTGTTTTCTAGGATTGCACATTATGCCCTCAGATTTGAGAAAAAAAATTAAAAATCAAAACTAGACCCTGGAAAATTCAACCTGAAGTTATGATTAAAAGAAAGTACACACCTGAAATTCAAGGGGTTTACTATGTTGTAGACTGTAGATTAAGTTCAGAAATTGTATTTTTTTAAAAAAAAGGAAATTACTGAGTTCGAAAAGTCAAAAATATGCGACTTTTGGAAATTTTCAAAAGTTGCAGATGTTTGACTTTTGAATCTTAGAAATTGTTTCTAGAAAATTTCTAGAAAACTGATTCATCTAAAAATTTCTCAGTTTTTGGGCAGAAATTTTCTTTGCTTTTTCTATTTGTAAAGACCCAAATACGCCATCTTATTTTTACACATTTATGGGGGTGAGGGTTCACAATCATTCCCATTTTTACTTCATTTGCTTTTGTTTTGTTTTATGAGTACTGATGGAATTATTTATGTATTAAAATATTTAATATTTACGCTGAATAACATGGTGTATGTTGTTGTTGAGAATTAAACAATCCTTTCATGTTTTATGCAAATCCAACGGCAAGCTCCAAAACCTCCTAACAACCTGACATAGTTTTTGGCATCGGGCTTCTTGGGCTTCGTGAGTCTAGTCACCAGCTAGAAACTGGAAATATGCTCTACATACATTTTGTGATGAACATATAATGAAAGGTTGATGATCATCAAGCCTTTTGACGCAAATTACAAGACTGACAAGGTCATAAGGTAATAATAATAATAATAATAATAAAGTAGTAGATTAGTCAAAACTGGCAACTTCTGCAGCTACATTTCTAAATAATAATAATTAAAAAAAGTTTACATTTTCTGCTTTTTACTGTGGAGACTTTTGGGAGTAGAGTCCTTTTTGTCTGAATGCTTCCTGTCTCTTCCTCTCTTCGTGTCTCTGTACGTGTCGCGGCGTCAAGCTCGCCATGAAGGGCTTCGCTCTTCTGTAAAGAATCTGCGCCACAGGACATTTCTGTTGGTGTCTGAGCTTGTGCTTCTCTTCCTTTCTATCTTTCTCCTGTCGGTTTGCTCACGGTGTCTCTTGGTCCTCTGTGTCCTGTGTTGACCTCCTCTGCCTTGCTGCTGCTCCCTGTAAAACTCAAAAGCCTTTCTCTGAACTTGTGCCTCTCTCTGTCTAGCCCAGCTCTTCTTCCAAACCTCTGCTGGACGCTTTGCTGCTCTTTCTTGCTTTTTTTTTTTCCTTTGGTCCCTTATTGATGTGTGTGTGTGTGTGTGTGTGTGTGTGTGTGTGTGTGTGTGTGTGTGTGTGTGTGTGTGTGTGCGTGCGTGCATTTGTTTGTAATACCTTGTGGGGACGATTTTCCTGACATATACTATGTTGTGGGGACCAATCGCTCCTCGTGGGGACCGGAGCCTGGTCCCCACGAGGAGAAACCCTGTTTTTGGGACAGGGGTCAGAGTTAGGGCTAAGGTATGAATTGAGTTTTGGTTGGTTAGGGTTAGGTATGTGATGGTTAGGGTTAGGAAAAGGGTAAAGGTAAGGTTTAGGCTGTAGAAATGAATGGAAGTCAATGGAAAGTCCCCACAAAGATAGCAAAACAAACGTGTTTGTGCGTGAGTGTTCTGACGCTATTTATTTATTTACTTATTTATTTTTTTTACCATTCAAGTGTACTGTACAAAAGGTTTAGTTAGCATCCTTTACCAACAATAAAAGCCATGTCTATGGTGTTAGCTCTCAATGCTAAACAGCCGACTGTTTTAGTCTGTTGTGCTAATTTTTTTAGAGCTCAGCGCAATCAGAGCAAATGTCTCAACGCTCTGCGAGTCTCAAGCAAGTAAATCATTTTAGAAATGGTTTTTTGAAGTTTCAGGAGTTTCCTCTAGATAACCGTAACAACTCGATTTGAAACGCTGCTAATGAACTCTTTCTAGAAGGATACCTCCATTTTTATTGTCTGGAGGGCATTTGAGTAAACTAAAATAATCAACAGCATCGTCTGAACGTAATGCTTGCTGCTATGCTAACAGAGCTTCGATTGTGCAATGGGATTTAAGGATAAACAATCATATCTGGAAATGTTCAGTAACGCAATGTATTTCCTAATTTGGTAGTGCTTTCATTCTAAATAGTTTATTTATCATTAATAAATCCTACTACAGCATGTCAGGGTCATGGTAGATAGAAAAAAAGGAGCATATTTCCATCAAAACACTCAGAAATTTGTGAGGTCCACAAGTCAAATGTTGCAAAGAAAAACTCAGAAATGTTTGACTTTTCAAAGTTTTCTCTGAATTTTTTGCCGTAAATGTACTCCTCCGTCTATAATGGCCCTAGTAAATCGGACGGTTTTTCTTCTTTAGATGTTTTATCAGTTTTAAAGACTTCTCTTTACCGCGTTTAGCGCTTTAACCCTTGCAGCTCCAACTTGTGCTGAACAAACGTCTCACAAAAATCCTGCATGTTTGTTACTAAAGTCTCCATGTTGTGTGTGCCCCCTCCCCTCGCTCTCCAGCCATTTTTCTGTATCTTCGTTGTTCCTCTGTGCGGGTTAGGAGACGTATTTTCCCGGGTTAATGAATGTACCGCTCCTGCGTGCCGTCAGATGTGTTGTGGACGGGTGCTCACGAAGGCGTGAAAGCGCATGCTAGCGCTAAAAATGTACGTCCCGCAAAACTGTTCACCCAGCAGAGGTGCTCAAATCTGAGTCCAGAGTGTTTTTAGTTAGATGAATTATAACATTTGGGAGCCGGAAATGTGTTGCCGGAATTGAGCAACAAAGACGGCAAGCGCCAGATTGAAGGACCTTTGCTGTTGAACAATGTGTGGATTTGTGTGTAAAACAATTTACGTGTCCTTGATATGATTTATTTTGATAAGAAAAGAGAATGCGGTGTTAAAGGTGGATAAAACAAACTGAATAAAGAGTTTCATTTGAAGAGTTGTGAGGCTTTTTATTACATTCTTCTAATAAACCACCAGGTGGCACCAATTCCTCTTTCTTTATTTTACCAAGTTGTTTATTGACTATTATGGGCTAGTACAAGGAGACATTGCTAAGGAAGCTAGCTGGCTGTTCTAAGTTAGCTGAATGGAAAGAAAACATTTGGCAGAAAAACTATTTTCTTGTGTTAAGCCACCTCATGAACAAGATGGAACATCATGTCAAATATGGGTAAGAAGAAAAATGACTGAACTGTTGTTGGTCTAAAATTTAATTTAAAGATTTAATGTGAATTTTATATATCATTTGGGAATCCAGAGTCTAAGAAGAGTATGATAAGAATGTGTATATAGTTGCCTCTTGCCAAATTTCTACCATTTTCTCACAGTCTCTACATTTTCTTTCCCTTGTGTGAGATATTCAGGTGTTTCTAAATGTTTTACTTACACTTAAAGAGAAGTCTCTCATGTCTGGTTAGGCCGAGTTTTGGTTCTGCTTCGTACTAGAATAGCTCTATCATATTTAGAATCACACTCACCAAACCAAAACATATTCATGAGCTTAACAGTAATTAATGGTTTTGTGTTTTGAGGTGAAGACATGTACGACAGTTTTAGAGAATACAATAGTCATAAATAGAGAAATGTCTTATTCCTGGCTGGGCTGACCGACTGCAGGCCCTTAACTAAGCCTTGCCCTGTAATGAACCGTACACATATGTAAAGCTGAAGCACATACATGCTGTAACAGTGCAAAAACACATTGTTTCTTATTCTTCTGAGCAGTGCTTTTAGTCCCACTTACATAAGAGCCATTCTCCTCAGACTGACCCGTCGATTGGTCAGAGAAAGGGGAGGCATGTGACAGATGCTCATTCTTTTCCCACAAAGCCAAACTACCAAGGAGACGGGCATTAAAAGAACTTGTTGTGCAAAGTAATGTGTTTGAACAGCACTGCAGTCTATTTTCATGACATCTTTTGCTCTGCGGCACCAAACTGTTTCACATATAGACTTTGGCTGCTTCGTTTAAAATACTATACAACATTAAGCAACAACAGTTTATCTGCAAATTACGATTTAGTAAAACTAATGTGCAGTACAAACCTCAGGAAATAAAAAAATGATGGTAAAGAAAAGAAACTACATGTAGATGAAAGGGTTGAACTATTTGAAGGGGTTCTACAGATTTAAAGCTACTTTCTCATGATTTACTTTATTGTTGCACACTTGGAGAAACATGTTACAGAGATGCAAAGTGGATGTGTCGAGATCAAGAATGTGGATTTCTCAGAGGCAAACTGCATGGATTACTGTCATTTGGGCATTTTAATGGTTTCTTTATAGATTTAAGGATTGAATGACCCAGGAATGGATTTTCAGTGTCACTTCCAGAAAATAACCACTGAGCTTCAAAGTGGTCAGATAATGATTGGCTTCAAACATTTCAATCTTTCAAGCATCTTGGATCCTGAGGTAAGTGAGTTTTCATCAGCACAGACAGAGTGCTTGCACAGTGTTGAATAAGATAATTTACTATGATGATTCTAGTTGTATATATGATAAAGAAGTTCAGCACGTGCAGAAACACAGAGTGAGGAAGCATGCTGAGGAAGTCCAAAAAATTTGTTTTCTTAGTCAGAGATTAAATGATGCAGAGAATACTACCACGTGAAATGCAAAGAAAGGTCAATATCTGACAGTATTTCTATTAAAATCAGAGGAAGATATGTGAGAGACTGATAGCAAAAGTTTACAAATATTACATATCAGCCCACAGGCGAGACAAGAAATGTCTAGCCTGATAGAGCCAAGAAAGAAGTTAGTTTTGAGGAAATAAACACATCACTGTTTACTTTAAGAGTTTGGAGGGGAACTTGAAGAATCATAAACCAAACATCATTGAAAAGGATGTTGCTTTAAGTATTTTGTTGCGATTTCAAAAATTCTTCCTGCTGTGTCAGGAAACAGGCCTAAACTGAACAAGCATTTACAACTCCTGACCGTTTTCACATGTCGCGTTACGACTCTAAAACTCCAGAGTATGTACAGACAAACAGCATGAAAACCAGGTCACAAACGGACATATCCCAAAAGCTTTAGAAAAGTCAGAACACACAGTAAATTCACTTTTTAACACTCTGAAACCACGGCTGCAACTAACAATTATTTTAGTAATTGATTGATTGATTTGATTAAAAAAAAAAACAATGGCATATTTAGCAAATTTTTTCATTTAACCACTTAAAGCTTTTTCATCCAATATTTGAAGCACGATAAAATATGCAAATAAGCAAATAATTAAATTACTTTTGTGAATAAGAAAACAAATAACAGCATTCATTTAAAGAACTGTTGATTATTTGTAGTTTTGACTTAATTACTTCTCTGACTGTGTTGTTCTTTCAGGAAATGGCCGTTCAGTAGAGTCTGTATAGTCCAGTTAACGATTAATCGATTGCTAAATTAGTTGATTATTTCAATAAATGTTTAATCACAATTTGATTAATCGTTTCAGCCCTATCTGGAACATAGATACACCCTTTGACCCAACCAAAAAAGTGGGCTGGGCTGCTGTCTGAGTGAAATGTTACCCAGTATACTTAATAAACCACCAATAACTTCCAGTGAAAACCACACATATTTTAAAACTTATTTATTTAACCATTATCAGTATAAGCTATACAATATGTAAGGTGAAATACAGGATAACATTTAATAAAAGGGACAAAGGAGAGCTTCACAGTAAAAACAATAAAAAATAAATAAATACGTTCGTAAAGAGCAAAGCAGAAGCAAAATAAGAGCTGGTTTTTACTCTGTATTTCATTCTTGCTCATACGATGGAAAAAAAATTTTATACAAGATGCATCTTCACATTAAACTAACACTTCATGTACTCAAAACAAAGATTTGTCTGAGCTGAAGATATTTACAAAAATCAAGATTTAAGTTCAGCTTCTGTCACAAGAAGTTGCAGATTTAAAGTCACAGCAGTTCCAAGTAAATGTGCTTATTTCACAGAGTGGTACCTCCTTTTGTTGCTCTGCTGTGTATCGAGCAGCATCTGCCAAGCTAACTAACAGGGCAATCTGATTTACTAGCTAGCTAGCATCCTGCCACTTTTTTGCTTGCGGCTCTTCAGTCTTGGCATGCTAGCTTTACTTTTAGTAGCAAGGTTGTGCTTCATTTTCCAGATCATGACTTTCCAAACAGAACAGTAGCTACTGGCTGTCCAAGAAGTTGGTGAATGATGGCTTTATTTACCAAATAATCCACCTGCAGGAAACCACATTTTATGCCGTGTAGAGAGGATGAAAATAAATACAGGAGCAGTACTTTGAGATACTTTCTTGTTTAAAGAGATATAAAACTCACTGCATATAGGTTTGTATCTCACTAAAGCCAAACTATGTTCTCATTTAAACAAGAAAAGTAGTAACAGTAAAACAGCAGCACCTTGCGGTAGAAGAAGAAACAGAGTGAGAAGATGGAGGGTCACAGGAAGCCCTCTTATGCCTTCTTAAGAAATGTAATTTTGTGTGTCATTAATGAGAAACTTTCCTGCTTTAGTAAGTCACTTCTCCTGAATTTATTATGTAGCCTTGGCAGTTCAACGCTTACATTCTTTGGAGCATTGTCTGGCTTTAAACTAGTTACAGCATGATGCAACATTTTGTAATCCCATCATTAAACCCATCTGTTTTTTCTCAGGCATTTTTTGACACCATCTGAGATGTTGCAAGTATTATTTACTCATTTATTTGATTCTCCTTTAACTCTTTTTGTTTGTGATTGCATCCGTCTAATGTCTTTTTTTTACTCATCAGCTTGAAAGAAATTACATTTAAGAATGCTTTCAACTATTTTGTAACATTAACATAAAACTGGTAATAAACGTACAGGTTTCATTAAACCAATCTGTCATAAACATTTATTGAAAAGAAAAGTGCTACTTTCAAAACAGCCGTTGCATCAAGGCTAACGTTCCCTTAAACCGAATTGCTTTCTCTTTGGCTTCCAGCCACAGAAAGCATGAAATTTGTCAGTTTTCTTCAAAACATTTAGGGTGCATTCACACCAGGACTATTTAGTTCGCTTTAATTGAACTCTAGTTCATTTGCCCCGAAAGTCCGATTCATTTGGGAAGGTGTGCATGGCGTAATCGAACTCTGATGAGGATGTACGAAGCAAACTCTGGTCCGCCTAAAAAGACCTGAGTCTCAGTTCGGTTGAAGTGAACTCTGGCACGGTTCGAATGCATATGTGAATGCAAGCAGACACGAGACCACTCCAAAAGCAGGAAATACATTATAGTGCAGGGCATTCCTGGTCAATCGAGCCAAAATAAACGCGAGAGTCTAGCAGTAGCGAGAGAAATGCTAAAATACGATGCTGATTCATTTTTGTTTACGTTTTGCAAAGTAGGATGTTGTGTTCATGTAATTCCTCTCAGCGGTTCTTGGTGCAGCGCCCCCGCAGGTAAATAGGTAAACAGGTTTTTCAAAGGGTTTGGATCGTTTGACACAGTACAGTGTGAAAGCAAACTGCACCAGCTGAAAATGAAACAAATCTTACCCCATCAAACCGAGTCTACAGGACTATCAGGTGTGAAAACACCCTTAGTTTCTTTCAGAATGACACACTGAAGTTCTTGCCTTTGAAGGTCAGAAAGTACATTTTGGATCCTGCAGACTTGGACATGAGGATAAAGAAGAAGGGGTCCAGGCAAGCATGGAGGCAGCAGAGACACACTGCCAAGTTGAAATATTTGTACAGACCATCTGCCCCTCCTGCAGACAGCTGCACATAATGGAGAAAGTGCAGGACGCCAGCGGGAAGGAAGCACACTAGAAAGATGGTAAACACCAGAGAGCTGGACTTGATGTACATCGCCCAGTCGTAGTGCGACCGGTTGAGCACGCAGAGGATTTTGATGAAGCACACTGTGGTGACCACCATGGGCACCAGAAGGCACAGAACCGCCAGAGTCAGGGTGCAAAAGAGCAGGAACTTGTGAGAGTCAGACGTCAGGGGCATCACGTCGTGGCAGGTGGTGCGGTTCAGCTGGGAGACCCAAAAAGTCTGCTGGACCAAAAGCTCAGGGACGATGGAGGCGGCGAAGGCCAGCCACAGGGCCAGGACAACCCAGGCCGTGCACCTCTTCTTGGGCAGAGTTTTGTACATGAATGGGTGCACCACCGCCATGTAGCGCTTGACAGCGATGCAAGCCAGAGTCAGGGCCGAGCCGTAGAGGTTACCGTAGAAACAAGCGGTGACCGCTTTACAGGCGGCTTCTCCGAGCACCCAGTCGTTTCCGAGGAGATGGTAGTGAGCCTTGAAGAAGAGGGAGACGAGGAGGAACAGGTCAAAGGTGGCCAGGCTGCAGTAGAGGATGGCGGACGACACCTTTCTAATTTTGGTGGCGAGCAAACACAGGATGATGATGTTGGTCGGGATCCCAACGATCACCGCCAACAAGTAGATGACGGGGATGACTGTGGTGCTCAGGCGTCCGTTGAGGTACCCTACGGCGGTGTCACTTAACTGCTGCAGAGACTGCTGCAGAGACGGAGGACCAGTGGAGTTGGGAGTCTGGGTGCCATGGACGACAGACTCTGTGGCACGGATTCCTAAAAACACCCTGGGCTGAATTATCGCCGCCTTCCTTTTTCCTGCAAGAAATTCAGACATTCTGTCATTTTTTAAAAACTTGTTTTGACATGCATTTGTTCTTAATCTTTGGACTAGTACAAACAAGACGGCATGGCAACTATCTCCTCTACCATCCGATGTTTTAAATGCACAAAGCGCAGTGGAGAACACTGATGTTTTCCAAAAGCAAGCTTTTGGGATTGGCTTTTAGTTGACTTCTATGAATTAAGAAATTTTTATAAACTCATAAGATGACTATGACTGTGTCACGTCTGGCGCAGGGACTGGACCAAAATACAGACAGCAAAGTTGAAGTTCAAAAAGAGGAACATAAACCGAACGGAAAGAAGGGAAAAATAGAAACCAACGTTATCACTAACAGAGAGAAACATTACGTCAATAAATAATAAACCAAAAAACACACACAAAGGAAAGACCAAAGAATATAAAGAAATTATCAGAATCTAGTTCTAACTTAGTGGAATCATAACAATCTAACAAATAAATCTACCATACCTATATTGCTCGACTGCTGTTATTTTCATACAAGCTGCTTGAGTTAAATTATTTTACAATTATTATTTAAATGTATTTATTATTTTTTTCATAATCTTAACTCTTCTTTTTACTCATTTAAATCTTTGCTTTTACACCTTAGTGTCCTCAGTCTTTCAAACTACCATTGTTTCTTTTTAATGCTGAGGCTCCTGTAGTTCCTACATTTTTCTTTTTTTCTTTATCATGTCTTTTATTTCATGTGAAGCACTTTGTGTTGCCTTGATTTTACAGAACTCCACTGTAAATACAGATTGACTCATTAACAACAGAATGATTTCCCTACAGTCAATCCGTGCTCTTTTCAGATCTAGTTTTCTCTGGATTAAAAGACGATCTAAAATCCCAATGATTAGCAGTTTTACTTTAAGTCTCTGTGAAATAGAGAGTTTGACATTAAAGTTCATCTGTGCCATATACATGCCTGAAAACGTATGATGTTTAATGTTACATTTAAAGTGATCTTAATCAAACCTCACTGAAATCTTTTTTTAAAGCATTTCTTACCATTTTTCTGAAGTGTCCCGTGTATAAAAAGGGCAAACAGGGGAAGGAGAATGAAAAGTTTCCTCATGTTGTTTTGCCTCGCAGTAAAGCGATGCCCTTCTCAGAAGTGAATCTCACAGCTTATTGTTTGCTAAGTTTCCCCTCGCTGTCAGCTCCGTGGGAGTGTTCAAGTGAGAAGTCCCACCTCAAACCCACAGACTGACGGGTGAGAAAAGCATCAAACATGTGAACTCTGCAGCGTCGCAGCTTACGCTTGGTTTCACTTCTGCCCATATGAAACACCTCTGCTTCAACTTTTTTTTTTCTTGTTTGCTCCTCCTAAAACCAACATGTTTATGTCTTTAGTTTTAATTTCCCTTCACAATGACCAGCAGCATATTTGAATAGCAGACTGTTAAGCTAAACCCGCACTGCGTGAAACACTTTTGCAAAGGGCAACGCGCATATTTAAATACTCCTCTGTCACACAGGAAACATGACGTAAGGTGAAGCGTAGCAAAGACAGTCGGACGATTATTGAGGAAATGCCTGTCGGGAGATGATAAGCTTGTCTCAAGGCAAGCAGCTTTGTTTAGTCTCAACTCGCAGTGTTGGAGCTTAAACGATGCATTGGGCTGTTTTGAGTTATTCTGGGGTTTGATTTTAGTCTCTTGTTTCTTTCTTTGATTAGATCAGCTTCATTTCTGTTTTACCTTGGTTCAGTTCTTTGGTTTTGTTATATTCCTTACCTCTAGCTTTTTACCACTTTGTGTGCTCTCCCTCGCCCCTTGTGCCATTTTCTCTCTCTCTCCTCACACCTGCAACGGCCACCTGTCCCTTGTTCACCAATCAGGCTCTGCATTATATTCAACTTATTCTCCTAGATAATCCTGCTGCTTGTTCACCCTGATGGCTTTTTGTTCCTGGGTCCTGTGTGTTATTATTATTATTATTATTATTATTATTTTCATGAAATCATCAATATGTCTCTGCCTCGCTGCATTTGTCCTCCATCACCACCACTCAGCATGACACCCTGACCTGTCTGCTGCTTTCCTTGGTGATCACGATGCTGTTTGATCGCTAGCATGATCTCTCCCTGACCACAAATGTATCATTGGATTTTGTAACCTTTTTTTTTCTTTTAAAGTGTTTTATTAATAAAAATTTATGGCCACCATGGCTTCTCCTCCAGCTTTTTAACTGCTTTCTAATCCGTGTTGGTCCATCACGTGTCCATTAGTAATGACGAAACGTGAGAACGTTTTGGATGTGTTTCAGTACTCTCTCTGACCAAAGGGACAGTTTATTATTGGAGCTGTAGCATCCAGCTGATAACAGATGTCTCAGTGTTTTCACTGAGTTTGTTTCTCAGATGTTTGTGTGTTCAGTTTGCATTTGACCTCTCCGCAGACTTTTTTTTTTTCTTAAGACATGAGAGTGCTTCGCGTTAGTGACGTCAAGCTATGAAGACCACAGAGATGTTCAAAGCAAAGTCGGGAGGGAAGTCATTTGATCTATTCCACGGCGGTTTCCAAGTGGTTGGAAGTAAAAAACTAATTGTTGCCTCATAAGAGTGGTAGTGACACAGAAACAATGAAAATCCATAAACAGCTCATCTTAGCACGTCGCTTCGGAGTTCCTTCTCTCCACCGCGTTGCATCCGTTGGCAGCCATCTGTTTCCTGTATTTTTTTACGACCACGTCTGTGGTCTGTTTCTGTTTCCCATAAAGTCAAACAGAATTAATAAATCAGTTTTTTTTTTTTTTTTTAATAAGAACCTTAAGGGCATATCCGCTCCCCACAGGTATGGCTCTCTTAAGAATTTGGAGTTTTGGTCCATTCATTTTCACAGATAAAATGATGACACAGCAAACAATTCCAGTTAATTTGAGAAAGCAAAATTGGGCGAACGAGGTAGAATTTATTGTTGGTTATTCATCATAGCAAACGGCCTCAGTTGGATCATTTAGACATGTAACACACTAGTGTGTAATTTATTTACAGTAGGGTTGAGGGCGTTCCAAAGACTTAATGTTAGCATGTTATTCCGTTCCAAAACCAGTTATGAAGTGTTTTTATGACCGTTTCCCTGTTGGAAAATCCAAGTTTAGCTCCTCGTGCCCCAGAAAGAATGAATTCTTGAGCATGTTTAGAGAAAAAGAACCACAAATGCTGAAGATGTTATCCAGAGTTAAGTGAGTTTATCACCAAGTGTTAAAACAGTGCTTACCATGAAAAAGCTCTTTCTCCAGCTCAGCAACAACTAAAGTGTGCAGCTGCTGACATGAGCAAGCCAAACGCCTCCAGGAGGGAAATATTGTGTGCTAAGAGGACAGTAAGGCTCAGCTGTGTGGCCAGAATGATAAGACGTCTGTCGAGATGAAACTTTTATATTACAAAACACTGAGCCAAGTGTCAAGCATGGCAGTGGCAGCATGATGCCACTGCTGTGGAGAAGATTCAAATTCTTCAACTTCAACAAAGGTTTTACCCGTCGATCCCCAACAATCCCAACACACACGTTTGGATTAAACAAAGTCTGGACTTGCACTGATCTAGATTCAGTCAGTAATTTGTTTTCAATTCTTAAAGAGGCAGTAACATGTTTTTTCCAGGCACATAGGGCCATTTTATGACACAATCCAGTAACTATGTTACCTCCAGGTGTTATAAAAATGCTGTACATGTCAAATTTGATGTAAAAGAAATTTGACTTTGTAATTTAATGCCTTGAAATTGGGTCTCTGTGTCTTTAAGAAGGTTCTGCTCTTTGTGAAACTCACAACATGGCTCCTCTATTAAGCCGTTAAAATTTCTACCAGCATTTCACTGAGAAGTAACTTGTTTGATGAGCTCAGCAGATGCGCAGTTCCACCAGGTGTTTGCTAATTGCTGCTGGCTAGTCTGAAGGAGCTGCGTGGGGGAGATCTGCACTGTGAGGTAGAAGCTTGGAAACTGTCGCTCTGAGGAGGAGCTTCATCCTCGAGGGCGGAGCAAAGGAGTGGTTGAGAAAGGATTTCTCAAACCTTCTTAACGAGAGAATAACATAATATAATACCGCCCCTTTTATTCAATTCAATTAGGTTAATTTACAATAGAGCTAATTCCCAACAAAGGTCGTCTCAAGGTAAACAAGTCAATTCAGTTCAGTCACACATACATTCAACTGATCCTCGCTACCAAACAGGGCAATGAGTTCAGTTTACTCTCCAAATTAGCTTAAGAGGCTGTTTATCTGAAGAAACCCAGCAGAATGTATAGTTATTGATAATCGCTGTGTTGTTCAGTTGAACATCAATCTGTCATACCGAGCACATATGTCATAATAATCTGTCACTATCACTATGACAGATAGCAACAGGGGAAACACTCCCCATTAGCAGAAAGAAAAAAAGAAAGTTAACAGTGTAAATAAAATTAGAAGAAGAAGAATAAAGTTAGTGTGAGGCAAAGTGGTGAATTTATCTGCCATAAGTTCTTTGGGGTGGCAGCATCATAACCAGGGACTTAAAAAGGCTCAACAACCTGCTGACGAAGAATAGAGACGATGATGCAAAGAAGGATTTTGTATAAAGTGACAGACAGTCCTGACCCTCCTCTTCCATAGGAAAACAAAGTCTTCAGTCAGTCCTTCCTGCCCGCCGCCGTCTCCACCTGCAGTAACTGCTTGAAGAATTTTGAAACAATATGAGCTTAATTTCCTTTGGGATTAATAAAGTATTTCTGAATTCAAGTGAAATGAATTTGTCCTCCAGCAGCCGGAGCGTATCCCGTCATAACAACAGAGATTTCTCAGGACAACGAGTAGAACCGTTGTTCTGGACTGCCTGCTCAAAACACTTCTACCGTTTTGTGATAAGAGACGTGGTCAAATTTCCTGCAGGAATCATCCTAAGATTCTGTTTACGGCGACGAAAAATGTGTTACTGCTCTGCACTCTGCTAAGGAGCACGCCGCCATCTTGTAAAGGAGGTTTCAATAAACTTTATTTGTACCATTAGATAGATTTGGTTACAGGAGTGTTTCTCAACCCTGGTCCTCACCGCCCCCCTGTCCTGCATGTTTTCGGTGTTTCCTTTCTGCCACACAGCTGAATTGTATCTCTGGGTGATTAACAGGCCTCTGCAGTACTTGATGGTCATGCAATCATTTGAATCAGCTGTTCTGGTACAGAGGCACATCTAAAACATGCAGAGCAGGGGGTCGGTGAGGACCAGGGTTGAGAAACACTGGGTTATAGTAAGGTGAGTCAGCTTTTTTGCCAGACAGGAAACTTGACACAGACACACTATCTATCTATCTATCTATCTATCTATCTATCTATCTATCTATCTATCTATCTATCTATCTATCTATCTATCTATCTATCTATCTATCTGTGTGTGTGTGTAAATATAACAATTAAAAGAAAAAGTTTTAGATATTAAGCAACATAAAAACAACAAAATACAAACACTGACTTAAATACGGCATCCTCATTAGGACAAGATTAAAAATAAAACTATTCAGCTAAGTTGAATTTTGGAAACTTGTGACAACAGGAGCAAAACTGGTTTAATGCTCTGCTGAGGTTTCTGTATTCACATGCAGGATTCATAAACTTACAGTAATTACAAACATTCATTTATAATGAATTCCACACTGAATAAAAAAAACATTTAAGCCTTTTTTTAACTGTTTACTTATTTGTATCATTTATTTCGTTTTTGTTTTGTTTTAATATCTGTAGTTTTCTTGTAATGTTGTTTTCTGGGAAGGTATAAATAAAAAAATAAGTCATTTGTGTAAACCTCTGACTGGTGCTGTATTGAAAATTAACTGTTCACTTTGTGTCTATATTTTTGAAATGATTAGACTTTTTCAGGCAGGCGCTTCTCTTTTCTGAATTGTACTGAAATCACCAGGAGGTTCCTAAATCTCTCAGAAGATGGCAATATTTCCCTTTTATGATAAACTTTTTTTATATATATCATCTTTGCTCTGTCTTTTTATTTCCATAATTGTGGCTTGATGAAAGTGTCCGACAGCGCACACCCACATGCTACTGTAAATAACTCTCATCACATCTTCTACTGGTTTTCCACATCATCTGGCCTAACGTATGGCTTCCTGTGCTTTTCCACTTCAAAGCGAAGCCATCGCTGCCATTTATGTCGTAATCCTGACTCAAATCTGAGAAATTTCCTCCATGAAAACGACTTGTTTGTTTTTTCTTTTCTTAAACTGTTCTTATCTTGAAATCCACACATTTTCCTGTTTGTGTCTCTAATGTTCCACATTCCTAGCGTTAGGAATGTCTTTATTTAGCTTTAAGATGCTCATGTCAAAAGAACAATGGATCACATTTTGATTCTAAGTGAAAACCAGACACGTAGCTAATAATTTAGGACTCAAAGGCTGACTTATCCTCGTAAAGCAGCTGTAGTGCTTGTTGTCATGTTAGACACAAAACTCAATGTGTTTTATTCTGATTTTATGCAGACATGTCCATAAATGGGATATGTATGGTTTTCTTTTTTTTTTCCATATAAAACTCTGAAAAGTGTGGTGTGCTTGTGTTTTCAGCATCATGCTGTGGGAAAATGTTTTTCTTTAACAGGATCAGGGAAGGACAATAAAAAAAAACTTAAAAACTCTATTTGTTGTTTCCCTTCCACTTGAGTTATGTGTTACTGTATCACAAAAAAATCTAGATGGCATATGTTTGGTTGCTGTATAAACACATCAACATGTACGCCCCGCGTTTTGCTTGGTCACTGCAAGAAAGGGAAGGACTTTCGATTGCGAGAAAGGGAAGGAAAAAATGAGTAATGCAGTGAAACACAAGCGTGTGCCATGGTGGTTTCATCATCCGTTGTTGTGATCAGTGGAGTTTCTTCCAGCAACTGTTAAAGATACGACTTTTTAAAAAAAGAACTTCCAAAAGTATTTACAATGGAAAAATTACTTATCGGTACTCTTTTCCATGGTTTTCATTAAATACAGTCCGCCTTTTCTGTCATGAGTTCATGACGTAAACAAGACTGACTCTAAGCTAGGAAATGAATCATGCAAAAGACTGAATGACTTTGCAAAAAGAATCAGCAAGTTTTTTTTTTTGTTTTGTTTTTTTTTTGAGTGCGTCACCTTTCCTGTCTCTTGCTGCTGAAGTTGATGTTCTGCTTTTATAAATTTACTTCCAATGAAAATTGCTCAAGATGTATGGCTTTTATAACTGGGGGATGTGAAAATGTTAAAAATATTGAGAAGGGGAAGTGGAAGAAATTTTGAAGTATTTTTACAAAGTCTTGGAAAGCCAAAAGACCTCTTTTATTATTTATTATTGGATTATTGTTGTTTCATTTCAGGTATTTATTTTCAGGTTTTATTTCTTCAGTATCATTTAATAAACTGTTGCTTTGTGTAAAGTAAGTCTGGTTTTATTGCACCACTAAAGGAGCCTGGTGGACAGAACAACACAAACCTCCCACTCTGCGTAAAACCTGACTCTAGTACTGAAATGATTAATCGCGATTAATCGATTATCGAAATAATTGTCAGCTAATTCAGCTATTGATTAATCCTTAACTGGAGTATACAGACTCAAAGAAAGGCCTTTTGTTGCAACAAACAATATATGAATTTAAGATAAACACACCTTGTTCTGTAAATAGGTTCTACCCAAAACTCAAGTGGCATTTTTTTTATATTCGTCTTTATATTTTCTAACATATTTTGTAAGTTATTGCATTTTAGGCAATAAAGATGTTTTAAAACAAACAGGCAAACAATTGAATTATTTGTTTATCTACATGTTCTAAATAATTTTTAACATTGCATACAGAAAGCTTGGGTTAGTTAGTTAAAGAAAAAAATCTGCAATGTTCCAATTTTTTGAACCAATTAATCAATTAATCATCAGAATATTTGAAAGAATAACTGATTACTGATTTAACTGTTAGTTGCAGCTGTATGCGACACTGTGCTCTGGATTCAGATTATAACCAAAAAATAAAGAAGACATGCAGACACAAATGTATTTGGGTGAAATTACATGGTGATATGCAAATCAGCAAAACATTTCTGCTGCTCTCTGGGTTCACAGAGGTGTCAGGTTTGTGGCTTGATGCATTTTTCTGATGTTTGAAATCCATCACTTTACACTGGAAAAAAATGCTGAACATTTTAGACATTTGCCATTTTAAACATATTTAAAAGTCTCAAAATAGTTTGGAAGGTTCAGCAGGAGAAAATATGGCCACAGAAATGTTCCACTTTCAAAGTTCCATTCATATAATGCTGCATAGAAGATCTATGTTTTATTTATGTATTTATTTTTGACGGATGAGACCAAAGAATGGTCTCATAGCAGAGTAAAATAAGAAAAGAGTGTCATTCTCTGGTCGAATAAGAGGTCGAAACTCTCAGAAATCCAACAGAGAAGCAGTGAAAAAAATCTTCTATCTTATTTAAAGCTACAGGCAGAGTGGATGATGGCACTGCTCAGCAGAAACAGATGGTTTCTCTCCTCTTTCTCCAACAATGTTGAGACTGTTTACTAGACCAGTCCTCCCACTTAACATATTTAGTCTCGAAAAGGCTTCATGTTCCCAGGCTCCTGCTCTGTGATTAAAAATTAACATGCCTAATCTGCATGGAAACTGTTCGGCTACATTCTCAATGTTAGTAGCAAAAACAAACAAACAACAACAAAGTCTGATTGCATAACTGTGAACCTCTTTGTGGTAAAATCCTGAGTTGTTTTTTTTTAAAGATACGCACATCAAAGGAGTTAACATCATTCTTATTGAACTCATGTCTGATATCTGCTTCCTCCTAGATCTAAACAATGATCCACATTTACCTTCTCCTGTGTTAGAATTTTTGGTAACACTTTATTTGAAGGGGGTTGAATAAGACTGACATGACACCATCATAAACATGACATAACACCTGTCATGAACATCAATAAGCCTTCATGAATATTTATGACTGTTGTCATAAAGAGTCATTCGGTAAATTATGACACTTTTAATACAAAGTTGACATTATTCAAAATGTCTTTGTTATGACAACTTGACATTAACCAAGAAATCATTACTGATATAAATTTGTTATAACAGTATTACTGATTGCACTTTAAAAATGAGGTAACTTTATGTTATTAAAGGTAAAGTTTAAACAGTAATGATTTATTACAGTCATGTTTATGAAAGTGTCATGACAGTCTTATTCAACCCCCTTCAAATAAAGTGTTACCAAATTTTTTTTCTAATAGAAAACCACAACTCAGAATTAGAATAACTATGAACTTAGAATCCAGAAATACTTAGATTCCTGTTCTCCCAACCCAGAAATGGAATTAGACCAGAGGAAACTTGGCAACCCTGAACAGGAGCATCTGGTTTACATACTTTAGATCATCATTAGATTATCTTCCTTCTTTTGCTCTTTTTCTTGTTCTTCTTTCCTTTGGTTTGTTATTTTGTATGTATTTCCTTTTAATTCATGTAAAATACATTGAATTGCCTTGCTGCTGAAAATGTGCTATATAAATAAAATTACCTTACGTTACCTTACCTTCACACAACAGGTTTCTTTTTGTCCCGATTTCCTGCTTCCAATAATCTTACAATACATGACATAATGCAGTCTTTGAAATACCTGGATATTTTTGAAATAAGTCTATTGGACTAGCACGGTAAACTGAAAGTTAATGCATAAAGGTTTAGAGTTTACTTTTGCAGGGCCCTCTATAAACCAGCTTATTTTAACCTCCCTGTTGCTCTGAGCTTTGTCAGGAAATGATGTTTCTCTGTGGGCAATGTATGAAAAACACAATTAATACCGTGAAGACAAGCCAGCACAATGAGCTGACAGGGAGCTCAGGGAATGAGATCATTTCCTGTACGTATGTGTGACCTCTTTCCTTTGCGTGTTGATCCTCGCCGCTGATATAAAAATGTTCTATCTTCAAAAAACGAGAGAGCGCCACTGGAGCAGAGGTCAGCTGCTTCCATGTTCCTGAACTCACTGTTAGCTCAAGGGAGGAGGCAGGATGCAGACAGTGAGAGATAAAGTCACAGGCCCAGTTCCAGTTGAGAGAGAAACCAATAAAGGGTTTGTTGTTTTTCTGTCTGTTGCTGCTGAAAATTTTTGTTCTTTCCTGGTTGTTGTTCGGTCCGATCGGGCCTCGGTTCAACACTGTAGAAGCAAAACACAGGAAGAACAGAGGAAAGCAAAGGAATTCCCCGATAGGATGAAACATTAGTTTATGAGTGTTGATGCTGATTTACAGCAGTTGGCAGCTGGTTATATTATAGCTTTATCAAATAAGATGCAATGCACCTTCGATCGTGAGATGTCGTCTCGGTTTCATGACGTCAAAATGCGAACCGTTTGATGACGACTTTCTAGATGCCAGTTCTGATTGAACCGGGACATTTTTGTCAGTTCATGGATCAAATGCATGTTGGAGAACAGAAAGTTGTGCAAAATCTACTGAAAGATTGAACAAGTGAACATTCGAAAATTTAGAGCAGGTCGCCTTGAGCTGATCTGTAAAGGTTACAGTGGATCTTAGGTTCATCCTGAAATTTCACCGGAAAATTGAAGAGTCGTAACTTTTTATGAGCAGCATGTACTTATATTTTCCAGACAAAAAAAAGAAAGTCAACCTCAAAAGTTTCTAGGAGAACATATAAGTTTGTTTCAAAAAAGCATATGAGCACAACTCTTTGTATTTTATAGATACAAAAAATGTATACATACACATTTTTCAGCAATCAGACTATTTTGTTCATTTTATGAAAATGAATAAAATAGAGTTTACTGTAGGTAAAACAAACAAAAGTCACAATTATTTTTCATATGAATTTTTAAAAATCTAATATTTATGGTCCTCAAATGCTTATGCAATCACAAACTTGCCCAAATAAATCCCATATTTGCCACATATTATCTGTCAATGCACCTTTAACACTTAAACAGAAACCATCAACTCCACAAAGTGTGATCTTGTGATCTCCCTTTCTAAAAACTCTGACCCAAAATTTGACTGGACAGCAGCAACATCACACTAAAGTCCTTTTTCTTAAAGTGGAGTTAACAAACAAATTCCTTAATATTTTTATTGCATAAATTATTTGCAGTGGTTGCCAGGAAGTAATCAGGAAGCAGTCTAAACAAGGCTCAGTTGAAAATGATGCTATCTTTCTAGATGCTTCTGGTAAGCGACAGCTTCTTACAGGAATGCAGCGTGTTTCTATTTTTTGTGTGACTAAACTCCTCAAAATGAACACACTTTGTTGATAGCACAAAATACTTTTCCGAAAGCTTGTTTGTTGATTATGGTAACATTTACGTTTGTTACTGTATGTTACCACGACTCCTTTTGCCACATTAAGGAACTCTAATAACATTTCTTGCCTCTAGACTGAAGTTTGTGGGCCAACTCCTTCTGAATTTTTGGTATGACTGTCCAGTTCCTCAATTTCATTCCGTTCAATTTAGTCCAGTTTATTTCCGCAGTATCTGCATCTTTCATTTATGGTGGAATTAATCTTTCAGAAATGTTTTGACGTTTCCTATTCAGTAGTTACAGCAACGCCTTACTACTCATTTGATGTTTTAGCGTACATGGCGTGATGACCAGATAAACTAGAGTGACAAAAGTCTTGAAATGTGTCAAAAGAAAGTCTGGCTGATGCCCTCACACATCGTGATTACAGCATATGTGCACCACTTCTACAAAATATTTACAGCTGTACAACCACACATTGATTTAATGGCCTTTTCTACGTTTTACACCGTGCAGGAGCCTCACTCACATCGGAGTGCTGGATGCTTGAAACAAAAAGTGAAGGCCTTCTTTATGAAGAATCTGACCGATAAATTCTTGGTCCCCCATGGGGACACTTACCAACCAAATTCTTGAACATTAATAAATAAAATAAAATAAGACGGCAATGTCACTGGAAAAGAAACATAACCCATCCCGTTAATGCACAATGCTTTAAATTTCGCAATACTCATCCCAGTGCACAGGCATTCTTCACAAGAGGAGATTCAGACATTAAAGTTCCAACAAAATCTCCTTCATCTCCTCATTTTCATACCTATAAAACATGTTTTCAACACATCAGCATGAACAAAAAGTGAATAAACAAAATTTATTGGCAAACTGGTTGAAATCAGTTTGGGTTGATGTAGATTTTCCATTGTTCTGTTGCACAGGCAACAGAAAGGGAATGTTTTTTATATTTTTCAGGAAATCCCGAGGAAAAGCACAAATCAAAAGAACGGTTCAAGAACAATAAATTCTGTCTCAAAGGAGAGACCCGTCGAGGACCATATGCGTAATGGATGAACTTGCGGTGACTGGAAAATGGAGTGAGTAACAGGTGTGGAATATCAGTGGAGCTAACCTCAGCTAGCAACGCCTGAGAGAGAGAGCAGACAAAACAGCGGGACAGAGTCTAAACTAACAGGAGCTATGAATAATGAGTGCCAGGTTTTTTTTATGTTTGTTTGTTTTTTTACATACAAGTGAATTTGAAAGCAAGCAAAAGAGAAACAAGTTAATGAAAAACAGACAACTTTGATAGAGGTGTCTGGGAGGAAACGGATTTGCATGAACGTCAGCGACCTCAGATGCTGAACCCCAAGGGAGTCCAGGCTGTTTGTGTAAATGAGGCCGACTACTCCCAAAACCTCCTCCTTTCATCAGAAACTAGCTTTTCCTCTCACACTGAGAGAAAACAATCAGCAGTCACATGAGCCAACGGAAACTCTTTCTCTTGCTTGTCGGTTCTATCTAGTGCTGCGAAGCTACAAATCTCCTGGTTTTTAATAACTCTGAGGCTGATTCCCATCTGGGGCTGGAGTGAACTCTCATGCCATTTGATTTACTAAAATTAGAAGTGTTTTACAGTCTGAACAATTAGTTTACATAAGCCACAAATAAACACTTCACTTGGACAAAAAAAGGAAGAAGTCCAAGAAGTCAGGTCCTGTGAAAATGCCTTGAAAAATTTTTTTTTTAAACAGTAAGTGTACTGAACATTTTGTTTTTGATCCTCCATCCTCGTCGTAAATTAGCAATATGTTCCCAGATATAATTCAGACAAAACACTAGATTAGATGACTCGTAAATAATAATAATAAAAATAAAAAGTATCTCAAAGTGGTAATTCTTTTCTGCTGAGTATTTAACGATTCCTCCTGATATGATCAGCTGTCTGCTACAAACAGAGGAAGCCCTGAAACGTCTACAGGGACAAACCTCAACTTATCTCATAAACAACATTGAGATAAAGTTCTGTTTATAGAACAAAGTCTCCCATCCTTCATTCTCTTTAAAACTCCAGCTGGTTTTACTTTTATCAAAAGGAAAAAAACTTACACATTAGTCAGACTACATTTTCCGCTCCGAGGCTACATGAACCTCAGATTATATCAAATAAAAGTCCTTCTGTTGGACTAATCTCTACTCTGGTCCAATTTAGTCACCACAAGCAAAAATAAAGATAAAAAAACATTTAACATATTTTCCGGACAACGAGTCACACTTTTTCATAGCATGTCTGGTAAAGTTCATAGCTTTCTTTCTTTCTTTCTTTCTGCCAACACATTCTAATCATATGCCATTAAAGTAAAGCTTTCCCTTAATGCTATCCTTCAGAAAAGAGTTACGACTGACTGCTGTAGGACGTCTAAAACTTGCAGGACTCCTAGTCAAAGCCTGGAGATTGACGTTCTTGATACAATGGAAGTGACCGGAAGTGAAGGGGTACATTTAGGGTTGCCACCTTTCAGAAATCAAAATAAGGGACGCCCACTACTGCACGTCGTCCTAGTCTCATAAGCGGGGTGGGGGGCTTCGACTAGGGATACCAAGGGAACAGTCCCTATATATTTAACAGTCCCTAAATTTAACAGCAAAATACCGGACGGTTCCGTATTTTACGGGATGGGTGGCAACCCTAGGTACATTTTTGTCTCTTACAGATATGTACGATTTTTCTGAAACTATGGGGTCTATAATATGCAGTTCTTTATTTTTTATTTATTTATTTTGTTAGCCATGAAAATTCATTGTAAGTTGATTTCATATAATTTAAAATAATAAAATAAGTGCTGAACTTGTTTTGGCAATGTCCTATTTTAAACGTGATAGTACGCTTAAAATTAAAATAAGGCACGTTGGAGTTTGGTTTTAATTCGACGCAACGTGGAACGTCTTCGGCAGAATATTAAAGAGAAATTTGGTATTATTTATCTATTTATTTATTTACTTGGTCGGTCTTTGTAATGAGTTCCTCATGGTTGGGCTGTTATTATGTGACGGGAAAGGTGACATCAGGAGAAAGGAATTAGAGTGAAGTACCGGACACGGGGGGAGGGACACATTTGGGACTAAATTTGGGCGGAAACACTAAGTCTTCGAGAGTCTGATAAACTGCAGAGGAACGTGGGAGAGAGACACAGAACGTCTGGAGCCATCTTCGTTTCGATTTGGAGCCAGGATTTCACCAACATGATGTTTTCAGGGAATCTAAGGTCTTTGGTTTTGGTGCTGGTTTGCTTGTTTTCTGCTGCCACTGCTGATGGTGCTTCCAAAATAAATGGTGAGAAAATCTTTCAGTCATGTCAACTAACCATTCCGTCTGAAATTAATGATGCGTCAAAATAAGCTGCTTTTTTTTTAACGTAACTGGTGTGGCTTTCGCACACAAATGAGCTGGTCTTAGAAAACAAAGTAGGAAGAAACTAGGGGGTTCTTCGACATTTTTTCGCATCTTCATGTTTGACGTGAAAAAATATTAGTTGACATTAAATAATGGAGTGGTTAATTTTAAAGTTACAATTTTAAAGTTTGTAGTATTCGTTATTTTCTCCCAAAATTGAAGCATGAATGGTAAATTAAAGACTACTTTTGAGTGTTTATGTTTTTTTGTTTTTTTTTTTCATCATTTTTATTTTTCTCATTTTTTTTTCTTTTTGAGTGTGTTAGGAATTTGGTACAGGGCCGGTCCAAGGTTGAATGTAGCCCTAAATCACCTGCAACTTTTAGAATCCGAGGTGCCCTTTTCATCCTCATGAATAGCTTCTCTTCTATGTTATGTTACTTGTCAAAAATTCAATGTAAAAAAAAAAAAAGTTTTCAAACGAATGACACGGAAAAATAGATGTAAAACAATATTTCTTGCACTTCTTGCACTTTTTGAGTCATTCTATCCTGAAAATTTAATGTGGGTATTCCACAAGAATCTGGATTTTTATTATATGTTGGAAAAATTAGTTGGTTCTTTTGTCATTTTTAACCAAATTTATGAAGAGCCAGTGTGATGGGGCCAAAGAGCCACGTGAGTGAGTCTTGAGCCATTTTGTAGATCATTGCCCATGAGGGACAGCCATGTTTATTTGCTTGGAAATTTCACATTTTCTATAGTCCTAGAATGAACACAAGTTCATGGTTTGACAATCAGGCCAATCTGTTTGCATTATTTATTCAGTCATTTTGTACCCAGGATTTAATTTGTGCCCCTCCATACTTCTGCATTAGTCATGTCAACTACCCATTCTTGTAACAATATATATATACCTTTTTTTTGTTAAAATATAATGTATTTACTATTTAAGGTTAATATCTTAAAAAATAATCAAGATAAATAGTCGTACTGAAATGCCTGATCTTAAGGTTTCAATGTTTTCTGAAAATTATATAAAATATATTCTACTTTATTCTGGTTTTTGTGTCTGTTTTGGACATTTGTTTCCTGATCCAATAACTCTCAACTGATCCCCTACTGATAGATATTACAGACGATTACTCTAAATCATCACTTGCCAAAGCAGGTACAAAACACAAATTGACAGTTTATATAAAACATCCAGCCTTTTTATACCTAAAAAAAAAAGTTGTCAGAAGCAACCGAAAATGTAAAAGTATGAAATGATCAGATCTATTTCAGGTGTTGTCAGTTAAATTGCCTTGGGCCCTTCATAATGACTTTGTTTCTCTGAATTAATTCTTTGAATAGTAAATATTTCAGTTTATAGCACTCTGGGTCCTGATTTGCTTATTTATTTTTTTCTTTCGCCAGGCACTAATCCACGGAGCTTTGTCATTGGGCCAGAAGGCACAGATGAACCAATAGAGTACTTTGATGAAGATCAGCAATGGGTTCCTTCAAACCAAGCAGGACGGAATAAAACATTAAACGGATCCTTCTCTAAAGAGGCACGTCAGTTCCTGACGAGCCCCATTTCCACGGTACTCATGCCTTCGTTCTACACCTTTGTGTGCTGCATCAGCGTTCCCATCAACCTCGCCGCCATCGTAGCCTTCTTTAAGGGCATCCAGCCAAAGAAGCCAGCAGCAATCTACATGCTGAACCTGGCCTCCGCTGACCTGCTCTTTGGCCTCTTGCTCCCCTTCAAGATCTCTTACCACTTCATGGGTAACAACTGGATATTCGGCGGGTTCCTGTGCCGAGTGGTCACCGCCAGCTTCTACTGGAACATGTACTGCTCCGTCCTTCTCATAACCTGCATCAGCGTGGACCGGTTCCTTGCGGTTGTGTACCCCATCGACTCCCTGGCTTGGAGGAAGACGGAGAACACCATCAAAGCCTGCGTGACCATGTGGGTCTTGTCCTTTGCTGCCTCTGTTCCTCTTGTTATCTTCGACCAGACATTTTACCTCAAAGGGCTGAACATCACCACCTGCCACGATGTCCAACTCTATACCGAGATACCGTGGTTGAAGATATATTTCATTGCCATCTGTTTCTCCCTGTTCGTTTTGCCTTTTCTTGTCACGGTGGGATCCTACACCAAAGTTATCTGGACGCTGAGGAGTGAAGTACGTGGGCTTCAAGGAAAATCACGCAAAAAAACAAGAGCAGTGGTGATGATCTTGACTGTCCTAGTGATTTTCATACTGTGCTTCATGCCCACCAACTGCTCACTGCTGGTACACTACTTGCTGTTTGGGGTATCCAACATCGCCACCAAGGCCACCGACACCTCCTACCAGTTCTACTTGATGTTTTTGTGTTTGGGCAGTCTGAACTGCCTCCTGGATCCCCTCCTCTACTTCTTCGGCTCTTCCCAGTGTCAGAGACAGCTGTCCAACATGCTGTGTAGATCGTCGACAAAGGGTAGACTCACCAGTTCATCGTCTGACTCGTACAGATCCAGCACCCGACCCATTCTGAAGTCCAGCCGCACCGAATGCTCCACAATGTCTTCATCAGTGAGCAAAACGGACACATTGGAAGCAAACCTGAACAGCCAGTACAAGAAACTGTTGGTCTAATCACTGTGACACTGGGCATTGGTTAGTATTTTTAAGTGCAGAAACACGAAGCTGTAAAGTTAAGGCTACTACAAAAACTGAGCACTTAGTTGGGATGTTTCTGTTGAGATTTACTGAAATGAAAAGTAACGAAGCATCTTGCTCTAGTAGAAACACTAGAAATCTTTCTTTTCTTTTCTTTTTTTTGTCAGAAGGACAAACCTACACGCACAGATGTGAAGTTAAATCTGGCATAAAACTGAGTGTAAAACAGTATGCTTCACCTTTTCTCTATATTTACATTTGCACACTGAATGTTATTAGCTATTCCTTCAGCTTTTTTGAAGCAAATGTGTTACATTTAGTGCTTTGTTTTATATGTAAGCTTTCAGCTGTATTTTTTCAAAATGTACAATATTTTTTGTATTTTTTAAATATTTTTGTCTCTTAATAAATATTTGAGACTCAACTTTGATGTTTTGACTTCTATTAAGCAAACTGTGAATTAACCAGAGGTTCCAGTTAAAAGGAAAGTAGTTTAATGCTGCCACCTGCTGGACAAATATGTAAATCACTAAGTTTTAGATAACTCCATCTTTTATTTTATTTTTTGTTAAAACAATGGGTCACGTTATATTTAACAAATGTAACTGTAAGTTTGGTTGATACTGAAAAGAGAATTTATTGTAGTAACTTTGTTCATGAAATGAAAATCATGAATTATTTGCACAAAGTAATTTCTTGCACTTATTTCTGTACGTCTTAATTGAATATGGATTACAACTAATGAAAACGTGACATTCGGTGTGAGAAAATTTTACATGATATTGGTAAAATTAAAATATAAGGCCTGCGGACGCAATTAGCCCTGCTGAATTGTAAGAATGTCCTTTTAAAATTAATTTAATTTCTTTGATGATACTATACACATTAATCGCGTCATCAAAAAGACATTCAAATAAAATTTGAGTATTATGATGATCAACAGAATTGGCTACAAATAAAAGCCAATCTAAAGTAAGTGTAAAACATGTCGCTAAAGGTAACGCATGCGTACCTCAAAACTGCTTATGACGCAGTGTCAAAATTGTTCTTACTCATCTACACCGATAGGTGGTGCTGTTTTACCGTTTATTAAGAAAAATATCCTCACCGCTTTAAAGCAATGCCAAAGAAAAGACACTTTAGTTACAGGTAGTTATTGCTTAAATGTCTCAAGATAGTAATGAACTTTTCCTGAAATTCTTTGTCAGAGATCTTATTAAAATGTCCTTTATGCACAGAGTCAAAGATAACCTAGCTGAAATAGTTGAAAGGAGGGGGGAGGGGGAACTCAGAACATTATAAGCATTTTTAATTCGGCTGATATACTATTCTCCTTTGGGGGAGCAAAGTCGCTTTCTTCTAGCTATTTTCCTCCCTAAGAGGTACATAAAATACTGAGTTTGTACATTAGATGTTCGCATACAGGCCAATAATTTAAAAAGAAATTATGGCTGACAATAATCACTGATAGCATCAATTAGTCAGATTAAAAGAGTCATTGTACTGACTTCTGTACCCTGACAACCTCTATGTGTAAACACAGTAAACCAGTTCAAGGAACTTCTTGTGTTAGATATCGCCCACACCACAACCCCGCGTTCCTGGAAAGCAGGCGACACGTTTTTACATGAAATCTTCTCATAATTACCAGATCAGTTACCGTCTTGGAGAGGGTGGGGGAAGGTTGGTGGCTTTGCGTAGTCACGTGACCATAGTGACATCATCCAGGTGTCACGGAAGTTTGGTCTTGCAACCTGTAGAGACGAAACAAACGGTGTCGACGCAGACCGCGCCCGCGCTCTCATTTTTAACCTGCGCGTTTGTCACCTGAACTTACGGTCATGGAGACGTGTGCGATGACAGAAGGTAAAGTTTAATCTTTTTTTGTGCCTTTTCTTACTGTTATTACCTCAATAACCTGTCAGTGTGGAAACCCAGTACCTGAACATGTGTCTCATACCGTTAGGTTACACAGTACGTGCTTACACTACCAAGTCACCCAAGACATTTATTGTATTGTATTTCATGTGGAGTTTTAGTGTTGGACTACACAAAAGGAGTGGATAGTTGTAAAGTGTAAGGTTAATAATAGGTGTTTGTTTTGTATTCAGCCATTACATTGTGTACATTTACGGTGTCTCTTTGGCCAGGTTTGCATATAGGGGGAGACATTTTGACCCATTCTTCTGGCCAAAATGTCTCAAATCCAGTCGAATTGGATGTAGGAGTTTTATTTCCCCGTACTTCTCAATAGAATAAAAGTCTGGTCTTTGACTAGGCTATTTTAGCATATGGATGTGTTTCAAAGTCAACTCTTTTTGCTGAAGCTTAGTCTGTCCTCCTGGAAGGTGAACCTCTGTCCAAACCTCAAGTCTCATTCGACACATTCAGAGATGGAATGTTTTTGGAAGCCGGTCAGGATGTTCAGTTTTTCAGTCAGATATCTAAAAGACTCACATGATCCATCCATTTTCTTTACACCCTTGTCCCTTTGTGGGGTCGGGAGGGTTGCTGGTGCCTATCTCCAACTAACGTTCCAGGCGAGAGGTGGGGTCACCCTTGGCAGGTCACCAATCTGTCGCAGGGCAACACAGAGACACACAGGACAAACAACCATGCACACACACACTCACACCTAGGGACAATTTGGAGAGACCAATTAACCTGACAGTCATGTTTTTGGACTGTGGGAGGAAACCAGAGTACCTGGAGAAAACCCACCATGCACAGGGAGAACATGCAAACTCCATGCAGAAAGACTGGGGCCAGGAATTGAACCCAGAACCTTATTGCTGCAAGGCAACAGCTCTACCAACTGCGCCACTGTGCAGCCTAAGCATCACATAAAAAAAAAGCAATTAGAAAAACAGTGTTGTATGGTACCAATGCCATAAGACACTAATCAACCATAGTTAAAAAAAAACAGCCTTTCCAAGAGTCCCTGATCGATCATATCGACTATAACCAGGAGGTCACAAGAACCCAGAACAACAGCTACAACTTCTGCAGACATCGATTCCTTAATGTCAGTGTTTAACAGAGAGACTTGGCAGTAATGGGAAAGCTCATAAACCAGAACCAAGCACTGGTCAAAAGACCACAAAGGTGATGACCCCTTTTGAGAAAATTTTCCGTGGACTAATGATACAAAAATGGAAATGTTTGGGAAGTGTGTGCCATGGCACTTCTGACCTAAAGAAGTGCCAGAGTGATGATTGTTTTACTGTCATCACTCTGACAGTAAAACAGGGTGGTGGCGATGTGATGGTCTGGGGCTGCTTTGCTTCCTTAACACCTGAAACTGCAGCGAGATTGTTCAGTTATCGATACAGAGCCCTTAGAACAATCCTGCTTTGATTTTACAGCAGGATAATGATCCAAAGCAGCAAGTCCACCTCTGAATGACTCAGAGCTATGGTTGGGGTTAGAGTTTTGAAGGTGCCTAACAAAGTGTGGACTTAATTACAACTCAGAAACTTTGGTATAATCTTTGATGCTTGAAAATCCACCAGCATGGCTGAATTATAGACGTTTCTGCAAAGGAGCATGGGCCACAATTCCTCAATGAAGATATTGTCAATGCAGGCACAACCAAAATATAAACAAATTTATTCAATTGTGCCCTAAATTTCCCACCAATTTAGGGCACAATTATTTTTCCCCAGAGGTCCAGGTTGTTTTGGATAGGGTTTCTCCCTTAATGAATGAGGTCATTATTTACTCAAGCTATTTTTATCCAATCTTAAAACTTGCTTCATGATCTGAAAAAATATAGTGTAAATAAATTAATTAATTAAAAAAAGAGAGCAAATACTTTTTAGAGCACTGTATCTCTTTTTCAGGTCATGGTTATGCACTACTTTATGTTGGGTTTATCTCATGAAATCCCATTGAAGTACACTGACGTTTATGGTTACTATTATGCATTGAATATTAAAAAGTTAATGTTTTATAAGTTGCCCTGCGACAGACTGGCGACCTGTCCAGGGTGACCCCGCCTCTCGCCCGGAATGTTAGCTGGTGATGGGCACCAGCACCCCTCCCGACCCCACTAAGGGACAAGGGTGTAAAGAAGATGGATGGATGGATGTTTTATAAGTACTTTTAGAAAGTTCTAAAAATAAAGCCTATTGTTTATTTGCTAATCCTTTCATGCTTTGAATTCACAGGAAATCCCAGGGGCTTGACTGGGGGAGAAACGGACAATGGCATATTTCTTGGCTCTGAAGCCCAAGCAGTCCTGAGAAGTCCTCTCACAACCGCCTTCCTCCCAGCCGTCTACACCTTCGTGTTTCTCGTTGGGTTTCCCACCAACGCCTTGGCTCTATGGGTTTTCCTCTTCAGGACCAAGAAAAGGCACCCGTCATCCATCTACATGGCCAACCTGGCTCTTGCTGACCTGCTTTTTGTCATTTGGATCCCTTTAAAAATAGACTACCACCTCAACGGCAACAACTGGAAGTATGGAGACGGGCTGTGCAAAGTTCTGGTGGGGTTCTTCTATGGCAACATGTACTGCTCCATGGCCTTCATCGCTTGCATTAGTGTCCAACGTTACTGGGCTGTAGTCTACCCAATGTCCCAGCATCAAAGGAGCAATTTTTTAGCAGTTTCTGTTTCTGTAGTGATCTGGGTGCTGGTGTGGATCATCACCATTCCTCTCTACCTCTACGATCAAGAAGTAAACATACCAAACATGTGCATCCGGACCTGTCATGATGTCACCAAGCCAAGCCAAACGAAAACTGCGGCTGGATACTTCTTGACAATGGGAACGGTGGGATATGTCGTCCCCACAGTTGTGTGCATCATGTCGTACGTCTTCATGCTCAGGGCTCTCCAGGACAGCATGGGGGACCCTACCATTGCCAAGAAGCGCCGCAAGGCCGTGGTCTTGATCATCACCGTCCTGGTCATGTTTATCGTCTGCTTCACCCCCAGTAACATCATGCTGCTGGCGCACTACATCCTCCTGCTGGGAGAGGTTGTGAACAACGGGTACGGGTTTTACATCACCACCCTGTGCCTAGCGAGCCTGAACAGCTGCGTGGACCCTTTTATTTACTACTTCATCTCTGAGGACTTCAGGGAGCATGTGAAGAACACGTTTCTGTGCAGGAGTCAGAGGTCAGTTGAGAGGAAGAAGATCTCCTTCAGCGCTCTGAAGTTCTCCAAGAAGAGCGGCTCGTACACCACCAGTAGTACACGAAACACACAGAGCAGCGATTGTTGATGGCGGTGTCGTTACTAATCCTCCTGTGGTCTTAGCGCGACGCTCTGAAGGAGCGTGAAGGACATCAAGGTCGGGAAGCGGGAGGGGTGTAAAGACGCAGGCGGGGTCAGTGCGACCCCCATCAGATCGCTCACAGGGTGAAGAGTTTGCGGGGTCAACTGGGCCCTGTCCTTTAAGAAGGGAGGGTTAAACTCAGGTTTGAGAGAAAATAGATCTTGAGATGGAGTATTTGGGAACAGGTCTATAATTTTCTAGAGCTTTTTTTTGCATGGTCAATATTTCTTTTTGAAAAAATAATTTGTACAGTTATTTTATTTAAATTTTTTTGTACATATTTTGTGTATTCTGCTGTATGCCTCATTTTATTGACATTTTTGACCAGTTACCTTGATCACATAGAAGATACTTATGTTGTGGTTTTAGATAAGTGAATGTAGCCTTTTTGTGTGCCACAGGACTGTAAATCAATGTGTTAATGACACCTATTAAATTATGTAAAACTACCTTAATAATTGACTTCTTTTATATATATTTTTGTATAGCCATGCATTTTAGCCTTTGTCAAACCAAAAGGGGGAAAAATAATTAGAATCATAAAGTTCAAGCAAATCTTTTTCAATTTACAGAATTTAGTCAAAAGAAAATGATAAACACAATAGTTTAAGCTACACCTCTGCTAAACCTCCCAAGATAGTTTACAACCTTTCATGTTTTCATGCTGCAAGGAGAAAAATTGAGTCATTGGCCCAACTATTAGTTCAGCTCTTCCTGCTTCCTGCATGGAAAAAACCTGTTTCATTTACATTGTAAAGTTTTACCTGAATCAACTGATTTGAATTCGGATCAAAGAACATGGTTACATGCTGAGTATGTAGATGGTTTAAATTGGGGATTTGCCAATCATTTAATCAATCACTGATCAAAATCAACCAGTTTTATCTTAGTTCGCTCTGACTGAAGACAAGCACCGAGAAATCTTTGTAAATCAAATGCATTCAAAAGCTGAAACTCCCATTTTGTTTGGTCTGTAAATGCATCAGTTTAGTAAAACTCAGGTTAGAGATAAATAGGGAAAACTTTGTTTTTCTGTTGAATTCAAAAATACTAATACTTTTATCAAGAAGCTTCCCTCAGAGTTGGAATGCTATTTTTGTGTGTTTAACAAATAAAAAAAAAGTTTATATGTGCTGGACACTTCTTCAACCTACATTGAACACTCCTTCCAACACCTTTATTTACCCTTGCTTTGTTTGTCACTCATACAATACACATTATGCATGGTAATAATTTTAAACCTAGCCCTTTTATAAGGCCAATTTTGGTCAAGCAAAAATTATGATGTATGTGTTCAAATGGACATTTTACTCAATTTAAGGGTTTCTGGTCTTTGTCTTGTAATGCAATCCAGTAAATATTCAACCTTTGGGTGAAACAAACACCCAAAAACATTTCTCACATGCAAAGAATGTCTTTTAAAAGCTTTTAAAAATGTTACTAGAAGATTGCAGTGAGATTAATCAAATATTAAGCTGCTGCATGTGGAACTAAAAAAGACCTTTAAATATGCGTGTGTAGCTGAGAGTGTATTGTATGGCAGACTGTTGGAAAGGTCAAACTATAGTTGTTCCTTATTTTCATAACACACGTTTACCATTTGTTCTCAGTTCAGGGTTGGTCCTACACCACTTCAGTACTGTGTCAGACCTTTGAGTGTTATATCACCAAAAACAATTATGGCCAAACTAATTAGCTTACTGACCAATTGTGACTTGGTAATATTTTGTCTTTCTACCATAGATGGATAGACAGTCAGTGTAAAATAGTTAGTTACTTCAGTTTGAGTCTTCTTTAAATTCTACAGAACTCCTGCCCACAGAAAGAAATTTGACTTTGTATTTTAACGCCTTAGTAAAAAGGCGCTAAAATACAAAATTGGGTCTCTGTCTCTTAAAGAAACTCCTGCTCTTTCTGAAACTGCCTTCAGGAAGTCATCAAAAATGGTTCCTATTAACCCTTTAACAACATTTTTATCAGCATTTCACTGAGAAGTAGCTCCTATAATGAGCTCAGAAGATGCAGTTCCGCCAGGTATTTGCTAATTGCTGCAGCCTAGTCTGAGGAGTTGAGTGGTGGAGTCACAGGGGATGGGTGCTGAAAATTTTTCTCACTCTCAGTTCCTCAAAAATAAAAGGTTTGGATGCTTAGAAACTGCAACTCTGAGGAGGAGTTCCGTCCTCAAAGGCGGAGCTAGGTCCAAGCTGGCTTTTTGCACAGGTTGCCATGGGAGATTAAAGGATTTCTCAAACATGCATGTAAGAATCAAAGCAACACTCTGGGTATGTTTCTGATGAGGGAATAACATTATTAAATTATGTAAAACTAAAAAAAAAAAAAAAAAAGGAAATTTCACACTATGCTTCACCTTTACAAAACAAAACTTAAAATATGGTCAAAATACCAGAGGATAAAACCTGTTGTGCAGCCTGTCCATGTGGGACAGGCTGCACATGGACAGCCTGTCCATGTGCAGGGAGCCTGTTGTGTTCTCATGAAGAAGGAGCTGGTCTTTTTGTTATTTATAGCTTTTTGTTAAATAGACGTTTTTTCAGTCACATAAAACTTGTTGGTTCCACTGTTTCCACATTTTAATGACTAGTGTGTGACTGCATCAGGACACACCTAGATTTCCTAAAAAAAATGTCCCAGAATGTCATCCCTTAGAAAAACCACCATGTGGTTCCAGCTCCGGGTAATGTGGATGTGTCACTACATATTTAATTGTAGTTGCAAACTTTTGCAACCACAACAATTTTTTTGAGGATCTAATCAGAACTGTTGTGGGAGTGAGAACATTTCTCAGGTATATTTCATAAACATTAGCTGCTTAACTGTAATGAAACACAGCTGAGTGCTTAGTAGCTCTTTTCATGGCATGTGAGAGGCAAATAATTAAACATTTTTTATGCAGCCACGTTTTTGACACTTTAAAGCTTTAAAGGCCAAGAATAAAGCTTTCGTATTTATTCTTGACATATCAAGAATAAATATGAGAACATTTTTAAGCCTAGTATGTGGACAAAATGTTGCCTACAAATGAACTGTATTAATTTTACGTTGTAAACGTTATTTAAAGTTAAGTTAAAATTCATCAAGTGCCGTCCTTCATTCGTGGGGCATGCGACAGCTTATATAGCTTGACTTGATAACACTTTTTCTTTTTTTTTCTTTTTTTATAAACATACAATCTTTGGTAGATGTATGGAACAGTGCAACATGGATAGGAAAATAAAAAGAAACAGAAACACGAGATGAAGACGACAACAAATGGAAGACCAGCAAACAATTTGATAGAGGGACTGTGGCAGCAAGCTGAGGGAAAATGGGTGAGGAGTAAGCGCATGCGCAGAGCAAGCGGCGGAAAGCCAGTCCGTCTGCGTGTGAACCAGTAGAAAATCTTATCATACCATTTTATTTATAAAGCACTTTATACACTAACAGGACCAAAGTGCTGTACACAATCTTAAAATACAAAATGCTGGTTGGTTTGGATAGATTTTCCCCCACCAGTGAACGAAATCATAATTTAAACATTTTGCTTTATATTTATTGTGATTATTTCTGTGTATTAACACATTTTTTTATATCTGAAACAGACCATTTGGATTTTTTTTTTTTTTTTGAAAGACAAGGTAAATATTGCTGAGTCAACATCCTGGCTGACTCCTACCAAAGAAGATTGCGTCTTCTTGACTGCTTTACATAATGCTTTGTTTCTCAATATAGTATTGGGCAGGATGAACAACATATTAAAGATGGAAAAAGGTTGAAAATATCAATTATTAACATGATGATTTTCATGTGAAATTTAGAACTTCGACAATTATTATTATCATTATATTATTATTATTATTATTATTATTATTATTATTATTATTATTATTATTATTATTATTATTATTAAATATATATATTCTCATGTTTTTAACCAAGGTTAATCTATACCAAGATATTTATTTTTCCACGCTTAAAATTAAATGTTTCATACTGCAGTATCAAAGTATTTCCGCATTCATAAGCTTTTATCTAAATTGTCTGTTTCTTATTGTTCAAGTTGAGTGCCATGGAAACCAAAGGGGGAAACTACCGCGTGCAATACACAACTGACGTATACGCATGCACGGACTACGGACAGGTAGTCTCGGGGTGTGTCCTCCAGCGACCGAGAGCTTATCAGACATTTTTTAAAGAGGAAAGATCAAGTGAGAGGCGACCAGAAGAAGAATTTCGAGTCTTGAGCGCACAGACATGGATTCAAAGTGGATATTGTCGCTTCTGTTGGTTATCGGCTGTGCTTTTGCTGTTAATGCACAAGGTAAGTCAAACAGTTTTCTTTGTGTTATGTCGACGTTTTATGGATATAGAGGGTCGCGAGGCACGGCTTTTACTGATCAAAGAGCAAAGAGGCTGCAATAATAAGGTTAATGTTTTATGTTAGGACCTCATAGAGTCACTTAGTAGGATTTTAGTTTTCACATGTTTGATTTGGTAAATTACAAAGAAACTACAATCTGCCTAAGCAAGAAAATAACCATAGTAACTACTATTTATTTATTAATTAACCATAGTAACTACTATTTATTTATTAATTAATTCTTTTGTAGTTTTAGAGTTTTACAGTTTTAAGTAAAAGAACGTGCAGCTTTCTATATATATATATATATATATATATATATATATATATATATATATATATATATATATATATATATATATATATATACACACACGTGTGTGAATATATAAGAAAAATGTATGTAGGAAAGCAAATGATATACTCCCCGCCATCAGCTGCTCTGTGTGATCTAATAAGTGTCTCCCGTCATTGTTGAGAAATTTAGGTGATTTATTTCAACATCATTACTGATAGTTTGTTGGAAATTTACAGCATTTGCTCAAAAGACTGTCCTACGACCTTTCCATGGATTCAATTTAGGGGTGCACTGATAGCAGTTTTCTGATCAGTCACACATTACCGATATTTAAAAAGCCTAAACTGCCGATTCCAAAGTTGGCCAATACTTTTTTTTTTTTTTGTCTGAAATGTTACTATTGTTAACTCCAAATGTGCAGGAATGACCTGGTGGGCCGCTCTGTCAGTCAAACTTCTCTCATGGCAGTGCAAAACAGGACAGTGGTTGAGTTTTAGACGTTTGTTGGTCTAGAAAAGATCGGTAGATAAGATCGGCTTCACATGTAAGTATCGGCCAATCACCAATCTCCCAAAATTAAGAAAATTGGTGCTGGTAAATTGGTGCATCCCTAATTCTGTTCTTGATTTTGTGGTGTGTTTGGGTCTGACATCCATCAGCATGACCCAGTTTCTCCCAAGCTTCAGCTGAGAGTCTGATTGCCTTACATATGATTGCAGAAAACCTCGCCTCCTTGATTTTACAGTCACTGAAATGTGCATAGTGTCCTGTGTCTGGAATACCAGCCCATATCACGCCTCTATCACCACCATTCTTTTTCAATGGTACAAAGTGTTTGTGCGGTAGAAGCCAGTCATACTTGTTTGATGCTTTTATGAAATTCTGTCTTAGACTGTAACCTAACGCTATAATGACTGTATTGTCTGAGATGGAGCTTGATTTCCCTCTAAAATTGTTTATGGGTTTCATATTTCCTAAATAAACACAATAAAGTATATTATTTTTAAACATGACTGTAGCTGCAACTACAGTCATGTGTTAAACATTAATGGAAAGTCATTTATATGTAATCTTTTAGAAGTATTCTTGTCATTTTGGCTGAGAACTTCATACAAGTCCTGTTTGAAGGAAGACATTCAGCCTTGCTCTACCACCGCCAAAATAATTCTGTTCCTTACTGTCATGTTTTTAGGGATTAACATCAAAACCTTCTTGCCTGCCTATGAAAAAATATAAGTATCAATTGAAGTCAAGAGATTGGAATTGGAAAGCCATAAGCAAACCACTAACCAGTGAGGGGAACCAGAGGAATGTAGTATACCATACATGAATCGGCTTTTACTCTAACATCTCTTTTATCTTTGTCTATTTCAGGCCGAAGTTTTATTGGAATAAAGACTGAGGATGGAACGGCTATTGATGATGTAGCATTAGCTACCCTGCAGAGCGGGCTTACCACCGTGTTCTTCCCGATCATCTACACCGTTGTGTTTGTGGTGGGGCTAACTGCAAATGGGATGGCCATATGGGTGTTCCTCTTCCGGACCAAGAAGAAGCACCCTTCCTCCATCTACATGGCCAACCTTGCCTTAGCTGACCTGCTGTTCGTTGTCTGGATGCCTCTGAAAATTTCCTACCACGTAAACGGAAACAACTGGCTCTACGGGGAGCCCCTGTGCAAAGTCCTGGTGAGCTTCTTCTATGGGAACATGTACTGTTCGGTGCTCTTCATCACCTGCCTCAGCATGCAGCGGTACTGGGTCGTGGCAAACCCGCTGAGTTCGCAGAGGAAGAACAACACAGTCGCTATCAGCGTCTGTGTGGCTGTCTGGGTTTTCATTTGGATCACCTCAACTCCTCTGTACCTGTACGATCACACAACTAAGATCAAGGGCACAAACATGACAACCTGCCATGATGTGATCGTCATAGGTCAAGATGGCAAAGATCTATACGAATCTATCAAGTACCCTTTCTTCTACTTCATGTTCATGGCAACAGTCTCATTCTTCATCCCTTGCATCGTAATCATTGTGGCGTACGTGTTGCTGCTCAAAACTCTGCGGAGCACAACGGTCGACAGCAATGCAACAAAGACACGGAGAAAAGCCGTCGTGTTGATTTTGGTTGTCCTGGTGACCTTCCTCATTTGCTTCGTCCCCAGCAACATAATGTTGGTGGTGCACTATGTCCTGGTGAAAACCGAAATGGAAGACAGAGGCTACGGCTTCTACATCACGTCGCTGTGTCTGGCGAGCCTCAACAGCTGCCTGGACCCTTTCATCTACTACTTTGTGTCGGACGAGTTCAGGGAGCACGTGAAGAACACGCTGCTGTGCCGCAGCAGCAGAGCCGTGGAACAGGAGAAGGCCGCGTACAGCTCAATGAGGTACTCCAAGAAGAACCGGTCATTCATGTCAGGGAGCACCAACACGGAGAACATCACCTGCTAGCGAGGGAGCACAGACTGTTCCACCCTGCGGGTGCTTCCACTCTTCTGCACTGATGTTGTCGTCCATCGTGAACCCGACCAAAGATGAAGTCTGAACCTTGATAGGACTGTAGCTTGGGATGTGTGACTTTATCAGGAGCTGCTCAGCGTTAAACTGTGAATCATTATATGTTTTGTTTTATGTTATATTAAATAAATAGACGCAAACATGTGCAGGTCATCTGTTAAAGACTGATGTTTGTGGCATGAGATGCATTAAGTGGGATTTTCCTGGACAACAGAGATTTCCCATGTTTGAGGTCAGATCTGCCGATTCTCATGTGTGTGTTTTTTAACTGTCGGTTTTGAATCAAACATAAAATGAAAATATTACGAGATTATTAACACTTATTCATTGAACCTGATATTTATGTCCATTCTCAGAAAAAGTCCTACTTTTGGTTGATGAGTTTATAGATTGGAAAAGGTGGACATTTCTGTTTTCAAAGGACCTGATGGATGTACATACAAAAAAAAATCTGTATTTATCAATTTTACAGCCGGTTGGTGCATCTTTTTATTTATACTACACTGGAAATAAATGTAAGTTGTATGTATTAAACGGCTACAATTACTCAGTCTTACTAGAAAATATAAAAAAAAAATACATATATTTTTTTTTACACATTTTTCATTAAAATTTTCTTGTTGCTGTTTTAACTCATTTTAAACCTTTTGTTGTTAAGCTTTTGATTGTTACATATTTTCTTAAATAAACAGAACAGAAACAGGGTTTCTGTGAAACTCCATTGTCCCGTTGCGTCATTTTGTTGTCCTGCGTGAGTCACGGGCCTGGTTGTCATCCGGCAGTCGGACGTCCTTTTCTTAGCTCGCTTAATCTTTCAAAACCCTTGGAATTTCTGGAATGTGCTGTGTTGAAATGTAGGGCACCGCAGCACACCTAAAATCTGGTCAAAGATCAAGGGATCTTTGACCAGATCCCTTGATCCCTTGACATTCCTCGGGGTTGAGGAATGTCAGAAGGCATGATGAGACACACTTTATAGACAAAGTCGTCATCTTTCTGGTTTCAATTTCTTCTGCATTTAGAAACTTGTGTGTAGACCTGGGCTTCTTTGCAGCTTTTCTTCCTGCTGCTTGTTTTTAATGTCACAATTTCAACATTTTACGGCTTCCACGTTCTCCTCAGAGTCATTCTTTCCCAAAACAACAACAAAAAAAGGCCTTGGTACTCCATTTATGGTCCTTCACGTTAAGAGAATCGGCAAGTGAACTGCGCTCGCCACACCTTTTGCAGGGCTCCGCCATCCCACAGAGAGCTGCCAGGTTCCTGTTTTAACGACCGGTCGGGGCAGAGCTGTGGGTAAATCATTGGCTGTGGAGTTTCACCTTACCCTTTGTCAACGCTGCGGGGCAGAAGGCCTTCCTTTCAGAGCGGAGCCACGCCCTGGTCACATTTGACGCAGCTCCTTTTCCAAGCACAGTTGTGGCGTAATGGAACAGAACTGCTGGAGGTTATTTAAAAATTAGAGTAGCACTTTGTCACACACAGCACGTCTGCAGAGGTTTTTGTGAAACAAACCAATGTAAACCAACCTACTTTGTTGTAGCTGGATAATGTGTTATTTCTATGCATCGCTATTTATTTACCTTCTGTCATTAGTTATGGTCAGCATATGTTTTGTATGGACTGATTACTTCTGTTTTGTTGTATTTTAAAATGTTCAACCAAGGACTGGGATCGCAAACAAGCCTTTGACTAGACAGTTTTTGTCCAAAACGATGGCTGCATTGTTTTGTCATGCAACAATGCTGTATCTGCTGTCCTTGACTGAAAACATTTAACTGTGTTTCTACTAAAGAAGCTCCACTAGGAGCTTGTGAACATGTTAATGTAGGAGAATGTGAAATGGAATCAGAAGCGATGACCAACTTTTCCATTTTATCCTCTAAAACAAGCTTTTTACTGACTTAATATGTCGGTTGTCTTTTTGGTTTGATTTTGACACGTGTATGTTTACAGAATTGGGTAACACTTTATTTGAAGGGAAGCTCATAAGACTGACATGAGACTGTCATATACATGACATAACACTTGTCATGAACATAAAGAAGTCTTTATGAATGTTTATGACAGTTTTACCGGTGAAACCTGGGAGGAAACCAATAAATTGTCCAGCTATATTCAACCTCATTTAGCTTTTGAACTTGATGCTGCAAACACAATGGAAATATTAACTTTTCATTTTTATTTATCTTCCAAATTATAATCATGCTGGTAATAGAAAACTGAAAAAGAGCTATATTGAGTTTTCTGACACAAATGGACACAGATACATATCCATTCACAATGGGCGTGTTTTTTTATTATAGGAAACATTTCATATCAAACAGAAAATATTAACCACCATTGTAGTTAATGGTAAAGAGTTACTGCAGAGCTTCAGGCCTTGCTGAGGTTTCATATCTGTGTTCAGAGTCTGTTCAGTTTCTGCTCTAACAGCTCAGAGTGTCTTCAGTCTGACTGAGGGAGGTTTTTGTACAGCTACTAATCACTGTGTGATCACGTCAGCACTATTTACTACACGGATATTTTTACAGTAATAAACTGCTACATCTTCAGCCTGAACTCCACTGATGGTCAAAGTGAAGTCAGACTCGCTTCCACTGCCACTAAACTGAGCTGGAATTCCTGATTGAAGCTTTGTAACATTATATTTTAGATTCTGTGGAGGCTGTCCTGGTTTCTGTTGATACCAGGACATACAGTCAATACTAGGACATATTGCAACATGTTGGTTTGTTGGCCCCCTGGCCTCTGTAATTTCCTCCTAAATCTCATAACTGGTTCTTCAATACTTTTTTTTAATAACCGATATTTATCCGTTTACCCCATGCAGAGGAATTTTGACCTAGTCTTTGCTGTGGAACGAGTTTTATTCAGTATCACTGGAGTTTTTTTTTGGATAGTCAGGCTTTTTTTTAAGCTCCACAATTGGACTTTGATTAGGTCGTTCTAAAACCTTTTGTTTTATTTTTTTTCTTTTGTGTTTTGAGCCACTCAAAAATGTACAGAAGATTTTGCATAGAAAGTGAAAAGAAAATTCATGGTGATAAAAGGATCAATTGAAACTATAGACAATAAAAAAAATCTTGTTTTCGCACTGAGTCTTTCTTTTCACTGACTCTGATTTTGAATTGTTGCCGTCTTTTTTATTTCAGTTCTCTGCACTGTTTTGGCATGTGTGGGAAAAGATGACGAAGTTACAGACATGCAGTTGAAAGGGTCCACCTTAATCCGAAGCCACCATTGCAGACCTTTTAGCAGAAAAAGATGTTCGCACAGTCAGCATAGTGTCTGCTTGTATAACCTACCCAAATGATATGCGGTCCTGAAGCCCCGCCCCTCAAACATGTCCACACAAGCTAAAAAGTAGTGTAGATAATTCAAACTGAAAAACTGTAACACTAAACAAACTGTCAGAGAGGAAAAACTGTCTTTGAAAATTGGTCATGAGTTATTTGCTTTATTGTACATATCTGGAGTTTCATTATCAAATCTTGTTTCACTTTTAGCTCTTTTCAGTGCTTTCAGTTAATATTAATAATTTCAGCAATGATCGAATTTTAAAATGTCAATCTTTCTCTTCAGTGTCATTCTTCAATTTTGGCATCATTTTAGACCCATACAAATGTAGCCCCAGATGATAACACACTACTATTGTGAAGTTTGACTGTAAATAACATGTTCTTTATCTGAAATGCTTCTAGTTTTACACTTGATGTAAAGAGAGACACACCTTTGAAAAAGTTCTTACTTGATCCCATGATCATTTGTCATGTGTTTCCGGTCCATTGTTTCACCTCCGTGACTTCTGATAGACATATTTGTACACATACTACTGCTAACATTACATCATATAACGGAGGCTCGCCTGCCACAGACTCAGGGATGAAGACTTTTCCTTACTGTTCAGATGTAGCTTCACTCAGGTACATAGATAATGGGTGAGACTTTCAGACACTCTGGCGTGTCCTAACAGCTTCCCACAACACAAGAAACCTGTTCAACCAGTTCTGACCCAGTCACCATTGCATGGTGGTAAACAACAGGTGGCACAAGGTGTTTTGATTGCCTGTGAGTCATTTTTATGTCCCATGAGTCACTTAGTTTTTGTGCAACCAAATATGGTCTAAAATTAGAGATGTGTTTTTGTTATTCAGGTTAATTTGACTGTCTAATTTAGGGATTGGAGTCATTTTTTTTATGCGGATGTGTGTATATGTGTGTGCAGAGAGGGTGACTTCTGCTGGCTTCAGAAAATAATGCAGGTTTATGGAAAAGTGTAGCAACTAATCAGTGTAAAAGTGAAGTCCATAGAATACCCCCAGTAGCAATAATTCATAATAAAATTACCCACGTAAAACTAAAAAGTACAATGTAGTAAAAAATACTCTTAACAGTAGATTTTTTCCAAAAAGTTACAGAAGTATATGTGCTCTGTAACTGTGTCTTTGAGTGAGAAATGAACATTTCAATAAGCGCAGCCACGTGATTTAATTATATGGTGAAAAAAGCGACTGTGTAAATAGACAAATGAATCCTAGAGATTTCTGCAGTTTTAAGTTTCCAAAACATTCCAAACTATTTTTATTTCCACTTGCAGACTTCACATTCATAATACGCCTCCCTGTGAGGAGCCTCATTAAGAGCGCTTTCAGCTAGAGCGTTTTGTCTGGAAGGCAGTCTCATGGATTAACATTGCGACCACGCTTGATTCGGCTAAAAGACGACCATTCATGTGTGCAAGTGAGAGGAGAGAGAGGACGAGCGTCCGTGCCACCGAATGCTCAAGATGAGCCACTCAGGAAGGTTTGACAACACAGATCTGATTTGAATGCTTTTAACTTTCCTTTCATTTGCATTTAATTCTTTTTGCAGATGCACAAAAAACAACCTGAGGAAACGAAGAGAAGCGGCAATGCATCAAGATATTCGGATGAACAAGAAGTCTTGAAAATGAGTCAAGTTTATTTGTATTAGCACATTTCAGAAACAAGGCAGTTCAAAGTGCTTTCCGTCATAAAAACATCATAGTCACCAACTGTGAAACAGGAAACAAACATTACATTTTGTCAAATCCATCATCAAAATTATTAATGCACATCTAACATGTTGATCAAGGTTCCACTTATTACTGATGAATAAGACAATCAGGGATAATATATACCATCACTTTCCATTAATGCAGAAAGAAACAATATCCGTACATTTTTAGCAGACAATTTAGGTGTAACAGAGAGATTTCCAACAAATTCAGTTAGTAAAAAATACGGAAGATCAAAGAAAGACAACAAAAACTGGACGTAGCTGCAAGAGTGGAGATAGAAAAAAACAAGAGTGTTGGAATGTGAGAAGGTACAAAAGAGTTTGAGTCAATCAGAGTCCTTTAGTCCTTTTTCCTCTTTCATGTCTTCTAGCTCTTCTGAGGCAGATTGGCCGGAGGCGGTTGGCACCGTGTTGGTTCCTCCGAGCCAGTCCCAATGGGAGAAGAACGGGGCAAAGTTGGTCCCCGGTCGCTGGTGATGAGCGTCATGCTTGGGGGCCCCACCCCAAAGGCCAAAGGGCACCAGGTTGTGCATGGCCCAGGGGAAGTCGTAGCCACAGTGGTCCTCGGTGGAGACGTAAACGTTAAAGACCATGAAGCCCCAAGTTGTGAGACAGTGGCACCTTAGCAGGATGGGGTCCACTGTCGCCCAGAATCCCACGCTGAACAGCTCCCAGCCAGAGAGGTACTGGGTGACCAGGCTGAAGGGCTGGTTGTACTGGTGGTGGATGGCGTGGAAGGTGCGGTAAAGCCAGGGAACACGGTGGTGCAGGAGGTGCCACAGGTAGTACTGGAAATCAAAGACGACCATGCAGCCCAGGATGCCGAGAAGGAAGCTCCAGAGAGAGGGGGCCTCCGGAGGCAACGGGGTCGGCGGCCTCCACAGCCACTGCGCAACCGCCGCGGGGAAGATGAAGAACAGGTGGTTGTAGACGGTGACGCCCAGGGTGATCCAGATGTTAGGCCAGGTGACGGGTTTGTCTGGATGCAGCCGGTAGCGGTTGATGGAGGGCCAGGTGGGAGCCAGCAGGTCCAACGCGGTGTAAATACCAACCAGGACGAAGTAGGTGGTGACCGAGAGGACCACGGGGAAGAGCGGGCTCCTGAGCAGGTCGTGGTTGTTCTGGTGGAGGTAGTCCCAGATAGGCTGCAGGACCAAGGCGTGGGACTCGCCCCCGGACAAGTTTCCTACAGCCGTCAGCCAAGACAAAGCCTCAGTTCTCAGCAGCCTGCTTGCGCTCATCACTGACGTGCCGTTTCTCATCCAGAAATGACCAAGCCAAGGGGTATTTTTAATTTTCTTACAAGCCCCGAAAGAGGGTAAAAAGAGGTCCTGAACGACTGAAAAGATCCAATTGAAAAGGTTCAGCAATAGCAAATTGTCTGGTGATGCCGTGCCAAATTGGACTGGCGGACTGTCTTCGCCTCTTATGTATGTTCAAGCCCCACCTCCCTACATCCCCACCACCCTCTGCATTCTAAGAGAAGGCTGTCTGTGAAGGCCCTTTTTGATGGGCGCCAGGACTGCAGCCAGGACTCAGGAGCCGGGCCACAACAGCTCTCATTTTTGACCCAAATCATGGAGCGAAAGCTTCCGCTTTTCTCGTGAATCTGACTTTGTCGCAAACAAAACCAGTGCAGGCCAGGAATTCGATTTCTGCTTACATGAACAATGACTAACGATTAAACACAACTCGTCATGTTGTATTTTCTCCCCTAATCCTTCATGTATTAAGCCTGTCAATGGATCTGTCACCCACAGTCTCTGATGATGAAACAAATACAGAATCCATACACACACACACACACACACACACACACCCACACACACACACACATACACAAACATACATGCTCATACACAACATCATGAACCCCAAAGAGTCATTAATCATGGAGGAAGTTGTCATGTACTGAAAAGAAGCGGACAGAAGTGGGGCAGCGACTGCAGCTCTCGTCTCTATGGTGTCACAAAATAATCCTGCAGAATTTTGACGTTTTGATGAATATCATGTGATCCAATGTGCTTCACTGTTCTCCACTTGTTCATGTTAAAATTAATACCTGTCACTTTGGACTATTTCTTACTCAGACAAAAATGGATATACCACATTTTTACGCAGTGAAAGACTGTCTGTAATCTGTTCTACCAAAATGATGCCTCATCTGTAGACTGTGTTATGTCTGCCTGTGGATTAATTCTTCACTCTTTCTGCACAGGAGTTTTGAAAAATGTACTCACTTTTTATGAAGGTTGTTGATTAAAATTGTTGCCAAAGCCCACCATAAACAACCACTGTTTAACATCCTTATTTCTTTTTGTAAGGAATTTTATAAATTCTTTATCAAACAGCGACATTGGCAGCTGATCACAGACCAGGCCATGTCATTTGACTCTGAGCAGAATATTTTTCATGTCGACCAGCAGAGGGCAGCAAAAATCCACTCCTGAACAAATATAGGCACTGAAAAGTTTTCATTTGTGAAATAAATTAAATACAGAAGAGTTCATCATACTGTGGCTTTTTTTTTTTTTTACATGTTTGTTAAAATTGTCACCATGTCGTGACTATATGGTATGAGACTGATAATCCAACCAAAAACAACCAATCAGAGCCAGGAGGAGGGCCTTAGTGCTCATTTACGCCTGCTAAATGTGCTAAAGGCGGGAAAGAAACGACAGGAAAACCATTTAAAAGCCGTCATCGGCGACAAAGCTAACTATCCATGCTAGCTGGTAGCGAGAGGGGGAGGAGCAGCCTATTTGCCTGGTTAGTGTTTTTGACATTGAAACAATAAAATAGCATAACATCGTTATGACCGTATATTCAAAACTCAACTTTATTTTAAATTAACAGCGGTGTAGAAAAGTATTTGGAGTGGCGTATGTTTTGTTTTCTTTACAGGCTTTAAAGTCTAATACTTACAAGTGTACATTTAATACTTGGACATGCAAGAATCATGCACTCAACACTGCAGTGAATCCTAAACATCAAGCAAATAGTTCAAAGTTTAATGAATGTAGTAGTAAGTATTTTTTCTACTAAGTCTACTAGTTAAACAGGGATAAACTTGTTGGTGTTATTTTTCATGCAGGAATAAACTGATCAATATTTTTGTTGAATTTGATTGGGTTTTTTCCCATCAACGCCTCAACGCCTGCAAAAAACCCAATCGCATGCTGAAATCTGAAATCGCTCAGAGTTGACTGAGTTTTGCTGTATCCATTTGAAAACATGTCAGTACCAGTGTTTGGGGTTTAACAGGTTGCTTCCTGCTCATTTACCATCTGCAGCTCTGAAGGGGAAACAGTTTCATCACCTTTAACAAATGGAAAATGATTGCCTTCATGGCAGTGGAAAAAAATAACAAAACAAAACAAAAAAGAAAAAAGTTGAAGGTGCACCTGACAACTTCCATCCCTGCGGTGCAGACAGAGGTGGTTGAAGGCTGAAGAGGGTGTTACTCTCCGCTGTCAGCCGTGACAGAGGAGGAGCCAGAGTGTTGGAGAAGGACCGTCAGACACGAAATGACAAAAGGAAGCGAGCTGGAGACGCTAAAAATAAACCCAGCAATGAGAGCATGGCAACTCGGAAACACAAGGTGAAACTGAGAAAGCGGCGACGAGACGAGGACAACGGCAGGGCAGGTTTCGATAGTCCTAATGACCCGTCCTTCTGGTTTTTATTGTATGCATGAGGAAAGGTTGGGCAGGATTCATAAAAGCACTGAATGAGGAGGAATAAGTATTGGACATGTTGTGATGAAGATGTTGGGTTCAACTTAAGTTAAGAAAAAATAAATCAAAACATATAAGCAAATTATGTGTACTGAGTGAAATAACTAAAATAACAAATATGGACTCAGATCAAACGGGTAGAGAAGTTTGAAAAGGTACTAAAGTTACAATCCATGAAACTATTAGGAGGAGGTGAAACCACCAAGAAGCAGCTGTTTGAGGTCGTTAGCAGCATAAGACTCACAACCTGTAACTACTAACATGGCTAAGACCAAAGAGCTGCCCAAAGACACCAGAGACAAAATGACAGAAAAAAATCATACGTCGTGATTTCTGGATTTAAAATAATTTTTTTAGATTATGTCTCTCTCAGTTTACATGCACCTAAGATGAAAACTTCAGACCCCTCAATGAGTTCTAAGTGGGAGATCTTGCACAGTTGCAGGGTGTTCAAATACTTATTTTCCTCACCGTATGTTATGTTACCAGATAAGTTCTGTTTAATCCTTTTAAAGGATTTCTGTATTTGTGTGTTTGATGTGAAAAATTTACTTGTATTTGTTTTTTGTAGATTTTTAACTTCTATTTACAGTTACATTTTTTTTTTTTTGCTTGCGTCATTTGGTGTTTGCATCATTCACATGTTTGCAACACGTTTCGCCATTCGTTGCAAGTTTAGAACCTGTCGGGCCACTGTAGGGAAAACATAATAAAAATAGCATCACAATCTTTCCTCAGTGGCATAGTCAAAGTCCAGGATTAAACTGAGATGTGTAAGGCTATAACAAATACCACATAAGTTCAACTAACAACGTAATCAGACTGTTGGAAAAGACATGAAACATGAATCAAGATGAGTGGAACATTTGTAATGAACCTCATCACTGACAGCAGGAACAGGTCTCAACCCATCCTTCCGTTGAAGAAGAAGAATAGGAGTCGCATCTGGGATGTAGCAAGTGATGCAGACGTGTGTGTGTGTGTGTGTGTGTGTGTGTGTGTGTGTGTGAAGGCCCCTGTGTGACTCAGGCCCTGATCAACTCCCACTGGGTCTCCTGGGTTGCGCCGGTGCATGTTTTGTTTTTCACTTAAGCGCACTGATTAAATCTGGAAAGATAGACAGTTACCATGCGCTCCTCACCTGTGGAATTAATTATCTCTCCGAAGATAGAGGATCGCCCGCCCGGCTCCTTCTCATTTCCGAGCAAGCCAGCTGCGGCACGACATTTGAGCAGGATTCTGACGAGGTTGGCGGAACGTTCTCTCATACGCGAGCGATCGAGTTATCTTTCTTATTTTGATCGTTTGTCCCTTTTTTTGTTTGTTTTGTTTCCAGGGGCCCACAGGAGTTATCTGACAGCAGAATGCCGAGCCAGCTTGAGGGTGCAATGGGCGCACTGATAACGGTTTTCTACAACTACTCTGGAAACGATGGAGATAAACACAAGCTCAACAAGGGCGAGCTGAAGGAGCTGCTGCACAGCGAGCTCACAGACTTCCTCACGGTAAAGTAGACCCACGCTGGGGACATGGATGTGGTTTCCCCCCGATTTTTATGCAATACATCAAATTTCTTGCTTCAGGTTGCAGACTTACATTAACAACTCGGTTAAGTTTCTTGTTTCTACCCAGTTATATGATAAGTGCAGTAACTTGCTTAAGGATATTTGGCTCTTTGGAGGAAGCGACATTTAATTAAGCAACGCTGTTTTTCAGATAATTTACCATTCTGACCTTGCGAGAGGAAATTGATTTTTACCGATTGCTATCCTGCAGTCACAGAGTGGACCCGCTGCTCTTACATCATCGCATGTTGACAGAGTAAAAGGGCGGGGAGGGGGAGACAAATAGGGTCATTTGAGATAAGTCCAGACTCTGGGTTCGTGCGACAGCGCCGCGGAAAGCCTGCAATTCCCAATGATTGAAGCCAGAAACGACCGAGCACCTCAAACCTCAGACACCTTCAGACGTCTTTCTCTCCGCCGCTCATTCTCCTTCCGTCCAGGCGGGCGGGAAGCCTCAGGTGCATATAAATCACAATCAGCGTCACCGTCATCATGAGTGGCCCCCATATCGACTCCAAATATAGACGTGATGTCACCACGGCCCTGTGAGCCACATTCACCCTTGAGAAAAAGACGCAACCGGGACAGGACGTCCACCGTCAGCTCATGCCGAGAGAGACGTTTGACCCCCAGCCGAGACGCAGGACTTGATGGATTACCATGTGTTCAGTACAGATGCTGATTAAAATGCTTTTGGCGTTTTTAGTTTTATGTTTGCTGTTAGGTTTTCCTCCAGCTTCCCCACCGCTGACGGAGCTCGGTACAGATTTGTTAGAATCCGGGAGACGCGGCCAAATTTGATTGGTTGAACTTAAGGGCAATCACAAATGATTGGTTGTTATTTGCTAAGATGCAGTTTCTGAACAAACTGAGCTCAAACAAGACGGAACAATTAAATTAGAAACGTCTGACTGGAGCTATTTTAGCACAACTATTAGAAAATGACGATTCTTTACTGCAGTTTCTCAAAGCAAACTTGCCAATTTACTTAAATTGAATATTAAACTATTTAAAGTCTTGCTGAAACCTTGAAATCAAGTGTAGTAGTACTCTCATTCCATGATGAGAGGACCCTGACGGTTTTGGGGTTCGAAGCAGCGGCTTAGTTTTCCAGACCTACTAAAAGACACTGACAAAATTTATTGCTTAAAAATTTTCATACCTTTGAACATATTTAGAAATTATTTTCATTCGTTTTGACATGAATGTCAAAATGATTCATAGTTTTCTCAATAATCAGAGGAGAAAATCTGTCAATCAACCTCTTCCATTTTTTCTGATCGAGTTCTGAGTCTTGGAGGTTGGAAGGCCTCTGTCCCATCGCCCTAATCTTTTACGCCCTTCACAAATCAGATTCTAATCAGACCTCCAGTTCCAAAACATTAATATTCCATTTGGTGGAAAAAATAAATGTTGGTATGAAAACTTTATGCTGCATTACATGAGCTCGGCAAAAAAATAGCCAAGTTCTAACTCAACTTCAAGACAACTTTAATTACTCAAATTAAACCAGTTGGGTTTGATTTTATATTCACACAAAGAAATATTTTCCATTTATAGTTTTTAAATTGTCATTTCACAATATCTGCTTGATTCCCAATTCATAAACAACAGCATGATGGAAATTAGTTTAGGATTCTTGTCCTATAATCCTCATTTAAATCCAACCTGTTCACAGTTTCAGTCGTGGTTTATGACTGGAGTCCTGATGGGCAGCAGAATCACGGATAACAAACACCTTCATTGTTTTTCATGAGATTGTCAGATTTTTCCCCCATGTTGAAAAGAAACAAAGAATTAAATATGACTTAAATGCTTATGAAGCTTTCTGAAAAAGGTGGAATGTAAAGGTTTATCCTCACAACCACAGATAAGATTTGTTTTTCAGTAGCAGCAAAGGCTTCAAGGTTAAGAAGCTTAGCGTTAGCGCTGTGGCTAAACTAGCTAAAGCTGGATCCAAACTCTAAATCTTGCTACAACACATAATCTTTCTAGACTAGACGTCATTGTAGTTCACCAAACCAAATTATTTAGTGATGTGCTACACATCCTGTGTTAGCCTTACTGTTCTTTGCTAACCAACACAGTAAAGTTCTAGTGAAAATCATACCTGATGTCTGCTCATAAAAACACAGTTACTGTTGTTAGAATTTGTCTTTCTAATAAAAATTACATTCGCAAACTAATATACTCCAAAAGGAATTAGTTCAGAGCAGACTGACTTTAACAACTCAAACCGTCTCGATCAAACACGACTTACAGCAAAGTCACATTCCACGCTTCTATTACATCAGCGATGTTCTTCCCTCATGGTTTGTGTTTTTTGACACACTTTGTATAAAAAAAAGGAGAATAAGACACAATTTGACATTTCCTCGATGTTAAAGAATAGCCTTTAGTGTCAGTTTGGACCTTTGGTGAAATGTTGAGACTGCCTCCGAGGTCAGGAGGCTAAAAAAGGAAACGCGTGTGTCTGGGGTCATTCGACAGCATTTTCACTCTGCTCCCTGGTGGACAGAGATGACAAATTTGTACCAAGTCCTTAATTCCAGTAATTAAACCAAAGCGGCAAGATGGCGAGACGAGAGAACCCTGCAGAAGATAGTGAGACTCTTCAGACCATCAGGCAACCAAAATGGCAACAGCAACATAAGAACCATCAGAGTAGGGAGGTACTGATGCCACTTCTTTATAAACAAAGTACCTACATTTGAGTACGTATCAATATTATTCCTATTTAAAGCCATTACATTCCGTCCACTTAATTTGAAACAGGTTTATTTTCAGTCAAATTTTAGTGGGACTGAATTCTTAGTACACTTTACATGTAAAGAATTACATTTTTAATGCAACCAATGGTTGTTCCATAATAACATTTGTTACATTCCTTCTTAAACAACCTGTCACTGAAATACAGCTCTTAAGTTCACTTGCCTTTTATATAGGAAACTCTGCATAGTACAATTGTCGACTATCCAGCTTGAGATCAAATCGACGAGGGACACCGGGCTAACACTGCTTATTCAAATATGGCGTAGCGACGTCGTGTATCGTAGCCAATACCTTATAGGTTAATGTTATTGTACTTTAGCTTCAGTGCACTCAGAAGATATCAAACTCACTCTTATGGACGGCATTGTACAAGGTAAACACCTTTATTATTTCCACGGTGTGCAGGTGTCCATTGACCTCTTTGTCTGATTCAGAGTTGGCCACAGAGCTAGCTGTTGTAGTTTCCTGCTGCTGTTGGCAAACTGCTTGAAGTCTCCGTTTAGATGAAGCAGCTCTTCAGAAACCTATTTGTTGCAATCAAGTAGCTGCTTGTTTACATGACACCAAAGGGCCAAAGTCTCTCATCCCAGCACCTTTTGAAGCTAGGTCTCGGAGTGAAACTTTTCTATAACACTGCCTCTGTGTGAAGTATTCCTCTGGTGCTAAACAGCTTCCTGCCTCAAGCCGTTAAAAAGCTGAACTCTTGTTGAGATTAAATATATTAAACATGACATGATTTTGGTTTGAATTTATGAAGACAACTCATTGAAGGTCTTGAAGGTTTTCTAAATGGTAAAGAAGGGATCTGACTGATCAATACTAATGATTTTCTTTCTCCGGTACCAATCGTTAAGTCGCATGAGCAAAATTTAATCAAGATTTTTTTTTTTTTTTGCCTTACTTTTTTGTCCTTATTTGTGTTTGTTCACAGTCTCAGAAAGATCCCATGCTGGTGGAGAAAATCATGAACGACCTGGACTCCAACAAAGACAACGAGGTGGATTTCAACGAGTTTGTCGTGTTGGTGGCGGCCCTGACCGTGGCCTGCAACGACTTCTTCCAAGAGCAGAACAAGAATGCCAAATAGACACCTGGAAGCAAATGTAAACCTCAAATCTGCAGTTTAATCACTCGCGTCTCATATGTGATGCATGTAGGATGAAGCCTTCACTCTTTTAAGACTCCTTTATCTGCTTGAAATAAGAGTAGTTGCTACTGCTAATTAGCTCTGTGACATTTCCCTTGAAAAACATTGTCGTCATCTGAAACCGTATCTGTATCCCCTGATTGTGTCCCAACAGATGCCCCAGTCAACACTCTTTCCTTCTTCCTCAACTTTAAATGTCAAATGTATAATATCTGATATTTTCCCTGATGGTTCATTAGGCAGGAAACATTTTTCTCCCCTGTCAGTTTAGCTCTCAGCTCCCAGGAGAAATGTTCTCCATCCCCTCTGTGCGGCGAAGCTAGAGTCATGGAAAAAGTGTACGCGTTTAGCAGTGTTCCCTTCTACTGGATATTCCAGCTCTTGTTTAGATGCTCGTTTCTTTCCAAATGCTATTTGAATGTTTGTTTTTTTTCTAATAAAACTATGCATCTGACTTCAGTTCCAATTTATTCTTGAAAGCTGCTGTGTTCACGTTAAGCTTAAGTCTAGTCATTAAGGCTACTGCATCATCTGTACCATAGACTGAAAAAACAGAATGAAACTCCCACTAAAATTTTTTTAAGTTGTTACGTGTGATCAAATTAAGTTTGTCAGACTGACTTTATTTACGCTTCTTTAACATGACAACATAAAAAACTTAAAATATTTACTTGCATAAACTTAAATTGATTACATGTAACAAATCAACAAATTTTTTAAAAGTTGGATCAGCTGTTTTCTTTTTTCAGTGTAGAACCTCTTCTGGGATAAGTATTCATTAATACACTTAAGGTTTATACAAAACAATAACTGAATAAAAGACAGAAATTGGTTAATAAGATCAAGGATAAAATGAGAGGTCAAGATAGCCATATTTAGTCATAAAGCAGTAAACAAGAATTTAAAAAGAAGCTACATGAAGAATTAATAGCATTTTTTATGCAAAATTTAAGAAAACAAAACAAAAACTCTGTTTTATATTTTAGTTGTATGTCTCTGGTACCAGAGTTTGGTTCTGTCTGTTGAGGACCTGAAGTTAAAAGACTTGGAAAAAGTAATACCAGACTTTCAAAAGTAAAAAATGTATGACTTTTGTACATTTTCTAAATTTCCAAGCTTTTCTGGAATTTTTTTTACTTTTGAAACTCAGAAATTTTCAAACCAAAACATGACAATTTTTTAGATTAATCTAAAAATTTCTGAGTTTTTTGGCAGAATTTTTTCTTTTAATCTACAAGGGCCCTAATCTACCATCATGCTTATTCAGGTACGTATGCCTAGAGGTAACAATTTTAATCCAAGGTTTCCTAAGCAACCCAAGCAGTTTCATCCCTATCAACTTTGGTTTGATACTTGAAACTAAATATTTAAATCTTTAACGCATATGTCTTTCAGAAGGACCACGATCCTAAACACTGATTAAAACTTGATTAAATGTCAAAATTTTTTCACTCCTATTAAGAAATAGAATTTTACGACGGAATTCTAGTGGCTTGGTAGATAGGAACAAAAAGAGTACACTTCTTAAAAAAAAAACTTAGTTTAAAATTTTAGTCTTTTTAAACAGAAAATTTCTAAGTCGAAATTTTTTGACGTTTGAAACTTTTTTCTTAGCTAATTTTCTATCATTTCAACCTCAGAAATTTCCACGTTTTTTTTCTAGAAACTGATATCTTAAAAAATTAATTTGGAGGATTTTGTTTTTAATCTACGATAGCCCTAATACTCCGTCGAAGAATCGTATTGTTGAAATGAAAGCAAATAAACCATTAGCGCGACACTAATGCTACATTCATGCTAACGAGTAGTGAACGTAAATCTCTAACCAGAGCTAACTACGGAGGCTTTCTCCCGCTCTCCTTCCGTGGATAATCTCTCCGGGCGAGAAGCCGCCTCGTGTTTTTCGGGAAATAACTTGGCAGCTTGTGTACTAGTGAAGCGTGGCAGTCGCAGTCCTCACCGACCACCTGGGTCCTGCTTCATCAGCCAAACGAGCTGACACGTCTTCCCCCCTCAAGCAGAGCTCCTAATGTTCCCGGCTCAGCGAGGACAAAAGTGACTCGGGCTGTAAGGGTTTTCCTCTGTAGGTCCACTTCCCAAAATACCAAAAGCAGACGGCTAATTTGCTCTGACATTCTCCGCGGTGACGTGGGAGAAAACTATTGAAATTAAAGCGTGAGTGTGGCGCTTTTATCCAAGCAGATGGCGCCTGCAAAAAAAAAAAAAAAAAGAAAAACTCCTCTCTATTACAATGCAATTTGTCTGTGATTGGCAGCAATCAAACGGAGGATAATCATCTGTGGGAAGATGCCATGAAGTAATTATGTTTTTTTTTTTTTTTTTTGCATTTATAAAAAGGTTGTAATCAATGCTGTGAGTGTCAATTCATGATTTTCAGATGTGGATATTTATATTCTCAGTCTTATGATTGCTATCCTTTTCCTGTGGATGTCACTTGCCAGGAAAAAAAAAGAGAGAAACTTCCAGAGTTTCGTCTTTCCTGGAGATCATAAAGTTTGAGTCATGGACGTCTCATTGCTTCCTGGGTCACTATAATCATTTTGTTTGTGTGGGAGGAAAATTACTCCAATTATACAGAAAAAGATCACAAAACAGTTCAGGCGACAATGTTTGCACCTGAATTTGCGAGAGTTTCTAACCAATAGACGGTAATTTAAGAATCTCGAAGGAGAAATGATGGAGTGAGTCTATTTTTTTTAATTCAACAGATGTGGGATGCTGATGCAGATGAAAGATGACTTGAGAGGCAAACAAGCTCAAGAATATTCTAAATAAGTTGAAAAAATGTTTGCAGCCACAACATACAGAATCACAAATCTGAAAGTGTGCCGCTCCAGAACACCCTCCTTGTTGTCTTCAAACCATTTCTGTGTAGCTTTAGCTGGATGCTTCAGGCTATTCGTTTAACACCTTACAGTGTGAAAGCAAACTGCACCAGCTGAAATTGTAACAAATGTTGCAACTTTGGTCGAACCAAGTCTACCAAACTATCAGGTGTGAAAACATCCTTAATCTAATTTGGTTCCACAAAACCCTGGGTGTATTTTGAAAGCTCACATGTGTAGGACACTGATTGCTTGAATGGTGACTCATAAAGTACTGGGCATAGCTTTGAGAGGGGTACTCTTTCAGACTTTCTTATGAAAAAGTTTTGACATTCTCCCACCAAAAATGTCAAATTGGGTTGAGTCGGGCTGTTTAAGCTGATTTTTGCCTCTGGCTTGTTGTACAAGCAGAAACATTTCCCTTAATCCCTTCAGAGTCCTGCTGACTAGCCTAAAGCGCTGTGTATCTTTGTTGGTGTTAACCTTTTTACTGTCTTCACTTTGAGCTTTCTTCTTTGTACCAACTCCTGTAACATTTTTGCTTTTAAAGGCAAAATGCATCCAGGAGTTGGTGGAATTTGCTGATGACGGACTGGTACTTTCGTTTGACTCCAGATTTTCTTCCTCGACACTCAACCTTGATCCCTGAAGATTGTGCAGCGAGTTGATTGAGTGAGATTCATTTATTAACGATTGAGAATTGCTCTCACTTTCATTCGTTTGGACAGCAGCTCAGATGTTGAGCTGTGGTCGCAATGTCTTAATGGAGAGATGGCGTTCATTTCCATCGTGTGTTGGTCCCCCTTTCAAAGGTTACGAGAACAGTCTCTCCTTCCTTCATGTGACATCCATCCAAACGAAACTGCCACCTGTGACAAATGTCTTTCAAAAAAGCCTCCAGCTTTTATCTCCCCCATGCTGTCCATTCTTCTGTTTCGTCACTTTGTGCGTCACCGCTTGTTTCATAACTCATTAGGAGTGACCTGTATGTTTCTCCTTCTGTGTGTGCGTGCAAAGCGCTTTCCTTATCTTGGCTCATATGTAGGACTGCTTGATTAGTTTATAAAGTGGGAAGACAGATAGAATAAAGCAAACTCCTGTAGGGGAAGTGAAGCGCTAAGGGCTGGTCAAACATTGGTAGATGTCGGAATAACAGCGCCTTACTTTGTATACTTTAAACATGTTGTTTCTTCAATACCCACATTTTCCCAATCGGCTACTATTTCACCACTAAATATCGTAGTAAATTCATAACCGTGAATGTCTATGAACTTTACTGGGATTTTACGCAATAAACCAACTCAAACTAACCCTCTGTCACCCGTAAATTAAATCAAATGCAACCAGTTTGTTTGAAAAGTTGCTCTGTGTAATCTAATCTCAGATCCAAAAAGCAAAATTAATCAACTAAAGTGCTGCATGTCGATAAAAACGAGCTAAATTTGACCACCCTAAAGCATTCTGGGATAAATATTTCCAGTTCACAAATTAAGAAAACGAAACACATTCTTTCACAACCACATTTATTATAAATTATTCAAGGACGTTTGCAAAGAATTAAACTAACTAAATACAAGTAAAACCGAATTAGCATTCCTTCTAGGTTTGGGATGAAACTCAAACATCGACTAAGAAAGAAAGATGTTCAGTTAAATTTAGGAGGTCAGGACACTGCCTGAATGCAGCCGGAGGCGACTGATTGGTTGCCAGGTAATTTAAGACCTCACAGATGAATCGCACAGTGATAATTATGCAGAGGACGTCTGCGCTGAGGAAAACCATTGACAGCATTCAGAGACACATCGTCTTCCTGCAGTTAAGAAACAAAATCAGAAGAACATAAAACTGAAAAGCATGACTTTATTCTATATTGCTATTTTCTTATTGTGGGTGTTTGTATGGACAATAAGTGTAACCTTTCCATAGTTAAGTGTCGTATACGAAACATGTATGTTCATGTATGCAGTGCCTTAAAAACTAAAAGCCTTAAAAAGTAACAAAAATTAAGAAAAACAGTACAACAGTATGTATGTTGTAACAGGGAACAGGCAAAAAATCAGTAAAAACAAAAAAAGTATGGAAAAACAATTAATTTGTGGGCAAACAATATTCTAAGATGGGAGTAAATCCTAACTAGTTGCACCTCAATGATGAGCTTTTTTACTTAGTTAACTAAGTTTTATTTCACCAAACAAAACATTAAAGAACAATTTTTATTAACATTGAAGACATCAATAAGAAGTCATAGTTTTGATAACTTTTGACCCCCCAGTTCCTGGTTAATCCAACCTTAACTCAACCAAACATACCTCAGGTTCACTGTAACACACTAAAACCTTCTTCCAGCACAATAAATCCCAACATATTTTTGTATTATATATTTTTCTCAAACAGAAACGTGACTAAAAGTGACTTCTTGTCTATTAACTATAGAATACAAAAAAGTTTTTTTCTTATTGTGATATTGCCTGATTAAAACCCTAAAGAGTTAAAAATATCAGCATCCCACTAGAAATGCTCTAAATCCTGATTGACTAGGGTTATATTTAGAATTTTCCAAAAGTTATTTTTACATATAAATGTATATATAGTGATAAAAAGAGTGAAAGATTTGTTTTTAAAGTGTAAAAGTTCCTATTAAATGAATGAATATGTATTTAGTGGTATTTGGAGAGGCACAGCGCCAAGCGTCTGTATCTGTTCGGAGCTCACGCTGAGAGACAAATTGTTGATAATCTTCCCATCAGAGATGCTGGATTCAAATGTCAAGTTTAATTTCCTCAATCTGCAGCGCGGTAGCCAAGCTCGGTGTAACTACCATCACTGACAGCAACCTGTCAGTCTAAAACACGGTTCTGTCAGCAGTAATTAAAACATTTCAGTAAACCAGATGTGACTGATGTACGGCTTCAGGCCACAATTTAAATAACTAAATTACTTTTATATTTAATGGCCGGACCGCAGGGTGCAACCAGTGAATTCCATTGTCTGACGGCGGGAATGGACAATTGAACGCCTCACTGAGCGTAAAGTATCAGAAATTAGGTTTAATTAATTCATTTCACCTTTTTACACAACATACATCAACTCAAACCCCTTTTTAAGTGAAAGAGCTCCAATTTAGCTAAGTTGCATTGGATTCAGTCCGTGTTCATTTCATTTAGTACAATTTTCTGAAATCCAACCCAGTGGAATCAAATCTAATCGCAGTTTAATTTGGGAAAAAATTACAAGCTATGGCAATCAGAGCCCATTCATTCATATGTATTCATAAAATGATAGTTGCTTAAAAGTTATCTCCTAAAAGAAACCAGCAGATTGCACTGAAACGTCACTGACACTCCAGTTAATGAGCATGAGGGGACAGTGGGAAGGAACAACTTTTTCTTTTATTTTTTTACTTTCTGAAGGAAAAAAACAGCCTGGCTATGAAACAACATTTTATAGAAATGCAGATGTGTTTGTATTTTTTTTTTAAAACTGAAAAAAGTGTTACAAGGAAATACGTTTTTATGTTTTCATTCCATTTTACTGAACTTTCTTTTCTCCCAAAATGCACAGACCCATTCAATAAATTTGAATATTAGTAAAAATATTATGAATATTTGTACTAATATCAATAAGCATTCTAATATTAGTAAGATATTAGTATTTCACTACTAATATTAGTAATATTGTACTAATATTAGTAAAATACTTACTAATATTTTACAGCAACTTGTAGTTTTTGTATCGTTATTGTTGTAAAATAACAAGCCATTAAAAAAACATAATGTAGAGATTACTCTGATTAATGATCCCAGTCAATAAATGACTTGCAGCAAAAAGTTGAATTTGTTTTTTAGTTTGTTTTTCTTCACTTAAAAATATATATATTTCTATTTCTTCATGAAATTCAAATCAATTTATTTACATAGCGCCTATTCATAACAAACATCATAATTTCAAAGCACTTAACTCAAATCTGAAATATGAACAAAATATGTAAACCGAAACCAAAATAATGTGCATAAAATGCAGTTTATGATCTTTTTATTTATCTAAAACTAATACTTTCAATGTGGCCTAAAATCAGGTGTTAATCTTTTTTTTTTTTTTTTTTTTTAAGCATATTTGATATGTTTTGCATATGAGGAGCCATAGAGGTGAGCTGGTGGTAGTTTGGGGTCAAATATGGAATAATTCCAATCGTATTCAGTCTGCTACTCGGCTTAAATTCAATTTATTGTCAGACCAGCAGAGGGGAATTTTACAGCATCAAAACGCCGTTTGTTTGGTGCCGTTCATCCCAAACTGTGGCTGCAGGTGTCTATCAAAGATAATGTTCCTGCAGGACTGCGTCGTGTCAGCCTCCTCCGGTCGGAGATCACCTCCCGCTTTCACCTGCTGTCAGAGTGGGAGGAAATGATTTAGCAGAAACGGTCAACTGTGACGGCAACATTGTCCATCGTCGTAGGAGGAAACGTTGCAGGAGAAACTCCCTGGAAACCTGGGGAGGACTGGAGAACCAACACAAAGGCTGATGCTTGAACCGCATCTGTCCTTTTCATTGATTATTCATGTTTTAGTGTCAAAGAACACAAATAATTAGACGTCTGCTGGAAATTCTGAACAATCAAAACATGATAATCCACATTTTTTCTAAGAATTGCATTGTCTCAGATAAGGGATGGATAAAATAATACAATTACGCAGGAGGACCTTTGACTATGAACAATAAACGCCACTCACCATCCATTCATCCTAACAGAAGGTTTTTCTTTTCTATTTCCAAATTTAGAACGCTTTTCTTTGAGCACTTTGGAAATGTTTTGCTCTCAAAAACCCTATGAGGTCAAGGCAAACCGTGGTTTGTACCTGTAAGTCCTAACATGTTGAAGGTGAAGGTGAAATTTGCAAGAAAAATGAGAAAATTCCAAAGATGTGGCACTGAACAGGTTGGAAACCGTACTGGACCAGAAGCACGGAAAGCTGTAAAACAAAACACCTTCATTCACAACCACTAACTTTATAGAAATTAAAAAAGCAAAATGTGGGAAAAACTTTAAGAAAATACATCATATTTGTTGTAATTTTTATGGTATATCACTTTATTAGTTGTGAGCCCGAATTATATCTGAGGATTTAAGAAATAATTATCTATATGTTACTATCCATCACTCATTATGCTGATGATATAGTCCTTGCATCACATAAAGTTTCCTTTGAGCTACGTTCAATAACATTTAGTAAGGAATGCTGCGCTGATTTATTTCTGATCTTTACAAAAGTTGATACGGAAATAATCTTTTTTTTTTGCAATTGAACTCACATTTTAGATTGCTATATTGCTGTTCTTATTAAGCCTAATATTTTGTGTCAACTGAAATAAGACAGCCACCACTGAATGCTTTGCCATGCAGTATAAATTTATTACAAAAGTGTGTGTTTTTTTAAACCAAATTTAACTGCATAACGGCACCAGATACTCATTTCTTTTATTTGTTTTCTGCATCACATGAACTGACTCGGCACGCTCGCACAAACAGAACAGACACAACGCTCATTTTAGCACCATTCGTCTTCAAGAAGCACAAACTCATAAGTAACTTTATCACAATAATCCCATGTCAATAATAAATACGCGTCATAAACAAAGCATTAAATAAAAACGACAGCTGAGACGCTACAACAATGAGCCATCAAAAAAATACAATTAAATTAAAACAAGAACATGGGGGAATGAATTCAAAATGCCAGTAAAAGTAGTAGCCTTAGGATATTTATTAGTTTTCATTTTTACTTCAGTCTCCTTCGATTTTAGTCTGGTTGAGGGGGGAAAAAAAAAACAGGTGACTTTAGAAATGTTTGGCAGTCAAATGTGTCGCATCATGACCCTGCTGGGATCAGTTGTTGAAACAAAAATCTTCCACGTTGTTGAGTTTGATGGTCTGTAACTCCTGGCTGTCCAGCGGCCTGTAGCTGAAAGACACGCGGCTGACGAACCGCCCGCTGGACACCATCCTCACCACCGTGTTGTCGCAGCCGATCTTCATGTGGGCTGTGTGGGGGGAGAGAGGAAGAGACGACGATGCGCGTTAGGTCTGAGCGAGGTCAGTGACGACGTCACATCAGCTGTGTTTCCGTTACAAATGTAAGGCGTTAACGTCAGAAACCCCCCCCACCCACCAACTTCGTAATTGCGGTGTCTCTGTGCAGTTAAAATCACATGTGAATAAGCTTGATTGCATGATAAGTTGTTAAAAAAAAATCCGAGTGTTGATCATGTGATGCGAAGAAAATTTCGGTGCGGCCGAAACACCACCTCATGCTAGCACCAAGACTTTTTAGCGAACATTTTTCAAAATTGGCATGTTTCCATTAAGGGGATTTATTTTCAAAATGTCCAATTGCACAATTATACGGCCAACGGAAACGCAGATAATGTCAATTTAATGAGGAGGGAAGGAAGAGTGTGCTTACTGGGTCCAGTGAAGGAGATGCAGAGGTCTGTGATGGGAAGCAGTTTAGACGTGTCGATGCCACTTCCTCCCAGCAGCTGCACATAATCCCCAGACTCTGCACAGCCAGGTAAGGATCTCTGTGGAAATCAGCACATAAAAATGTGACAAGTTCAGCTTAATTCAAGTCAGTTCAGCTTAGGGACGCGCCGATCCAATATTAATATCTGTATCGGTTCCAATATTGGGGGAAAAAAAATCTAGATCGTGTTTTGGCGATTTGTGGCCGATCCATTAGGGAGATTCAACCAAGTCGAAGTCCATCAGCAATCTCTCAGTGCAATTACGAAATAAAGTCGGAGAAAAGGTGTCATGGCTTTAGTTTCAGCATGTTTCTAATTAGATCTACGGTTTGTTAGCCTGTGGCATTCACAACACAATTTACAGCTAACTTTAAAATTGTCTTTAGAAAAAAACTAAGACTAAGTTAAAAAGAGAGATGGAAAGCCTCACAGAATGTTAAAATGTTCAAATAATTTTAACATTTTAAATGTTAAAATGTTAAGTCATTTTAACTTGCATTAAAAGTTTTAGATTGGATTTGTTTTTAGAATTCAAGCTTGTCCCTCCCTGACTAGCTTTTGTTTTAGACTCTGTGAATGTTTATAGATTTAAACTAAACTCAGATGCAAAGAGAGTTATGTAACGCAGGGAAAATATTAGCTGCTTTTTAACCAGTAGAACAAGCTAAAAAAAATTAACACTACCATAACAAGCTAATATAACTTACTATAAAGAGTCCAGACAAATAAATTTTTGTGCACTTTGGTCTTCCATACACATAAAAACTCTATTTAATATCACTAAAAACAATTATTTGTGAAAACTACGACCAATGTGGAAATTTGAGAAAACTCTCAAAAGTTGCAACTTTTTTTTGAAGGATTCTGATTGGCTGACATAGATGTAGAGCTTTGTGCTACACCGCCCCCTGTGGGTTTGGCATGTTTAAAACAACACTCAGAGGCGAATTTGTGCAAGTTCCTTTTCTGAATCTGACCCCATGTGTACAATAGTTTTTTAAAGCAATGTTGATGGAGATATTAATTTTTATAAAGACCCAGCTAAGTGTGGACAAGAACTGACTTCACAGTGTTTTTTTAAAGGACATGAGGTGAGAAATAGAGCACCTTCAGATTTAAAGGAACACTAACATTTTGCTGCAAAGTTAACAACCTGATGCAACCCCACACTCTGCTGTGGCTGCATGCTGTGGTACATAATAAACTGTTCAATTATGTTAAAGTCTGGACTAGGCTTTTAAACTTCCAGAGTCTGGAGTTCTAATCCAACCCTTCTGCATCTTTAATGTATTTGATCTTGTTTTATTTTATTTACCTTAGGGAAGTTGCTGTGGTGTCCTAAGCTGAACTCTGAGATGTTGATTGCCACTGGATAAATGATGGAGAAGCTGCAGTTTCTGTGCTGCTGCGGCGTCACCATTGTGTAACTGCCCTCTGGTGACTGTGAGATGACATTGCAGGCTGCAGGGAGACAGGGACGGATAAAAACATTAGATACATGCTGGATGGATGCACTGAACAAACGATTTGTTTGCACCTCATGACAATGAAGGGTCTTGTTTTATTCTTCATTTCTCACACAGCAGTTCAAACAGGCCTTCAGCAGACGTGCCGATTCATTTACGTGCGTTCTTTTGCTTTAGGAGATACTTTCTGAATGCTACTCACGAAAGGGGTTGACATGCTTCCTGACCGTCAGCGCGAAGCTGCTGCCGGCGCCGTGAACGCGGAAGAAGACCATGGCCACGTTCTGGGAGGAGCGCATGCTTTTCCTCGCGGCTCCTGAGTCGCAGTAGTTCACGTAGCGCTCGTACAGAGGCAGCGGGTGATCCTGGGAGCTGGGGAACTTCTCACCCTTCATCACCCAGCCGTCAAACATCTTTGCAGGACAGTTTAGCACACAAAAAGAGATTATTTTTACTTGAAGCAGCACATAAGCAGAGCTTTACATGGACAAAATGTAAAAAAAAAAAAAAAAAGCTCTGGGCTAAATAACCTAGAGTAAAAATTAAGGATGCACGAAATATTGGCACCAACATTGGCATGGGGTGATATTTGTCATTTTTTAACATATCGGTATCGGCCCAATAAATAAAACTGGGTTGATATTAACAACCGATATTTGTTTCCGTCTTGATTCCATTCATTTCTGGAAATGAACGATATTTGTTTGGTCATGTGACAGTGATAGTGATGCAGCACAGGATTGTGGGAAATTTAACTGAAGCAAAGTAGTCTTTTTTCTTCGAGGTGTCGAAAAGATAGTATATTTAAGAGCAATAACAATATCAGATGACAAATATTAGATATCGATATCTAATTTTTTCATTGGTGAATTGCTACTGTGATATCAACATAAAAATTTGAAAACAAAATCTGAAACAGGAGCTTTTTCATTTAAAGAGGAAAGCAACAACTATTGTGCTAGCATACTATATTTATCATTAATTTGTTTTTAAATTACCGATACAAATAAAAGCTATTTATTGTTTTTTTTTTATTCTTATATGTAGACTTAAGCAAAAATACTTGTTAAATTGTGTAGTAGTATCACACTCAACTAACTGCAATTTTTTTTACCTATGAACTCCGAGGAAGCTAATATTAGCTGTCTAATTAGTCAAGCTATCTGCTCCGGTGGCTAGTGCAGGGCTGCTGCTTAGGTGACCTGCTGCTTTAGGCAACGTTACCTCGATAACAGTGATGGGTGGAGCTCCTTTAGGAAATGACATGTTTCTAAACAGTCTTGTACGCAAGAGAAAAGTGTTTTTAAAGTTTTATTTTTTCAGCTAGAACCCAGGAGTCTGTTTTTGAGTAGGTTATTTGGCATGAAGGCTTAACTCCATGCTTCTAAAGAGCTTTTCAGAAAGTGTTGCTAATCTTGGCAAATAAAAGTGATTGGCTGCAGAAAACCAAGAGCAGCCTGCAAAATATAAACTAAACCCACATCCCCCCGTCCCCCCAACAAATATCTAAAATAACTTAAAAAGATGTTTAAGGGGTATTAAAGTAGATCATTATGCTGCCTTCTTACTGTGACGAAGTCTCCTCCGCTGCAGTCGACGTCCACGCTGTCAAACTCCACAGTGATCAGCTCGTTGGGCTCCGCCATGAAGAAAGCTGCGCAGCTGAGCTGGGGGGTCTCAGCCGTGAAGGTGAATTGACCCTCCACGGCCACCATGTCCAGGCAACCTAACGGCCAATCGAAGAGAGGGATCTGGCGTTGTTAGTGGATACCCAGATTATTCAAGATTAAAATTTATTATAAATTGTTTTAATTATTCTTATTTGATTTTTTTTTTAAAGTTTGATTCTTAATCCTCTGCTTTTGTTCTGCACAACAAGAATAGTCCTTGTATGGGCATGTAAAAATATTTGGTCAATAAATTTTAATCAGATTATTATTATTATTATTATTATTATTATTATTATTATTATTATTATTATAGCAATAATGGTAATATTTATATGAGGCAAAAATGTTTGTTTATTTCTTTTTCTCTCCCACCCCCAAGAAAAAAAAAAAAGAAAACTTACGCAAAGGTCTGCGATACATCAACAGCTCGGGTATTTCCCTCCTCAGATCCGAGCTTAAAAGCGAGAAGAGTTCATCTTTGGAGATGTCGTTGTTCTGCAGGATTTTAAAAACAAAACAAAAGTCAATTTCTACCACGCATCTTTGCATCGTTTTAAACAGATAGCTTAATTTGAAAGTTTTACAACAATAAAAAAGGTGTCCCTCCCTCCCTCTCTCTCTCTCTCACCTCGATGTACCTGCAGTCTCCCTTGAGGACGGACAGACACAACAGCAGAAAGAAGAGCTGCTGCCGGAAAGTGCGCTCCATAACACGCATGTGAGATTCACCTGGAGTAAAGTTGGGAGAGATCTGAGCTGCTTTGCGGTCAGCGCTGCCCTTTTTTTTTGTTTTATATACTCATCCAATCCGCCACGGAGGGAGTCACGGAGTTGGAAGGGTGGAGGGGGGTGGCCGTCACCCACCGCCTCCTTTCTTGACCAATTGCATGGATGTGACGAGGGAAAGATCAAGGCGAGCGTGAAGAGAGATAAGAACCGGAGGAGAAGATGGGCAGCTGATGCCAAGAGGCAGCCAGCAGATACATCACATCTTATCTTCCCTCAGTCTGCCTCGCCGTCCTTGCTCTCTGTTGATTTTAGCACTTGATGTGCTTGAATGGTATTTCATCCTAAGTATTGCAATCCATCTTTCAGTGAAGCTGTATGATGAAGTTTTTTTTTTTCTTTTTCATCTGAATATTGACCTTTTTCGCATTTTAAAAACAAAGTGCCATTAATGTTTGTGAAGTGGAAGGAAATGACAATATGGTTTTAAAGTTTTTAGGTTTTTTGCACAAATGAAATTCCAAAAGGTGTGGCATGCATATTAAAGGGACAGTATGTAAAAGAGATGTTTGTTTGTTTTTTGTTTGTTTTAGCTTTATACCATAAAGCTATTGTTATTACCTCATCAAAAACATACATTGAGTGTTGCCTTGATTCCTTTCATGCTTATTTGAGAAATCCTTTAATATCTTCTGGTAGTGATGTTTGATATGTACACCGTTTTTAGAACAATTGAATGTGACATGATTGTGCAATAAAATGGCACTAGGTTCCTGGAAAATACAAGAAAAAAACTGAAAAAAGAAAGCCTTAAGAAATCCAGGACAACATCAGCAAGATGCTCTGGACCAATGGGAGGAAGCTTATTGTGTCTTCATGAAAAAATGGAAAACACAGCAGCGTTATCATGCTGTGGAGAACGTTTTTATCAATATTCATTTTCATGTTCAACACATGAAATGTCTAGTCCTAACAAACTTATTTTCACACAGTGAGAAAACTCCACATCACTCACCTCTCATTTAATTTAATAATAATTTTATAATTTAAGCATTAAATTAGTGAAAATGATTTTCCCACATGTCAACAGAGTCAACTCTTCTTTCAAAGTGCCTTTTCGGCATCTGTGAGACAGAATTTGCCCATTTTGCTGAGCATAAAAAAAAAATCTCATTAAACAGGCAAATTTGATGATATGTGTGAACTGTTGAAAAGTTGCTGCTTGCATTCAGGTAATTTTGTTGAAAGTCAAGGACACAGAAAACTCGACTTCTGCCTCACCAAGTCCCTGATGGTCTGCAGGCGCCTCAGGCGATCCAATAGGTCAGTCTGTTCAAACGCAGAAACTGGGCCTTAGTGTAATCCGTACTCAGAAAAAACCTTGTTTGTTTCTGCAAGATAAGCCGTCTAACCCAGGAGATAATTAGGAATGGCATGTCTGAACAAGAAAAATCCATTTATTATTAACACCTTGAGGGCAAATAGAGTGTGAGGCTACATGCTGTATATTCATTAGATTCTACCATTAACTAACACATTTTAGTTCTATCTATACTAGCATGTCAAAAATAAGAGTAATGATATAAACATAAACTCATACTTTGTGATATTGGAACAGCAATTTACACCTCGTTAAATTCTCATCCGGTAAAATTTATTCTGTTTTTGTTTTCTTTTTTGTCACCAAAAGTTACAAAAAGTCCGACTTTGTAACTGTCTTTATGTGACCCTGAGGGTTCAGGTAAGAGTCCTTCACTACCCCCAGATTTCTGACCTGATCGCTGGTTTCTAGTTGTAATAATTGAAGTTGTTCCCTGACGATAGATCATTCAGAAATAATGACTTCATTTGAAGAAAGTTATAGCACATCTCTGCATCGATTTGTTATATCTATCTGTTCAGCACTTGATTGGGTTCAGAGTCACCTGGTGACATTGCAATGTAGAGCTGTGTATCATCTGCATAGCTATGGTAGCTAATCTTAATTGTTATCAGAGCTAGCGGCAGAATATTGATATTAAACAAGACGGGGCCCCAAGATGGAGCCTTGGGGTACCTCAAATGTGATTTTGTCCACTCCGATGAAAAGTTGCCAATGGAAACACAAAGACCTCAGTTTTTTAGGTAAGACTTAAACCTGTCAAGTACAAAAAGTCTGAGCCAGCTCTTAACTTGCTTCGATTCAACATTGTCGAATGCTGCGCTGAGGTCCAACAATAGATTAGGGTAAAATCCTGGTTAAACACTTTCAATTTCAACGCTTTTATTTTTCATCGTATTCCTATACAAAAAAATAAATAAAACTTTTTACACTGTGCTTTTAGCTTCTGTGAGCTTTCCAATCTGTCAGAGTTGCCACCTGAATCCTCCATGTTGACCGGTCAAAAGTTCAATCTCAGATTCTGAGACAGAAAGCCGATTTACACTTTCAACTTGTTTGTAGCAGTAGCTTGTGTCTTTATGGCTAAAGGGTTACTGCTAACAGCCAGCGGGACAAATCCCAATCAGATTTACCGAAATGATCGCTGAAGGTCTGTAAAAGTCTGCACAGCGTCTAGTTATGGTATTGCTGTTGAATGTGTTTACTTCATATATAACAACCCGCTCTTTGCAGCTATAGTAAATGTAACCGTTTAGTGCATACTTTGAATCATTATCATGTTTTTTCATAACGAAGAACATTCCTTTCAGCTTTTCAAAACCACTTAGTATAGGGATTTTTTTTGTTTGTTAAAGAAGTAAAGATATTTCTCTTAAATTTTTTGTAGGTGTATATCTATCTATCTATCTATCTATCTATCTATCTATCTATCTATCTATCTATCTATCTATCTATCTATCTATCTATCTATCTATCTATCTATCTATCTATCTATCTATCTGTCTGTCTGTCTGTCTGTCTGTCTGTCTGTCTGTCTGTCTGTCTGTCTGTCTGTCTGTCTGTCTGTCTGTCTGTCTGTCTGTCTGTCTGTCTGTCTGTCTGTCTATCTATCTATTTTTTGAGTGGTTGAGTCACAGAAGCTGTTATTAGAGTCTTTTCAGACACTTTCTTGAGCTCCTAATGAAGTGGCATCACCAAATTCTCCACCTTGCATCATTACATCACAAATAATAACCTTACATGTGTACACCTTCAACCTTTTTACATTGTGTCTTGAGACAACTGCACAATTTTCCATATTATCTTGACATGTTTTTGTGACAAATTAAAAAAAAAAAAAAAAGAGAAACTGTGAAGTGGATGCAAAATTAAGCGCAGTTTTTAATTTCCGCTTTTCAAAGAACAATCTTCAGCCTCTTACTCCTAAATTAAAACATTTTCTACCTGATTGCTTTCAAAAAGATTCCCTGATTGGTGAACTCACCAAAGTGGTGAAATGATTACTCACACAGGCTGATAAAAATTGAGGACTCTTTTAGTTTCGTTTCGTTAGGCCACCCTAACACACACACAGCCTGTGTGTTTTTCTAACATGTAGAGATGTGAATATTTAATGAGAAATTTGGTTAAATTGATCACAACTGGGGAACTGCAGGAAAGATATTTTAAGATTATAAGTAAGGTTTATTTTGACATTAAATGTCCAAATTAAATGTAAAGACATATCATGATTTGAACATCATTACTCAGCATTGTAACAGAGATTTTACTAGTTTGAATGCTTCAGTTCAATTTATGTTGTTTATGCAGGTAAGCTAATTTCAAGTAAATTCAAAATCAAATTGATTTGTATTTAAATAGCATGACTTGACAACCAATGTATACTCAATGCAGGGCCTGGATTGGTTCAAAATACAGTACAGTTGTAGGAAATTACATTATGTCAGGTTGGAAAAAAAAATATTTCAAAGGTTCTGATTCAATTTTCCGAGCAATACCAGAACGATGTTGTCATTATGGTCTATATTTTTTAAACTTAATTACACCTGTATTTTAAGTAAGACGTCACACAGAATTTAAGTCTTGGATAAAATTGAAACTGTGGTGAAAAAAATGGCAGATTTGATCTTAGAATTCTGACTTTTTTGATCAGAATTTTGAGAAAAAAGTCAGAATTATGTTGTTTTGTTTCTTTCAGCAGCCCTAATCCTTTTCTACATATATGCAGCAGCTACTCCACTGAACTATACCCTTCAATCCAAAGAAAGACATGAACCAGAACCCATTCAGCATCTTCTTTTACCTCCTCCATCTTTTTTTTTTTTTTTTCATCCTGGGCATCCATGGATCACCTGCGACAGCATCGATAAGGAGAGACAGCTCATGCTGTGATTTAGAAACATCGATATACCTTCAGCAGTAATACATGAAATCTCTTTTCCTTAGCAAAACACTTGAAGCTTTGAGCTGAGATGTAATTTGAGCTGAGCTGTTTATCAGTGTCAGGAGGGGAGCAGATACAGGGCTCATCTCACAGTCGGGTCGCAGCATCGCAGTCACACTGGTTGGCCCCGGCGCTGTGAATCTGTTGCTATCTGCGCCATGAGCTAGTTTCCATGAGTAGATCGTTTCATCAAACAGAAAAAAAAAGAAAAAAACTCCCAACAAATAACAACCTTTTTGTTTTTTTTAGCTGCTGTGACGACAGGAAACAAATGTCGTTCATAAAATATTGGCTTTTCTGACGTTCTATTTATTAAATATCTAATAAATAAATTTAAAAAACCTTTCTCTTACTCTCAACTGTTCATCAATCAATCACTTATTTCTCATAACTTTACTCTTTTATTATTTATCCCTAACTTTTTTGATTCCTCATTCCATCTTCTTTCATAGAAAACAGGAGGAACAATGTGTGCTGGGTGAAATTGTGAAACTTGGTGGTGGCAGCATCATTCTGTGGGGGATTCTTTTCCTGAAACTGAGACAAAATGAATGGGACATTGGATGGAGATAAATCCTGAAAGAGAAACTTTATTTGAGCAGCTCAGAGTAAAGCTTGCTCTTAAAGGCCTAATCAAAGTTCAGCACTAACTCTCACTGAGGGGCAAGAGCTCAAATTTGTTCTTATGTTTTCCAGTCAATCTGATTGAACTTGTGTTTCTTTGTTTGCTTTGCATATAAAAATGGGCAGAAATTGTATTCATACATAACTAGAATTCATAAATAGATTTTAATTTTTGAAAAATTCTAAGAAAAAAGAAAGAAAGGTCAGCTTCAACAAAACTTATGGTTCAACACGAACATGGACAATAAACCACAGAGGTTAAAAAAAAGTCTCGTTCATGCATCAATTTCATAAACCTCTGATTTGTGTGTGTGTGTGTGTGTGTGTGGATTCAGCTCAGGCATGGATAATGCAGATTTAGAAAAACAAAGGCCTGCTTATGTCATAGCGGCGTTAAGCTAGCAATTCTTGCAGGTAAAGCAGAAGAGACTGAAATCCAGCTTCCGGATAAACGGAATGGCAGCACATTCAGCATCTTCTGCTTCCTTCTGTCTCCCAGGAAAGGTTTTTTTTCTCCCCTTCCTGTCTGTCTACACTTCACTTTGAAATGTTTGAATGACGTGTGTGAAGTCCAGAAGTAAAGCACCGTCTCCGTTATTTGACATTACATGGCAAAAACCGAGCAAATGTTGTTTATTAGTTTAGGATTATATTTAAAGCTGTCCCTCTTTCAGGACGTGTTTACCCGTCAAGTTACAATAATGTTTTCAGGGGTTGAAGCGAGACCAACTGACCTCGGCTGCCATCTGTTGGACTTCTCATGAAACTGCAACACACCAACTTTTACCATTTTTTCCAAACGTCTTATTTTTTTTAATCAGTTCTAATATGAAATGTTTACTTTATTCAGTTTTATCTATACAATATAGATTTGTATTAAAAACATACTATATATGTAAAAAGGATAATCAATCATTCTTCTTCATAAAAATTAAATACAACTATCGTTTTTAATGTTTTAATGTTAAAGAATGAGGAAAAACAGAACGTATTGCACTATTATATGCATGATAAAATGTTTTCGAAATGTAAAGGTCAGTTTAAAAAGCTTCACACTACACTTTACACTTTAAAGTGTAAAGTGTAAAGTGTAAACCTTTAGCTAGCATTCGCTTGCTAGCTTGGAAATTTGTCTAATTTTTTAACTGATGCAGTAAATTTTCACATCCTTTCTTTTCTCAACTTGTTCCACAATATATGTATTAAAAAAACAAATTGAGATTTATTTATTTTTTACAACATAAGCCGTCCATCCATTCAGGGTCACAGGGCAAGTAGTGCCTCGCATAGTTAAAAGATACTTTTGCTCAAATTTAAAACAAAAGTCTCCGTCTGCGTCGATCACCTGTTTCCTCCTTGGGTTTTTGTAAAAAAAAAAAACTGTAACCACCACAAATTTTTAAAGGGTATTAAAAACAATTGAATGAAATCACTGCAAAGACATTTTCCCAGCTGTTTTTCCATTGCCCGTGGAATTAAGCAATTTGATATTTTAAAAAATAAATTTGCTTACTGGAAATTGCCATTTTCATTTCAAACAAACTCTCCTTTTTCGCTAAAAAAAAGTTTTACCTCTTTGACAGGTGATTTTTTTTTTTGGGGGGGGGGGGCGTTTTGAAATATGTTTATTTTTGGAAAATTGTAATGGAAACACTTTCTGTCGCGTCACACGAGTCACATGATCAACAACCATGTTGCCGCCGGCGCAAACCACGAAGAAGAAAACAACAGGAAGTAGAGGATCATAGCATGTTTTTTAATGACTTAAAAGGTGAACAGACTTGCTCACGTGTGATTTTAATTGCGTTTTTTACTTAATGGAAACATTAGCACAACATTGGCAACATTTGGCGCATGTGTAATAGAAACGCAGACACTGAGTGAAGTTCAGAGTGAACTTTCAGACAACCCACATCAAGCTTTCGACTTTCAGCGGACGTCCTTTCAAAATTCGTTTACTAGTTGGGAAATTTGTCTCATTCTTTAGCTGCAGTTGGAGGGCTGAAACAAAATCAGTCCAGAGGTCAGAAATGGCTCCCTGGGACTTTGGGACACCCCAGCCTAGACTCTCCCACCTGAGTTACGGATCCCAGTAGTTCCTCCAGAGATACCTCTAGCCTTTTGTGAAATGTTGCACATTTTCCACTCGGACAAAATCGCTGAACTGGTCACTGAGCATTTCTCCAAAGTTACAGTCACAGCTGCTCCGGACGTGGCTCGTGCATGCGGCTGAGTGTTCCCACGCTGCGGTGCACTGAGGACACTAGGGCCGCACGGACACCGAGTCCGCCCGAAGCCGTCCGAACCAAGAGGGACGGCGAAGTTCGACAAACTTACAGGACTTGGTAAAGACTTCAGCAGCTCTTCGCTTTTCTATGACAGAAAGAGCTGCGGGATTATTTGCTTCCGTTTGATTTCTAGCTGAGCCGCAGAGACATGAGTGGACTGTCCACAGAGGAGCTGTCCCTCAATGGACCTCTGAAGGTAGGAAGGAGCTCACAAACTCACATTTTCTAATATTGGTGTTTAACTTACCTACTTTTGCTTATGGCTGTATCTGCCATTCATCTTCAACATTTACTTTAAAAAACGATAAAAAGTGAAATATTCCTACTATTTTCTTGGATTAATATGTATTAGGAGAAACAGTAAAATATGTTTTACTCGAATTAATTTAGAAGAACAACGGCTTTGTTCTTCTAAATACCCGTGATATTCAAATTTTGCTAACTTTGCGGGTTAAATGTGTTGCATCGTCGTTTTTAAACACTGGTTGCTCTTAACAGGCCGACCAGCAAGGGGCGACCTTAACAGAATAAACTCTGATACTATTGACCAATACATAGGGATTTTAGTTTTAAATAACTAGATAAGTTAGACTGGCAGACGTCGTTGAAACAAACATTTTGACTGTTTGAAGGTACAATTTGTCATCATTGATTTTGGGACTGGCGAATTGTTTTTTTGTTTGTTTGTTTTTGTTATTTTTAAAAGTCGTTTACATTTGTTTAGGAAATTATTGGATTTATTAAATATTTTTATGTGTCTACATGTATATATAATGGGATGACGGCAAATAACTTTAACTATTAGTTAGACAACGGAAAATGATGAATTTTTATGTCCAAGCAGCAAACCGTCCTTACATCTCCCATAACTTTGATTAAACCCTGCTATAAAGCGTAAATCCATTTCTTTCACATGTCCAGGTTTTGAGATGTTTGCTCACAGCGTCGCCTCTGAATTAAATCTGAATTCTTCTATAACTTTGCAGCTAAAGCAATCAACCTGAATGAAGTCGTAGAAATTAGGAGTTTTGCTGACACCATCCAGAACCACTCTGACGCGAAACGTTCTGGTTTTATTTTTGATGTGGGTTTTTTCTCCTGATCTTTATTTATTTATTTAAAAGATATAATTAATTTTCTGATAGATCACACTGATGGATTATATAACATTCCATGTAATATTTATATAAGAATCTGAAAAGTGTGGCATGCATTTGTATTCAGACTCCTCTACAGTTTTTACAGAACCATCTTTTGCTGCGTTTAAACTTTAAAGTAATTTTTGCATGTTGAACATTTTGATGTGACGCAGTCGGAGCTGCAACTGTAAGCAGCTTCTCTGGCCCTGTTGAGGAAAACCACCCCACAGCATGATGCTGCCACCACCATATCTCACATTGAGAATATGGCGTTCGGAGTGACGTGAGGTGCCAGTTTATCCTGTGTACACACGACTTTACGTGAACCAGAGTGATTTCTTCCCTTTGGTTGCTGAGTTTCCAGGAATTTTATGGACCCATGTTGCAGAATCATACACAGGACGCAAAAAAGAAAGGATTTATTTACAATAAATACTGAATATGGACAGTGATGATAAGTTCTGGTCTCACAGTTCTGCAGCATCTGGGGAAAAGAGAGGCTGTTGGCACCGTTTGGACTGGTGTAGATAGGTCTGAAACGATTACTCCGATTAATCGTGATGAATCGATTATTGAGATCAGCTAATTTAGTTATCAATTCACTGTTAACTGGAGTACACAGACTCCAAAAGAAACCATTTGATGAAAGAAAAACATACAGACAGCAGTAATAAAGCCAAAACTGAACAAGAAAAGACATACTTTTTGTATTTATGATAAATAAAAGTTGACCCAAAACTCTTCATGCGGCACCTGGTCAGAAGAAAAATCGAATGTTAAGCACCTTTCCAGTTCTTAATAGTAGTTAACATATTAATTTCATTGAATTAAACAGAAATTGTGTAAAGTAAATACATAATTTCTGCCATTTAATGTATTATACCAGAGTTAGCCTGAAGCTACATTTAATCTGCAATTCTAACTACACATTTATAGTGTTTTTGGTGCTTTATGTAACAGTTATTTAGTTTTCCTTTAGTGGATTAAATATGAAAACAAAAAAACAACGCAACAATCAAATGATTTTGAATGTGACTCATACGGGTGTCTCCCAATAAATTGTCACTTTGAGTTTTTTTCCTTCCTTCTATGTTTTTTTGCGTACTGACTGTCCTCAGAGGGAGCTGTAGGAGTTTGAAACAGAAGTGGGTGGAATACCACAGAGGATCTGCAACTAGTCACTATGAATTTTAATGCTTTGTTTTAATTTGACACATGCCCTCAGCTTTCTCCTGCTGTTTGGTTACAGAAACAGGACCAGAGCTAGGGGTTGGAAAAACAGCGAAGGCGAAGTGGACGATTTCCCGTGGCGTAGAGGTTGATAGAAAGTTCATATTTCTGTTTTCAATGTGGTGTAACAGGCACCATTTGCAAACGAGTGAATGAATGAATTTTTGGACCGAAGCCACACAGCAGTCATTTCAAAACATCTTTAACATTCACTACCAATCTAAAGGTGTGGCGAAAACATGAAGCATGTTATTTTTTTTTCCTAGCTGCTGGATTGTAACCAGATTTTAAGTATCTACACATCTGTTGTCCATATCTGCTAATTCAGGTTCAAAATTCAAAAACAATGTACAGGAAAGAGGAGAACAAATAGAGAAGGAAAACTATACAATAAAACACGTTTTATAACAAGTTTGTTATCTGTCAGAAGAGCGTATTTTCACATCTTGTTAGAATAAAAATGTTCTCTTCAACAAGACGCCGGTTCTGAATTTTTTTTTACTACAAAATATGGCAGTGAAAGGCTTCCATAAGAAATAAAGTAGAGGTTGATTGACAACGCTAAGATCCTCCCCCTGGCTCTGATTGGTTGTGTTTTAGTCAGGAGCGCTGTATTTCTTCAGATGGCAATGATAGAATATGGAAAAGATTTATATTTTCACAGATTATCTGACTCATACAGTCATGACACAGTGACTTTTTTTTAAAGTTATATACTGCCTCTTTAAATGAGGAAGGAGTATGTTTTGAGAAAGCAGTCATTCTGGTTGTTTACCGTCAGTTGAGTTAGTTAGAGTTAATTTATTAGCCTAATTCTATTTTTGACCCATATAGGAGATGTGGTAGATTCAAGACATAAATCTTTTTTTTAAAAAAACAAAAAAAAGCAAGAATAAAGATAATGTGATTTTACAAAGTAAATGCATTTTCATAAGACCTTCTTTAGTGTAACAACATTACCTCTAATTCATCATGGTGGCAGGCTTTAAATGACCCCTGGAGTCAGTGCGTGACCTCCTGGGAGATTCTGCTCTATTCTGGAGAGATAGAAGTGATATAATGTTAGTTTGATGGACGGAGGGAGGAGAGAGGGAGATGGACCAGGGCCAATGATCTGCAAGCACAGGAACTAAAGAAGAGGCAGAGAAAAGATTTCATTGAGAGCACTTTCTCTACCCAGGCTGAAAAAAATGGGAGCATGCCACAGAGGATGAGAGGATGAAGAGCAGCCAGGTGTTTTAGCCCATTTAGGCTATTAGTTTTGTTCATTAGATGCTCCTGGTTCAGGCCGCCGGCGGGGGGGTTTGGGTACATTATTATTATTAAAACATTTTGTCCCCCCACCACCACCCCAAAAATGAGAGTCACATCCAAGACCCCGCACTAACGCAGGCTGAGGAGAAGCTGGACGCGTTTCCACTCCTTAATGTTCCCAATCGGAGCGGAGCAGAGAGCGGTACTGGCTCGCGGCCGATGCCCGGAGGAGAGCTGCTGCTGCGGCGGCGGCGGCGGACCAGAGGGAAGGCGGCACCCGAGAGTCGCTGTTCACTACCGGGGATCTAGGCGAACCTCGCCGAGGCTGAGGCTGAGGGCATGGGCTGCGCTCCCAGCATCCACGTCTCTCAGAGCGGGGTGATCTACTGCCGGGACTCGGACGAATCCAACTCCCCCCACCAGACCACCACCATCTCCCAGGGCACGGCGGCCGCCACGCTGCACGGGCTCTTCATCAAGACGGACGCGGCCGAGACCATCCCCTCCGTCATCACCTACCAGAGCCGCCACTCGCGCAACAACTCGCACCGGGGGCGAAGGGAGAACAGCGGGGGGCACGTCCGCATCGAGGCCGAGACCCAGACCAGCCACGCCAGCGTTAAGGTACCGGTACCGGTATACCGAACGGATCCGCGGTCTTTTTTTTTCTTCCTTTTTTTTTTTTTTTTTTTTTTTGTACCGTAGACAACGCAGTCGCCGCCTCCGTGTTGAGGTGATAATAGAGACTCGGTGGAGGCCTTTGTGTTTTCGTCTTGGTTTCTCCTCCACAGGAGGGCCCGATGCTGCGGGTGTTCTCCTGAATCTGACGGGTTCATTCAGGCTCCCGCTCATTCATTGTCTCTGTCGGTCTGCATCCACACAGTCAGCAGGGAGAGCTGCTGTGTAATGATGATGCTGAAGTTTTGTGACAGTGGCTGTTTTGCTAAAAGGTCTGAGACATCCATTCTGTCACGTCGCTCCAGCAGGTGGTTCATGCACAAACACCTATAGCCCTGATTTAAGTTCTGATGACAGTTTAACCCATAAGTTGGTTTATTTTACCCAAAAAAGCCATTAAGAATTGTATGGAGCCACAATAAAGTTTAAACCATGTGGAAATGGCCCTTTGTACAGAGCCGGATTTATAAAATGTTGGTCTGTGGGCTGCTTTTGGTGCCCTACCTCCCATGAATGGCAGTTACAATGGGTTGTTAAATAACAGTTGTGTGCTTGAATATTGTTATATAATTCACATCAGGGGTGGGTGATATGGGCTTAAAATTTTATCATGATATTTTATAGTTCTATTGTGATAATAAAAGTGACAATATTACTTTTTTAAGGTAACATTAGTAGGCGACTTGTGGAGCAATCATAGCTCCACAAACAAATACTGCTCTTGATAAAAAAAATTATAATCTTCTGGACTTCAGTCACATTAAGAAGTGTATGATTTGTATCACTAAGCTGCTCACAGTAACCAAATTTATTCATATTTTCAAATGTATTGATATGTTTTGATTCTCACATTGAAAGAACCGTGGAAGAAAATAATTAAAATTAGCAGTCATTTTCAGTTATTCTTTATATACATGTATTAGTGTCTGAACAACAGACTGAGCAAGTGGAGGAAATCTTTGTTCTTTTCTTTTCTGCATCATTATTTGACCCTAACTAAACTGCTGTTTGACAAATTTACAAATTCTCTGTTTGGTCTCATTCTACTTTTCTTGTAACTAGCAAGTGAAAAATACCTATTAACAGAAATTACAAAATATTAATCAGAGTTGGTTCGATAAATTTTAGGGGATAAAAGTTGCGGCTTACAGATTTTCAAAGTAAAATGAAGTCAGCTTGTGGGCATGAGGGGCGCCCCGAAATCTAGAGTCCCACTCGACTTGCACCACTTAGGCCTTAATGCTAAAGTCTAACCCGAGCTTCATGAATTGAGTCATTTAATGCTCGTCTCAGCTCTCCATTGTATCATTCAGCTGATATCAGACTGTAAGTGCTCCTATTCTGGCAGTCACTTTGCATCTAATTGCTGCAAGTTATTTCCTTTTGTCACTCTGCTAAATGTTTGAGTACAGACGTTTTAAGCCCTGCAGACTTCCTTTTTAAAGTGACTGAAGTTAACCCACTGCACTCTTTGTTTGCGTTGTACTTCTATCATTCTGTGTTTTCCTTTTACAGCTCACATGTGTGTGAACATGTTGCTTTTTATGTAGAAATCTTTGTTTAAAGACGAATGTCTTGTGCTCAAACTGTTAAATGTGGAGACGTGAACTCAGTCTGAAAAGAAAAGTTCTTTGGGAAAAATTATGGAAGTGGCCCAGTAAGGTGCATTTTGATCAGTTAAAATCTGACATTCCTGCATTTGACCTGATTTTTCTGAAAGCGAATTCATGTGAATTCTCTAGTGGAAAATAGCTTCTTTTTTTTATTTATTTATTTTTTTTTTTAGATTTTATGACATTTAAACAACAAAGTTTATGTGGATTTTATGTGATAGTAGCTGACTGTAATTTTAAAATTGTGGCATACATTAATACCCAAACTCCCTGAGCCAATCCTTTACAGCATTACAGAGCAGCTCTGCCTGGTGACTGCCCCACTCAGCTCCTTCAGACTAGCCAGCAGCAATTAGCAAACACCTGGTGGAAGTGTGCAATAGCTGAGCTCATTATAGAGGCTACTTCTCAGAGAAATGGTAAAACCGTCGTTAAATGTTTTCAGGTACACAGACTTATTCATGTGGGACTTTAATTGCATTTCTTATTTAATGGGAACGCTGCAATTGCAAAATTGTGTTTTGTTTTTGTCGATATCAGCGATATATTGATATCGCACACATTGATATTGCACACATTTGTAACAGAAAGAGCTATGTTTTCCCACCGGGAAGCAGGAAGTCCAGGATTACTAATGAATAAATGCTTCCAATATGTTGGAAGTAAGAAAACTACAAAACATCTATCAGCTAAATTTATTTTACATAAATCGTTATAAAGAAAAAAACAAAGACAATTATTTCCTTCACTAAATTAAATATACAGACAATAAAGGTTTGCACAATCTCAATATTAGATTATTTTACTTCAATTTTGAGGGGGTGCCAATAAATAAAGAGGCAGATGTTTAACACTTATTTGGTTCTGTTTTTATATTCAAAGCCCTGCCTGTATATTTAAAGGAAGCTTTTATAATCCATTAGGTTAAGTTAAATTTACTTAAAGGCTACTGTTATATAAAGGTTATCTAACCAGAAAAAAACCAACTAACACAAAGTAACATGATAATGTCTGTATGCTGGTGTAAAAAGGCCTAAAATCCAACTGAGACTCGGCCGGTTTCCTTATCACATCCTGTGATAAAATTATATGGTCTGTGTGCTTCACAGTGATCCCTCTCATGAGGAGGCATGTGAACATCTTGATATTTATGATCAAACCCTAGAGGATATTGTTGTGTTTTGTTAAGAAGCGACGCAGCAGATGATCGAGTCATCAGACTCCCAGAGCACGTTAACCCATTCTGACCCAGCTGAGACCGGGAACGTCTTCCAGGAAGAAACCATTCCAGCTACGCTTCAGCTAAAAGCAATAAAAAAAAGACAATAAAAGTTAAATAATATAATAGTGATAATAAAACCCAGTTGCTATAAGTATTTTTGACGTCCCTGGTCAGCACCTGGTTGAACCATCTGCAGTTTTTGGGAACATTACAAAATGCCGAGTGGTTGGCTGATGTGAAAAATACCCAGCATGACATCCATCATATCCACTGCAGCTTTAATGTTTAAGGAATTAAAGCATCTCATCCACTTACCACAAAAAAAAAAAAAACTTCAAGCGGTCATTGTTAAAGCTGTTAAAGAAGGAAATACACAATATAAGGAACTGCAGTCAAGCTCAAATGTATCCATACCCCCGGCAGATGTAGGCAGGGTTAAAACGATTAATTGGATTAATATTAATCATTTTAACCCTGATTAACACGCACGCGAGTCAGAGGGTGTTTTTGAAACCCCGTGGCGCAATGAAAGTGAGGGCCGGCGCGCGCCGGCTGAGGTGGGATCCCGGGGCCCTCCGAGGTCCGGGCGCACCACCGGCCCGTCTCGCCCGCGCCGTCAGGGAGGTGGAGCATGAGCGTGTGTGATAGGACCCGAAAGATGGTGAACTGTGGTGAAATAATAATCAGATTATTTTAATAATCTGATTCTTCTATCAGATTATTAAAATATTTGTCGACTAATTTAGCAATAATCATTAACTACACAGACTCAAAAGGCCATTTTGCTGAATAACATCAAAGTCAGAGCAGTAATTGAGCCAATACTGTTGAAAACATATAAATTTAGCATTTATGATCAAAAAAAAAAAAAACTTTATGTTCGACCCAAAACATGGTATATTTTTAATTTTGTCAAGTTCAGATTCATTGGAAAAAAATCTCCCATTAAGCACCTTTTGTTAACTAATCACTCATATGTTAAAAAGGGATTGCTTTATTTGATTTTTAATGTATTTCTAATATTGTATAAAATAAACTTGAATGAAAAATCTGTAAAATGTGGCCGATTAATAGCCGATTTAGCCGATTAATAGTTTAACTGCCAGAAAAATTGATTACTACTTAACTACTTAAGTAGTCAATTAGTTGTGGGCTTGATTTTTCTATCAGAAACAAACTGTAGGTTACATAAGCTTTTGATCAGGGTAATTTGGGTAGTTTCAGCCATTATTATGGTTTAAAAAGAGAAAACACAAAAATGTGTCATTATTTGGTTTCAGCCATACACTACCTATGGGTTGTCATTTACATTTAGTGACAAAATTTGACAGTAATGTGAAATCTCTGCCAAGGCTTCTGCCTGCCATGTTCTCCCTCCTTTAGCTCTGAATGTCTGGATTCAGTCAGATCACACTGACCTGTTGTTCATAACTAAATGTTACAGATCCAAACTTTCATTCTTCTGATAAAGATACACTGTGCTTGTTGTCCATAAATAGACATTTTACAGCAGCGATTGCAGAACACTGAGGGCATTGTGTTGCGGCTAGCTCTTCTCCGGACACTTTCACTCAGGCTATTCTAAGCTGCTGCCTACGGCGTGTACTTCACCGTGACTTGGATGACTAGAGTTGTCTCTCAGACACTCGAGGAAGAGCCACTTCCTACAATGTCCGCCGAGTCCAACGACGCCCACAGAGGTCGCCGTGAAGTAAAGCTCCTCCAGCAGAATCTCATGGAGGAGCTGGGATGATACAATTTTAGTGGCAAATTCTGTTTGTTCATTCGATCAAACAAAAGAGTGATCCACCGATCTTCATGTACTGACAGCCTGTTTGACTGCACCGTGCTGCTACTCAAAATGTTTCTTCAAATATGATATAGTATTTTTGAAGTTTGATATGTTGGAAGACTATTATTAGACCTCCAGAGCGGTACTAAAGGATTCTCTGCAGTGGTTATATATTGATTTCATACTATAAAGCCTCATAGTAAAAATAAATAAAAAATACAATCGGCTACTAAGCCTATTCTGTTATAGATTGGCAGTGGATCCATCGTCCACTAGGGTGCTTTCGCGCTCCGTCATGATTGCATTAAACTGCAGTATGAGAGAAATACTACAGTAAATCACTATTATTATTATTCTGTCTTCCCTCTTTTCAATGGTGTAACTGTATCACTTTGTCGCCAGCACTTTGATAATGTCATCTTCAGCTGACAAACTCAAACTAATGCCTTTCTTTCCAGTTGCAAAACGCGCATCGCTCTCCTCCCTGCGTTCATTACGGTTTTGTCTCTGAGTGGTTTTATTTCACTCCTCATGATGCAAGAGGAAAGTAACAATATATATGTTTACTAAGCAAAATAGCAAAAGTAGTGACGCACAGTGATTTGGATGAGTAACTTTAATCTGGTTACTGGATTGGAAATAGGAAAATGTCAGATATTGAAAACGGGTCGGATTAGAGTAGCGCGTTAATAAGACCCTCCTTCTGGCTCCTGATTGGTTGTGTCTGAGCAGAGGTGGTGAATGAGAGGAGGCAGAACAGTTTGATTTTTTTAGAGATCATCTGTCAGGACTTGATGGCAGGCGGACTTGTACAATGATAAAATAGGGAAAAGACGGTTTGGAAAGTAATAATTATTGTGTTGGTTTCACACTTTATGCCAGTGAGATTGCTAGTCTTTTGCATAGTCTTCCTGTGGCAGATGCAATTTAAATACCGAAGACGCTAAAGGTTGCAGTGAGTGTTTGGGCTGTGAGGAAAAAGATTTATCATGGTAGCATAATTTTCTCATATAATCCTGTAATATCTGCTTCTCCTTGCTGGTGTCTCTCTCCAGCGGTCTTTGGGCGAGAAGCATTTAAAGGCTTTTAATACATTTATAGATCAAGAGTTTTTTTATTGTCCAATCAGTGTGTGTGTGTGTGCGTGTGGAGTGTGTTGGTTTGTCAGCTGTTCCTTTGCTCTCGCCCAGTTTCATCACCAAGAGATGATCAATGATGCCATTTATTATTAAAACCATCTGCCTCACCCTGCAGGATCTTGATCATCCGCCATGGTGTTGATCACGCTCCTGTACGTGTGTGTGTGCGCGCACATATGTGTTTGTGTATTTTTGCATGCACAAGTGATCTGTTTACCCCTCTGGTGAGTACGGCGGGGGTGTGAACAGTCACATGTAGGAGAGCTGATGCTGGTTTAGAGACAACACCATGGGGGCTTTGTGGAGAGTCGCTGACTTACAATGCACAGATCAGAGCGTTACTGGCAACTTCTCACCATCATAACTGTGCAAAAGTTCAAGATCAGTAGGGCTGTAGCAGCAATACATTCAGCTCACTTGATGAGACTTTACCGGATCAGCCTTTGTGCACATTTCGAATGTGCACAAAGATTTGTCAATATTCCCTAATGTCAGAAAAAGACAATTTTGTAAGTGAGGTGTTTCCATTAAATAAGAAACGCAATTAAAATCACATGTGAAGGAGTTTGTTCACACGATATGCTGTTAAAAAAACATCCTCCTACCACTTCCTGTCTTCTTCTTCCTGTCTTCTTCTTTGTCATTTCCACCAGTAGCAACATCCGATTGTTGGTCACATTTGATGTGGAAAAAACGTTTTCTTTGCAGTTTTGCAAAATACACCAATTTCAGTACGACTGAATAAACTCACCTGATCTGAGCACCAAACATTTTGTCGAAAAACATTAAGTATTTTTTCTTTTTTCTTTTTTTTTTCAAAAATTGACATGTTTCCATTAAGTGGACTTATTTTCGTAATTCCAATTTGCGTAATTATGTGGTCAATGGAAACACAGCTGTAGTGCAAAAACGTACACTCCCCATTTTTTGTTTTCACGAATAACGTAAAAGTTTTAGTGGTCACATTCCGATTTTCAAGAATCTATAGTCAGTAGCTGTGTTTCCATTACAAATGTACACCAACGACACAATTTCCTAATTGCAGTGTTTCCATTAAATAAGAAATGCAATTAAAATCACACGTACACAAACTTATTCACGTGATAAGTCATGGCGGCGATGACAACTTGAATGGACAAATTGTTAAATGGACCAAATTTCCAGCAACCTGTCATGAGAGGTTTATTGAAGAAAACCCAAGATGTTTAAGCATTGTAATACAGTTTAAAAGGCAAGTACTAACCAAATGTATGTGAACTCCAGAATTTGAATGGAGGAAAAACAAAAATCTTAATAAAAAATATCTTCTGGCATTTAGCAAATAGCAATAATTTTGGTAATTCTGCTTAACCCAAACAGGAAAAGTTTGTCCTAATTTAGTCAGACAGTGAAAAAAATGGTTATGCATATTTTTTAGGAGTATATGTATGTAGTATAATATGTAGTACTAATATATGTAGTTTCAAATGTAGATTCAGATCTGCGGCTCATAATAAAACAAGCTTACATAAAGCATTGTGATCACTGATATGTTTTTAATGCTGCTCTATTTACGGTTATGAAGTGAAGACTACTATACAGTAATATGCGTGACATTATCTGCTGTTTTTGTTGTTTTAAATTAAATTATTTTTTTTTCTTTTCTTTAAAAAAAATACCATATTGACTTGATCAGAATGTTTTTGGGGGTTTTTAGCGTGGAGAAAAGAAAAAAAGAGTTTTTGGGAACTTTTGGCTGATATGTCTCCACACACAGTGATGCAGTGTTTGGTTGTAATTACGCCTGTCACAGTTGTTACATAATCGCCGGCCACAATTATTGGCGCTGACCGCAATCATTTCATATAATGATCATAATCATGTATAGTTACATGTATGTAACAGCTGGATGAAACTAACATGTCACTGTTCTGTCACAATTTCCACATTATTGCCCCCTGACTCAGGCTTTTCTCTGGCCCTTTGAATGACATCATGCTGCTGCGCCCATTCGTTTTTTTGTTTTCTCCTGCTCTGGTTCGATGGCACCTGATTGGAGAGTTGGAGCCTTTGTCTGTCCATCACTGTTGTTTAACCCCCCCAGATCATTTTGATTAGCATCAATTAGCGACCGCCACGGGCTTAATGAGAAACATGTGGAGGACGTGCATATCGTGAACCAAAGGGTGTCAAGATTTCCCAAACCTGTTTCGTTTCTCCAGAGTAAATGCAAACCATCTTGAGCTTTAATAACAGCAGTGTATTCCTGGTCCTGTCCAAGCCCGGTGGAACAGCTTCATTCAAACCAATCTGGAACCGGCAGTGCTCTGTTCCCAGAGGAAAGGATTATTGAGTGCATTGACCTATTTGGACTTGATGATAATACCCCATCAGATACTATTAAGCAAAGCTCAGATCCTCAAGTCTTTGTATTTAGGAAAGTATTGAGTTGTGGTTTATATACACATCCATACACACATTGTGAGTATTGATTTACTATTAGCTTTTTGCTAAAGATGAAAACCTTTGTGCAACAGTTTGTTTATGCTTTAAAAAATTATTATTAATTTTTCATCTAATTTTCTTTGTAGAGGCAGTGTCATAATCACTGGCCACTAACTAATCAAAAACGTTACACCAACATATTAACAGTTCCGAACAAAATGGTGGAAAACTACCTTAAACCAGAAATAAATACAATTGCTTGTTGATTAACCAACTGTGTTTTGTGTCAAATGATCCATGGATTATGTATTGGCGTTGTGGAAAAGACATGCAGTGACTGTAGGGCTGTTGTAAGCCAGGGATGCACTGATCCACTTTGTTCCACTTCGGATACAAATATCTGAGGTTTAAAATCGGCCGATACCGATCGGATACAGAAAGACAGGCTGAATTGATTTGTAATGTTTCTTTTTTTTTACCACACATAAATGTCCTGACTTACAAATTTAGCTGATAAATGCACCAATACAGCACACTTAAATACACCATGAGCTTCTCAAGCTTGGTACCTTTAAAAAATATTTTTTTGTAAAATACAGGTAAGGCTGGGACTTTAACGTATTAATTAACTACATAGATTTTAATGCTTTTAATTAAGGAATTTATTTGCCTTTTTGTTTGTTTGTTTTGTTTTACATACAAAAGTCCAAATATGGAACCTTTGTCTTTCAGTTTCTGGTACGCCCGTAAATCTGACGCACAAGCGACATCCACAAAAAAAAAAAAAAAAAAAATGTGATGGATGACAAAGCTGCTTCACTTGGTCCACTGAGGATTTTTTAAAATATCTTTAACTGGTTTTGTTTCATCATTAATTTCTGGAGAAGTTCTTATGTTTCCTTGAAATTTAATTTAATTGTTTTCATACTCCACTTAGTACAATGCAACTAAACAAAAGGACTTCATTCCTGGTCATTCCTCGTAGCACGATCGTAACTCTTGAAGAAAGCTGTTTTCTCACATGACAAAGAAAAGCTATGTCAGAGCATCAGATGATAAGTGAGAGCATGTTGCTGGTTTCGTGGAATCGCTGCAGATAAGACTGAAACGTGTAGCTGTGTACAGACCGAGGCCAACCTCAAGTCTATCCAGACTATTGAAGGACATGTGATCTGCAGATAAGATGAAGCCTCATTGCAAGGACTGTGATCCAAATTACACCAAATCCTGTCTGAACAATAAAGAACTCTTCTGCTTAAAAGTCCGGCCAGTGACAAGACGGGCCCCAGTCTGTGGTCTCCTGTTACTAAGAGAAAATTACTTAATAATTACCAATTAAAGACATGACTGATCTTCTCTTTGTGTATGGAACCTTAGTTATAAAACATATTTTTTTGCAACTTCACATGCTTTTTTCCAGTTTCAGTTTTGTTTTTCAAATTGAAGATTTTTTTTTTAGCTTCACATTTTTTTCAGTTTCAAACTTTTTTTTGATTTTCAAAATAATTTTGTTGTTTCAGATCCTTTTCTTAAATAAAGGATATTATACTACTCATTTATAGTTGAAGCGAGATTAACTTATATGACACATATAAAATGAATTTTGATGGCACTTCCGTTCATGCTGCGTCCAAATCGATAACATTTCAGGCCTCAGATTGTTTAGATTTGAGCTACAAATATCAACGGCCGAATCTTCCTTTAGTAGCTGAGGTTTTACAGCAGCGTCTTCATTTCATTCACGACCTGAAGACACAAACCCGATGTGAAGGCGTGTAGGTGAGGATGCGTCTGGATGTAATTTGATGTTTTCAGGGTCCGTTTCCATGGCAGTGATGATGTCCAGTTTGCAAAAATTTGTTTTTTTTAGAGGGCACTTAAAGAAATGCTTATTTAATGTTGTTGATTTAAATGCCAGGAAAATGAACTAAAATAGAGCTAAACATCGACAAAACCAAAAGGAATTATTCTTTATCATTTTTGTGTTTCTGCCTAATGATTTGTATCACTATAAAAAATCAATTTGAGGTTGTAGAACTTACGTTTTAGATGCATTTTAAGAGTAATTAAGAAGAGTTTTTCCCCCTGCTTCTTTAACCTATTATTTTTTTCAGCATGTCTTCTGTAACCTTTTTCAGACTTCTAAAATTAAATTAACCTTTTGTCTTATTGCTCTGCTTTTTCCTTAAAACATCCTGTTTCCTCACTCTTTTCCCACTGTCTGAATCCATACAAAGTGTAAACATTCAGTCTTCTTAAGTCTCCTGCATCACATCAGTGTTGTCACTACATCTACTTTTGCACCTGCACCAGACTTCAGTAAAATTCTCTCCAACTAAATAACGACTTCCCTTTGCATTTCCGACACAGAGTTACGTTTACTGAGCGTTTTCTCTCCGATTTGTTCTCATGATTTGCTTACAGAACTGTTCTGGCTTCTGCTTACCCTCCTTCCTGTTCTGTGTCACATCTGGCAATGTCGTCCTTAAAGAAAACACAATTACTTACTCAAGTTCCCGTGAAGCCAACCCCCAACCACACTGATATATTTGGAGTTTGTGCTTGTCCACGTTTGACGCATTCAGCAGTGGTTCAGTCCTCTCCGCCTCTATGCACTGCCTGTCATTTTTACTCGCTCTTGATCCCGTAGCACATGAACTCGTTGTTGGTGATTGATTCCCGTGGTAGACCTCAGATCTTTTCAGACTTCACCCCTGTTGCCGATGGTGACTCTGGCTCAATACAACGTGAAGGAAGCTGATAAAAACGAAGCACAACTAGTAGCAATGGCATTTTGTGGAACAACTAATGTAGAGAAGTCTGTTTGGATGTGTAGTCAGAGTGGTGGGATTGTGATGTGATGCGTTTCAGTGAAACAGACTTCTTTCATAATTTCACAATTCTAGTTTGTAGCCATTGTTTACATCTGGATTTACCGTGTCAGACTTCTTCTGGCACAGAATTATCATGCATGTCTCACATCAATGACATAAAAGTTGTGCAAAATGCGTCATGAACGTTCTGACAGCAAGCACTTTAAAAATACTCTGATATTTAGGGTGCAGCAGTGGCGTAGGGGTAAAGTGTGTGAGCCATATATGGATGCCTCTGTCCTCTATGCTGCTGCCACAGGTTCGATTCCCGGCCCAGTGACCTTTGCTGAATGTCTTCCCCCTCTCTCATAACCCATTTTCCTGTCTGACAACTCTCAAAGGCAGAAGCAACCTTTGAAAAGAAAATAAATATCAATTGGATATGTATCCAACTTAGTACCACAAATCAAACTTTTTTGAGGATGAAAAGATCAAAATTGGGCCATTAGGTCTGCCGTGAAAAAGTGGGATATAAGTTGCATTTCCCTCCTATGTGAACATAGCGTAAGACATTGAGGATTAAGTAGTTCTTAATCCAAAAGAGAGTCCTACATCGGTTGTACCTTGTGGCAAGGTCACATACAGCACTGATCACAAATGTTGTCATACTAATAAATTTAGAACAGCACAAAGTGGCTTCTTTAATTTGACAAGAGTGGTAAGCCTGTGTAGTGAAGGAGCAGTACAAGTAAAACAAACCAATGAAAGTATGCCCAGATAACATAGCCAGTAAAAACACTTACCTTTCAACCAATGATGCTTTCTGTCCACTCAGCGTGAGACCTCTGCATTTCAACTGTTGTTAAAGTTGCACCACACTGTGCTTCTGTAACGAAGAGTATTGCAACAAATCCCCCAGGACGTTCTTATCTTCCAACATCACACACCCTTCAGATGTCGCCATTTAGTTTGCACTTTGTTCAAACATTCAGTCAACAGTGGCGTCATTTGCAATCAATGCCATTATAGATCAGGAGATGTGGTCAAGCATGGCAGATGTGGTCAAGCATGGGAAAGTTGTTTACTAGAGTATGTACGATATTTGAGGACTTTATTTCTACATCAGCAATATTCCTTTCCAGTTTTGCTATCTGAAGCAGTGATGACTACTCAAACTAAGACTCTTGAGATTCTCAAAGAGTTGGTCGTTTGATGATGCTGTTAGAAATTTGTAGTGGGTACTTGAGATTTCATGTGGGCAAAAACACATCCCTTTTAGGCCTAATTACTGATGACGGATAGCGGCGTCATGGTGGGCGGTTGAGTCACCGCCTCCTAACTTCCTTACACCATTTGTATGACAGTTAAGTAGTTTGTGCACAAAGCCAAACTCCACCACCTTACACCCTGACCTTCCTTATTCCTAAAAAGTATTTGCTTCGCCCCAGAGACAGAATGTGTCTCCCCGGGCCTTTGTGGTGTATGAGCGCATCTTCTGTCTAAGACCCCTGCTTAAGAGACAGCCAGCTCACAAACAAGTGGATTTACAGAAGCTAATACCAAAACATGACACACGGAGCTCCTGCTGTGTCAGCTGCAGTTCTTCATGACATAACCCACCTCTTATTCCCTCTGAGCGTGACACTAACCGTGTCTGTGCACGCATATGCTAGGAAAGATGCACATGCAGCTGAGTTGCGCATTCACACCTGAGTGACGCATGTGGTTTAGAAGAAGTGCGTGAAGACAAGACACACACACACACACACGCACACACACGTACCTGCAAGCACGGTGTGTGAGATGATCCCGCAGTGGGATTAAGCCGGTAAACCCGGCGGGTTCAGTCTGTGGCTAGGCAGCTAATACCCTCTAAAAGAGGTTTGCAGCGAACGGCTGCCGACCACTCTAGCTCCGTGAAAAATACCCATGACTGCAGCCTGGACGAGTTTAACCTCAAAAGCTGCAGCTACAGATTCAGACGGAATATTAGGAGGGGAGAGTTTAACTCGGCACGTCTCCTTTCTGACAGCATTTGTTGCTGCGTGGACTTAAAACCAAAAGCAAGCAGAGAAGCACATTAGAAGTAACAGACGGGTTGAGCAAGACAAAAGCAATATGCCAGTATGCTTCTTGACATCAATGGTAAAATGGTGAGAGATGCTGACACTGTTTTGAGTTGTCTGTGTTTGTTCTCTGTTGATAATCGTTTCTGTTTCTTCTGCAGGTTTCTGCCACAGAAGAATGTGTGGGACCTATGAGGCTGACTAAGGAGCCGATACAGGTAAGAGCGTGTAGCAACATCTGCAAACACTAACTTTTATATAGTTTGGATCCATGTTTGAGGGCCACAGATTCAAGGCTCAGTCAAAAAAAATAAAAGTAGACCACACTCAATTTCATCTGCGCATTACAAATGATTTGGTTTATGACTCTTTAAATATGTGTGTGTGTGTGTGTGTGTGTGTGTGTGTGTGTGTGTGGGTGCGTGGGTGTGTGTGTGTGCGTGTGTGTGTGTGTGTGTGTGTGTGTGTGTGTGTGTGTGTGTGTGTGCGCGTGTGTGTGTGTGTGTGTGTGTGTTACTGTCTTTGAGTAATTTAATATGGAGGCCTTGCAAGATTATTTCTACGTCTTGAACATGTTTGTGTTTTGTCACTTGAAAGAAAAATTAGAAATATGTTGTTTAATTATTGATTTGGTATGTCTTCATAATTTCTGCGTTTATTTTTATATATAGGTGATTTTTTTAATGTTATTTTTGTTCTTTTACACAAAATGTCAAATTCAGTTAGATTGAATGGAAAGCATGTGTGAATCTTTGTTTTCAAGTCTTGCCTCAGAATCTATATTATTTAGGCCTGTACTTTGTTTTTTGTTTTTTTGTATTTAAAATATCTTCTAGCTCCAGTGTAAAGTGTTTTTTTTAACAAAATTTAAGTGAATTGATCTCTGAGAGTGAACTTGTATTATTATGCCATTTTCAATATTGTTTATTGTTTATCACAATGGTTTCTGGGACAGTTTATAATCCAGTAAAATTTGTTACAGTGGCAGGTTTACACTGTACACAGTGTAGTTTCCTCTTCGGTTCAGTCTCGGTACAGAGACTGCTCATTTCCAATTGTGCACTAAGTTGGGTTTAGGTAAGGTCCTTCTGCTAATGTAATATGGGAGAAAAAAACTAGGTAATAAAATTATGCAAAAGCCTTTAAACACTTGACTCTTAATTCAGCCGTAAATAGAAACTAAGTTCAACGCAGAGAGGAAAACAACCAAATCAAATCACAGTTTGTTGGGATAACTGATGGTGGCTTTACGGCCTTAAAGGGGCAGCATTATGTGTTTTTCATAGTATCATTTTATAGTACAATGAAGTAACTTCAGTTATATATGTCAAATATGACTTAAAAGAGTTTTGACTTTAATATTTAATGTATTGAAATTGGGCCTCTGTCTCTTTAAAACCTCCTGCTCCTTCTGAAACTCTACCTCCAGGAAGGCATCACAACATGGCTCCTCTATTAACTCTTTAGCAAAGTTTTTACCAGCATTTCACTGAGAAGTAGCTCTTATAATGAGATCAGGCCATGCGCCGTTCCACTAGATGTTTGCTAGCTGAAGCTGGCTAGTCTGAAGGAGCTGTGAGGGAAGGTTCTGCTCTGTAAGGCAGAAGCCCAGAAGCTTTGATCGGATCGAGGTCCAACCAGACGTTTTGTACAGCTAAATAGTCGACATGGTAGATGAAAAGATTTCTCAAACATGTATGAAAGAATCAAAGCAACATTCCAGACATGCTCTGATCATGGTATAACATCAAAACATGACGTAAAGCTAAAAAAATTTTACATAACATAATCTAACTGGGAAAACGCATGGGAAAAAAATTCAGCTGAAGCAAGATAAAGATAAACATGTTTTGTTCCTGAGTTTGTCCTTAAAAGATATATTTTTTTATTAGTCGCACCAATAAAATCTGGATTTAGTTCTCGCACATAAAAATAAAATAACACCAAATTTGTGATCCGTCCCTCGTGACCATCTGTTTTTTTTTTTTTTTTTTTTGCGAAACATGTCCTGAGCTGACTCTCATTACTGTGGTCGAGTTGGCCTCTTTGGAGGGCCGTTTCCATGCCTCCCTCTCCTCTCTCTTCGTCAAGAACGCAAGGCACCGGGTTCTGAGTCGGGGATTGTCTGCGCTCATCCTCTGGTTACGGATTAGGACGTATGGCGGGGAGATTTATCCTTATGTAACGGGAGGAGTGAGGGCAGGAGGGAAGTAAAAGCTTGTGGAGGTTACCCAGATGGTCGGGATGTGAGCGCCACAAAGCATTCCTCTGTCCTGGCGGTTCGGCTCGCAGTTGGGGAATGAGCCGCTTTATTAGGCGCTCGTTTATTGCCTTGATTTGATTTGCCTGGATTTTCGAGCTGCGCGAGGCGTTTGACCCGTCTCCAGGGTTTTCTGAGTTCAGGCCTGGCACGCCGCTCGTGTCCGTCCATCAATCTTACAGACCAGACAAGACACATTTGTGCAGGTGGAGGGAGCTTTATTAAAATAAAGTTTTAAAGTCCTTTTTTTTACGGTCCATAAAACCCTTAACTGCTCCCCTAAAATGTGCACTCTTCCATATTTGTGGCTGTAACTCCAAACTCTCTCCTGTGTCCATGACCTAAACCCTCTTTGTCCTCACCGCTCCCCTCTACAGGAACATAGAGATGAAAAGAAAGATTTAAAAAAAAAAAAAAAAGCTCTGCAGGGGAGAGCAATATATTGAGAGTTTTTCCTTGACATTTACTGTCAAGGAAAACTGTCCTGGAAACTGTCCAACCTCTCAGGCCTGGACAGTTTCAAAATCTCTATATACTTCCTTCATCTAATAATGGACTTCAGATACAGCCGAGTTAAAGGAAAGCAACTCTTACGCGATCGTATTTCTCAGACGTCCACTTGCAGTGTACCTGCAGCATGCTGTAAAACGTGGAGCTTCAATCATTCTGTCGCTTAAAACTTTTATTAACTCGCTAGCTGTTGCAGAACATGCAGTGCCTTACGCAGTATTCACGGCCCTGATAGTCTTCCATATTTTGTCCCGTTGCAGCATCAATCTCTGATGTATTTTATTGCCGTTTTGTTATTATTAAACAACATGTGGCGTTTTACTCTGACACCTTTCAGCTAAAGTCTGTTGCTATGGATTAGGGTTAAGGTTAAGTCTTGATTTAGGGTGGCTGAATACACGTGCAAGCAATTCAGGCTTCAGTTTGTTAGAAAAATCTTTAACCTGAAAACCATTTCTCAATTTCCTGTCATGTCTCTGAATCTCGTGGCTGCAATGTGACAAAATGCGTACAGATTAAGGTGATGAGAAGTTTTACGAGACACGTTAAGTTCCTGCTACAAGTGAAGGTTCTAGAAAATGTTGATCAAGTTTGTACAAAGTTCAAGTGAAACTGTGCAGACAAAAAATTTGCTGTTGTGCCGTTAATAAGCTTTGGTAATTTCTACCTATCAAATAGAAAAGTGCAATTTTTGTCCCTTTTCATTCTAATAATGACTGTCAGCTTGATAACATTTTGACAAAAGCTTGTTATAATCGGTAATAAGTCTTTATTGGCTTGTGGCTCCTCTTTTGAACTACCATACCAGACGAAAGTAAAATTCAAATGTGCTACAACTGCTTTTGTTTGTCCTTTGTGTTTTTAAGGCCTCTCTGCTCTCCTCAGGAAAACAAACTGTACCATAAGCTTTTACAGTAACATCAGCCAGACACCACCACTCACACTCTGATCAGGTTTACAAGACTGATATGATTCAAGTGGACAGAATTTTTATTACGGCACAAAAGCTGGAGTGACAAATAATTAGAAACACTCTCTCACTCAGACCTACACGGCAGATTGACCCGGTGAACTCTGGAAATGTGAGGCAGCCAGCAGCGGCCGTTGAGGATTAGCCGCTGGGCTAGCATGAATGTTAACTGTGCAAACAGGGAGGTCAGCAAGGGTTGGCTGGGTTAGCTTGATTTGCGTGGTATTTAAAATGTAGATTAAATATAGGTAGAGAGATAAATATGTAGAGAGAGAGAAACATATAGAGAGGTACAGATATAGAGAGACACGTACAGATACACATATGGAGAGATATAGATATAGAGGGCTAAAGATAAAGAGAGTGACATGCAGATGAAGGTGTGGCCGTAACGTTGATGGTGTGGCGCAGAGAAGCCGTTTGTCTAAATGTGTCGGTGCGCATCAGACCAACGGCGCCTCCTATCAGCCTTTTACTGGTAAGATTCCCGGGTGGAAGGTGTGCGCTCCGGTGTCCGTGGGGTCCCCTGTGTGTGGAATTTCACATGCTAGCATCATGGTTACACAAGCCTGCACGGGATCAAAGACTGTAGACCTTTCACAGGCACTCACAAGTAAGAGTCCACCTTCTCCCTCCGACCGCTGCTTCAGTTTCTATCCTCTTGTGCCAGCCCCACTCGTTTTTTTCATCAGATTCAGTGTTTGTTTTTTATCTGTTTCCACCTGTAAAAGCACTATGCGACACAATTCTCCTGCTTTACGGTTTTTAAACAGCACAAGGATTGTGGAAAGTCATGACTTTAGTCAGCCTCTGCTTCTTTTACGCTCTCCCTCATCATCTACCCTCTCTCTCTCTCTCTGAGTGCTGACCCTCCGTACTCTCGCTCTGTCCCTGTATCCTTTGTTGTCCTCGGAGGGAGTCAGGAGGTGATGCTGCTGCCAACAGAGCCGAGTGCTGTTAGTTCTGGCTGCGGACCAGCTGCCCTTTGGTTGCACGAGAGCGTGCCTGTGTGGCCTGTTGCTTTTCTGCACCACTGTACTGGTGGCTGGTGTTGTCAGTGGTCCAAGCACGGTTTGAGATCAAAGAAGCGACTTAAAAGCTTTGTGGGAGCAGCATCCAATAGGCAGGTTTGGGGACTGCTGGCTGTTCAGTTTCAGCCAGAGGAGTACATATACGGTATCAGAAAAAGTGGAAATGTAGTTACTCTTCTTCATTTTCTTCATAAGGAAGGTGCTTCATGTATGCTGTTAAGGAGAGTTCAGGTCTCTAACCGTCTGCATGGCATCTGGATTTATTACAGGAGAGCAAGACATTGACATTACAGTCCAACGTCTCTGTAGAAATCAATTCTCATGCAAATTTTGAGCACATTTTTAAAATGTTGCAAAAAAAAAAAAAGAAAAGAGAGACAGAGTAGAGGTGTATCTTCTACTAGTCTGGAGCGAATCAACCAGACTCCATAAAGTGTGATTTGGTCAGATGTTGACACTACTCAGGGCTGTAAAGAACAAGATGTACAGTTTGCACACACCACACATCTCAGAAGAAGGAAGAGAGTTTGCCCCTCCAGGGTGGAGATGTGGACTTTTTGTCCAGGTTTTGTGCTTCTCGTAAGGCACAGACCCACCAGTGGATGGGAGCGTTCCCTCAATCCTATCCCAGTCAGGACTGCCTCTCGCCAGCCCCTCCAAAGTGGGCAAGCCTGCCATCCATGCTGGAACTCACTAGTGGATGTGGAAGTTTGTCATGTCAAAATTTATTTGGCAAATGCATTTCCATCTCCTCTTTAGCGTATTAACTCTTTTTTTTTTCTTTTTTTTTGGAAAAGCCAAAAAAAAAACACCTGAAGCAATTGCAACAACATTTTTGCTAAATTGATGATGTAATGTCTAATTTTGCCATTTCCATCTACCTTTTCTAACATGATACTTCAAAAAGCACATTAGAAAACGTTGATGGAAACATGGCTAGCAAAACTAGCTAAACTAGCTCTTAGTGGAGAAACTAAGACAGGAATGTTTAAAAAGTTTTTGTTTGTTTCATATTGATGTAATAAATTGAAGAAAATATGGAGAAACTAAAAGAAAAGTTTCAGCAAAAAATTAAAAAAATAATTAAATAAAACACCTGGAAAAAATTGAAGCAAGATCGTTCCTGAAAGACCTGAAACAAGAAGGCAGAGCAGGCCTATGTCAATTAATTTTTGGGATTTTATACTATTGCATAATACTAAAGTGGAGGTAAAAATGATACATGGTTCTCTTTTCTTTGTTTTTAGTAAATATAAAACAAATTCTGCTTTGCTAAATATCTAAAGCTCAGTCAAAACGACTAGATCGGGTCGGCTGTGACTAAGCCAGAAGAAACATTCAATTGGAAAGAAATGTTTTTGAGTCCAACTTTGTTCTCACCACTTGTCATTGTGCCTAAGGGTAAAACACTAAAACATAAGTTGCCTGCAACTACGGTTTTTTATGTAATGTTATATGGACGAGTGTAAAAAAAATATTTATGCAAATGTCATTGATTTATCACACAAACCCCCATTAAAATACCCTGAAGTTTCTCACTGTGATGTTACAAGTTAAAAAGTTTACAGGGTATGAAGATTATTTTAAACATTTGAAACCAATGAGGAAAGGAAAATTTTATCTGTAAAAACATATTATGTTTTTTTTAATTTTTTTATTTAACTTCACCTATTTTGGTGCCTCTGTGAAAGTCGCACAACATTGTCCTGGTTCGCTTGACTTCGTCAGGTTCTGCTGGTGTTCGCTAAGGAGGACAGCCAGAGCGATGCCTTCTGGTGGGCCTGCGACCGCGCCGGCTTCAGGTGCAACATCGCACGGACGCCCGAGTCTGCCGTGGAGTGTTTCCTGGACAAGCACCACGAGATAATCGTCATTGACGGACGTCACTCGCGCTACTTTGAGCCCGAAGCCGTCTGCCGGTGAGTCTGGACTCAAATAAATGGGGGAAGACGGGATGTGACATGTTTCAATTCAAAGACCTGAAAACTGGACTCTAAAGAGAATTTATTAATTGAGTTTATCCAATATGTTGTAACTTCTGTTAATATATATATATATTTTTTTACCTGAGTCTTAAGCGGCTCGAGTTGTGAGGGCTCGTTGGCGCCATCTTGTGTTCACTGGAGGCACCAGCAACATAGTGAGCCCTAAAACAGCCCTGAGCCCAGTGCTTTTTTTTTTTTTCTTTTGAAAAGGATAAATAAGGGTGTTATGAGCCAAAAGAGGCTAACGAAAATATGTCTTAAATAAGAATCACTAAGCAATGAGTTAATTTGCTGACAAGAGAGCTGCTCTACGTCTAGCGCTGTAGCAGCTGTTAAGTTCATGCTGGTGTGTGTTTCTGTCCCCTCTTGCTTTGTGGCATGCATGAGGATTTATTCCGAGGGTATTTTTAGTCCCCTGTTTTTCACTGTTTTCCCCTTCCTGCCGGGCTTTCCAGGAGTATTTTGGACATGTTGACTTTAATGTGAGATCTATGTCTGGATTTAGTGCAACACTCAAAGCGCAGATTAACGAACAGAGGCATCAAAAACTGGGCGTTCTTTGCCCATTTAGAAAAACGTAGCGAAATTCACCACCACGTATTTCGTCCAGTGATTTATTGTACGTCCTTTGGAAATTTTCCCAAGAAACTGACCCATTAGTCTCCCCTGTCCTGTGATAACCACAGTCCCAGCTCCTGCGGTGCCTGGCCTCTATCACTCCCTTCCTTAATATAATTTTTTTTTCCTTCTATCTCCATCTCCCCTGAGGACTTCTGCCATCGTCCGTTCCCTCCGTCGCTCCTTTTTGTGCTCCATCACTGTCGACTCGTTGCTTCACCACCTCCAGACCACTTTCCCACACTTCCTGCCAGCTGTGTGGACTCGTTGGCCAAAACCTCCGAAGCGCAAGCCGCATTTGGTGTTTCTGTGTTAAACACAGAAATGTTCTGTCCTTCTTCTCCGGCAGTGACATCACCCCCATTCTGCCCACATGTCCGTCCCGCTCCTCGGTCCAAGCCACCTCTCCAAAGTCCAGCGTCAGAGTTTAATGATGTGTTGTTGATTCGCCTGCTGAGTTTTTATTGTGCTTCATTTTCAGGATGATCCGTGCCACAAAGCCCTCGGAAAGCACAGTTATACTTGCTGTCGTACCACAAAAGTAAGCTTTACGTTTTTATTAGTACCTGTATGCAGGTTATAGGTGTCTCGGAAAAGTACTATGTATTTGCATATAACCATGAGGTTTAATGTACATTTTGGGGATTTTATGGAATATGTACATTTTTGTGAAGTGGACGGAAAAGGATTTGAAGTTTTTAGTTGTCTTTGGACTCTTTCAACATTCATATTCAACTCCTTTGCTCTACTCTGGTAAAAGCCAAACCCCTTTTTCTACGTCTTACTTCATACAGAGGGACTGGACTCTTCGCTGTTGAGAAACGATTGGTTGGAATCTGTTGAAGTCTTAAACGATTGGATCTGATTATAACGTCCAACATTTGGCCGTGACGTATGTAAAGTCCCAGATCCATTGGGAAGGAAAGCTATAAGTGCTACGAGGCTTACCAAAAATTGCGTGCCACCTCATTTGCCATTAACAGAGCCAACTAAAAAATGTAACTTTTGCCAAACTCCATAGGCAGTTCAACCACAACATTCTAACAAGCAATAAAATGCCTTAAATATTCATTTTGCTTCAACTGTAATTGCTCAATATTTGGAAGGGTGCCCAAATCGGACGACTGGCTTCATTCACTTCCTCTGTTGCCGTTGCCAATTCTAAATGAATCGTCCACAACTCCTCCTTTTTTCTCTGCTCATTGGCCAGGATGAAATGCATCTTGAGAAATTGAGCTCAATGGGACAAATCTCTGGAGCTTGAGGGTGAAAGCTACGATACCGAGGTGTAGACATAGCATAGTCATGTGTTAGAGTGGTCCATCAGCCATTAATCAATTAGAACTTAATCTAATTGAAACTCAATTTAAGAAAAAAAAATCATGTCCACAGCTGTTCTCCATCCAAACTGATTGGACTTGACCTATTTTGACAAAAATTATAGTCTAATTGTACATAAATGGTAGACATACCCCAAAAGTAAGTGATTCCACAGAGTATTGAAACACGTACTCCTCACTTGTATGAGAGGAGGAGTACAAGTGTAATATTTTTATTTGTAAATAATTGAAAATCATGTTTGAATTTTGTTTTTTAGTTTGCTTTTTGTCAACTACATAAAACCCCTATTATACACAATGAAGTATGACTGTAAAGAGATTAAAATCTGTAAAGGTATAAACAAGGTAAGCTATCAGCTTTTCTTGGTTTTTGTGTCTACTTTAGGTTTGGTTCTGTTATGTTTTTGATAAATACTCACTGTAATGATTGTTCTCTGCCAATTCACAGACTTCCGGACCAAGAGGAACCGTCCGTTCTCCCTCTCCTCTGCGCTGGATTTAGCAGAGTATGTCCAACTAGTTTACCTCCTCTCTTAGCTGTGTTTCTGGATGCTGCTCAAGGGCTTACTTTAATAGAAAACTAGAGTTTTCCTGCAAAAATAGAAGCATGACTGTCATTCTGAGTGCGAGTTGTGTTACCTGTCGTGCTAAATGGTGTGAAAATGACGTGGATGGTTTCTAAACAAGTCGCAGTTGAGCAGATCCTGACTCATCCCACTCCCCTCTCATCCCTCTGCCTCTCCTTCAAACACCACTTAACCTGGGTCGGACTCCAGAGGTTCGTGGAGAACAGCAGCGTGTCAGCGTGCTACAACGAACTCATCCAGATCGAGCATGGAGAGGTGCGCTGCCAGTTCAAACTCAGGTACGGCACACGCAAGTGTCCTCATGAACGGATACAAGCAGAATCATTGGCCATTTTGAGTTACAGCAAGTTCACTCATTCATAGGGCTTGCAACTCTGTCTTTACGGCTTTGGAGTACTGCCAAGAGGCTGTGGAAATCACCAGTGAGGATCACATCATTCAGGTGCGATTTACATTACATATATCTGTCGGTCCTTATCTTTAGCTAGCTCTATCTATCATTATCTTTAGCTATTTCTTTCTAAATTATCTTTAACTTTAGCTATTTATCTTCATATCTTTCTCTGTCTCTATATCTCTTTTCTCTCGTTCTCTTTTTCTATCTGTCTATTCATCTACCTCTTACTTACAATCCTGTTTGTATGAAAACGCCGTACGGCTAACATTTATGCTAGCCTAGCTGTTCTGTCTATCTAAGATAGCTAGTAAAAAACGCACCATAACACTTGAATAAAATGTCTGACTTTCACTCTTTCATCCCTTAACTGAGAACCATTAGCACATTTAGTTAAATTATTAATAGTTGATCAATCCATTATTATTTAGCCATGTTAGCGGTACCTACTAATGGTTTATTATCTGTTTACTGCTTTGAAAATAACTGTTTCAGTAATTGTTTATTAGTAATGTATGAAGAGCTCATAAAATAATAACTTAGCTTCTAGTAATTATTACTATGTATTTGTTAAGGGCTTAATTCTTGTTAGCAATTGATTTATTAACTATTCATTGACTGTGATTATTAAATAAAAATAAAACTATTTATTGGTAAACATTACAAATTTTCAATGAATTGTAATGCTATTAGGTTCTTACAGCCTAATCAATGTGTGGGTCATTTATGAAATTTCAGTTTTAATTAACTAATTACTAATAAACCTTTGTTATTATTAATAAACATTTGTTATAATGACCCTTTGTTAATAATGCCTATTAATGTATTTTTAAGTGGTCGCATCTTTGATAGCTCTTTTGCTTAACGCTTTATTGGCCGTTTATTTATAGAGGTATCAAGAAATTTCAGGCCTTTTTAGTATCAATGTCATTGATACTAGCTTGTTGCTTAATTTTGATTGACCATTTTTAATTTTTCCAGTAAGTTAACATCCAGTAATCACAGAGATGTTAGCAGGAAAGTGTTCGTCCGTGCTGTGACTCTAATCTCTCCATGGTTGTGACCCAGTATGTGAACCCTGCCTTTGAGAGGATGATGGGATACCACAGGGGGGAGTTGATCGGAAAAGAACTGACCGAGCTTCCCAAGAGCGACAAGAACAGAGCCGATCTACTCGATACAATCAACACCTGCATCAAAAAAGGCAAAGTGAGTTTTGGATCCATTTGTCAGTCTGTTGCTGTTGAGCTTGTAAACCCAGGAGGGTTTTTAATCAGCCTGGTCGCTCTGTCGTGTCTGAAGGAATGGCAAGGCATTTACTTTGCCAGGAAGAAGTCAGGCGACAGCATTCAGCAGCAAGTGAAGATACTGCCTGTCATCGGCCAGGGAGGGTGAGCTACATCTATGCAATCCAAGAATAGCTTCTGCAGCTTAACAAGAAATTTGAAAATCTCTGACAGATTCCTTCTGCCAACAGAAAAATTCGACATTTCGTAGCCATCAAGCGAGCTCATACCGACAACAATAATCAGGTGATTACACTTTTTTCCTCTGAGTTCTCTACGCATCCTTCATACGGCTAAAGGTTTTAGAGATTTGAGCTGCTGTGTTGGGTATCCAGACTTTCATATGCCAGAAAGTTGAATTAACATACTTTATTTAGCCTTTTCAGTTCAGGTTTGGAGATAGGAAGAGTTACAATGATGTACAAAGTAAGTCTATTAATTATTGGTTGCTGCTTTATGAGTACCACTCAACTGGGTTACACAACTTCAGGAAAAATGCTCATTCTTTTTGCTGTCGTATGTCCAGAGAAAAATTGAGTTCCAGAAAAACGATGTTACTTCTGACTTTAGACACAAGGCATGACTACTGCCAGACCTGTAGAGTCAAGAAATCTCTCAAGTAGAAGTTGCCTGACAGCTAAACTTAAAGATCTCAAAGACATCATGGTCCAATCTAAAAACTCTTAAGAACAGATGAAAAGCAAATCCATTGATAATTATTAATCTGGAAAATGTTACAGTTATTTCTAATGTTTTTTGGACACCAGTGAACCACAGTGGCAGCCATTATCCACAAAGAGAGGAAGAAGGACAGGAGTGAAACTTCCCAGGACTTTATCAGCCGACCAAAGTTACTCCAGGAGTGCATCAGAAACTCATCCATTAGGTCACATAGAAATTTGAATGGCATCTGATGACGCATTGAATTATCTGTCACTGATTCAACAATTGGAAAGAGACCAAAGAAAAGAGTTCCAAGGAAAAACACGCTACAGACCAAAAACAAGTCAAAGCCTCCTCTCACCATAAGACTTTTTGAGAAAATATTCTGCAAATTGATGAGACAAAAGTGTAAACTTAATGTTTGTGGCAGCTTACAGATCTGAAATATCTAAAAGTAAATCAACAAATCAAAACAGAAGAAAGGGGACCAATGTTCTTTAACTGCAAGGCAAAAAGTTCTCTGATTTATATTGTTTGAAATGCTAATTTTAGTTAGCGCTTGAAATTAAACCTAAATTGTCAAGTTTAAATACAATATCTTCGGGGGGGGGGAATAGCCCAACATGCTTCCAGGACCACAGAGCCCCATGCGGCCACCATGAAGCAGACGTGTTGCTGCCCTCAGCTGAGCTGCAGGCCAATACCGTCATACCATGCTAAGCTACAGCTAAGCACCACTATCTCCCTCTATGGCCCACCAAGGCTAGAAACCAGGTGCCAAAGCTATTTATACCGCAGCTTTGGCTCATCGTTCTGTTTCATGCACAAGGTGAGTCAGCGGCTCGCCAAAGCCAAATTATTACAAACCGTTCCAGCTTTTTGGGGAATAAAAATTCTTAGACATGGCAGCAGCTGATCCTAACTTTGAACTGTTTGTCTCTTACAAAATGTATTTAACTTCAAATTTGATTCAAATAATCTCAGTTTTTTTAGCAATAGCAATATATTTTCTAAATTTTCCACCTGAAAATTTCAATTAAAATCCTTTACATTATGTTCATAGACACACGTTGATCATTACATAACTGTGCCTGTTTGTTCGTCCGTGCTGTGCAGAGGTACAGTGAGTCACTGGGTGAGGAAAATCTTCTATAACCAGATTAGAGGCCCTGCACATCCATAACTACATAACCTTGGCGTGACAAACACGCCAAGGTTATGTTCGTACCGATCAAACTGTCAGCCGCATGCGTGAGCTACAAGTTTGAACATAGAAGGAGTAATCTGAATTCATCGTTTCATTGAAACGACAAGAGAATCGCTGAGCAGCTGGAATTACGGGACACATCCACAACAACACTGTGACCACCGCAGTTAGGACTAGCTTAGATACTAGCAATGAGGCACTGACCTGATGTTGACTGGGTTTGGTCCTGCCTATAGCAAGTTTGATCAAAAACAACATTCTTGATCTGTCTGGTGATGTGGAGAAAGAGTTGAACTCTGGTTTATCACTTTCTGTCAGGTCCTCAAAATGAACAAGGAAGACAGATGCAGCGGGGACCATTCTCAATCAGGTAACTAATTACTGTGCTTTCATTCTTGTTTACATGGACAGAAGCTTTTTACCAACCTGAAATGTAAGGTTGTGATTTATTCTGCACTACACTAAAGGGCAGATGAATAAAGCTGTTTTAGGATAATAAACCTGAGTTTAAATCTGCTTCTTACTCTTAAACTAGACACAGAGAAGGATCTGTGCAGACGGCCTGAAGTGCAAATCAACAAATCACCAAATGCATTTAAAAACACAACATTAGCTAAGCATAATTACAATGTAAAAAAAAAGGACATGTAATTTTTTAACAATTTTGGAGTTTTTGACAATTCAAAAGTTTCAAAAGTGGAAAATTTTTGACTCTTGGTTCTCAGAAAATGTTCAGAAATTTTCTGAAACAATTTTGAGTGTAATCTCAGAAATGTGAGTCTTTCTTGCAAATTTTCAACTTTTATGTCTCAGACATTTCCTCGTTTTTTCTTGAAAATTTCTTAGATTAATCTAAAAGTGTTTTAGTTTTTTGGCAGAAATGTACTCCTTTTTCCTTTTTCCATCTACAGTAGCCTTAATACGCCGTCATATTTATCAAGTAGACTGTTTCAAGTAAGAAAAAAAAGAAAAAACATTTATCTTCTGGACCTTATGGGTGGGACTGTTTCTGTATGTACTTGGTGCAATCTGCTTTGTGGATCCAGTGCAGAAATGAATTAAATAGTGGCACTAAAACAGTTGCAAAAAATAGTTATATTTGAAGTCACAAATAACATCTGAAACTGCAGATATAAAGAGTAACTAAAAGAAAACGACATTATCGATTAAAATTTTTTTAGTCTCGACTAACATTTCTATTAATGAAACAGCCACAATACGTCTCTATCTGCATTTAACGTCTTCGCTTCCTGTACAGAGTGCCATTCACTGCGACACAGGGACAGACGGAAAGATTCGATCGATGCCAGATCGGTTGGTTCCCGTGGCAGCGACGGTAGGTCTGCTCAGAGCTTTCCATTTCACCGAACAGAGCCGCACCAGTCCTGCTATGTGAAGAACAAAACAACAGGGGCACAGAGAGAGTTCAATGCAAACGGAATAAAGTAGAAACAGGAATAAGAAAGAAAGAATGGGGGGTGATTGGAGATGGAAACTCAGAGTGTGAGTCAGACGGCGTTATGGTTGGTACTTGAAGCTGAAGAGATCCTAAAGGGAGATGTTGTAGGCTGATGACATCTGCACTCCCCCTCCCCTCCACTCCTTAACCCTCTTTGACGCAGCTGCTGCTATTTTCAGAGACCTCTGCTGAATGCAGCTCTTCTCTGCCTACCTATTTTTCTTTCATTCAAATCCTAAATTATTCCTCTATAAGGCAGAATAATGTTAAGATGTCTAACAGTTAAATGTCATGACTGCTGTGGCCTAAAATTACTGATTATGTGGCACCTTTTTGAAAAAGATACAGCATATTATGTGTGCATTTGTACATCTAAGTGTTTACAATTTCTGAATCCTCTAATTTTTGGTTTTGATCTTTGAACAAAAACACTCATAGACTTGTTCATAGCGAGTTTTCACTGTGCTAACAGTTACGGCTTCCTCGTTACAGCTCCTAGTTTACAGAACCGGAGATATTCTTCTGTTGCAAGAATCCATTCGATGACAATTGAGGCTCCCATCACCAAGGTACAACATTTACTCCTTCATGTCTGTTTGAATCGTGAAGAAATATTTATTTCTGAATTTTGTATGTGTACCGTTTTGTGAAATACTCTATGAGGAGGAAAATGTTCTTTGCTAGAAACTATTTAAGCAACAGATTATTTTCCATCAAAGACTTTAAAGCAGGGTGTCCAAAGTGTGGTGAGAGGGCCATTTGCGGCACGCTGAATTTCTTTTCCCGGTCCCCAAACACAGTTCTCGAATGGAGCAGATGGACACTATTTGTCTTTAAGGCAACATTTTCACAGACACAAGATCTTGTTTAATTAATAATAATTTTAAAAAAAATCTTTAAAATGTGGCTGTTTAAATGTGAACAAATCTCAAACCAGCTGGGTTTCTATTACAAATGTGTGCAAAATGTGAAAACAATGCAATTTTTGAATTGCAGTGTTTGCATCAAATAAGAAATGCAATTAAAATAATGCATATTGCAGTGCTATTATCAATATATTACCAGAAAATGGTTTCAAAGCAACAATATTATCATTTATCGCGATAATTACCAGCACAATTTATCACGCGGCAAAATTTATCTTGACACAAACCTCACACCGATTCAGTTCAAGTAAAGCTGCTGGATGGATCACATCGTGCTGCATCTAATAACATAATATCTATGTTTCACATCGACTCATTTGGCCCGCCGCTGCAGGACCTACGATGCCCTTATGGACTCAAAAATAACTTTATTTGGCTGGGGGGTTTTTCTCGTTTTGTTTTGTTCTTGTTTTCTCCAGTAGAGACATCGCAGCGTGTCACATGCAGACCTCCATGACACACGCACAAAGAGTCGCTCTGTTATTGCGTGTAATGCCTGTGGTGTGTTGCTGTGCAGGTAATAAACATCATCAATGCGGCCCAGGAGAGCAGCCCGGTAACGGTCGCCGAGGCTCTGGACCGCGTGCTGGAGATCCTGAGGACCACCGAGCTCTACTCCCCCCAGCTGGCCTCCAAAGACGACGACCCCCACACCAACGACCTGGTCGGGGGGCTCATGACCGTAAGAAGCAGCAACATATCAAACCCTCCTCAAACTAAAACCTCCGATTTTTTTCAAACCAGATGCAATTTTAATCACTTTTTTTTCTACTTCTTCTTCTTATTCTTATTCTTATTCTTATTATTATTATTATTATTATTATTATTAATGTTGGGCTACAAAAATGTATGCTTAGGTACAAGGTTATAGTTATAATATTAGCAGAATAAAGATGTAATTTTACCACAAGAAGGTCTTAAAATTAAGAGAAAGTCATTTTAATGAGGATAAAGTTTTTAGGTTCTCCAGCTTTATTTATAAAGCACTTTAAAAGCAACACTTTTAACAAATATGACATGGTGTATGGTTTAGCAGGCAGTACTTGTATTTTTTAATTTAATTCGTTTATTTGTATCAGAATGCAAATTCAGGCTGCTGTCATTGTGTGTTTTATAACAGAACTATTGCTAAAAAACGATGTAGAATAATGTAAACGAAACATTTTCTGGGTAATATCAAAAGATTTTGTGTTTATTTTCTTCATCCTCTTCAGGACGGGCTGCGGAGACTCTCTGGGAATGAATATGTTTTCAGTAAAAGTAAGTTTCAAAACGTCACTTAACACCAAAAGGAATTCAAACAAATCTGTTTCACGTTCTGTAATCTTTTATGTTCTTCTGAGTGTTTTGCTAACATTAGAATAAAATCTTATTTCTGGGAACTTTTCTCAAATACTGCATATGTGGTATGCACAAAATGAGACATTTACTTTTTTAAATTTTATTTTATTTTTTTTACAGTAGTCAGTTTTGTTCATTTAGTTTAAGAATAAACTAAATGAATAAGCTAATTCAAGTCCAAATTTATTACCAATCAGAAATCAATCTAGTTTAATGCAGACAAATTCAGTTGGGCATTTTATACTATACTGCTTTGTTTTTAAATTAAATTACAATGATGTTAAAATTGTAACATGTTAAGAAATGTGGCCCCACAAGTGTTATTCAAATAAGAAGAAAAAAAGAAAATACACAAGGAAAGTAGATTACAGTCCACTGTAATGAACATTGTTTCCTTCCTTTTTGTTTCAGTTTTTTGGTTTTAAAATGAAGACAACCGTGAATATTTTCAAATAGGGTGAAGTAAATGTATTTTCTTTAAAGGAACATTAAAAAAAAAGCAGGTAGTTTTCAATGTAAATGAAAAACAATAACTTTAATCTAAAAAAACAATACTAGTGTGAAAGACTGTTAAGGCTATCATCTTTGCATTTTAAAAAAGATGTAAAATTTTTTATAATTTTTGGCCAAACTTCCCTGCTCTATAGGCAAGCTTGGTGGAATCCAGGTTCTGGTTTCCCTCTTTTACGTTCTAATAGTGTGTAATCTTCAGAGGTGTGTGTCCGCGGTGTGTTCAGGTTGTTCTATCCGTGTGCTAGATATGAGCCAGAGCCAGCTGGCCATCCCGGTAACGCTGAGCGACGTTCCTCCGTCCATCGCCGAGATGCTGAACGACGAGGAGCGCTGGGAGTTCAACATCCTGGACCTGGAGGCAGCTACGCATAAAAGGTACCGGTTTCACCATCATGTCTGTGGTTACTGTTTAATAAATGAAATAAGAAACATGAGCTTGTTTTAAGTCAATAATTCCTTAACATTGATGAAAGAGTACTGGTTTAATTGGCAGATTATTCACTTATAGAATGGAAAAAATGTCTTAAGTGAACAAATCTTCAAGTGGAACTGGAACTTTTAAAATAAGAGTAAAAGAAGCTGGAACACAGAAACCTAAAACACTTCTCTCATGTTGTGCCTGCTTTGTCGTTTGCTTTGCTGCAGACCGCTCACTTACCTCGGCTTGAAGATTTTCACCAGTTTCGGAGTGTGTGACTTCCTGAACTGCTCCGAGGCGACGCTGCGCTCCTGGCTGCAGCTCATGGAGGCCAACTATCACTCCTCCAACTCCTACCACAACTCCACGCATGCTGCAGACGTCCTGCACGCCACGGCCTACTTTCTGCGCAAGGAGAGAGTCAAGGTAACGGACCGCAGAATGGGGAGCTTGATTGTTTGAAAGGGTTTCAAGGCACAAATTGCCATTTTATAGCACAATCAAGCTACTTTATTTGCTATAAAAATGCTTTTTACATCAAATAATTTGACTGAGTGAATTAATGCCTTGCAATTGGGCCTCTGTTTCTTTAAGAAACTCCTGCTCTTTGTGAAGCTCTGCCTTCAGGAAGTCATTACAACTTTGTTCCTCTGTTAACAACAGTTTTACCAGCTTTGCACTGAGAAGTAGCTCCTATAATGAGCTCAGCGGTTCCACCAGGTGTTTGCTAATTGCTGCTGGCTAGTCTGAAGGAGCAGAATGGAGGAGTTAAAGCGAAGAGCTGCTTTGTGAGGTGGAAGCTTGGGAACTGCAGCTCTGAGGAGGAGCTGCATCTCAAAGGCGGAGAGAAGTCCACCCAGGCATTTCTTCCCTGTGTAATGGTTGCCATGACGATTAAAGGATTTCTGAAACATGCATTAAAGAGTCAAAGCAACTCCCTATGTGTGTTTTTTGTGAGGGAAAAACATTATAACATGATGTAAAGCTAAAAAAAAAGGTTGATTTTACATAAAATTGAACCATTATAAATAAATAAATTCCACCCTGACGGACATTTTTCTCCTAAAAAAATTCTGTGGGTCCAAATTCAGTCTCAAGACTCGTCTCACTTGCCAGGTTTTTGCTCTTGTGCTCTCCCGCTAGCTCAGCATAATTTACCATCGTCGTCTGGCCTCAGGCTGGACTCATGAATTAATTCTCTCAGGAAACAAAAAAAACTCTTAGAAAAATCTGAGCTTCTTGGAAAATGCAGAGATCAGCGCCATGTCTGGCCTTTTGCGTTGTTGTGGCGGGAACATTTTCTGAGAACTGGGATTTCTTCCCTGGGTAAACTTTCAGCTCTTGGCAGAAAGTTCTGTTACCATTTCACAATTATTGTGTATGATGTGTTGTCCCATGATATAAATTCACATTCTCTGAGAACAGAAGCTTGTACTTGTAATGTGACAAAATGTGAAAATGCTTAAGGGGTTTGAATACATGCATGTTGAAAAACAGCATGGAAAATAACACTGTATTTTTAGTCTTCATAGCATATTAAAAGTTTTTTTTGTACCAAGTTTTGAACCACATTCTGGATAAATAAATAAACATCAGTGACACATGACAGATATTAGGAATTATTGCATGCCTCTTTTCTTTCGAATTTACAAGAAAGACGGCAAAGATGCATTTTGCTAACATTAGCTCTGTAGCTAACAGTCTTTTCAAACACCAAAAACCACCAACCCTGCAACAACTGCTAATGTTAAGCAATAGTGGGTTATCTCAGAATTAGATTTGCATATTTATAAAGTTTCGTCCAGTTATGCTGACGTCTCCGTTCGGTTTCTGCTGCCTCTTCAGAGCAGCCTGGACCAGCTGGACGAGGTGGCGGCGCTGATAGCCGCCACGGTCCACGACGTGGACCACCCGGGCCGGACCAACTCCTTCCTGTGCAACGCGGGCAGCGAGCTGGCCATCCTCTACAACGACACGGCCGTGCTGGAGAGCCACCATGCCGCGCTCGCCTTCCAGCTCACCATCCGCGACGGCAAGAGCAACATCTTTAAGAACATCGACAGGTCGGTGAGAGGAGAGGTGCCTGAAAAACCATGGAAACCAATGTGTTAAAAGAAAGAACATGTTTATAATGTGCCTGTTTTTGTGTCTGCAGCTGCTCTCTGCACTTTTTAAATTGGGGATGAATAAAGTTTTACTGAACTGAATTGAATGCAGTAACATTTTTACTCAAAAGCAGACCTGGGGCAGTCAGGTGTATTTAACTAATTGATAAACGTCACTTAATTCAGCAAAATTCATGAGGAAAGAATTATTTCGATCTCATTTTAGTCTTGGGTAATAGAAAAGGAAACAAACATCAGTCAAATAATAATAATAGTAAATGTAAATGGTAATCCTTTAATATCACAATTATTATGTTTCGGATCTAAAAAGAAATTACAAATCCCTTTTGCTCATCTATTTGTCTCACTAAAATATTGCATTGGTTGTTTATTGTTGAGCAGGTATAAAAAAAAAAAGCTACATTTTATGGGGTTTTAATAAAAAAAAAAAAGTGGCCTTTAAAGTTTGGACGTCTTTTCTTTAATATGTTATTTAAAGCATAAGCACCACCAACTTCAGCTCTTCTACTGCTGACTGTGGCTATAAATATATCTCACAACACATTTCATGCTAATGTGACTAAACACTTGAATCATGATGTTTTATGGTTGTTGCTATGTGACGTAAATGCTAGTCAGCAGAAGTCAGGGGACTAACAGGCTGTAACTCTGGATGAGTGGTAAGAAGAAAACTGATGTTGAAAGAAAGCAATTGGAAGAGCCTTCTGCTCCGCGAGAGCAGCCAGAAACGTCCTGGCCTACATGCAGAACGCTGTGACAGGAACAAAAAGAAAAGAAAATGTGTTAAAGTTAAAGTTAAAGTTTTCCATCAGCAGCACAGTGGGGAAGAACGGGTTGGTTGTCACACTTTTTGCTTTCTTCTAAATTTCAAAAATTGTAATGCTTAGTCAGTGTGACCTTATTTATGCACCACTTTTAATGAAAATATAATTGTTAGTTCTTAAAAAATAACTTTCAATATACAATATTTAATTTAATATCTTAGCTGTGGAAAAAACACTATAGAAGCAACAATATCTCTTTTTTCATGAACATTTCCCAACTTGTCAAACAATGAGTTGGTTATAAAAACAGAATCATGTTGTCCTCCACAGAACAGAATAGGACTTAATAAATCTATGTTGTTTTATTTACTCACTTTTTTCATTTTCAGTTAAGGAGTTTTTTCCATTGTATAAATAGCTGCCATTTGTTTCACATGTGACAGTCAACCCCATCAGTGATTGTTAGCTAGTAGTTACAAGCAAGCCGATGCTATAGCCCAGCAAAGAAAAAAGCTGTTCTAAAGAAAATCTCTGCTTTTCCACCTTCAAATGAGTAGAAAGGCAGATGTTTAATTCTAAGTCCACTGATTAAAGACAACACAGAAAAAGCTATTTTGGAGAATCAGACACAAACATCTTGTAACGTCTCCCTCTGAGGGATTTAGCGACCCGTTCTCCCTCTGGTGTTTTAGCTGTCCACTGACTCTCCTCTCACGCTGTCTCCACACGCTCTCGCTGCCATCAGGAATCAGTTCCGCACGCTGCGCCAGGCCATCATCGACATGGTGCTCGCCACCGAGATGACCCGCCACTTTGAGCACGTCAGCAAGTTCGTCAACAGCATCAACAAGCCAATGGCCGCCATCGAAGAAACCAGCACCAGTGTAAGCTCCAGCAGGCGTCGTTTTGATCTTCTGGGCCGGAAATGGTGGCTTTTTTAACGTAAACAAGATATGACAACAAACGCTGGTGGTTTTTCATATGCGCTAAAGTCGGGGCGGTTGCCCAGGGCGGCACACAAAAGAGCGTGCCAACCAAGAACCAGAAAATAAAATGTGCCTTCTGGGACAATTGCTACGTTACTGTACTGTTTGAGCTTTGTCCCGCGTTTGAATAAAAGCTGATATCATTAAAAGTAATTTATAAATCAGTTGTGTTCAGATTTAAATCAATTATAACCTCTTACACGGTTTCTGCTGATTTCTGCAGAGACAGTGATCGGTTCTGCTGCTCCTCAGATTGGCCTGTAAAGTAGCATCGCCTTAAACCAGTTTGGTCTTAATTGAATACATATCTTGCCAAGTTTATTATCAAATTTAATCACAATACTATATTGTGAAAACATTTTTTTCACTTATCTGTACTTTCAGGATTTATTCTGCATTCTTGCTCTCCTAATCATCAGAAAAGTGTTGCGATAAGGATTTTGATTTTCCGATCAATTTCATTTCGAATGAAGTGGCAGGAGATTGGTGTAAATTTTGTGAAAAGCAATAAATGAAACCTGAAAAGATCCTTTCTGTGTGAGTCAGAAGAGGAAAAAGCTGAGAATGAATCACAAAACAATCGCTGCCATGTTAGCTCTGTAACCCAGTTTGTTGTTCCGATTCTGCATCACACAAAAATTGAGAGTGCTGGTTCACAGGCGAATGTGTTACAAACTGCAGGATGTAAAACAAGTTGTGGAGCTGCTGCTGGTAGCACATGTATTTTATTTCCTGAGTCAAGTTCATATGAAAGGCTGCAGCTTGAAAACCAATTTGGAAGATTTGTCACGTTGATCCTGGGAGACACGTTGCCATGGTACCTTACCAAATGTTTACTGAACAATTTAGTGATTTTTTTTTTTTTTAATGTACAAGCAGCAGAACTCAAAGCAGTATTCCAGAGCAGGCTGGGAAGCAGCTGTAGTTTATAACAAGGTGCACATCATCCATGGATGTACTGCAGACAATAATACTGGTATTTATTTCAAAGCGGTGTTTTTCTTTTAAACTCTAAAAGCTTTGTTAGCTTCACTTTGTGGCTCACCTCCCAGGGCAGTGTGGTCTTAGGGGCACCATAAGTAAACAAACTTATCTGTCAGAGGCGCCACAAACTGGTTCTTAAACTGGTTTTAATTAAGGAATTATTCCTTGATGGAGATGGGACACAGAAGGAGGGGCTTATTTCAGCAAACAACCACCAGTTAGATGTTGCGAACAACAAACTGTGCAAACTGGCTACATTTCCATTACAAATGTGCTCAATACTTTGTTGAAATTCCACTAAATAAACCTCCCACGATTTTCCAATTGTGGTGTTTCTATTAAAAAAGAAATGCATGAATAAAATCAAAAGTGAATAAGTTTGTTCATGTTATAAGTAGCGAACAAATTATTTGTTGCAACTTCCTGTTGTCTTTTCTGCCATTTCTGCCAGTAGTAACATCTTAGCCGTAGCCTATGTTAGCAGATCTGAGTCACTGATGTTTCTGTCGATAGCGTCGCTCATTTCTGTGTGATACTTCCAACAGAGCACGAACAGCGACTGCGAGGGCCAGAGCAACATCAGAAACTCTCCAGAGAACCGCCTGCTGATCAAGCGGATGCTAATCAAGTGTGCAGATGTGGCGAACCCCTGCAGGCCTCTGGAGCTCTGCATCGAGTGGGCGGGCCGGATCTCAGAGGAGTACTTCGCCCAGGTGGGGGGGCAAAAGGGAGACAGCCGTTTGTTCCTCGTCACCACTTTGGTTGTTTTACTTCGAAGCGACTGAATTGGTTTTTGTCTTTGCTCGCAGACGGATGAGGAGAAGCGACAAGGGCTGCCCGTGGTGATGCCCGTGTTTGACAGAAACACCTGCAGCGTGCCCAAATCTCAGATCTCCTTCATAGACTACTTCATCACAGATATGTTTGACGCCTGGGACGGTAAGAGCAACATTTTCCGCACCGCCGTGGGTATTTTTTTATGTTTTTTTACACACATAGGGAGTTTATTTATTAAAACAGGCCTCTTTGTTCCTAAAAACTGAAAGTCAGATCAACGCAACAGCTTTCCAAGAAATAAAGTTCTCCCTGTTCTGGAGAAAATCAGCTTCATGGCTCTTCCTCACATGTTCCAGCTGTTTCCCCGAAGACCATCAGTTCCATTCTCATGCGCTTGAAAATGCTTTGTTCTTGTTTTCCTCTTGATGCTCCTATTATGACCTCGCTGCTTCCAGCAAATGTTTAGCAGATTTACTCTGAAATAAGAACTGATTCTGCTCATGGACTGGTTCAAGGTGTCAAAGTTTAAAACAATTACATTTTTTTTTTAGTAGAGAAACACTTTCCCTCCCCCACCTGTTGCTATGGGCTGCCAGTCCATTTTAGCTGAATGAGGCGAGTTCTCACCAAAAATCTCCCTTGTACTAAAACATTTGCTGTTTAGAAATGTTTAAAATGTAAAAAAACAAAAGAAAAACTGAGATGAATGTGGCTTCTGCAGCAGCCACTCTATAACTTTCCTTTAAGGTGACGCCATTTTGAATCTCCAAGGGTAAATGAACAGAATACCAGTGGAAACATGGAAAAGCTGGACAAACATGTTAACTAGAAGCATTTGTTTTACTGGCATAAAAAGACTGTCCAGTGATTATTGAGAAAGGTAGAAATAATTTCCAACATGTTATTTTTTTAATAAAGTGTAAATGATTTTTTTTTCCTAAATTGATGCTACTTTCCAATAGTTGAATTTAGTTTAACATATCATTTAATTAACCAGGGACAAACTAAACTCTTTTCCAACAGTCTCGTAACCAAGACAACCTATCAAACTTTGTGAAAACAATGTTAAATGTAAATCTGACAGATGGATGAATAATTTTGCGCTGTTTGAATTTGGATGGCTTTATGGTGACACAAAGAAATTTGAAGTCATATTTTAATGGAAACAGAACTCGTCTGAGCTCGACCTCCGAACTACAGTCCAGACAGAATGAATGAAACCAACCCGTCAGCGCTAAAAAGAATTAGAAAGGAAATAGATTCCTTATATTAGCTCCTTATTCCTACTAATGTTCCCTGTTCCTACGAACCCCGAGAGGAAAGCTGTTTACTGTCAGCGGCTCTGATGTCACGGAAAGACTTCTAATGCTAGTGGGAGAAACTAGGAGAGTGTCACAGGAGGGGGGTGAGGTGGGGGGTAGTTGGGAAAGTTCTAACTGGGTTGAGGGGACTCCGGTTCACACATAAACACAAGGCGCATACGACCCACTGGGGTCGCTGTCGGTTCATGTCAGGGGCCACAGATGCAGCGCGGGCCATCAGCGAGCCGGAAGCCAGGATGTAAACAAGCGAGCGAGAGAACACTGGGAACGTACACACAGCGGAGTGAAAGGGGGGAGAGACACGGACACCTCTGAACCCGTCAGCCCCTAACTGTGGGACGCACATCACGTTAGCCGCCGCGCATGAGCCATTTCAGACCAGCAAGGGTATTTGTAATTAAGTGTTATCACCTAATCCTTTTAGAGAAACTTTCTGTTGCATGTGTAGTACATCAAATCTGTGTGAAATGAGAGCAAAGTCACAGCCCTGGGTCACATTTTAGTTAACCACATACCCACTGGTGACACCAGAAGCCCAGAAGTACTGACTCATCCCTCAAAACTGAAGTATGTAGCTTTTATAAACAATGTGTTTTTCTTTTTTTACTTATTTGTTGAAACGATGGCGTGGCAGCATGGTGTGACACAGATAAACTGAAAAAATCCAGCTCCTCTGCCTTCTCCCAGTGCTAACTAGAAACAACCAATCAGAGGCAAGTGGCGGGTCTTAGCGCTGTCAATCACAATCTCAAGTGACACGTTTTACCCCCCTTTCCCTCTTCCTTTGCTCTCTGCTACTGCTACAGCTTTTCTCCATCGGTGTAGTCTGTGGTGAATGCTAAGGCTAGTTAGCATAGCCACCAATGACAGCAGATAAACTGTCTTCTGTAACTGTAAGTTGTTTCTCCACCATTAGCACATTTAGCAGTGAGGACATGAGGATGATTAACAGCACTAACACCCTCCTCCTGGCTCTGATTGGTTGTTTTTGGAGCGAGGTCTGCTACCTGCCTCAAAAGTGGTCTCCAGTTCACTTGGCATTCACATATGCATTGGTACCGCACCAGATTTCAGCCAAACTGAGGTTTTTGTCCACATCAGACCAGTTGATGCATTCACCTCCCCAACTGAACCGGACTTTCTAGGCAAGCGGACTGCAGTTGGAGTAAGGCGGACTAACTGTGATTGGTGTTGAGTTATTAGCCAAATTCTTTAAAAAGTAGATTATATGGTTGTCAGTTGAAGATATTTTGAGCAGTTGAACAGAGAAAATCTTCGTCAGTGCAGAGAGAGGATGTGCATTGTGTAGCTTGAGAGAAAGGGAGAGTGTGTTGACTAAAATATATTTAGCTGGTGTTTAGTAAGTTTAAACTACCTTTTAAATGCACCAAATGGTACACCTGTGTCAATATGTTTTAGTGAATATTTTACAAACTCCTGCTTTGTGTGCTGCAGCCTTTGCCAGCCTCCCCAACCTGATGGAGCATTTGTCCGAGAACTACAAGTACTGGAAGAACCTGGACGACATGAAGTGCAAGAGCCTGCGTCCTCCGCCGCCCTCCTGACTTCCTGCTCTCCTCTCTGGCACCGCGACCTGGGCCGGACGCTAAAACAGTTAGTCATTTCAGCCGCAGCGCTAAAGTAGCGCGTACGGCGAGGAAACGGGGCCAATTCCCTGGCTAAGAGAAACGAGATCGCCGACTGATGAGCACTGTGGCACTGATCCCGTCTTAAATCCCGGACGATTTTCTCGTTCCAACTGAACATGGTGTTCCACCGCCATGGGAAAAGAAAAAAACAAGTTTTCATCTGACAGCCCGAATGACTGTCATCCGCCATTTTGTTCTGGCGTCTCTTTGAAACTGCGTGGACCTCACGGCTTACCCGACAATCCGTACCATACAGCGTAACACGCCGGAAATCTGCACTTTAGCAAATCAAGACATTTGGATTTCGAGCTCTGTTTTGCTCTTTGCTTTTTATTATTATTATTATTATTATTATTATTATAATTATTATTATTATTTTCTTTAAACCCTGTCATTTTATATCTGGGTGTGGTTGCAAAAGAGCAACGAGAGCAAGAGGCACTTGGCTGAAAGGTGAGCATCTCTAGTGATTGTGCTTCTTCGTAGATGTGAGTTCGCATCTCTAAAACTTCTGATACAGACTTGGGAAGGTGCTCAGCTGGAATTATTCATCCTTAATATCTAAAAAAAAAAAAAAAACATGTGTGTGGGACCAAACTGTAAGCAACCCCAGTAGCCCTGAGCAGGAAGAGTGTTGTAGGAAAGATTCCAAGAGCAGATCTCTGGAGACGGTGGGGTGAGCCGATAGTTCAGCCCCATAGATAAAACCTGACAACCAAGGGCTGTTCTGTGTGCTGCGGATGTTTTAAGATCATGTAGCCTGAAAAAAAAAAGATAGAATCTGCAGCTTTAGCTTCTTTCCCGTCTTTAGTGTGTGTAAAAGCAGCCGATGTGGACGATGGAGATGCTTTTACTGAGCAGATTGCACTGTACCGGGGTAAATGTTGAACTTTTAGCTTTGCGACACAAACTGTAGAAATGAACTGTGAGCATCTGAGCAGGTTTCATGTGGACAAAACTTTTATTTTAGTAGTTTGGGGAAGAAATTGACCTCACTCAGAACATTCAGCCATTTATTTTCTGATTTGTCACACATCTTTATAAACAAATGTCGCTCAGTCTGACCCATGAGTTGTTATCCAGTAAGATCTCTGAAGCCGTAAACACGACCAATGAAAATTCAGTTGAGTTTTTTTAAATTTTTTATAAAAAGACAAAAAAAAGAAAGAAAACCTGATCAAATCACGAATATGGTACGTATGCCCTCTGGTGGACATAACAAAGATTTGCACATCAAACCAGCAGTTAAATGTGAGCAAGAAATTACTTCTTCTGTAATTGTAAATGTATTCATATATGATTTTTTTTTTACATATACGCAAATTTTCTGGTCACTTTTAGTTGAAAATGTATTGGCAACCACTAAAGCAGCCAGCAGGAGGAGATTATGGCAGTGATGGTGATCCTCTGAGCTGCAGCTACACACTGCAGAATCAACCCAAGGCACAGAGATTCCCTCATAGGTGCCTTATAGCTCACTTTTCTCCTCACACACTACAGCATATTCATAGTAACGGCTCCTGCTTTCTATACAAAGTGAATCACAAGAAAAGCCACAAGTTTCGTTGGTGATTTTTAGGCTAAAAGAAAACACATCTGCGACGTTTTCATGGTCTTCAGTCATCCCATCACAGAGGTCCTGGGTTTTAAGTTAAAAGGTTGCATTTTGTGGTTCATTTTGCTCATAGTTTCAAATACCTTAAAAAAAAACACACACACACAACTTCGTCCAACATCACTGTATTTATTGTCACTTTACTGATGATCACTTTCTTACGAAAACGCCTTAAACCTGTCGTGTGTCGCTGTTTGGGTGTGCTTTGCTTGTGCCACACTGTAAAACTACCTGATGCGCCTGCTGTTCATGTAAATACTCAGCTAACACGCCGGTTTTCATATGCCTTGCTTCGCTTTTAATGTTTCTTCTTATTTACTAAGGGGTGCACCAATGAATCGGCACCGATTTCCTCAATTTTGGGAGATCGGCAATTGGCCAACGACACTTAAATGCAAAATTGATCTTATCTACGCCACAAAAATCTAAAAATCGCCCCCAATTTGTGCTGCTTGGCTGATGATCCGCCTTTCAGGTCACGGTTTGCCAACTTAGCGACTTTTTTGCTATATTAAGTGACTTTTCAGACAAATTAAATGGTGAAAATTGGAATCGGCAGGTCAGGCTATGAAAGATCGTTGATCGGCCAGAAAGCTGCAGTCGGTGCTCCCCTGCTATTCACATTTCGGCTCATCGTGTCCAAAAATACAGAGATCTGAAACACGGTTCCAGCTCAGATTGTTTCACGGTCATGAGAGGATATTTTTGCTATCCTGTAACTAGAAATTTTAGAGAGAGAGAGAGAGAGAGATTTTAAATATTTAATATTCACACTTCAGACAGCCATGCCTTTTCCGCTGAACAGCCGCTGCTTGAATGCAACATGCATTCTGTCTTTTAGCCCAGCAGAACCACAGACAGCTTCGCCTTCAGTGACGCCCGTGCCAACCCTGAGCTTTGCACCATTTATAGACGAAAACTGTCATCAGAGTGATATATGTATGTCGAGTTGAGAAAAATCTATTTTTGAGAAAATTAACATTATTATTATTGCCCATGACAACTGTACTGTGTGTTTTTAAAGATTTTACTGCCCCTTGCATAATAGTTGTACGTTTTACGCTCCAGCTTCCTAAACTCTGCCATGTCTGATTGTTTTGAAAGCTTCATGTATTTTTCTCTTGCCACGTTATGTCTTATTTTTGACGTTTTCTGTCAAACAAAAAAAGGATTGTGAGAGATGAATAAAGCGTTATTTAACTATGAAGTGGCTACATCACTGGCACCAACGCAGATGTCTACTTTTTTAGCTTACCTCTGGTAAAGTTTTATTTACCAGTTAACCTCCATGTTCAACATTGCTTCATTCTTTAAGCAAAATATATGAAAGCTCTGGTGGATACACTGGTGTCCAGTCCTGCTCCAGTTGTCATTTTGTTACAGATATTCTCACATTTTTCACCATCACAATCTGACTCATGGGAGAATTCAGTGGATTCATTATGGCGAGCTAGCCAGGAGGTATCACCAAACCACGTCACCTTCATCCATGTTTCACAGATGATGTGAAGCTCTTTACCTGGAGTCTGCACAAAATAATCCCAAGAGCTGTAAATGGTCCTGCAGCCTTAGTTTTGACACCACTGGTTTAGAGGAAAAGAAGCAGCACCAGAGCAGATCCAGGTAAAAATGGATAATATATTTATTGGACATCGTCACATGTAAACAGAAAATAAACTATAAACTTTGTGTAACTACATGGAAAATAAACTATCCCATTAGTTTGAGAAATCAGATTTATTTCATGAATAAATAAACGTGCAATATCACATTTGCAATGTTTGACATTTAAAATGCGAGCTTTGTTTGGCACTGATTGGTGCAATTAATGAAAACAGAACAACTTAGGAGGATTCTGGCAGCTGCCTCCATAACTTTCACCAGTATAACCTGTAAAGAAAAAAAGATTAATTTAATAGTGAATCTTTAAAATGAAGATTCATTTAATTTTCAATTAAAGGCTGTTAAGCCTGTTTTTAACACAGGGCTTAAGAACAGACTATCTGCAGTTGAACTGAAGACTTTTTTAATGCCACTTTGAATTAAATTTAAGACCTCAAAGGAGGATAGGATCCTCCTGTAGTATAATCATGTTCAGCATAAATTGATATTTCTGGGCTGTTTATGGGTCTCATCAGTGGCTTCTCACTGCATATGACTCTCTTAACCTTAACGCCACACAAAAGTTTTAGCTTCAACGTTTTTTGCCTGGAGTAAAAACGCAGTTAAGATATCTGCGCCTGACTCAAGCTGACAGAAAATTACATGAGAATAAATAGTCCTGCTGCAACAAAATTTAAGATCTGTGACTCCTATCTTTAAGACCAACTTATATTTTTATTAATTAAAGACATTTTAATGACTTAAATTTAGAAACATGGATTTAAAACGTTTTAAGGATGCATAGACACCCTGAAAAAGGAAAACGTGAAAATTTGTATTTGTTTCCTCTGACAGAACCACAGCAGGGATTTTTTATTTCTTACCTCAAACAGGATTCAGCTCTATGGATCTCAAACAACGATGAAAAGAAAAGCAATATTTTTTAACTCAGTTTTCATTCACTTTAATTAATGAACTTTCCTCAATAAAAAAATAAAAAACAACTAGTCAACCAATGAATGTAAACAGCAATTGTCAGTCTACAGTCATATGATGTGTGAGGCAACGATCATCGTCCTTCTCTCCTGAGTAAAGGCTTCGGTTTCAGAGTCCTCCGTTCTCCTCCAGCTTCTGGAACAGCGCCTGGCTGCGCAGCCAGGACTGCCTCTCCCCGTCCTTCCACAGAATCAGCAGGTGGTCCGTTGAGCACGTCACCAAGCCCTTCTCCCTGAAGCTCAGAAACATCTGGAAGAAGAAGTCTGGCGTTGGCGGCTGAAGAACACCGGTGCCGTCTAGATTGTGTAGTCATGTATAAAATCTCACGGGTTCGTACCTGGACCGCTCCCGAGTGTCCAATCAGATCTCCGGTCAGCTCCAGTGTCCTCAGGTTGGGGATTTCCAGGACCTTCTTTGACTGAGGACCAGGCTGTTTGCTCGACCGTCCAAAAGTCCACATACCGAAGAACCCTGTTAAAAAATAAAAAGGATTATTTGCAACAATACTGCAAACATTTCAACATTTTGGGAATTTGTGACAGTTTATCATCTCCATGGAAGATGCAGAAAAATTAGACATAATCTCACATTTTTAAGCAATGAAAATCTGAAAAGTGTTTTAGTCCCCCCTAAAAAAGTAAGGACTGTGTAACGCTTAAACCAGAAAACACAATTGTGTGCGTGTGTGTTAACCTGCAGATGCAGGTTCAGCAGCCAAAGGTAAATCTTGGATCTCCCACATCCTCACACTGCCGTCTTCAGAGCACGACATCAGCTCACTGAAACAGGAAGTGTCACACACCATCACACACACACAGCCATTGAGAACAGTTCAGTTTGTTCTCATATTTCCCCCAACATTGATGACCATTTAAATTTTTTTCCCTCTTTCTCCTGGTTGATTGTAAACTGAGACCCTTTGGATCCTTTCAGAATACAGTAAAAGGATGTATACGAGCAAAAGTGAGGAAAATCCCACGAGAATATGAACTTTCAGATCTTCCGTACATATATTTCTGTTTGGGTCTTTTTACGGAAGAAAGTGCCTGTCACTATATTAGTCACTGGTTGAAGAAACGTCCCAATAACCTGAGCTTGATTTTCACAAAGATGCTCCAAATCTATGAAACAGGTTTAGAGCAGCAGCACCCTCGTGTGGCCAAAACATGTGTTACACTATGTTCTTTTAAATGCTTACAAAATACTTTAACATTTTATGATTTAGTAGAGCCTACATTAAACATTATGTACACAGCCTATAATAAACTCTTTTCCAGGTGTAAACAGAAGTGGCTCAAAATTAAAGTAACAAACTATGAATTAAGAGAGAAGTGTTTGTTAAAAAAATACATAAAAGGTCAGGACAAATATTAAAAACAATTGACTTCCAGTTAGAGGGATTCAGGGGTGGAGTTACAACTGCGTATTTTAACTCTGTAAATGTATATAAAAGAACTACTGACTTAAAACAAGCTCCTATATATTGCTGATATGATACTTGTAAGTTAGTTTTGTCTAACGCTAACCCTGGAACTAATATACTTGTACTTTAAACCAAACAAAAATCCTCTTTATTTTAGCAGCGTAATGGTTGATGCGTTTTCAGTCTCCGTCTAGATTTCAGGAATGCCTTCAGATTTATTCATTCAACTCATTTGGCTGCAGAGCAATAATCGAATCAAGTATCAATAACAGTAATTAATAAATTAAAAAACTATTGAACAAAGACAAGGTGCAGCTTCGTACCCGTCAGACAGCAGCATGGTGTGCAGCACATTGGAGTCGTGTGCAGCCCTCCTGTAGGCCACCACAGCTTTGGTCACAACATCGTACACATACAGCCCACTGCCCACCGCCGCCAGGATCAGCTACAAAATAAAAGCACACCAAGTTTGTTTTTTTTTTTTTCTCTCTCAAGAAAACCGTCACCTCCAAGAAATGTGGCGCACTGCCATAACTGCTGCTCTCACCCTCCCATTGGAGGTCAGGTGCTGGATGGACATCTCACTGGGCTTGGGAGCGGCCAGTCTGATTTCCGTCTGGCTGCTGGGCTGACACTCCTCCCACAGGATGTGCTCGTAGGCCACATTCCTAAAGTTAGCCGAGTCCCACAAGATCAACTCGCCCGCGTGGGAACCGCTGGCAAAAGTCCTGTCTGGGGGAGCGAGAAATCAGAGATTCTCCAAATAAGAATAATCCAAAGAACAAAAGCAAAACAGGAAATGTTTCAGCTTTACGGAAGCCGGGAGCAGGTTAACGTTCTCTCTGTCTTCTCATGAAAACCATCAAGAAATTAACTCGTCGTCTCGAGAAAACGGGAAGTTAACTCAGTATCTCGAGGTAACAAAGAAGTTAACTTATGTCAAGAAAACGGGCAGTTAACTAGTTATCTCAAAAAAACCATAGTGAAATTAACTTGTGTAAAGAAATTGTCAAATTAACTTATTTCAAGAAAACGAAAAAATAACTTTTTATCTCAAGATAACAGGAAATTAATTTGCTATCTTGAGAAAACCATCAGAAAATTAACTCGCCTTGAGAAAACGGGAAGCTAACTCATTACCTCGAGTTAGCAAGAAGTTAACTCGTTATTTCAAGAAAACAGGAAATTGACTAGACAATTAAGCCATTATATCAAGAAAATGAGAAACGAATATGTTAATTCGAGGACTGGCAATTAACTTGTCTTGAGAAAACCGGAAGCTAACTCATTACCTCATGTTAACAAGACGTTAACTCGTTATCTCCAGAAAACAAAAAATTAACTTCATAACTTGAGAAAACCGAATACGACCGCTCTCAGCTTCCGTACGTCATCAACGCATATTTGCAGTTTTTTGGGGTTTTTTCCCTTTGCGACCAAGCTGACCGTTGACGTTGATGAGAGCTCGGATCTGGTCGTGGTGATCAGAACAACGCGTGATCTCATCCAGCAACATGGACGAATCCGATGACACAGTCAATCTGTAGATCACTGCGTGGAAGAGAGACTCAGTCATTCACAGCAACTTTAACGCGTCGTCACCAGATATAACCCAACTCCTTCAGTCACCTATCTCTTTATCCACAGCCACTGCCACGCAGTTCTTCGGCAGTTCCACCAGAGCAGCAATTCCTGCAATAGCACCAAAACATTCACCGGCGTCCTCTCAACCAGCAACATCACAGGCAACCCGTTGCTGGTGCAACAAAACGGACAACGTTTCCTCGGCTTTACTTTTGCTTAATTGTCTTTGGTTTGCTCTCACCGGTGTCGCTGTGCTTATGTCTGTGACACAGCAGCTGGAAGTCTTTGTCCCAAACGCACAACTCTTCCCCACCGGAGAGCCACACAGACAGCCGCTCCAGCACCAGCAAACACTGACACACACACACACACACACACACACACACACACACACACACACACACACACACACACACACACACACACACACACACACACACACACACACACACACAGAGGGAGAGAGATCAGAGCAGGAAACACACCCCAAAGATGCACAGAGAACATCTGCAGGGATGAGAAATATAATTAACCTGTGCATGATGCAATTAACCTTCATCTGCAATCAAAAAAAAAGAGGCAATTACAGATTTTAACCTTAAATAATAGCTGGGGAAAAATTCATTAGAGTCAATTTCAGATTCCACCATTATCAGCGAGCAGCTCCAGGGTCCATTTGTTTTAAGCTCAGTTTGGTTCTCGACTCTTCTTGAAACGCAAAAGCAGGAAATCTAGTTATTTACGCCCTCTGGGTGGAGAGGTTCGCTAAAGCCTGACAAGTTCTCAAAAGTGAAGAAGGTCTAAATCTGTTTAGAACACTGCCCCCTAGTGTCCCCAAGTGATCCCTAGTACATTTTCACAGCTGCTCAGGTGGCTAAAAGCTTAATGATTACAGATTAAGTTGATCAGATATTCATCCCAATCCTTAAAAGTGTTTTTATTTGACTTCCAGTGTCGGTACAAGGAAGTCACAATAAAACTTGCTAACTTATAAAAGCTTACAACCATTAGACTGGACATTTGTTTCGTTGAAATTATTTTTCCCTCCATTTATTGTGTTTTCTGTTTGTTTTTAACTCATTTAGTTGATATTTTGCTCTCCGTGTTGTGATTTTTGGACTTCACGGCGGCGCATCCGCTAAGAACAAACGCTTGTATAGAATCTCTTCCTGGTACCTTCACAGAAGACTGCAGGTCTGAAATGGTCTGCACTCTGTTTCCTGTGTCAGGATCCCACAACTGACAGCAGAGTCAAGGAGTATTGAACAACGGCGACGTGAAGGAGGCTTTGTGTGGCTGTGCGGGCCTGGAGGATACACTGAGGCTCCGGTCGGAGGAGGCGGTGATGAGCGATGTGAAGCCGTCGCCGCAGGAGAAGGTGCTGATGGCTGTGATCTGCTGGGAGTGTCCTCTGAGCTCCTGCAGCCGCTCTCCTGTCTACATCAGACAAAAACAACAATGAAGACACACTGCCTTGGGGAAGTATTCTTACCATTTCAGCTGTTCCACATTTGGTTATGGTACAACCGCAAACCTTAATGTATGTTAACAAAACATTAGCTGAAAAAAAAAAAAAGACGCATTTTTTATCTGAAGGCATTTTTTCTTTATTATGCCATTTCAGCAAATGAACTCCTTCCCTAAATAAGGTAAGCTGCGTTTCCATTAAGCATAAAATTGTGGGATTTGACATTTCGGAAAAAGATTTGCTTAATCCTAATCTTGTTTGTTTTTAGATTTAGTAGCTGGGATGATATGGCTTTTCAGATACGTCGAAGTCTGCAAAATTTTCTGCAAAGCTGCAACAAAAACACTTTTTTCGCATCACACGAGTCACACGATCAACAACCAGATGTTATCAGTGACGAAAAAGACAAAGAAGGCGACAGGGTTCCTAGAAGTCCAGGCTAAAACCATCACCTGTTTAGAGCTTCTTTTGATTTTTAATAACTGGAACATTGATCAACATAATTGATGTGTTTTTGATGATGGCATTGGACAAAATGAAATGATTACTGCTAGTTTCACAATTGGTCGATGTATTACGTTTTTACAATGTGAAGGATTTTAAACCGTCTTGTTGCTGAAATGAGCCTCACATATAAACATGACTATATGTAGAGGATTTTCTCATCACTTTTCAGGATGTAGTTGCTACACAAACCAAGCGCTGAAGGTTCTAGAGGTGTGAATACGTGGGCAGGACTCTGTGATTTACTGTCGGCGACATTTCATTGGGACTGTGGGTCGTTACCTCGACGCTCCACACCAGCACCAGGCCGTCGTCCCCCGCCGAAGCAAACCTGGAAGATCAAAAAAGCGATCAGCGGCGCTGCTTGGTGCGCCTCGGCCCCCCGCCCCGCATAAGGGGATCGTTTCCACACCACCTTCAGTCGGGAAACCCAACAGAACGTCGGACTTATCGACTCAACTCGCCCTCTGACCCTGAACCGTCTTTCTTTCAAAGAAAGAAAAAAAAATCAACACAGGATGAGGTGATGAAACAAGAGATTAAATGAAAAGAGAGGAACTGTTGAGGATATATTTCTGGGACTTTCAAAAGCAATCTGGAGGGAATTTTCTGGCCTTTGCCCCCCACCCCACCTCCGATCGCGAGCCTTCAGGCCCCCGAGGAGGAGATTATTACCGCAGGAGTCCAGGCGTAAAGCGACCCCCACCTCCTGACACATACACACTTACTTAGCTCCGTTATAAATCCCCATCTGACCACTTATGCTGACCCAGTGTAGCATGTTGGCCTGCTGCTTGGCTTTTTTTTTTTTTTTCTTTTGTTGTATTTTTATTTTCACAAAGAGAGACCAGCGGCAGTGGCGGCGGCGTTCTATCTGCGTGCATGGACGGCATTAGAAGTCTACTGCGCGCACAATTGCTATCTGGTGATGATGGGCCTCTTGTCATGCTCTGGAAGTTTGCAGTAGGTGAGGATCTCCTGTCAATCACAGAGGGATGGAGGCCAGCCAAGGGTGGAGAGGTTAGAGAAAAAGGTGGTAGTGGAAGGAGGGTGAGGGAGGCGGGGGGGTTTGTGGTCGGCTTACCTGAAGTCATCAATCTGCACCAGAAATCGAACGATGTCAAAATGTCCTTTCAGCACCTGCAGCTCAGTGAAGCAGTTTTTGGGCTGTTCCTCTCCGATGCACAACACGGGGCTTTTCTGCACACGCAGGAGAGGCAGAGGCAGGGAGGGAGAGAGGGAATGATGTGGTGAACTCTCAAAACTACTATTTGTTGAGGGGAGAAAAAAATATAACATATAACTGTTTTTTTTGGGGGGGGTTAATCTCAACATCATACATACATACATAGTCTTGAAGGAGAGTTTATCAATAGCAGCTCTGTTGCTGAACAGTATCAGCAGGTAGTCCAGGACTTTTTAGCAGAGGTGGGTAGAGTAGCCAAAAATTGTATTGAATTAAGAGTAACAATACTCACCTAAAAGTAAAAGTACGGTGCGGTACTTTCACTCCTAATAGTTTATTTTAAGTTATTCAGATAACTGTGAGAAAATTGAACTAGCTATTGAATACCCTAAAAACCCAATGTTAGCTGTCTTACTACATTGGCTCCTGGGTTACATTGAGCAGGAGCGCAATATATCCCCCTCAAAGATGTGATTTAATTCAGTAAGTTTGACCTCGTTATGAATAAAAAAAAAAAATCTTATTCATAGAAGCTGCAGTGGAATAGCGCTTTATTGGCTGCTTGTGAAAATAGTTCTGAATGTTTCGGAATAATAACAGGCAGGTGTTTTGGTCACAAAGCTAATATACAAACACTGAAGCTTGAAAAGGTCAAGGGTGTTGTTTATAAAGCGTTAAATAGAAAAAAATAATGGTGACATTCGACAAGAAAAGCTGGACTCATTTTTATTGTATTTAAAATTAGATACTGTAATGACTGTAATGTGTACTTGAATGCATCATAAAGATATTACTTGCAACCATTACCGCTGTTGGAATTTAGAAGCTAAAAAGGCCTGACAACGTAGCAGAACCGAACCGAGGTGGAATCAAATCTTCGGGGGGGACCACACTCGACACAACACCTGCAGCAGCTAGCTTACCTCCACCGAGCTCTGCGCCTCCCGACCACCGAGAATCCACCGCAGCATGACGAACCCGCGGCTCCAGAAACAGCAACCGTAAGCTGACTCCCTCAAAGTAAAGACAGTAAAATCTAACTAACAACAGCCTCCCTGTGTATCTAGCTCAGGCTACGGGGTGATACATGCCTCAACAGTCACCAGACTAACCGAAAAATCCGACACGTTCTCGCGTGACTTGTTTATGGGGAGATTTATAAGTGAAAGAATCCGAAGAATCGTAATATAACAACAAAATAGAGACGATTACGCTGTCAGAATTGAAACGACATAGTGTAAAAATAAAAAAGCACAACCACAACAAATCATTCATGTGACTACGGAAGCTTTTCAGGGACAAACTAGATTGAAGTCGATTAATATTTGGGAAGTGAATCTGTACTTCCCGACATTTCTAACACATTTCTTGTGTTAGAAATGTCGACATTTACTTCGACTTTCCTGTTTTTTATTTTTATTTTTATGATTTACTTGAATATATAACTGCTGTTATAACAGTGGTACTGAATCAACATGTGGACCAGCTGATTAGAAAAGCATTCAGACATACTTACTTTACAGACCTTCTGTAACGTAGTACAGGTGTCCAAACTTTTTGTCATGTGGGTCAAAATCATCATGTCAAAATAACTTACTAAAAAAAAAATCTGAAAATATACTGTATTTTTTTTCTCCCAGCTTAACAGTAAACTAAACAGTATTTAAATTAAACAAAGTACATTTTGTAGGGAAGGAACGTGTAATACATCGCATATCTTGTACTTAAAAAGGCTTTTCCACATTTATCTTATTGGAAGAAAGGTTGTGTTTTTCTGTGGTAAGCGCTGTGCTATTTGCTATTTGACATTCACTCTAAGAAATCAGAATAAATAGGAAAAAAATGTTTGCTTTGTATTTATTTGCCTGATCAGCCACCATTAGTAAACACTGTGCCTTAGATTTCAATATTCTAAGGCATTCATGATCGCAACCTACCTATGTTTGTGAACTTTTTATTTTAATCTTATTTTTTTTGCTATATTTTCCTGAAAGTCATGTCATTTTCTCACAACCACCTTAACTGGAACAACTTTAAAGGTGGAAAGTGATTTAAAACGCCTGGATAGATGAAAAACACCGACAGAGATTCTCAAATGAAATCTCATCAGCTGCCTTTTGTGATGTCATCACAGGCGTGAAGACATAGAAGCTTGGTTTTGAGAGGGTAGATTTTAAGATTTACAACAAAATAGCAAAACAGATGAATAAGGAACTGACCGTGTCAGCTTTTTGTATCAGTGTCTAACTATTTTTAAGCATAATTTGATTAATTCAGTAAAAATGGATGACTGGTAGCTTTAAGTAGGACTTAAAGTTCTACTAAGATCAACTGGGACATGAGTATGAGGGAGTTTCTTTTTTGCGAAAGACAAATATGTCGCAGAGGAAACTTCAGTGGGACTGAAATGCACAGCAAAAAAAAAAAAAAGTTTTCAAAAATATGGAGAAGTATTCAGTATGACTGGTTCTGTTCATTTCTCCACAACTAGATGGCAGTATGTCCTAACTCCACCGTCTCAGGTGAAGGCTCCAATCCTCTGTTGGTGGAGTGAGGAAAGACCTAATAGTTTTTCTCAGGTGTTTCCTCAGTTTTACCTCACAAATCACAACAAAAAGATGCTCAGAAAAGTATTTTTGTTTAGCAAATTTCAACTCAGTCAGCAACTCCCCGACCATCCAAAGACCCTCGTTCCTCCACTCCGCCCCCCCCGTGCCCTCGTCCTGTCAGTGTGTCTCCTGGTAACACTAACACTATGCGGCGTCACCCCGGTCGTGTCTGCCGCTGCTCCCCCGATTGAGACGACATGCAGTGCGGGGCCCTGTGACCTTCATGGTGGCTCAGATCTGCGGCTGGCACTGATTTCTGATTTAGTGTCGATCCGCCGCGCTTGTCAGGGGGCTGCGAGGTATTTTCCATGCGGTAATAGAAAAAAGCTCAAGGGCAGCCGGAGAAGAGGAGAAGGGTTAGGGGGAGAGGGATTGGTCGACGTGGAGAGAATGGGCTTTTAAATGTGAGGCTGCGTTCGGTTTTACCGGCACACACAAATCTCAGCAAGAGGGATCACTGGTGGGAATGTAACTGAGGAAGAGAGGAACAAAGTGCGGCCTGCTTTTCTCTTAATCTTTTAAGAGCTAAAAGAGTTATCATTTTTATTATTAATAATATTATTATTATTTAAAAATGTCTGTCCTGCTTTAAACATCTCCACAACTTTTTCCCTTCATCATCTTTCGAAGGCAACTGGTTGCACTCAGAGGGAAAAGGGGGTTGGGAGGGGCCAGTAATTTGACACACCGCACTTTTCAGTTTTTTATTTGCTAAGAAATGTTTTGAATCATGTAATATTTTTTCTCCACTTCACAAATGTGTACAACTCTTTGTTGGTCTTTCACTTTAAATTCCAATGAAATACATTCATGTTTTTGTTTTTGTTTGTATTGTGATAAAATATGGAAAAGTTCAAGAGGTGTGAATAATTTTGCGAGCCGCGTTATATGCTTTGGATTCTGTTTTGTATTTGATTTTTGGTTTAGTCATTTTTGCCAAAGTGTGACTAAAATAAAAAAAATGCTCACAAAAACTATTTCTGAATAAAAAAAATCACTCCTTCACAGGTCATATTTGTAGAAAAAAAAGATAATCTTTCAGGAATCCTGCACAAGTCAATAACTGGATTGGATTTTAAAGATAGATCACTGTGATTTTTAATTTCATTAGTAGCTATGCAGATTAATCTCAGAAAGTAGAAGAAAAAGTGATTTAAAAACAGAAGAGAGAAACGTTTGATGAGCAGAATTGATGTTTTGTCAAATATGACCAATGGTAGGAATCCACTGTGCAGTGAAAGTCTTGATGCAACAATCACAGCATTACAGACCAACCAGGAGCTACAAAAAGAGAGAGAAAAAACTCTCACCTTTTCTCTAACATAGTGCCTGATCTGATCCTCCTCTGGGCCGGGAAGGAAAACAAATGGTTATGATGATGGAAGAGGAATTAGGCTGTAATTTAACAATGGACCAACAGGAGCGTTTCAGTAACGCGGATCCTCCTGAGCGCACCGCTCTGCAGAGTCCTGCAGCGGAAAGGGCTCTCGCTCCAGGCCAACACCTCTCACTGTCCGTCTTCATCAGGATTTCACTGTGTTCTGCTTTACCCGCTGCGGCCTCCGGCGCCGCTCAGACCTCGGCACACAGAGACGGGAGCAGAGCACGGCTCCTTCCAAAACAATATCTGTAGTCCCAGCAAACTTCAGTGTCTTAATGCCGTTTTATGTGATTGACCAACAAATGGAGTGGAGGAGCATTTTCTTTGCTTTCAACTTTCTTTTTTTACAAATAAAATTCAGAATAATACGATGTTCACTTTGCGTTCAGTTTCCCCTTTACTAAAAACCAGTGCAAACTATTTGAAGTCACCAAACTTGTCGTGATTTCCTCCATTCCTGCCAAGTTTCGTCTCACTCCCTGGTCATTGTGTTTGCTGACTGATGCCACCTGTACCACTGCCAATATTAACTCTTACCCTGCAGTCACTGTGTTTCCACCATATAGTTGTAAAATTTGATATTATGAAAATAAATTAGCATAATGAAAAAAAAAACCTCTTGATTTTCGCTAAAAAGTTTTGCCGCTAGGATGAGGTTTGTTTCTTTGACTGTATCGAATTTCGCAAAACTGCAACAGAAATACTTTCCACCAACACAGGAATAATTTCAATAGATAAAATAAGTGATAGATTATTTAACATACAGAATATTCACTGAACTGCACAGCATTCTGGGGGATGCAGGCAGAGGAAAGACGTGGTTACCTAGTAACAACCTGTTGAGTGACTTGCGCAGCAGCAGTTTCATCATGGAGTGAAAACTGTGGATAAACCAGGAAAGGTAACACCACCAGTTTGACAATACTTCAGATATGCAATTCAAAAACCTAATCAATAACTATCAATATCGGTTGATATGAAACACTTATAAAGTGATACGTTTGTCAGTCAAGTTAATAAGTTGACTAGAGTTAGCATAAAGGAGCGTCAACAGTTAAGCTAGGCGAAGCTAAACAGGTTAAAAATTAGCCTGTCTCCTAGCCTCGGACGCTGTAACAAAGAAATCTACTGCACAGTTTTCAGACTCTAAACTTATCCATGTGTTTTGTTTCAGTAAATAAATAACTTTGTCATTCAAGTTTTGCTCCAAGGTTCATTGTGATCATAGCCTGAAGGGCATTTTGGTGAAATCACAACGTCACTGTGTGCTAAACACACAGCCGGAAGTTAAATGAAACGGTTTAGATCAACTATGTTGGTTTTCAAACAGTCTAGTTAAAGTCCAGATCTAAATCTAACAGCGAATCAGAGGCGGCAACAACTAACACTTGCTGAACTCAAGGAAATTTAAGTCTCTTCACTCCTAAAGCACCAAATCTTACCAAATCTTATTCTTGCTTCTAGTGCAACTTGAAATAAGACAAAACTAACTTATAAGAAACCTATCAGCAAGATGTAGGAGGTTGTTTTAAATAAATAATTCCTTAATATTGGTGAAAAAGTATTAGTTCCATTGGCAGATAAATTTACTTTAACATTACAATTTCCCCATAATATAAGTGAAATATTCTAATACTTTTTCATTAATATTAAGGAATTATTTAATTAAAACAAGCTCATATATCTTATTGATAGGATATTTTTAAGTTAGTTTAGTCTTAATTCAAGTTTTGCACTACAAACTAGACCAAAAGATGATAGCTAAGATTTTGTGTTTTATATATGGAGCTAAATTGAGGCCATAAAGTTTGTTCAAAAGAAAAAAAATTGAAACATTTGAACCTGAAAAAAAAAAGATTTAAAGCTAAAAAACAAACTTTATAACCCCGACTTAGCTCCGAACTTAAAGTCCCCTTACGGCGTCAGGTTGAACAAAAGCAGGAAGTGCACCTGATTAGCATATATGTGGCATTTAACGGCGTCCGTACGCTGACCGGGGGAGAGACGGCGTATCCCAGCTTCTGTCACTTTGATTTGTCACATGGGCATGACTGTAATTGCTGTGTTTCAGTCATCACGGGTTAATTATCAGCCCTGACCCACAGCATTACAAACGCCCGTGCCGACACAGTCCCCGCAGAAGGCTGCCGGGATTATTTCGAAACAACAAAAAGTTGGGGAGAAACACACACACACACACACGCACACACACACACACACCGTGACAGCGTAAAGCTGCCAAGTCTCTCCTCTCACTCTGCAGCAGAGCCCCCCAACTGATCACCACCATCTCGTCTCCCTCACGTCCTCTCTCCGCTCCCTCCGTCATTTAGTGACCCACTAATGTTCTGTTCATTTTCTCTTATGAATAGATAATAGGCAGAAATCAAATCTCTTCATTTGCATGTAATACAATTAAGACCTTTTCAAACAATGACAAATGGAGGGAGCAGCGAGGTGTCAGTCAGCCTCATCATCGGCGGGGAAAGCAGAGGCGGGATCGGCGGCGTTTTAAACGAAAAATTAATAAAAGCTTCAAATGGAATCTTCTCAGCACCATCTGGAATAACAATCACAGAGACACTCCGAGACTCCGACTGTCAAATAAGATTAAAGTTCCCATGAATTTGAATTCACCAACGGCCCCTTAAAGTGCCTGAGGAAACTCCCAAGAGCTTTTTTAGTATTATTTTTATTATTATTGGTAAGTGGTGCCTAAACTGGCTTTAAAGATGCAGTATGTAACTTTTATTTTATTTTTTAAAAATATATGTGTTTTTTTGTTTGTTTGTTTTTTTGTTGTTTTTTTAAAGCATTTCTTGAAACTGTCACTATGCTGTGACAGTACAGGACAGATAATCTGCGAAAAGATCGAGCTTCTTCTCTGAGCTACTATTACCCTGAGAAGAAACGGTCCAAAACAACCAATCAGAGCCAGGAGGCGGGTCTTAGCGCTGTCAATCATGCACTAGTGCATGCACTGCTAGATGTTCTAAAGGGCAAGAAAAAACTTACCGTCACATGAAACTTGTCATTGTTGACTATTCTAACTAACGTTAGCATTCATGACAAGCTCCTGCAAGAGAGTAGGTGATGAGCAGCTGAGACCCGCCTCCTGGCTCTGATTGGTTGTTTCTAGTTAGCACTGAGAAAGCAGCGCAGCTTGATTTTTCTCACATTTTATCCATCTCATGTTATTCTGTCACGGCATAGTGACATTTTAACAAATATGTACAAAAAAATCTATAGATATTTTCATAAAAGTTACACACTGCAGCTTTAAAGAGGCAGGTGTTGTTTTTTTTTTAACTACAGGCCCTGATTTGCAGGAGAGAGAGAGCTGTGTTCACCCTCGGATGGTTTATTGACTGATTTCGTTTATTTGTGTGGAATAAGTAGGAGGTAAACATTGGCTCACGTCCGCGTTTCCTGCGACACACTCGCTGCACAGCATTGTGGGAGAAATGATCCCGCCGACGGCGGGGGTCACTGATTGGCTGCCTCGTTGTCGTGTGACAAATTACCCAATGAAAAACAGGTTACCCGTTTCCACAAACTAATTAACCTGGCTGATAGTGAAGCTAATTATTACATTTTATGTAATATTATTTCACATCTGTCGCCATGACTGCAAAAATCTCTATCCCGTACCGAAACATCCGCTTTGTTAAGTTTTCTCCCTGCTGCTAAAGCAAATATGGTGCCTTACTCACACAAAACCTTTTCAGATTTGATCAAAACTTTATGATGGACGCCTCAAGACATCAACCTTGTTGACATTAAGCCATTTGTTTTCTAACATTTCTGATGTTATGCTGAGAGTCATTTGACCCATTTGTCTCCAGGCTTTAACCTTCTGGCTGCTGTTTTAATGGCTGCTTCAATATTTCCATATAATGTTCTTTCTTCATGATGCCGTCTGTTTTGTGAAGTGCAGCAAAACACCAGCACAAAGTTACACTTTTCGCCCCAGAAACTGTAATGTGAGTTTTTCTAGCTTCATTGACCATAACAATTGCACATGACAAATTTTGAAAATAAATAAATATTAGTCTTGTTTTTTAACTGGGTGATTTCTTTGGATGTAATGAAATTGATTTATTTTGAAAAACGCTTTTTTTTGTTTGTTTGTTTGTTTGTTTTGTTTTTGTTTTTTGTTTTTTTTGCATCACGGGAGTCACATGATCAACAACCGGATGTTACCACTGGAGCAAAAACACGAAGAAGACGACGACAGGAAGTAGTCGGAAGATGGAACACATGATTTTTTTTAAATTACTTATCATGTGAAAAAAGTTATTCATGTGTGATTTTAATGGCGTTTCTTACTTAATGGAAACACCGGAATCGCAAGATTGTGTTTTTTCCCGACATTAGCAGAATATTGTTTTTTGTAATAATGACTTCTTCCTCTCCGAGCGCCTTCCCACTTTCCAGACAATGTTTAGCGAATGTTTTGTGTGATATAAGGTCAGACAGTCATGGGGGGGAAATGTGTTTTCATACAATGTGTGTAAATATGTTGATTCAACTGTGTTTGCTTTTAGATTGTGGAAGAAAACCATGATGCAGATTACCTGTATTTATGGTACAAGGCAAATGGAATCAGTTGTAAACTGGCCAAGCTTATGGTATTTATAAAATACGCCGGGGTTACAAAGAACCAAACTCATCAAAAAAAATGTGATAGATTTTCTAAAAATAGAGGAAGATCTCAAATTTAGTTCAAAAGTCGGATTTACACCATGTGCTTATCAGCCAACAATGAAAAATGGCTGCACAACAAATATCAAGTCTTGCCAGAAATGTTCTTACTTTTACCCTATTTTCCCTACCCCATGTTTTCGTTGCTGTTTCATCCTCTTCTTCTTCTTCTTCTTTTCAGAGTGTGACTCTGGTAACTTGCTGCTCCATCGTTGTCGTGGTGACATCTCAGTCAGACTCTGATGCTTTTGGATTGCGACATTTCCCATCGTACCGTTGAATCGTCCAGATCGCACACTGTGACGTGTTCAAGTCCCGTAGGATTTTTTTTAAAATTGTACAGCGTGTGCCGTATCTTTTGCACGTACATGTTGTTACGGATGTAACCCTAATCCCGGAAATACAAAAAAAAAAAAAAAAAAAGCTTGAGATCAATGAATCTCGACAGTGACACCCTGGAATAATATTCTAATCTGTAGAATTTGTGTTTGTCTCTTTGTTTTATCATCACATTCTTTTTTTTTTTTACTTCATTTAATAACTTACATAGACATTAATGTGATTTATTGAAACATTTGTTGTTTATTTCATTCATTTTTCGCTCTCTGTGGTTATTTCCCCATAGTACTTCCTGACTGAGGCGCAACTCAGAAATTCTGAGAAATTAGATTAAATTTGTGATTTAAAAAAAATGTGTTTCATTGTGTGCACAAATAACTCAATCTTCAGACAAATTGCTAATTATTTATGTTCATTAATGATTAACATAAATTATCACCTACTAACGAGGCACCATGTAGAAATGGTACCCATTGGTTATTTTTGTTTCGTAACTATATATGATCAGTTTTTACATATATGTTGTCAGATTTGTGACAAGGAGACATGCAAGACAAACAACCATGCACACGCGCACACACACACACAATTGCGTGTGTGATCAATTTTTTTGGACTGTGGGAGTATCCAGAAAAGAACTCATACATGCATGGGGAGAACATGAAAACTCCATCGGATTTGAATGCAACACACACAAGCAGCAAAGCAATAGTGGCATTGTGTAGCCTTGTTTTATTTTATGTATATGTGTGTTTGTGTGTGTGCATGCATGCGTGTGTGTGCGTGTGTGTGTGTGTCACAGCAATTACTTTTTAAGTAAATATTTCTATTGTCTAAATCAAACTACAGCGAAACTGTCAGCGCATATAGAGGCAGTCGTGGTCAATTAATTAGCCTGCCTTCGTCTTGACAATTAAATTATTTTTTAATGATCAAAAACACAGAAGGAGAAAAAGGCATCATAAAAGAATAGCAAAATAAACACGCCCTCAGAGATTACACTGTCATAATAAACCTGTTCTTAGACTTTTCTAAGCTGTGTTTGAAAGTCAAATCAGAGATTTAATTGTTGATTTTGGATATAGAGCCTGTTGTGGATATTACCTCATATCAGAAAGGCTGTTATTTAATGGGTTCTATTAAATACAAAGCGACACCTTTTACCCCACTGTGTTTGTTTGTAGCATTAGTGCTAACAAAGAAACCCCTGATTTTGCCACGGTTTCTCATTTGGGATCATGTTGAAAAAGAGTTTTGTCCAGCAACAACAGATATCACTCATAATCATCATCAACCTGCCAGAGGTATAAGATTTAGTTTTTCTCACCCACGATGAGTCACACTGAACATAGAAATAAACTAACACTCAAATTCTGCATGATTGTAACATTTGTATGCCAAATACTCACAAAAATACCAAAAAGATCATCAGTGTGACAGTGTGATATGGACAATATGGCTCTCCGCCCTGGGTGGCATAACCCCTGCAGGTCACATAAATGTTTGATTAAAAAGAAATAAAATAAAATAAAAATAAAAAAATAAATACATAAATAAATAAGACTTTTGCTGCTTACTTTCTCAGCTAGTCAACAAACAAACGATTGTCCAAGCTTAAGCACTTAGAGAAAAAGCACAGCAACTCAATATAAAGCAGGAAATCATTTAATTCTAGTGATGTAACGAGACTCAAATTTAACTAAGGGACACAAATTCTCATCCGACCTGTGCCATGTCCAGCACAAAATGGCAGACTGACGGCTGGGTTATCTTATGAACGGCATCAATTCATAGAACCGACAAAGAATTTGGACTTGAGAAAGTTTCATTGTTACAATGAGAATTTAATTTTAATCTATATATATATATATATATATATATATATATATATATATATATATATATATATATATATATATATATATATATGTATGTGTGTGTGTGTGTGTGTATTTTTTTTTTTTTTTGAAGAGCAAAACCTGTCAGAAAGCTGAACCTTTAATTCTGAGTCAGACATCAGCAATCAGCTTGACTGTGTGGTTGTCAGGTAAAAATGTTTACATGCCAACCTTTAGGTTCATCAATTTTCAGCAATATTTTTTCACAAAGATTATGGGAAAAAAAACCTGGACTGGTTGAGTAAATACATTTTAAAAAGTGGTTTGAATTTGACATATTTATTTAAGTGTCTATTTGCCATTGAACATTAAAAAAAGACAGCATTCCTACGTACGCTCTGTAAATCTATGGGGAGGGATGAATGGATGTCAGGGGGTCCAGAAGGAGGATCTGACCCAGGGCCACATTCATGATAGAACCACCACTGAGCTGGTGACATAGAACTTTTCACCAGAAAACACAATGAAGATGAAGACATAAGATGCACGAGGATGATCTTTATAATTTTTGCCTACATTTGATTACAATTCCTAAGGAACCTCTGCTCTCCCCCCCTTTTATTTTACCATTTCAAGCCCATTTTTGAGCTTCAATACTTCAAGAAACGAGGGTCCATCCATGATGTGACATTACTGAAAATGGTTTTTATTGGCTCATTTTACACTGAATTGATATAAACATGTCCATGAAACAAAAATGGTTCCAACAATTAAGAAAGGCATATTTGATCATAAGCACAGACAGAGTTCTGGAAACATAAGGTTATCACAAACCGACCAAATGGGAACAAGAGTGCTTTCTGCTACACAAAAACATCCTATAGAACAGGTTATAGTTACGTCAGCTTCCATGTCTTACTTTCGAGCATCCCCCCACTTCTTTTTTGTTATATTTTCCTTACTTATCATTATTGTTATCACTATATTTTTTCTTTTGACAGCACATGCAGTCAAGTTATCGTCCAGGTTGTCCTGATTCCTGTTAGATTTAGATCATCTCTCTCTCTCCTGGTAGGCGATGAATTTCAGTTGTCAGTCTTTGAAACCTCCAAGCAAGTTTTTATGTATTTCATTATTATTATTATTAATTTTTTTTTTTTTTTTTTTGCTTTGGCACTTCCAGTGTGAAACCCTTTGGCCCCTTTGGCGGCAGGAGGAAAAGTGAAATCTGCAACCTTGTTGTGCTCTGAAGCGTCTCCAGAATGTGCGTCCTCAGAAACAGTCACGGAGCGAGCGTCACCGAGAGCCAAATAAATACCAAACGAATCAATAAGTTAATTTAAATAGACAAATAAATAGACAGAGAGGCCACATGCGAAATAATAACTCATAGCTTTGACCGGAACCAGCCCTGTGGTTGATAAGAGGCCAGCAGGCCTGATGGAGAGAGTCTCTTCTCCTCATATTTGTGGAGGGAGGGAAAAAAAAGAAGCCAGGTGCCTGCAGATTCACAAGTATCCTGATTTTGTTTTGTTTTCTTTGTTGTTTTGAATGCAAGAGAACTAAATGCAGAAAGAAAAATCTCTTCGGCACTAAGTGAAACTCATGGAGACTGTGTGCTCCAGCGCTTTGCGGCGCAGCGACGCGATGCTCGTCCCTCTCCAGACGTCACTGTCCGGGGAGCTACACAGCTGAGGCGAGCCGGTCACGTTGGTGGGGCCGGAGAGAGACGCCGGGACCATCCCGGGGAACGTGGGCTGGTAGAGGTGCGACTGCAGCCCGGAGCCGTTGGACGACATGTTGGACAGACCCATGGAGTTGGGCGGCGGCCCCGCGCCGAGGCTGCACTGGGACAGGGACTGCGCCATGGCCTGCTGGCGGCCCAGGGCGGGCGGCAGCTGCAGCTGAGACACGCCGGGCATCCCCGCCGTGGCCCAGCGGGTGTCGTTGGCGTGGAAGGAGCAGAGGCTGTCGCCCATGGCCGCCGCCGCGGCCGCCGCCGACGGGAACTGGGGCAGGCCGTGGTGCGTGGGCAGCAACGTCCCCGGCGCTCGGAACACGTTGGTGGTCTTCTTGCGCTTCTTCCACTTGGCGCGTCTGTTCTGGAACCAGACCTGCGGACAGACAGGCGTCGGTGAGTCAGGCGGGAGGTGGCGCATTGACAGCTAGGGTTGCCATGACATCATTGTGTCATCATCACCGTAATGCCAACAAGCAGCGATAAATCAGCCGAATGGGAAACAGTGCCCCTATATTGTACCCAGGAGTGGTCATTTCATATCTCGATCTTTTCATATGAAAAATAACCGATTATAACAATTGAGGTAAGAAAAATAACTCTAACCGACCTCAAGTAAGTAGTGTATATATATATATATATATATATATATATATATATATATATATATATATATATATATATATATATATATATATATATATATATATATATATATATATATATATATATATTTATCAATATATATCAATCCCTAATGAACTAATTGCATGATTTTTAATTACTTAACCGCAATTAATCGCATATTAATCGAAAACCATATATCAACAAAATAAACATCTTTTGTCTGATTAATTAATTAATCGCGAGTAGTCGCACCTTAATTGAAGATATATATTGACAAAATAAGCAACACTCTTAATATAAACAATACTCTTAATTCAAGTGTGTCAAGTATGAATAAATAAACGTGAGCTCAACAGCAACAACAATATTTCTGTTGTCAATAAATGTAATATTTCAGCAGGAGTAGAAACATACAAGATTGAATAATATCAACAGTTATAAATATATAAGCAAAACAACAGAAAACTAAACGGCAACAACTAGAGGGGTGTTCTTTTTTTTCTATACAATATTTAATAGAAAACATAAAATTTGTACCCTAATTGTTACTTTGGTTGCAGCCGACTTTCCATGGCGCGCGCGCTCGCCCCTAACAAAGACAATATTCCAACAGAGATCAATAGTTTGCTCTGTATTCCCGGAGTCCTTGGGCTCCTGTAAGCGGCAGACGCGCCTGTGATTAATGTGGAGATTTGCTTGAGAAAGCGGGCCGCGGTAATAAGAACGGGACCATCTCGCTCCCGGCGAAGCCAGCCGTGAAATCCGGCCTGAAATGCATTACACTTTCGGCGTGGCAAAAAGAAAACGCAATCTCTCATTGGGTCTGAAAAGACAGAGTGCTCTGCTGTCTGCGCGGCGCCGCGGCATTAAGACGTGCAGCGCGTTGACAGGCCCATCGCTAAAGGCGCGGTGCGCCTTCCTCCGCTCCCTCACTCACTCTGAGCCGCATCATTTCACTAATTCTGATTTTATGCAAATACTCCAGACACCGAACGGGCCCATCCAATCATAATAATGATTATTAGAGTATTATTTCACATGGGAGCAGCTAAAGTGCAATTGCACTATGCGTCTTTTTTTCTTTCTTTCTCAGTCAGGATTTTTGCAGAGTCGATGTTCGAATAAACCACGAAGACAAAATGCTGAGGGGGAGAGAAGGGAGGAGGGGGGAGAAGCAATAGACGGAGTGTGTAAGCAAATTATAGAAGAACTTTGAGCATGACATAAATTCAGAACAGTTGAAAGCTAATATGTGCTTGATCAGCGGCCATTAAATGAGTGTAATAAAGCTGCTATCAGCGTCCGGGTCCCAGTAGATCCATTACACGGGATGGGCAGGAAATGTAGGCCAATCTTAATTAGGCTGAATGAATGGCAGAGACGCCTCGTCACTGCAGCTTGGTCTAAAAAGAAATAAATAAATACATAAATAAAACGGGGGTTTATATTTTCTTCGGAAGCGCCAGTTTTGATATTGGAAACGACTGTCAAAAACAAATTGTTTGCGTCATTTCTCCGCACACGTTTACAAGGCGCAAAAATGTCTGTGAATTAAGTAAATTAATAAGTGTGTCATTATTTCATCATTACTGTTGTTGCAATTGTTATTATGATATTATTATTGCTGTTAATACTACATTGGAAATGATTATTATTATACGGACTAAATCTGTGCAGCTACAATAATCACTGTGTGTGTGTGTATGTGTGTGTGTATGTAATACACACACACATACACACACTATGGGGTGACACTCTATTCTCTATTAGAATAGAGTGTCACCCCATCAGGCGCTGCAGGCATTATCCGCAAAGTGTGAACATGTTCTGTTTATTTTGTCGTGACGAAAATGTAATAATAATAACAATAATAATAATAATAATAATAATAATAATAATAATAATAATAATAAATAAATAAAAATAAAAATACTAATAATAAAAAATAAAAAGCCCTAACTTTAGTTGAGTTGAAACCAATAATCTTATTTTCTGTATTTATTTAATTTTGTTCGTTTATTTGTGTGAATTATAATAGTGAATTTTTAAAATCTGCAGCGGCGGTTTTGTTTATTGATGCGTCTGTTTCCTTTGGGGTTTTTGTTGTTGTTTCTGCCGTAAACATGAAGTCCTTTTACGTATTTCCTGTTGTAAAGGAACACGGTGACATGTGGGACTAGAACCTCTCGGTGGGTGACTTTAACTGAAGTAAGATGATGATTGCATGAGCGGTAAAACGAATAAAAAGTATTTTCGTTTCGTTTTTTGCTGGGTTTCCCCCCAGCCCCCCTTAATTGCTTTAAAATTCCCTCTAGATGACTTTTCTACTGTTACTTTCAGCAAAAGAAAAAAGAAAAAGAAAATTTAAAAAAATTAAAATCCGGAATGAAATTATTCTCTAAAGCTGAAGACTTTTGAATACACTTTGGTTGAACTAAAGCTAGTTTTTTTTTTGACGATATTTATTCTATTTTTGATTTCCACCAATAAACACTGCCTAAACAAATATGTATTATCAAAAATATCAAGTACAACGCTTATTTTTGACTCTCTCCGTAAAAATCGTTTGTTTGTTTAAAGCGTCATTTTTTCCAGAAATGTACATGAGAGGGGAGAAAATAAATAAATAAAATAATAATAATTTTAAAAAAATGTTCCCATCGGGGCCCACCTGAACTCTCGACTCCGTCAGGCCGATCCGCAGAGCCAGCTCCTCCCGCATGAAGATGTCCGGGTAGTGCGTCTTGGCGAAGCTGCGCTCCAGCTCGTTGAGCTGCGCCGGGGTGAAGCGGGTCCGGTGCCGCTTCTGCTTCTGGCTCTGCTGCCCTCCGGACTGGTTCGGGTTGTTTCCGCTGCTGTTGTTCTGCTGCTGTTGCTGCTGCTGCTTCTCCTGCTCCTTGCTGTTCACCTGCACCGGGTTGGAGCCGCCACCGCCGCCGCCGCCGCCGCTGATGTCGTCACCGGGGAGCATCGTGGCTCCTTCCACGCCGTCCGGACCGAGCTCCCCGGAGTGTCCCGGGTCAGGTCCGCCGCCCCCGAGCCTGCACTTCAGAGCTTCTCTGTGGCCCAGGAGCTCCGCCGCGGCATCCTTCATCCCTGCACACCAACAATCAAGAGCAGGTGAGATTTTTATTTATTTTTTTAAATTTTTAATTTATTTTTGCACCGATGAAAGCCCTGTGATAGAGGAAGAAAAAACAACAATCGTTAGAGGAAAAACTGAACATGCACAGAAATATGAAACATTACAAGAGAAAATGTTTGAATTATAAAAAAAACTGATGCAATATATTTTATTTTTACAGAAAAATCTGAATCAAACGCATGCATTAAACCATCCAACACAAATAGAAGAATTAAGTACAACTATTTACCATGCACACTGCAATCTGCTCCTTAAATACTCCTTCACTCAATTCGATCACACCGAGATCTTAGAAATTTGCTAAATCAAATTACAGCGTAATGTAATAATAATAATTACTTTTCCAATGAATTAGGCGAATTTAGCTCTATTCGGGCACATTAAGACGTCATAAGGAGCAAATTGAACAAATTTTCTGAGCTTGGTTTAAGATTAGAAGTTCCTCCAGCTTACAGTAGAGTTGGAGACCGGAGTTTGGTGACGATAACTCACCGAGGCGAGCATCCAGGAGGTCGGCGTGAGAAAGCATTGCGCACCGCTCCAGGGCGAAATGCTATTCCCACACACGAAAAATAAATAATTAAATAAATAAAAAAATAAAATAAAAATAAAAAAAAATCTCTATGACTTTAACCTATTTAAGAAAAATATATAGCCTAAATGAAAGCAAATTCGGTTTGTGGTTAAAAGGGAGGTTCGTTGCATTATAATGTAGTTTAGAGGAACGGGGAGGCGCTTAGCGGCGGAATGAACCCATGAGCTCCTCCAAACGAGAACCAATCAGAGCCGAAGCCCAAAGCATGTCAGCTTTAGCGCCAGACCCCGACTGCCCCCCCAAAACCCACTCCACTCCAACACCTCCTTCCTCTATCCTCCTCCTCCTCCATCCTCTCGCTTCTCACAAGTTCATTCCTCCTCATTCCTATAATTGGCTTTGATTTCTCCTCCAAATTACAGCCAATAAAATAACCTGATTTAATATCTGAAGTCGAGGTTCGACCTGTTTGAGGAATGTTGGGCCACAGCAACATTTGTTTAATTGCGCGTGATGTCGCTTTTTTTATTATTTATTTATTGTGGGCCACTGGAACAAGGTTTGGACTTATTGACTTGAAAGAGAGAGCCACGTGTTCGCCTCATGTAGTAAACAAAAACATGAGTTTAACCCGGCGAATGATATTTGTAGTTCCGTGAGGTCCAGCTCAAGGAAAAAAAGAGCAAATAAAATAATATAACCAGCTGAATGCACTGTAAAACAAAAATAATAATAATAACTTTGGGATGGTAAATATACACAATTAATCGAATTTCAACCACAACCAAATATGTATTTAATGAAAAAATAATTGTTTAATTTTAACAACGCCAGTTCATTTATTTTTTTAAACAAATCCCACCAAAACAATTTGATTAGAATTGAACTGCTGTCAGGTCAGAGAGCACTGATAAAACAAAACTTCACAATTTAACTCATAAACTTGATGTAAAAGTTCACACCAGGTTAGATTTGAATCAAAATGCTAAAGCTGGATGTAAGTAGGAGCGAAAGAAATTGACACAGAAATAAATTAGTCTAATTTTAACCATAAATTAGGCAAAAAAATAAAAATTAAATTAAGTGCTAGTGTTAATGCTAACATTAGCATTAGCGCTGTTGCTAAAAAAAACAAGTTATAGGTGGATGCAGACTACGGTCTTCTCCCAAGACAGACTTTTTCATCCACAGGTTTCATTACAGGCTGCATACTGGTGCAGTTGGTAGGACTGTTGCATTACAGCAGGAGGGTTGTGGGGTCAAATCCTGGACTCAGATCTTTCTCCATGGAGTTTGCATTTTATCCCTGTGCATGATTCCAAAAACATATCGGTTAGGTTCTAAACTGTCCATAGCTCTGTGTGTGTGTGTGTGTGTGTGTGTGTGTGTGTGTGTGTGTGTGTGTGTGTGTGTGTGTGTGTGTGTGTGTGGTGTGTGTTGTCCTGTGATGCACTGGTAACTTGCCCAATGCCTTACAACCTCACATCATGGAGTCTGTCTCTCCTGATGGCTGCATGTGAATGAGAATATTTGCTGTCTTAGTCAATAACTCCAGTCAAATTTCAATAGACATTTGTGTAGGGTTTGTTACCAAACTTTCTAATATTGTTAGAATTTCACCATAATTGAAAATTACTTTTGCAAACAATTTATTTAGCAGAATAAAAGCTTTATTATTTTTTTAAAAATAGGTAAAAGTCTCTAGAATTCCGTTTCATTTATGCAAAAGATAGAAACTGCATATATACTTCAAATATTCTGCATTTTATCACTTATTTTCATCACATTTTTAGTCCGTAGTTTAATAGACACACAAATGACTCTGTTAGACCAATCAAGGACTTCCTGTCATTTTCATTATATAAAACTCACAATGTTTTAAATAAATAAAGACAGAAAAATGAAGAAATTTCTAAGTGTTATTTGGTGTAATATTTAAAAGAATTGTGTTTGGACACGAGGGTTTAATATGAACGGATCAGTCAGTTGAGCCAAGACAAGTTTTCTGCTGCTCCAGGACTGGGTAGGACCTGGCTACACTATAAAACCGAATTTTGAAGATATGTGATATTACCCAATAAAAAAATGTTAATTTTATGATTTTATTATTGCATTATCAACTGTGGGAACAAACCTCGGCAATACATATTGAAGAAAATTTAATTAAAGAAGAATTAAAGAAAACCACTTGTGTTGTTGGTATTGTGTCCAGCAGAGAATAAGTAAGCCCGATATGTGTTGTAAATATGGATTGATGTAAAAAATAAAAATAAATAAATAAATAAATAAATAAATAAATAAAGTTATTCAAGTTAAAAAGTTTCAAAAATTAAAGTTTGTGTCCATCTTTGGCTAGCCACAACATTAACGCTAAAATCAAATTTGCTAGCAAGCGGAGCTTTTTAGCTCTAAAGGAACTGCAATAACCAGCACAACTTAGCTGTTGTCAAGCTAAGTTGACAACAGTTGTTAACTTAGCTTGACAACTTAGCTAAGTTGTGATTGTTTTAGCTTAGCTAAAATTATCACTATTTCAGTTGTTTTCTGCCATCATCACAAACCAATTCTGGTTTATTATTTCATTTCTTTTTCTATTGAATGGCAAACCAGATGAGTGAATCCATCAGAATAATTTACATAAACTGAACTAACGGAGCTGAGTAATGACAGTTCTTAAACCTATCAGTATATCATTTTTACTCAGAAATGGGAATAAAAACATTGATTCAATTCTGACAGTTTTTTTTCAGTGCAGGTGGACTAACTGGATGTATCTCCCATTTCCGTTTAAGCAATTAGTGTTGAAACTAAATGGCAGCATTTTTGGTGCAAACCAAAATGATCAAACTCTCTTTTATTGTTATGTATTTTTTTAATTGTACAGTACTTTGGTCGGCCTTGAAGATGATTTAAAAGTGCTTTTCAGATCGATTGTTATGATCAATATAACAATTGATGGACAAATTTGCATCTGACATAAGCACTAATTTTGTTCCCCTTTCAGTCCCGTTTAATAATCTGTTCAAATTAACTCGTTTTATGTGCACAAAAAAGCAAAACCAAACTTATTTTATGCTTATAAATCAAATTGAATTTAATAATCCCAGTGGAATTTTTTTATGCAAGCGCATATCTATAGATATGGACAAAAAGAAAGTCAGACATGTTGTAGACAGATGTCAGGAGCTTTCATTCTTTCTTTCTTTCTTCTTTCTCTCTTTTTTTAGAGAGAGAGCAGATTTATTTATTATGCGCCACAATGGAGGCGTCCGAGCGTGAAGCCCGGGGTTCTTTTCTTTCTCCATCCGTCCAGGCTCCGGTTGCTGCTGCTCATCTTTTATTTGTCTGCAATCTGGTGGCGCTACATGGAAGGACGGACGCTATTTTTTTACGCTAATTTCTGCCTCTTTTTTATATAAAGGAGCAAGAGAGAAGCAGCAAATTTGGACTTTTATGTTTTTTTTTTTGTTTTTTTTTTGCTTGTTTGTTTTGTCTTCTTGTATCCAGGCTGTTATTTCCAGTCTGGTTTGCGAGGATGAACTCGTGCGCCTTTTGCTATATTTATATAGGCAAAGGAGCGGATTATAATCACCCATATGCGCAAATTTAACCGCCCATTTTTTTTATTTATTTTTTATTTATCCTAACAGCAATACCTGTGCACACTTCTCCTGACGCACCTTGCAACACGAGGGTAATTTAGATCCTTCACGTTGAGCCATGATGGATTGCGCGCTTCGTTTTACGACGCTATACACTTGCGCCACGCTTTTATAGCTGTGCGCAAACAGCTGTGAATGACTCCTCTCGGTGTGGCGGGTCATATTTAACCCGGACAACCAGAGAGCGGATCATGGTGTCAGGAACGAAGATGCGTCTGCGGGACAAACAAACACCGCAATTAAAATAACATTCTGGGCCATTTAACGTAAAAGAGGATGTCAGACATTTTACTTTGTTTTGTTTTGATCAAATGATGTCGTTGGCATTTTGATTCTTTTGGATATAGCAAAAATGAAAAATTTCTTAATTTATAGTTTTTTTATATACTATTTTATTTTATTTTTTTTACCATTAATTTACTTTCGAAATTAATGGCAGATTGATGAAGGTTGTAATTAAGGAAGCAAACAAGATTCTCTGCACACTTTTTTCTAATATTATCGGACAAACCAACAATCCTTGTCTTGACAAAGTTAATGCGGTGCGTCTCTGTGGGAGGTTTGAGTTGTTTTAGACTGCGGACACGAGGGGAGACTTTTACACAGCAAAAAAACAAAACTGTTGGATAATAATGATAATAATAATAACCATCTTCATATGGTCAGATTTAAAAGAAAGAGCTGAGTGGAAATTATTTAACTAAAATCCACTCAGGTAAGAGGAATTCCAAGCAAATTTGAAAACGTCTCAAAATTAGACTTGGGAGGAACCCTTTTTATTTTTTTAACCTAAGAGCTTCATTTATTCTTTTCACAAATAGCTGAGATGTATTGCAAGTAAATTAGTTTTGAAATATTGTAGTTCATTCCAATTTTAACCAGTCTTTACTGCAATTTTCAAGCTTCCTCTCAATCTGAGGCCTTTCAAAATAAGACAAAAATATGAAAAAGCTGGTTTGTTTTTTGTTCTGTCACTACCATCAAACTTTTGGTTATTATTATTATTATTATTATTATTATTATTATTATTATTATTATTATTTTAAACTTTTTGGGCTTGCACCATCCCTTGACAAGATGCTACCCTAGGCAGAGAGCCATATGTTCTATCAACTAGCTGGAACTTAAATTCTTGGATCAACACAAACTTTATTAATTGAAAATCTTATGACAGTTCTCAGTGCTTACTAGACTGATGTCCTTAATCATAATATATGATATGTAACACATTAGTCATATAGTTTTCTGCTGGACAACACAAAAGTACATTTTATTTTCACCCAAATTAAAAAAGTGCAATCTAAAACAACATCCAATGAGCTGGACATCATCACCAAGCCTTTTTTTTTTTCTCTTTGGCCGGGCTTGAACCCATGACCTTATGGTTCCACAGACCAGAGCTGGTGCAGTTCCTGTTTCTCTCTCTCTCTTTGCAGTCCGTATTCACTCAATTAGAGATTTCTGAGGAGAAAAACAATCGATCTTCCATCTGCACCGTGCTCCCAGTTCAACAAATGAGATTCTTGTTTCATGCAGCTGATTTGGTGACAGTCTGGGGGATTATAGGAGGAATGAAGTTACCGTGGCGAGGAGGAGGAGGAGGAGGAGAGCAGCTGCCACAGGGCGCTGCTCCGAGCTGATGCGGGAAAAGTTTGACACTGACAGACTTAAAGGCGGAAAATGGGACAACCTCTGTTGTGGTAAAGTGACGGAAATGTACGGCTGCAGGCTTTTAGGTTCAGTGACAAAGGTCTCCCGTCTTGTGTGAGATATCAACAACTCTACTGGCTCCACATTATATAAAAATATATAAGAAGATTTTATAGTTAAAACTGGTCAAATGCGCTTTTAAAAGCTTACAAGTTTAAAAAATGTAGTCAAGCATACTAGTTTGTAAATTAATTGTTCAATAACTCAATTCTAACTATATGTTGGTAAAAAATTATCCTACATCCACAATATTAGACTTTAACTCAAGTTTAACTGGTATTTTTATTTGTTGCGTAACATGATTAGCAGAGGATAGCAAGGCTGATTGGTTATGGGTTAGACTGTAAATTAATTCAGGAAGTAAATAGAAATGTTGCATAGGAAATTATTGTTTGGAGCAAGTTTGAAAACAGTGCTAGGGCTGATGCTAATGTAAAACATGCTAGCAAGTGAAGCTTTTTATCTCATAATTACGAGATAAAAGGTTGGGTTTTTTTCCACCAGTGGCAGGAATGCTTCTTCAAAATGGTAGAATTTAAGTTTTTTCCATGACAACCAGTGTAGATTTGCTATTTGCCCCAGAGTTAAAAAGCTTGCTAGTGTGAGCGTTGTTTCCAAGCTAGCTCATAATTTTAAGATACTGTCGCATAAAATATGACATAGTTGGACTTCTATACAAAAAAAAAACATAAAAAGCACAATTTTAGTAAAGTCTTGTGGTTAAATAAGCCAGTTTTTATCTGTCGTTTCTTTTTAACATGGCGGTCACTGGCTTCATGGCGCCAAAGTCAAGGGGCACAGAGCTTTGCTTATGACAGAGTTTATGTACAACTGTTTGAAACTTTATTCTTATACATGTAAATTTGACAGATGATTCAAAAAAATATGTTGCTCAGTAACTTTGCACTGTGCTTTTTTTCTCTCTCCGCAAGACAGATATCCCCAGTTGTGCCTGAACATTAAGTCCAAATTAAACGGAATAGTTAGAACTTAATTTGGGTAATTAAATCATTAAATATTTGGATGAATTGATCAAATTCAAACAGTTTTGTTTTCTAGCATATAGTTTAATTCTTAGCTTACAATTTCCTCTGGTGGTGGAGTGCTGGAAGCACAGGTTGATAAATTAACAGTATATCCAATTATCGAGAGGATATATGGCCTAATTCAATGAACACTCTGATTAGTTAATAATTAAATTGGAAATCTATATTAATGCTCAGAAGAGTAAGGAATAACTTAAAATATTTAACTTAAAAAAACGGTTTTAAAACATGGTTAATTACGTAGTGTTAAAAAAAAGGGAAAAAAAGAAACGTAACTTCTTACAGTGTCTACATCCATAATCGTATGACCAGAATGTTATTTTGAGTCTTGACTTTAAGTTTTAAGTATCTGATTTAAATATTTTAATACATCTAGTAACACTTTTCACAGTCATATATGTTTCTATTGTGGTTTCGTGGTGGCTGCTCCATTCACTTATAGCATTTTTGCCAACTCTGGCTCTTTTTAGTTTATTAATGCGAGCTGTCCATGTTAAATAATCGGATCAAAGTTTGGTTCCGTCAGCCTAAATTGGGCTGTTACCAAGAAACCTGAAAGCTGGATCTCAGAATATGTTCTCCCATCTGCTGCCTCCCCAGCCCTCCCACCAAACGGGACCTCCAGCCCACGTGTTTCCAAGCTGCAATCCGCCTTGCCCGGGGTCCCTCCTGGGTCACACCAACCGCAGGTGGAGCGCCCCGCCGCCGCATCTCATGCCTCAATTAGCGCCACTGCCCTCCTGCACGGACTCCGATTAGGCCGTGATTTATCCGAAAGAAATATAATTATACCTCCAAATAAAATAATCAGCATTGAAGAGCGATTTCCTTAACGAGACGGAGCGGGGTGGATGTCACGGAGTGGCGCCGCCTCATTACGGCGGTAATGAGACTTTGGGGGTGATCCCGATAATTATCAAAATCTGCAAAATAAGGATCAAGTCAAATGTAACCTTAATTTGTCTGGCAATTGAGTTCAGTTATTAGTATGACTATTTAGGAAGGACTCACTCAGCGGTAATGTAAGGTGTCGTTATTTTTAGGCCATTTGAATAATAGATGGGAGAGCAGCAGGGACGTTTGGTCATTCATAAGTAACTGACAGGGTTTCCCAAAGTGCTCGTCTTTATTGTAGACATCAAGACACAATCCAGTTTAGTCTGGTTAGCAGGAACATACATGCAATTAAATTCTTCCAAATGGTTAGCTAAGTGGATTAAAATAATAAAAAAAAAGAAATGAAAAGCAATGTTAAAGTTGAAAAAAAAAATCTGAAAAAAATACATCCAGGAGAAACTTTACAGTGCATATTTGGGCTTTGATTTGTTAGAGATCATTTTTCACCGTACTTTTTATTTATTCAGAAACAAAAAGGCTAAACAAGAGAAAATAACATAATGCGAGACGACAGAAACTCGTCCCAGAGAAGGCAAAACATTCAAATTTATGAAAAGTCTCAAGAAAATGCAAAAAGCCTTTTCGAAACGTAATGGACCGAAAGTGAGCATTTAATAATCGAAAACGCAGAGAAACCCCCTTCACTCCGCAGTGTTCATAAACAATATTTCACTGTGTTCTTATGGGATTTACACACAGGAGGAGTTGAACAAATGGAGATGGGAGGCGTTAGAAGTAAACAGCAGAAACAATTACATCAAGAGCAAGAAACTTTGAGCGGATTCTGTTGGTCTCTGTGGTTCTGAACAAGGCCTGGAGAAAAGGGAATGGACATTTAAGCCGGCGAGAATCCAACGGCGAGAACAGAAAGCCGGCAGAAATTATCCTTCAAGCTTCACTGAGTCCAATACTTTCCTAGCTTCTTTGTACTCCTCTGATTCGGCCAGATCCGCTTCTGTTTCCTGCGCGCACACACACAAAACACACACCCACAGGGTTATTGCAACCACTGCATTATTCCTGACTCCTATTAAAAACATATACTGAGCTAAATGTTTGTCACCATCATTAGGAAACTTGTTACTGGGAGCTAAAATTAGCAGAGCAGAAGTCGCCGAGAGGGACGTCGCGACCGCAAAGCCGACATCTAGTTGAGTGTTTTCTGAGTTCCTGCGGTGGTCGCCGCGGTGATGGCGCCGCTAATGAGCTGTGATGAGCATGTGCACGTCTGCCTCGGTCGTAGAAGAGGGGAGGTTGGCGACTCACACCTGGAGCCGCTCGGCTGCTGCGCCGCGCTAATTGCGCTGACCCTGAGCCGCGCATGCTTATGTTTGCTTCTCGCCATATCAACTTAAATCCCCGGGGGTTTGGCCGCGCTCTCCACTTCCAATGTCGCAGCCGCGCACGAGTTCATTAATGCAACGTGTGCTTTCTGTTCATATCCAAAAGTTCACTTTATTTAAAGCAGTGAAATGGTTGCTGAAGTTCGCTTTCCGAGCAGTTTGTTGTATTTGAGAAGCATTTTTAATCTTAAGGTGCACCAATTGGGAGTTGTCTGGCCGATGTAACTTTTTTTTTTTAAATTACAGATTTTCAAAAAACCGGATCTGCAGATTCAAATTTTGTCCGATACGGATTTTTATGGTCTAAAATGTCACTAACCAAGGAAGTTGCTGAGTTGGCAACAGTGGGATGACTATTGTTAAATGCAAACTTGCAGACGTGGCCTGGTGTGCGGAGCTAACAGACAAAACTTTTGAAGTGGAGCAGAAAAGGACGGTGGCTTATTTTTATACGCTTGCAGAGGTAGAGAAGATCGGTGGATAAGATCGGCTTCACATGCAAGTATCAGCCAATCAAAATTAAGAAAATTTGGGCCAATTTATCAGCCGTCTGCTCTCTCGGTGCACCCTGACTGTAATCAACATGAAAAAAATCTTTGTGGACTGGACTGCTAATGGATCTTTATTCTAAATTGAAATGCAGATTCTGGAGGAATAATCAGTCTAATATTTTACACAATTCATGTTTTTAAACTCTTTATGGCATTATAATAGTTTCTACTGTTACAAAGCTACAAAAATCACATTTCTTATATATTCCAAGTTTAACACTGTTGTGAGATTTTTGACTGCACATTTCAGCAGCAAGGCAGTTCAAAGTGCTTAACATCATAAAAACAGAAAAAGACCCCACATAGTCAACAATTAAGAAAACCACTAAAACACTATATGTTGGTCAATATTTCATTTGTTATGGATGTAAAGTAACAGGTGGGTTTTTAGTCCTGATTTAAAGGATCTCCGTTTCGACTGTTTTGCAGTTTTCTGGCAGTTTGTTCCAGATTTGTGGCACATAGAAGTTGAATGCTACTTACTAGCAACTGCAGCAGGTCTGCATGGGCTACAGTGAGGCGGCGGCGGCAGTCTGGCACCATCATTCTGGACTCCTGCAGCACCTCCATCTGAACACACACACACACGAACACACACACGAACACACACACACACACACACACACACACACACACACACACACACACACACACACACACACACACACACACACACACACACACACACACACACACACACACACACACACGAATTTTTTAAAAATTGTCGTGAAACTTTCCCTCCAATGTCTCGGCCATTGATCTGAACAGCTAGGTACAGGCAGACTGATTGGCCAGGCTTTTGGAACATGGAGGGGAATGTGTCCACTGTGGAGAAACCTTGAGGAGAGGGTCGGGCTAATCAGAGGAACTGCACTACAGTCGAGTGCTAACGTGGAGCCCCATCCCATAAGGAGTAGAAAAGAGTCAGCTGACGCCATCAGATACACTTCTTGACAGAAACTTCCTCGCCAACCCCGCTGTAGCGCCGCAAAGTCAAAAAACACGCCAGACGAGTCGTCTAGGTGCGACAGGGTGAGGCAGGCGAGTGGAGCGACGCTGAAACGAGAGGAAAGTCACGGTGCCCTCCCCGGTGCGGTGGAATGATCCCATCAGGACGGGATGAAGATGACACTTAAAGCGTATTGATTCCATTAAAACATAAACCTCTAAGCCATCCCGCCTCACAAACCTCTCATCTTCAATAATCCATCTGGCCTCCCAATCCGCCCGTTTAACACCGACTAAGCCCGTCGCTCAAAACTGCCACAGAGTCAACAAACCCAACCCAAAAGAATCTCTGATACAAGCTCATCTTTGATTTCTGAACCACTGTGGGTCCCACGTTGAACAGATGGTTTCTTTACATCGTTTTAAAACAATAATGAAAACGGGTAAATCACACATAAAATCGTACTTTTCTCGCAAGTAAGATTTTATATTGACTGAATTTAACATTGCAATAACAGTATAAATTGCTATTAAATCAGAGTGGTGTGACTGCAGTTTTCAGGCCAATCACTGATATTTAAAAAGCCTGATCTGCTGATCAGTGATTTTTTTTTTTGCCTGAAAAGTCGCTAAATGTGGCAACAAAGGAAATAAATCAACAGCAATACATAATAATTGAAAGCACATCATCAATATCGATTATAAGTCTGATAGAATATTCTAGAATTTCAATGAACTCCGATCCAGGACCGCATGGCATTGTTGGGGATGTAGGCAGCAGAAAGGCTTTCACCACTCACCTTCTCACAACGAGCAAAACAAGGCTGCTGGCATCAACTAACTCACTCATCCAGTCTTTGGTTACCTAGCAACAACCTGTTGAGTAACTTACGCAGCAACAGTTTCAGGTTTCGCCACCGTGTCACATAACTGCCTAAAAACCAGCGTGGAGTGAAAACGGGAAAAGACAGGAAAGGTCTCGTCACCGGTTTGGCAGCATTTCAGATATTTAAAGCAAATAAAACCCTAATCAATAACTATTAGGGTCAGAACTTTAGCAAGTTAATTTCAATTAATTACATAGATTTTAACACATTTAGTCACATTTTTTACATGCAAAAGTCCAGAGCCAGAACCTTTGTATTGTGTTTCTAGTACGCTCATAAATTTGACGCACAAGTTTCATCTGCAAACAACAATGGACGACAGAGCCGCTTCTCTTTGCCCAGTGGGGGTCCTTCAAAAAACAATCTGATTGGACACTGGAAAAGACAATTGTATGCAATTAACGATTAAACATTTTAATCTAGTCCTGCCTGTAATAATTATTGATATCAACTAATATGAAACCCTTATATTGTGTTACGTTGAAAACACAGCATGAGATTATATGGGCCTGTAAACTGCTCAATTACAAACATGTGTCAGCAATCATCAAACTACAATAAGCCAACAGGATCTAATCATGTCTGGGTCAGTTTAAAAAAACTCTAATGACCCAACTTGTGGACTGACCTCATTACATATGCAAATAATCAACCAAAAGATGTGAAGCGTTAAAACCAGAGAACCAGTAAAAGTTGAACACCTGTTTCTTGATGAGGAATTCATCCCCTCCCTCTGCTTTCAGGCGTTCCACTTTCTCCTCTTGCTCCTTTGCTTCGTTTATGTAGGAGAGCTCCTCTTTGGCCAGCCTGGAGACGGACGAGAGCAGAGGAAAAGAAAAAAAAGACACGGTTTAAGGCAAAGACACTGTGTTGTTCCCGCAAACATCAAACACTCGAGACACCGGATAGACTGGACCATGAAAGGCAGGCTGTGATGGTCACTTTTTACAGACTGGGCCATTAATCTTCATGCACTTCCACTGACTGAGGGGACACAGTAGGATCATCTCCCTCAGGATACCATGGTACACACCACAGCAACAAACTCCTCTCTGCTGCCAAAAGACCTGTTAACTTCACCCTTTGACTTCATAAAAAACACCCGAGTTTGTATCATTGTTTATTGCGATACGTTTCTTATTGTGATAACCATTCTGATTTATTGGTGTCACAATAAATTCTAATTAATTGCCTTTAAACCAGCCCAAAACTGTCATATTGTTGGGATTGTTAGTTTTACTATTTTCTCCACTGTTTCATCAATGAGAGTAGAGCATTTGTTGTATCGTTTATCATGATAAATGAGAATTCTGATTCATCGCCATCATTCTCACCAACCAAGTCTCAAATGACCTATAAATAACTTAATTCTTGCACCATTTCTACTTTTGATGGGTCACATTCTGGTAAGTGATTAATGAATAAGATAAAAAGCAGTGGTCCCAACAACAACCCCTGTGGCACCCCATAATTGAGAAAAACTCAACTTAGTTAGCATCTGATAGTTTAGTTTTGAAGGCTTTCCGAAAATCAATAAAGACAGCATCGACAACATCACCTGTACTTACCTTTCATTTCCTGTTTCCGTTTATTTAAATCAAATTCCAATTTTAAAGAAGATATTTTCACTTTAAATGAAAAACATCAATCCTCTATCCATTTCTTTTTCTGTATCAACCGTCCATAGTAACTGCATTGAACTATCCGTTTCACATCTGAACATTACTAGCTGGCCCTTTTAATTCACCTTTACCATCTCTCACCCACTCACTCCCACACACTACTACTCCTTTTTAGTGATTAATTGATCATCAATTCAATCCCTAATTTGGACCAAGTCAGCTGGTAAATGGGCCTCCTCTCATTGATTGGTAGTGAAAACAGGCTTGAGTACATTGATAAATTTTGATTATTTATCAATTACGGGCCAAATGGAACTAAATCTATTAAACAGATTCAGAGCCTGATTGGCATAATAGAGTTTGAAAATATCGCTATTGGTAATGATTTCCATCTAATTGTCTTTTTCCGGCTGCGGCCGCTCGTCGGAGTGACAACACAAATTTCATTTTTCATAACATCAGCTGAGTGTAAGTGAGTAATCCTTCATTAGTCAGTCACATTACTGGGGAGCCTCGCCTCCGTGTTGCTCTGCTCCTCGCCTAACCAAGGAAGCCAACAGCACTCTGTCATATTTTACATCAATTACCCCTTATCGTAATGCGCTTCCATCAAGAAGCTTTTAAACAGGCACCATATGTAACGCCGCCTCCTGTCTTCCGCCCTCACCGTCTTGACGCGCGGTGAGTGATGTCGTCTGCTCGGAGAGGAGAAGGTGGCGCGCAGAGGAGGAAAAGACGGAGGAAAGGAGGCTGGGATAATTTAAATAAAACTGAAGGACAGTCTAATAACAAAACGTCCATTCCTCCTCCACCTTCCAGACCGGATGTTAATTTCTTATTTCTCACAGACTTGGGAGCGCAGTGTGAATGAGGGGTGGGGTCGTGGCTGGTTTTAAATAGACCTGCCACCTCGGGCTTAATGGAAAAGGCAGCTCTCTGGAAAATAGGAAAAAAAAAAAAAAGAAGAAAAGGGAATTAAAGCCAACCGACACACACATTCGGCCGCCTTCTCTGGCACTGTATTTTTAAGCCGTGGTGTAGTCTCTGCTGCGACCGGAATGACAAAGGCAAATTACTGTTGTCATTTTATTAAGGGCATCCGCCTCGCCAGGGCCAGGGAGGCGCTGACTGGAATATGACGGGGGTGGTGGGGGGCGCAGGAAGTGGGGCCCGGATAAAAGAGCAAGGCGGGCTTTACCAGGAGCCCGAACGAACGAAGAGGGCGGAGGGACTGAAGACAGAGAGAGGAGAGACAAATAACTGTGTGTGCTTAAACCCAGTGGTCTGATTAAAGGGTCATGTTTCAGAGACGCTTTTGGTCCGGAGCGATTTGAGATTTAATATCTCCTGTCTGGTGCTGAGAGAATGTCAAAGCTCGATACAGTAGGAAGGGGCAAAGACTGCTCAGTGAGACTGCACTGCTGCTTCGCCTCCGATGGCTGCTGCTGGACAGCGTGTGGCATTTCTGCCCCCCCACAACATCCTCTGAGGAAAATCATTATTACGCAAGTCTGCAGGACCCTGCTGGTAATCTAATCCACGTCAGAAACAATCAGTAGCCTGCTGCACAAATCCAATCAACAGTGGGGAATTAGAGGTCTGCCTATCAAAAGAAATACACTTAGCTCATCAAAAATACCAATACATGTTATTATTACTATTATTGTATTATTGTTTTCTCATGAAACCTACATCTTTGTTAGCTTTTATTTATTTATTTTTTATTTTTTTTTAAAAACACGGGTACATCTGGTTATTAAACTTATTTTAATGTTTGCCCAAGAACGCAAATGTTTTTCTGAAATTAGGAATATTGGTTATTTATTCCTCCTCTGGCACTAAGCATGTCCAATTTTATATTTTTATTCCAAAATGCATTAAACAAATTCTACTGCACAATAAATTGTCCCGGAAATGATTATGATAGACGATAATATTGTTGGTTTGAGCAACAAATTGATAATGTTGTAATAATGACAGTTGGTCCTTCTCAAAGATTGATGAACTTTCAATTTTATGAAGAACATTTTACATTGAAACTGGAATTTTTTATAAAATATAAAAAAATAGATTAACAAAGCGACCAAAAACAATAAATAAAACCCCACACAACCGAAGCCATACATTAACCACAAAAATGTGCAAGAAATGTGCCTTTATGTGAATTCAGGGAATATCTGGCACCATTTGCAGCCACATTGAATATGTATTGTTGTTTAATGATTTCTGTGTAATAAGAAAACCATTAAAACATTTATAACCATAAACATTAGTAAGACTGGAGATAAAAGCATCCAAAAGTGATTAAGTATCTAAGTAACATATTAATCACATAAATAAAATTCAGATTATGGGTGATATTTGATCAATTATGTCATGAGTATGTTGCAAGAAATTATTAAAATTAGAAATTACAGCAAGAAATAATTTCTTTGAACTTTGAAGGGAAAGTCTGACAGATAAAACTCATGATGTGGTGCGTTACATAAACAAGACAAATAGGTAAATAGTAAACTAAATTGTATACGTATAATGTAAAACTTATTTGTGGAACATATAAAAGTGTATTTGCAAAATAATTGTAAGTATGAGTTTCAAATTTGATCAAAAATGTTAACTTTTTTTTCTTACTTAATTGTGGAACTTTGACCTCAATACAAGACTGAAAATTACCCCCAACAGAATACAGCTGTCTTGACCCAGATTAAGCTGTTTGGTTCTATTTTCGGTCATATAGTTTGTAGTTTATATTATTACTATTATCATTGGTTAAAAATACATTATCAATAACAACTGAGTGCAACTTATTCTTCATTAGCACATCCAAAATTAAAACAAATAGAGGCAAAGCAGTGCATCACCGGTACTAGCCATCTGCTAGCAGGTTAGCTTACCTCTAGCTTTAGCGCCTCGAGGTTCTACACACAATTTACCAGTTCATTCTTTACAGTCGACGTCTCGCCTTCATTGTCAGTCTGTACCGCTAGAGAGAGTTAAACTCCAACAGAAGCTAACTAAAGATAACCCCATGCTAAGCTAGCTCTTGCGCTCTAGCAGCGATTCGTCATCGGGATATGCTAAGAGCGCACGCGGCAAATATTGCACCGTGTACGGCGAGAAGTTCCTGTATGACTTAGCTGGTTAGCTAACTAGCATTAGCCTGGGGGTTGCTTTTATGAAACCTCCGCCTTCGCTAACTAAATCTTATTTAAGCATAGCAAACAAAATACCTCTTCACGATGCCCGTTTTAATTTTGATCTGCCGTATTCTTGGCTCCGCCATGACTGTAGAAGATGAATGAACTCCGTTGCTGTGTGATCCCTCGAGCTAACTGCAGGAGGAAAGCAGATGGATTCAGGGATGACAAGCTGCTCACAGAGAAGTCTTCTTCTTCTTCTATTTGAATTTTAATGGCGGTTGGCAAGAAACTTTAGGTATGCATTACCGCCACCAACTGGTAAGGAGTGTGGACCACATGACAAAAAAAAAAAAAAAAAAAAAAAAAAAAAAAAAAAAAAAAAAAAAAAAAAAAAAAAAAAATAAATAAATAAATAAATATTACTATATCCTATTAAACAACTTACACTGTTTTAAGAAATAAAATAAGGCCTCATATCCTCTACTTCCTGAATCTTTCTGTAATAAATCAACAATATCAAATTTCATTTTCATGCTACTAAGGTTTCTAATTAAGTTATTTCTTTGCATCAAATAATTCCTACAACTGAAAATAACATGTTCCAATGTCTCATCTTCCCCACAGTCACATTTCCCTGTCTGATGTTTCCCTATTAGAAATAATGATCTATTTAGTCCAGTATGTCCGATTCTAAACCGTGAAATAATTATCTCTTCTCTTCTTATTCTTTCTGTTCTTCTCATTTGACCAATATTCTTTTGAATTTTATATAACCACCTTCCTTTCTTTTCTTCATCCCATAACTTTTGCCACCTCTCTCTTGTTTTTTTTTTAATTGTACCCTTTATTTCTGTTATACTAAAACTAACATTAATATCTATCTTCACCCGGTTAGTACTCTCTTTGGCCATTCTGTCTGCCATTTCATTACCCTTAATCCCGTGATGTGCTGGAACCCAAACAAAATTTACTGTTAGCCCCATCATATTGATTCTGTAAAGTGTTTGTTGTATTTCAATTAATATATCTGGTCTACTATCTGATTTATTATTTTGCAAACTAAATAATGAAGAACTAGAATCTGAACAAATAATTGATTTTAATGGTCTTACCTCTTCCACCCACTGAACTGCTAAAAGTAAAGCAAGCATTTCTCCTGTATACACTGAGACTCCATCACTGATCCTTTTTCCTACTTTAATCTGAAACTGTGGTACAATAAATGCTATCCCTACCTTATTAGCTGTATTTTTTGATGCATCTGTGTAGATTTGTACATAGTTACAATATTCATTTAAGTATTCTTGTATTATATTACTATTCATATTGCTAAATTTATCTTTATTGCTCTTTTCTAAGACGGAAAAATCAACCTCAGTATCATGAATTAACCAAGGTGGAACTGCAGATAATGGAACTGCCTGACATATATCTAACTGACTTAAATTAATTTCATTAACTTTAGAGTTTATTATCCATCCAAAGCTCTTTAATTGTTTCTTTGAATTTTCCCAGCCATGTTTAAGTACCTCTAATGTTGGATGATCCTGACTTTGTCCCTGTAAGTTTGACCAATAATTTAAGGATAATTGATCCCTTCTAAGTTTAAGAGGCATTTCTCCCATTTCAACCTGTAATGCTGCTGTTGAAGATGTTTTAAAAGCACCGGTACATAATCTTAATGCCTGATGTTGAATAATATTTAACTTATGGAGGTTTGAATCTGCTGCTGAATTATAACTTATACATCCATAATCCAAGACTGACCTAATTAACCCAGTATAAATTGCTTTTAATGATTTTCTATCAGCTCCCCACTCAGTTCCAACTAAACATCTCATTATATTTAATACTTTCCTACACTTATCTACTATTTTCTTAATATGCACTCCCCATGTCATTCTTTCATCAAACCACATTCCAAGAAATTTAAATTGTTTAACCCTTTCTAAATCCTGTCCATATAATTTTAATTTAATTTTTCCATCAACTCTTTTCCTTGTAAAAAACATAATTTTAGTTTTCTCTACAGAAAGTTTAAAACCCCATTTATACGACCATTTTTCTACAGCTAAAATTGCTCCCTGAAGTTTTTTAACAATAAATTCTAAATTTCTTCCTCTTTTCCACATTGCTCCATCATCAGCAAAAAGTGAAAATCCCATTCCACCCTCTACTTCTTTAAACATATCATTAACTACCACTGAAAACAATAACGGACTTACTATACTACCCTGTGGTGTCCCATTTTCTATATTCATACTCTCAGAATAGTCCTTCCCTATCCTCACTTGTATTTGTCTTCCTTCTAGAAAATTTTTGATCCATCTAAACATATGACCATTTATACCCATTCTTCTCATTTTAATTAATAACCCTTCCCTCCACATCATATCATATGCTCGCTCAATATCAAAAAATATTGCCACAACACTCTCTTTATTCACTTGAGCCTTTCTAATCTCATGTTCTAAACATAAAATTGGATCCATTGTACTTCTCCCTCTTCTGAAACCACTCTGATAAGATGATATAAGTCCCTTCTTTTCCATATAATATATTAATCTTTCATTTATCAATCTCTCCATTATCTTACATAAGTTGGATGTTAACGCTATTGGCCGATAATTTTCTGGTTTGGATTCATCTTTTCCTGGTTTTCGAATTGGAATAATCACTGCTTCCTTCCAACTTTTTGGTAATTCTCCATCCTCCCATATCCTGTTGTACATTTCTAATAAAATATTTTTAGAAGACTCACTTAAATTACTAACCATAACATAACAAATTTGATCTTTTCCTGGAGCTGATAGCTTACATTTTTTGAGTGCCATATTTAATTCATTTATTGTAAAATACATATTCAATGGATCATTTGTATCTTCCATTTGTTGCAATAAATTCTTGTTCTCCAATATTGTCTTTTGCCTTCCTTTTTTCCCCTCTTCACTAATATTTTCAGAACTATGGATTTTAACAAAAGTATTTACTAACATTTTTGCTTTTTCTATATCAGTAACTGCTGTTATTTCTCCATCATTTAGTATTGGATATCCACTTATTCTCTTAATCCCATTCATCCTTTTAATTATTGCCCAGACCTTAGAAATATCTGTCTCCTTCCCTATTGAATTACAAAAACTCCTCCAATAATCTCTTTTTGCATTTTTAATAATCCTTCTTACATTTGCTTGCAATTTCTTGTATTCATTCAGATTCTGAAAATTATGATTTCTTTTTAATACTTTGAATGCTTTATTTCGTTTTTTTATAACTTTAGTACATTCTGATGTCCACCAGGGCACCAACCTTCTGTCTCTTCTCCCGCCTTCCTTCCTTATAGCCTGATCAGCTGCTTCAAGTATGGCATTACTTATAAAAGAATTTAAATCATCAATACTACTATTCATGTCTACTTTTAACATTTTTATTTCACTACTTTTCCTAAATTTTCCCCAGTCCGCAGACCTAAAAGACCACTTCTTTATCCCTTTTATACAATACCTCTCTATATTTAGCTTTACTTCCATCCTAATAGGATAATGGTCACTTCCTATAGTTGTTTTATTTAAAACTTGCCATAAACAAACCCCTGCTAAACAATTTGAAACTAATGTTAAGTCAACTGCTGACTCTGTGTTATCTCTAAAATTAATTCTAGTCCCACTTCCATCATTTAAACAGACCAAATTTTTAACATCCATTATTTCTTCTATTATATCCCCATTTTGATCATTATGATGACTCCACAAAGAGCTATGCCCATTAAAGTCCCCACACCAAATAACTTTACCCTCTAGAAATACCCCAATTTCCTCCATTAAATCTAATGATAGTCTTTTACATGGATTATAAAAGTTGATTATTTTAAATCGTCCATTTACTGTCCAAATTTCAGTAATGATATATTCTAACTCTCTTCCTTTAGCTAATAATCTAAACTGAATTCCTTGTTTAATAAATGTAATACACCCTCCTCCAGATCCCCCCTCTCTGTCTCTTCTAATGCTTTCATATCCTTTTATAACAAAATCAAGATTTGGTTTAAGCCATGTTTCTTGAATACATATAATATCTAAATCATCTTTATACTCTCTAATAAATCCTTTAAATTCCTGTCCATTTGCAATAAGGCTTCTAGCGTTCCATTGTAGGATGATCAGTTTTTATCTTCCTGTCCTTCGACCTTTCCTTCTGCCCCTAACCTCGTATTTATGTGTTCCCAAGATATGTCCTTAATACCAAAAAACCTCTCTGCCCCTTTCACAATTATTTTGATTTTTTCTGTTTTGTGCTTAACTTGATCTGTACAATTAATTACATATGCAATGAACAATAGAATTTTTTCAACTGTTAACCCAGTTTCAGTTCCACTCGGTCTCTGTTCTGTTGTTGGGTTTGGTTGAACTTTCCTTATAACTTCCTTAGGTTTCACTCTTTTAACAGCTTCAGCATAACTTATATTATTAGTAGCTTTGACTTGTTCGATTTCCATTGCTTTCCTTCTGACTTCACATCCTCCATAAGTCACCCTATGTTGCCCTCCACAATTACAACACTTATCCTTCCCATTTTTACATTCATCATAATTATGCTCTCCTCCACACTTTGGACATCTTTGTTTTCCCCTACATGCAGCTGCAATGTGTCCATATCTCTGACATTTATAACACCTGAGAGGAGGAGGGATATATGGCCTTACAGGGAAGCACATACACCCGACTCTTACCCTTTCAGGAAGAACTTGTGTTTGAAACTCCAACATTACTGAGAGACTTTCCACCCTTTCACCTTCCACTGTTCTCATCAATCTTTTGATTTTACTTACTTCACCTCCATTAATACTGTGTCTAAGTTTTTCTAGATCTTCACCAACTGGGATACCTGTGATCACTCCTCTTACCACTTTACCCTCTCCCAAAATCTTTATCTCAGTAATCAGTTTTTTACAAATACTGTGGGCGTTCATCACCTTGTTTTTCTGTTCTTCATTCCTCACTGTGATCAACAGATTCCCATCTCTAAGAGTCTTAGCAAGTGTCAGATCTCCAAACTTCTTTTTTAATTCTCTTGACAGAGCTAACGGACTAAGTTGTATCCCTTCATCCTCCTTCCTAAACTTTATGATCAACTTAGTTTCCTGCCCAACAATCCTCTTGCAACCTGCATTATTTTCATCTGAACTATTTTCTTCTAGACTCCGTTTGCTACTACTTTGTGTCTCCACCAACCTTTCTTCCTTTCTACTTCGTTCTCTTCCTGATCCTCTACTACCACGTACTGGAGTCCAGTCACCAAAATCCATTTCATCGTCTCCCTCATCCTCAACTTGAGTCGCCATAGCAGTCCAGTCACAAACCAGTTTATGCCAACCGCCAAGATCAGCTGTTTCTGTATCAATTCTGCTCTGTCAACTCCGCGATCCACCTTCGTTAGCCTGCCAACCGATGATCCTCCACAGAGAAGTCGATCCGCGGAGTAGATTGTTATTGAATTTTCAGGTCTGAGTGGCAGGTCGAGTGAGAGCCCTATCTGAGTGAGCTGGTCTGTACCTCACTTGATTTCAAATAGAGCTATCAGTGATTTACAATTTATAAAAGCTTTGTAAATTATTATATTATATTATATTATATTATATTATATTATATTATATTATATTATATCTGTTGATAATTTTAAGACTTTACCACTGCAACAGTACCAGCAAAAGAATTTAAGAAAGAGTTTAAGTTATAGTTAAAGAGTTAAAAATCAGTGGCAAAACTAAGATTATTATTTCATGTTCACAGATTCAATTGAACTGAGCTTGATCTGTTGCCCATAAAAACTGGTTTTAAAAATGTGTGTCACGATGGCAGAGGAATTCTAAGGCAAAACAAAGTTGGTTCTAAAAGGTGTCAAATCCACACCACACTTTTCAAATTTTTATTTATACAAAAAGTCATCTTCTATTGATTTTACACTGTTGCACTACTGTATGTTGGTCGATTATATGGAAAGTTTCAGGGAATATGTGAATGTAATTTCTGGGAACTGTACTTATCCCAACATACACCAGTGAAATTTGAGTGAACACTTGACCACTTTTGTACAATCCATACAATACGTTTTTAAGTTAGTAAAAAAAAGTTTAATAAACCATATCTAAAGCACAAAATGAGATCCTGAGTGTCCCACTGGGAACCCAAACAAAAACCACCTTTCATCTGAAACGTTTTTCAAAGTAAAATCTTTAAATGTCCTGTTCATTTACAGTGCACTGCTTTCATATCTGCCTTTGCGATTACTTTGAACAAGAATTAAACACTCCACACTGAAATGTGTCAAATAAAAGGTTATAGACCAAATAAAGAAATGTATTTATTTACACAGTGTGCCACCTAAGCTAAACAATTGACATGCCTTTACAAAGCTGTTTTACAGCGACAGCGCATTCAATATCATTTGAATCTGTCTGCGTCTCGTATTGATTTGTGTGATCACAGAGAAAAGAATCAATTTCATAGCATTATCCAAGGCAACTTATGTCAAAAATATGTACTGTATTCTATGCAGTTTAGATTTTTGCCATGTGCTAATCACGATAAAGGTTTATGTACTTAAACAGCTCTCTTTTATTAATCATACTACTGAGAAGGAGGCTAAAAACTCATGCTAATATCAAAAGTGTTCATTGAAGCTGAAAGTGATGAATTTTGTACAAGCTAAACTTCTTCTATAAGAAAACAATATATAAATCAGAATTGATGCACATTAAAAAGCTCTTAATAGAGCATATGTTTATTCGTTTCGCAAAATACAAATAGGCTTTTGACAATGTTCTAATCTTTGTTGTGTGATGATGAAAAGCAAATGTGGGCAAAGAAATCCATTGTGAAGGAGGAAATACAGTGAATGTAAAGGCATTCAATTGCTATCAAGTTTCTTGGATAAAAGCAGAGGAACTGTTTGTGAAGATTAATGGATCAGAAGGAGATTTAAAACAATTCTGTGGAAAGAAATCATCACTCAGCATTTAAAGGGCAGAATTGTGTAAAATAAACTTATTTTGAGCTTTACATCATGTTATAATGTTATTTCCTCATCAAAAACACACCTAGAGTGTTGCCTTGATTATTTCATGCATATTTGAGAAATCCTTTAATCTCCAGTGGCAACCACTCAGCTGTGCAAAACGTCTGAGTGGACCTAGCTCCGCCTCCAAGGACGAAGCTCCTCCTCTGACCTACAGTTTCCGAACTCCCCGGTAACTCCATACTCTCCCTCCCCGGTATCCACACTCTGCTCCTTCAAACTAGCTAGCAGCAATTAGCAAACACTTGGTGGAACTGGATCTGCTAAGCTAATTATAGGAGCTACTTCTCAGTGAAACTGTGGTTTAAAACAAAAGGTAAGCTTTTTTTTTTTTTTTACCTTTTTGTTTAAGTAAAAAAAAAACTTGCACTCAGATTTGTCTTGCATTTAGACAAATCTTGTTGCGTTAGTGCCACTAAATCTGCTTATTTGAATAATGTACAAATGAGATTAAACTAGATCGTGTCAATATTTCTTAATAAAGATTAATATTTCATTAGGTATCCTCATTTTTTATTACTGTACATAAAAAAATACAGATATATAATATTTGGACTTTTTTTAAGCTGCTACTTTCCTGTTCTTTAAAATACATACAATTGTCCACTCATTCGAAGACAATATGAACAATCTGTCAATTTGTACTAAACATTGACAATTTTTGCGCACAACTCCTCATTTGAAATGTTACTACGATTAAAAAGACATGTAAGCTGACATAGACTGCAAATAAACAGAAGGTATAGTGCTGACTTTCTCTGCTCAAGAGCACTAATTCAGTCCAGGCTATCGCGTGATTGCATCTGAGTGGTGGTGGTGGTGGGTGGGGGAATCCGGGGCTCGTTCCCTGCATCTCCATGGCCGTTGATTATTGGTATTTTCCGAGTTTTCCAAACTAATAAATGGCACTATCAAGCATTTGGAAGCGCCGGGAGACTGCAGACGGGCTGCTCGGCCTAATTGATATTGAGCGCGGCGCTGGTAGGCGCGGACGGGGCCGCTGCTGGGTAATTTGCAGTTTAATCAGCGTTTGTAATGAGGGCCGCTGATTAGCGCGCGCTGAAAATAAAAGAGAGTTACAAGGAACGTCTGTCAGAGTCCAGCGATAATTCCCCACTAATTGTAATGATTAGAGAGAAAACTGGATGACTTTGGAGTTTTCTATCGCTTCGTCGTGACACTATGTGTTAGAGCTATACGCTGCGTGTTCCCGCGCCTTGTCCTATACGTGTCAATTTATTCTGGCAATCCCCCCTCCCATCAGAAATGACTTTTTTTTTTTTTTTTTTTGCATGCGCACCGGAGAACAAGGCGGAATAGAAGAGATTTGATTATCAAACGAAAACAGCTCATTTCTGACAGGGGGCCTTTCAGGTGGGTTTGAATGAGGGTTTGTGTGTGTGTGCGTGTGTGTGTTGGGGATGGGGGGCGGGGGGGGTGTTGGATGGACTCTGCGGCAGAGAAGGGAAGAGATGTATTCCTCGAGACGTGCCTCGACCACTGCTGGAATAGCAAATGTGAAATTAGTGAGAAATGTGTGCATGAACGCCTCTGGTCAATTAGCGGGGAGAGGAAGAAGAGGCAGGAGGCGAGAAAAATCAGCTGGTGCTCTCATAGTGCAGGCCTGACTGGTAGAGAGGGAGAAGGAGAGAGAGCACACACACACACACACACACACACACACACACACACACACACACACGCACACACACATACACACAGCTGCGGTAGCAACCCCTCCACCCAGCCTGCTGGCCGCCCTCCCTTCTCCTCTTTGAAGCTTTATGTGATTCCCACTGAATTATAATGGAGTTGGAGGAAATAACTTCTCTGACTGTGATGATGACCAGAAAGAAAACTCTCAACTCACATTGCTCCCTTTAGTGCAATTTAACGAACTGTAAATATGTTTTCCTGCTTTATTAGGTTTTGATTGGCTTTTTTAAATGTCGACCTTTTCCCTGTTTGGTAATGGACACTGAAGGTCTTGTTTTCTAAATATACTACTCAGACCTGCTACTCCAAGATACAAGTAAGCTAGGTCATATCTTAAGACCTCCAGGACAGCAGGGGGCACCCTCAAAAAGAGTTTTGTTTCGCACACAGAACATGTTCCTTGTTGCCATACCTTGTTGCTAGGCCTGTTGCAATAAGCAATAAATCAATGAATCAATTAATCATATGATCAATTAAAACGAACTCAGTAATTTCCATTTTCATGATTTATCGCTTCTCTTTTCTCTCTTTCTATAAAAACTGGAGGATAAAAGTCATCACTCCAGTGCATTGGTCTCAACTAGCACTTGACAATTTTGTTTGCTGTCTTCATAATTCATTTTATTTGTTATTTTGTTTATTTTTAATATTTAAAATGTTGTCCAGTGTTAAACTTTAAATTATTTAAGATAAATTTAAAGTTCATCCTAATGAACTTTATATTCTTTTGGATTTAATGTTTATTAATCTGTGAGCATGGGTTCTTGCATTATTATACCATTTCCATAATATTACATGAATATGATCTCCAAATAACAATATTATTGTTTGTCATAATTACTTCTGACAATTTATCGTCCAGCAAAATTTGTTATTGTGACAGGCCTACGTGTTGCATTTATTTTAGAAGTTGTAACATGGTTCTGAGAATAACGTAAAACAACAAAGTTAACTGTTTAAATAGGTTATTTAGGGTTCTATCTATCTTTCTGTTTCTGTGTGAATTTTGACATTTTAATAAAATGTTGGGTAAATTTGCAATATTTTTGCCCAAAATCATCTCGGTGCTTAAGTAGAGATGCTGTAAAAAAAAAAAAAAAAAGAACTATTCTTCACTGTCAAGACAGAAGTGCCAAGCCGAATGAGGCAGCTGTTAAAGTTTCAATATTTGGATGGCCAACACACACTCAACGGCTTCATTCACTTCCTCCGCTGCCATTGCTAAAACTACAGACTACAATCCTAAAATGGCACAGAAAATTGACATCATTGTTCACAACTTCTCCTTCTGTTTGCTGATTGGACCGGTAAAAAAAACAACAATCTACTGGAGGGATCCAAGTGAATGGAAGAAAGCCCAGACTGATCTGTGAGTGGATAAATGGGGGAACAGTGCTTCTTACGGTCGTGCCAGTCCCACGTACCCTCTATGTTCATCTCCATACATACATCTTTTGGTATGTATGTATGGACATACTTTACAACACAAACACTGTATAATGATATGTAATAATTCAAAACTAAATGGACGTTTGTAGGTACAAAACTGAAGTTGTCATTTACGAAATAGACTAAGTTCACACAGCAGGTAAAAGCGACCTAAGTCAGATTTTTTGCCCCATATTCAACTTTTTCATGGCATCCAATTCTGATCTTTTCACTCTCACAAACCCCAAAAATCCAATTTGTGCCACTAAATGGTGTTAAATAGTATACTCATCAGATTATTTTCAAAGTGTCTGTAGACTAAACAGTCATGTTGCATATTATCCCACGTCTATGTCAGCAATGTGTGATGTGTCATAATTCTGCACCAGAATAAATCAGACGCTGTAAATCCATGCATAAACAATGGCAAACATTGAATTTATAAAACAATTTTTTTAACATGTGGAATTAGGAACATGTTTTGTTGTTGTTGTTGTTGTTGTTTTACTTTAAATTTGCCAGTAAAAATTTAATCTGCAAAAATATTTGGTAACACTTTATTTGAAGGGGCGTGAATAAGACTGTCATGACACCGTCATAAACATGACATAACACCTGTCATGAACATGAATAAGCCTTCATGAATATTTATGACTGTTGTCATAAAGCATCATTCGGTAAATTATGACACTTTTAATACAAAGTTGACATTATTTCTTAGGAACAAAAATGTTCCTAAGAAAGTTTGAAGTAACAAGTGCTGTACACAACTGTACACCACACTTTTCAGAAATTTGTTGCAAACAAGTTTGTGAAATTGACTTGTGCTTGCATTCCACTTTACAAGAAGTCATATTTGTTCTTTTGATAGAAAATGACAAAATGTTGAAAAGTTTGCAAAAGTCGAAAATTCTCAACTTTTGAAATATTTTTGAAATTTCTTTGTTCTTTCTAGAAATATTCTTAGATTAATTTCAAAATATCTGAGGGTTTTCAAGCAAGTTTTCTGATTTTTCAAACTCAGAAAATGTCCTTGTTTTTCTTCCAGAAAATTTCTGAGATCAATCTAAAAAAAATTCTGAGTCCTTTCAAGCAAATCTGCAACTTTTCAAAGTCAGAAATTTACTTATTTATTTAGAAAATGTCTGAGATTAGTCTAAAAAATGTGGAGATATTTGGCGGAAATCTACTTTTTACTTTTCTGTCTACAATTGTCCTAATACGCCGTCATATGTGTATACTTTTGCAATGTATCATAAATAAAGTAACTGAGATTGAGTTTCTCACTCGGTTGGAAAGAAGCGTCTTTGCCCACCGTTTCAGGGACCCCAGCGGTTCTCTTTGGGATTCTGTCTGGTAAAAAAAAAAAAAAAAAAAACCCTATTAAAATGCAAAAAAGCCTCCCTGGGCACTGCAGCTGCACAGATGACCTGTTCGGTACCAGGTGTGATGTGCCACTACGCTGACCTTCTCAATCTGATCCTCTGGTGGGGCGGCGCGGCGCGACAGGGACCGGACGAGCCGGCAGGGGCCAGCAGGAGTTGGCGATCGATTCTCCAGCAAGGGGTTATCTATATGTGGTATTTTAATGTCACGGAGTCAGGCCAAATTGATAGTGATAAATATTTGCCGGAAGATTAGGTGAGGAGGAGTGTGTGTGTGTGTGTATGTGTGTGTGTGTGTGTGTGTGTGTGCGTGTGTGTGTGTGTGTGTGTGTGTGTGTGTGTGTGGGGCGCTCCATCTCAGACCTGTAACCCCGGCAGAGCTGTTCCTCTCTGTGTCGGATTAGCCCCATCCATCCAGTGTCAATGGCTGTCTTGTTGAGAAAATCAGTGGGTAAACACGGCTGACAGGGAGAGACAGAACAGTGAGTGTGTGTGTGTGTGTGTGTGTGTGTGTGTGTGTGTGTGTGTGTGGGTGTGTGTGTGTGTGTGTGTGTGTGTGTGTGTGTGTGTGAGTGAGTGAGTGTGTCGGGGTGAATATATGTGTGTTAGGTGGTGGATCGGCGGCTGATTACTCATACAAATAGACTCCCTGGTCTCTTTGGAAATCTGTTTTCTCTGTTCACCTTATCTCCTCTCCTTCTTCTGTCCCTCCTATATTTACTCCCCTCCCTGCTGTCTCCGAGGACCACCCCGCGCCCCGTGCCTCCCCATCCCTCCTCTGGTTCTCCCCGCCACCTGTCCTGCTGTTCCCACTTTGTCCCCATCAATCACTGCGGCATTGTGTCCTGGATGTTATATAGAGTGACTTAATATCCCCCCCTTCATCTCTATTCACTCCTAAAATCATTCTCCATGAGGGTCCAACCCTGCAGCTTCACATATGACCATGAGTGTGTGCGTGCGTGTGTGTACTTGTGTTTGCAAGAACAAAATGCAGAGTTAGAAAACAATACAAAAACCACAATATGCCACTTGAAACAAGTTCAGACTATTTTCTGAATTGAGTCTCCTAAAAAATTTTGATACTAATTTGGTTTGCATGACATCTTGTTACAGAGATCTTCAAATTAACAATGATGCTGATTCATTAAAAATGTGTGTCCTAAAACTCTGGACTGCCCCCTTTTTAATCTGAGTCTGTCTTCTTCCACCTCTAAACATCGATCTTTTTTTAGGAGTCTCCACATTTCCTCAATAACCCCTATGCCCAAATATGACAAGCAGCATTGAGCGCCCATTGTGGTGAAGCTGCTAAATAGAGCTGCACAATGCACAAAATCGCAATCAGTGCAACATCACAACCACAGAGGAATGCTTGGAAGCAGAATTCGGTCAGCTATTACATTTCAAACGCTATGAATTCACACCCTGCATGGCGGTAAGACGCTTGGCAAGTTGGATGGATTTCTAGATTCCTTGATGATATAGATAAAAGCAGCAGGAAAATGCAAGTATTATGAACAATAGGCTTGAATATAAACAGTAGATATTTACTAGAAACTAGAGGAAGTACATCAAACACGCTTTAGTTTGTATTCCTTCTGTGGACATATTCATCCATCCATTGTCTTCTGCTTATCTAAGATCAGGTTGTGGGTGCAACAGTTGAAGGAGGGAACCCCAACTTTCCTCTTTCCAGCATCATCCTCCGAGGTATTCATGGGATGCACAGTCCCTCCAGCGAGTTCTGGTTCATCCTGGTCTGATTCATGAACCACCTCAGCTTATTGCATTGAATGCAGAGAAGCAGCATCTCAACTTTGAGTTTCTCACCTTCTCGTCCCGGTCCCTTCACACACAGCAGAGAATTGCGTGCTGGAGGTCATGCCCTGAAGAAGCCAACAGAACATCAATGTCATCAACGTCCTACCCAACTACTTGAGATCCAGTGAATGACCAACACATAAGGGATCAGTGATAAGGGGCAGCTACGGTGGAGTCCACTGGGAACTGTTGTGGTCTCAGAGGGTTTTTATGACCTGGCATGGAGAGATGGTTGGATTCGTGGACGTAAGTGGCTGTGATTTGATGGATGGGCGAATGAGTGAGTTCCTCTAATCCCGAAGATTTGCTAATGGGAGCTGATGGCTGTGACGCTCCTGAAGACAATGGTGGATGATGTAGGTTTGAAGGAGATCCAGAGCAAGGTGAAGTTTGGAAAAAGGAACCAGTGTGGTTCCTTTTCAATCAGGTGTCACCTGATTGAAATCAATCAGGTGACACCAAATGGTTGCCGCTTAAAAGTCACACCATGCAAAGGAATTGATTACAGCCAGGTACGAAGGCACCAGCAGGTGGATTCTGTCCTCCAGAACAGACACATACAACCACTAACATGAATCTTAACAGGAACAGACTCGACTTTGAGCTAAGAATGCGAACACATCTCTTTCTTTGGGCATGCAAGGATTGGATAGTGGTTTCAAACTCCAGTCATCAAGTGCCAGTATTTCACATGTGTCTCTTGATCTACACACTGGACCTAAATGACTAAACTGCCTCACTAGTACAGAGCTAATCTCTACAGAGCTCTGCTAATGAGCTAATATTGAAGCCATGTGTGCTGAAGGAAAGAAACATCTAAACGTTGAAGGAGACGGGGTCCTGAAGACTGGAGTTTGAGACCACTAAAGGTCCCCAGATATCCCATAGTTCCACAGCAACCCCATCCCAAAATTATCTGGACACCAGATCTAACCGGAAAGATAATATCAAAAAATAAGCAACATTCTCAATTCAAAAACCCTTTTTGCTGCTAAATTATTGAATGAACAGACAGAACAAACAGAATATGAGCTCAATAACAATATTTGTTTTTAATCTGTTAGGTTATGCAACCATCAGATTGGTGCAAAGTGCTATCCAACCCTTTCAGCTTTCAGGTGTTTCAGGAACAATCCCTCCTAGAGCTTCTCTGAAAAAATGTGAACTGTGGACGCTGACGTTAGAGTTTGGGGCGTCTGTGCTGCTGCAACATGTTTAGCAATGTGACGCTATTTTAGGCTTGAATAGTGTAGCTGATAGGCTAACATCTTTTAATGCAACTTGAACACAAAAATAGTATTTTCCAAAGTCCCATCAGATTGTTTTTTGAAGCAAAAGTTGAACGCAAGAGAAGTGAAGTTTGTTGTCCACCGCTGTTGTGCGACAGTTTTCAGGTTGTAACGGAAACACACGAATATAAAGGTTCCTCTCTGAACTTTTGTATGTAAAAGAAAAAAATCAAATAAATAAGTGATTGTGTTAAAATTCTTAACGCATTAGAACAATTCATTGAAATTTAATTAATCAAAATTAAAACATCAAAATTTATCTCAGAAGGCTTAATTTTTGGCTTGCCTAACATACTGTTTGGATTGAACACAGATGTAATAAGTTACATCTACTTAACACACTCTCAAAAATATCTGATGGATCAGATCTTGAACATATAAGACAATTCCAGTCCACTCAGTGACTTGGTCTGTTGGGGTTTATTTTCATTTACATCTACCTGAAATGCATTCATGTCTTTTAGTCTTGTATTCAAAATGAAGACATCACGTCTCCACCGTCATCCCCGTGTTTTATGAAGGGTCCCTGACAAATAGGGGCTCCTCGCCACGCTCGGGCGGCCCCCTTCACTCTGCTCTCGGCTTGTTTACATAGCACCAGGACCATTTCCACAGATTAAACAAATCACCACCCGAGGGGGACATCCATAATCCGCTAACGGGTCACCCACAAGACAGTTAGAAACCTCTGTGCCTGGCGGTGGGGGTGGGAGAAATGTCCGTGTCCAAAGATGACCTTCTCTGAATGCAGCACCTGCAGCTGTGAGCGGTTTATTACGCCACAGCAGGAAGAAGAAGAAAAAATAATAAAAGGAAGAAAGAAAGGCTTTGTCACAAGATGTTTTATTAGATTGTTATTAAATGGTTCATTGCAATAACAAGACAAAAACAGATATTTCTAAAAAGCCAAACCTCAGTCTACTCTGTTAACGCCAGGCCCAGCGTTAAGAACCCATCACCATTTATCAGCTTTTATTGCCACATGAAAGACTTTGAGGCAGCCATAATAATAGCAGGAGCCGTTTCTCCAACAAATAGAATGGCCAGTGAAATAGATCAGTAAAACACAGAGTGGATCTTGGACCAATTTAATTCATCATTCCACATTACGGCCTTATGAATTGCTCAAATTTGATAACAAGCTCTCAATTCGCTCTATTATGTAAGCTAAATTAGACTTTGCATTTTAAAAAAGAAAAAGAAGAAAAAAAAAGTTGCGGGGTTAGTCAATGGCTTCTTGAATGAAACGTAATTTGCGAGAGAATTTGTTGTATCTGTCACAAATATTCGCAATTAGCAGCGGTAATTATTTGATAGTTTCTGCAATTACCGGCCTAAATGGTTAAATTCGGAACTGTGTGGAGGCCTAATTGGCCTAAATGTGATATTTTGCATATTTGCATAATGAGGAAATTGGTAGAAAATTGTGTTCATTCATTTGTGAAAAATCCTATGAATTTTATGAATTCCAAAGGCCTGCGCCTGCAGTCTGTGACTTTGCCGGCTGCTCCCCGAGGAGCCCAAGGGAAAGTGGGGCACAGGCAGGGCGCCAGGTGGAGGTGCATTAAAAAGGAGAGAGGAGAAAGTGAAAGTGGCCTTTTACAGAACTTCACGTCTGCAGCCACAAACTATGTCAAGCTAGCCTGGAGTAGTCATTATGATACTTAAACCGACACTGTAAACAATGAATTCTGGCGGGATTAGCCATTCACGTCATACATTTTAATGAGTTTAAGTCCAATGTTAAATGTTGGCTAGATTCTAACATTTCCAACCTTATTTTGGTAATGACTCCAACCTAAACCATTTGACTGGAATATAAGTGGAGGTGTTGAGTAATGTGGGGCGTCCAGTGGAACATCACAGTGAAGCATTTGGATAAAACGTTGTCTTTCAGAAAAAACGTCACGAGTTCGAATCTCATAATTGGGTCTTTTTAGATGGATTAGCATGTTCTTCCTCTCACAACCAAAAAAAAAAAAAAAGATTGTTACATGGAGTGAATACTCTAAATTGATGGACTCTCCCTTTTAAGCAGTGTTTTTTCAGCCTTACGCCTGCCTCTTGCCTATTGGTCGCTGGTGACGTGAACCAGCACACCACCAGGTTAAAGACAGTAGATGATTATATGGGTTATGTCATGAATTACTTTATCACTTTACTAGATGTGGTGAATTATCATCAGAGTTGTGGTTGAGAAGAATTGAAATCCCATTTTTAGCTAGCTTAGCAACAATGCTAATGCTGAAGTCCAACTTGCTACCAAGCTAGGCCTGTGAGCTAAGTTACGAACAGCGGTTATTGGGGAAAAGTTTAATACACCCTCTTGTTAGAATAAACTTAAATAGTCTATCACTTTTTTTGCTGGGTTATTAATCAATTATTTTTTTATTTTCAACACTGGAGGACAAACTGGACGTGCAGAGCAGCTAGAATTGAGCTAGTTGAGTCAGTCCATTTTTAAAAAAGTCACTATTTAACTAAGTTTGTTTTATTTTTAAACTTAAATATCAAACTGTTTTCTTTGAAGACATTAGTGAACAAATAGGATTGTGAAGGTCAAAGAGCACAGCGATAACGTTCTGGAAGAGTTTGAAGCAGGGCTGGGTGAGATAAATGGAAAACAGAAATGGGAAGAGTGTGGTACTGAACTGTTGAGCAATGAAACTTTCAAAGGCAGCAAATCTCTTTCCACAGCCAGAATGAAATTAAATGGTTTAGAAAAATACACAGAATCAGTGGCAGGGCCTGGAAATGGGTGTTTACGGACGCCTTCCTTCCAGTGTGACTGAGCTTTTAGAATTTCCCAAAAACCACTTCAGCTACGACCCATACAAAACTTACAGAGACGTCCGAAAGACTTCCCACTGCCACTGAGGTGAAAGTTGGTTCAATGAACCGTTGAATGTGGAGGCTGAACACAAGCACACATCTCACTGCTCCTTATATAATATTTAACACCATGAGTCATTTCCTTCCATGAAATGTGAAAACGTTCATCTTTCAAGTACTACAAATTAATTCACTCTGCACACATAAACACCAAACCACTTTCGATTCTATACTTGACTGTTTATTTTTCATTTTCCAAAGAAAAGAGCAGATCATTCCCTCATCATCTTAACGGGAATCACGTTTGTTTGTGTTTTGTGCTTCAGCAATCGTCCACATCAATTAAAAATCTGACAGTTTCAATTAAAACAATACAGGCCGACAATATTATGACGGGGTTCCCGTTGCCTCAAAGCGAACAGCTCAGTGTGAAGGTTGAGCGGCTGGATCATGGGGGCCTGACGGGGAGCTTTCGAGGGCGCACCTCTTTCCCCCTTTATTGTGCTTCCCTGTCATTACCCAGAACCTCATAAAGCTCATAGACAATAATGATTCTGCCATAGACTGTAATGATCCCACCATTTCATGGGGTATTACACTATAATGATGATAGTCCCCCCTTCCTTATTGCCCCCACCCTTTAACATTTGCATCCCATCCAGGCTTTAGTTGCCGAGCTGCACCTCCATCTTACCTGGCACGGGTAATTTATAGAGCAAAGGCGTGAATAAGACTCTCTGGAATAACATGATCCACCACAAAGATTTATTACGAGATCGTAAACCCCGAGAAGGCAAAAAAAATAATAATAATAATCCAACTGCATGGGAGATTTTTTTTTGTGGTCAGTGTTGAGAAATAAAGACATCCATGAGAACCCACCAATGACAGCAAGATAAAATATGATGGTGAGAGGTTGGAGGGATGGGGCGGAGGGGAGGGGGACCTGGGAGGGAATTAGGGGTGTGGCAGAATCATAAAAATGCTTGAGAGGGAACGAGCGGAGAAGTGTAAAAAAAAAAAAAAAAGAAAACAAACTCGAGTGTAGACGTGCTCTTTGGCCCAGAAATTTTTTACTCCACCGTTCTTTACAAACAGAGAGACAACGCGCGGCGCCAAGACGACACACACACACAATCGTAGAAAGGGAGTGGGGGAGGGGAGGTGGTGAGAAAAAAAAAACAACAAGCCTGTGCGTATTTTACTCTGAGAGTTAATGGGAATAAAATACCTTGGTGGATGAGTGCAGATGTGTTTGATACAAATAGTCATTTTCCTATTTGCTGCCTCATTGAGCATGATGAATGATGGGAGTCAGGGAGGCGGCGTGATGAATGGCAGCACCTTGGCTCCATTGCATGCCCTATTGATTCTCCTTCTTTATTACTCCTACAACCCAGCTGGCTGCTCCTGCCCTCCCTATACTCTCTGTTCTCCATTGACGGGGGAGAAGAGGAGGAATAGGTGTGTTTGGTGGAGAGGTTGGTGGTTTGGGGGATCTTCTTCCTACTGTAAGACCCCGCCTCTTACAGGAAAAAAAAAAGAAAAAAAAGAAAACGCAGAGCTATGTGTGTCTGTGTAAACATGCAGGTGAACAAGCACAATCTGTGTGTGCATGTGTGTGTTTGTGTGTTATTTGCAGTCTGCTGGGAATTCACGGATAGGGGGGAAAAATGAGTTTTCTGATTAGCAGATTAGAGGCCAGCAGTCTCTAATAGGGACTTGGCTGGGAGCTGCTTAGTTAGAGGGAGCGCTCAGTTGGGGGGGCAACAAATTAGCAAAAGGCTGGAATTCAAAAAGTGGAAGAAAATTTGGCAGTACAGGGAACATGTGGGGTTGCTTAAGAAAGTAAAACACATAACAGTTCGACTGACATCCTTATCAATGCAGCGTGGCTGCATGCACCATTGTGTGCAACAGAAGCATTGTAGGAACATTTGGCACACCTGTCAATGATGTGGAGGTTGTTATCAGATTTAAACTTAGAGTGAAACTCCGAATGGGAATATTTTTAAGGAAATCTTAGACAGATTTGATCCCTCCATGAATCAAAATCGAGAATATTTGGTCTGGTCCAACCTGAGCTGAATCACTGCAGTGGTGGTCAGTGGGGCGCCATTCATGCTAGAACTGCCACCGCTAAAAGAAGCGTGTTCCACAGAACCTTTAAACGAATTACATGTGAACAAAACCTTCATGAGCTCCTGAGGCTGCACGGTTTCCCTCAGCACAAGTGTATTTATTCATTGGTTCCTGGGTCGACTCAGTCACCTTCTAGACAAACGCCTTCATTGGTTCCTGCAGTCACATGATTGTCCTCTAGACAAGTGTCTTCATTGGTTCCTGTGGCCACCCTCCAGAAAAGCACCTCCATTGAGACTGTGTGGCCACAAAGGCTGTGCTCCAGATAAATGCCTTCATGGGTTCCTGCGGCCAACAGGCTGCCCTCCAGACTTGTTCATTTTCCTGCCCTTCCTTCTGAAACCACTTCTTCCCACCCACGTATTGGTCAGTTTTTGTTTGTGGACTAATTTGGGCATCTGGAATATACTCTTAACTGAGAGGTTCTGTTATCATCGTTGGGACTTCAGTCTTTTGTGTCCCGATTTCCTGTTTCTTTGTTATCTTTGGGTTCGCTGAGTTTTTGTGTACTTCTAAGTCTATATTTCAGATAGAGTGCACTTCTGTTTGTGTTTTGGTTCCCAGATCTGTCCTGTAGGGATAGAGCTCACTTCATCTGCTTGTTAAAAATCACCTATTATCAAGCTTCTCAGTACAAAAACCTCTTGGTTTTCTCACCAGCAGCCTGATTCCCGGTGTTCCTCTCATAGTTTACTATTTTGGTCCTCCCACACCAAATCACAAGACAACACTTTCCCGACACTCTTTCTTGCTTTTTAAGGAGGACTGTTCCTACTAGTCTTGTCGGGGTGTTTGTAAGTAAGAGATAAAACAAGTGTCGCATAGAAAGCTACGTGAGTGACAACTCTGTGTTTTCTGCAGAGGAGCCTTGAGAAGATCAGCGATCAGAACCCACGCTATGGGACTTCAACCCCGTTCCTGTTGGCTCCGTCAAAACAAAGGCCTGCTCATCCATCCGTCCCTTCATGTGAGTCCACATCTGAGAGGCTGGGGGGCATGGGAGGGGGTGCTCGGCCGACAGCTCCTGTGGGGAGGGGGCCAGCGAAGCGAGTGTCTTCATGATGAAGGTTTCTCTCTGGTCAGGATGCAGCTAACCGGGACGGGACTGGCTCTCAGGATGCCACAGGAAGACTAGCCAAGGGTCGTGACAGCAGACACTGGAAAGCTGGAGGCTCTAAAGAAATCTGCAGAAGTGAAGCATGAAGAAGTGATGACAAGTGTACTTCTTTTGCTCTGTGTATCTTGCAAAACTATTGACGGCCCTTGAAGTTTTCCATACTTTGCGAAGATACAATCGATACATTTGTAGGTATTTTACATTATTATCAACGCAACGTAACACATAATGGCAATAAAGTAGGAGGGAAAATGTATATGGTTCTCAAAATTAATGAAATGTGGCATGTATTTGCCTTTAGCCCCCTTTACTCAAATGCCCCTAAATAAATCCAGTGAAACCAAATGCTAATAGGGTAGTAATATCTACTGTTGTTCTGCTGAGCTATTAGAGGTTTGTCATAAAGCAGGAAACCAAAAATGACCTTTGTGACCTGCATGCTGACCTCATTGCAAAAACACAAAATATTACAAAGCATTTTTCTTTACTTTCTAGTGCAAATACCTTAATGTGTATATTAGAAATAAGACAAAACTAAGTTAAAAGTAACTTTTCAGCAAGAAACAGGGGCTTGTTGTGAGTCAGTAATTCTTTGATATTTATGAAAAAGTACCAGCAGATTATTTCACCTGTAACAAGGGGACATTTTCTTGTTATATGTGAAATAACCTTCCAGAAATTACTAAGAAATTATTTACTTAAAACAAGCTCCTATATTTTTCTGAAAGGTCACTTTTGAGTTAGTTCTGCCTTATTTCTGGAGCACCAAAATATCTGGAAAACCTGTTAGATGCTGCTAAAGACTTGAGCCTGGAGTTGAGATTAAAGCAGGACAGCAACATGAAGCAAACGACTGGTTTAGATCAAAACATATTTTAGCGTTAGGATGGCCTAGTCAAAGTCCAGATGAAAGCCCAGTTAAGAATCAGCGGAAAGACTTGAATATTCATGTTTACAGATGGCGTCTTTGTGATCTCGTTAAACCTGAGCAATTATGGTAAGAAGAACAGGCAAAAATATCAGCCTCTAGAAGCTGTTAAAGGCATTTCCCAGAAGGCTTGTGATTCTGTATGCAGTGAATATTGATTCCACAAGGTGTTGACTCAGGGGAGCTGAATACAAACGCGGGGGCCACGATTTTCATATTTTATTTGTAAATCCTTTGAGGAACACTGTACGCCTTTACTTTCAGAGTGTCTCCTGATGAGACACTCTGAACATGACAGAAAAGTTCAAAAAGTATTAAAAATATCAAAATAACAACATTCTGTCTGAAAATACATCCCGAACACTGAAACCAGTCTCTTTTCTTATGCTAATTCAAAACAATACATTGAAAATAATGGGCAGTCCTGCAGCCTGCTGAAATAAATTTTGATAAAAAAAATTTTCTAAAAGAGGCATGTTACAATCCCCAACCAATAACATGCACTAATGCTACACCCGAGGCGCACAGATACACACACACACACACACATACACACATACATACACACACACACACACACACACACACATATACACACACATACACACATATCATCCTCACACACCAGCGTCTCGCTCTCGCCTCGGCCCATACGCGCGAAGCTTCCCAAACTTAAATTACAAATGTTTCGGCGGATTGGAGTTGCAGGACATAATGAAGCAGTGCGGCACGCTGAGAGGTAATTACCCAGCAGCACTCTCTCCCGGTGTCCCCCTGCCACCCCATGCAGCCTGGTGGTGAGGTGAGAGAGGAGTAGGATGGGGGGGGGGAAGATGAATAGCCAAAGTACAAAACCACTGACCCCTCAAAAGTTTCATTTACCATCTCCTCCCTCGCTGTCTCCCCTCCCTCCTGGTTTTGGGGAGCTTGGAAGAGGTAATCATCTAGGGACAGTTTTGGTGGCTTGATGAATGGTGTGTGTGGCTTTGGTGCTCCGACGCACATGGATACCTATTTATCTGCTCCGACCTGGACCCAGCTGAGCAGGGGCCCTATTGAGTCACAAGAGCCAGCAGAGTGGAGAGACGGGAAAGGCAGGAGAGAGGGAGGGATGGAGGGATGGAGGGATGGAGGGATGGAGGGAGGACGAGACCAGCCCTGGCTTGGAGACGATCAATTCCCCCGCAAACCCCCAACTCAGCCTATCAGTCATGTCCTCTCACTCTGTCCGTTTCTGCTGATGACACACTTTCTCTGCCCAACCGCCCATTTCCAGGCCAAGGGGAGGAAAGGAAAAAAATCTGGATTTTGCCTCCTGTGTGTGTGTGGATGTTTGCGTGTGTGTGTCAGTCAAGAGTTGCAAAGACACAATTGAGGGGCGGCTGTCAGGAGGTTGGAGTAGCGTGGAGGGAGATGAGGAGGCTGGCCGTTCTGTCAAAGCCCCCCCTCATCCCCCACAGCCCCTCTCTCGCCGGGCAGCGGCCCCTCAGGTGAGGCCCCGCATCCTCTCCCAGGCGCCTCGGCGAAGGTGGCAGCATCCAAAAGCCTTGTCAATGCATAATGCATTAGAGACCCTCAACCCCCCCACTACACCCTTCTACTGACAGCAGCCCCCACTCCACTCTAGAAGCCAGGCCAGCTAATCAGAAACGACACATCCGAATGTCCGGGGCGTATACACACACACACACACACGCACACACACACACACACACACACACACACACACACACACACACACACAAACACTCACAACACACACGCACGCACACACACCCTCGTGCTCGCGTATGGGCAGAAATTTACTAATCAAAAAGTGTATTTCCTAGAGGCCGACTCCCAGGAGAAATCCGGCTGGAAGAAATTGGAATAATTTATTAGCTTACAAGTTTTCGTTGACAGTTAGCCCGAGGCTATTTATCTCCGTAATAGAGAACGTCTCCAATGTGGCAAAATTGACCAAATCAAACAGCTTTGATCAGAAAATGAATCTGGCAAGGCTGTCTGTCTCCGGGTGTCCCGGGAGGTGAGAGACAAACAAACAAAAACTGTGAGATGGAGAAGCAGACTCTGGAAGAAAGAGAGAGAGAGATTATTTAAGAAGTGACCAGAGGGATGAAGAGGAGGAGGGGGGAAGGAGTGAAGGATAGGTTCACATTGCAAGTAAAATTATGATCAAATCCACGAAACACGACCGGCGATACTTATAATGGAAGATGCTGCTGGATAAATAATGACAGCAGCAGAACATCACAGCAATTTGTTGGGTTTGCGGTCTGTCGTCATCAACTTTGAAGTGGTAGAAATTGTTCTGCTTTTTCATATTACAGCTGCAGAATCCTTGATTCACTTTGTCAGCTATGAAGTTGGTGAAAGAAGGGAGGTAAAGAAAAAAAAGAAAAAAAGACATGTTTTTGACAGAATGAATATAAAAAGAGCAGAAGACGTCTGGTCAGCTCTGGTCACTTCACGAGTTCTTGGTTTGGTTATGTCAGGGGTGTCCAAAGTTGGTCCTCGAGGGCCGGCATCCTGCATGTTTTAGTTCTCTCCCTGGTGGTAGTTGCAACCTCAATGTTCTCCTTAGGCCTTCTAATGAGCCATCATTTGATGCAGGTGTGTTAAACCAGGGAGAAAACTAAAACATGCAGGATGCCGGCCCTCCAGGACCGACTTTGAACACCCCTGGTTTATGTTTTTGGATTGGTCTCAGTTTGGCTCACATGTGTGTGTCATGATATTTACATGCAAACTTTAACAAGTATAAGCTTACCTTGCCAATACAGTACGGCCCCCTGCTGGACTGGAGGTCCTAAAGGTGCAACCAGCCCTTTAGTTGAAGTCTGGTTTACTTGCCAAGAAAGTCCGGTTCATCTGGGAAGTTTGAAACATCGAAATCTGATGTGGGCCACAAAAAAAAAAAAAAACTCTGATCCGCCTGAAGCAAAACTGGAGACCGCTCCAAAATCAGAAGGCACTCTACAACGCAGTGCATTCTGGGTAAATACAACTAAAACAAATGAATCTGTATAGTAGTAGGAGAAATAGTTTGTGGTCTAAGCTAAGGTGTATCGAAGAGGAGGTAAAGTTCCCTCAAACAAATATGGTCATACAAAAAACAAAATCACACAAAAATAACTACATTTGATGAAAAAGGAAGTTAGGCTCCCGTCTTCAGAAGTTTTCCTGACGTTTCCTTCAGTGGTTCTTGGTGCAGCGCCACCACAGGCGGGGAGGTGAAGTGTTTTTCAAAGGGTTTGGTTGGTTTGACACAGTACAGGGTGAAAGGGAACCACAGCAGCTGAAAATGTAACAATGTTGACACTTTTGGTCCCCGATCGAACCGACTCTACCGGACCATCAGGTCTGAAAGTGCATTTAAATGGTTTCTGGATGAACCAGTTGCTCACACACCAAGGAAAACCTCCAGAATTCGAAAGTTAGAGAAACCCGCACAACCCAAAATGGCAGGCTTTGTACACTAAACAAATGATACTATTTTGAATAATTTCAGACACTAAGGTAATATTTATCCCACATAATTCAACTCAAAAACCTAAAAATCTGTGTAAAAATAAAAACCTGTGATAACATAACTGCATACATGTGAACACCCTTAAACTACTGCTGTATTATTCTGAACCACCTTTTGATTTTGTTTCAGCATTCGGCCCTGTTGGATTCACACCTGCCTATGCAGTTACAGCAAAATGCGATGAAACTAAATCAGAGTTCTACTGCATAGCGGCACAGCAGCAAAAACGACTCGAGTTCGAACGGGTTAAAACCTTTGTCTACCTTGATATTGGTAACAGGCCCACAGTTTCGGTTCACGTCTTCCTCCATGGTAACACAATTCCCCTCTCTTCAATCTCCCAGCTACTTAAGGGATTTGCAGACACTTCTAAGTCAAGTCTATTTCCACTCCTGCACAGTATATATCTCTGTCACTCCGTCTCAGTGACAAAGACACTGAGACGAGCTGTAAAACACGCTTTTGACACGATCCCCACGGCATGCCTCTCGCGGCGAGGGACACATTCATTTGTCGAGCCGGTTGACAGACAGTTCAAGGGGTCATCGGGCTGACACCGAAAGGGGGACAGTAAACACACCGCAACCGTCTCAATTAGCAGCCGGGCCCTTTGATTCCCAGCTGTCACGCTCAGATCCAGAAGATAGGTCTCATTATGTTAAACGCATGTCAATCACGCAGACTTTAAGGGTAGCGGGAGACGAGGAGGCTGCAGAGGACCCAAAGAAAGTTATGCCGTGCAAACTGAACTAAAGTACTAATAACCCTTAGAAATGTTTGACATTTGTGAATTCGGTGAATTTTATCTATTTCACAAAAGTGACAATGCATATTAATCAACATGAATGCTTCACACAAATATGCCAGATTTAGCCAAAGAAGCTAATTTTCATCTGAAGTTCATTAGCAAGGTTGATGGAAAAAATTAAAAGGAATTACAATTAACATGCATAACATACATGACCTATGTTTTATAACAGATTTCAATGTATAGCTAAAAGTAGTGTAGTTTATAGTAAACATTTATAATGAAAATAAAATTTTTAAAAAGTCACATCTGTAAGAAAAAAAATATTAGGCACACTTTCAACATTGAAGTTCAATATCTTCACTGGGAGTCATATAACAGGCAAATAAAAGTGAATGTGTAGCTGGAAAGTAGAAGTTATGGAAGATATCATATCGGTGTGTTTAGCATTAGCAACAACCTGCAAGGGCTCACATCGGCAGTAGCCCAGGGCTTCACGCTTTGGGACGCCCCAAAGATTTAGAACGTTTTTGTAATGAATTAATGTTTTATATTGTACCTTATAAAAAACTCAGAAGTCTGTTTTGATATGTTTTTATCCATGTGTATAATATTCAAATGTTTTTAAATTCTGAACTTATAGTGCATCTTTTTGGGACCAATATGTGTGTCTTAAACCTGCTGATGTAAAGACCTGAATATTAATGTAATTTGCTTGAGTAAGGTTATTTTTTTAAATGTTTGGATAGGGCACCAAAACGTTCTGTAGCCCAGGGGCCCTTATCCATCTAAATCCAGCCCTGGCAAAAGCACTATCTTTCATTTAACTTCTCTTTGTTAAAGCTGCAGGATGTAACTTTTATAAAGCATACTTTCTTTACACATTTGTTGAAACTGTCACTATGTTGTGACATCATGGTGTGAGACAGATGATGTGAAAAAAATCAAGGTCCTCTATCTTACAGTAGTTAGAGTGCTATCTAGAAACAACCAATCAGAGCGCTGTCAATCACACTGGTAAGCCTGCTTCCTCCCCTTTGCTCTCTGCTATGCTACAGGGTATTCCTTATAGCAGAGTTTGCTAGGAATGCTAAGGCTAGTTAGGATATCAAATTTTTACTTTACAATAAATTGTCCCAGTAATTACTGCGATAAACGATAATATTGTTGTATCGAGAGCTGCAGGGCCCTCTTTCACACATTGAGTTACATCCTTGCATCTAAAACCGCTATTAGCTTGCAAATACACCTCAGTGTGTGAGTAAGTATTTTTGTGAAGAATTTCTAGCTTTTCCAGCAAATTAACAAGACTTTCCGCGTAAACACTCCACATGTACGGCGATTGGTACCTGCCAAGTCATTAGCATGCATAGATATGGTACAGATATGAATCTGTGCGAGAGAAGCGAGAAGCGCACAGGGGAGAAGATTTTCCATTTTGTGTTTCGCTCCAGTTCTGCCTCCCCTCAACCATCATCCCCCAAACACCCCCTCCTACCGAGGATCCAATCAATCTGCCAGCTATTAAGTTTGTTAATTGATAATGCATACTAATTAGGCTGTGCGCAGTTACTTTGGAGACTCTGAGGAGGTAATTGTAGGCACAAGTCCAAATGGAGTTTAAAACAGTCTGTGCCAGGTAAAAATTCATTAGGCGGATAGATTGGAGAGGACGAGGGAGAGGGAGGAGGCGCGGAGGCAGAACAGGTGGAGGTGGGTGGGGTGTCGATGCTAATGCCAGTCCGTGGAGAAATTTCAGTCTTTGATCCAATCATTGTTTCCATACTGTGGCTGCTGCCCGCTTGTGGAGGAATTTGTTGTTCCGTAAACTTCCTCCCCCTTCAGCTGCGAGGTCATCGAGTTGAGTTGATGTGACTTTTCTGCTGGGGGTGAAGCTCTGAGCGTTTCGCTCTTTGGTCACAAATCTGGCAGCATGCAACTTATGTAAAACAATATGTCTCCTCCACGAACTCCCGACCAAACAGGAGGGTCTTAGCACTGTCAATCATCCTCATGTAAGCTGCTAAATGTGCTACTGGTGGAGAAACAACTTACAGTTTGAGGAAAACTGTTTGTCCACCATCATCAGAAGCCATGCTAACTATAAATACTATTACATACACATATCGCTCTTGTGTCTCTGGTCTCAGAGTTATTGATATATTCTGGGCAGAACGTTTTTTCATACATCTCGGTTGACAAATATTGTGTGATTGGTCATAAATTTGAAGGGGGCATGGCTACTAAACTGACCCAATGCAATGCAAGAGATGGAGTGGAAGAACTTGAGTTCCTGTTTTGTTTTGGAGGAATTGTCAGGGGTTCTAATCAGTCTGGCACTGCTGATTCTGATGAAAACAATTATTTCTAGAGTTAATCTAATGAAACGAAGGTCGGATTTTCAGTGTGACACAATACTATCGCAGGAAGCTGTGAATAGGGTTGTAAATAAAAAGCGTGTTAGTCTTGGTTATACATTTTAAGGTAATGCTTCTCATAAACTCCTAATTTACAGCATATTTGTCCGCCTCAATTAGCAAGTAGATTCATGTTTCTGTTTAAGCTAACAAAAAAGGCTTCTTTTTTTCCTTTGAAGTGGAATTCATGGTAGTAAATGTCCAGGTCTTTTCTTGCCTTTTAAACAACAGGATTCCTCCCCCGTCCCCTCCCATCTTCAGTAATGTGTAACAAAGTATGTAAATGTCAAATCTGCATCGGGATGACTGAGTGTGATTTTTTTCGAGCTCCAGCCGTCACCGGGTTGCACTTAGAAGAGCGCTGCCTTCGTTCCCTGCGACATAAATAGACGCGGCATTTGTTGTGCTTCGTTTCTGCTGCAGCAAATTAAGTAAACATGCAGCTGAGAATTTTTAGAACAAGTTCAAGAACATAATCAGGCTCCCTCTTGGAGAGTTGGAGGCGTGTTGTTTACTCTCTAATTTACAGCTTGGATAAGGTCTCGCTATGACGGCGAGGAAGAGAAAACTTCATGTGTTTCAGAGCATCATTGCTTAGTGTGGGTTTCACAGTTTTCACTGACTAAAAGGGATTGTTCCTGTCATGTGGGATATGTTTTATTCTGTCCTTTGTCGAAATTACTGATGCTGTTTTCTATTTTAAGACCGTGTTTATTGACATAAAGGCCTTACAGCAGCTTAAGATATTGTCGCAGTATTCTGAAATCATGTAGCTAAGCACATGTAGATTAAACAGCGTGTTATTTACAATGAAAGAACAAAATTTGCAACAAAAATGTTAACAGAACTTACATTTTTACACATTTTGTCATATTACGACTGTAAACCTCCAAATGTTTTATTTGACTTTCATATGATAGACTAACGTGAAGTATTGTGTAACTGAAAGAAAGGATTCATTTATTTTTTGTCTTACAAATAAAACTATAGAATGTTTCACAGTGACTTTTATCCATCCCCTAAAATCCAGTTCAAGCACCTTCCTTTAGGAGATTCATAGCTAGAAGTGAACACAGATTGAATATGTGGAGCCACCCTGTGGTCCAAAGCCGCTTTAAACTCAATCCAGAATCTGTGGTGAGATTTAAAAAATCTGTGCTCCCCATCCAATCTGACTGAGTTGGAACTATTTGAGAGAGAAAACTGGGGAAAAAGTTCGCTAGATGCGCAAAGATGGTAGAGGTACAAAAGAAGTAAAGGCGGAACATGAAGCACTTGGTTCTTCAAAATAAAAGTCAGAAGGAAGACCAGCCGACTCGTGTCTCCTTAATCAAAATGAATTTGCAAAGTTTTTGAATTTTTAAACTTTGTTGAAGGTCATGTGAAAGAATCGCAATCAGATTGAACCAGACTTTGAGGAGGACTTCCTGGTAGGATTTCAATAATGGTAGTGCTTCATAATCAGAAACAGATGAGAAGATATTTTCCTTCAGGATTGCTTATGGAGAACATTTGCAACAAGGTGTCTAGTTCAAACAAATTAGACACAGAATTTGGCATTCCCACCACAAAGCTGCACCAAGACAATGTACAGCTCTGCTGCAATGAGTCAATTAATAGCATGATAAATTAAAACAAACTCAATCATTTCCATTGGGATGATGTATTGTTTATATTATATTAGTTAAAAATGGTCTCAAAACAACAATATTATCATTTATTGCAATACATTCTGGTTCAATTTATCGTCCAGATTTTTTTTTACCATAACAGGCCTACATATTTTTCCCTATTGTTTTGTTTTCTGAGTTTTTGAAAAGCTGCTCTGCTTGTTTTTAACTGAAGTTCCAAAGCCTGCTTGTTCGATGACCTTTGACCCACTTCATGTTGGCAGGCAGGTTCTATATCTATATAGTGAAATTAAACTCGGTTTTCTAAATTTATCCCCAGTATCTATGGAAACCAATCAATCAATACAATCATCAAGCTTGTCTTCTCGCACCATCAACATATGGCCTTCTCACCCGAACACATTCTGAACTGGAGTACTCAAACAATTCAGTATCAGAAGCTTTAAAAAAAAAAGAAGAAAAAAAGGAAAGTGAATCCTATGAGACAAGCCCGGCATAGCAGACAAAAAAGTGGGCACCATCACAAACATGTGTGGCTAGAAGAAACCAATTTGTCAGGGAGATGAAAATGTTTGTAAAAGCAGCCATTCATTCTCCGGACACTGACGTCGCCATTAAAAAATGCTGTCTGACATAAAAGTCGCTGAGTGGATGAGAATGTCTGCATTTTTCACTCCTCTTTTTAATTAACGTCTATTTTTTTTCTGCAGATCCTTATAAAATCCCCCTCGGAATAAAAAAAACAGAAAATAAACAGATGCTGTATTTTATGGTCGTGCTGTGAAACCTGAGCGTTCATCAAAGGATCTAAAATAGACGATTTCCACCTTGATGTCAAATACTCTCATCATATCCGCCCTGCTAAAGTCAATAACTTTGCGCCCTTTTTTTTTTTATAGAAGCATTTATTCTCTCTTTAAAACGCAGAGGGGGGAGGGGAGGCAAAAAAATATTCCACCTTAATATCAGTCTTTACGCGCGAGGTTAATGCTCGAATAACATTCATAAACGCATTAGCAAAACATGTTTGACAGAGTCACTTTACATGCAAATTGGCCAATCCGTCCTCGGCTCTGAGTGCGCTGGCCGTGCTGTTGGAATTAATGCCGTGCTCATTCTCTGCTGTGAATCCAAAATGTTTTTCTTTATTATTCTTTTTTTTTTTCTACCTGATTCAAAACGGTCTGATTGGAGAAAGTTGCTTATTTACATAAATATCAATGAGACAACATTACTACAATTAGCCGGCCCGCTGGTCACCAACTTTATATGCTTGGAAATATACTTTATTTTCATTAGGAGGCATGAAATGCAGTCATTAGAGCATTAATTAGGGCCACTATAAACAATTATATGGGTTAGTTTCTCCGTTATCCTGTAATGGGTCATTGTTGTGTTAGAATCAGCAGCGAGCATGACTCTAATCTCCCACACAACACCACTTAGGACGGGACAAAAAGGGCGTGAGTCCCTGCAGCGAAATGAACAAATGGAATAATGTTTGTGCTTTTATGGAGCTTTTTTTCTTCTTCCTTTCTTCTTCTTCTATATTTGTGGTAAAGATGGTCTCTCAGCAGAATAGCACGGGGTAAGAGTGGGGGGTTTGGGTGGGGGTGGGATCCAGTGGATACAAAAAAACAATCCATTACCTGGTGCAAACACCGGTTGTCGAGATAGTTCATAGCGCGGTGATACAGCAAGGCAGAGATGTGCTGTAAATGCAGGGAAGCAGCAAAATTGAAGTCACATACAATGAGCATCATGCCAGGGAAGAAGAAGAAGAAGAAGGGGGTGCAAGGAAGGGGGGGCGCAGATTCAGCAAAACACCGGAAAAACTTTGGAGAAATGTGAAAAGGAAATCTGATCTTTCCTTTTAAAAGAAAAAAAAGTGAAATATGGTTGAATTATTTCCTTTTGCTGTAAAAAAAACAAGTACAAGAGAACAAAATGACCTCTGAGTAGGACTGCGTGTCACTTTGTACCCCACTTCTTTGCTCGAGAGTTGCTATGGGATACATTCCTCTAGGGGTCGGCATTTATCATATCGTTTATCTTTTATCGTGATAAGAATTTTGATTTATTGTTGTCACTATAAACTTTAATTAATGAGGTTTTTAAAAATTTGACAATATTATTGGGAATGTTTTTTTTTTTTTTACTATTAATCAATTCTCTGGCTAGAGCATCAATAAATAAATCCCAAAATATGATTAAATGTAGTTTCTGTTTTTTGGTTTAGTGATATAAATAAAACTTCTTTAAGGGAAGGAGCCTGTTTCAAATGAGGATGTTCTTCAGGGTCAGTATTTGTGCTTGTGGGGTTAATAATGCTGTGTGGCCTTCAGTCAGTCATCCAGCTGCCTAAAATTAGGCAATGTATTAATTTTTTTTAGTCACTATTTTTATCATTATTGCGATGATACTACAAAATATATGAATTAATAATAATAAATGATAAAATTCTAAGCCCATATCGCCCAACCTTCTCCATGTCGTATACTAAACAAACCGATGTAGGAATTGCAACCAGTCAGGTCAGTCCTGGTAATTTCGGCTCTATGCCATTTCGTACCAAATTTTGCTATTTGGTACAAAATGACGTACCAGTAATTTCGTACCGAATTCATTCGCTGATTTGCTCTCTTGAATCAGCAACTCAGGACCACTGATTCGTTTTGTTGGGCTGGCTGGTACAAATTGTCTACTGACCAGAGCATTGTGCTCTTTTGTGATAGTTTGACAACCATTACAAAGGATTTCTACACTCTACCAGTGTAGTGTAAGAAATGTGTTTCTATGACTTCAGTTTATACTCATTATGAGTAGAAAGGTCGCTAAGAGCTAATTGTGTTTTCAGGTGGTTGTAATCTGTCAAGAGCTCCGAAAAGGGATCAAAACAAAGATAATCTGAAGAGAGTGCAATACATTTTGGCCCATTTTTTAATCAGAAATAACAAACAAGAACCCTGGAGCAAAATGATCAACTCAAACCTTCGGATATCAGTCTGTTTTTCTTGTTGTTGCAAAGTCTAATAGCCAAAAGAAGTGTGCAGAAATCTCCTAGACATTCACTTAGTCTTATACAATGTCTGAACTTTTATATCGGACCTTATTTCAACCGAGTGTGATTCTGATCCTGGTTATTGGATTCGATTGTGACCCCTACTCAAACAGCAATAATTGTGAGCATTTTTCACATGTAGATATTGTTTAACTGACTCATAAAATCACATGACCTACTTGTAGATTAGGCTTTCGTTGGTTCCAAAATGACCCAAAAGGGCTGATGAGTCAACATATGGTTGGTATCCGGATTGATTCCATAGTTACCAAACATTAAAATATACAAAGCTACAAAATGACAAATCAGTGAAATAGCCGGTGCAAATCTGGTGGGTCATAAATGGCAGAATGGAGGGGAAAAAACATAAAGAAACAGAGCATAGAACATAAGCAGATCAGAAGTAATAAATAAAAATGATGTAGCATTAGATTTCAATTTAATGCAATCCCTCGTTATGGAAAACCCTGTTGCGACACTGAACAACATTTGTGATATTGTATGGAAAAGTATTGATGCAGGAGAATAAAAGTTATCAATAGCATTTATCATTGAAATCAATATTGTTTCTTTTTTGCATCATTTTAACCAGATTCATTATTACAATACTGTTTTTTCCTGGCACCTGTAGCTGCCAACAGCCATTAATATAAGTAAAGCTGTTGTGAATTTAATTTTGCACATTTGTTTGTGAAATACAAACCAGGCAAGTTGTATCATATTGGAAAGAAAACAGCTAAATCTAACACGTGTCAAAATTTCAAACAGAACTCATGGGTTTGCACGATGGACTGAAATATTCCTGCTGTTTAAAACTTGTCCCTTTAAAATAAATAAAAATCACATTGTGTTCAAAATTTCTGAGGTAAACGGTGATTGCAGGCCGGAAGTGAAAGCAAATGCGGACTGATTAAGGAAGAGCTCCCATCCTTGTGTGATTCAGCTTCGAAAGTGTGTCTAATCAGCTGAGAGCGCGCATTAAAGGGCGCAAATGAGCGACTTATCAGGAGCGCTGATTCGATTTGTAGGGCTAAATGAACATTTGGGTCTTTTCGAATGGCTGCAAAATGGCAGCGATGAAACAGAACCATGCGCTGGCTTCACAAAAACATCCCAAACAGGAGCAGAAATTGGCTAGAAAAACATGGAGGGAGGACATATGAGGGCACCTCCTTCATCGTCAATTTCGCTCCTAACCCTGCCCCCCTTCTTCCTCCTCCTCCTTACTGATGTATATTTCGTTGTCCGACGGCTTAATTTTGATTTATAGTCCGCCCATAAATTAGAAAAATATGCGTTAGAAATCCAGAAAAAAAGAGGGGGCTCGTGATGTCAGGGGACCGGCTGATATTTAAGATGTCAGAAATACATATTGGATTAGCGCGCTTTGTTCCCCCAGCAAAAGCAGGTGTTTAATCACGGCTGATGGCTCGAGCGAAATGCGTTGGGACAGGCCGCGCGCGCCGCCGGAAAGAAAAAAAAAAAAAAGCAGCCGCTTCGGCTCCCATCGCGATAAATCACGTCGCATCTCTCCTTTCCTTCAACACTAGCTTTGCTTCCTTCCTTCCTTCCTTCGCTCCTTCACGCGCACAGACACTCTCGGTTTACCTCGTCACGTGACGGTCGCGCGCTTTCCCTCACGCCTGAACTCGCGGGTTAAACCTGCTGATCAGGAAAGTAATTGAAGCAACAGTCCTTAATGTGAGCCTGATGCGATGACGGTAAAACAATTACTGGCTGATATTAATTTAATTCTTCGGACTAATCAGGATTCGCGAAGCTTTAGATGATCTGCTTACATTTTTTTCCTTTTTCTTCTCTCTCTCTCTCTCTCTCTCTCTCTCTCTCTCTCTCTCTCTGTCTTTCTCTCCAAGCCGGTAGAGGTAGCACCGGCAGCACAGGTGAGATCCGCTGTCATTTCCTCACATTAGCACGGATGAGCAGTTGTGAACAAACCCGATGCAGGCCTTTTTAAGCTTATTTAATCGCTAAATGACACAAATTAATGCCATCCATCATTTAAAGCAAAAGGCGCACTTGCACTTAAAGTATCAACGCTATAAGTTATTTCAATAGCTTTTTAGAAGACATCAACAACAAAGCTTAATTTGAAGGATTTTTTTTTTTTTTTTTTACAAATAAAAATTCCCTCATTGGATTCAGAAGCAGCCTACAGTCACGTGTGTAATTTCATATCATTATGAAAATAGATACAGACAGACAGATAATTAAGAAATGTTGACTTCTAAAAATGCTACATATATCTTATATGACTTAAAAGAAATTTACTTCGTGATCTAATGTCTTGAAATTGGACCTCTGCCTCTTTAAGAAACTGGTGTTCTTTCTGGAACTCTGCTTTCAGGAAGTCATCACAACATGGCTCCTGTATTAACCCTTTAACATTTTTATCAGCATTTCACTGAGAAGCATGAGCTCAGCAGATGCGCAGTTCCACCAGGTGTTTACCAATTGCTGCTGGCTAGTTTGAAGGAGCTGATTAGGGGAGTCAAAAGCTTGGAAACTGAAGCTATGAGGAGGAGCTACATCTTGAAGGCGGAGCTTGGTCTCCCCCCCCTCCCCCCCAGGTGTTTTGCACAGCTGAATGGTTGATATGGGAGATTAAAGGATTTATCAAACATCAAAGCAAGGTGTGTTTTTGATCAGTAGATAACATTATAACATGATATAAAGCTAAAAAAAAAAAAGTTGAATTACATAATAATGCCCCTTAAACACGCAACATTAGAGAACTCATTCAGGATGGAACTGACAGAAATCGTATCATCCTGTTGCTGTTAATGCGCTATTTTGGTTTGATAATCCTGCTGCGTTGGATGGAAGGAGGTGACTCCACCTCAAACCCCGTGATCACCCTCAACGGGGAGGATCGAGACCAGTAACGCGGCCTGTCCGGAGCACCGGCCGGGAATGGATGAGGGCTGCCTGGAGCTCTGAAGGCTCAGACTGTGCGCACTGGTGAAGGTGGTGGAGGTTTGGGGGAGGTGTATCGGTGTGCGTTTAGGAGAGCAAACATTCCCAAGGTCACCCGGTGAACTGGAACCATGGGAGGAGAGACGCATGGAGAAAATAGTGCGTTTTGACATGAGCGCGGCGTTTGATTAAAAGCCAAAGTAATGGGTTTAAACACACGCAGCGAGAATGCCTTCAGACTCTCCGCCCCTCCTCTTCCTCCTCCTGCAAATTACTTAACGGTGCAGTGATGGAAATAAGGTTGTAATGTTTGGTAATGGAAAAGAAAGCCTATGCGGGCCGTTCTTCTCTTTTTCTGCTCTTCTTGTTTTCTGACATACACAAAATAAATCACCCAAGCTAATAACCATGGCGCATGAATTCTGTTTTCTCTCTCTCTCTCTCTCTCTCTCTCTCTCTCCTTGGACTTTTCTTCTTTTCCGAGCATTTTTCCATTCACAGTAATGCTGAAAATGATGAGGCATCAGTCTTGTAATGTAACATTAGCAGCCGAGACTCGAGGGATGAAAAAAGAGAGAAGAAGAAAACGAAGAAGAAGAAAAAACACTGGATGTGGATTTGAAATTAAAGCTGAATTAGAAGATAAAAAATTGAATGTAGCACCTGCAGAGGACGAACAGGGAGGGTTGCTATGAAATCCACTTGGAAAAGGAGCTCAAGTATATTAGTTTCCAGAGAGACAAAGTGCTAATCAAGCTTTATTGGACACGAAAACTCAACAATTAAGTGTAGGAATCCACCGATGGCAACGAGACTCTCCCTCCGTCAGTCAGTCAGTCAGTCAGTCTGCTGTTTGTCTTGGAACCACCTCCTCAATAAGTCCCCTAATTCCTCTCTAATTCCGCGTGTCAGGGCCCCGTGTCCCTGCCGTCCCGCCCATTGGCCCCTCCGTCGCCCCGTTTTCAGCTCTCCCCAGCATTAGTCAGCTCAATGACACACGGCAAATTGCATTTAATAAATTAGCTTAATGGATCCGACGATCGGTTAGCGGGCGCAGTGTTTCCTTTGGTTAAGCGAAACATTTATATCCTCTTGATCCTTTCCTCTCTCTCTCTCTCTCTCTCTCTCTCTCTCTCTCTCTCTCTCTCTCTCTCTCTCTCTCTCTCTGTCTCTCTCTCTCTCTCACACACACACACACACACACACACACACACACACACACACACGTTTGTTTTGCTATCTTTGTGGGGACTTTCCATTGACTTCCATTCATTTCTACTCATTTCTACAGCCTAAACCTTACCTTTACCCTTTTCCTAACCCTAACCATCACATACCTAACCCTAACCCTAACCAAAACTCAATTCATACCTTAGCCCTAACTCTGACCCCTGACCCAAAAACAGGGTTTCCCCTCGTGGGGACCAGGCTCAGGTCCCCACGAGGAGCGACTAGTCCCCACAACGTAGCATATGTCAGGAAAATCGTCCCCACAAGGTATTACAAACAAACGCACACACACACACAAACAGTGCCTCGCAAAAGTTTTCACTCCCGATTAACTGAACTGTCCCTCATTTTTGTAACGGTAAACTATACCTGTCACGATACAAACAAAGAAAATGTTGTTGGACGATACATTGTCCAGACGTTATTGCCGTAAATGATAATATTGTAGTTTTGAGACCATTTTCAAGTAATATTGTTACGGCCCCTGGCCTCTTGAGGCTGTGCAGGCTCCCTTTTGTTATGCAGGTTCAGCTGTGAGAGCACATCTTCCTGATTGGCTGCCTGGTGGCTGTAGGAAAGCAGCTACACCATTGGACCAGCAGAGGATTGTCAAGTCAATCAGACGTTGATGAGGCTCACCTGCACCATATAAAAGGCTCCTAAATTCATTCCTCTAGTGGGGCAGCTATTTTGAAGAGGTTCTGTGAAGCTGCCTCCTCTCTTTTTTTTTTGGTGGTTGCAACTACTTTAAGCTAGCTTGGTCTTTGTTTGTTCTTGTTTGTTCAGTTTAGTTACTTTGCTCCAGTTAAATATGAGTTAGAAGCCGGTGTTTGGGAGGCTGCGTGCTTCCCGCAGCCTCTCCTTTGCATGTGGTTTCTTTTCTTTGTGTTGTTTCCTTTCGTGGTTTGTTTTGAGTTTACTTTAAACTGACTTGTTTGGATTTTTTTTAACTTTAATTTGCTCCTGACATTATTGAGTTTGTTAATCCCTCTCTTTTTTTTGCATTAATTGGGTTAAATTGTATTGTTTTGTGAAACTTTATTTTGTAATAAATCATTTTTACTTTACACTGTCGCTCCAGACTCATTTTATGTTACTGCCCCTGGACCCCTAGACCTTGGGGGCGTAACATAATTGGGGGCTCGTCCAGGATCCCTCGTTAAGGAGGATCCCTATGTCTGGAGTGTTTGGAATTAAAAGAGGAACATTTTGGGTTGTCTGTATCCACTAATTATGTCAGTACCATTTAATCTGGAGCACTTTTTAGCTAACCCCTCCTTTGAGCTTATACATAGCTGCCGCAAGTGTGAATTGCTGCAAATTGTGGAGCACTTTAAGCTGCAGGTCCCAAAACAGGTCCTTAAACGTGACCTAAAGGCTCTGGTAGTGGGCAGGTTGATGGAGACTGGTGTGATCAAAGAGCCTGATCTGCCTGAGGCTGCTGCAGTGCCAAGCCATAAGGCCTTGTCTGTGGAGGACCTCAAGGATGGTTCTAGTGTGGAGGTAGGAGTGAGTGAACGGGGAAAGACACCTCGTACACTCCCTCGCTATGACCCACTGTCTTCTGTGAGCTCAGAAGGACGAGATGGAGCTCGTTTGAAGGTACGGTTGGCACGTCTGCAGATGGAGGCTGAGGAAAAGGCCCAGGATAGAAAAGCTCAGCTGGAGCTTGAGATCAGGAGGCTGGAAATAGAGGCAGAGAAAGCTATACAGCTGCGCAAACTTGAGCTGGAGGCCCAGACTCAAGCGCCTTCTGCCTCTGTCACACCAAGTTCCACCTCCATGTCTGCTACGCCATTCGACATCAGTAAGTGCATTTCTTTAGTACCTGCTTTCAGAGAATCTGAGGTTGATTCATACTTTGCAGCATTTGAACGCATCGCTGGCGCTTTGCAATGGCCTAGGGAAACCTGGCCTCTTTTGTTACAATGTAAGTTTTCTGGTAAAGCTCAAGAGGTGTTGGCAGCGCTTCCGTTAAAGGATAGCTTGGATTATGATCTGGTTAAGGCTGCTGTCTTACAAGCTTATGAATTGGTCCCAGAAGCTTATAGACAGAAGTTTCGAGAGCAAAAGAAAACTGCAGGACAAACACATGTTGAGTTTGCCAGAGAGAAGGGCATTCTCTTTGATAAGTGGTGTGCCACATCGAAGGCTAACAATTATGATGCCTTACGTGAGCTAATATTGTTGGAAGATTTTAAAAAGTGCATTCCTGATCGGGTGGTGTTGTATTTAAATGAACAGAAGGTGACCACTCTTGCATCTGCTGCTGTTCTTGCCGATGAGTATGTGCTTACCCATAAGTCATCATTCATTGTTAATGAAAAGTCACATGTTAGCTCTGTGCCACAGTTTCCATTGGTTAAACCCACAGTTCCAAAGGAAAGCCGTGAGTGTTTCTATTGTCACAAACCTGGACATGTCATTGCTGATTGTTTAGCTTTAAAACACAAATCGCAGCCAAATTCTGAACAAACTAAAGGTGTTGGTTTTGTGAAAAAAGAACCCCGTAATAAGAGCACTGGTTGTGGTGGCAAATTACCTGATCCTTGTTTTGAACCATTCATTTTTGATGGCTTGATCTCACTTGCATCTGATCCCTCTGATTTAAAACCAGTTCACATCTTGAGAGACACTGGATGTTCCCAATCAATCATTCTCTCAAATGTTTTGCCTTTCTCGTCTGAAAGTGCGTGTGGATACAATTCTGTTCTGAGGGGGATAGAGATGGGCTATGCTCCACGACCAGTCCACAGAGTTTATCTAAAATCAAAACTTGTCACCGGGTGTTTCCCTATTGCTGTATGCCCAGAGTTACCCATAGATGGGGTGGCTATGCTAATGGGGAACGACATTGCTGGAGGTTTAGTACTTCCAAGTCTGGAGGTTTTAGATAATCCTTTAAACCAGACAACCCCAGACTCACTAGACTCTGGGCTGTATCCAGCCTGTGTGGTCACCCGTGCACAGGCACGCAAAGACTCGGATATTTCAATTTCTGATTCTGTTTTGATGTCTCCATTTTCTAGCGAGGGTGATGCACAACCCAAAAGTAACAGCATTTCGTTACTTCCAGATTTGGGGGAGCTGGAGGAGCCTGGTCCACTCTGGGAGGAAGCATCCCTCCCCCTGACCAGACAACATTTGTCATCTGCTCAACAAGCTGATGAGACATTACAAAGATGTTTCAAGCAGGTGGTAAGTGCTGAACAAGCCAATAAAGAGAAGCAAGCTTTCACTGTGGAACAGGGTGTGTTAATGCGTCAATGGTCTTCATCAGATGCCGGCAGCTTAGACTGGGGTAAGGTTAAACAGATTGTTATACCAGCCGCATATAGACAGAAGGTCCTGTCTCTGGCTCATGAAAGCCAGTGGTCCGGTCACTTGGGTGTTACCAAGACATACCAACTTCTGTTAAAGCACTTCTTCTGGCCTGGTATGAAACAAGATGTTTCCAGGTTTTGTCGCAGTTGTCATGTGTGTCAAATTGCTGGTAAACCTAACCAGGTAATACCCCCTGCTCCACTGTGCCCTATTCCGGTGATGGACCAACCATTTGACCATGTAATAGTAGACTGTGTTGGACCTTTGCCCAGGACAACAGGTGGAAATCAATATTTACTCACAATTATGTGTACTGCCACACGATTCCCTGAAGCCATCCCGTTGAATAAAATTACAGCGAAGTCTGTGGTTAAAGCTTTGACAAAGTTCTTTTCTGTGTTTGGTTTACCAAAAACACTACAAACAGATCAAGGAACAAATTTTCAGTCAAAGTTGTTCAAGCAGGTAGCTCAAACCTTAAACATTAGGCACGTTGTTTCATCGGCTTACCACCCAGAATCTCAAGGTGCTTTGGAACGATGGCATCAGACTTTAAAGTCAATGCTGCGTAAGTACTGTCTGGAAACTGGGAAAAGCTGGGATGAGGGGGTTCCATTTGTATTGTTTGCTGCTAGGGAGGCAGGTCAAGAATCCCTTGGTTTCAGTCCAGCTGAATTAGTATTTGGTCACACCCCCCGTGGCCCTTTAAGAGCGTTAAAAGAATCTTTCTTGGTTCCTGCGGAAGGTTCTAAAAAAAGTGTGACCAAGTATGTGCAAGCCTTTCGTGAGCGCCTAAGCCAAGCTAATGTGCTAGCAAAAAAACATCTAGCTGACTCCCAGAGAAGGATGAAGCATCGTTATGATAAAACATCCGTCAAAAGAGTTTTTCAAGTAGGAAATCAGGTTGTTGCACTTCTACCTATTACTGGTTCGGCCTTATCCGCCAGGTTCGATGGGCCTTATGAAGTTCTGGAGAGAATAGGGGAGCATGATTATGTCATTGGTACCCCAAATCGGCGGCGCAAGACTCGCGTCTGCCATGTGAACATGCTTAAGTTGTACCACTCCCGATCTGCTCCAGAACCTAATGGGGTGTGCGCCCCAATTGTAGTTGCAACTTCACTAGAAGTAGATGAGTCAGACAATGTTGATGGTTTAAGGGTGAATTATCCCATCTGTTCAAGTCCTCGCCTCCCAAACTCAGAAATGCTAAAATCTCTGGCGAGCCAGCTTGACCACTTATCCCCTGAACAGCAAAAAGAGATAATGGACCTAATCAGTGAGTACACATGTTTGTTCAATGATGTACCAACACGTACAACAGTGCTAGAACATGACATAGATGTTCAAAGTGCAAAGCCAATCAAACAGCATCCTTACCGTGCTAATCCCACAAAACGTTCTCTAATGAGACAGGAAATTGAGTACCTGCTTGAGCATGGTCTAGCCAAACCTAGTCAAAGTCCCTGGAGCTCACCCTGTTTGTTAGAGACCAAGTCAGATGGTTCACCACGCTTTATCACAGACTTTCGCAAGGTAAACTCTGTCACTGTACCTGATGCCTATCCTCTCCCTAGGATTGAGGACTGTGTAGATAATATTGGAGCTGCAAAATATGTTACAAAATTGGATCTTCTCAAGGGTTATTGGCAAGTCCCCTTGACTGAAAGGGCTTCCAACATTTCAGCTTTTGTGACCCCAGATAACTTTTTGCAGTACACGGTTATGGCATTTGGTATGTGTAATGCCCCTGCTACTTTTCAGAGGCTGATAAACATAGTACTGCGTGGCATCTCCAACTGCAGTGCTTATTTAGACGATCTGGTGGTATATACTGAAACCTGGTGGGAACATTTGCAAACACTATATCGAGTATTTCATAGTTTGGCCCAAGCTTCCTTGACCCTTAATCTGGCAAAGTGTGAATTTGGCAAGGCCACTGTAACATATTTAGGCAGAGAGGTAGGCCGAGGGCAAGTCCGTCCCCTCAATGCTAAAGTTGTGGCAATTAATGGGTATCCCACACCCAAAACACGACGTGAGCTGCGTAGATTTCTGGGCATGGTTGGCTATTATCGGAACTTTTGCAGAAACTTCTCTTCAGTAGTTCAACCGTTAACCAATCTACTTAGCCCAAAGACTGACTTTGTTTGGTCAGATGAATGCCAAGATGCTTTTGAGAGGGCCAAATCTCTTCTTTGCCACACACCAGTACTTGCTGCACCTGATCTGACCCGACCTTTCAAACTGGAGGTGGATGCCAGCGCTGTCGGGGCTGGTGCGGTGCTAATACAGGAAGATTTGGAGGGTTTAGATCATCCTGTTTGCTACTTCTCCCGAAAGTTTAACAAGCATCAACTAAATTATTCCACCATTGAAAAAGAAACCCTGGCTCTGTTGTTGGCTCTTCAGCACTTCCATGTTTACCTTGGGTCCAGTAGTTTGCCGATTGATGTATTTACTGATCATAATCCATTAGTATTTCTGTCACGCATGTACAACCACAATCAGCGCCTTATGCGGTGGGCATTATTGCTACAAGAATACAAACTCAACATTCGACACAAGAAAGGAACAGAAAATGTTCTTGCAGATGGCCTTTCCAGGTTGTGAGTATGCTTCTTTTGTTGTTGTTTTTTTTCTTGCACTAAGTATTTACAAAACATGGTTTTGTAATTTAAGGGGGGGAGTGTTACGGCCCCTGGCCTCTTGAGGCTGTGCAGGCTCCCTTTTGTTATGCAGGTTCAGCTGTGAGAGCACATCTTCCTGATTGGCTGCCTGGTGGCTGTAGGAAAGCAGCTACACCATTGGACCAGCAGAGGATTGTCAAGTCAATCAGACGTTGATGAGGCTCACCTGCACCATATAAAAGGCTCCTAAATTCATTCCTCTAGTGGGGCAGCTATTTTGAAGAGGTTCTGTGAAGCTGCCTCCTCTCTTTTTTTTTTGGTGGTTGCAACTACTTTAAGCTAGCTTGGTCTTTGTTTGTTCTTGTTTGTTCAGTTTAGTTACTTTGCTCCAGTTAAATATGAGTTAGAAGCCGGTGTTTGGGAGGCTGCGTGCTTCCCGCAGCCTCTCCTTTGCATGTGGTTTCTTTTCTTTGTGTTGTTTCCTTTCGTGGTTTGTTTTGAGTTTACTTTAAACTGACTTGTTTGGATTTTTTTTAACTTTAATTTGCTCCTGACATTATTGAGTTTGTTAATCCCTCTCTTTTTTTTGCATTAATTGGGTTAAATTGTATTGTTTTGTGAAACTTTATTTTGTAATAAATCATTTTTACTTTACACTGTCGCTCCAGACTCATTTTATGTTACTGCCCCTGGACCCCTAGACCTTGGGGGCGTAACAAATATACTGCTAATGGCATAATAATGCAAGAAAACACTCTGAAAAATCAATAAATGTTAAATTCTAATGGACATTTAACACTGTTCATTAGACATTTTAAATATCCAAAATAATTAAACAAAACAACAAATACAACAAATTATGAAGTCTCTGTAAACAAAATTGTTCTTCAAAAAAGGGGGTTAGTTGAGACCAGAGCACCAGACTGAAGACTTTTTTCATCCAGTTTTGATAGAAAGAGAGAGAAACAATAAATCATGCAAACAGAAATTATTGAGTTTATTTTAACTTATCATGCGATTAATTGATTTATTGCTAACAGCAACAGGCCTAGGTACAACACATTTCTATGTGTTTTATTTGGTGCTTTACATACATTTATTTTTCAATTCTAAATCTACACAATTATTTTCAGAATCATCATAACGTAACTTCTAGTGCATGGAGGGTCAGAATGGGTTACAAACTAAACAAATAACTATTCTATGAGATAATTCAATGTAAATGTACTAAATTCACCAAAAAAATGTCCCATTAAATGATTATTATTCATAAAGGGTTATGGTCTGCAAAGTTTGTGAACCTCTGTAGTAAACAAACAGCTCAGTGAAGACCAAGGGAGAACGCTGTGGAGATGTTTAAAGCATGCTTGGGTTAAAAGAAGAAACATCCCTAAGGAACCGGAAATTCACAGCCAAGGTGGGAAAAATGAGTTGACAGGACGATGGGCCAGACAATGATGGGCCAGACAATACCAAGGCTCAACAAAGAGATGGTAGGGGGCGCTAAGCGCAGGAGAAATCTGCAAGAACACCTGTGAGACGATTCAAAAGACTTGACACTGGTTGATGGTCTGTCTTCCAGCAGGACAACGATCCCAAACATGCAGAGATCTAATGGAATGGTAGAGGTAGAATGGTCCAGTCAAAGTTCAGAGATAAATATGGATGTGAATCTGACTGGAAAATAGATGATCAGAGAAACTCTCAATTTTGGACATATTTTTGGTTTTCTTTACATGCCCCATGTCGTGTTGGTTCTGCCACATGAAATCCAAACATGACACGGATAAACTCTGTGGTTCTTCAAGGGGTTTGAATACTTTTTGCAAGGCGGCATGTTCAGATACAACAAGGGTAAGCGGAGACCTTGAGTGGAGCTGTGCCCTTTCGCCTCCCTGCCGTCGTTCATACCCGGAGCATAAAGGAGGGAGGCTCTAAAAAAACCTTTTCAGACCATAAATCAGCATCATCAGCATCAGCGCCAGCAGCAGCAGCATCCTGCACTCTGGGAGCCACGCTGGCTGCACGCACCTAAATGTCACTACATCCCTTTATGGCCTCTGCATGTTTGGTTGCGCAAAACAATCTCATCGGACATTATTGATGTTACAGATGTTATAGTAATCAAATTATCGGCCTGTGAAGGGCCTCTGTGTCACAGCGCCGTGTGATGAATTACAGGAAAGGTCACTGGCTGCTGCTGCTGCTGCCGGAGGGTTGATGCTGACGCTCAGGTGAAAGGATGCAAACACTGTTTTCTTTGGATTTCTTTTTCTTTCTTTCTTTTTTTTTTTTTTGTCTTGTTCGGCTTTGTCTCCAGGGAGAAAGAACGAGCTTTGTTTTGTGACGCAGCCTTTACCTTTTTTTGTATTTACAAGTGGCAGGATAAACAAAAAGTGTTTGTTGGCAATTCTGAGGAAAGTTTTCTTAAATTTAAAAGCATAAAAATCTAGTCATGAGAGTGTCATTATGCCTTCAATGCTTTATGGAAAGATTTTTTTATGTGTGACTATAAGCTAAAGCTGTTCAGAGCTGATTATAAATGCACTGTTTCAAATTGAAAATGATTTTGTTACATAGGCTACAAGACTAATTATTTAGAAGTCATGAGGTCCTATTTAAAGATCGACACAATCCATGTAAGGATGACAAACATGTGGAAGAAAGTGTTCTATAGTCAGAAAATAACAATTTAGCTTCCTAAAGCTACAGTAGGCTGGAAATAAACGTTATAGCTCACCCTTTATACACATTTCCCATAAGTAGAACACGGTGGTGGCAGCAGCATGCTGTGGAGATGCTTTTTCACAGCAAGGACGAGGCAGATGGTTATAGGGTTGGTAGGGAGATGGATGGATCCAACTGGAGGGAAAAAAACATGCTAGAGGCAAAACGGTTCACCTTCCATAAGCCTCGTCTGATTCTGTTAGATAAGTTTCCTTATTTTAAGCAATTTGTACCCAATATTTGTACTATTTTCCTTTTTGCTTTTGAAAGGTGACTTTTTGCAGCGTAATCATCTTTCAAGGTGGGTACACTGTAAAAAGAAATCAGGTGATCCATGTTAAATATACTGCGTTACAAGCAATCACATTAAATTTACCCAAGTAAATGTATTAAGTTGTCATGTTAAACAAATGTAACTAAAGGAAGTTTGACAAAATTTGATTACATGTGACAAATTACCTGTTTTTTGTTTTGTTTTTGTTTTTTTTAAGTTGGAGTTCCGTTTATCTTGAAGTTTGACATTTTCAAATTCAAATTCATAAATATTTTATTGATCCCAAAGGGAAATTAAATTAGATTTATGAACACAACAAATACTGTCATTGCTAAAAATAAATGAATAAATAAATAAATAAACAAACAAACAAATAAATAAATAAATAAATAAATCTACTTTTTGCTTTATAGTAGATGACTCAAATGTGCTTTTAGATGCATTCATTCACAGCAGCACTTTGGGTTTAATTTTTGATCAACAGAGTGAGATCGTCCCGCTGGTCCTTACTGAGCGGGGAGAACCGGCTGCTTAAGGCGGGAAGCTCCGCTGTCACTTCCGGCCGCATTAATCCAGGCGCAATTAGGTGTCAGAGCGCCGCTGCTCTCTGCTGTGATGACGGCCTTGAGGCTGAGAGAGAAAGAGAGAGAGAGAGAGAGAGAGAGAGCCCTAATCAGGAGAGTAAACTCCGCTATATTTCAATTTGGGAGGGCGCTCTTCCGCTCCGGGGGGCTGTGGCACCGGTGATAAATAAAACGCCCATTTACTCCCCTTTTCGCCCGCAACGCAGACATCAAAAAAAAAAAAAAAAAAAAAAAAAAAACTGCGCTGCGCCATCGGCCCCCGTAATCATCGCCGAGCGCGCATTTTTTGGACGCCGAACATAAATCACGCAATTGGAAACGCCGTGATTAGAGGAGGAGGAGGAGGAGGAGGAGGGGGGGGAGGGGTGCCAAACTCAAACAAATGCAGCGTGTAACCTTGTCAGCTCCTGAAATCATCTCCAATGAGAAATGAAACAAAATGGAACAATTGACTCATATCCAAACAGGAGGAGGTGGAGGAGCGGTGTGTGTGTGGGGGGGCGGGGGGGAGGATAAGTTGCACGTGAATAAAGAAAGGAAGAAGGAGGAGGAGGAGGAGGAGGAGGGGCAAAAAAGCTCAAGATAACAAGATTACAACCTCCTCTGGTGTAATCCCTCTGTATTATGACACATCTGTTATTAAGAAATGTGACAAAGGTGGCCCCCCGAGTGGCCCGGGCCCTAAAGCCCCTTTCAAATGTTAACCAGCAGGTTCCCGGAGCCGCTCCGGAGTGCTAATTGGCCGATTGAGTCCATTTATGTAATCCCTGCGCTCCCCTGCTGCCCTCCAGCCCTCCGCGCCGCCAGTGGATTTCGGGCTGAAGTGCCGCACACGGTTCTCTATTCAAATACTTCCATATGACAACTGCTCACAGAGCGCTCCAATTAAAGGCCAGTCACTTTCCATTTGGGCCGCGTCAATGGATCTGCGCCGTGTGCGTGGCGCAAACAAAAGGACCCTTCCAAAGCATTTAACTCCCCCTCCCTCATACATCCCCAAAAAGTGACCGCTGGGTGCCGCCCCTTCAAAAAAAAAAAAAAAAAAAAAAAAAAAAAAGCCCCTCTCAGGGGATTACAGGATGGACTTGGGAGGAGAATCGGGACTGCGCTAAAGAGATCCGTGGCTGTACGTGCTCAGCAGCGTGAAAATGAGATGCGCATTTAAATCTGGGAGCGGCTGGGTCCACGCGCCTGCCAGAGAAGCCCGGACCGGCACCGGCACCGCGACACCGCCCCACCAGGCCGGGCCGGGCCGGGCTGGGGTTAATTAAGCGGCCTTCAGAGCGACAGAGGCAGGAGAGGCCAGCCTCGATTCTCCCTACATCTGTGATTTCAGATTCATCCCCAGTGGCAGAGGGGAGGATTTTAAATGGTAAATTAGCATTCAGATGAGAGGCGGCTGCAGATTACACATTCTTCAGAGCAGCATTCAGATAAACAGTCCGCCTGCAGCAGGAGGTTCATGCAGCCAACTGCGGCTCAGAGCAAACTCTACAAATGTCTCCGTAATGTGGAACACGAAATATTAAAAAAAATATTTCGGAAAACATTTTTGTGATGTTAAAATAGAATTTGATCATCACTAAGTTTGATCTGTCTGCAAATATTGATCCCATAAAGTCACAGCTAGCATGGCCATTGCCTATCCAACGCCTCTCGATTGCAATATCAGTTCATAGACAGTCTGAGATTTATGCCATTCACTTGGATTCCCCTTTGGTTGAATTTCTATTGGCCAATCAGCAAACAGAAGGAGAATGACATCGATTTTCTGAGCTTTTTCAGAATTGTAGCCTGTCTGTAGTTTTAGCAATGGCAGTGGAGGAAGTGAACTAAGCTGATCAGTCCGTGTTGGCCACGCTTCCAAATATTGAATCAACATGAACAGCCATCTTGTTCGGCTCAGCATTTCTTTCCTTGCAGTTCATAATGGTTGTTCAAATCTGGGCAAGCAAGTGAACGTGTTCTTCTGATCAGAAAGATTTAGGGTGTTCTTACATCATAAGACTATTAGTTCAAAAGATTTGGTTCTGTAGGGGATCAAAATTGTAACTTTTGTTACATTTTCAGCTGCTGTGGTTCGCTTTCACACTGCACTGAGTCAAAGGAACCAAACTAATAAAAAAAAAAATCCTGTTCCCCTTCTTGCCTGTGGTGGCACTTCACCAAGAACCATTGAGGTAAATGACCTGAAAACCTCTGAAGAAGACAAGAGCTGAACTTTCGTCTTCATAAAATGCAAACAAAAATGGAGCCGGGGTCAGATTTTAGCAGTTGTAGGATTTCACTTTTGTTGTTGGTAAAAGACCACAAGTCATTTCTCACGCTAGCGCTAGACTAGCTTTAGTTTTGTGTGCTTACTCTGAATGCCCTCCACTACAGTCTGCTACCTGCTCTTACAGCAGCCTCCAGCTTGTTTGGCAATCATAGATTAATTCAAACCCCACCAGAATTCACTTCAACTGAGATCTCTGATGGTGTGTTGAACCGCATCAGAGTCTGATTGTGCATTCACACCTTCCCAAACGAACCAGACTTTCTAGGCAAATGAACTAGAGTTTTATTAAAGTGGACTAAACAGGGCTGATGTGAATTCAGCCTCCTCAGTCTTAGTTATTATTTACAACACTTTCAGTCCGGCTTTATCCAGAGCTAAAGTTCGACCTGAATGACTCTACTTTTGTCATCTTTACATTTGAAGGTGAAAAGGTAAGTCATAGTTCTGCTCACATGGCATGGGTTTTTATTTAGTTTTGTCTCAGTTTTAGTCCAGAAAAATAGTCATAATTCAAGAAGTTTTTAATCATTAAACTAAAAGGCTGTTTTGTATTTTAAATGACCTCACTGTATTTGATCATCTATAACTCAAAATCTGCAACACTGGCTGTGTTTCCATTACAAATGTGTGCAAAACTTTGTCAATATTCTGCTAATGTTGAGAAGAAAAAAAATCCACAATTTTGCAATTGCTGTGTTTCCCAATTTAAATCACACATGAATAAGTTTGTGCAATAACTCATTAAGAATGATACTGCGCCATCATCCTCCAACTACTTCCTGTTTTCTTCTTCGTGGTTCTCAGCAGCGGCAACATCTGTTTGTTGGTCAAATGACTCCTATGATGCGAAAGAAAGCATTTCCATTGCAGTTTTGCGAAATAAATTTTGATACAGCTGAAAAAAAAATCTTATCCTAGCGCCAAACTTTTTTAGCAATAAACAAGAGTTTTTCTGAAACTGTCATGTTTTCATTATGCACATTTTTTTTCGAAACGTCAAATTGCACTGCATAGTTCTAACTCGAACAAAAAGAGAATACTTTAAAATTCTGCTTTGGTATCTGGACTGTAATACTGTTCACTAAAGGGAACAATTTCTACCTGAATTGTTCTGCACTGATTTTGGATTCTCTTGTATTTTGTGAAACATTTAGTCTCTTTTTGACAAGAAATCGCCAAAATCATTGCAAATATTTCACCTCATCTCTCTTCCATGAAGCTAATATATCTGGTCTTTGAAATTTGTTGTTCTGTACATTTTTTGTTCTGTAAAACAAGTAAACAGAGGAACAAAGAAAGAAAAGTCCCGATTCACATATTTAGAATCTACCTTACAAAAAGGTAGAAAACAACCTGTATTTCTGCATCTGTATAGAAATATTGCAGCCCTACTAGTGAGAAGAAATGAACTCGAATGAGAAAAAAAATAGACAAGAAAATGAGCAACGACCACCGTGAGGAGGCAAATCACGATTAGAAAAAAAATGGCGAACTCAAATTCCACGAACGAACAATATGTTCATTGAAAACAAGACAAACAGGCACGCAGAGGCACTTCTCCCCTGATTTCCAGCCTCCGTCTCGGCTTTTATAATCATTGAGAGCCCGATGCGGACGCAAAGTGTTTGCGGGCTCCGAGGCCCGGCCTGGCACTCATCTCCTGGTGCTTTATTGTGCGCTCGCCGCGCCATACAGGTCTTCATTATGAGCATCTAGAGACTCAGTGAGGGAGGGGGGAGCTGGAGTGGGCCTTTGTGTGCCTGTATCTTCGTAGTTTATGTGTCTTTAGCACCGCTAATAACGCCACTATGTCAGATGGAGTCTGTTTTAGTGCGCGAGCCTTTATGGGCGACAAATTGGTGGCGAATAAGACAGCGGAGCACTTTAGCAGCACTCACCTTCTCCTCACCCCTTTTAACTTATTAACTTATATTAACTCAGTTTGAACCTGTCAACAGGGCTCGCGCGCGGATGGCAAATAAATCCCGGCAGCTGGGCGTGGAAGAGTGAGCAAAATGTGTTTACCGCCGTGTGAAAAGGCCCGCACGCGCGTTCGCTCGAGGCTTCTTTTTTTTCACCTAGCAGTCACTATTAATGAAGCCAATCTTCATTTTGACCGCGTGATCACTTTTTAATGCACTTGAGTGGCTTTTAAAGCGCAATCAAATGCTAATTAAAGGCCAGGGCTGACCATAAATGCTCTTTCGTGTTTTCGCTTCTTTTTTCTTTTCTTTTTTTTTTTTGAGCATGCTCTCAACTCCAGACTGAACGCAAAGCATGAGTCAATTGTTAAATGCACCTGCAAGGAGGTCGTTTCTATGAACTGTGTGCTTCACAGGAGCAATACAACAACAAGAAAAGAAAGGAGTCCGGTAATAAAAGCAGGCTTTTAAAGAATTTGTGCTGAATTGGTTTTGTTTGTCCTCTGAGAGGCTCATCCAGAGGTATACATTAGAACAGGTTTTTGCTAGCCATTTAAAGATGTAACATGGCTATGTTTAAGGGATTTTAGTTGCAAAAAAGGAAAAAAAGGACTTCCACTTCACCATCCTTGATTATTTTGAACCAAAATAAAAATTTCACATTTTGTCAGGCAGTAAACATCCATCTGTTTTATTTTGATTTCATATCAAAACTCAAAGTCGCACATAATTGTGGCACATTGTTTTCCAAAACGTATATATGTACAAATATTATATCTACAAGCGTTGTGTACAATATTCCCATCAGCTCTGACTAGCTTCTCCGTTCCTGCTGAAGAAAACCATCCTGACAGCATGATGCAGCCACCACCGTGCATCACTTTGGAAACGGGCGTGTTCTATTTTATCAGCCACAAATAAAGTTTGTTGGTCAAAAAGTTGAATTCTGAACTTATCAGCTGCACATGCTCAACTGAAATCAGGTCTGGACTTTGACTGGGCCACTCTAAAATATAAATATGCTTCAGTATGGCCGGAAGTTAGGCATGTGGATTGTTGTTCATCTAGCCCTTTCAAATCCTTTTTCAGCCTCTACAACTTTCTACCTAGCGCCCAGACCTGAGCGGCTGCAGGGATTTTTTTGCTCTCACTTCTTTCCCCCTTTTTGGATAGTTATGATACGTAACCATGGCAACAATGTATTGCTTTTACAACTCTAAAACCTCTAACCTCTAACCAAATGGCCAGACAGAGATCTAAAGTGGAGCAGTGAAAGCAAATGAGGCGGATTAGCGGCGCTTGCTAACAACTTTGCTATAACAATTACGCTGTCCAGGACATTTTCCTGTGGAATATCGCATCTTCTGTCCAGATGTTCAGCTGTTAGCATGTGACGACAACAACGAGACCATCATCCAGCGACAGTCTTCAGTCAGAGGCCTTTTCAGAGTCAGTGCATGACTGACTGCTACTGGAGATCCTTCCAGCCCATGGATTCACCATCCACAAAAACGATGTTCGTTTTCCTCTGAAGCAGGGTGGGAACAGTAAGTAAATAGAGGACATCATATGATTTTCTCAGGAGCATTTCTACAGTCACAGGAATTGTACTTAGCTCATCCTTGTGATTTGTTTAAGCCGCCTTGTTTAAAGCATTTAGTAAACGGAACGTGGATGTGAGTTCAGAGCAGTCTCGTTTGTAGGACTGATTAATAAAGACGTTTCCTCATAAGCCGATGCTTTATTCCGCAGCTGATCTTTTCCCAAACGCAATTTCAGCTCCTCCTCCAGCGACGTAACATAAACGTCCCAGTAATGCGCTAAACAGTCACAGAACCACAATCTCTCACCCCCCCAAAAAACAATCACACTGTAACTCCAGCACACCCCTGGGAACAGTAATTGTAGTGATTATGCTTTGCAGCCATTCCTGTGTTTCTTGTATCGTAATTAGATTTTTTTTTTTTATCTCTCTCTCTCTTTTAGTCACACCGAAGTTTCTTTTTAGAAGCTTCTTTGGAGCGTGGAGACTAATGACTACATGTTTCCGCGCCGAAATATTCAATAAACGGCTCATTAGGGCTACAGACACATTCAACTCCGCTGAGTTGATTTTTCACTCTCCTGTTTTTTCTTTTTCTATATTTTTTTTTTCTCGGAGTCGAGCATTTATCAATCTGCGGACCGGAGGAGATGAGAGGAGCGATTCCTGACAGGTTACCTGATCCTTATACTGCAGGATAAAAAAAAAAAAAAGAAAAGAAAACATTTTGATGCGACAAAGTCACAGAGTTAATTTCTGTGATGTGATAGTCCAACAAAAAGTAATTCAGAACAACATAATGAAAGAAAAAATGGATTTTTTTCCTTGTTTCCCCCCCAAATATAGATCTGAAAAGTGTGTCATGCATCTGTATTTTGCCCTTTTGACACTGATTCCCACCTTGGCTGACACCGTTTGTTGGCCAAGGTGAGCCAACAAACACTGACGTAACCAAATTCACCACCGACCTGGTCTCTCCTTTTCTTCATATCTGCATTACCAGCAGGTCAACAGTTTCAGGATGTTATAAAATTACATATTTATCTCATTGACTTTAATCAGGTATAATGACTAAGTGGATTCTTTGTGACTCCAAATATCCAACAAGTAACCCATGCCACTCATCATATCAGCTTCTACAAAAAGCAATATCGTTGCCACATGGAAGAAAGGCTTTTTTTCTTTATTTAAACCGCCAGTATTTTTGCTACATCGACCTTTTTGAGCTTTGCATCCTGTTATAATGTTTTTCATTAATCAAAAACATACCTGAAGTGTTGCCGTGATTCTTTCAAACATGTTTGAGAAATTCTTTAATCTCACATGACAACCATTCAGCTCTACCAAATGCCTGGGTGGACCTAGCTCCGCCTTCGAGGATGAAGATCCTCCTCAGAGCTGCAGTGTCCAAGCTCCAGAGTGTCTGCCTCACAGTGCAGCCCCTCTCAGCTCCTTCAGACTAGCCAGCAGCAATTAGCAAACATCTGCTGAGCGAATTATAGGAGCTACTTCTGAGTGCAGTGCTGGTAAAAAACGTTGTTAAAGGGTTAATACAGGAGCCATGTTGTGATGACTTCCTGAAGGCAGAGTTTCAGAAAGAGCAGGAGTTTTTAAAGAGACAGAGGCCCAATTTCAAGACATTAAATATCAAACTCAGATTTCTTTTCAGTAATATTTGATATACATCGTATTTTTATAAAAACTGAAGGTAACCGTTACTTAATTGTGCCATGAAATGGCACTGTGTGTCTGGAAAACACTGTTTAATGAAAATAAAGAACTCAAGGAAGATGAAACATGAGGATCTGACTTGGTGGAGGATAACATTTTTACACCTGTCATGGTGATGCTGTTAGTCATTAGAGGTACTGCTGAGAATTAGGAGAAAACGACGTTGGGAGGGTCATGATATTCACGACAATTCAAAAGTGGACAATGACTTGTGCAGGTAGTCCAACTGGGAGGTGAACTCTTTGCTCTATGTACCATGATGTACACCAGGGGTGTCCAAAGTCGGTCCTCGAGGGTTGGCATCCTGCATGTTTTACTTCTCTCCCTGGTTTAACACACCTGCATCAAATGATGGCTCATTAGAAGGTCTAAGAGGAACACTGACTTGCTGAGGAGGTTGTTACAACCACTAGGGAGGAAACTAAAACATGCAGGATGCCGGCACCCGAGGACCGACTTTGGGCACCCCTGATGTACACGTTGCTAACAGATCAGAGCGAGTGCTAACATCAGCGATTAACCAAGATTATAATGCTAGAGGAAGTTATTATCATCTGAAAGTGGCAGCCTCACAGGTTTTCTGTATCCATCATTTAAAAACACCAAAACATCATCTGCATAGAGGCATCATGCTGTAGCGCCATAGTGGAAGGACTTTTTTCTTAGTGGATTTGTTGCTGTGCTCTAACAGACTGCAGATGGGAAACAAACACATAAATCTTATTAGATGAAGTAATCCCATCAGTTCTTATAAAACTAATGGAATAGCAGGCACTTTGCCTGACGGCGATATTTTCAAAGCTCCACTAGTTTTTTTTCTACTAGCAAGAAGAACAAGAAAAAAAGCTACTTTGGCAAAAACAACTTAAGACAAGCAAATACTTTAAGTTTTCTTTATTTCTACCAAGTCGTAGTGGAAAAATGTGCCTCCCTTCTCTCTCCTTCTGGATGACAACTTGATTTTTACGATTTGGGGATGTTTCCAGAAAATAGATGCAAGTCGGCGCGACGTCCTCTGAAGTGGTGATGGAAACACGACTGTGTGCAAGAAAGATCCATTTCCTCGGCGCTGGCACCTGCTGTGATGGGCTCTGGGGTGGAAACAAGAGAACGCGGAGCCGCCTCTCCTCCCCGTCGGCGGCTCCCTCAACCCGGCCGGCCGGTGACAGCTTGATTTTTGGCGCCTCTCTGAGGCGGAGCGCACAGACGTGACGGGCCTGTTCTGCTGGTCTTATCACAGCCTCTGGCGTAGAAAGAGGCTGGGAGCGGAGATGGAGAAAGAAGCGAAGAGGACAGAAGCAGACACTAGCTGAGGAACTGTCTGTCTGACCTAACCAGTGAGATTCATCTGTCATCACCCAGGACAACTTGGATCATCCCAATGCAGACCTGACAGGGAGTCACAGATATGCACGTAAAAATTGTGTAAACAAAGACAAATTGATAAATCCTTTATCAATTTGCAAAAACCTTGCATAGAAATAACACTTTAAAGGGCCAGTATTACATAAAATGACATTTTTTGAGCTTTTCATCATGTTATAATGTCATTCCCTCTTCAAAAATGTACCTGGAGTGTTGCTGTGATTCTTTAGAACACGTTTGAGAAATCCTTTAATCTCCCATGGTGACTATTCAGCTGTGCAAAATGCCTGGATGGACGTAGCTCCTCCTCTGAGCTGCAGGTTTCACCACTGAGCTCCTTCAGACTAGCCAGCAGCAATTAGCAAACACCTGGTGGAACATCAGCTGAGCTCTGAGCTCATTATAGGATCTACTTCTCAGTGAAATGCTGGTAAAAATGCTGCTAAAGGGTTAATAGAGGAGCCATGTGGTGATGACTTCCTGAAGTCGGAGTTTAGAAAGAGCAGGAGTTTTTAAAGAGACAGAGGCCTGATTTCACAAGGGTTTAAAATACAAAAATTTCTTTTAAGTCATGTTTGATACATAAAGCATTTCTATAGCAACTCAAGCTAACAGTTATTTAATTATGCTATGAAATGGCACAATGTGCCTGGAAAATGCATAATCCAGTTTGTTCTGAGGTCATTTTGCAGAATGTTACCACAAACCTTTAAATTTGCTGAAACTATCACCGGTGCTCCCTGATCAGATTGTTTAACGATTAATAATTTTAAGAAATATGAACTGAACAGTGAGAAGGAGTTAGGACATTATTTTACCAGGAAGTCCCTTGAGATTATCTTTTTAAAGGAGAGACCTAAACACAAGGGTAAAACGGTTGGTATCCCTTTGCTAATGAATGTAAAGCCAACAATGGTCACTGAAATAACTTGAAATTGACAAAAGTGACAGTAAATATAATGACCAATGACAATCAGATACTGCTTTTGAATTGTGTCTCATCAGAACCACTTTAAAAAAACAAACTATTGAAAACAAGCCTGGGAAAAACTGATGCTACCTGCAACTTAATATTGGGTTTTGCAACTTGTTCAGGAAATCACTGCAATCAAAAGATTTCTGTCGCATCGAGGAAACTTCTGGAGCTGTTCAGATATTTTTGCTCTTATCCTCTCATGTGTTTTTAGCTCTATTTTGCTTTATGATTAAAGTGAAATACAATCCCCTTCTTTTGCAGACTTTGAAAAATTAGACCTTCATGTGTGAATATTTATTAATACAGAGCTACATGATAATGGGATGTCCTGATTTGTTTTGTTCTCTCCATCTGGCCGGATGAAGAGAAGCATTTCCCGTTGTTTTTTCTTGGTCATCTGGAATTGATATAATTGTTGTTGTGAAACAGGATTTGAATCAGCTGTGTCTCTCGTTTATACAATCTTGTGCTATTGAAGACAGTTGCTCATTATATTGCTAGATGAGCTGCTTATGAAACGGAAATGATACAACACGCCAATGACAAATGAATAATTAGCACTAATGAATCAGGCCTCGTCAACAAACACCGATGTAATGATCTTTGGATAATCGAAGCGTTTTCTCCACTGCCTGCTCTTTTCTCAATCCGGTAATGGACTCAGATGATATGAATGCAGGACATTGTAGACATTTAATAAATTCACACGTTCTTAAGAAGTGGCAAATGAAGCTTCTGTCTGAGTTGATCTACAGAGCAAATGAAAGAACAACAAACCAGCAAAGGTTTTCTGTTCATTTGTCACTACAGAATATATTATTCGGTCGTAAGCTAACAGAGGCTGGAAAGGCTAAGACTTTCCAGCACATGATCACTGGAGCGTATACACACCACTGCCACAAAATCAGTGCAAAATCAGCAGTGAAACAGTCAGTTAATTGCAGACACTTCTCTTACCTCGGTATGCTCGATGCTTGACACGGAAAGTGAAACTCTAAACGTGCCTATTAGATGATTTTACTTCCACTCAATTGATTGGTTGGAAGTCATCAGACACTGAAGTTTCATTACGAGATGACCAATTGACTCTCCTAGACAGTGAAACCTCAGAAAAAGCAACACAAGGGGCCCTGATGCAGCAGAACGCTGTGAATTTCACACTGTTGATCCCAATATGTATGCACTATTCAGAACTGGATTGGACAAAAAGTGACGTATTCCTCAAAGAGTTGACATGTTCCGCAAATTGCCGCCATTTCCTCACATTTCGTCCTGCACAGCGAGCAAAAACAGTTTGGCACCTTTCAACACAGAAGGTACAGCAGTGTCCTTTAAAAATGGCTTTGTGTGTGACTTTTAAAGACATGTTTTAAAAGGTTTTTCTAAACCTGCCACTTTTCTGTGAATAATCTAAGAAGATTTAATCACTTTGTAGTCTTCGAGGGGCACATTTTCTTCTTCTCCTCTGTAGCAGAAAGTAAAAACAGTCATGGCATTAACGAACATCCACTTTGTTAAAGTGTTCTTTTCATGAAGTAGCATGTCAGGTGTGGAGATATGTCTGAAACTCTGATCGAGTAGAGAGGTACCGTGTTGAAGGGGGAGGAGGTGTGTGTGTGTGTGTGTGTGTGTGCGTGTGTGTGTGTGTGTGTGTGTGTGTGTGTGTGTGTGTGTGTGTGTGTGTGTGTGTGTGTGTGTGTGTGTGTGTGTGTGAAATGGGAACAGCTGGCTGAGGGAATGAGTACAGAGGGAGAGGTGATGGATGCGAGTGGAGCTCCTGTGACAGATGAGCTAACAGGTGTTCACCACGGCCCTCAGAGAGACGCTATTTATGAGCCAGAGAAGACAGCCAGACGCAATGCACACCACGCCGTACCGCGCCGCGCCACGCCGCCGGCCTCCTCAATGCCGAAACACATCACAGACATCTGCACAACTTCACTCGACGAGGAGCAACACAGCAGAACCGGCTCCAGCCGGCAGCACAGCATCCTCCTTCTTACGTAGCGGGTTACATGCTGGATTTTGTGATGTATTCAAAATTAATTCAGTTTCTCATAATAATTCCTCACAATTAGTGCATTTTTTATAATATTAAAATATTTATGCTACCTCTCTGTGTCTATAAAAACCATTTGCAGTTGCACTGGACTCTCTTGCATAAAACATAACACCTTCCATTTTGCTACGTTCTTTTGATACCACCCACCTATTTCTCCATAGGGTGTCACTACAGTCCTCATCTCTTGTCCTCCACCTCATTACTCTCATCCATCTTCGCCCTTCACTTCCTGACCTCATTATTCACTTCTATCCTCCCTGCTCCAGGTACCATGTTAGGACTTCTAATGCCTCGTTTCCACTGAGCAGCATGGGTCAGTACAGTTTTGTAGGCTATTTTGACTGTTCCCAATGTAAAAGCGGCCCATACAGCCGACTGGTACCGACTGGCTATTTGTGAAACACTTCGCTATTCTGAATATATATACATTTATTTACATATTATTTAGATTTTTTTTATCTGGAACTGAAGTCCTGAATAAACCTTGAATAAACTCATTTAGTGTAGGTCCAAAAAACAATGGTACCATATGGTTAAGGTGGAGCTACTAGTGCCACACAACACAGTTCATTGACTGGAGGACAGAAAAATGTCTCTACTACAGAACATGAGACAGTATTGTGTCACATTTGTCATCACACTACTGTGATGCTATGCTAGGTGTGAGAGTCCAACTGGTGAACACACAGGTCTTTGATAAAAAAAACTTCATCTTAATCACTATGAATGTTGGAGAAGGCAAAAACTGACCTGTTTTGAAGTTACATCTGTGGTAAAACTTTACAGAAATTCTATGTAAATTCAAGCTTCAACTATTTATTAAATCACTGCCAGAAGCTTCTTGCCTCATGTAACAGGGTTTCCACGCGGTAGTAATAGGTAGTAAATTAAATTAGCTCAAATTAAGGCCAGTAAAAGGTAGTAAAAGGTAACAAATAGAATTTGACTTGGTAGTTAATTTTTCAATAAACATTTCATGACCCTTCAGTATATTTAGAATTTTACATTGATGATGACTTTTTGTTTTAAGTTCCTTTAACTATAAAATCTGTATTAAAAATTATGTCTACTCCCAGGACCTGAGCTAATGTAAACAGACTCGATTGGTTTCACTGTCCGATCTGCTGTGTGCATGCTTAGTGTTGGAAGCGCCGAACGTTTGAGACTAGTGAGTCACCATGAGAAAACATACGTTTTCACGACTTTGCCTGGATGACCAGGTGACAGAGAATCACTTTGGAAAATATGAAGAAAAAAAATATAAATATGACCTCATGACTGCGACCAAACTGAACGGAGCATCTAGCGTTCATTCCCAGCAGATTTCTGCACAATGGAGCAGAAGAAATGTAGGAACATTTTTACACTGAATATGGGAAAAGAAAGATGGTTAAACCCTTCTGGGTTAAAGCAGTGGATTTGCTGAGTAACTGGTTGGATGTAGCGGTTCCACAGATCACTGACAAATTACAGAAGTGAGTAAGGCAGTAAAGTGCCCTACCCGTTGGCCCAAAACCAGTGGTTCCCTGGCCCCTCCTGTTCCGGCGAAGTTGCGCTGATCACTGCCAGTTCAGACATGTGGGAATAATGCATTTAGTGCCCACAGATTCTATTTTTTTCATACCCATGCTCACTGCGTGCTATTATTAGTCCTAGCAACAGTTGCCATGCTGCTGACGATGATGTCATCAGCATGACTTCAAATGATGTCTGTGTCATAAGGCCCTTCTAAGGATGACTTTGTGATGTCATAGAGTCCATGACATCACCAACTGATCAGTTAATTCTCTGATCAGTCGACACAAATTTCATTTGGAAGTTTTTGCTCAGCTCAGTAAAGATGAATGACGAAACCCCACAGAGAGAAATGGATGTGAGGTCTCAGGTCTCTTTTTGGACAAGAGTCAAAAAAACATTGTCCAATAAAGTTCATCCTGGACAAAGAAGTCCGGATTACAAGAAGAGAAAGTTTCTCAGTGAACTGCTGTGGGAAGTGATCGAAAAGGCCGCAGACGGACCAACTCTGCATCTTGTCAGACAAACCTTTGAGGAACAACACGGCAAAATTTTGATCTTGCTTTTGAGAAAAACTGGCGAATTAAACGTGGAAGTACTCTCAGAGATATCAGAAGAGCTAGGGCAACGGATTTTCCAGAGTATTGCTAGAGATGCATTCCACTTTGCCAGTGGACTGCATTTAATCGCGCTACTGGATTACCCAGAAGGACACGAAGTAATCGTGGAAAAATTCAAGCGTCACCTGGAGAATCCTGTTCCTCCAAAGAAAATGTTTAAGTCTACAAAAAGCAAGATCAGAAAGACTTTTTTTCCTAATGAGGACTTGTACTCAGAAGAAAACTGCCTGAGTGAAGAATATACTAAGGCAGGAATGGATCCTGAAGAATTTTTGAAGGAAGCGAGCAAGATGGGTTTCAGACGTGGAACCGAAGATGAAAGAAGAGTCATGGTGGAAACAATTCTTTGGAGGTTGATTTATAAGTCTAGCAACAGATCTAGTTATGGAGGTTACACAATGAAACACACCGAACCTGTACACAAAAAGCTTGCTCCAAAACTCTGGAAGGAAGTAAAAAACATAGATTTCGTCTTTTTTGAGGATATGGAACGCAAAATCTGCCGAGACATCTTGCAACTTCTCTGGGGCAATGAAGATGTGGTAAGAGAGTTGTTGTTCAAGATGATCAAAAGTGACAACCCCATAGTCATTTACAAGGTTGTAGAGAGCTTTAGAAGGAACCTGTCACGACCAAGGATAATCAATCTCCAAGAAAGCTTCCTTCAAAAGACATGGAAGGTCATCAAAAAGGCTGCCTGTTGTGGCGACGCTTCGGAGACAGAAGAGAGGCAAGAACCCTTTGGGCATCTCAGGTTGGTCCACTCAGTGGTCAGGTTTGTCTCCGAGTCAGGACCTGCCTCCGAGTCAGGACCTGCCTCCGAGTCAGGACCTCCTTCTGAGGCAGGACCTGCCTCCAAGTCAGGACCTCCTTCCGAGGAAGGATCTAACTCCGAGTCAGGACCTCCTCCCAAGGAAGGACCTAACTCCGAGTCCGGACCTGCTTGCGAGACAGGACCTGACTCGGAGTCAGGACCTGCTTCCGAGTCAGGACCTGCTTCCGAGTCAGGACCTACCTCTGAGTCAGGACCTGCTTCTGAGTCAGGACCTGCTTCTGAGTCAGGACCTGCCTCCGAGTCAGGACCGTCCTCCGAGTCAGGACCTGCCTTCGAGTCCGGACCTTCCTCCGAGTCAGGGCCTGCCTCCGAGTCAGCACCTGCCTCCGAGTCAGGACCTTCCTCCAAGTCAGGGCCTGGCTCTGAGAACAGACCGGCTTCCGAGTCAGGACAGACAACTGAGACAGGACCTTCCTCTGAGTCAGAACCTGCTTCCGAGTCAGGACCTGCCTCCGAGTCAGGACCGTCCTCCGAGTCAGGACAGATCTCTGAGACAGGACCTGCCTTCGGGTCAGGACCTACCTCCGAGTCAGGACCTGCCTCCGGCTCAGGACCTGCCTCCGGGTCAGGACCTACCTCCGGGTCAGGACCTACCTCCGGGTCAGGACCTGCCTTTGAGTCAGGACCTGCCTCTGGGTCAGGACCCGCCTTTGAGTCAAGACCTGCCTCTGGGCCAGGACCTGCCTCTGGGACAGGACCTACTTCTGATACAGGACCTACCTACGAGACAGGACCTACCTCCAGGTCAGGACCTGTCTCCAGTTCAGGACCTACCTCCGAGTCAGAACCTACCTCCGAGTCAGGACCTCCCTCTGGCTCAGGACCTGCCTCCGGGTCAGGACCTGCCTCCGGGTCAGGACCTACCTCCGGATCAGGACCTGCCTCCGGGTCAGGACCTATCTCTGAGTAAGGACCTCCTTCTGAGACAGGACCTACCTATGAGACAGGACCTGCCTACAAGACAGGACCTGCCTCTGGGTCAGGACCTGTCTCCAGGTCAGGACCTACCTCCGAGTCAGGACCTGCCTCCGGGTCAGGACCTGTCTCCAGGTCAGGACCTGTCTCCAGGTCAGGACCTGCCTACGAGTCAGGACCTGCCTCCGGGTCAGGACCTGTCTCCAGGTCAGGACCTGCCTCCAGGTCAGGACCTGCCTACCAGACAGGACCTGCCTCCGGGTCAGGACCTGTCTCCAGGTCAGGACCTATCTCCGGGTCAGGACCTACCTCCAAGACAGGACCTGCCTGCGGGTCAGGACAGATCTCTGAGTCAGGAATGGCCTCCAAATCACGACAGACCTCCAAGACAGGACCTTCCTCTGAGTCCTCAAGCGTAGCGGTGTTTCCAGGATTTTTTCTCACCAACAGAGAGACACATTGTCAGAAGTGTCAAGACTGGATGCGTTTCTTCAGCAGAACTTCACAACTCACGGGCGTGGATCATTATGGCCTTTAGAGTACTTTCATGTTTTGGGTCTGAGAATACCTGAAACTTTTAGTCATCTGCTGTTACAGTCAGAGCAAGGTGGGTAGAGCCTACCAAAGAGTCAGGATGGGGGGCCGAGGGAACGGTGGCGGACTGTGGGGGCTAGGGAATAGTTAGAAGGGGTTCGAAGAAGAAGGAGAGAAGGTGGGGGGGCCGACTGTGGGGGGCAAATGTATCGTTAGGAGGGTGGGGGACGGGGGAAGGAAGAAGGAGGGACGAAGGAGAGAAGCTGAGGGTTGACTAGCGTACCATTAGAAGTGCGAAGGGGCAAAGAGGGTGGGGGGCTCTAGCATACCGTTGAGTGCTGGGGGGACGGACGGATGGCAGTGTCAGGACCTACCTCCGAGTCAGGACCTGCCTCCAAGACAGGACCTGCTTCCAGGTCAGGACCTGCCTCCGGGTCAGGACCTGCCTACGAGACAGGAGTGCCTCCGGGTCAGGACCTACCTCCGAGTCAGGACCTACCAATGAGACAGGAGCTGCCTACAAGACAGGACCTGCCTGTGGGTCAGGACCTGTTTGCAGGTCCTTACCTGCCTCCGGGTTCGACCTGCCTTTTAGACAGGACCTGCCTCCGGGTCAGGACCTGCCTCAGAGTAAGGACCTGCCTACGAGACAGGACGTGCCTCCGGGTCAGGACCTACCTCCGAGTCAGGACCTACCAATGAGACAGGAGCTGCCTATAAGACAGGACCTGCCTGTGAGTCAGGACCTGTCTGCAGGTCCTTACCTGACTCCGAGTTAGGACCTGCCTACAAGACAGGACCTGCCTCTGGGTCAGGACCTGCCTCTGGGTCAGGACCTGCCTCCGGGTCAGGACCTCCCTCCGGGTCAGGACAGACCTCTGATACAGGATCTGCCTCCAGGTCAGGACCTGTCTCCGGGTCAGGATCTGCCTACGAGACAGGACCAGTCCTCATGCCTAACGGTGTTTCCAGGATTTTTCTCACCAACAGAGAGAAGTGTCAAAATTGGACGCGTTTCTTCAGCAGAACTTTCGAAGAAGTTCGAAGGGGTTCGAAGAAGAAGGAGACAAGATGGGGGGGGTGGGGGGGCTGATGTATCGTTAGAGGGGGCGGGGGAATCGAAGAAGGTGAGGCCAAAGGCAAGACCGTTGAGGGTTGACTAGCGTACCATTAGAAGTGCGAGGGGGTGAAGAGGGTGGGGAGGGTCTAGCATACCGTTGACTGCTGGGGGGACAGACGTTAAATTGGGGTGTGGGAGGGGAGGGGATATATATATATATATATATATATATATATATATATATATATATATATATATATATATACATATATATATTAATATATATATATATATATATATATATATATATATATATATATATATATATATATATATATATATATATTAATATATATATAATATATATATATATATATATATATAAGATTTATTTATAAAATAACCCAATTCGTATCCCAGCGCTGGGTCAAATATGGACCGACCGAACTCTGGGTTGTTTTAACTCAACTGGGTTGGGTTGATGGTTTGACCCAGCACATTGGGTTATGGCAATTAACCAAAGGTTGGGTTAAATTAACTTGTTTAATTCGGTTAAATTGACCCAAAATTGGGATGAAACTCATAACTCAACACAAGGGTTATTATACCACTATAGTTGGGGGGGGGGGGGCAGATTTATTTATATTAAATTTCACTAATTAAAAACAGGATTAAAACAATCTGAATTTACAGCTTTTATTTCCATGTGATACATATATAGAGCCAGCAGATGTATTTACAAAAGTTACAAAACATAAGTTAGTTGTTTCAAAAGTATAGTGTAGCGTCCCGGTTGAAAGGATGATCTCTCAAACTGATGGTTCATGTTTCTTTATTCAACAGCCTTTGTACATGAACACACTGTAAGAGCTACAAACATACAAATAAAATACCATTAGTAACTCTTAGTGGTTCTAACATTTTACCTTAACCTACAAACCTTACTTTATGTAATAACATTAAATTTACAATACATGTATTTAATTAACTATAATATTTCTATATTATAAATTAACTAAAACGTATTCCAACTGTTCGACAGTTAATCAAATATTAACACTATTTCATGTGGAAACATAAACATTACGCTCAGTATATACAATACTGTCGTCAAAACACTCACCTTGTTCCCTCATCAACCAAGCGCTAATTAATTGTTTAGACCTTAGTTGGACTATTCCTTAGTTACCTCCCTTTAACTGTGACTCATACGCTCTCTTACTCTCTGCACTATGTCCCAAACAGTTAATTGTCAGTTACTGTCAGAAGTTTGTGTAGATCACTTAGCAACCTGATCCCTTTAAAAATCCTTTCAAATTAAAAGCATCAGTCAAAAGGTAACAAATAACTCTTGGTTAAATGAGGAAACAACATAAAAAAAATAAAATAAATACATATATGTATTAATAAAGTCATTTACATATAGTTAAATCACTTCAACTCATTTGGCTACAACTCCAGAAGTTTCTCCACATTAGAAAAGATTTCATGTAAAAAGTCTGTTTTAAAGCAAACTACAAGTAAACCTTTCAGCCATTAAACAAGGAGCATTTTTAACGGCACTTTAGCATTTTGCCAGTCTCCCTGCATGAGGACATACGGCTTGTCGCATTTTGTAGATGCGCCACCAGGTTTGTCCCAACCTGATGGAGAGAGAAGACAGAAAAAACAGGCCAAATAAGAAAAAACAGGCCAAATAAGTGCATTAGTGATGCACTTATTTAAACAGCAAACAATTTGAGCATGATTCAAAGATGAAGGTTGACTTCCAGGCTGGATATCAATGCAACCTTCTGAACTTCCAGGTTGATGGGTCTGAAACTCTTCTCCCAAATGAATAAGGTGGAGCAGGAAGGAGAACTGGCAGCAGCTGCAGGGCTACATCATCTTCTGGATCAAACATAAGCTAGTGTTAAAATATTGCAGTAACTAAAAAGTATGAAAACATTTTAGAGAACATTTCTTCTGAGCTTCAATACCATGAGGGAGCAGACTCATGTTCTTGGCCATACAGAAGGTCTTCGTTAAGAACAATGAGTTTGGGTTTCGTTTAATTCTCCTGTAGATCCTGGATGTAAAATTACAAAATCTATCAGAAAAGACAAAATCACAAATCAAACTTTAAGAATGACTGAATTCAACCTTATAGTTGTCTCCACTGCAAATAACTTGTAATTACCGACTTTAAATAAATGTTTTTGTAATTAATAGTAACAATAATAATACAATTAGCAAACATTAACACTAGATATTGTCTTATTTTTGCTTTTAACTCGTTGCCGAAAATCAGCGGGAAACGGTGGTTCTCTCTCGGCTTAACGAGCCGCTCCGCCCTGACAGAGCGGGCGAGACGAGCCGGCGGCTGCAGGGGAGCGGATAAGTCCGAACACGTCCGAGCATGTTTCTAATTAAACTAAATGTAGCGGCCACTCGGATTGAACAGCCAGACGCAGGGAGTTTCAAACGGGTACAGTTTAATCTCGACCTTTCTTTCCATCGACACCGTGAAAACTGTAGTATAAAACAAAAGGATTACGGAACCGTTGGACATGCTCAGTTCTTGTATAAAACCACAATGGTTCAGCTACAACAGGAATGAGAGTCAAAAGGCCGGGGCTCAACAGGTGATTTGCATTTGCATTTAAATACGAAAACCTCTGCTAGGCCCAAGGGGAGGGGGTGATAGGGGAACACGGACACACACCGTTTTTGACCATTTTTGGCAGTGCTCTACAGTTTTCCACTCTGACAAAAACCTCTTGCCGATAGCCCTCAATCTCCATGCGCACGGCAGAACTAGGTGTCAATAGCTGTCGAAAATCCCACTTTTCATGCAGTGCAGGTTAAGGCATTTCATCCATCAGTCTGTGAAGAACAGGAGGGGAAAAAACACCCTTCACATAGGTTTTATTGCTAAATATTTAACAGCAGATGATTTTATACAACTCAGTGTCTTCGTATGATAGCTGAGAAGTTATTGTGCTGTTACCACACTTAAGATTTACTCCCAAAGTCTGTCTGGCATTTTTAGTGTCTGTGGTGCATTAAATAAAACATTTACAGTGTCACTAAAATGCACAGTAGAATGTTTATTGTTCAGCAATGTTTGGGTTTGTTGTTCTGAAGCTGTTAGAAATTATATACAAGTACAAGAAAGAAATTGCGCCATTTTATTATTTTTGAGAAATTTGTATACGATTTTAGTGACTGTTTATCCACCTAGGTGTGTTGTGTGTGTGTTCCCATTAGTTATTGTTAACATTGTTTCCTACTACAATGTTTTTCCTTCCACTCAACTTTCCTTGTACAACCTTAGACACAGCCAGCTTCTTTCAACAAAGATCTTTTGTAGATTACCCTGCTGGAGGACATTCTCTAGCTGCGCTTCCGTTACAAATGTGCTAAAAACGTTGTCTGCATTACGCTGATGTCCAGCATAATACAGACACAATAATATCCAAACACAATTTTACATTTACAGCATTTCCATTAAATAAGATATGCAATTAAAATCACACATGATTAAGTTTGTTCATGCAATAAAGTTATTTTAAAAAAACCCCACCATCCTCCTACCAATTCCTGTTGTCATCTTAGTCTTTTCCGCCAATAGCAACATCTGGTTGTTGATCTTGTGATTCATGTGATGCAAAAAAAGTTTTTCAGTTGCAGTTTGGCAAAATACACTCATTTTGATAGAGCCAAAAAAAACCACCTCATCCTTGCACAAAAATTTTTTTTTACAAAAAAATGGCGTTTTCTATTAGTCTAATTTAGTTTAGCAATTCCATCTATAGGCTCAGGAAGACTTTTCATGTGTTTTGACTTCATTAGGATGTGACAAGTTTCCAACAGAATTTTATTTAATTTTTTAACTGTAGTGAAATTTTGTGAGATACTGAATTTTTGGTTATTTGTAAGCCGTAAGCATCAAAATTCACTCTGTGTGATGACTATACAAGTGTCACTTTCTGAAAGGAGCGACTGAAATAACATTTTCATTATATTCCATTTTTAATTTTTTTTACAGGTTTATGGTAATAAACATCTGATTCCCACTTTAAATACTCACCTCCACCTGCAAACACCAATTCATTTAAAAGTCATGAATTAAATGTATCCATTTTGCTAATGGCAACTAATTGAATTTATCTTCTAACAAAAAGTCAAGATAAGTTTATGGGTTGGGCAAAGTAAAAATAATTATAATTACATCACGTTGCTTCTAATGTGGCAAAAACAGACATTTAAAAGGAAAGAGAACAACCAGTGACGCAATGTATTCAACAAATCTAGAACAGGTCAGATTAGTTATTTTTATTTTACAGAAACATGATGTGAAATGCCTGCAAATAATTGCAGAAGTTTCAGGTTAAAGACAACATTTTGGTTACAAATTGTCTTCCTACTCTAACATTTTGTAACCAAAATATCAGTTTACAAAAATGATGAAAAAAGATGACAGAAAAATAAAAAAACTTTGACAAAGTCACGTTTTATTGATCAGAAAAAGCATACAGATAAAAAGACCTTGGAGCCTAATTGATCATTGGTTTTCTGTGAAACATTATTACCAGCTGGAGGAGCTCAGCCATCAATCAACAGGGTTTGTTTAAAGGCTGGAGTGTAAAGCTAAAGAGTTTCACTAATTCGTAGTTTCCTGATGAGAAAGTTAATCTCTCCTTTCTGACCTTGGCAAGAAAAAAACCCCCAGAGTGGATCACAGTGATTCATCGGTACGGTAACCGATGCAGCGATAAAGACTGTTTCCGTATACAGGCCGTTTCAAAAAAGGGATATTTAGTCAAATAAATTGACAGGAAGAAGCAAATAAACTTCAGAAATATGGAATGACTGGAGTGCCAAAAAAAGAGAAAAAATACATTTGTTAAAAAAAAATAAATTATATAAACAAAGACAAGAAAAAACATGACAAATTGATGAAATAAAGATTTTAATGGACGTAGATTTTTGTTTATAATTTCAGAAAATGTATAGAAAGAGCTTCTGCATCTTTTGATATTTGTTCTGCTAGTCTTTTGCATTAATTTCTGCTTTACCCATTTGTGCGTGCACAACTGTCAAACCCTAATCATCTTCATCTTAAAAATTGAAGAAATTAAATAAAATAAAAGTAAAAAAGAAAATGTTTTCAGTGTTTTTCAAATTATTATCATCATTAGACAAACATCTTCACTTTTTTGGCACTTCTATCATTCCATACAGACCAGAAAAAGCCTGATTTTGTGAATGGAGTCTTGATAGTATTTTTCATTTATTTTTTTGGCTAAAATGTAGTGGATATATAAACACAATGAGAAAAGTGTCACATCTGAAAATGTAGAGTCATATCTGTGATGCCTTCTAACACTGCCGAGACTTTCACATATTCATTCTGATGCTTCGGGACAACCCTCGCTAAAGACGCTGGGTTTTAAAGTAGAAAACACTGAACAGGAGTTTCTTCATTGCTTCCAGTCCATTTTGAGTCAAGTCTCCTGGATTTCAGTTACAAAGCGCCACGCACTTGTTAACAGATCCAGAGCCGTCCCAAAATAGGGGAATAAAAAAAAATACGTGAGATCTTCTAATAAGAATTGTTCCCCCTTCTTGGTAGCTTGATCTATGCCTGGGAGAGGGCTTGTTTGAGATCTCTGAGCAACATGGACGCCATGACGGTCTTCTCTGTGTTGATGGTGAGGAGGGCAGTGGAGGACTCTCTCAGCTCCAGCGTAACCAGAACCAGAGCTCCGCTGCTGACGGTGCGCCCAGCAAACCTACAGGAACACAAAAGAACTTCAGCAGGGAAAAAAAAAAAAAGAAAAAAAAAGCTGCGCTCTGTTAGGCTAACCGCTTAAAGACCAAAGTGTATACAAAACCATAGCCAAGAGATAAAATACTAAAATGCGGCCTATGCAATACTTTAAAAACCCTTCCACCACATGAAAGTGAATTATGCATAGCTAGACATGTCACAATACGATTTGCTGGACGATAAATTGTGCTAGAAGTTATCAAGATAAATGATAGTATTGTTGTTTTGAGATCATTTTCAAGTAACGCAAAGGTAATGGTATAATAATGGAAGACAACATTTTCAAAGAAACTTTGAATTCTAATGAACATTTAACACTGGAACTGGGAGACATTTTAAATATCAAAAACAAACAACACAGAAACAAGAAATAAAATGAATTGCCTACCACCTCAACATTACATTTTGTTGTATTACAGACAAAACCTAATTAATATTAATATTTTAGGGGATGGACTGTAAATGACCCCCAATTAGGAAGGTAACTGCATTTGGTTTGAGTAAAACCAATAGATTTTGTAACAAAAGTCGCTTCATTACTTCTAAAAAAAAAAAAAAAAAAAAAAAAAAAAAAAAAAGACCAAATAAACCAGAAAATTTATTTCAGGAATATCACACATTTTTCTTACTGGACATAGAGTATGTTTGTAGAAACGAACGAGGCGAGCAAAGTGAGTCTGGCTCTGCACTAAGCCACATGTAGCAGAGCAACAGAGTCTATTATCCCATCGGACCGGCGCCATCGGGGACAGAACACGCCCTTAATGCCCGTCAAACAGCACTCAGCCTCTTTTATGGACTGTGAGAGTCTATGACTGTGTGGGAGCTCTGGGACTTCCATGGCCGACGCCCCCCCCCGCCCCCCCTCCCACAAACCCCGTCCCACCAGCTCCCTCTGGGGCCATGCGGACGATTCAGTCCACCCCCGTTTCCTTGGATACCTTCCCCGCAGACCGGGGGGCAAATCTGGGCGCACATGGTCCCCATTGAGAGAAGCTAACAAGAGGCAGACAGAGGCTATGACCCGGCGTGACCCTCTTTGAGCATGACGGTGTCGAGCCAGGACCTCACGTGACACATTCCTAGCCATCTGGCTCCGTTTAACACTACATCTCCCACAACAAAGACCCCCTGCGGCGGCCCGCTTAGGCCTGACAAACAGCCCACAAAGGGACCCACTTAGGCCTGACTAAAGCCTGTGAAGAGCCCCCACAGGACGGGCTGTGGACGGGCGCCGTGCCGCGCTGCGACCGGGGGCCTAACGCCTCGGCTAATTAGCACACGCGCACGTTAGCAACGGGGAGAGGAGGAGACGACGTGCACGCACAGACAGAAGCGTCGGGAGGAGGGGGTGACGTCTCTGGGGAGCCGCTAAATTACCATCAACAGACGAGAGGGAGTTTATCACGGCGCTCTCAGCGAGGAAAGAGAGAGTCCTCCTTGGACTTAATTAAAATATTAGCCACTTCAGCAGGACCGACTCATTCAGGAATGAATGAAAAAGAAAAAAACTTGTTTCTGCTTTCATTTCTTCAAATAATTAAACTATTGTAAATCGGTTCTTATTACCCGACAGGCATTCATGCTGTGGCCTCGGCCTCTTCTAACTCTTAAAAGTATCAAATTTGATATATTTCTTTCTTTATGTGACAAACAAACACATAGTTGCTTTGTTTCCCTCCCTCCTCGCCTCTCTATCAGTACCCTGGAGGGGGGGTTATCTATGCGGTCCCTGTGGCTTTGCTAATGGATTTAGGATATAAATCTATCATTTATTCAGCCAGTTAACACTACCCTGAGGCCGCTAGCATTTCGTCTCAGGAGATGCGGATGTGTGCTCTCGTTCACGCGCGCGCAGCTCCAATAAGAGCCATTTTCATTGAATGCTTTGCGGTTGTGTGCACGTTCTGGTGCACAAAAGGATGAAAAGAAAAGAAAAAAAAAACCGCATCACATCTGGATGTAGCACAACATCAGCGCATCTTCATGGACCAGGAGGGAGCGATTAAGGTCGAGCGTGCCCTTAAACGGGTCATTGGTATTCTGCTCTTCGTAGAGCGGGCTAAGCGTTGGATTAATTGCGGCGCGTGGAAAAGAAAAGCAAAGCATTAGCCCTGGACTTAAAGCAGGTGGATTGACATCGATCGTCAGGGCTGCGGCTAAGCATCGCTCTCCAATTATCTGTGATTCTCTCCGCACCGAGCGGAGCCTGGGAGTGCCATCTGCCTCTCCTCCGCCCGGCCACAGCAAACACAAACTGGGCTTCACCTTTTACACAGGCTTCCTCTTTAAACCATCTTTTCATACTTCTCCAAACTCGTAGATCAAATTAGAAATAGTATTTCAAATCACAATATTAAATCGTCTAGATGTCAAAATTGACCAATTTCCTCTCGATCGTTTCTGATCGGTGGAGTACAGAAGATATTTTCTTTTATCCTGTTCATTAAATACATCAAAACATGTGAATTCCCATATTTTCTGGTGTAGAATCATCAATGTAATGTTGGTGACTATGTAGGGATGCACCGATTGCAGTTTTCTGGCCGATCACCAGACTATCCACCAATTCTGATTTTGGCAGATACAGATTTTTTTTTTGTTTTTTGCCTGGAAAGTCGCTAAAGACGGCAACAAAATTCCTAATCTGACAACAAAAAGTTGAACAAAGAGGACAATGATTGATTTTCAGATCTTTATGGATAAAATTGGTTTTGCAAAAATCGCTCAAAATTCAGGAGGTCTCTGTGCACCCATAGACATATGATTGAAGCATAAATAGTCGTAATCCTGTAATCCCTCCATTTTCTTCTACAATCTAAACTAAGATCAAATAATCAGTATTTAAAGAGAAAAACGTTAAACAAAATTAAATGCGAACTCTTTGAACATAGCACTGTGGTATTAGCTGCATCATCAGTGGAGTTACAGGTGGGAATCCTTAGTCACAGTCACCTGAAATGTTTCTAAATTATGTCCAGCTTGCAAAAAAGGAAAAAAAACAAAAACAAAACAACAACAACAAAACACAGCAGTCATATTTAAGCCTGCTGACTGGCAGTGCACAGTTGTCTTTGTTCTATTCAACTGGAGGATTCTGGGAAGTTTTATGGCATCTTGAGCACACTGTAGAAACTCTCTGATGGAGCATTTTGGCCTTTGTTTTTTTTTTTTTTTTAAACCAGAAACTTTTATAGATTCTGCAGTTGATTCAATACTTTGGTCAGCATACCAACAACCTTACAGGGTTTCTGTAAGTTTCAGGTAAAGTCCTTTTTGAAACCATTTTCAGTTCAATTTTATGCCAAAACAATTTACTAATTTCATCAATTATAACTTATACAATTATAACTTATACAATTATAACTTCCAGCTTTTGTGGACTTTTTTACTCAATTCAAATCTATTGCTGTTATGCTACGTCAATCCAGTGGTCACTTTAATGGATTTCAGTCTACTAGTAAAATCCTGTACTAAATTTAGCCTTTTCAACAATAAAATGACTAATTGTAGATAACGTTAGAAAAACGTTCCAATTTTATTAGCCTCAACGTAAACAGAATCGGGGAACCGGGTAGTACTTACTGGATTTAGCAAAGGCTAATCAATGAAAACAGAAACATCGTTAATAAAAGAAAAAAAAAACTTTGCTTTATACCTAAATAAACAAATGTTTTATGATGATTAAATTTGTCTGGAAAAATCTTGAAGCTATCGCAAATTTGCTCCACTCTTGAATGGGTCCAAGAAGAATCAATCAGAGGGCCGCAAATGGCCCCGGGGCCGCACTTTGGACATCCCTGGTTTAGAAAGTAAAAAAAAAAAAAAATGGTTATAGAATGTGAAACGCAATCTGGTAATTCAGAGCTAAGAGATGCATTAAATTATTTGAAGGAGTAAAAGAGAAAAAACAATAAAAAAGAACACAGATGTTACCTTTCACAAAAGGTGTGGAATAGAACCATTTTCTGTACTCTTATTTTCATTTTTCCATCCAAACCCGCTAAATAATGAAAGCTAATTCTGTAGCTGAACACTAAAGGAACAGTGGCCACAGGGGGATCGAGCTCCGCGACCAAGACTGAACCAAACATCCAAACATGTCCGATGCTCCGTAAATGAGCGAGTCAGGTGAGACGATGACTAAACGGCACGTTTCGGTCCCGGTCAGACGGATACAGAAGCTGCAGCTGTGAGGCCGTTTCGGTTCCTGGCTGGAGCTGGACGCAGGCGGGCCGAGTCAGACCAGGCAACTAGCCAAAGCTGTTAGCTCCAATTAGAACCAGGAAGCCCGCGCGCATCACGGCCGTACGGGCGAAAACCAGGAGGGGAGGACAAACGGACGACGGAGGCAAACTAAAAAAAAAAAAAAGGACCACAGTGAAACGAGGAGAACACGAAGCATCACAGAGAGCCCGTCGTTTTAATTAGGCCGCAGCAAATTAAACACAGAACGGGAACGAGAACACAACAGAGGGGAGAAAGAAAGAAGAAAAAAAAAATCTGTTAAAAGAAACATAATCTAATTATAATCCAGTGTAAAAGACAAAGCACAGTTTATAAATCAAAAGGGTTCAGATTTTGATTTTTTTTTTCCTCCAAACTTATTTTGGATGGGGGAAAATTGGGCTCTGACCGGTGGGGATTGGCAACGCATGCAAAATTCGATCAAATTTGCTTTCAAACGGACTGAAAAATAGAGCACATTTATTCTATTCCGCCTGTTTAGACATAAACAAGAACAGCGTTTTCTACATTTGCTTTCCTGCTTGATTTATTGCCATCCCCCCTTTCCAACAATCAATTTCTCTGTTTCAGTGGCAATGCTCCCCCCTCCTCTTCGCACCCCATCCTCTCGGCTTTGGCGGCCTGTGTGGGAAAAGCAGTGCTGCACCCTGCTGACGGACAGCAGGAGTGCAGGGACGCAAAGGAGAACGGGTTGTCACTTTGTCAAACAAAACCAGAGCTCAATTCCACTACACACGCTGATATTACCTTTTATTTTCACTCTGAATCCAAACTTCTAATCCTGTTGTTTTTCCCCCTTCAGATTTTACAGAGATTTTCTCTGGGGATTTCTTTGGAAATAAGGGATTCTTGATGGAGGTCACTTTACGCGTCACATTTAATGCAGAGTGACCTCTACATTAAGCTCTCAGTGGGTGTATCCGATCTGAATGATTAATCTAATGTCTGTGTGTGAGCGCCATTTAAAGCAGGAACTGCAGCAATGCGTGGGTAATTTGTGCCACTTATAGGGAAAAAAAAAAAAAAAAAACTAGACTTGCTTTTTTGTGTGTCGAGCAAAAAAGTAATGAGAGCTAATCTTTATTTTCAACATGGCACAATATTCTGCAAAATAATCACTAAAGCTAATCGTTGACATGAATAAATCAGTGCTAATAAAGCTACTAGCCATAAGACATAAGGCTATAGATGGAGGTGTTCAAAATTAAACGCAAAACTATTATATTTCTCCCCTGACGTGCAAGCTTTTGTTTTGAAAATTACTGGGAAAGTTTTTATTAACATTGTTCCTCTCAAGCAATTCTTAAAATTTCATTAAAACATAAAAGTGTAACAATCTAACTGACTAACAGTTTCTTGACCTATTTCGAAATATCGGGATTTTTGCTTTACTGTGAGCATAAGAAAAGTGAAGTTGCATTCTTTCAGCCAGCTGAAAGGAGTGTGCAGCAACAAGCAGGGGAGGGGCAGCACCACATTGCTCCACACAGCAGGAGAAAACCTTTTCATTAGCATGTCAATGCTGGCCTTTTTGACAAAACTTGGTTGAATCTTGATTCCAGTTGCCTGGATACATGCAGAACTTATTTTGACATTGGAAACATAACCAGAGATTGGAATCTGCTCATCTTCTCCTGATCAGGTCTGATTGGTGGTTGGGTGGTCAAATATAAAAAATATCAGATTTTTCTTTTTAATAACTGCAGCAAGACTAAGAAGACACAAGTAGGAAATAGGAATTGATCATAATCAAAATAATAATAATGATAATGAAAAAAACCCCACAAATTTTAGAGGTGCACTAATTGCAGTTTTCTGGCAGATTGCTGATTTAAAAAAAGCCTGACCTGCTGATTTTAGCCGATATTGATTGTTTCGTCTGAAAAGTTGCCTAATGTAGTGAAAAGTTGCCAAGTTGGCACCAGTGGGGTGAGTTTTGTTAACCATGTGACTGCAGATGTGACCTGGTAGGCTGATTTTCAGACTTTTGCGGAAGCAGATAAGATCCGTTTCTCATGGAAGTATCGGTCGATTAAGAATTTGAGAGAATCAGAGATTTAAAGAAGAAGGAGGAGAAAGAAGTAAACTAATGGAACGTTGTGTTTCTGTTAATGGAACAAATCTGTGGAACAATCCGTATAAAGAAACCGAAGAGAGTAGATCAATTTCTACTTTTAAAAATAAAATATAAGATTCTATCAAGGTATAATGAAGCATATTGATTCAGTAAAGTGCTGTGTCATTACAAAGATATGTTTATTTCTTTATTATTATCATCTCTATAGCTGCACATTGTCTGTGTTGTGTTTTTTGAAGATTTATCTACATGGATGGTTGATTGATATTTAGTTGCTTATGGCACAGCAAATTGACTGGACAGACTATGAGATTTGTTTTCTCCAAACTAATCCTTTTCATTAAAAATCTTTAACATATTACAAAAATAAGTTTTTTTGTCATAATGAACAGTAAATAAATGAAATAAAAGTAAGAATATTGGCGCCAATTTATCAATTCAACCCAGATGATATCGATGTTGACCAGAAAAATGTCTGATCGGTGCATTTCTAATTAGACGTAGACATGCCTATGAAGCCAGCCCTGCAGGAGCTTTGATAAGCCAATTCCTTTCTGGCCGCCAGTTCTTTGTGTGCAAAACAGAAGACGACGAAGACGAAGAAGATGAAGATGAAGACGAAGAGGAGACTCGGAGGACTGCCGGAGTGAAATATGACAGAACAGATCCAAGCCTCTGAACCTGGGTGGTTAACTTTATTGGGGATTCTGTCGGCAAGGAACTCCATCAAGCTGCTGATCATAGGGTCGGCTTGGAAGAGCGTCTTCATTACCGCAGGACAGCGTCTTCCTCTTGAGCCGTCACAGAGGCAGAAAAGGAGATTGATGGTGCAGAGTCGTCTGATCTATTGGTTATTCTGAATGAAGTATGGGCGTATCGGTCGCCGGCCTCTCCCACCAGCTACCATTGATTTCCACTCAGTCTTTCGGCTCTCTGCGCCCTTGTGCAAAATGCCTCCCTCTTATTTTATTTATTTTTATTTTTTTTATTTTTTTTCACTCCCAACTTCCTCGGTGGCCCTCATTTATCCAACGTCTCAGACGATTCGCCGCTGTTCAAGCCTAAATCTATAAAGAAATCGCGACCAGGCAGAGAGGAGGACGAGGAGGAGGAAGAGGAGGAGAGGGAAGGAGTGAAAGACAAACAGGAAGTGAAAGACAGACAGCAGTGCAAAGGGTGAGACAGGTTGGGGTGTTTGTGGGGGGGAGAGGAACTGAAAGAGGGACAGAGCAGGAAACAGAGGGAGAGCGGGAGGTGTAATTATCTATCAGGTGTTCGGGTGTGCGTGACAGAGGAGGAAGCTCATTAGCACACTCTGTGTACACCAATTACACAGCCAGGCTTCTCAGGGCATTCCCCTGGCTTGTGAGTGTGTGTGTGTGTGTGTGTGTGTGTGTGTGTGTGTGTGTGTGTGTGCGCGCGCGCACGTCACAACAGGCACCTTCACTCTGACAGAAACGTACTTTAGCAAAACTTTCAATTCAAAAGGATGCCTGAAGAAATATCCAATAATAATCATGGTAATAAAAAAAAGTTGAATTTCCTTTAGATTTAAAGTAGTTCAGTAGGATTGTATTCAATGGATCAACAGAAACAGGACATGCCTGTGACGGAAAATGTTTTTTTGAAAAGTAAAAGTAAGTGCAACCGCTGTTTGTATCCTTTTAATCTGGAACTCATAAATCTAACTTAATGCAACCCAATAACATCTATTTACGTAGAAGTTGTGTGAATAGATGATGCCAAGTTACAAAACAGCAGTCGATCTATAATCTAAAAGGCTCGGGCAAAAAAAAGAGAAAAAAGTAATAATTATGGAAGAAAGTGGAGCTGCAGAGATCCACAGTGTCCAAGATCCAAACAAAAGATCTGGTGTTTGTGTCAAGACGGGTACTTTATTTTTCTTTGTAAAAAAAAGTTGTCAATCTTCAGTTTCTGAGATGTCAACTTTTTTCCAATATAAAGGGGTTTTATATATATATATATATATATATATATATATATATATATATATATATAAATAAATAAAATGAATCAGTATTTTTCCCTGCTCAGTTTAAGAACTCCTGTCATGATTAATTTAAGTAACATGACCTTTAAAATGTGTGATCACAACTGCAGTTCTGCAACCACTAAGAAATAAAACCTACTAAAACCTGGCAAAGCCATGCATTTGGGAACCACTGCACAAAACTAATTAGACCGACATAAATGAGCATTCTAACATTTATAACAAGCTATGTGTAAGCATCATTACATACATAATACACGGTAAGACATGTTATGAATATACATGTTTTAACAAGAGAAGTGAATGCAGGTGAGGGCGTGTGTGTGTGTGTGTGTGTGTGTGTGTGTTTTACCGTTGAAGGTTGTTTTGGTCAGATGAAACCACTCCTACATTAGCCACCGACAGGACCTGCTTGCTGATGTTCTGCTTGGAGGTGTTGGCAGTTGCCATGGTGATGGTTGCTGAAGTCTCATTCATGCCCATAAGCTTTTCTGAGAAGATGCAAAATATTTGCTCAGAAAAATTACAACACAACAAAAACGTAATTTTATGTGTTAAGTTACGTATAAAATGTATGAAAATTGAAGTAAAAGTTGAAAAGATTCAATCCGCAGGTTTACAGATGCCAGATGAAACTGGCTGGTGACCAGAGTCACCAAATTTATAGCTTAATCAATCCTTGACAAGCTGATGAGTATCTCAAAAATACTGTGGTGAATGCACCACATCCTAACCACTACCAGATCACACCAACACTTTTCAGTACGGATGTCTTTACTGAGGGAAAACGCTAAATTAGCCATTTCCAGAATCAGAAATGCTTAAATAAAGTGTGGTTTCAGTCATGCTAGCTATGCTAGCAGCAGTAATTATCAATAAAAAGCTCCTAAAGATAGTTTAATATGTGAAGGAAATATTTTGCTACTGTTTTGAACATATTTAACATGGTTTCACAGAAACTCCTCTGACGGATGAAATCACCTAAGAGCTACGAAAATGATTTTCATGTCATTTTTTTGGGAAAATCTTCCTACTGTATAGATTGGAATCTGCCAAAACTGGTATTGGCGGCTCAAAATCTTCGAAATCGACCACGAAATTCTGATCGGTCCATCTCAAAGTACAGAACCGAATAACGAAACCATCCACAACCTTTCAGCATGTGAATATAATCTATCCTGTGTAAAAGAGCGAAAGTAAACAATAAAAGACCAACAAAAAAAGGGAGAGTTCATCTGTGCCGAGTAATGGGAAAGGATTTAAATAAACGAATTGAGACAAATAGGAACATTTTAGGTAGAAATTAAAGTGGTCCCACTGTCAAATATAATAAAAACCTATTACCTGAAATAAGTTATTGACTTCCCTCCAATGGTATACATTAAAGTACATTTGTTTGAGAGAAAATGGTCCGAATGAACAGGCTGTTACTTCATCTTAAATCTCGCTTTGCTTTTATCTAAGTGCAGTTGAGCTCAGACAATCATGAATAAGGTTAATTAATGCAGAAGCAGCATTTAGCAGCACTCAGAAGCTCGCTGACGGGTGGGCGGCGTTCCTCTCCGCTCCCTAAAGGAACCACATCATCCAGAGGATGTGGACCAGCTGGAAGAGTTTACACATTTTGTTATTGTTACTCTATGCACGTGTAAACAGATTTGGTTAATAGGTTTTATGTGACAGTGGTTGGTGTACATAAAAAAATAAGCCCACAGTGATCACAAGCAGGACGGTGTCAGAGTAAAATGTGGGGTTTAGGTTTATAAGCCGAACCGAAATTTTGAAAAGCTGTTTTCTACTTGTTAAAGTCTAACTAGGTGATTAGATAGATTACCCTGTTGACAGACAAAAGAAATTAAGGTGTAGAAGTAACGAGCGCAGCGCACTGCACAATGCGCCCTGTTCCGCTCCCATCAATCACACATCCCAGACGATTTGCACTTGATTCAGACAGCGACTACAACAAGTGACAAAATGGAGCTGGAACATGTTAAACAAGCAGAAAATGGGAGAAGTTACACTGCTCACTCCAATTATAGTCTAAAAACGAAATCAATAATATCTTAATTAAAATAACATGTTGTGTTTACTTTGGGCATAAGCCTATAATTTGTCGGGTCGGGCTCGGACATGATGCCTAAGGGCTCGGATTGGGTTGGATTATTTAGGCCCAGGGTTTCCCCCAGTGTATTATAAGCCTGGCAGCCCACCAGGCTTTACTTGCCCTTCTGCCAGGCTAAGGGTTGAGCAACAATCGCATCGTCCCTGCACCTGCCTGTTGGCCTCACACTATTATTTCCAAATTATGATGCCTGCTCATGCACCTCCTAATTTTTGTTACTTTTAACAGTTTAACACAAAAACACGGTGGGCCGCTGATGAACTGCCCTAACATGCCGTCACCCCTCGCTACACTGAGTCCTCATTTGATTCAGTCTTGCAGTCCTCTGGCTCACATACATTGAAAACAGACAAGCAGCATATTCACATACTTCTGCCTGATCCAAGGAGCTAAAGTAGTAAAGACATCAAACCTGGACTGAGACTCTGTCAGTAAATATTAAAACTGAGGGAAAAGGTCAATGCCAAAGGTTTTTATTTAATTAAAACCACCGTGGATCAGGATTACACACACAGTGATGCTCGTCTCTGAGAATCTGTTGGACTGTGACGCATTTCTTTACGTCTTCAAAGAGAAAAGCATGACACAAACATGCACTCACTTTGCTCACTGCAGAAGTCTGTCTCTTTCATGGTGCTGGGCATCAACAGCTCTCCTACGGCGGGCTGAATGGACACGCTGAACTGGTCCTCCTTGGTGCTGAGGAGGGACAAACAGGATTACAAAGAGTCCATGAAAAAAAAAAAAAAAACTAACGCTTTCCTTACTGGACCTTAGACTGTTTTGTCGACAGAATGTCTTGACCAGGGCTGTCAACGTTAACACATGTGATCAGTCTAAAAAGCTTAACTTTCTTAGCACTGTATTAGATTTAGAACTGCACTCATATAACATAATGCAGATTAATCGAATTACCCATTTGTACTAAAGCCCTCCGTCCCGCAGAGTGTTCAAAGCAGCATGTTAAACGATGCTTTGACCGGCCTTGTACTGCGGTCAACAATGCAAACGAAAATCCTTTAGTGCACGTGTGTCCAAAGTCGGTCCTGGAGGGTCGGCATCCTGCATGTTTTAGTTCTCTCCCTGGTTCAGCACACCTGCATCAAATGATGGCTTGTTAGAAGCCCTAAGAGGAATATTGACTTGCTGAAGAGGTTGTTACAACCACTAGGGAGAGAACTAAAACATGCAGGATGCCGACCCTCCAGGACCGACTTTGGACACCCCTGCTTTAGTGCTTCCTTGTTTTAGACTTTGTCCAAAAAGTTACAAAACATCCAGATCAGTTTTAGTAGGGCTCGGCCTTTAATTTCCACAGCATCTGCACCACAAATAATAATAATTATTAAAAAAAAACCTTAATAAATGAAAATGAAATGACCGTTTCCTGGTATGCCTGTTTTTCACACTTCTGGTGACAAATGAAGCAAAACTCCTGAGTTGCATATAAATAATAAACTGAACACTTAATGAACCCTAAATATTATCTTCTGTTGTACACTTTCATAGATTTTTTTTTTTTTAATGTTTATATTTTTACATTTTTTGACAAATAAACATGATTTATTTGTCATGTTTGCTTGGACCTTGGGATGATTATAAAGAAAGGGTTCTGACACAAACATTATCCATTTTCTTTTTTTCATGTCCCTTTGGTTGGTGAAAGAAGTCTAAGCTCTAGTGAACATTTGATGATAAAGGTGTGTTTCACGTTTGGCCATAAAACTCAATATTTAAACATTCTTAACATAAATTAAAAAAAAACCCAATTTCTATGACATTTTTATATAACTGTAATAAAAAATTATTTGAAAGCTCTAAGAAAACGTTACCGTACGAAGCAGCTGGTTAATGATGCTAGGGCTAGCATCCAAACACGACTTTTCACCAGAACTAAATTAAAGGGCTAGTTCCCAGATTTTAGAGAATTTGGACATTTCAAAACCTGAATCAGAGAAAAACTTAAGTGGAAAAACTTTATATTAAGCAGAACATCGTTAAAACACACATCAGTGAATGAAACTACATTCCAATTATTATTTTTTATCACAAGAATCACATTGAGAAAAGTGTGAAAACAAACTTAAATATATTTCTAACAAATGTGGAATATTCCACAATTAATACAAAATCTTTAAAGCACAATTTGTGCTTTGGGGAAGCCTTCATTTATAAAAACAGATGGATATTTCTAAAAATATTTATAGACTGATAATAAAAACTGTAGGAAATGATTTGCTTATGCTCAAATATGTTCACTAATGTTGCTTCTGGCTTAAATAGCTCAACATAACGTATATATAATTAAGTGCGCAGTCAAGTCCATTTAAAATGCTTTTTAGTTCAAACTGATGCTAATGCTAATAACGCATCGTGTATTTTGAGCGGCCTTGTGTCCCTTTTTTTGGAAACGTTTCTCCTCTGGTTGCCAAGCAAACCGATGGCTCTGTGAATAGAATTTTGGAGCGGATTGATCCGTCCTCTCCATCTCAGACAGATTTTCTGATAAGGTTATTGATCAGCTGAGCAGCAGTGCCAATGGCATTCAGCAGGCTGATTTGGGTTGGGACTGATTAGTGGAAGGGGAGTGGGGGGAATAATTGTTATCCCAGTGAAACGGGATCAATCGTGGTTGATGTCTCACCTGGGAACGAAGGCAAAGTGAGGGGGGAAAACAAAAAGAAAAAAAAAAATTAACAGCAAGAACAAACAAGAGAGGCAAAACCAGCAGTTGGCAAAATTGATTCAAGCAGTCATATATGTGAGTTTTTTTTTTCAGGGTTTCCTGTTATCTTACCATAACTGGAAGTTGGCTGCCTGTGTTGAGTCGCTGAAGTCGATGCCCATGGACACGCTCACCGAGGCCCCCGGCTCCAGCCGCTCTGAAAGTGGAAGTAAAGGGGAGGGGGGAAAAACATGAGAAGAGAGAGTGAGCTCCAAGGGCAGGATGTGCGGCGCGGGGGGGAGGATGGAGGAAAGGGAGAGCGGAGTGGAACAGACAAGCGTCTACACGGCGTGTGTTTTCTACATCGCAAAGCAAGGCCGCCACGTGTGAGAAATCTATCCTTCAATCTACTTTCCCGACAAATTCAGCCTCTGAAGAGGAAAAAAAAAAAGAAGAAATACGAAAGAAGCATCTTTCCAAAGCAACAGAGCCGTCAAGGACTAAATCAGCATCAGGAGAGCTGAGGTAGAAAATAGTGGAAAATACGAGGAGTTTAAAAATGTTGGAGAGAATCAGAATCTTAAAGCGACACATGGAGTTTGGAGCGACTTTACACAAGTTAGAAAACGTGATCACTGCTGATGAATGCTGATATGTTTTTTTTTTTATTTGCATGATGGGATCCCTAGGCCTGTCTCAGTAAACTTTTCTGGATAATAAATAGTCCCAGAACTTATTGTGATACTCAATAATATCGTTGGTTTGAGACCATTACAGCCATTTTCAACCAATATAATAACAATATTAGCATAATAATCCAAGTACACCCACTCACATATCCAAAACAATTTAATTTCTAAAGAACATTTAATTTGGAATCAGAAAACATTTCAAGTATCCAAAATAAACAAAACAATTAAAATGGATTGTGAAGTTTGTAAAAACTAAAATAGTCATTCAGCTGAGACAGGGAAAACAGGCAAAAGCGGCAGGAAGGTTAGACTGCTTTGTACTGGCTGTCAAATGTTTGCAGCATTTCTCAAAATGGCGGCTTTTCAATTACTTTAAAGGAGAGCGTTTTTTTGTTTTTTTTATGACTGTTGTCCAAATGGAAATTATTGCGCTCCTTTTAATTTATTTTCTGACTAATTGATTTATTGCTTATTGTGACGAGCTGGAGGAGGCCTCTGCACACATAACCAGCAGAAACTGAACTCAAAGTAAACACCAGTGTCCTTTGGTATAATGTTACATGACAATAGGCAGCAGAAAAGAGCAAATTCACTCATCATCCTTCAGCAAACAGGCATAAAGCAGCTCAACATAAAGCTTTTGTCTGTATTCATCCCCCTGCAGTTCATCCAAACTAAAGCCAGCCTCTGGCTCACCGTACCCACACTCAATCGATCCAAATTACCCACCGTTTGGCTGCATGAGTTCCTTCAATGCCCAATCAATCCCCTGCAAAGGGCGCTTTTAGCATGCTTCACCGCGCACCGCTTATGTCTCGTGGTGCGGTTCAGGGCCCGCACGCACCAGAGGTTTTAAAGGTACAGTTTATCAGACGGAAAACTGGGGACGGCGTGTCAATTTTCTTTTTCTGATCGATATCAATGAAAATGTGACTTGATTAGATCTGGTGATTAGTCGTCGGCTTTTTTTTATTTATTTAATTGTTTTTAGTAGAAGTGGGGCTGAATGGGCTTAGAGGGTATTCGACGATTTGATGATCATTTAAGATCCGTCTGGAAAACACAACGAGCCAAGAAAAATCTCAATAAGCGACATGGAGTAGGGGTGTCCAAAGTGTGGCCTATGAAATTATCTCTTTTTTATAAAGCAAAAGTCAAAAGTCCTATTTATGTGTTTGATCTTTAATGACATACACATTTCATAAACTTTCATAAAAACCTGTAAATCACAAACTAATTTTTGTATTTTTAATTTAATGAATTTTGTGGCCCACCAGTAGTTTTTGAATTTGTCAGTTTTGGCCAAAGAAGAAAAGAGGAGATCTCAAAGTATCACTAAATAACTATTCTATACAATATTTAAAATAAAAATGTTATAGCATGATCAAGTAAGGTTAACTTCAGTTGTTAAAAAAATGCTACATATATGAAATAAAGACTTTAAGTCTTTTTACTTCCTAATTTAACGCCTTGAAATTGGGCCTCTGTCTCTTTAAGAACTCCTCATCTTTCTGAAACTCAGCCTTCAGGAAGTCATCACAACATGGCCACTCTTTTAACCCTTTAAAAACACTTTGAAAGGCGTTGCTCTGAGAAGTAGCTCATATAGCTCACCAGGTGTTTGCTAATTGCTGCAGGCTAGTCTGAAGGAGCTGAGTGCTGGAGTCAGAAGCCCACAAACTGTAGCTCTGAAGAGGAGCTGCATCTCAGAGGCGGGGCTAGGTCCACCCAGGTGTTTTGCAAAGCTGAATGGTTGCCATGGAGATCGGCAAATTTCTCAGTCATGCATGAAAGAATCAAAGCAACACTCCAGATATGTTTTTGAGGAGAGACCAACATTAAAGCATAATGTAAAGCTAAAAAAAATTCTATTTTAAATAATAGTTCCCCTTTAAAGCAAATGTAAACTTTTTTTATTTTTTCTTAAAGTGACTAACTCATACAAAGAATCTATCCGGTCAGAGGAGACATTTCCATGCTGTTGCTGCAAATGTACGACGTAACGGGTGTTGGCGTTTTTGTGTGTGCAAGCGACTCACCAACGGTGTTAAAGCAGTGGACGTTCAGGCTGCCTGGGCTACGATCTCCTATATGGATCTCTTCCAGGCTGTGATCTGAGCTGTTGGTCAGGATGACCTGCACTGCAACCATACTGGGCTGGTACAAGCATGGCTGCCGGGGGAAATGGTACTTCGCCGACAAGCCTTTTCCCGTCATATGGTGGAGCAGCTCGTAGGTTTTCACTGGGCCAAACGATGAAGAAGTGACCTGGAGAGAGATTGGAATAAAATCAGTGACAAAAACAGGCAGCCATGATGGATCGATTCTTCTAGATAAGTCTTTACACATTTTGTCAACACATTGTATTTCACTGAGATTCTATGTGACACAAAGTTGTATGCGAGAATTGAAAAGTACATGTAATTTTACATTATTTTATTTATTTTTTTTTACAAATAGAAATCTGAAATGCCTAATTTGTAAACTGAGACCACCGCTTTCTAATTTAATCTCAGAACGACTGACACAGAGAACAAACACAATCATGAAGACCAAGAAGCACAACATAAACAGAACTTCATTCAGAATGACGAGTAGCAAAAATCAAGAGAAAACACACACTGAGCATCAGTATTAAACATGGTGGTGGCAGAGTCATGCTGCGCCGGGATGCAGAAACTGGTTAACGATTGATGGAAATTTAGATGGAGCTAAATAAGTGAAGAACATCTGTCAGAGGCTAAAAAAGAGTCAAAGGTTTTCCTTCAACAAGGACAATGAGCCCAAACATTCAGCCAAGAGTTAGAAAGAGATTAAAGAATATTCTTTTGTAAAAAGAGCCTATACAAAGTTCAGACATCAATCTGTAGCCAGAGAACAGCTGCAACTAGCAATCGATTAATTGCATAATAAAATTGGCACTTTCTGCAGACTTGTCAATTTATAACTTAAGCTGTTTTTACATAAAATTAAAAATACACTAACAAATGCAAATAAAGTAATTAATTACATTTTAGAAATAGGAAAACATTTGTCGGGCTGCACAGTGGCGCAGTTGGTAGAGCTGTCGCCTTGCAGCAAGAAGGTTCTGGGTTCGACTCCCGGCCCCGGTCTTTCTGCATGGAGTTTGCATGTTCTCCCTGTGCATGCGTGGGTTTTCTCCGGGTTCTCCGGTTTCCTCCCACAGTCCAAAAACATGACTGTCAGGTTAATTGGCCTTTCCAAATTGCCCCTAGGTGTGAGTGTGTGTGTGCATGGTTGTTTGTCCTGTGTGTCTCTGTGTTGCCCTGCGACAGACTGGCGACCTGTCCAGGGTGTACCCCGCCTCTCGCCCGGAACGTGAGCTGGAGATAGGCACCAGCACCTCCTGACCCCACTGAGGGACAAGGGTGAAGGAAAATGGATGGATGGATGGAAAACATTTGTCTAAGATGCAATAACGTTCCATTAGTGAACGCCTGATCATTTGTAGCAAAGGATGCATCTGCAGCTAAAAGAATAAAAAAACTTTAGGTTTTTTTGTTTTGTTTTTTATTTAAAACCATAATGTGTATATCTTTCATACAGCTTTGACATAATTACGGCTCTGGGTGTGTTGTTCTTTGAGCAAAATGTCCCCCCGCCGCCCGGAATTGGTGTACTCCAATTAGCAATTAATCAATGACTAAATTAGTTGATGATTATTTCAAAAATCGATCAATCAGGATTAACTGTTTCAGGCCTAAGTCAGACCTGAAAACTGATGATCACAGTTTCAATCCTATCCCGCATTACGATTACGCATCACTGAGCATGAACCCTTTTTGCGAGGCAGCTTTCTGCAAAAACTCAATATTCTGTACAATATCGTGCAACTGCATCCAAACTAAAGGCCGGGACAACACAAGAATATCCATCCGTCACGTGACGAATGCTCATACAGCTGAACGTCTCTAATCAACAGCTAGAAGGCACCTCTTGTTAGCGAAGAACTCTCCCTTCGTTAAGCCTGGAAGGTGAAGAGGAGTGCGTCGAGGAAACATCCTCAATCAGCTGAGTTAGATGAAAATGGGCCGGATGCTCAGGCAAAGCAGGCTGAATAAAAACACCCCTAATGAATAGAAACACAAGTGGCTGCCTCGGCCCCGAGCCCCTGCCTCTGGCTGGCTGTTTAAAAGGAGCTTTTACCCTTTCAGAGGCAGGAAATTGTATTACCTCGGAGAGGCGCTGAAAAGAAAGGAGGTGGAGGCGGCGTTTTAGTTTCTATCTGTGGAATTAACATCCTGTTACAGCAGATGAACGCCGTTCGCACTCTGTGGTGTGGAGATTCTCGACTGCCTGCTCTCATTAGAGAGACGAGATGTCACAGGCAGCCCACACAAGGCAACACAATACAGCAGGAAAAATGTGTGTGTGTGTGTGTGTGTTTTTAAAGCAGAAAATTATCACATAATGTCCATAAACAGCAGAAGAGTTTGTGTTGTGTTCAAAACAAAACAAAGCAAACAACAAGCACAACAAAAAGTACGGGTATTTTTGTCAAAAAAGTCAGATCTTTTCTTTCTTGAGTGACAGCACTAATTAGACTAAAATAAAATTAAAAAAAAAAGATTGATTAAGACTCAAAAATAATTGTCACCAGAAGGCACTCAGTCCGAGTTCAGGGAATAAAAAGCAAAAATATCAATCGAAAATAGGGACGAGAGGATTAGAAAAACAGAGAAATGAAAAGTATTAAAAAAAAAAAAATAAGGCTGGAAACAAACTTAATGATTCTACAAACTTAGAAACCCAAAAGGTGTGATAAGAATGTGTCATTTGGGGTCAATTATTCATTTTGGGTTTTATTTTTCGATCCGTTCTTGTTTTTATTTCAGTGCAGATTTATTATACGACATTCAAGTTCTATTATGTTGATGCGAAATTAAGAATGTTAAGTCTAAGTAATTAGAGATTTTGTCTTATTAACACACAGTCTAAATAACATAAAGTTTAGTTGTGCAGCACATTTCAGCAGCAACGCAGTTCAAAATGCTTTGCTTCATGAAAACATGTGAAGCAAAGACGTTGTGAAACCAGTAACAAAAATAAGAGTCGTTATTAAAATCATCGATAAACATCAAACATGTTGGTCAAAGTTCCAGTTATTATGAATCTAAAGCAACTTTAAACAGGTGGGATTTTAGCCTTACTTTAACATTTAACAATGTTTCAACTGTTTTGCAGTTTTCTGGGACTTTCTTCCAGATTTGTAGAGCATAGAAGCTGAATGCTGCTTCTCCATAAGCTCCAATCTAATGTTTGGACAACTGGTGCAAAAAAATCTATGACTAAATGTATTAAAATCTGTGAATAAGTGGAGCTGAATGTGAACGAATCAAATGTCTCGTTGATGGGATAACCTGCTCATTCAGCATCTTCAGGTAGTCAGATTACCTATGATGGTGTTGAACTTTGACCTGAGCAAGAACAGTAACACCAGATCATAGCGCTGTAGTCATGGGGCGCTATAGTAGACACTAGGCATGATGGGTAAGTCACTTCATCTGCTTCTTAGCAACAGCACTCATCAGGTCACACAACCTTCTTATTTCGCTCCAGAGTGGAAACTTTATTCTCCTTCACAATTTGCAGATTTTCATTTGGTTAGTCTCACAGATTAGTGGTTTTCTTACGGCTACAAAGTTGTTCCACTGAGTTTTCTTCATCGTACATGCGGTCAACCTATTGTTTTTATCAATTGCAGTTTCTTTAATATTTATTTTTTAAATATTAAAGAAATATTTTAAAAATAAAATCAGTGTAATATTCCTAATTACACTGGCTGAACAAATTACATTTGTGTTGTTTGACTAAACTTGTGAAGCTATAAGTACCGATGCAGTTAGCAAATAAATATGTAATTCAGCCCTTTTATGTCTGTGTTAAAAAAATAAAAAGTTTTAAGTCAATTCAGCACAGATTTCTGTATCAGATCGGTGTCTGCCGATACCGATATGTGAGGTTCAGTATCGGAAGTGAACAAAGTGGATCGGTGCCTCCCTAAAATTTAAACTTTTCTATTAAAAACCCATGGAGTGAGCTGCAATCATAACATGTACAAGTTACTGGTTCTCTGAAATTATTTTTAAGAATATAGGAAAAGCAAACTTGGAGATAGATTAGAGACACTATAAAAAAAACAAAAAAACAATTGAGGTAAAAAAAAAAAAAGAAATGTAAAATAAAACGTGCATCTCCTGCCACTAGGCCATCGTAGCGTCTGTAACAGAGGTCACAAAAACATTCGTCTCTCGCGGCCGTCACGCCGCCACGCAAATTTATCGGACCACTTTTGGATGTGTCGGAGCAGTCGGTGTCGATAAAGCCCACCGTAATGTTTGCCAGGCCGTCACGACGGAGATTTACCTCCCTGACAGAGACATCCCGCCTTCAAGGTCCTCCTGTGTGCCTTCTCGCCCCCCCTGTCTGAACGGGGACGGGGACAGCGCTTCAAACTGCATATTATCACCAATTTGACATGGTGGACAGTTAAAGGCTGACACGAGTGCCCACACACCATCCGCTGTTGTTCTACGCTGCGCGGAGCAATCCCATAACACCTCAAGTGTAAATAAGAGAGGGAGAGGGATGTAACCTTGACTTCTCTGTCAGTCTCTCTTTTTTTTTTTTTTCTTTTCTTCTTCCCTTCGGGTCTGGGCTCGGAGGCTCGGTCCCGGACAGGAAAGGAGGAAGGTGACAATGAGAGAGGAAGTTGATTGAGAGGCTCTATTATGCATCAACTTAAAGGAAGCTCCAGTGATGGATGACACAGACACGCCAGTCACCTTCAGAGCACGGACGGCGCGTTCCCAGCATCCTCTCTAGCAAATGACCTGAAAATCCCGCTGACGTGCTCAAAAAAAAAAAAAAGAAAAAAAAAAGTCTAAGAGGATTGAAGCGGGCTTCGCGTTGAAACGAAAGAGCTGTGAAGTGCACAACAATGCATGGTTTATATACTGAAAAATCCAGTTTTAGTTGTTGTTTGTTGCAGATATTGTTCACTTGGGATTTCATTAAACTCTCCAAGAATCGGCAGGTTTAAGGTAAGAGGGACATGTGTTTGATTTTTAGGGCCTGACCGTTTCCCCCTTCGATCTGAAGATGACAATTAATTGTCACAAAGACCTTGGCTGCAGATTGAATTAAATAAATGCTAGCCCTAAACCTATTTTAACTTGACAAGGAGCCTCTCCAGAACACATATACAGAGATTAGTTCATTTGTGTCAATTTTTCAGGAAATTAGATTTTCTCAAATGATTAATTTTGATTTTTTTTTTTTCTTCATTAAGGCCGATTAGCAATAACAGAGGATTGATATTCAGAGGCAGGAGTGTCCTTCATCCAGTTTTACAAGTGCCACACACACTTTTTATTCATCTATTTACTGAACGTGAGGTGTAGACTGAAGGAATCCCACCAACAACAATTCCTGTGAAAACGGAATGTAATGTAATCTAAAAAAAAACCCCAAAACATTTTAAAACTAAAAATATTAACATGTGTAATGGTACGTTTGTAAATGTGCAATTAAAATTAGCATCTTTTTGCCTGAAAAAGATTAACACTGAATGTTGTCATTCAGTGTTAAGTTCTGAATGGCAACAAATTCACATATCATAAATGTAAGCAGTAGGCCTGTCACAATCAATAACAACTCAACTAATTGCATGATAAATTAAAACAAGCTCAATAATTTCCATTTGCAGGATTTATCGTTTTTCTCTCTCTACCAAAATCTGGTGCTTTAGACTCAACTAGTCCTTTTGTTCAATTTATTTGTTGTTTGTTTATTTTGGATCTTTAAAACGTCTTCCAGTTCTAGTGTTAAATCTTCATTAGAATTTAAAGTTTATTGATCTTTGAGAATATGTTCTTTCATTATTATGCCATTACCATTATATAACTTGAGAACGATCTCACGGTAACTTCTGGGAGAATTTGTTATTGTGACAGGCCTAGTCAGAAGTTAAATTCAGAAAAAGATAAACACAAGTGAAGAGAGAAAAGAACAGGGGAAAAAATTAGAGAGTGACCAAAATTTTTAGGACTAAAGAGATGCTTTAAAACCCGTCCGTTCTCCATAACAAGCGGCCGGTTCACCTGACTGACCGCTTCCTCGCGGACATTTCTTCCTATTTAAGAAGCAATCTCTGCAGTTTGAGTGGCAGCGAGAGGTTTGGAGGGCAGGAGCCGCTATATTCGCGGCACTGGAGGTCCTTCTGCTGATTCATAATTAGACGTGAACCCTGGAGCTTACGGCGGTGTGTGAGGCGGAGGGGGGGGGAGGGGTGCTATGGGGAGGTCACGGGGGTGAAGCAAGAGATGGGGGAGGGGGAGGGGGGAGAGCCCGCGCCCGCCTGATGGACACCAAATGAACAAATTATGATGGGCCCCTCTGGGCGTGATGGGGTCAAACGCCCCGCGCCCCGCCGCTGACAGTTCAATTTCCCCCTAACGCGGCCCCATTCGCCGACCGCTAATTATGAATGAAAAGTTATCAGCCTCGGCCGCCCGCACCCCCTCACCCCCAACCCCGCTGCCGCACACACACGGACAGCGGTCGGAAGAGGTTCGGGGGTGGTGGATGGTGGGGGGGTGAATTTAAGAGGCAATTGTGAGAGATCCTGATGTCAAAATGTTATTAGAGAGAGCGGTAGCATGCAGAAACGAGGGGAGAGAGGAGCAGGAGACAGAAGAGGGAGGTGGGTCAAAGACAGTGACCGGGGTTAATCTAAACGCCTTTGATAACCATGCAGTAATTCTCTAAAAGGGCCCGAGCGCTCAGCTGAGACACAACCGCTGCCTCTGTGGGCAGATTGCTGAGAAATAGAAATGACACTGGGGCCAGTTGGTGTGAGTGTGTGTGTGTGTGAGAGGGGGGCAGAATGTGCATATGCACGAGGTGGTGTGTGTATGAGAGTGTGTGAGTAAAGGTGAGGTTATTTACCCTTGTCTATGAATTCTGCAGCCCCATCATGTATTTATGCATAGAATTGACTCTAAATCAGATGGCGACGTGCAAAAAGTTCCCTGTTCTAATCTGCATTTCTATTCGCCATTACTCCCTGGCCTTCACCTGAGAGGAGAGACTGACTAACGAGACTCCAGCTGCATCCATGTTGGCTTGTGAGCAGCTGTCAGTCATCCTGACAGGCAGGCAGGAAGGCAGAGGGGCAGGAGGGTGGCGGGCAAACGCAAACTACCTGCTAACTTGACTTAAAACTCATCGGAAGAGAGGGGGGCAGTAGGAAGAACCTTTAGGGTGCGTTCGCACCAATACTCCACTTTAATCAAACTCCATGTCGCTTTGTCTAGAAAGTCCGGTTTGTTTGGGGAGAATCAAACTCTGATTCGGACCCAAAAATTTAACTCTGTTCCGGCGAAAACCTAAGTATCGGATCGACTGAAGTGAACTCTGGTTTGGTTCAAAAGGAGACGTGAAGGGCAAGCGGTCCGGAGACCGCTCCGAAGTCAGGAAACGGACTACAGCGCAGGGCATTCTGGGTAAATACAACCAAAACAAACGTCAGAGCTTAGCACTAGTGGGAGAAATGGCTTGTGGTCTTTTAACAATGACCGAAGAGAAATCCTGCAACCAATAAGGTCCGACGCTGCTCCATTTTTTTGTTTACATTCTGTGAAAGAGGAAGTTGAGCTCATGTCTTCTTCAGAGGTTTTAATATTACTTCCTTCAGTGGTTCTTGGTACAGCGCCACCACAGGCGAGGTGGGGAACAAGTTTTTAAAAAAAGGTTTGGTTTGTTTGACTCAGTGCAGAGTGAAAGAGAACCACAGCAGCTGAAAATGTAACAAATGTTGCGATTTTGGTTCCGAAATTGAACCAAGACTACCAGACCAGGGCTGAGACCATGTGCACCAAACTGAAGACCTTTGTGATCCAGTCTTTGGCAGAAAGAGAGAGAGACATGGAAAAAAACAAACAAAAAAAAAAAAATCATGCAAATGGAAATTACGGAGTTCTTTTATCATGCGATTAAATCACTTACTGCTCACTGCGACAGACTTTGCTCCAACCCTGAGAAATTTTAAAGAAAAAGAATAAGTGCTCTCCTTTTGAGAAAAGTGAGTGCTACATTGCAGAGCCACTAGCACCACTAGTTACGATTATTTTATTTTTTAAAAAAGATCAGAAAAAAGTCTGAACTTTTTTTGTCTCCATTGAACAGATGTACTTAAGTCGAGGGTGGAAATGAGATAATGTATTTATCTGTTCTGAAGCCTTTACAGAAAGTCCATCAGCTACGACTGGACTATGGTCTCATGATCTAATAAAGTATCATGCAACCTAATAAGGCCATTCTGCTAGCAAATCATGAATTGTTCCACTATAGCTAAAGATGGAGTCGGACGATATGGCTGAAAAATGTATCACGATATAAGCATTTCATATCAGTAGACATTGATAACTATTGATCGTCTTTTAAATATCAATGTCAAACTGGTAGCATGACCTTTACAATTTTATCCACAATTTTCTCTCCACACGTTAATTTTTAAGAAGTTATGAGGGAAGGTGACAAAACATGAAACTACTGCTGCGCAAGTTACTCAACAGGTTATTGCTAGTTAACCAAAGAGTGAATGAGTCAATGCCAGCTAGCTCACAGCTAGCTTTACTGGCTGTGAGAGGTTGAGCAGATCAAGTCTTTCCTCTGCCTTCATCTCCCAAAATGCTGTGCAGTTCTGGATAGGAAGTCCATGAATATTCTATATATTGAATATACTACCAAAAGTATCAATTGATATTGATCACTTGTCTATTGATTTATTGTCTAGCCATACATAAAATTAACATAACATCCCTACAAAAGGAGACAATGAGTTGCAGTAGTTTCATATCTTCATAATTCGTTGCGATTTAAAAATCCTCAAACTGCAGCATTTCCAAACATCCGACTTTGTCGAAGAAAAATAGACACAGCAGCAGCTGAGAGAGTGTTTTGGACGTTCCCCTCCCAGGGGAAGAGACGGGATACAAAACACACAGATGTGAAGAGCTGCTCACATACTGTGGAGAGAAAGGAGCCGTCACACCAGGAAAGGTCAACCATCAGATATACACAACACGGAGACACGAGGGACGCAACACCTGACAGGAAGAGATGGAGGGCGGCAGAGGAGGAGAGAGAGAATCAGAGCGGTTGGACTTCTAGATGAGGCGCAGAAATAGAGTTCAAGGGTGTGGAAGAACGAAAAGACGGCGACGGTCGAAAAAGACAGACTATAAGAGATACAGGAAACGGGGAGAGCTGCTGCGCCGTCCCGACCAGCTATAAATATAGTGAGGAGGGAAAGGTCAATAGTTGGCGTCTGGCGCCGAAATGTTCCTCAAGGGAGAGGAGGCTCATTTCACCATCGCGCGTTGATGCTGCGGTGTCAGGGAGAAAGGAACAATCGAGTCCCGGCACATACTGCTGGAGCAAATGTCACTCGGTTTGACTGTGACGCGGTCAGACGTAAAGTTTGGAAACGGCAGGTACCAACCTGCATGGCGGACGAGACGTTGGAGAGAGAGAGGCCTTCGAGGTCGGACAGCAAGCTCGAGGAGAACACAGAGGACTTTGGTGCACTTGGAGGCGCAGGAGAAACTAAACAATAGAAGAAACAATGAGTCAAACTGGAAAACTGGTTGTGTTAAGTTATAAGATCAAAAAGGTCAAAACTGAGAATACAGCCCCCTCAACAATGGATTAAGACTGTCATAGACTCCCCAAAAACCTTTATGTTCAGTTAAATCTGGATGGATTCCAGCAAATTAGGAAAAAATTTATTTAGTGTGAATGCTTTCTACCTTCTTAATGCCGAGAAAAAACAGAAGGTATTCCCCTCTCTGTCCTAAAACATTACCATGTGTTCCCCGTCTTAGCAAAACTCTCTCGGTCGTCTCAGTAGCTTGTAGCTTTATGTGGGAAGATCCACACTCTCTACAACCATTCCCAACTTTCTTTAGTCTCCCAGCAACTAGCATGACTAAGCATGGGTGCAATTTGGAGGTGTGCACACATCTCCTTCAGGATCATACTCACATGTGTGGGGATCAATCCATACAAACTGAGGTGTGGTATTTATTAATAAGCAGGCATGAATTGTTGATTGCAACAAAAGTATTACAGCTTCATCTGGGCCTGATGAGGATCTAGACTCACCTAAAGCCAGCGTGGCCAGTCTAGATTCAAAGTTTTTTTTTAAGTTGGAGAAGATTCTCCATAACAAAGTTCTGCAGTACAAACAATATACAATTTGCTGACATACGTCTTAATATTCATGAATCCTGCATTATGGAGCAACCAGGCTTTCATGGAGCAAATTTGACATTGGCAGAATTTGTCTCTCTAACCACCTCATAAATAAAAGTACAAATAAAGTATAAACAAAGTCCTTCCACCTACAGAAAATTTATTTTGGGTGAATAATCCAACTACTCGACAGTCATTATTTTTCCTCCAGCCAATTAGGGATGAGGCAGGATGATGATGCAGAACACAAATCTGAATACAGTGGACCTCTACCTAGTGGAATGTGACTTGCAAGTTATTCATTGAAAATGTATCTAAAACATTTGGAAGAAAATGAAACTTGTGAAGCTGGAATTGACTGGGCACCTGATGCGCCATTGGCTGATATTTGCAAATCAGTCAATCCATGACCTGCATTTATTTTCCATTGTAACAACCATAAGGGGGACTCCAGATTTTATGCTGCGTTGCATTTGTAGTCAGAGCTTAGAAATTTTGACTTCCAAGTTGGCAAAAATGGACTGAAACTCTCCACGACTCCCAAAGTTGGACTTCTGCTTCAAATATTCTGAGAATCTTTCAAAAAGACAACTTCAAGATTCAAAATGGCCGCTCCTCATATCAACAATAGTAAACTGTTGTGAAAACACGTTTATTTTTACAAGTCATACTTGTAAGAGTGTGTCTGAAACCAATGATACATGTAGCATCTTTAGCTAAACTGAAATGAAATGTGTTGTTGTGGAAGGTACAGCCAATGACGATGTTCGTCAGAGGCACTGAGTACAATGGCTACTGGCTACTTGGGCGTCACGATATAGGAATCCTGACTTCTCCGACTAAGTTAACTGGAACGATGTTAACTTGGGTTTGTCGTTATTCACCGCTCCGAGTTCAGACTTCTGAGGTGAGTGGGATGCAGCATTAGCTTCTGCAGTAGTGCTAAGATGGTTTCTACAGTGTATATTTGGTGTGTAGACTATTAAAACAGGCAGTGTTGGGCAATTTTGGAGGTGGTCTCAAGTTTGCAGGCAATACTGGCTCTACTGGGGGTCTCACTATAGTTTGCAGCCTGCTGCCATAGGGAACCAGTCTTAGAAATGACGGATGAACTTACAGTCATCTAGATCCAATAGAGAGACTTCCTTCTTGGACTTTACCTCCACCTAAAAAGCAAACACAGCAAATTCACAATGAGTGTAAAAATAAAAAAACAAGAAGATGAACTGCAGCATTGTGGCAATTCGACCTAGAGAGAGAGAAACATTTCAATTTCAATAACGAGACCTTGAAGATTGTTACACATTCCTCCCCAAATCAATTGGTTTACATTTCTATGCAACTTGTGCCACACAGAGTCTGGTAGAGAAAAGCACACATGCTTCAATTTCACAAACCTGCAATAAAAATCAGATTTAAACATATGAGCACGTTTTTATCACCCTTTCTCCATACCCACCTAACCAAGCTGAGTTTATCACATCACATAAAGAACCATAAAATCCCACTCTGCCAACTCCAGGATAGATGAGCAGCAAACAAATAGGACAAAGGAGTGAGAGGCAAACAGGAGTAAAGAAAAAAAACAACCCAAACCGTAAAGTTCCAGGCCGCCGTATCTTATCAGATTTTCTCTGATCGAAGCTTGGTGGGGGTAATAGAGACGGAAACCCTGTTACTGGAAAAGCGGTCTGAAAGAGCCGTGCAAGAAAAAAAAATGGCTGAGGGAAAAAGATGCATAATTCATAGGCCATAACCAAATGACAAAGTGAATGAAATGAGAATTTCATAGCGCCGAACGGCAAAAGGGTGAGAGAAAGATAATGTGATGAGCGTAACAGGTAAGAAAAAGATTGTGAGAACTGAGGGAAAAAAAACTTAAGGGGTGGAAGAGAAAAACAAAATAAAAGAGATGCCATGGAGCCAAATGACATCCCAGAGAGTAAATCGGGATTTTGAAGCTTTCAGCACACACAGCTGGGAGAATATCATGTTAATACTCAGTGGGAGCTGAAAAGAAGAGGGCTATTCTCCTGTTTACAATTTCAACCCCATTATATCCCATCAACTGGGCTGCGACTCGTACCACACAGATGAACGGTGCAACATGAAAGTGAATGTTCCACTGTAGCTTTTTATCAGCAGCCCTCAGCAGTGTTAATCCAGTAAAACCAACATTCTGTAGGTGTACATTCAGGTTTTCTTTTCTTTCATCTCTTTAATAAGCTCTAAAGCTCAACGTTTTACTGGCAGCCCACAAACCGTCCAGAATGCAGAGAGAGATCTCTATATGATAGTGGGGATCAGATGAGACCAAATGCTGTCACTGCACGTTTTGCTGGACAATAAATAGTCTCCGTAATTATTGGGATAAACGACAATATTGTTGTTTTCAGACCATTTTCATGTGATATGTGTTACTGCTTTATGAGAGTGGAAATGTGAAAATTTGTAGCATTTGATTGACTGTAATGATCGATTTTATTGACTTGTGACAGAAGTGGACTAAACACTTCAACAGCGAAAGGATGGATTTGTACTGTAACTCAAAGTTGTCCTAACTCTGAGTTGCAAAGTCAAAGTCAGGACTTTGAGGTACTGAGCAAGTACCTCTGTTCAGCTGTGCCAAGCTACAATGATGCTGAAGGGTGACATCACCTTCGGTTTAGTCTTTGCGACGGTCTTCTTCTGCGGAGCTGGAGAGTCGGAGTCGGAGTCCTCCTCGGAGTCAGACTCCGAGTCGGAGGAGCTTTCAGCGGATGAGCTGCTGGTTTTGCCCACAGGACCGTTTCCGTTTTCATCCGAGTCACTAAAACAATCAGGCAAAAGAAAAACAAAATGCCTCAAACAAACAAGGAAGTTTCACCAAAACCATTATTTTACATTGTATATAGAATTTCTAATTGCACTTTCTGAATAATTTGACAGGTTTGCTGCAGTTTATTTTTACATGTCAACCTTTTGCTTTGGTCAGTTTCTTTATTATTAATTCTACATTGGCTGCTCTAGTCCTAATTGCACTGACTGAACAAATTAAAGTTGTGTTGTTTTTACATGTTTGACCAAGCTTGTGAAGCTATTGGCGTACGTGTCATCAAATAAGTGTGTAATTCAGTACATTCATGACTGTAAAAAAAAATTAGTTTTAAAGTCAAATCAGCACTGTTTTTCTGTATCGGATTGCATCGGCCGATGCCAATTCTGATATTGTTATCGGAAGTGGAAAAAAGTAGTTAATCCCTAATAATTTAGTTTATAAGTGAAATAACTTTGCATCATTAAGCATCAGTTGTAACAAAAACACCAGGGGGGAAAAAAAAACACGTTGAGAAGTGAAAGCAAAACAAACTTTAAGGCGTCTGAAAGCTTTCAGTGCACCCGATCAAAACGACGACGATCAATCTGTTTTTGTTTGCAAAGTGAATTCAATGCGGCGCTCAGTCAAGAAAGATTTTCTCCATCTTTCTCCCCTCTCTTTCACTTGCTCTGTCCCTCTTCAATTTGTTCCAATAATGAGTGTTTACTCCGCCTGCCTGGGATTTTCAACCGTTAAATTAATGAGGGGAATTGTGACGGTAACTGGCTTTTTAACTTGGGCGATGATGAAAAGCCAGTATTAATTTGGCCTACAGATTTCATTTGCTGCGAACAGGAAAAAGTGATATAAATCACTGTGGGACTGATTAGGCCCTGCCTGAAATGACTGGGCCATAATGAGGGCATTATGCTGTGTTTGTTGTGGAAGCACTGGGGTGAGCGGCTCTAATTACCGACTGTACGCGTGTGTGTGCGCGTTCTGGTGTGTTTGAGCACTGGGGTGAGTTGCTCTAATTATACTCTCTAATGGAGAGAACAGGGTCAGCCGGCGGCCTGTCACACAGCAATAAAAAAGAAAGAGAAGAAAGAGAGAAAGAAAGAAAGAAAGAAAGAACAAGAGAAAGAAAGAAAGGAAGACAGAAAGAAAAAAAATCAGGTACGTTCGGTGATTTTGTGTGTCCGTGAGTAAATGAAGTGCGCTGCGTAAGAAACTAAATTTGCCAGTTGTGTAAGGGAGAGTGCGTGAGCATATTCTGTAGTAATGACTCAAATCTCGTTTATTGGCAACACCAGGCTGCTAAATGACCAATCAAAAGTCATTATCCATTAGCCATGTAAATGTGGCTTACACTACTGGAGGAAAATTCTCCTTGATTAGCTTGTTAATGGAACTCATGCCAGCGATACTCCTGCAGACCGGCCGACCCGAGAGAGGGAGAGAAGGGAGAGAGGGAGGGGGTTAGGGTGGTAAAGAAAGGACAGAAGCTACAGTACATTAAATTTGCATGGATTTAGAGTTTATTCTGCTTTTAAACAGAGTTTATTCAGCAAACTTTAGTTGTTGGAATAAGTTTCCTGGATGGATGTTGATGTCGCCTCTATGAAAGGAGGGGGGAAAAATTTTATTTTTTGTGTGGGAGACAAATTATCCAAATGGAGAAAACTTTGTTTCCTTCAAAAGCTAATGATGCTAAAGCTAGCATCGATTCACAGCTGTTGATTACTGACTGACTCTACACAGCGTAGTTAGTGATTTGTGAAACCTGGAGGATTTCCCCTCACCTGTCCGCAGCAGTCTGCTTGCTTTTCCTCTGCGTCGCCTTCTTAGTTCGTTTCTTCTTCTTTTGTTTGGATTCGGACTCGCTGGAGCTCGCTTCGGATCCGCTCGAACTCTTCCCGGAATCACTGGAGGTCTTCTCCGAGTCTCCGCTGCTCTCCTCTTCGCTCTCACTGCCCGACTCTAAAGAACAACACAACTGTGGGTTTAATATAGTTATTTTTACTCTAATAAATCTTATTTTGGTGTAGTTTGTGCGTTTAATTTAATTGGTTTTGATCGTCATCTGAAATCAGCCGACCTATTTAATTCGCGTTTCAAATATTTTCTAATATAATTAAGTAAAATAAAATCAATTTCGGTCAGAATCTAAAGGAATAAAAAAAGCATTTCTATCAGTTTCTGAAAGGCAGTGTAACTTTTAAACTCTAAAACACAAACATACCTTCACTGCTACCACTACTGCTGCTGCTGCTGCTGCTGCTGTCGTCTTCACTGCCACTTCCAGATCCTTCCTCCTCCTCCTCCTCTTCCTCATCGTCTGAGTAGAACTTATCAGATTTGGGTTTCTTGGCTTTCCCCAGAGACGGCGCCCACTCTTGTACCTAAAGCGAAGCAACACATCAAATTATGTTGCTGAAAGCGACGAGACATAATAAACGAGCTCAGCAATTAGCAGATTTGTTCTTCTTCTCTTTTCTTTGTTTTTTGTTAAAGACCACATCTAAGAGTATCAAAGCTTTATTTAAACACCGAACAGAGTTGTTTTGTTATTACTGTGTCAAACAGACGCAGTTATTTCACTTTGGAGTTTAAAAGATTTAAGTAGACGGAGAAACGGATGAGCAGCGAATCTGGTGTCTCCAGACATTTTTCTCCTGGCTTTCAGCGGTGGCTGTTAATTGACTCTCGCTTTGCGAATGTTATCTGATGCCGTGTTTTGAGATTTGTGCAACCCAAAGCAAGTTACAGACAAATACTTTAAAGTACAAATGTAAATCCTTCATTTCCTCTTGGATCATCTATAAAACAGGCGACATGAACTGGACAGGATTATCGCCAATGTGACAGCTAAACCTTACAGTAAAAATATGTATCTTTTTAAATATTTGTTAAAACTGTCACCATGTCCTGATGGGTGGGACAGATAATCTATGCTCCTGCTGCCATCTACAGAAATGCTCTGCTCCCCGTCAGAAACAACCAATCAGAGCCCGGAGGAGGGTCTTAGCGCTGTCAATCAGGCTACTCACACCCAGTTTTTACTTTCTCCATTAAATAGATATTTCACACAACCTTATTATCATTTTTAAGCCTGGAAGGATAAGATAAATTTGAGTAAAACAGTAAAAAATACAGAAATCTTCAAAAAGTAGGTGACAATTTAAACTATTGGACTGGTGAGAAACAGAAATACTCCAAATGTTTTTTTCTTTTTCATCCCTGAATTGTCTGTATGTTAAATATGACAGTAAAATTAACGTGGCTGATGATGAAGATGATGATGACATGAAATATTTACATTTAATTGAATTCAGTGCATCTGAAGGTGTACCTGTTAAAATTTACTGCTGGAGTAACTTGAATATGTCAAAAATTGTTAAATGAGAATGCTTCTGATGAAAACAGTACCGGTTCGATCACTTCCACGTTCCTCACAGACGGATCCGGCGCCGCCGCTGGCCAGTCAGACAGCTCCTGGTAACCGGTGGTTTTAATGTTCAGGCTGTGGGAGAGCGTCCCCAGCTGGAAACGGTCTCTGTCTGGACGCACAGACAAGGAAAATGAAGGAAGTCAAAGAAACCCGACACTGATTAGCAAGAAGGTCAATCGTCAGTGAAGAAGTCGGTGATTTGGTGATGAGGAATAATTGTTTTCATCGTTTATCACCACAATCACCCAGTACTTTTCCTCTGTGACCAACAGGATAACGAGTGCTTTTGTCCTTAGAGTGTGAAATAAAAAACAGTGCTCCTCTGTTTGATAGGAGAAAAAAAAAAGAAAACTTCACTTGTGAATATTAAGAATGACAGGAGTGAATAAGGCCATCCATAAACATCCAGTGGGTGCAAACCGCCTGTGAATCTTAATGTTACAGGAGGATGTTTCGTCCATTTTGTCAAGGAGGAAGAGAGAAAATGAAGTTTTGTTTTCCCCCCCACCTCCCAGTGTCTGAACAAAGGTTAGCGCCGGCTCGATAATTTACCCATCTCATTAGTCCAAGGTAAAGGGGTCTGACCCAACTGCCCTTCAAAGACACACATGCACACACACACACACACACACAAGAATGATGAAAGCGCCACCTGAATCCACTGGAAATAGAGCCACTCAGTTTGAAGTAAAGCTTCCCCTAATTCATATTCAGAGATTTTCTTCTGGTTTAAGAGAAACAGGCAGGAGAAAGTAATGGATTTAATCGCAACTAGAAAAGTGGTTTAGGAGGCCTGACTGTTTCAAAAATAAGGCTTAAAGGTTGAAACGACGAGCGGATGAAGTACCTTTGAAAGCGGACTCGAGGACCGGCGCCGGCTTGGAGGCCAGCAGGATGCGGCGGGCGTACTTGTTGAGGGCGCCGCTCTTCTCACTGGGCACAATCAGCTGACGGATGAAGCGCGTCCGGTCTCGGATGTCGTAGTTCTGGTCGTATTTGCCGAGGTTCAGGATGTACTGGGTCAGCAGCTTGGTCTGGGAGTGAAAGGAGAGGTAGGACCTAGCGCCGATTCAAGCACAATGTAATCTACTGAAAAAAAAAAAGGTTCCTGTTGCTGCTGGTCGTTTTTAATGCTTCTGTCAGCACAAAGTGCAAACAACATCAATTTTTAGCCAAACTTTCCAAAGCTTTTATCTTCCTAGTTTAAAACATAAATATAGTTAAAACTGATTCTTGAACATTTCTTGCTATACGACTCTTCTGCTTAAAAGAAACCATGAATGGTTGGAAAAGTTTTCTGACGTCATGTCGGTCGATAGCTTAACTTTCCTCTGACATTCTCTCATTACTAGCGTAGCAGCTGCAAATTTCACAGAGGTGATTCGGTCTTATCCAAATAAAAGCACTTCCTGTTCATTCATGACTTCATCATAGTCTCTCATTCACCCACGTCGTGGTCAGCATGGTTTAACTGCGAGTTACAGTTAAATATTGAGCCGTTTGAAATATCTAAGGTCAGCATCAGAAAATGTAATGTATTTTCCTTCAGGTGGAAAACTTTCTGCACCTGTTTGGAGTTGGTCAGGTACAACTTCGCTGCCAAGTTGACTGTCTGCAGCTTGACAATATCCTCCTCAGAGGTGAAAGTCTTCGCCATCTTCCGCAGTACGTCTGGCGCTATCTTCGGCACCCTCTCGCAGTACTCTCCCATCAGCCACAGGATGCTGGCCCGAGCCATGGGAACCTGCCAAGGTAAAGATTGAAGCAAAATGGCCACCTGTCCTTACGCTGTTTAACAACAAAGTTCAACAGCAGCTGCATTTCCGTCAACCACAGAATGGCCCAAATTAAAATTCCGAAAATTAATTTGCGAGTTTTGAAAACACATTTTTCAAAATAATTATCACGCTACGATGAAGCGGTTTTTCAGCCATATCAAAATAGATGTATATATTGCAAAACTGCAATGGAAACACTTTTTTCGCATCACACGAGTCACGTGATCAACAGGTGGATGTTACTACTGCTGAAAACGATGAAGAAGGCGACAGGAAGTGGTCGTCTAGGAAGATGACGGTTTGTTTTGTTTTTGCAACAACATGCAACTGGCTGCCGCAGAGCTCTCACAGCATCACACAGCTCATAAAAAGTTGTGTGTCATTCTAACATGTTGAATCCATAGCTCTTCTGTAAAATGGCCGACTACAATTTTCTTCAAAATACCGCATACATACTGTAGCGGCTCCAACAGTATAAGCGGCTTGTTGCTCCAACGCTTGAATAAGACTCCAGCGTTCCTCTGATGGATGAGTTATGAAAACATCTCAAGCAACTGTTTACATCAAAATCAGCCATGATTTTTAATAACTTATTACGTGAAAAAGCAGAATATCGACAAAGATTTGGGCACAATGGCAGTGGAAACGCAGCTAGCGATGAGGACGTCACCTACGGTGATGTTGTCGAAGAGCTTGGCCATGTGCTTGATGATGTCACAGTGCTGGGTGGGCTGAGTCTGCAGCAGCTTCTTGATGACCACCACGCTCTCGGCCACGACCGTCTCTGTCGAAACAAACCAAGAAACTAACTACGGTCGCCCCGGAGACGAACACGCGCGTCGCTGCACATTGTCCTACCGTCTCTGTTGGAAAGCAGCAGCACCAGGCCGTTGAGGCAGGTGTCTGTGACCTCGGAGATGTTGGTGGCACACCTGCCGATGGCCTGGATGGTAGCAGCAGCAAACGCCTTATCCTGGCTCTTCACGTAGGTCTGGAGTGCGATCGGAACCGTGAGGAGAACGGCGGGGGAAGGAAAACCTTGGTTACTGATGACAAGTCAGTAACCAGTTTCTCTTAAATTAAGAATTTAAGAGAAATTCTTAATTTCTCTTAAAAAATTAAGAATTTAAGAGAAACAACAAACCTGGAATTCCCTCAGGATGGTGGAAATGTTGGCTTCGTTGGCGAGATTAGTCAGGATCTCCAACTGTAAAAATCGGAAGAGAAACTTGATTATCGGAAAGTGGAGTAAAGAAACAGAGCGGGATTTGGGGAAATACAAAACACTGTGGAAACCAGAAGTTTACACACACTGGATAAAGGAACACACACATTTTTTCTTAAAGTCTGAAGTTAAATCAGATCAAACTTCTCTTGTTTTAGGTCCGTTTGAATTACCAAAATTATTTCTGTTTGCTAAACGTCACAATAGTGACAGAAAGAAACAAACATCTCAGGACTTGTCTCCAAAAATAAAAGTCTTTGTCACTGCAATCTGACTTTTTAATGTTTCTTTTGGAGGATTTGAGTTTCCTCTTCACAGAGTGAGCGTACAGGCCATGTTGAATCTGTATGTATACTTCTGATCTTTAAAATATTAATTGGTACATTGAATTTTATGATATGTACAGCATATATATGAGGTTCTGACCTCTAATCAATTGATAGGCAAAATTAACCCAACACTATTAATTTACCTGCAGGATTATATAACAAAAAAAAAAACTATGAATATAAGGATTTTCAAAACGTCATGCTCTTTTAAAATTTAAATGTTAATTTTGATTTACCTGAAAATTAATCCCCTAACAAACTTAGAAACATTATGATGAATTAAATAGGCAAATATGCTATACCAATCTGTTCCATACGTTTACATTTTTCCTACAGGTTACCAAGCAACACAGTAAAATAATTAGTGCTCATCATTTAGGTTCACTTTAACTCATGTAGTTTGCAATAAGGCAGAAATCTGTTACCTTCAGTGTTTTTATGTGTGTGGCGTCTGTGGACCTGACATAGAAACTCTTCATGTACGGCTCAAACATCCCCTGTTTGAGAAGAATTAAATGAAAAAATAAACTCATTGGAAAAGCAATAAAAGGAATCGATTGTTGTAACGATTCATGAACAGCCTCACCTTCCTCTGAATGGACATGGTGGCGATGTTCTGCAGCACGACGTACTGAACCTCTCTGCACGAGAACAAGAAGGAAAACAACCTTAAGGTGCGTAGACTGCAGAGTACAACGGCACATTAGGGCCATCGTAGAGAGAAACAAAACAGGAGCACATGTCTGGCAAAAAAAACTCAGAAGTTTCAAGATTAATCTCAGAAAGTTTTAGGTTAATCTCAAAAATTTCAAGAAAAAGATCAGGAAACTGTCAGAGCTCCAAAAGTTGTGAGTTTGCAGGGAAAAATATTCAAGAACATGGACATTCATAGAGCTCCGAAAGTTTTTACATTTGAGAGAAAAAAAACTCAGGAATTTTATTCATTTCAGAAATTTTCAAGAAAAAGACAAGGAAATTCTCAAAGCTCCAAAAGTTGTAAATTTGCAAGAAAAAAAACTCAGCAATTTTGAATAATTTCAGAAGTTTTCAAGAAAAAAAAAATCAAGGAAACTATCTGGGCTCAGAGTTGCAAATTTTAAAAAAAAAGTGTCAAAATGTTAATATTTTCAAGAAAATAAATTTTCTATTAAAGTAAAAAATTCTCAACTTTTTGAGCTCAGGCAATTTCCTCGTTTTTGTTTGTTTTTATTTCTGATATTGATCTCAAAATGTCTGAGTTTTTTGGCTAAAATTCTCTCCTCTTTTTTAGTCCTCCAATACGCCGTCAGAGCAGAGCTACCTTTACATTTCACTTTTGTTTTTTAACACAATATCAAATAGGAAGAAGTTGTTTTTTGGTTACCTGTGGCTTCTCAACAGTCGAACTAGCGATTTAGTGACGATGCTCACTTCGTGTTTAGGGGCAAGATGCCAGTAAAGTTGAGCAACAGCCATCACAACCTGAACACAACAGCAAAACAGTAAATCATTAAACAAAGTCAGCTTTTTTTACGGATTCGTCCTTTACCAGAACACATCAACACACTGAAAACATTCTACAAAAGCACTCAAGATACAAGGTAATTTTTCAGGGGGAGCTTTAAATAGCAGGAAGACGCGTGTCCGTCGTGGGGAGGCAGAATGAGAGGCCCGAGGCAGCTATGAAGATGGAGGATGTCACTGTGCTGTCACGAGTAAAGACACAGCATGTCACATTTTAATCAACACTTTCATTTGGGAGCATTTTTCCTCCCGCTGCTACACTGAGACACAGACCTTGAGACTCCTGGTTGATGGAAATCTGTGATCGGTTTTCCTTTTTTTTCTTAGGTTCACTAAGAGATGTGCAAGAACAAAAAAAAAAAAAATGGGAAAAAGAGAGTTGTGTGTCTAAAAATAATAGTCATAAGTTATTATAGTTGGTCATATTATTAATACGCTTCATGAGTTTTGTGTTTTATCTGTTTAGATTTGTCTGTCTGGTTGGTTACATTTCAAAATAGGATTGACGGCAATTATTGAGATCCATTTTTTAAATTCTTAATTTTTCATATTTATTTGTTGTGTCCAGTTACCCGATTTAATATAACTGGAACAGTGAATTTGTTTATTTGATAAATGATGAGTTTCATTTTTGGAGAAAGTTTACACCCAAAAACAATGAAAATTACAAAAAACAATTATTGCAGCTTTTATTTTCATCATCATGATAAATGAACCATTGATCACCACAGGATAAGTTCCTTTTTTTTTTTTTTTACATCGTTTCAATCAGACATTTTCTGCAGCCTCCCGTGGCCAACTGTGGTACTGCTTTTTTATTCATTCCACATTAGCTTCATTAATAGAAAGTCACTGCAATCATCATTTACGCCCCGTCTGCCAATTCATAACAGAAAAACTGTAACAGATGGAAACCAGTAAAGTTGTTTGTGTCTGTTTTAAATTTCCCCTCTATGATTATCGTCAATAATAAAAATGGAAACGCATCGCTGTTACTGTTGATCATTAGCAGCATAAAATAGCTCCCGTTTCCTCTCTTTTCTACCCTCGAAACATTGATGGCGTGATGGAAATGGAAAATTACTGCTGATTTCCGGCACAGACGTTTACATTACATCACATGTTCGTATAGGATGAGGTTATTTCAGACGGTTCAGGTGTTGTAGATGTGAACTCACTGCAGTGTTCCTGCTCTGCAGAAGAGGCTTGGTGTTCCTCAGCAGCAGCCTGTGATCTGGATCCATGATGTACGGCTTTGCTTCTCTCTGGCCTTGTTTCTCCTCAGAGTCGGAGTCGTAGAAGGCTTTCTCGCTTTCATCAAAAATGCCGTCCTAAAAAAAAAACAACAACATTTATACAAGGTTCTAATGTAAACCAAATAATTTTCTAAAGGATTAAATGTCATTAAGTTTTCTGGTTGGATTCATGGAGAATCAATGATGCTGTTGGAACCAGAAACATTGTTTTTCTAATTAGGATTTTACATAATAAGTCAAAATAAAGGGTGAGAAAATTGTGAAATGCAAAAAAAACACAAATAAAAATATGAAAACTTTGTCTTTTCACAGCATATTATGTTTTTATTAATTTTTTAAGGTTTTTGGCTCTACTGGCCTTTATTTGAAAGAGGTAAGACAGAAAAGTGGGTAATGAGAGAGGGGGGAAACATGCAGCAAAGGTCACCAGGCCGAGACTCGAACATGCGATGGTAAAGGTCTCCACATATGGTTAGTGCTTTACCCCCGCGCCACCACAGCACCCCATCTCATAGCATTATAAGCTGCCAAGTCTTTTGAGAAAATCTCTACCAGCTTTGCACATCCACTGACCCCGTGTGCGTTTCTTGAACTGACGGTCTGACAGGACACCTGTCCCCGCTGTCAGACTGTGACATCGCCTGAGCGTCACGCCAAGACCGCGTGAGGATTAAGTAGACAACATTGGTGATTTAAAGATGAGGCCAATAAGAAAACTGTGTGAAATATTTATCATATTGTCACAATCATTAATAAAAGTCATATATATTTAAGTCGTTTATTACCAAAAGTATTCTTCACAGTTTACGATTTTAGGTCAAGCAGATTCTGTTTTGTCCTGAAACGTTTTGGCATTTGATACTCCAAAAAAAAAAAAAAGAAACTGGATAATTACATGGTGTGGAATACTGGGGTCTTAAAAGCCTTCAAAGAACGGAAGGAAACCAAACTGGGTTACCAGTGAGTTTAAAACACTCACTTTTTAAACCGCTAAATCTGTTGATAACAGATTTAACGGTTGATAAATCTGTTATCAACCGTTTAATTAGTTTGTTGTCTGCTAGCAACACCCTGCTCTCCCAAACACATCAACTTCAAACCGTCTGTTGCCTCCATGATCATCAGTGAGAACAAGAGAAGGACAACGTGAAATTTGAATCAATAAAACATTTAACTTATTGTTAAGTGTTTTAAACTTAACAGTAAGTTGAAAACACTGCGCCTCTCACCTCCTTCCAGGGACTGGTGAACTGCGTCCGGGCGTAGCGTGTCAGCATGTTGATGATGACCACCTGGCCCCACTCCTCCACGTCCACCAGCAGGTTGCACAGCTTCCTGTAGTTTCTGTGGATCAGGTCGATGCGGTCTGGGCACACCTCCTCGAAGGCCACCACCACGCTGCCAGCCACCAGCTGGAGGACAGATTTCACTCCGTTAAGAAGAAACTCTGGAGACATGGTGTGTTTTTATCCTCTTTTTTTGTTTGCCATTTAAGTATAACGTTTATTTCCAGTTAAATCTGTTAATTGAGGTTATGAACATTTCAAGCAGCTTTCTCCTCAGATAAATTAAGCAAATACTTCATCTCTTGAACAAGCAGTAATATAGGATCTCTAGAGAAATAAAGCGCCGTTACGTACGACTCTTGTTGCAAACTTTGTAGTGTGGCTGCAATTTCAGTCCACATAATAGCAATTTACAGCTCTGATTACAACAAACTCTTTTAGCCCTTGAAGGAGTTAGATGATAATTAAAACAACAACAATAAAAGTAAAAACACTTTATTGAAGAGAGAGCAGGCAAAGGCCAAAGCGGTGGCGAAGAGAACCAATTATCAACCGTTTAATTAGTTTGTTGTTTGCTAGCAACGCCCTGCTCTCCCAAACACAACAACTTCAAACCGTCTGTTGCCTCCATGATCATCAGTGAGACCAAGAGAAGGACAACGTGAAATATGAATCAATAAACCACAACATAAAGTGATAATAAGGAAAAAAGAACCAGAATCCAGTTTTTCTTCTGTACTGACTAACCCATTGCTCTGCATCCATTTTTCAAAATAAGGGCCGCCAGGGGGCGCTGTGGAGGCATCAGAAAGTTGGAAAGGAGGCAAAAGAGAAAAAGAAAACGTAAGTAATCCTGTAAATGTTTTAATCTTAATTTTTATAAGTTAAAGTAAAGGATTTAAACACTATTTTTCTGATCCTCAGTTTCTGGTCGGCATTCAGACAAATTCATCAAGCTGGCACAACGGGAAATTAAAAGGTTTCTCACAAGATGCAAAAAAACCATAAGAACTGTGGGAATAAAATTTAATTTGATGTGATTAGTGTATAATATTACTTATTTTTCTTACAATCAAAAGAGGATTGTGATGAAAAATTTTATAATCTGGTAAAGTAATAATATATGATTGTATTTTTAAAAAATTGCCCATATAAAAATCAGACAATATGAGGAAGCATTTATGCTAAATTAATGTAGTAATTATTGAACAGTAAATGAAAACCATTTTAAAATGTGATTTTTAGGGGAGGAGTTCCATCATACATGAGCTTGATTGACAGCGCTAAGGCACTCATCCTGTCTCTGACTGGATCCCTCTGACTGGGAGCCGTCTATTAATCAGTTGATTAAACTATTAAATCAACCAGTTTGTTAAAACCAGTTTAATGTATGAAGAGTAGAACAGATTCTGCACAGTGACAGCATCTATCAAACCAGTTTATTCTAAATCGTTCCATTAGTGGTGAAATCACCATTACTGAAGCTGTAATCATCAATATGTGATACCATTTTACGCAGTAGTGGAAATATGAGAGTTTATGTTTTAAATAGAAGCATTTAGATATTTGTTTTTTAATTTGTGTAAATACAGTTAAACTGGGATGTTTTTTTTTACTATAAAGTTGTCATGTGGGGGAAAAAAAGGACAAATCCCCACATTTTAACCTTTGTAGTTTTGTGTTTTAGCAAGATTTCCACCTAGCGTTTATCGTGTCACTTCCTCTCTTCGCAACCGTCCAGCTCTCGTTTCCGACAAAGACCACAGACCTCCACCCCTACCCCCCGATTAGATCCGGCTCCAAGGTAAACTACACGCACCATCAACAAATCTGACACCCCAATCTATGGCGTTCATACGCCGCCGCTGCCGCCGCCGCCGCCTCCCCCCGGTCCCCCAGCCATATTATCCACCCCGCGTGACAAGCTGGTAATGGAAAAATCACACTAAGCAAATGGTTCTTCTAATAACAATAAATTTCCTATAAAATTATGAAGGGGCCCAAAGCGTTTCCTTGCATCTACTTTGCTATGAATTCTAATTAAGGTGGCGGGGAGGCGGAGAGTGCTGGGTCATCACGTCAGAGACAACGCGCGCCTTTTTGATGGATGGCCCGGCTTGGGGTCGGCCTATCCTCCACTCCTCTCTTCCTACTCCTCCCTTCTCTTTTCTCTTAAATTAATGGGCATCTCACCTAGGCCCTAATCATAGTACCCCACCGCCCCCGCCCTGCTCTTCCTTTCTGTTCTCATTTCAATTTTGCAGAAGGTGCAGGGCGGGGGGATGGATGGGAGAGATCGATCATTTATCTTGTAATGGCTGGATAATAGATCCATCACGGTAAAACAGCTGCACAAACTCCTATGTTGTCTCTGTCATCAGGCGCTCCCCATTTTCTCTTTAAAGCGTCCTGCCTACAAGCAGCCCGCCGTGTGCCACGGGCGTTTAGCTAAACGCCAGCAAAGGTGTGTGTTAGGGGAGCGAGACGAAGACGCACAACGAGCAACAACCAGGTGTTTCAGCACAGAAGAAAACCCACCAGAATAACCATTTACCTGATGTTAATGTTTCTTATTGTGCAATATTGTGAGACGACTGAAATTTTAAAAGGTTACTTTAAATATCAAACTGATTTAAAAAACAAAAACACACAAACACAAGGGAAAGATAATTATTCCTTCATAATCTCTGATTGGTGAGGTTTTTTTCCCTGTAAATCACAAAAATGATTCATTTTTTTTCCTTCTAAATCTGTAAATGCATCAACATGATATCTAAAGCATAAACAGGAATGATCCTGTAGTTCTCTCTCCCTACCTGTTGGATTCAAAACAAGGAACAAATGTTTCTTTTCTTTTTAAAAAAAGTACGTGTTACAGTCCTTAAAAAGAACATCGGGATGCCCGTCCAGAATCAAAATCGACGGGTCAGACTTTGACAAAAGTAAATATCGGTATCGGCCCCTGGATGATCGGTGCATTGCTATAAAGAAGTGTCGATAAGGTTTTGTCAAAGTTGCTTTCATCGGGAAATTTTATAGTCATGTCAATAAATGCATTGAAAAAAAGAACAATACTTGAAATTAATGTTAAAATAAAAGAACTCAAATTTTTCCTTAGTAAGTACTTCAACTTAACAATAACGTAAAAGTAGAGGAACCCTTCTCATGTCTTAACACAGTAAAAGGCTTTTTTATCCCACAAGGAAAAAAAATGTTGAAGTCAAATAGAAAACTGAAAATGATCCGACTTAATGCTACGAAACACAAAAGGTGTGCCTTGCAACACAGCTAGAGATGATTGTGTAGGATTTCAGCTGTGGCATCACTTAAAGATGTCAATTAACTGGTTCTTTTTTATTTGATTGGATAAAACTCAATTATGAAAGAGGCAGAATTTATCCAGTCTAAGTTTTATAAAAAGTTCCCAGGAGACCAAATGAAAAACAAACAACAAAAAACAACAGAAAGTTGGACAAAGACTATATTGAGCTCAGCAGATGTGCAGTTCCTCCAAGTGTTTGCTAATTGCTGCTGGCTAGTCTGAAGGAGCTGAGTGGGAAAGTCACTTGCCACGGTTGATCGAAGCATTTATTAAATGTGCATGAAAGAATCGAAGCCACACTCCAGCTATGTTTTTGATGAAGGGAATAACATTATAACATGATTCAAGTCAGCTAAAAGCTGGAATCAGGAGGTCAAGGTTTTACTGGTCACCTCATCAAAACAAAAAATATTCCAATACACCATTAGGCAATTTGCCACATGCTAACAGGTAAACTGTCATTTTACATGGTTAGCTTTTGTTGTCGTCGCCGCTGCAAGTCCAAAAGATCCTCGCACGGTTCGGGTCTTAGCGTCACAAAAATGCATTACTTTGCAGACATTAGGCATGCGCTGTGTTTAGGTTTTTTTCCGCCATTCATCACCGACTGATGCGCTTGTGTGTCTGTGTGATGATGCTGCCCTTTCCCTCTGTCCCCTGCCTCGCAATGTGGGCTCCAGCACGGAGAAGTCATCTGTCTTCGTTAGCGTCTAGTGGCTAAATATGCTCTGCATCTGGTACCGGGCTTTCCACCCACCACTCCCATCCCACACCGCCTCCCCCCCTTTTGGCCTAAGCTGTTTTGTTTTGTTTGTATAATGATAGTTGGACTCTATGAATACGTAATCAAAACAAACTGTGCACGATCTGCGCGTGCCAACACAACCCACGGTGCACTCTCTAGCCTGTATCTACATATCTGAAATTGCCATTTAAAGACCCTTTAGTATTTGCTGTGACCTCCTCGAAGCAAAATGTGCCGCCTGCTGGCTTCCAATGGGCCGTCCGTGTTGTTTCTAAACACAGAATCCAGCTCATTTAAGGTCTACTTTAGAGGGGGGAAAAAAGAAAAAAAAAGGAGCTGGCCTTCGAGAAAATTAAGCTGACACTAGCATCAGTGCGAAAATTCCTTCCAAATGGACACTTAACAGGGAGCATCTGAAGACGTGTGGGTTTAAGTGGGTGTTAACAAACCATGGCATTGCTGAATGAGCCGGCATGCCGGAGGACTTGCTTGACTCTGGCGCCCTCCGGTGGCCTGCCTGGCGAACTGCGCGGCAGGAACTCACCGTGCTTTTGTCTTTCAATAGTTTCTCGATCACTTCGATCAGATGCTCCTTCTGGTCTGCGTCCAAGCTGAGAGGAAAAGAGAAACACTTTGAAAAAAAGGGGCAAACGGTGAGCTGTTGAGATGCAATTGTTCACATGAAAGAACAGAAATTAAATCACCAGCACTGTGTGGACAGACTGCAGCTTCATGCGTCTATTGACACCATCTGAACTGGATACAGCCACATATGTGAATGTATTTTATTGGGATTTTGAGTAATAGAGTGACACAAAGTAATGGATAACTGTAAACAAGAAGCAAAATGTGTGATTTTGACCATGTGTTTTCAAATTAAAATCTGATGTGTGCTTAGGATTTTCACCCTCACTAATTGGATGCTTTGTAGAACCGGCTTTCTCTACAGAAGTGAACTTTCTATCATTTTGTCCACTCTTGTGCGCAAAATAGCTCAGTTTAACGTAATGGAGAGCATCTGGACATTATTTTTCCAAGTCTTGCAAAAGTTGCCTGATTGTATTTAGGCCTGGACTTTGTCTAGGACATTCAAAAATTTAAGTTAAGATGAACATGCTTTCATCTTAACTAGTGATGTTCTGACATTTTGGTCACATGGGGACATAATGTCAAGTCAAAAGTACTTGTGGGCATAAAAAAAACACTTTTCAGAAATTATATTTACAAAAAAAATTGATTTTTTTTAAACTGCTAAACAATAAACTGAGTATTAAGTGTTTTAATTAAAAAAATGAAGTTTGTAGAAATGTAGGGTGTAAATTATTGTGTATCATAACGAGTTTTTTTTTTGCATGTATGCCTTATGAAAAGAAAGGCTGTTATTATTATTTATTATTATTTTAGTTATTTTTATTTATTATTTTATTATCATATTAGTTGAAAATGATCTCAGAATGACAATATTATCGCTTATCACCATCAATTCTGGGACAATTTATCGTCCAGCAAAATTTGTTATCGCCTAATCCAGTTTGCTTGTCCTTTTCAGCTAGACTGAATAAAAAACTGTTTTCAGCAGTGAGAACAAAGTTTGCTCCATTTTTGAAAGTGCTTACTGTATTTAGCCAAGTTTAATAAAATAAAAGCAGACTTAGGTACCACCAAAGATGGTTTCCATGCACTACAATCCTCAACCCTGTCCACTTCCTGTAGTCATCCACTTCCATCTTTACCATACTTCCTGTCCACTAATGAAGAAAGGCCACTAGTTTATAAAAGCCTTTTGAAAACAAAGTCAGTTATTAAAAGATTAATACTTTTGGCAAAATAGGGATCGATCCATATAGGATGAATATCCACCAATGAGGGCCGTTTGTGCATAAAGTCCTACCTGTAGAGTTTTTGGATAGCATGCGCAGAGGTCTTCCTGACGTAAGGGGAAAGGTCAGAGGCCGCCTCCTTGATGGCCAGCATCATGATGGGGACGATAATCGGGACGCGGATGCTGGACAGGACCCTTAAGGCACTAGCTCGGATGAACTGGTTTGGATCCTGGTGCAGAAATGAAGAAGAAAAGTGAAAACATGTCCGTTGTAATGACGATGATATTTGAGTCAAGAGGGAAAGAAAAAGTAGAAGTTATTTTTGTTTTCATCTCTACATCATAGCCTAATATCAGGTTCTCAAACTGTGGTACAAGAAGTACCGACACTAAGTAGTACAGATCTAGAAATCAGATGTCTACAAGAAAATAGAAGCAAAATTAATTTGGTCAAACAGGAAGTTCTGCGGAAAATAATTCAAGATGGAGCAAAAACTGAAGCAGATGATTGTGGAGGGAGGGAGAGAGAGAGAGAGAGAGAGAGAGAGAGAGAGAGAGAGAGAGAGAGAGAGAGAGAGAGAGAGAGAGAGAGAGAGAGAGAGAGAGAGAGAGAGAGAGAGAGAGAGAGAGAGAGAGAGAGAGAGAGAGAGAGAGAGAGAGAGAGAGAGAGAGAGAGAGAGAGAGAGAGAGAGAGAGAGAGAGAGAGAGAGAGAGAGAGAGAGAGAGAGACACACTGGTGGAAAGTTAAACTCAGATCAAGAAATAGCATCAAATCTCAACTTATCCATTTGGGAAACAAGCAGGATTTGTTTCACTCAATGGCCCGGCTAATTAGCATTAGCAACACAAGCTAATTTCAGAACATTTTCACAAATTTTTGTGGACAGTTAGATTTACTACTGGGCTTCAAACTGCCATGTAATGTTGGGGAATACCACTGCAACAATAAAAAACAAATGCTCATCTCAGCCGTGTTAATGGCTCTCTGCACTGTGATGATTGCAAACATGCATAACAAGTAGCTTCTCCAATAGCTTCACCACCTTCTGAATCATATTTATGCAGCACTAAGCAAAAAGCTACTAGCATGAATGTGTGATACCTCAATAACTTGGTTCAATTTATATCCAATTCAGGCAGTTCTTTTCTGTACTGGTGTGGCAAACATGAGAAATTAATTCCTATGGAGTGGAAATGAGTGAGAATGCATTCCACATGGATGCAACACCATTTGGACATGACTTGGTGACTGAAACACTTTGGATTTATTTCAAAGTTATAGAACAATCTGCCTGATAAAACTCTAGTGTTCATAAGGCTTCAGACAAAGAAAAGGCCTCAGATTGGGCTATTTTTACCTTCAGGGCCCGTTGAAAGGTGCTTATTGACAACAAAGCCAAGTCCTGCTGCTCCTCTGCGTACCTCACCAGGTAGACGTACACAAGCTTCTTCAGCTGCCCAACACATGAAAGAGAAGAAAGAGTTAATTTAGAAAGTTCATGTTTTAAGTCAGAGAAGGAAACAAACTGACGGTTGGTTGTAAAGTCGCTGAAAAAGCCTTGGACTGGAGTTATCAAATGGAAAATATGAACAATGATGTACGAGACAAAATGGACAGCTTTCCTACTGTTTTACTTTTTGTTTTTCACTGGAAGTCTATTTATTATTATTATTATTCAAAGGGCTGGAAAAAGTGTTGCTATAAAAGGTTTCCCGTCTTCAGAAGTTCATGGTTTGAGTCAGCCTTGCTCTCGTTTCTCACAGGAAAGCTTGAGATAATATTTGTCTTGCTTTCCTGACTAGCTCAGATGTCAAAAGGTCGGTCGTCCGTTGATTCGTTTTGGCTCCTCAGTTAGGAAAGAAGAATAAAACCAGAGACGCAGCAAAGACCAGGCGGCTGGAAGCTCAAAGATCCAATCTTTTTCAGACCGGCGAGCAGACAACGAGGTCACGCTGACAACACCGAAACGATTTTAAAAAGCCAATCCTGTAATGTTGGATGTTCATGCAGATCGCAGGCCTTTTTTTTTTTACATAACAATCACACAGAAACTGCTTTCGGATCACCTTTAAAATCCAGGATTTACGCCTAGTCATCAGATAAAAAGGTCCCGACCCACAACGGGAACCTGGAGCCTTCAACCCGCACACAGAAGAAAGTCACAGACGAGTAACTACGAAGTCCATTCTCACTAAGATTAAGAACGGACGGCGTCATTTTTGTCTTCCAAGTGGATTTTCTAGAAGAAATCTAATATGAGAAACAAGTAAATAAAAAAATAGTGTAGCACGTAGAGGACTCAGGTGTTTGCTAACTGCTGCTGGCTAGTATACAGGAGTTCAGTAGGTGGGCTGATCTGTGAGGCAGAAGCTTGGAAACTGCAGCTCTAAGAAGCAGCTACACCTTTAAGAAGCAGCTACGCCTAACCAGGCGTTTTGCACAGTTGAATGGTCACATGAACCAATCAAAGCAACACCCCAAGTATGATTTTGATGAGCGAATAACATTATTACATGACGTAAAGCGCAAAAAAGTCGATTTTACATAAAACTGCCCCTTTAAACTTTGAAAAACAAAGACGATGACTACAAACAGTCCACTCTCGCACACAGTGTGACGTCACCTCAGCTCATAGTGAAAACATTTTGTTAAAATATTTAGATTGCTGTTAATTAATTATAGCTCTAAAAGACAAATTAGGATCCTCTAAAAATCAGTGTCTGCAAGTCAAAGCTTTACAAAATCTCGTTAGAGCTCCAGAAACAAACCAATGAGACGGAAAAGAGGAAAGAAAAAGTGTTGTAGAAAATGACGACTTGCTTGAGGAACTACTTATCCCATTTATGAGGTGATTTTAGCTGGAGGTCAGGAGAAAGGTTATATTTCAGGTACAATCACGGAGATCTTCAGCCAGTAATCGGCCCTGTGCGTTCTAATCCAGCACGTATTGACCAGCAGCAGAGAACCACAGTTCTCCATCATCATTCTGGTCATTACTGCTGGAATTAATGGCATTACTCACTATAAGAAAGGAGACACAACCCATCTGCCCTCAAGGATCTGCTCCCTTTGATCAAAAATAACTGAAAAAAAGAAAAAAAAAATCTAAATTGGTTTAAAAAAATCAAACCAAATTTCCTAAATTGTTTTATTTATTTTTTTTTCTCATTCTAAATTGGCTTCAAAAAAATTAAACCAATGTTTCTAAATTGGTTTAAAAAAATTGAAGAAAAAATTCTAAATTGGTTTCAAAAAATGTGACTTTTTTTCATTGGTTAAAAGAAATTACAAAAAATTTAATTGATTACAAAAAATTAACAATCTTTAAAAAAAGGTTATAAAAAAAAAGAAGATGAACAGCCAAAGTAATGTAAAATTGATTTCAGAAAAAAAAAAATTGTTTCTGAATCAACCTCAGACCCTTTCAGGATTAGAAAGACCCTTAAAGACTTGCATCTCTATTACACACACACTTTTTATTAATAACTATAAATCTAGACCAAAGAAAAAGCAAAACACAGCTTCAACGTTTGTGGGAATCACAGAGCAGAAATGATTAGAATAAAAATAAAAAGCTTTCATATGAAATCGCAGCAGCTGTCAGCAAACTGCGCTCGCGCTCTTCAGGTTGTGCAGTAATTAGCGCGACTCGGTGGCCGCTCGCAGAGACGGGAGGGAGGCGAGTGAGAATGAGGAGGCCATTTTTAGAGACACACACACATACACATACACACTGGAAAGAGCCGGGGAAAGACAAGGGAGACAAGATGAAGTAAGAAGACCTCACACAACCCTAGCAGCTGGTGCAGACTAGGCAGGAGAGAGAAGATGTGACTGCAGACCGCCTCTGTCCAATTATATCTGCCGGCCTGTCCCCGCTCCCTGCCGCCCAGCTGCTTCGGCGCCATGACTCGTACGCGGCGCCCGGCCTCTGGCCCCCTGCTCACATGCTAGCCCCCTTCGCGCATTGTGATTTATTCTGCTGCTGCTAATCAATATTCACAGGCTCTGGGCATGGACCCCCTTCTGGAACAGCTGCTTAGAGTTCGGTCATTTGCTAAAATCAGCTTCGCAGGGAGGATGCTGAGGCCCGTCCTCGGGATGAGAAAAACTCACATGTTTGAGTCTTACAACCAAAAAAAAAAAAAAAAAAAAAGAGATTAAACTATGTGTTATATTTGTGTTTTACAAACTACGCACTACTTTTCAAGTTTAAAAAAAATCTAATTAAAACACATTGACTTTTGTGGTTGTAATTATTAGCCTTGTAATGATAAAACTTTGTGGACAATAAATTGTCCCAGGAGTTATTGCGACAAACGATGATATTGTTGCTTTGAACCATTTTCAAGCAATATAATGAACACATTCTCAAAAATCATTAAACTTTAAATTCTGATTAACATTTAACACTGGAACTGGAAGACATTTTAAATATCCAAGATAAATAAAAACAAATATAATGAATTATGAAGTCTCTGTAAACAAAATTGTCTTTCCAAAAAAAAAAAAGACAGACCAAAGCACCAGACTGAAGACTTTTGTCATCCAGTTTTTGGTAGAAAAAGAGAAAAACAGCAAACAATGCAAATTAATTTATCATGCAATTAATTGATTTATTGATTATTGCAAAAGGCCTGGTTGTAATATAAACAAAAGAAAACTCTACAGAAACCAAACAGACAAACGAAGCTAAATCTGGATCCATTTGAAACAGAATCAGCTTTTTATAAAATATCCTGATTTAATTAGGTCATCCACTGCATGGATAATAATAACGTCGCAACTCAATTAAGCAGTCCACATGATCCAATTCTAGCTTTATATGAGGAAATTTGCTCTAGCGCCACACAAGCACAAACCACGTGGTGAGTCATGCCAACGTGAAATGAATCATCTGCTTCTCAATGGTGTCATACCTCAATGTTCTTGCTTGCGACATTCTTCACCACCGCCGGAAACAAGTCAGATGCATTTTTCCCCTTAGAAATGAGCTAAAAGGAATACAAATATATAAGTACATATACATAGTAGTTGTGGTAGTTTTTTTCTAAAAAAGTAAAAACAGCAAGTAAATAAAAATAAACTCACTTGAACGATCCTCTTCATGGCCTCCAGTTTGAGGGACTCCTTGTTGCTCTCCAGCATCTCTTTCAGGTCTTCGTTTCTGGGAACAGGAAGACATTTCTGGTCAACGTCTCAGCTGGAACACCGTGTACCAACAGAGGCTATTTAACTAATCAGTTTCAAAGTTTCGACTGGGTCAAAGGTGCTGTGAAATCCCCATGTTCTGGACATCTGGATCCACTTCATCCATTACAGCCACACACACACACGTCTAGGTGGTCATCTTTGTGGGGACTTTCCATTGACTTCCATTCATTTTCTACAGTCTAAACCTGACCATTACGTACCTAACCCTAACCAAAACTCAATTCACACCTTAGACCTAAATCTAACCCCTGACCCAGAAACAACTTATGGGAACCACACAGGTCCCCACAACATTGGATGCGTCAAGAAAATGCCCCCCACCCCCACCCCCCACACACACACAGGTAACGCTGCACAGTCTGAAAACAACGCTGTCCTCGGAAAAAGATGAGTTAAACCGGCTCAATGTTGGCATGACGACAATGATCATGTTTTAGGAAGCTAACAGGCTAACTCACAATGGTTGTTCTCAGTGTCCCATGCAGAGAACAGCAGGACATTGTTACCAGTCAACTGTCTCAGCGAACTCTCAGACGGTTCCCATGACAAACATTGTTACGTTTTGTTGAGGCCAATTGATTCAAAATTCTGCAGATGCCTTCATTTCACCTCAGTTCATTCCACCTTGAATGTAAAAGTGTAGAGAAGCAACAATCTGATGTTAATATCTGTACTGGTCCTTAATGATGGATCTATTCAGTCCAATTCTATTTTTTTGTGCTCTGAGCGACTTCGTGCTTTTTTTTTTAACACTATATTTAGAATTCCCAATTGGACTTTCTGTACAATTTGAAAGAAAGTTTTCCACTTTTTTCCACTTCTGATACAGATAAAATCAGCTGATACCAATTTGATACAAAAACAACAATGTTGAATTGATTTAAAATGTTTCTTTTTTTTAAACAGACATAAATATACTGAATTACTAATTTATTTGATAACTTTGTACCAGTGCAGCATGTTTAAATACACCAATAGCTTCACAAGCTTGGTCAAACATGTAAAAACAACTTTCATTTGTTCAGTCAGTGCAGTTAGAAGAGTAACAGCCAATGTAAAATAAATAATAAAGAACGTGAAGGAAACGGGTTGAAAACGTTGAATAAACTGCAACAAACCTTCATTCAGATGGTTCAACAAGTGAAATTAGGAATTCTGAACAAAGTGTAAAATCGCAAAACATAACGTCACTCAGAGCACGAAGCATAGACTTAGACTGAATAGATCTGATCTTATGAATTGGACACATTCATGAAAACCTAATATAAATGTTTTTTCATATCTGGACCGATACAGATATCAGTATCAGATTAGTGCATCTCTAGTTTCGCACATTAACGCAGTGATTTCAATATTTCTGCTCCACACTGCTTCAAACCACCTAGTTGTCATTTTAATTCTCCTAACGTTCTTCCGTCTACTTCATCTGGCTCAGTAACCAAGCAGACTTCTCTTCTCAGACAACGGCCTTACTGCTGTACCCGGCTTTGAGTGTCTCCCTGGCTTTACCGCCGGCGGCGGTGGCGTGCGTCAGGGCCTGCTCCTCCTGAGTGAGCTCAGGCTTCAGAGTGAGCTGCAAGCTCTCGGCAGACACCAGCACCGTCCTCATGGCCCCCGCCGCCTCCGAACGCAGCGACGAGAAACCGCCGTTCATCCTGGACTGTCTACTGATGGAAAATCCACAAACGTTTGTTTCTTCTTCAGGTTCAGAATGAAGTCGTCTTTTTTAGCCAAAGCCAGACACTGCTGAGGAAACACCACAAGACAGGCTGCACAGACTTTGTCATTCACTTCTCTCTTCCTCTTCAGTTGTGCAAAAAAAAAAAAAAAGAAAGTCACAAGATGCCCCCTTCTACTCGCTAACGGCTGGTCATCCTTATGCCTGAGGACAGGGTTTGTTCACGTTCTCTCCTCCTGCTGCTGCTGCTGGATGGACGTCATTCGACCGTTTCTGCTCCCTGCTGGCACATGCGGCCCCGGCTGCCTCACCTGCCTCCTGGCTTTGTGTGCGACTCAACAGCACTTCCCTCTAGGGGAAAAAGGAGGGCCTTATCTTGACTGGTGGGTAAACATAGAGCCACTTTTCCTCTCCTACTGCTGTACGATAATCCACTTTTGGGCCGACATGGCCGGGGTCTGCATGCCCTGCCAAGTTTGGCAGGCGAGGCCAACAGGACAGGCCTTTAATCAAAGATAGCCGAGCCAGGATGAATGTGAGGAAATAGCCTTGAAGACGTGGAGTACAAAAGAAGGGAGGGTTTTTTGTATTATTGTAAATGTAGAAATCTGGCCTATGAGAAATGTAGTTTTGGCCCGTTTGAAACCCGTATTGTTTTCTTTGAGGGGATGGGTTGACAGTCTTCAGTTGATGTGTTATGCGTTTTCAGTCCACGTAGTATCATTTTATAGCACAAACAGGTAATTATTTTACCTTCAGTAGTTATAAAAATAATACATATATCAAATATGACTTAAAAGAAATTGGCGCCCTGAAATTGGGCCCTGTCTCTTTAAGAAGCCCCTGCTATTTCCAACACTCAGCACTTCATCACACAACAAACATATATTATGCATTTACAAATATTCGTTAGAGCACCAGAAATAGTTCGTATAATGAGCTCAGCAGATGCACCAGGTGTTTGCTAATTGCTGCTGCTAGTCTGAAGGAGCTGTGTGTAGGAGGTGTGTCGCAGGGATGCTTTGTGATGTGGAAGCTCGACTTTTATAAACTTGAATGGTTGCCATTCGAGGATTTCTCAAACATGCATGTAAGAATCAAAGCAACACTCCAGGTATATTTTTGATGAGGGAATAACAATATATAATAATCAATAGCTTAAAAAAGTTGATTTTATATAAAGTATATTTTTTAAAAGTCTGTAATGTGAAATTCTGTTCCTAATACAGGGTTTAATATAATGTCTTCCCACCTTTTGCGACTATATCAGCTTCCACTCTTCTGGAACGACATTTCATAAGCGTAGGGAATGCATCTGTGGGAACTTTTGTTCACTCTTTCAGCGTCACTATTCATACGCATGATGAACCCTTTTCTGACACATTATTCATATCTTGTACTTTTCTTCTCAGTCTCTTAGCTCGTCAAGAGACATTACACTTCTGCAGGTTTGTTGCTGAGGTTTAAAGCCAAAATATAAAAATAAATAAGTAAAAAGTTCTCTTATCACACACACCTTGGATAACTTAAATCTGCAGCTTTCTTCACTAATGTGTTTGATTTTAAAAGTAATGGATCCAAAAGCTGATTCAAATTGTGATTTGCTGACCTCTGGTGGTCACTTTCTGACCTGAAATGTTAAAAACAAAAAACACTGCAATATGCTAACTGTAGCCTCCTTTAAACCAAACTAATTTGAAAACTAAGCAATAATGTGAACAGTTTTGCAACTAGAAAAGGTGTTTGACATTCTTATCACATTTTTGCTCCAACAGTCACAGTTTGCAAAACTGTAAAATTATTTCAGAATGTAATTGGGAGAACAGTCTGTTTTCTACAGCTCACACTAGAAATGTGTAGTAAAATTCTGCTTTTTAATGATTGACTTTGAAAGATTAAAAGCATAACCATTGTAAAAAAAAAACAAAAAAACACTATGACAAAGTTACACACCTACGTGAAGATTAGGCAAACGACCTACAAAACAAAGAGCAAAAAATGACATAAAGCCAATCAAAAACAATAAACTAATAAAAGTAAATTTGATCGAGGGACGCACAGATCAAGCTTTTTTTCTGGCCACTTCAAATTTCAAGCTCAATTCCTGTTTTTTCTTTTTTTTTGTTGATTACTTCAAGTACTCAAACAGTAAATATAAAATATATTTCCAACATAAAATTAAAGCAATACAAGTTTCTCTTTTACATCAAAGCTTGTCCCTAAGGTAGGCATTTACTATTTGTCGCAATTATTGCGACAAATTTCTTGTAAAAATTTCAGTTATGGCAATAAATTCCAATTAATAATGCTTAGGGGGGAAAAACTAAAACTGACTGCATTGTTGGAATTATTTTTGCCATCTTTTCATGAGGGCATCAATAGCTTTCAACAAATTGTACAGGATGACTAAAATGATAAAAATAAAAAGGAGACCATTTCAAACATCTTTCAAGAGCGGCATTTGTGTGGCTTTGACTGCTGTGCCTTAAAAAAACAACTGAAAAGAAGGCATAGTATTTTATCATCAATTTTATCATTATCACGATAACATCAACTGAAAATATCGTGATGAAATTTGAAGCCCATATCGCCACCCCAAATTCTTAACTTCGTGCAGCCAAATTTGGAAAAACTAAAACTGTTTGCGCACCAACATAACAGAGTATAAACACAAAATGGTGACATGCACTAGGTCATTATTTTGTTGGAGTCAGCTGAAGTTAAAGGGGTGTAGTTGGAGCTCACATGACAGGTCAAAGGTCCTTAATGATGGTGTGCAACAATGAATGCTAGCAAGTCTTTCAGAGGCTGCTTTGTTGATGCTGGCCGCAAACAGCTGCATGGCGTCGACCACAAACCTGTTCACTCAAAAGCTCGGAAGTATTTGATAGTGAAACATGTGGAGTTGACTTACTTCTTAAAGTCGGTGCTGAAAAGTCCAAAGGCAGCCCCGCCGCTGGAGATGGTGGCGGTGGTCTCCTGCCCCGCTTCCACCGCAGCCTCCGCGCCTCCTTGCTGGTCATTGTACAGAGCTGTAGTCGACATGACTTCGCTTCTAAAACTGCAGTCCGAGAGGAAAACTGACTCCGCGTATGTTTGGAGCGGTAAACGTCGCGTTATCTTGTCAAGAAAAACGTCAGCGTAGTGTCTTTTTTAAAATTCCTGCAGAGCTAAACTTCTTCCAGATTTTTCAGAACTTTTTTACACGCAGAAGCGGAAGTGTGAGTTGGACAAGTTGGCGTCACATGACTGGGCTTCAGCTGCAGGGCGGCCATAGATATACAACAAGTAGAGCCTGATGCAGTCTAAATAACCAAGTGTGTTTTCAGTTTTTGAAATTAAAAACCCTCTGACATAAAAAAAAACATTCAGAGAAATAATTAAAACTCGTTCAAATCATAATGAAATTTATCAAAGTTGGGGAAAAAATATGTAATTTGACCGTGAAATGAAAAAAAAGTAACCATTTTTAATTTGTGAAATCTGTCAAGTAAAATTCGAATGCAAATCTCACAGTTTAAAATGATTAAAACGTGAAGCCATGGTACTAAAATTACAAAATCAAAAAAGTAAACAATTTACTGGATAAAATTCCCAGAATATTCAGTTCACAATAATGTATTGGTTCCAAAGTGACCATTTGAGTTATGTATTTTTTTATGTATTTTTTTACATAGTTCAAATGACATCTATGGCTATAGTTAAGTAAAAATTATGTTATTTTTCATTTCATGTTTATTCATAAACACAATTGTGTTTTCCTTATGTTAAGTAGAGCAACTGCAAGAAAACAAGTAGCAGCGAAACAATGCTTTACAAATATAATTATAAAAAAGCATGTTTTTTTCAGTCTGTCAATTAAAACAGTCTAGTTAGTATGGAAGCCCATTTCTGCCACTCTGTAAAAAAAATCAAATAAATTATCTCATTATAATGAGATACTATCTCAAAATAATGAGATAGTATATCATTGTAATGATATACTATCTCATTATAATGAGTTTTTTTTTAACAGAGTGGTGGAAACGGGCTTCCATAAGTTAGCGATCTCCCCACATTTAAGCTTCTCACATTCATGATGTGTAGATCTATGGCTGAAACGCCACGAGCTCGTCTGTTACTTGGGAAGCCACAAAGGGAACAAAATGCACAAATGTCGTAGGGAGCTATTCTACCAAGTGCCTTTCATGCCATCTTTGCTGAAATAATTTCGAAAGTAACTGGTTAAATAACAATGTATCATTTGATTTCCAACATTTGTTATAAATATGTTACTGTTCCTATAATTTCTTAGCCCCGCCCACTGACTCTGCTTGGTCAAAGCTCATTGATCAAAAATACATTCTTAATAAATTAATTACTGACGCATTTGAGTAAACATTAACAGATTTATCTCTTTTTTATATTTACCATCAGCAGTAAGTTAATAAACGTTCCAGATTCAAGAGGTTTTGAATAATACAATTTCCTGAAACATTTCCAAATTAAGAAGCAGACTTCACTGCATTTTTTCATGCTACTAGGAAATTACGTAATGCGCAAGAATCGCATCCTATTATGAGAACGCTCTTAGTGAATACTTTTTTCGTTTGCGTTTCTCCTCTGTGACGTTTTTGCACTTCCGCCTGACGTGTCCTCGTGTCACGCTTGATCCGGTGTTCTCCTCCAGGATACTGTTTCTGGAACCGGTCAACATTTTCCCTCACCTCCACCTGTCAGCTGGCTGACTCAGAGCCTCTTCACCCGGCTTTCAGGTTTAAATATTACCAGAACCACTAACACATTAGACGGACGTGGACGGAACCGACGTGAAGCTGTCCATTCAGCGGAAGAATGTCCGACTTCGACAGCAACCCATTCGCGGACCAGGACTTTAGCAACCCGTTTCAGGTAACGCTGGCTGGCTAAGTTAGCTGCTGTAGCTTTAGCCGCTGTATTCATACACTATTTATACCAACTACATGGCGACACGTAAGACGGGAGGAAAGTTTGGTACCGACTGGGTTCTGTGAAGGCACTGGAATAAAACTACTTGAATTTGAAGCTTTATAGGAAATATAGAAATATAAAGCAGGTGTTAGCGCTAACTCAGACCGAAACATCAACAGGTATATACGCACTTAGGTTTTCACGTTTGACTTGATTCATTTAGTTAATTTATACTCTGAATTATATGTTTATATAGAAGCTTAACAAGATATTAAATAGTTGAGTGATAAGCAGGAACTCAAAACAAAGCAGAGCTATAAGAGCATATCGTCTTTGTATCAAAATGTCTCTTCTAACCTCCGACCGTCCCTATAAGTCATATCTGATGGTGCAAACATGCACAAACGGGCATCAGTTGTTGGTTGGGGATGTTTTTGGTGAACCTGAAACTCAAAGTTATTAAAAAGAAATTTGTGACTGATTTAATTAGAGGGCAAATTCCTAAAAGGGCTCCCACCCAGGGCCAGATTTAGAAGGATAAGGGCCCCTGGGCTAGAGTTAGTTTTGGTATCCTGTCCACAAATAAATAAATAAATAAATAAAGCATTTTACTTATGCAAAGTACTGTGCACCAATAGATAGACTTCTACATTAGCATGTTTGAAACGTCCCATGTAAAGATGGTTGGTCCCAAAAAGAAAACTATAGCTTCTGAATTTTCAAATATACATGTATTATATACATTGATAAAAAAAATTTTTAACAAAATTCAAACAACACATTTCACATGAGTCTACCAGTTTCATATAAAGAACAATGTTTATATAAAAATCAAAGTCTGAAACTTCGAGACACCCCAAACTTTGGGTCCTGGGCTACCACCCATGTTGTATCAAAAGTATTAACAGATCAGCTATGCTGTAATCCATCCAGCCTTCCTTTGGGTGTCGTTCTGTCTTGATGGCTGAATGAGCAACAAGGACTGCTTGCTTGTTTTGTAGAATCTTATACTTTATATTGTATGCAAATTATGAATTCCAACAATGCTAAATAAAAAAAAGAAAAGAAGGAAATGGTGTTTAATTTAAATAAATATCATAACATTATTAGCCCATATTATTGCTGTTGCATTTTGGATCCTGGTGCATTTCTACAACAGAAGTCACAGCCAACAACGTGGAAAAACTTTGGATTCTTCTGACACTTTTCCCACATCTGTTGTTTTTAGGAAACACACAGTGTTTGGCTGCCTTTCTACCAAGCATTTACTAGATAGTTATGGTAGTAATTATAATGATCAAATTAGTTCACATAATCGTCTAACCTAATTCCTTTTTAAAAGAAGTTGCTTTTAAGTTTTGTCTGGTTTTAGATAGTCATCGTATGACAATCTAAAGTATCAGTGTAATCACAGAAAAAATAAATTAAAAACCTGAAACATCATCAGATTGCTTTCATTATAAACAAAATCAGCATTTATTCCTACTGCCTCATAAATATTATGAACATGATGTTATGGATAATTATAACTGTAAGAATTTAAATTAAAGCACTTGTTGTAATGTAGAAGTAAGAGATAAACAATACTAAATTTAGCAGTTTACTGTGCAGAATATTGTTTCATTTTACTGTTTTGCTTTTTATAGAGTAACTCTGAGGTTTAGCTTTTGGCTTGTTGCTTATAACGGTGTTACCTTGCCATGAGATGGGTGGCTCTCCCTTCGTTTTCCCTGCATAGGTCTCTGGATTTTTCACTATCAGAAATATTTTAAAAAATATCCTGAGTTGTGTTTCTTGTATAGGCAAAGGAAAAGTGTAGCATCCATACTTCAGCCAGCTGACCAGCAGTGCGCATCTCCATCCTGTCTCATTAAATTAACTTAAAACCAGAAGAGTGGAAGAATAGGCCTGTCATGATAACAAATTTTGCTGGACGATAAATTGTCCCAGGAGTTATTGGGATAAATGATAATATTGTTCTTTTCAGACCATTTTCAAGTAATGTAATGCAAGAACACATTCTCAAATATCAGTAAATTTTAAATTGTAATGGATATTTAAACACTGGAACTGGAAGACATTTTAAATATCCAAAATAAATAAGCAAAGCAACAGAAACAGCAAATAGAATGATGAAGATTCTGTAAATAAAATTGTCCTTCAACAAAAAGAGCTATTTGAGACCAAAGCACCAGACTGAAGACTTTTTGCCATCCAGTTTTTGATATAAAGAGAGAAAAGAGGTAAAAAAAAAAAAAAAAAAAAAGATAAGTCATGTAAATGGAAATTATTGAGCTCAATTTGCCATTTATTGATATATTGCTTACTGCAACACACCAATGAACGGAAAATATTTGAAGACTTTTGTAACCATGACACGATTTTCAGCTTTGAAAATTTATCGAAATGTTATCATCATCACCCGATGATGACATCATTCGTCATCATCGAATGATGGGTAGATTTTACTGGGTAAATTAATGATAAGTCACTAATTTCCTTCATTTCCCGATCCTGCGCTCTGCTGCCTCATGTCGGTCATCTGCTGGCTAACGCCATTACGCTCGAAGCAATCATCAATACTTTATGGATTCATATGGTGGCGTTATTGGCGACATATGGGACGAATTGACCCTCTGGTCTTTGACTGTTTTGTCCCATTTTTCAGAAAGTAGGCTAATTAGACTCTGTCAGGGTTTTTTTTATGGTGGAGATATCACATCACAACTCTTTGCGGCTTGCTCGGATCCAGGATATGGTAGAAATTAATGTAGAAACATTAAAATCAGTCTCCATTGTTTCATGCAGCAGGCAGAGCGTGCCAGCTGATCTTTTGATGTTCCAAAAGAAAAAAAAAACACAGTTAATTTGCTTTGGGTGTGCGGAGCCAGGCAGTAGGACAGCATTAAATTTTAAACGCAGTGTACACTGAAAAATTAACGACAGCGCTCCGGTGACGCCTCGTTTACATGCATGCGGCAGCGGAAGAGCTGCTGTCAGACATTCAAGAGTCAGGGAGAGACGGGACTGGGTAAGGCTGGCACTTCAGGAATAACCCAGATTGGATGTTTGTCTCCAGCAGCCATTTGAGTGACACTAGCGCGAGGCTAACCGGCAGCTCATGGTAAGCTAATTATGAAACAGGACGGTGACGATATATATTCAACTGTTACGTGCGGGGACCAAGATTTTAATGCAATTACATGGATACTAGGGCTGTGCGATGTGATTTAAAAATAAAGTATTTTATTTTGTCAAATCATTTCCGGTTTTAATTGATTTTTTTTAGTTTCTGTTTTGGGGACCCGATATCTGTGACGCACTCGTCTGTGGGTCGCGCGCTTTACTCCTGCACCTCCGCTGCGCCCAAACGACGCAATTTTACCAAATGATAAAGTCTTAAGTTTATGAGAAAAAAAAATATTTTGAGGGGGAACACCCCCTCCGTTACCAGGAGCTCCTCAGTTCGTGTTGTTTGTTCTTCGAAATAGATTCAGTCGTTTGCAGGATCGTTTCGAAGTTCTGCTACTGATAATAATTCAATGCTAATGTGTTTAAAGATGCAATATTTTTATTTAGTATTAACTGTAAAACCTATACATAAGTATAACTTGACAAGAACCTCAACATTCTTCATTTATTTTGTGTGTGTGTGTGTGTGTGTGTGTGTGTGTGTGTGTGTGTGTGTGTGTGTGTGTTGGTCTCCTATAATTACATTATTCTTCTAATTTTACAAAGGTATTTGTGTAATACGAATTTATTCATGTTATAAAAAACAAGAAATCTTATATACCATCATATAGTTTACATGATTTGAAAGTCCAAATAGAAGCTGTAAAAGACGCTTGCCAAAGAACATGTTCGGCCAAATTGCGATTTTCCAAAAATTAAATCTTCAAAAAGCAAAATTTCGATTAATTGATAAAATCAGTTTTTCGCCCTGCCCTAAATTATGTTTCTTTTTTTTCTTTTTTTAACTCTGCTGTCATTTCTTAGCAATTGAGAGTTAAGATAGTTTTGCAATACAATAATTTGTTGAATTCTTGCGAGAAATGTGCTAGACGATGCTCGTCTGTTTATTAGTCGGAAGCAATCAAAAGGATTTGCCCTGCTGTCTTGTGAAAATTGAGATTATCTTTTCTTTGACCTAAATATTAAATTATAGACTAGCTTTGTTAGAACAAAGAGAGCTCTCATACCCTCTCTCATGTTACTTTTCAAAATCAAAATCTTGTGATATATTTGAAAGCACTGCCACATGAAGCCAATTGTTTTTGTTTCAGGATCCATCGGTGACACAAGCAAGGCAGACGGCCACTTCAGGGCTAGAGGAGTACAACCCCTTCACAGATGCCAAACCAGTGAGTCTTTGAACACTCATAGATTTGGATATACTGATAAATATGTTTTTTTTTCTCTGAATTGATCCTTGATGCTTACTTGTTCCAAGTTAAAACCTCACTTGTCATCTTCTCTTATGAAGGCACAGCACAAAAAGGTTTAAAATTTAGATTATTTCTGCAGAAATGTTGACTCTGTTAGGGCTGAAATGATTAATTGTGATTAATCTATAATTGAAATACTTGTCAACTAATTTAGTAACTGATTAATCGTTAACTAGAGCAAACAGTCTCTAAAAAAAAGAGCATTTCCTGAAAGAACAAATGGCTACTCTCTTCATTTGGAGATTTATGATTTTGGCTACAATCATGCACATATGCCACTATAGCTGAAAAATACAGAAAACAAGCAAAAACAAAACTGAATGTATTCTTATAAAATGGATTTTTAAAAATGTTTTGTGTTGATATTTTCTGTGAAATATTCACAGACTCAGTCATTTCAGTGGTTTCCTGGAGGGAAATGGTTCACCAAGTGTTTCACTGCAGTGTTATCAGATTTGTACTGTCCTATTGGAATACTTTATCTAAAGACAAATTCAAGAAAAGACACTGAGCCATAGTTGAGATGTCATAAATCAGAGACTGACTTTACATTTTAAAACAGGGACACAAACGGTTTCAGATTTCTCCTCCATTATCTTTGTATTGTTTTGCTGCTACGACGGCTATCCTCCACCCCACACAGCATTACTTTTTATTTAATCTTTTTTAAAATGTTCTCATTTTATTTATACAGTAATGTGCTGTACTTTTGAGGTGTTATTTTTCTCATTACTAATTAACAGATCGGCATGTTCGCCATTTGAAGAAACAATAACTTCCTCATTTATTTGCAGCAGTTTTTTTTTGTTTTTTTTAACTATAAACTTTTGCCATGTCACCTCACTGTCCGGCAGTGTGAGATAGTGGCGATCTCACTAAAAAGAGAAACTTAAATGGCTCTTTCCTCTTTTGCTTCCTGCGTAGAGCCCTGCAGGTGTGGCTCCCAGGAGTGCAGGCCCCGGGGCCTCCACACAGCCTGCCATCATGAGGGCCTCAGAGGAGCCTCCAGCCTACGCACAACCTCAGGCGCAGGTACAACAATAAAAACACCTGCATGTTTTGTGTTTTATTTATTTTTACTTTTTTGTAGTTTTGCTGCAGGTTTCCAGTGTGAGAAAGCCAAACAGCCCCCAGCATCACTGAGCCACTTCTATGAACTTCATAGAACAAAATTCCCAAACCTCTTTTGGCTGAAATTCGGCCAGAGGCATCTCAGTGCTTCAGGAGGCAACATTTGTGAAGAGAGAATTTAGTTCTAATCTGCAGGAGCAACAACAGAAAAACACAAGCAAAAGCAGAAGAACCCAAGATGTTTTCCGGCGTGTTGACGGATTCCTTCTGGATTGTGCTTGCAGGAGTCGTCAGGAGCAGCTTCTGAGCTTCTGCGGCGGCAGGAGGAGCTGGAGCGGAAAGCGGCAGAGCTGGACCGACGGGAGAGGGAGATGCAGTCCCTCAGCGCGTCAGGAGGTCAGAGAGACAGAGGAGAAGAGTGTGATGTTTTGTAATTGTACAAAAATATCTTTGTCAAACATTTATTTTATACACAGATGTCGTCTCTTTAGCAACAATACGTTTTTGTTGTTTTTGTTTTTTTTGACAACTTGGTATAACTTAGATCAGTGTTTTTCAAAATAGGAAATGGAAAAGTTTCTGACAAGGAAACAGAAGGGACTATCCAGCAAGAACTGTGGGAATGAAATAAAATTTGAAGTGATTAATATAAAACATGATCTTATAAAAACAGAATGTCTACAGTCAGAAGCTTCTTCAAATTTGCTGTAATACAGACTGCTACAGGAGATCTTTCCTGCCCACAGCCATCACTGTCTACAACAACACTTTGAAGTATTTTGAATTAATATGAGTTACAGTAAAATTTAATTTGAATAATAAAAAAGGGGATTGTGGTGAAAATCTTTATTATTAGATAATATACTCTGACGTGAGCAACAGATCATTAAAGTCATAATATTACATTAAAATGTTCCACCACAAAACCCTTGGCCAAGTAAAATCGGAAGGTATGAGGCAGCTTTTATGCTAAATGAAAGTATTAATTATTAAATAGTGAATAAAAGTGAGAAAAAAAAAACATTCTTAAGGTTGATGTTCACATATATTGAAGAATTTTTTGTGGCTTTGGTTGTTTGGGGAGCCACAAAAAAGTTTGGAAACCTCCTGACTTGCATGATCACATTGAGAATCAAACGATTCTCAGATCCTTCTTTACCTTTTAACTGTTTTTGTTACATTTTGAGCTTTTAATGAACCGTATGTTTGATTGATTCAGGCAGGAAAAACAACTGGCCTCCTCTCCCGGAGAAGTTCCCGGTGGGGCCGTGTTTCTACCATGACATCACCGTGGATATTCCTGTCGACTTCCAGAAGACGGTCAAAATCATGTACTACCTCTGGATGTGTGAGTAGCTTCTCACCTTTTAGGATTCACAAACCTTTAACAACTCCTTTTACACATTTAGGGCTGAAATAATTAATCGGATTAGTAGTGATGAATCAATTATTGAAATAATTATCAGATTATTTAGTAATCGATTAATTGTTAACTGGAGTATTAGAGACTCTTAAAAAAGGGCAAATTGCTGGAAGGACAAAACACTCAGAGCAGTTTAAGCATAAACTGTACAAAAATATTTATGACAATGAAAAAACCTTTGCCTGTAAATATATGCTACCCAGAACTTCTCCAGTGACGTAGTTTTAGCTTCATCCTGTTCAGATTCACGTGTATTAATAATATTGTATTTAAAAAACTTCGAGTATATGCAAAATGTGCCAATTTTAAAATGATTTAATTAATCGTCTGAATAATCGATAGATTAATCGATAACTGAAATAGACCTAAGTCTAATTGGTGATGAGATTTAAAAGTTTTTTCTTCTAAGCCTGTCACTAATAGTCTCCCATGTAAACTCCTCCAATAAAATACATGTACGACCGTGCTTGTAAGATGAAAGAAACGAGAACAAAGGAAGTCCAGGCGTATGAATACTTTTTGCAAGGCACTGTATTGTTGTTATTGCCTTCACTGGAGGGTTATTTAAGTTAAACAGAGTCTCAGTTGTTTAGTCCAAGCGACTCTCCTCACCCCTGAACCTTGCAGCTGGTGTGTGAGTGTAAACTGGAAGATGAAGGACTGGGTGTGGAATTCAGTCGCCACATGACAAACACGTGTTGTGTGGTCATGTGGTCTGATGAAAGGCGTGGGTCAGATGATTCCTTAAAGGTTGTTCTAGTCTACATCCAGACCTAAAAGAGAACAAGTCAGATTAGTATTCAGTAAAATACTTGGTTAAACCAACAACCTGGAGGTTTTTAAACAAAACAAAAATTGAGGAGCTTTAAACAGGAATCTCTCTTGAGTCTGTTCACCAGCATTCTCGTGTTATTTTCCACACCGTGGTATGAAATCCCAGAGGCAGACAGACTTTTTAGTTTGCTTTTAGTAGAGACACCCATTAGGACTCATAGAGCAAATGCTAATGAAAAATTAAGTCCGCCTGTTTTGTTTCCCAAACTGACATGTTGAAATATTAACCATCCATTTTCTTCTGCCCACTAGGGATTATCGATCAATGAAGTATTCTAAAGTTGATTGATCGTATTGTTCAACTAACAATTATTTAATAAACAGCCATTTTCTTGAAACTCTTGTTTTCTCTTGGATAAAGAGGGCCGACAGTATTTTTACATCATAAAGGCCTTAATTTTTCATAATAAGCATTTTTTTGTTTTGTTTTGTTTTTTGTAAGTTATCAAATTTTAACATTATTTTGTGAGCTGTTTGAAATACTGACAGAAATTGTGGTTTTCTCACTTGATTAACAATACAGTATCTTATTGTTTTCTCCTGCTGTAGAGAAATAAAAGATGAAAAGAATCAAATCTACGAAGCTCTTAATTCCCCATGAACAGAGAGCTGTTCATACAGAAACAGTCTATGGTTGCTCTGGAAGAAAAGCTAAAACTTGAAGTGCATTAACTCATGAAATGAAATGAAATGAAATGAAATTTTATTCGAACATGATACAAATATAAAAATAAAATAGTGCACAGTAACAAGAAGTGCATAAGAAAGAAGAGAAAATACAGATTTTTTTGTTTCAGTTAACATATCATGCTCAAAATGGGGTAGGAAGAAGTGAGAACTTATAAACTCCTACCCCCTAAACACTTGAAACTTTAGAGTCCTACTGTCATTAAAAAAATCAAAATCAAAGTGGCAGTCAGAAGTAACAGTTACTAATATTTACCTATACATTTTCCCATTTTATGCTGGTTTGTCTTTCTAAACCCTTACACCAAGTTATCTGCAATACACACCTTATTGCTTTCTGTCACCCATATGTGTATCTATTGAAAATTACCTCTTTGTACTTTCTTTTGAATTGTGTTAAACTATTGCTTTGTTTTAAATCTTCATGTAACTTGTTCCATAACTTTACACCTTTAATTGAAATACAGAAGCTTTTTCTTGTTGTTCTAAAATTGCGGATCTTGAAGTTTGAGTGACCCCTTAAGTTATACCCCCCTTCTCTTTCAGAAAACGTGCTCTGTATGTGCTCAGGTAACAACTTTTTAGATACTTTGAACATAAACTGAGCCATTTTAAATTCTACAAGCTCGTCAAATTTGAGAATTCTGGATTTTATGAAGAGTGGGTTTGTATGCTCATAATAACCGACATTATGGATGATTCTAATGGCTCGTTTCTGTAGGACGGTTACCGGATGTAAAGAGCTCTTGTAATTAACTCCCCACACTTCACAGCAATATGATAGATATGGTAAAATCAGAGAGTTATATAGAATATGAAGTGATTTAGCATTCAATACATGTCTAGCTCTAGCCAATATGGATATACTTCTACTGAGTTTACTCTGTAAATGTTTAATATGAGGTTTCCAACTGATTTTGTCATCTATTATTAGACCGAGGAACTTATTAGCAAAAACCCTTTGTAGAGTTACGTCCTCTATTTGAACTTGGATTTCAGTATTTTTATAACAGTTCCCAAAGACCATGATTTTCGTCTTGTCCAAATTTAGGGATAATTTGTTATGGTCAAACCATATCTTTAACTTACTAATCTCTGAAGTGACTGTTGAGAGAAGATGCTCTAAATTGTCGCCAGAGGCTAGAATATTTGTGTCATCAGCGAATAAGATAAATTTTAATACATTGGACACTTTACTGATATCATTTATATAAAGATTAAATAAAATTGGTCCCAATACTGATCCTTGTGGTACTCCACAGACAGTCTCCTGCCAATCAGATTCCACATCTCCCAATTTCACAAATTGTTTCCGGCTCTTTAAATAACTCCTCATCCAGTCAGAAACTACTCCCCTAATTCCATAGCGTTCTAATTTTTTAAGTAAGATTTCATGATTTATTGTATCAAAAGCTTTCTTTAGATCTATAAATATCCCTACTGCCAGTTTCTTACTATCTGTTGCGTTGGTTATTTCTTCTATTAAGTCAGTTACGGCCAGCGATGTTGACCGGTTTGCTCTGAATCCATATTGACTGCTAATAAGTAGCGAATGTTTTTCTATGAATTGTTCCAGTCTTTTCTTAAAGAGTTTTTCCAGGATTTTAGAAAATTGTGGGAGAAGAGAGACAGGCCTGTAGTTAGTGAAGAGGTGTTTGTTGCCAGTTTTATACATTGGTTTGACCTTAGCTATTTTCATTTTGTTGGGAAATGATCCTGTTTGAAATGATAAATTGCAAATATAAGTTAGTGGTTTAGAGATTCCTTTAATTACTATTTTAATAGTTTTCATGTCCAGATCATCACAGTCAGTGGAAGTCTTATTTTTACAGTTATTCACAATGTTTATGATTTCTTCTTCATGACAGGCCTCAGAATCGACCTTGCTTATTGGCACCATGTTTTCGTAGCCCAGCAGTAATTTCTGAATGAGAAGTTGACGCTGCACCATCATGTAGGTCAGGTGAATGAGTGCTCTTAAAAGTCTTAACTTTAAAAACTTGGCGAATGTTCATATTTTAAATATAACAGTATAAAGTGTTTTTTGCATCCCACACCGGACTCTGTTCAGACTGTTTCTCTTACCCATTACGCTACGACTCCACCATCTTTATTCCTGTATCTACTGGCTCCACTTTAGAATGACCAGCAGTGCCCTCTGCTGGATGGAGGCCAAACTACAACACTAAAAGAAGGCCTGAGCGGACATTGCTAGTTAATCGACTAGAATTCATTCTGACCTAACAAGCCATTAATTGATAGTTAATTGGAAGTCGATTAATTGTTTGCATCCCTAAAGTCTTACAGTCCCAGTTTCAGTAAACGCTCCTTCATCCTCCTCTCCTGCTTTCAGTTCATGCCGGGACGCTGCTGGCCAACCTGGTGGGCTGCCTGGCCTGGTTCTGCGTGGACGCAACACGCGGAGTGGACTTTGGCTTGTCCATCCTCTGGGTGCTGCTCTTCACGCCTTGTTCTTTCGTCTGTTGGTACAGACCACTTTACGGAGCGTTCAGGTGAACAGATCTGGAAGACGAACAGTTCAGGCAATGTTTCCTGTGTCTCACTCATGTTTTTCTCTTTGTTCTTCCTGCAGGAGTGACAGCTCTTTCAGATTTTTTGTCTTCTTCTTTGTGTACATCTGTCAGTTCGGTGTCTATGTCCTCCAGAGTATTGGGATTACTGGCTGGGGTGCGAGGTGAGACGATAAGGTCAACATTTTGTGTTTTCAACAGAATATATTTCACTTATATAGCAGGATTATGACTAAAAGTTAGTTTTTTACATTTCATGAAGAAGGAATTTGTGCTTTTTTGTGTCATTTCTTTCAGTGGTTCTTTGTGGTAAAGTGTAAAGATAAACATGAATATTTAGTGCAGGAAATGGCATGTTTCCTTGGTTTCAGAGCTAGAATAAGTAGTGAAAGAAATGTCACCGTGCATCTGTAGAGTTATTAATATTCTGTCGTGCTTTTCCTCCATCTTAGCGGCTGGATCTCGGCTTTGACTGGCCTGAACAAAAGCATCCCAGTGGGCATCCTAATGATCCTCATTGCAGCTCTCTTCACCTCCCTCGCTGTCCTGTCCCTTATTATGTTCAAGAAGGTAAGCCTCTAACCGATTAAGTCAAACCTTAGTGAACGTAGCGGTCAACTTAATCCTCTGGTTGTTTTCCAGATCCATGCGCTCTACCGTACCACTGGCGCCAGCTTCGAGAAGGCCCAGCAGGAGTTTGCCACGGGCGTCATGTCCAACAAGACGGTTCGGACAGCGGCTGCCAACGCCGCCTCCACGGCTGCACAAGGAGCGTTCAAAGAACAAGTCTAATCAACGTGAAGAGCTCAGTCCCCTCCCACCTCCCTCTCGTATTGAGCCTTCCTCCAGCTGTCAGACGGGAACCGAGGAGGTTAACAAGCGGCCTTTGATCTAACATTCAACTACGATCTCAGCCTCGGTGAGAAACAATCACCTGGAACGTTCCTGGGACCCGGCCGTGTCTGGAGCCTCCTCTTAACCACTTATCCGGTGTGCTCGACTTCCTCTGTGTGTGTGTGTGTGTGTGTGTGTGTGTGTGTGTGTGTGTGTGTGTGTGTGTGTGTGTGTGTGTGTGTGTGTGTGTGTGTGTGTGTGTTTGTGTGTGTGGCCAAGTTAATAAATGCTTGTGTGCCTTTTTGGATGTTTGCTGTTGCCTGTAGGATCAGGGACAGATTTTTCCGACTCTCTCTGTCTTTGAGATCTTTGGGGCGTTTTTTTCCCTCCATTAACCACTTTGGAATACTTTGACCTCTCGTTCAAATCACTTGATATTAATGAGTTTATTACTGGGTGAAAAGAAAATGCAAAAATGTCTTCTGGTACTTTTAATCTATGCTAAAATCAAAAGGTGCATAATTTAAGACCAGGGACCCCTAGTGGAGGGACTGTGTATTTCTAAAAGATGGATGCTGTGCATTCTAGGTCATAACCTTGTATTTTTCCATCCTTGCTTTTTTCCCCTCCAAGCTTTAATGCAAATTCTGGAAGTCTTAACATCATTCGCCCAAAATCTTAAACTCTCCAATCAAGTCTGTGTTGCATTTTTATGCACAGTAGTTTAGCAGATTAAGGTAGAATAAAAACATTAAATTGAACAAACTTGTATCAGCAGGTGTAGTAGAAACATTGTCCTCTAGATGGCAGTGTTGATTATTTAGCAAACCACAAGTATCCATTCAATCATGACTTCCTCTGTTTATCCAGGGGGTGGAGCCTATCACCTGTCCAACCTATCATTTCCCCTTACTGTCATCTTTTTTTTTGTATGTTAAAAAAATGTGTTTGAAATATTTGATGTCATTTGCTTTGAAACTTTTCTCCTATTTTGTAACAGAAACAGACCTTAAAAAAATTAACTATCTTTATTTTTTCCTGACATGTTTTTTGCTTGTATCATTTGGCATGTTCTTTCCTTTGTGCAATCCAAAGAACATGGCACTTTAAATTTGGAAGTACAGTTCAGACTCCGATGAAGTCATCAGTTATCAAGCATTGACGGTGCATTTTATCTTCTAAAAGAAAAAACATTTGAATATCTATTTTTCTAGAGATATTACGAGCCCCAAGGTGCTTTCCATTGCTTGAATGTCTCCTCCATCACAGTTTGTGTTATGAAGTATCACAGCCGCATAAGCCTTTGAAGGAAGATGTATATATAAAAAAAGTCTTTATTTACTGTCCGTCTCGCATCAATGATGTTACTAAGCAACGAGAGGTCATTCATGAAAGAAGGGTATTTCCCCTTACCTGCTGATTTTTTTTTTTTCAATAATGTGGTAAAACTGAAAGAAGTGCTTAACTTTTATGCAGTGTGATAATGTAGATGCACAGTGGCTTCAGGTTATTCCTTACAGTCAGCATGGTTTGATATATACACTGGAACTTAATTTAACTCTAAGCCATTTCTGATGACTAGAGGGGGGAGAAGGACTGTATGTATATTTTGTATGCTCTCAGATGGTTTGGTGTCATTTTAAAATGCACACTGGTTTTACCTTCAGTCATGTGTTGTAGTTTGAGATTGAGTTTTGTATATTTATTGTTCTAATGAATAAAATTCTCCTTCTGTATGGGTTCCATTGTTTCTTTTTGCAGCCATTTCTACCTAATGTAGTCTGCCTCTAAAATGCAAAAACAATTAAAAAGTGGACTTGTAAAATCAGCTAAATACCACTAGAGGTCACCAGTTTTCCACCAATGTCTGATATGGCGTTGGTGGATTTGACACCCGATTTATTATGAATGAATTGAGAACAGTAATCATACGGAACACCATAATGTATGTGAAAGATTTTCATATGCGTCATTATCTACACCTTTTCTCATCTCTGTCTTCATCTGTTCTTGTTTTACTGTATGTAATTTGAAGTGCTGAAAAGTTGCACTGGACACGGAGTGTAGCCTGAAACAACCGTAAACTATGATTTTATTTTTGGAACAACGAATCGTGACTTTTTATATTGTTTGCTTTTTTTTTTTTTTTTTTTTTTTATATCCATGTTTAGAAGTTTAATTGTGATTTCTCATATTTTGCTTCAGCATATATACATTGACATGAAGTTTAATAGAGGTTGAGGTTTAGATTTGGACTGTTTTTGCACACTGTTTGGACTGGCAAATTACATTGTGTTTCTACTGGAAACTGTCAGACCTGGCAACCCTGCCGAACAGGTGCACGTGTCATGCGCGATATCAACATGGGGCCCGCGTGCTTGGCCACACAGCGACATGAAACCGGCGTTCTGATATTCATCAACTCCGGAGCCCGGTTTAAAATTATTTCTAGTCTCCTGACATGCTGAATCCGCCCGGATGCCTTGCGTTAAATAACTGAAAACTTTTGCAGTCCAACCTGAAATTGTCTGTGTTGACAAGGTCTAGTAATTTGGTATCTTAACACACCTGTAGAGTATCAAAGCCGAGAGTGGGCCACTGGAGCGCCATGTTTTGAAATCACTACATCTGGATAGGTAAACTATTTTTCAGCGGACCCCGACTTTGATGATTTATAGAGGTCAAGCAACCGCTCAGATGGCAGATCCAGAAGACATCTCAAAGTAAGAACTGTTGCTGGTTGTTGCTGACGGCCAAAGCACTTTGGCTTCTTCTGTGCTGGTTTGTTTTGATTCACTGCTGAGGATGAGCTGAGAAGGATTCTGCTTTGCTGAAAATTCTTTTGTCTTTAGTTTTTTTGTTTGTTTGTTTGTTTTGTGCTGTTTTGATGCAACTAGCATGTTGAAATCTGAAGTTCATGGTTGGAAATGAGTTGTGATGTGAAAGAAAGATGGCTGCCAAAGCTTTGGCGAATACAGCTGAACGGTTGCAGAAAGTGATTCAACTTGGGCTTAGTACATATCACTATAATAAAACTTCATAACATACTCACATATTATTAAAGTGATTATTGTAGCTATATTGACAAATGTTAGTGAAAATATGTTGTTGGGTTAAAATAAGGAACTTCAGTATTTAAATCACAGAATAACTTTCCTTTATTTTTTGTATCTACTTAATCTATGCTTACCAGTATCATCTACTACAGTTATCAATAACAAACTTTATGCGTGTTCAACAACAATTAAAAGTTAAATGTGAAAATCGATTATTTTTGCGATGGAATAATGTGCAGTTCATGGAACTTCATTTCTCCTGGTAAGAAGCCGCTAATGGAGACATCTGCTGAAGCTGCAGGTCAGAGGTCACAGAGGTAACATTCACACTGTCTGGGCTACCATCTGGTTTTTAGATTATAACCTTCTCAAACCAAAGAAGAAAAACCCAAAATAAAAAAAATTGTAATTAGAAATTTAGAAATTAGAAATGTTCTTGTTTATAGAAAATTTGAAAATATTAAAGGAAACCTAACATGGTTAGTAGTTTTCATTGGCTGAGCTCATTACAGGAGCTACTTCTCAGCGCAATGCTGGTAAAAACGTTTAAGTGTTAATAGAGGAGCGATTTTGTGATGACTTCCTGAAGGCGGAGTTTCAGGAAGAGGAGGAGATTTTAAAGAGACAGAGGCCCAATTTCAGGGCGTTAAACGTCAACGTCATATTTGATATGTACAGCATTTTTCTAACAACTGAAGGTAACATATTTGCTTGATTGTGCACTATGTGCCTAGAAAATACATAATACTGCCCCTATAAATGTGTGTCGGTGTGAAATAATTTGCATATGACATCATATACCCCAAAGCTAAATGTGGACACTTTTACTTCGTGGTAGATACCTGGGAATAAGTTCTTATACTATATGTTTTTGCTTTAATATTACATGTAAGTTGATTAAGATATTTTATAATAAATATTTAAAAAATATGGAGTGTGTACTTATCTGTATAGCGAATTCATATAGATTTTCTAAAACACTGCAGCTTAGTTCATGATCATGTTGTGACACTGTATTCACACGTAAAAACATTTACATGTTGGGGAAATTTGTAACTAAAATGCAACTTTGTGACAATTATCCAAGAAACTGAGTTCAGTCTTTTTTTAAGTCATTCATTCCTACAGTGTGTGGCCGTGAGTCCGTCAAGGTGTGAGAAAAAGCTAAGTGTCAGAGGCTCTGGCTCCTTTCATCCTCGCTTTCTGAAATTGCAAATCAACCCAAAGCGTCTGGCAGCTAATTGGGCCTGACTCTCTGCAGCGCTCGTCAGATTGCACGGTTCATCAAGTGTCCAATCTGGAAGTCATCAGACGCCGCCATGTTCGAACTGAGCTTGTGGTGAGGAAAAGGGGGCTGTGGGGTCGTGCCAACAGCTTTGCTGCTGGCCGCGTGGATGGAGGAACATCTGGGGGAAGATGCTGCTTGTGTTTTGTGTGTTCATTCACAGAAAAGACAAGAAGTGGGTTTAGCCCAGATCTGAAAGACATCTTAAGATTTAAACCAAAAACAGCAATGTAGCCTGGGCTAGACTTTAGAAAGGGCAGTAACCCAGGGCTCCAAGTTTTGGGGGGCAGTCCAAAAAAGAAAACTGCATATACTGTGTGTGTTCATACTAATGAACACACACAGGGCTCATTTTGCATTTAGTGTTTAATACATTACAGATCTGCTGCTGATGTGTCATTACTATAAAGCGAATGAGAAAATTAGATGTTAAACCCAACAATTTTTGATGCTGAAGGTCAAAGTCCTTCTTTATGGCAGACATATTTAGCTCTCTGTCTCTGTTGAAGAAAAGCACTCTCTCAGCCTTATACTGCCACCACCGTGTCTCACCAGGGGGTTGGAGTGTCAAAGGACAGAGTAGTGTTAATTTTGTGCCACGCATACCAATATTTTGATTTGAGGATCGATTTCAAGAGCATAAAGATCGAGTATTGATATTTTCAGTATTGATCCAAACGACGCTGTTGGACACACCGGACTACAGAGTGTGGTGTTATCCTCAGAAACGCAGACACACAGTTCAGTTCTGCATCAGTGGAAAAACTGATCACCCACCAGCGAAAAAAAAAAAAGAAGCCCCCCCGCTCCCCACCCTCCTTCCCACCTCCAAGGCCAAACCGAGGTCTCGGCGCTGAGCCGGCTGCTCCGCTCGCCGCGTCTCCTCCCTCACACCGCCAGATAAACACCCACTACAGACATCATCAGTTTTCCCTTCTCTTTATTAGTTTGGCAGAAACAAATCAGAACAGATACAACACCATCTTCGACTTGTCACACACACACACACACGCATACGCACACACACACACACACGCTCCCTGAAACCAGACAGTACTAACAACAGCAATACTTCATTTCCTCGCATCCTCGTCGTTCAGTCCGAGTCTTTTGTGCAGGGATTCCAGGCGGTCCGACCAACGAGGACCAGAACCTTCTTCACAGAGCGTCCATTGGACCGTCCTCCCGCAGTCCCGAGTGAATCCTTCCCACCAATACATTTCAGCGGTCTACAAAAACATGAATCGTTCAAATAGTACATTCTGGAAGCTCGAAAAGGACATCCACTCTGAGCTAAAGGCTGCTTATTCTGACTGAGTAGTGGTTCCCTTGATGAGTAAATACTCACTTGTGGCACACAGTTAAAACAAAAAGAACCAGGTTTGCTGGTCGCGATATTATGACGGTGCATTAGAGCCATTGTAGATTAACAAAGAAAGGTAGCTTTGGGCCAAAAGAAAACTTGGAAATTTGAGAGTTAAATGTCAAAAATTTACATGAAAAAACTCAGTAATTTTGAGTTTAATAATAAAAAAAAAAAAAAGTTCCAAAAGTAAAAAAAAAAATTCTAGAAAATTTCTGGGGTGTTTTGCAGAAATTTGCTCTTTTTTCCTACCTACAACAGCCCTAATACGCCATCGTACGATCTGGCGACAAAATCACCAGGATACAATTTCTTTATTTCTTTCTTTTTTTTTTTTTTAAGAGTGGCAAGAGTGATGTCATCGGGCCAGCCAAGATCAAGGCGACCATCATTCTGCAATCATAGCTATGTACAAAATACATATAATCACATTTATTTACAGAACTTGTGGCAACAGCAGAGCCACCACATGAATACAATAACAAACACAGCACCTCCTGGTGTCACAGGGACAAAGACGGCAAAGAACAAAAAAAAAAACTAAACAAAAAAAAAAAACTAAACAAAAATAAAACTTGGCACTTGCAGATTTCTCCCACATCGACACAAGACAGAGACGAAATAAGAGTCGGTTTTTAGTGGTAAACAATGCCGCAGCGTCTCCAGCCCTCACAGGAGGCAGATCAGGCTCTTGCCCTCCTCGATCTCCTCCTGGACTTTGTCGCTGGATGTGGCGATCTCGGCCTGAGCCGAGAAGACGGCGCAGATGAAGGTGAGAACGGTGCCCCCCATGGCGGTGTAGAAGGCCCAGCCCATGGAGCAGAGCCCGGCGCGGTATGGGGCGGCGTCGTGGCCGCAGTACAGCTGAACTTTGTCGGAACCCCAGCCAGCAGGGTACAACATCAGACCCAGAATCAGGAACAGACCTGCGGGGAGACGAGCGGATCGGGGGGTTAGCTTGGAGGGTTTGGTGATTAAACGCAGCTTAAATGACAGCAGAGGACATGTTGCAGAATCAGACATGTTATGTTCAGTTTGGCTCAGTAAACAAAACTGGAGTTCACCAACTTCTAGAAGCAGAAAACCAGTTGGGGTTTGCTGTGGTTATCAACCAAGCTAACTAGTATTAGCACTGCAGTACTTAGCAGTTGCTAGAAATATGGAAACAAGCAGTTTGAACCCATAATAAGTCATTGCTTAGAAGTTAAAAAGAGGTCACTTTTTTATTTTTTTACATTCATTACGTTTGTCTTGTGTTGGCCATTGGCGAAGTAGTTAGCTTACTCAGCTTTAGCTTTTTAGTTGGGCTTCAACATTAGCATCTAGCTGTATTTCCATGTGTTAATGTCGCATAAAATCCTATTGAGGGGATTCCAAGCTGCCTCTGCTGTGAGGTACTGCAGACAAAAATATTTGTGAACAGCAAAACCATTTCCCGTCAAACTCCCATTACGACACTTAAAAAAGAAAAGGTTGCACCAGGCAGGGAACGATTTCCTGATTTCCCGCCAAAAAATGCGACTGAACATAATTGCAGCAAGACCCTCGAGTAGGAGAGGAAAGAGCAGCCCACCCCCTGAATCTTCACACACAATCCTGTCAAAGGAAAGCGGAGAACAACAGGAAAAGGTAGCCGACCCAACCGCACGGTGTGCTGCGTCTCAGTGGAAGTCGTCAAAGCAGCAAACCGCTTTTATTCTCTTTCTCTCTTTTTTTTTTTTTTTTCAGCACACCAACCCCTTACAGATCCAACAGAATTTGAATTCGATTTGAAGTCACGAGGTTTCCGGCTTCCCTTTGGATGGGTCAGCCGGCCAGACGAGGAGCCTGCCACCAATCGAAGCTCAGGGGGAAGACATTCATACTAACCAGTTACAGAGACCCGGTGAGACGTACAGGAAATGAGGATTTCAGCTGTGATATTTTCACCCGCTCTTCCTCCTCCCTCTGTACCCGGTCTTATTTTGCTTCTGTAAAACAAGGAGGTAAAACTCTGTCTCTCTTAATCCCTCTTCCTCTCTCCTCGCTTCCTTTCTTTCTCCTCTCTCTTCAAGCACCCAATATCACATTAAACAAGGAAATGAAAACTAGGTCATAAATTCTTTCCACATGTTGCTGCACTGCCCCGACGTCCAGGCCAGGCCTGGTGATGGATTGAAGGCATGGTTTTAATTCCCAACACCACCCCACCCCTCCACCGACACCCCTGCTCCCCCACACACACACACAGACAGATACATGCAGTCATTCCCAACCCCCGCCACCTCCTCCACCTTCAAACTGGACTCTCTAACCTAATATCCTACTGAGCTCCGCCCTCATTTAGCCTCAATAACCCTTTGCACTGGCTCTTGTCTGCGCTGCTTCCAGCCTGTCAGTTCTCCGCCATCAGTCCATCTCTGATAGCGGCCGATCCTTTCCCTCAATGCCAATTTTCTTCCGTTCGGGGAATAAATAGGAAGTCTGGAATGGGGTTGGGGCTGGTAGTCGATATTTAGAAAGGCATGTTATGACTTTTTACGATTTTGCACCAAAGTGTAGAAGAACTGGCATCCGTGGTATAAATTTATTTGACAAAAAAAAAACACCTCAAGTTGGGTTTTTCAAACTTGATGCATAAATATTTTTGGAGTTCCAATTGTTCAACCTCAAAAATAACACCCATACATAAAACAGAAAAAAAAAGATTGTATATTACAAACTGAAATTTGTTTTTTATTGATGCTATTGGGCATTAAACCCTGGTAGAGTACTTAATAGGGGAAAGGTGTTTATTTATATTCCATTAATGCCGGTTGTGTTATATTCAACACATACCGCAGATCGTGTTCCCACCAACTCGTGATCAGATTTAAGCCAGAACATGATTTTCTCCATTCTGCATACTAATCTACTGTGTGCGACACTCAAATAAACAACCTACTGAACAGAAAAAACATAGATTGTTGATTGTTCTATAAATTGTAAATGAATTGAAGCAGAAAGGTGGTAAAAGTACATGAGGTTGGATGACAGAGTTAAGACCCGCCTCCTGGCTCTGATTGGTTGTTTTTGGTCGGGAGCTGTGCATTTCTTCAATAATAACTGAGAGGAGATCTTTTCACAAATTATCTCTCATACTAAACTGTCACAATATTGAGACAATTTTAACTTTTTTTCTTTTTTTAAAACATCTTTTTGTAAAAGTTGCATACTTCACCTATAAGCAAATTAAATATTCTCTAATAAAACTTGAATTTTATCCTCTCAGGAAAACATTCATGAGTATTTCCACTCAATGCTCATGAGTCATCGCCATGGCAATAATAACTTCCTTATCTGGGTCTGTCAGGCCCAGTTTTATCTTCATTGTTCCACACCAAGTACCACACCTGCGGTGTAAACACAGATATCCAGGAAATGCTCTTAAAGGCCTGTCTGTGCTGTTTTTCTATTAGTCAGAGCTGAAGCGTCTGCTTCTCTGCTTTACATGAAGTGGGATTTCTTCCGTCAGTGATAAACACACAGCCCTAACCTCCAGTCTGGAGTTTCGTCAAGCTCTGTACGTAAACCTGCAACAGGCCCTGTGACTCAGGGCCAGAGGAAACTTTATAGTGGCTAATAAAGGCACACGGCAGCAAACACACAGGAATCAGAGACAGTTTTACAGCTGAGTTTGTTTGGCGTCTCGTCTCTAATCCTTTTCCTGCTCCAGTGAGGCAGGGATTTCAGTAAACGTGGAAATAGGTTCACTTATAGGTAGTCTAACTGCTGCATAACAAGCCTTTTGGGTGCCCTTAAAACGTGTGCCGCCAGGATGCAAGGCTCAGCCGACCGACCCTCTAGGAGAAGTCTGCTCGAGTCTTTCTGCTAGTCTTAAAACCGCCCAAGCCTACACAATCGCTTTAAACGGTTTGCAAGACGCGGCAGCGTTCGGGACGCGTGTCACAGGGGTCCGGGTGACATCGGGGTAATGTGGAGATGAGGCTAATGGGACTGGGAGTCACTCCAGCGCAATGACGCGACCATCTCTGGCAGCTGTGTCGCAATCTTCCCATCTGAGGTCAATCGCTTTCCCAAACATCTGCCGTCTGGTTCTAGTTTTCTCATTACCACGGCGACGGTACGCTTTCTGGAAATAATCATTAGCAAAAGAAAGTTGACGTGGTATATGGTCTCTTCGGTAGATATCAGCCGGAGTGATTATCACCAGCCGAACTCTTCACGAAATGAACTATGTTTAAGACTGTGAAACGCACTAATGAATGATTGATGCTGGAGGACGAGCGAATCAACAGAAACATTTATAGTGACACGACAGGCGGCGGGCCGGCTCCGGTTTCAACCCACTCAAGTGAAATGAGGGAATGGGAAAAGTGATCAGAGTTCAGCTGCAGGGAAACTCGGTCGCCTCGTTTCGATGTTCGAAGCTCCCTTTGCCTCGTTTCCACATCCTCATCCTGACTGAGCTGCATGTTGTCTGCACAGATTTGGTAAAGAAAGTCAGAGAGGATTTGCTGTCACTGCTCTTCAAGCGATGAGTCTGAGATGATTTTACTTTTGCACCTGCAGAGTTTTACGAAGGCCTTCGCCTGACTTTACCGACTCGTCCCTTACAAACAACGATTTCTCAAAGTAGAGGGCGTGGATTTTTTCACCCTTTCACACTTTTCTAGTCGAATTCATTGCGACGGCCAGTAAAGACATTGAACTTATCCACCAGTGCAGATTGTTTCAGTTTTAGTTCAAAACTTGGAGGCAGGAAAATTGACGGACCTGGTTAAAAGTCGACATCATGGACATAAAAGCCAGAAATGTTCGGCTTTTAATGATTGTTCTGAGGACATACAACAAAAAAGGTCTAAAAACAAGAAAACTGATGTTACTGTGGACGCTCTGTAGTCCAAATAGGTTCTAAAACCAGCATGACTATTTGGTTAGATATTCTGTAGGTACACTACGCCTCAGCACACATTACTTTTGTAACTTCGTCATGATTCTGGTAGGTTATTTGCCTACTCTTATTGTCAGAATTGGTGAAGATCATTACAGATTCAGTTTTTATTAAAAAAAAAAGATTCATATATCTTAAATAGGCTTAAGAGATGTTACCATTAAACAAGCCAAATATTAACATAATTTAGCCAATCCAAAGCTAGCTTTCCCGTATTCTTGGGGTAATATTCCTGTTACATAACCCAGCTCTGTCTAAGTTCCCGTCATCTGCACTGATAAGAGAACAGGTGATAAAACTTAAACATATTGTGTCACAAGTGATCAAACTAGGTTCACTGAAGTTCATTTATTAACTTGTCAAGTTAACGATTACTTTTTTTTAAAGTTGGAGCTGCATTCTCTGTTTTTTCCAGTGTAGCTGACAATTTGAGGTTCGGATAAAGAATTTGGATGTAGCGCCACAGCATGACGGTACCGCCGCCATGCTTGACATTTTTCTTTTGAAAAATGTAATCTGTCTCACATTTTCTTATACTTTTCTGCTACTGTGGCCAAGTCAAAGTCCACTTGAGAATTTGAGGCAAGATGTCAAAATACACTGAAATTAGAATCAGGAATATGACAAGTTGTGAAAAAAATATTGAATTGTATGACTAACTTTAGCAAGGCGCTCAATAAAACCTCCACCTATGTTGAGTTATTTTAAGCTCACTGTTATACCGGCTGTTTGTCTTGGGCCAGTTCAATGGGTTTCGGTGGATTCTGAGGGCCCGGTTTACAGCATTTCAGCATGTCCTTCACCACTCGCCCAGCTTTTCTCTTTGGCCCCGCACCAGATAAACAACAGCGGGGGAGGACAGCCATAATCACCGGTGGGGGTGAAGAGAGAGACCGCTCCTTTAAGCATGACCTCAAGGCCTCCTCCCCTCTATAATTCACCTCGTCGTGTCAAAGTGGCCTCAGCTCTTCCCTCAGTCGCAGAACGCGCATACAAACAGATACGCATGCGTGCGTCTCGTCTGAAAGGGCTCCAGCTGACCGGGTAAACATTTGGGGCGACGGTCGCCCCAGGTGACGACGAAAACGTCTTACTCGTCTCTTCATTTCCTGCGCGAGACAAAGTCTCCCCACCTCCCTGCCCCAAAATGGCTCCAGTAGAATAAAAACACATAATTCCAGCAGTGGGAGTTGTGGAGCCAGTAATGAAGCGTTTAGCTTCGAGCAGAGCTTCTCATTTACCTTGATGAACGCCGGAGGCCACAGGAATGAACAGAAACAATACGGCTCGGGGGAAGCCAGGCGGCTCTATTTATATCTTAAAGTCAAGAAGAACCGATGCATATTGGAGCATGCGTACCTGGGCTGAAATTGGTTCTTGGCCAATTGGATGCTGACTAAGGTTTATGCTGAAAAATGTGCCAAACAAAAACAAAACAAAAAAAAAGCTTGTCGTTATGGAGATTGGTGCTGAAAATGTCTGGCGTCTAGCTGGGGGATGTGTACTGATTATGTGGTTGGAAACAGTCATACTGCTTCAGACTTTACACCCTGTCAAGTTTTTCACATTTTGTCTTTGTCATTTATCGTATTGGTTCAGTTATCATGATCAATTTCTTATAAGACTTTTGATCAGTGTCACGATTAATGATGCTTAAAAACCCACAAAACTCTCCACATTCTTGAGATTGCTTATTTAACCATTTTTTTCCCCCCAAGTTTTGTTCAATGAGAGAAGCTGATTAATATGAGAAGTAGCCAAGGAATCTACGGTGACCCTGGAGGAGCTGCAGAGATCCACAGCTCTGGTGGGAGCATCTGTTGACAGAATATCAATACTTCCTTAAAAACTGCTTTTTTGTTCTTCATGAAAGTCTAGCTGTAATGATTCCAAGAAAAAAGCCATGGTGGAAAGATATAAGAATTCAATTTGCCTTTGAGGGTCACAGCAAACATGTGACAGAAGGTGTTTTGATCAGATGATATCAAAAGTGAACTTTTTGGCCCACAAGCAGAAAATAGTCATGATAAATTTAAATTTAATGGGAAGACAGATGGAGCCAAGTTTAGTCCAGAAAAACCAGAGACTGCAGGCTGACTAAATATGCACACATTATTTGTAAAATAAAAAAAACAAACAAAAAAACCCCATTAAATCCATGTATTGCCATCTGTCCACTCTATAATCTTGGTGTCTTGGTTATATTAATAGCCAAAGTTGTACCTGAACAACACCATCATGGAAATAAGAACAGATCTGAAACCGCCGAACAGGCAGTGAAACGTGTTCAGATCCCCCCCAAAACAAGATCCTCTCACCTGCGATCCCTTGCAACAGTCCGCACACGTTGAAGATGCTCTTCTTCATGATGCTCTGGAAGCACATGGTGAAGATGGAGATGAACGCCACGGCACACAGCAGCAGGATCCCCGCGGCCAGAAAGATGGAGGTGGCCTGCCAGAACCCGCTGGCAATCTCCCCGAAGTGAACGGCGTACGGGCCGCACAGTATCCCCCGCTGCATGTGGGCCAGCTTGATGCAGCGCCCGTAGATCCCCAGAGTCGGCCTGTAGGCCTCGCCGGCCGCCGTGGCGAGGTGGGGGTAGACGGAGTCGTGCGTGCGGGGGAACCCCACCAGCCAGTCAGTGCTCATGAAGGCGATGAGCTCGCTGAAGGCAGCCACGATGCTCAGCAGAGTCCACAGCATGGAGCGGCAGGTGACAATGACATGGCACATGGCTGACGGCCGCTCAGGGTTACCGACGGGTGCTGAGAGGCGAGAAACGCGTGCGGGCCACCTCTCTCGTAAACACCGCCGAGCTGAGGTTTACGGTCCTTCCTCCGGAGGAGACGTGGGAACAAGGCAAACCCCTTCGCAGGAAGGACACACCAAGGTTCACATCAATGATTCACAGTCCGCAGCGTCCCTCTTGTCCCCTCGCGAGTTGTTTCACTCTTCTTATCTCCCGCCGGAGTGGTTTCAGAACAGCTGTCGCTCCGTCCTCCTCTGGGCCAACCCTCCTTCTGTCAGCGTGGTCTTCAGACTCTTCTGCTGACTGGTGTTTGGTGTCTACATTGTATTGAAGTCGTTTTGCCTCAGCCAGCCCGCTGGCGTCACTTCAGACACACCTAAGAGATAAAAAAAAAAAAAAAAAACACCGGGACACAAGAACATGAGTGAGCGCTCTAATTGCATGCATAAAATGTAATTGCACGTATGCAAGAAGCTCATAGATGAGCGGCAAGTTTTTGCGCCGTGTACTGAGGGAGCCCGGGACTCGATACGGCTTCCCGCTTTGATGATCGGAAAAGAAAGACGTGCAGAGGTTGAGGAAAAGTGTGCGGGAGGAGCAGAGAGAGGAGGAAGGGAGGCTGCTGGTGTAGATCTTGAAGGGAGGGGAGAGAGGGGGTCTAATGAGTTGTGGAAAGATGAGCTCGTTTCAAAAGGGCCCTTCTCTCTTTTCACTTTGTTTATGTTAAAGGATTTGTGATCAGGCCACTCAGGCTGCTTCCTACTCCCTGCGGATCGTCGACTAAAGTTGTAAAAATGAAAAGGAGAAAATTTATGTGCGTGTCTGGCTGTGTGTTTGTGTGCGCACACTGTGGAGAAGGAGATGGGGAGGTTAAAATAGACGGGGAAACGTCGGAACGACGAGCGGATGCAGACTGAGAAAAACAAGCTTGGGGCCTCTCATCTGGCAGCCCACACAGCTGACCTGAGGTCAGCCAACGGATGATAGGATAACGGCCGACCGGCTGTCACGTGACTGCTGATAACCTCAGTGCATCAACTCTGCTGAATCAGGGGCACTAGAGTCAGGAAGTGACATTTTTATTGACTCTATTTACCCTTCATCTAACCGCAGCAGCTCTGCCCAAGACGGTCCGCTGTTCATCATCATCAAACACTTTATTGGGAACACTTTACCAGCACAGAGTTCCATCTCCTTTTGCCGTCAGAGCTAATAAATATCATGTGACTTTCCCGTCACACTGCAGACACATCCACAAATGCTCATTATTCACGCCGAAACGCAGAACAGCAGGCGACTTTAGGCAAAAGTGCCTTGACCAAAGGCACATCGACTTGTGAAGGAAGCAGGATTCAAACCGACAAACTGCAGATTTCAAGACATCTCCACTACTGAAGTGGTCGAATCAGCAGAAAAGCATGTCATCTGCATACGGGTGTACTTGAATCGTAACCCGTACGGTTAAAGCTGAATTTTTACAGATGAGTGACTACTTCTTCCAAATGCTTCCTCTGAGGATTGCTCCTTCCTCTTGTCTCTTTCTCCTGGAATTATCTTCAAGTCATATTTGTATTTAACATAGTTTATTACTCACCATTGTAACAACTATCTTATTTAGGACAAAGCTAGCAGGAGAAGTAAATAACTACGCCTGATGACCCAAAGAGCGAGCGAGCATCACCAAACTCCAACAACTCAACTGAAACAGAGACGCTTCATCTACCAACTCAGTCTAAGTGTTGTTTTGTAGGGATTTTTGCTAAAAATGGAAATGTGTGTCACGGGAGCTAAACTACTGTTCAACATTTGCCAGTTTTCAGCCACACAGTGTCTGGCTGAAGCTTCATACTTGTCATTACCTTTCCTATTTAAACAAGTACATTGATTAGATTGCGGGCTGCGTTCTTTCTGAAAAGGCGATGAATCTAATCTGATTAGTAGCTCCAACGCTCTGGTGGGAACGGCGCGTTATCCAAGGGGACTGTAAGGGCTTTATATTTGGGAAGTTCTTGACTTTTCTAGTAAACGCTGCTTCACACACATCACCAAAAAGATTGCAAAAGCTGTCATCTTTGGCAACCGTTTAGTGAAACACAGCAATTCCTGACAAAGCAACAACTTATTCAACTGGATTTCTTTCCAAATTTGAGCTTCTCATGCTGTTCCAACTGTAACATAAGCTTTCCCCGGAGTTATTTTCCTTAAATCGACAATTTGTATAAAATTTCATAGATTATGTAGCTTAGCATGATTTATTGGGCTGTAAAACAGCTCTTCTCAGTGGAGTGATTGAAACGACAGATTCCGGTTAATTGGAAGAGAATAAAGGACGTTTCATGGGGTCTCTATCCAAACCCTAAGAAGAATCCCCAAAAGGCCTCTGGAGACAAAACAAGCCAACTTTCAGTGAGTTAACAAAAGTATGAGATTTTATCTATGAGAGGCATTAACAAATGTAAGCTGAGCGCACATTAAAAGAGCAGTGGGGATGCCAGAGAAGATTAAAAGGTGCTTATACAAGCCTTTGTGCTCATGTTATAAATACAGCTCTGGGCCAAATCTCAAAGCTGTTTCTTCTCTTTGAGTCTACTTTTTTTTTTTTCCCTTCTCCCTGCCTCGGTTTCCCTGCTGCCTCTTGGGAGTCTGTTAGTCATTCTCCGACCGGAGTTTGGCAGGGCAGCAGAGAGAGCAGGGGACCGCTGTTGACACGTGTGCCGGCCGCGCTGAGAGGTTTCCATCCCTCGGTCCCCGGTGATCCCTCCCAGCAAGGGATACGAGGAATGCTGGTCCCTTTGTGGTCAGATCTCAAGTGTGTGTGTGTGTGTGTGTGTGTGTTTTTTCATTTTTTTAAGAGCTTTGCACACACGCACACATGCGAGCGCACGCTCTGATCTACGTCATCCTGTGGCGATATCAACACCAGCCTTTTTCTTCCAGCAGACAAAGTGACCCAGATCTGTGGTCTTGTGCAGGGTGGTGTCTGTGTGTGCGTGTGCGTGTGTTTGCACAAACTAGCACTGTGTATGTTTGGATTGTGTAAAACAGATGAGCTCATAAGATCGGGCGCAGACAGCCGACTCCATTGGAGTTGGACTAAAGTTAACTCCATGAATCACAAGTGTTCTCGTTGCCTCACCATGAAAAGCTCCGGGAACAAAGGCAGAACTCTTTCAAAGCCTCCGCTCCACCTCTCGAACTCATACAGCTGATGTCTCGACAGTGTTTTGACAAGAGAAGCGGCCTGACGCAAGGACGTGAGACGAACGGGCCGTCCAAAGGGGTCGGGGTCAAACATTTGCCGGCCCGTTGCGAAGATTAATTCCTCACTGACAGGAATATAGTTGGAAAACACACCGGAGCTGAAAGAATCCAAACCAGCTGGGGGAATATGGAGCGTGCACGACCTGGACGTTTAACCTTTGACCTTCACCTAGCTGCGATGTGATTGAATCGCGTGCCAGCTAGAGGCACAATACCTTGCTTCCCTAAGGTTCGTCTCGAAAGGGGATTAGAAGATGTAAAACTAGTCCAGTTCCGTTAATGTGCCTGGTATTTGTGGCAACATGTGCCCAGACGTCTGCCAAGAGCTCCCAGACAGACGGGTCTGAACCCAAGTTTCCCAAGATAGAGAGGTCCATCTAAGTGAGGCTCGACTTGGATTTATGATGTCCCTAATACTCTGAGTAACCGGGGGGGGGAGACGGAGGATTATTCGAGGTTCAGTTTACATCCAAAGAGGAGTTTAAAACCCTCAGACTGCAGCAACTACCCCACTGACCTCCCACTCTAATCCCCATGACCGCCACTACTTAAAGGACTCTCAACATCTGACACATGTGCCCCCCAAAGCTCGAAGGCAACTGCTCGCAGGAAACCCGAGACGGACCCAGAAACAGAAGACAATCAGGGGTTTCCAGGCAGGACAACAGTGTGGACTGTTGTGGTTAATTGATGAATTTTAAAGATCAGAAGGATAAAAGGAGGGCAATGATTCTGTGAGATGTTGAACCGTGTTAGACCTGCAACAAGGACGATGCTACACAGCTACCATGTGATGCGTTACGCTGATGATACAGCGATATATATATATATATATATATATATATGTGTGTATATATATATATATAGTTTTGTTGAAGGGTGGCAGAAGATTAAAAAATTAGTGTCTACATATGACTGTTTACAGTCTGTCCCACAAAAAATAAGCACTTTGATAATGAAACAAAAAAGGAGAATAATAATGTTAGCTAATTTCATTTGGGGATTAACAAAGTAACATTTAATTTAGTCACTTTTCCTTTGAACTAATGTCAGCAGACCCCTGAACTGACGCCAGCTCCACTAATCAAATAATCAGATCACAAATTGAAGACGGGATGTCATCTCAACTCTTAATTTCCCATAGAGAGTAGAGATCTACCAAATCTCCATCAGATCTCACAGTGATGGATTTCTATTGTCTTCAAGGAGAATAAAAGACTTCAATAGCTTTCAAAGACCTAGAGTTAATGTTTCAGAAAGCACTGAGTCACATCCTTAACGTGACTCAGCATGGAGTGAGTTTAAGGAAAAAACTCAACTTTCATTGTAAAGCCAAACCAATCAGATAGAAAATCATGCTAATGTGTTTTTGTGGATTTCTGTCAACATTTGTTTCAATAATGTGCACTGAGGTGGATCGGTCGGTGCCAGTAGTGAAAAACCATTGTTTTTTAACTAAAGTTTGCTTGCTTAAATTTGATTGGTACCAGTGAGAGATCCTGTTATTTTTCAGATATTCATAAAGTCATAAATTTGCCTGCTTGAATATTAATCTAATTACACTTTACCCTGTTGACATTAAATGTGACTGTATTTAACGCTGCAGCTTTTGCGAAAATTCCCTTACTTTTCAAAGACATCTGAACTTTTACTGCGTGGATTATGTTGTGGTATGTCAACAAAAACTCAGAATAAAAATATATTTCCACTATTTTTGCTTAGCTGACCTGGACACAGTCAAAGTATTGATTAGTTGCTAAATGACACAATCAAATTCCTATGTAACGAGACGATCCCGCAATATCAAAATATGACTAAATTTCTCATTGCAAAAAAGCAAGGATCAAAAATTGCTGTTTATCTACATTGAATATGATTTCATCTGACAAAAATAACAGTGAAGTTTATTTTAGCTGGTTTTAAAATGGTATTGTGGTAACATTCTCTACAGCGTAGAAAAAAAATCAAGAGCTGACAAAATAATTGTACAGTAATGTGGTGAAACATCTTATCTTTCTGATGAAGCTGAAATTGGTACAAGATTCACAACTCTATATCTGGTACTAAGCTAAAGAGCAGCAGTGTTATAATACACCCAGTTCATAAGAATAGGCTGTGTATAATACTGAATTCATGAAAATACAAGACTTTAATGAAGCTTTGGGAAACATTAGTAGGGGTTTTCTCCACAAACTACAAACATTGTTTTTAATAATGAGTCTAGAGTATTCTGGGTCAGATTTTTATACAAATCTAACTCTATGAGTGTCCTAACACTTAAAAAAGATTGAAAATGCTCTTTTAGCCCTAAAAGGCAGCTCAGTCTTTCTGGTTTGATAGATTTTCTGCCTAAAGACAGTCCCAGTGCTTCTAAATTATTCCTAGTATTTGTCACTCTAACAACGTTTTTCTATTATGAACTCAACTTAAATGACTCAAAACGTTTCTTCAAGGATTTAAGAAACCGTTGCCAACCAATGGGATGATGAGTCTTTCTTAGTCGACTCTTGGTGGAATGAGATAGTCCAAGATTTACTTCCTTTCTTACTTCACACTAAAAGTTTCAAACATACAACAGTGGAGGAATCAAGAAAAAACTATTTTACCCTGACAGCAATTGGACACAAGATAAGGAAATTGAGGAAATCGCAAGATACTTAAGGCCTCCCTAAGATATTTACAGTGGACTCCAGTATTCAATGGATTAGGAACCACAGCCATCCAAAAACAGCTACAAGTTGTGAAACCTCTCAAAGAAATGCCTATAATTGCTTCTTTTAATAGTTCAAGCACCTTTAAAAGGTTATACCTTTAAAAGTACAACCAAACAGGACCAGGGAAAGCAGAAGAGACTCCTGGTTCTGGATCATTTCACTCTGAACCCATTTAAAGCCTCTAGGAGCACAACCCCTGTTCAGACGGCCCACAGAGTTGCTCTCTTTTCACTGCAACAACACAGCAGGAAGCGCCTTTCCACAGTACCACCGACAGGAAGCAATCTGCATATCTATGGACTTGTCAGGACTGGAGTCACGCGTCACCATGGTGAGTGTTTGCCTAGAGCTGGTGGAAGAGTTAAGAGGGAGTCGATCCATCAGGGGAGCTCAAACGTTCACCACTAAAACTCATCCAGAGCCGCTACAAATAACTAGATTCGTTCGCTTTCGCACTGATTCCTTTGTACCACGCAAGGAAAGCTACGACATCAAACAAAAGGAGTGTTTATAATCTGCGAGGATGTGTTTGAATGAGAGGCCCCGGCAGCCGCTGAGGGGGAACGCAGGAAGCTGCCAGTCACCGAGGGCATCAGACCTGCAGTAGCGACGTCTGGTGAAATCTCATCAAGAAAAATCGGCCAAGAGTCTCAAAACTCAGCAACAATGACAAAAGTCGTTCTCTTTCAAAGAAAACACAGCTGTCATGTCTAACTGTGGCCCATATAAAAACCTTTGGTCCTGATATTATTTAAGGAAAATTACAGACTGGGATGGTAGTAATGACATCACAGGTCAGATTTTCCACCCTGACGAAGCGAGTCTGTCCCAACATCTCTGCACATCTGCTCAACATTAAGTGCAGTTCAAATTAAAGGCTTAAACTTTATATTATGTCACATCAGCCAAGAAGCTTCAAAAAATCTCCTAGAAACCTGGAGAGCCGTCTCAGTCAAACGAAGAACTCAGCACAGGAAAACGAGAGTGAAAATCCAGGAAACAGCCCGACCTGTCTCCATCGGTCTCCTCCAGTACTCCATGAGATGTTGCTCCTCTGCAATGACTCTCCTCTCTTGCACACACTCTTTAAAACGTCCCCTCCTGCTCCGACTGCAGGACCCTCCCCACAGCCCTCCTCCAGGACAGCCGAACCACGTCTGATTGGCCGAGCCCACAGCTGGAGCTACGCGACTTGAGAGGGTCCACATGGTGGCCATATTTCAGTAGAGAATCTGGGTTAAAAAAACAAAGCGGCGGAGCAGCAGAAGGGCTCGCTTTCCTTTTCCCTTTCAGGCTCAGTTTCTCTCACCTTCTCCCTCGTCGACCGAGGCGAACATCTCACCACCAGTTCCACTGGCAAAGGAGTTTACACTTTCTTTTTAAGAGGACTCTTTAAGAGTACCCCACTAAAAATCGTGGAAAAAATTGTGGATAAAAAAAATCACGCTGTTCTTTTGGTACTAAAATAGCTAGTAAATAATAATAAATTGTACACAAAGCATCTTTTCCACTCACAGTGCCATTTTATAGCACAATCAAGTTACTGTTACCTTCCATTGTCATAAAAATGCTGTATCAAATATGATTTAAACAAAATTAAATAATATAGCACTTTTGAAATTGAGCCTCTGTCTCTTTAAAGGTGCTCTTTCTGAAACTCCGCCTTCAGGAAGTCATCACAACAAGGCTCCTCTTTTAACATTTTTACCAGCGTTGCACAGAGAAGAAGCTCGTATAGCGAGCTCAGCAGTTCCATCAGGTGTTTGCTAATTGCTGCTGGCTAGTCTGGAGGAGCTTCATTGTGAGCCGGAAACGTTGAAGATTACAAACTGCAGCTCTGAGGAGGAGCTGCGTCTCGAAGGCGGAGCTAGGTCCACCCAGATGTTTTGCACAGCTGAATGGTTGTCATGGAGATGAAGGGATTTCTCAAACATGCATGAAAGAATCAAGGCAAATCTCCAGGTGTATTTTTGATGAAGGAACAACATTATTACACGATGTACAGCTCAAAAAAGTTGATTTTACACAACACTGCCCCTTTAATTTGTCCATTTTTTACATCTATGTAAACCTTAATTAGTTGTAATATTAATCAGCAGTTTAAATTTCAAACCAATATAGTTAAGCTCAAAATTGAAAGATTTCCTTTTAAAGTTATTTCATCTATCTGGAAGAAGTTGTCAAAGATTAGGGTCTCAAAGACCTAATGTGCATTACCAAAGACAATTTTAAAAAAACTAAACTGAAGGAAAATGTCAAAAGCCGGTCTGAATTTACACATGGTTTCCTATATGGGTTTTATTGCTGTTGTGCCACTAAAGATTTTTCCATTCCATTTTCCGCAAAAACAAGAATACACTACTTTCACAATATCTAAATATGTTAGGAAACAATGCCTCGAGTAACTTTGAAAAACAGAGCGCGAAGCACATATTCTTTATCTTTACACAAACTTTACTTGAACTTGGATAGTAAAATATTGCAAATATTTTCTGCTTTTACAATTTTACAAACCTTTCGGTCTGTAAACTTTGCAGGGACTCAAAACCCCGTCTGGTTGAACCCTGAACCACAACACACACATATCCCCTTACATCCTCCTCCTTCAGCCCTATGTAAACATGCGACGGCCTGATTTGTTAATTGACTGGTTTAGCAGATGGCTTCATATCTGACTAATGCTTTTCCTTTCTCCGGCTGGTGGGAGAAAAGTGTCCCAGAACTGCTTACGGCAGCAGCGAGTGCATTCGGCCAACACTGCCGTCAGCTCTGCAGCGTTTGACTCACAAACGAGTTCCATATGAAGACGGAAAAAAGGGGGCCGAGGCGAACAGGAAGGAGAGGCCGAGAAGTCGATCAACACGCAAAGGAAAGCTCGAAAAGGAAGACCGTCCTGTCAGCCGGAGAGAAAGCCGGGGCTGCTGCAGTCCGTTTCGAAACGAGAAAGTCTGTAAAGTCAAACTAGTAAAAGTTCTCCTGTGACCCGTTTCTATTAAACCCTGGTGCCTCATTGTAATCCTGTGGTTATGTTGGATGTATGAGAAAAGGTTAATGGACCATTTAAAAGCCTAACTAAAATGACTTAACATATCACAAATGTGCAGTTTCTCAAAAATAAATAAATAAATAAAAAACACTGGCTGTTCACTGAGCCCGCTCAGTTAATCCTGCTGCTGCTGGCCAACTTTCTGGTTTTTTGCGCTGGATGCAAAGTTTACAATGCCAGCGCTGCAGATTTACCTCTCCTTTCATCTCGATAAACAATTGCTTCTTGCACTCGCACTAAAAACAGCGATTTAATGTTTCGGGCAAATAAAATAAACAAGAGGCTATTGTGACTAGCATGATAATCAAGCTATTTATACGCTAGCTTTTAACGCTTCCAGATTTTGTAGAAGCTAACGACGACTACAATCCTGGTGTCAAAAAAAAGCATCAACAGTCCAAACTGCTTTGAAAAATGACGATATTCAGGGTGGAATAATTTACAGCAACCTAAAACTGCAAAAAATAAGTGAAATAGCCCTTTTACTTACTGGTGAATAGAGATCTGGAATCAACGTTAGCATGCCACGGTGTAACACTGCGAGGCGTCCACTTCCCATTGACTGTTAGTAAGCAATAGGAAACATACTGGCAATGTTTTCGAGCAGAACGGATAGAAAACCTTTTAGTTATTTAATTTTTAAGTGCTGCCTGCTGATATCCTGGGGGATGAGCCACTTTAACCATATGGGAAACTATTACTGGACCAAATGAAAAGCTTCAAATCAGATACCAACTTCAGCACCAACAGCCACCAGAATGTATGGTAGTACAGTGGACCCACAGTCACAAATACTTTAAATCCACGGTGGAAAAACCCTCTAAAAAGACGTATAACTGTCCACTTAAACACTCCCAACATCAAATATGTCTTAATATCCGTTAATGCGAACAGTGTTGACAGTCTCAGCACTACGGCAGAAGCTAACATTTACAGTTTTTCTTATCTCCACTCTTGAGGGTACAGGCAATAACTTGGAGCCTTGGATTGGCATCAACAAAAGTTGCCAATCCAAGGGCAACTGGATTGCCCATAGCGTGTCAAGTAGCATTGCGGCTAGGTATTTCAGTTTCCCAAGATGCTTTTTCTTTCAAATATTTTAGATATTTTCCATGAAAAATCAGCGGGTCTCTGAATTTTGGAGTTAGAAATCCACAACCAAGTGAATCCGCGAATAGTTAGTGGTGAACTATATTTTCTTCACACTGGGGACAGTGCTGTTTTTCATCGACCAGACGAGCAAATGTGCCCAAGAAAGCTTTCATTTTATTGACCAAATCTGTTTATTCCTAACTTTCTTTCGGACTAAAGAACAGTAGAATACAAGAACCAGTTTCTGTGGTGCTTCATTGTTTTCATGTGCTAAAGTGTCTTGCCATTTACAACCATAAACTAAAAAGTGTCCTATTTCATTTCTCAACATGCACAGAAAACTCTGTGACTTAGTGCATTTGTGGTTTCAGTTTAGAAACCCACCATGACTGCAGTCTGCTTATATCCTCCGCGTCTCCAGAACCTCGCTTTTAGCAGACCCGGTTCCACTACACCGTCTAGGTGCTTTGAACTTGCCGTTCATGCCAAGACTCGACCACAAATCATCTTCCAAAGCACAGAGAGAAGACATCTGTGGAGCTGAAGTGAGAGCGAAGACGATCTGACAAGTTTCCTCCAGTGGTAATGGGAGCTTGGGCTCTCACATCAAAGACCGGAGGATCGGACAGGAGGAAAGACCCATATGTCAGGCCAACGCATCTTTCACACAGAGTCAGCCGAGTGGCCCGTGATGTTGCTGGTCATTCATCTTTCCCCCCCTCGTCACACTTCGGTCAGCGGAGTCAGGTAGATCTGAAGAGAGACGACGGCTGTGAAGCAAAGCAGGGCAACAAACAGCTAACAAGTAACAGGTCGGACTACGAAATCAACCTGCAAGGTTAGCCAAGACGTCTGCGAAGATAATTTATTGAGTGACCATAACGTGAAACACGAGGCTCTGTTCTGAATAAGGCATGGAAGGGATGGCAATGCAGGAACTACAGTTATTGATTGACCAAACATGCCAAATTGTTTTATTCAGAGAAAATATGAATTTTACACTGGCAGAGGAAGTAAAAAGCGTATCTGTTTGACATTAGTAAATCAAAGTAGTAAAATAAGCAAGAAGTTTGGTGTTTCTCTGTGCAGCTTTGAGTTCTGAAGTTTAAAAAGCTGCCCCCTGCTGGCTAAAAGAAGTCTGAAGGTTACATCCAGTGCCTTGTAAACAATTCATACACCTTAAATTTTTCGTTTTCATTCTGTATTGACCGTTGCAACCACAATGGTCAATGCATTTCAGTGGGATTTTGTGTGATAGACCAACATAAAGCAGCGTATGGTTGTGAAGTGAAATAAACATTTCTTTCTGGGATCCTTAAAGCACTTTGAACTGCCTTGATGCTGAAAAAGTGCTATATAAATAAAACTTCTTCTGAATTTGAATGATGCATAGCTTTGTTTTCTACAAATACAACTCAGGTAAGTGTTTGATTGCATAAGTATTCAGGCCTCTTAACTTTAATACCTCTAGATTAATTAAAGAGCAAAAACCTAATAAAGAAGAAAGCGATTTAGTTTAGATTTATGTCCTGATCTGAACCCGAACAGAAATTCGGGTCGGGCTGCACATCCAGCACAAAGAAAGCCAAACGAGAATGCACAATATGAAGTTGTGTTAATCTACTAATGACAGTCCAAGTGGAGGAGTAGATAGTTTAACTTCTTGATCAAATAAACCTTGATGGGAGTTAGTTGGGTGCAGAAGTTCATCAGACTAAAACGAGCGCATCGCACTGCAGTAACACGTTTCTCCGTTCATATCGATCAAACATAACAGATGATTTGCACTCGACTCACCTTGCAGTGACAATAAGCAACAAAATGGAGCTGGAAGATGCTAAGCTAAAGCCAGAAGCAGGGAAGTTACGCTGCTTATTTAAATGGTGGTCTATAAACGAAAGCAGTCACATTTTTATTTAATTATTTTTACTACGGGGTTGGACCTGTAGCTAAAGTTAGTGGGGTCGGATCGGGCTCGAACACAATGCCTGCTGACTCGGGCCGGGTCTGCAAAAGACTTCCAACTGAGGTCGAAGGTCGTCTTCCAGCAGAACAATGACTCTAAACACACAGCCAAAGCTATTTTGCAATGCTTCAGGTCAACGTATTTTTGTGTATCATTGCAGCCCAGTCAAAGTGAAGACCTAAACCCAACAGAAAATCTGCGACAACTTCAACTATTTTAATGGAGTTTGAGCCATTCTGCAAAGAAGAATGGGAAGAGATTCCAGTCTTTAGGAGAAACTCCAACAGACTTACCAAGAGTGAACGAATTCAAACGAATGGCACTCTTTTCCCACTTTTACATGATGAAAATGATTGTTTTTTTAAAGGTATTATTGGCTCTAGTGGCCTTTATTTGATAGTTAATTGACAGGAAAGTGGGTAATAAGAGAAAGGGAAGACATGCGGCAAAGGTCACCAGGTTGGGAATCGAACCTGCGACAGCCATGTCAAGAACTAAAGCCTCCATGTGTGGGTTGTGCTTAACCCCTGCACCACCATAGCACATCCATGAAAATGATTGTTATGGTTATTGTTACTGTAAATTCAGGGTTTTTTAATATACCCAATACCAAATTTATGCTCAAGACAGAAAGAAAAACTACTTTAGAAAGAGCAAAAATTGAAACCAGCATAACCAAAAGCTTTGTTTTGGCCCGTGTCGAAACAATATTTCCGGACATTCCTCAGATATCTCAATGAGGTTTTTATCGCCACGTGTTTTCAATCGGCCTGCCCGCCCGTGTTGCATCGCTCCTCGGCCCAGCCGCCCCGAGGACACCAAGAGACGGAGCGGCAAGAAGGATTTATGGAACCATACGGATCGATTCAGTCATGAACTCCTCCGAGAGCTTACGGAGTTTCCATTTTCTTTTGAGAAGGGAAATCGGATGACAATTGCTTTACAAATTCCCAAAACAGCAAAGCAGCTGAGACAAAGGGAGCGTCTGCCGTCCTGCCGGGACTTAATTTAAAGCGAATGTCCTCGCTGCGTCTCCTTCCAGCTCCGTTTGGCGTTTCCTCAGAAAACCTCCAGCAACAGATACGCAGCGACAAATCCGCTCCTCGGCGCTACACGTCTGCGGTGTCGTGGAGGTCTGAGTTGAGTTTGAATCGCGCAGAGGGAAGCTGCTGCAGCACATCTGGCCCCGTCAAGAACCCATCAGCCGCCACATGGAGACAGATGTTTGACATACACACACAGGAGAAGAAGAAGAAAAATCTAACCGAACCTACAGATCAAGTCAAGCTGGATGTTCCTTTTAATCATTGTTGCTACAATAAAAGAAGTGATTCAGAATGCACATGTTTTTCTTATAGTAATTTAAAGCCGTATTTATGTAAGGGTGGCACACAGACAGAGAGCAAAGCTTCACAGATGTAAATAGAATTTAAAGCTACTCACCAGGATTTTCTGTCAAATCAATTAAGCTCACTTTAAGTGTAGTTTTCCACCAGAGAGCCATATAAAAAGGTCACACTTTTTTTTTTTATTCATGTATTTATAATTATTCTATGTAAAGAAAATCCACCCTGCCACAGCCATGCTTCCATGTGCCACTGGCGACATCACAAAAGGCAACTGATAAGTCCTTTCGGACGTCAATTTGTATTTCTCGTGTTTTCTGTCTACGTCTCTCTGAACATAATCAAACTTCCCCAACACTTATTCACACGTGATTTTAGTTGCGTTTCTTGTTCAAGCCATTCAGTTTCGGTATTTTCAGAATGGTGCCTCTGAATTTGGACACATCCGATGTAGAACTTTAATTAGCATCTTTTTGCCCCTCTGTCAGCTTTTGAATTCAAAAAGTTTTTTGTTTTTTTTTTTGGTTGAAATTCTGAGGAGGGAATCTGTACTTCATTACTCAGCTGTGTTTTTGTTGTAGTTTTCACATCAGATGACGACAACCTGAGCAACGACGATTTACGTTTTTTACAACAGAAAATTCTCCAGCCCAACCTGGACAAATGTGAAAAAAACGTAGTACAACACAGAATAATAATAATAATAATAATAATAATAATAATAATAATAATACTTTTTTTCAAAGCACTTATTGCATATTTATTTCAAACTCCGTCACCTTTGTGCTACGCTCTCCTGCCGGTAGAAGTTACAGTCCGACATATCTTAGTGTAGGAGTGTTATCTGTGCGCCGTGTTTAATTTATGAACCAACAAGGGAGCGCGGCCGGATCATAAACGTGCAGATGTGTCGAAGGTGAGAAAATCCCTGCAGGACAGGAGCGTGGGAAAGAAACAGAGCACACGAGTGTTGGACAGACCCACAGTGTAGCTTTTCGGGCCTTTAGGGAGTACACCTGCCAGAGGGGTGGAGCGTACCCGTCCAACACGGAGGAGCAAGTAAGGAAAAACACATCAGACTGTGAGGAATAGTTGGAGGACTTGTAGAGAAAACAATCTCACGTATCCCACAAGTCTTGTTTTACAGTACAGTTACACGGTACATAATAAAAACTGCACACATGAATCTAAGTGGGGGGGAACATGAATATTTCTCTTTTATCTTTTGGTATACGGTTACTGTCTCCCCTGAAAACATCTGTTTATGCAGTCCGACCAACTGTATGTCAGAGCGGTTGAGAGCTGACAGGGAGCAGGAGTCGTTCTCCTCAGGGATGCGGAGGAGGAGGTGGAGAAAGAGGAGGGGGGGTGAAACCTTCAAATAAGCCTCTGAGGGAGGAAGGTCAACAATGCCTCATCTCCTCACACTGACCGAAAACACCCACAGTCCAATGAGCCCGCGCAGGAAGGAGGCACAAAACAAAAGACCATCTGACATATTTTTTTTCCCCCTCCGGCCTCAAAGTGGGTGGTCAGCCAATTCCGCCACAGACAGAGAAAGGTCCCGGCGACTTCTTGCCCAGAGATCATTTTGCTGTTTGCCTCTCCCCACTCTGACACCATCTGTACGGCATCAGTGAGCAGCTACATATCAACTTGTGATGTCTGAGCCGAGGGTTAAGGAGGTGGAGCCACAGCAGCAGCAGCAGCAGCAGCACAGACATCCATCACAGAGATAGAAGGAGAGAGAGGGAGATAACGATGGGACACGGAGCAAGATGCCAAGAAAGCAAAACATAACTCCTTAAAATACCTACCAACACATCTTGATGCTGTCTTAATTAGGTTAAAACAATACTTTAGGTAATACCTCATCAGCAAAACACATCTACAGTAGAGCCAAGCTATACGTAGGGGGTTGGGACCAAAATACACAAACTTTAATAGCTTAAAAACCAGATATACCTTCATAGGTTATACATTGACACATACAGTGAAAACCGTCTTAGCATTACCACAGAAGCTAACATCTACAGCCTTTCTTGACTCCAATCTTGTGGTAACAGCCAATCGGCGCCAAAGGTAACAAATTGCGCTCCTGGATTGGCTGGTTTGCACTTGTTAAGGGACAGCATGTCAAGTAGCATCGCAGCTTGCCATTTCACCTTCTCAAGCAAGGATCTGGTGTATTAAACCTGTGAGCGTGTTTATGTTAGCATCTAGCTTGCTTGACTGTGGTGATGAACTACAGGAGATGTTCACGCAAGTCTTGCTAGGCAACTGAAAACCCGGCTGGGCTATCAACAACAGGTTAACACTGTAGGTTAACATTTTACGCTGTGTCAGCATACTTCATGCTAATAGCGTGATATCTTCCACTCGCGTGTCAGCTTTTGCTGCTGAATAATTGTAAAGCAGATGTTAAACTTTGAAAACATGGAGCAAAAATCAAAAGAGTGTAGCTGGCATTTCAAAATGGCAGCCATAAAAAGGCGGGAAGACTGGGTTTAATTGGCCCGTTTCATTGTTGCAGAATGTCAGAGCTCGCTTGAAGGGTGTCAGTTTATTATGGCTCTTGTCATTCACTAGTTTTTCACCTGATGTAATTTATTTTTGATAAAAATAACCACATAGGAAAATGACTGATCAACATTTACAGTCAGGAGGGAAAGCTACATGTTTGCTGGTGAACAATTCACATTTTATTTTACCCTCAAATAAAGAGGCATACAAAATATATGACGATGCACTGTTTATTGCAAATCATATCACTATGGCAAAATTCACTAATATTGCGCATTGCACCTTTTCCTAATAGTCCACAACACAAATTCTTCAGTTTTTTTTTTTTTTAAGGTTAACTTTCTTAGAGCCCATCTATGCTATAAAATTAGCATTTTGTTTCATCAAAGTAAATGTATATGCTACCAGTACGAGTATTTCAAAGTATCTTTGAAATGGATGCAACATGGATGGTGAGATTTCAGTTTTGGCAGAAGATCGAATAATTTTCAAACAAAGATATTGAGGTTATTGACAGCTTGATTGTACATTGTGTTAAATTGATAATATGTTACTATGTGAAAAGTCCCTTTAAAGGGGAACTACTATGTCAAATTTACTTTTTTGAGCTTTATAATATTAATAATATATGCAAAAGGTAATAATATTATTGCCTCTTGCATGTGTTCTTTCATACATGTTTGAGAAACTCTTTAAATTCCTGTGGCAACCATTCAGCTGTGCGAGACACCTGGGTGGACCTAGCTCCGCCTTTGAGACGCAGCTCCTTGTGGAACCTGCAACTTCTGAGCTTCCGCCTCACAGAGCAGCCCTCCGTCACGACTCCACCTCTCAGCTCCTTCAGACTAGCCAGCAGCAATTAGCAAAAACCTGGTGGAACTGCACATCTGCTGAGCTCAATATACAAACTACTGCTCAGAGCAACGCTGGTAAAAATGTTGAAGGGTTAATAGAGGAGCCAGGTTTTAATAACTTCCTGAAGGCGGAGTTTCAGAAAGAGCAGGAGTTTCTTAAAGAGACAGAGGCCCAATTTCAATGTGCTAAATTAGGAAGTCTAATTTCTTTTAAGTCATATTTTATATGCACAGCATTTTAATAACAACTGAAGTTAACATAGTTACTTAATTGTGCTATAAAATGGCACTATGTGTCTGGAAAACACATAATATTGCCCCTTTAAGAAATTCTTGACACATCTTTGCTCTGACAGCAGATTAACTGAAGAGCCCTGAGGACCCCAAACACTCCCTTATGTCAAGGAGTCAAAGTATTCGAGGCCCTCAGGTCTAACACTGTTTCCATTATGCTTAGCTGTGACCAGCCCCGCCTGTGCCTTGCTTACGGCCCTCAGGGGGCCACAAACAACAAAAAGAGTCCTTCCACTTTAAATCCTATTTTTCTGGGCCAAATTTGAAGGGAAAAAAAAAGTCACTCCACTAAGCTGGACGGACTCAGCGTTTGGCCCTATACGTGTTGTTTTCCCTTTGTTTTCTGCTCGGGGGAGAGCGAAGTTTAATCCTAACTTCCCCGTAGTTCTGACCTTCCTGCTCCCAGCGGAGTTTCCCACAATAGCACAAAACAAGCTAAACTCCCCCGCAAACGCAGCTCTCTGAGCCTGCTTCATCCGAACGCTCCCGGGGAGGGAGAGGGGGTCACTCTGGGCTCAACCAGGTCCTCTGCTTCAAATCAAAAAGTAAGCACTGCTGAAAAGCATTGGCAACACCGTCTCTCTCTCTCTCTCTCTCTCTCTCTTTCTGATGTTATCCCTGCTCTCAGCAAAGAAACTCTAGAATAAGAAGACATTGGGAGACAAGGTATGAGGACAAATAAGGAGATGGGATGGGGATGTGAGCAAAGGAGAAGTGTGTTGCTATTGTTAGGCTGGTTTCGGGGGAGTAAAGTGAGACGTGGAGGCACAATGGCTTGCGGACAAAGACGCGAGTGTTGAAGTGTCGAATCGGTCAAGCTCCTTTTCACAAAAATCTGACAGAAACTTGTCCGTGTCAGATTATACCACAGCGGTTTCCCTCAGCCACAAAATGAGTCCGAAGAGAGGCGATAATATCGGAAGGTGAGGTGAAGGGGTTATGTTTGATGAATAAATGAACCAAGATATCACCTGGATGACAAACAGTGACAGAAATAAGACGAAGATGGAAACCAGAACATTGCAACAAGGACGAGATAACAGGAAGGGAGCTGCTGACACGACGTTTCCCAACAAACTAGCAGTTTGTTATGTTAGCCGGGGGCTTTCCAATTCAATGGCCTTCACAGGTGGCTCTGCTCATTATTTCCAGCTCCATTGTTTTCACTCTATATGTCAAAAACACCCCCCACTACTTCCTTATTCGCCAGATAAATACACACAATTGATTTGAAGCCTTAGTGAGGAGTACAGGAGCCCCAGTTGAGTCATGTTATATGGGTCATTAGATTAGCTTTGCAAGGCGGTGTAAAATATGAGGTTTTATGAGAGACGAGGAATAAACAAAAAACAGACTGTCTGAAAACAAACTTCAGAGGACGAATACCCAAAGTCAGAGTTTTGATGTTTGGACTTGAAGAATAATTTTCCTCCCTATTGCAGAGCATTAGAATCAGCTAAAAAAACACCCCCAACATGATGCTACCGTCACCATGCTCAGCAATAGTAGGGTGTTGTTGATTTTCTAAGCTAATGCGTTACTTTTCTTATCATAATTCTTGCCACTGTGACCAAATGCAGTGGCTCTCCAGCCTGTTCGTGGTTCAGTATTTGCAGATTTTCCTGTGGAACACAAACCCTGGTCATTAGCAAACCTTTTCACAGAGGATATTAAAAGTATTCCACTGAAAACACACCTTTGGAAACAGAAATGGCCAGGTGCAAGGCCACTTGCTAAGACGCTATGATAAAATGCCTACAATACAAAGATAATGTCTTCACTGACAGTCTGAGCTTGGACTGACTGTAAGTGACAGACTTTGTAGGCAGACGGATGTTGGCCAACATGTGCTAGAACCATTGAGGCCACGGGAACAGATGGTATTTCCACTTGGAGGAAGAGTCAGGAACCCCAATATTATCATCACAAGAATAGCAGGAAGCTGTGTTTGCCTTCGTATCGTCTTTCTCCAAAGGAAAAGCTTTACTCTGGACTCACAGGCCAGTCGGAAACCCACTTACCAGCAGAAATATGGACACCTTAAACGTTTCTCTTTGTTGCACTAGTATAATCTTACATTGAATGGTTTAGAGAAAATGTACTTTAATTTGAGTAAAGTCATTCAAGTCATTCAAATCTCAGGTAAAACTTTAAGTGGAACAAAGGACATTTATGCCCACTGTCAACTATGGTGGATGATGTGTGATGCTGCGGGCCTGTTTCTCTTCCAAGAGACCATCATGAACTATAAAATGCAAAGACATTTCCAACAGAAATAAAATCTTAGCTATGTTTCCATTACGAGTGTGCACAAAACTTTGTCAATATTCCGCCAATGTTGAACACAATTTCACAGTTGTGATGTCTCCATGAAATGAGAAATGCAATAAAAACATTACATGTGAATAAGTTTGTTCACGTGACAAGTCATTAAAAAAAACATGCCACGATATCATCATCCTACCACTTCCTGTTGTCTTCTTCATCTCTTCCAGCAGTAGTGTCTCCGTTACAGTTTTCCAAAAACCTTTCATTGAAAAACGTTTTTTGGGGGGGGCGGTTTTCCCAAAATTGGCGTGTTTCTGTTAAGCAAATTTAATTTTAGTAATTCCAATTTGCGCAACTATACGGTCAGTGGAAACGCAGCTTGTGAGTTTTTCAAAAAGTTGACTCCTTCCCTAAAACTTAAGGTTTCTAAAACCTTCAGTCTGAAATTGTGCTTTGGCAACAAAAGATTTATTTTTTTTCAGATATTTTACAAATTCTTACCAAAGACATATATAGTGCAAAATGACATTAGAGGGTGAAACACCAACCTCTTGTGTGGAATCTGATAGTGAAAGCAGGCAAGCCTCTTCGGTTAAAGCCAGATGATGTAAGTCTCGTCTCTTGATGCTGCCCAACCTGAAGAGAGAAAAGAGCTCTGAGTCCAAACGACAAAACCATACCATCTCCAGAGGCCAAGAGTTTAGTCATCGCTGGCTCTCCAGCAGTAACAAGCATCCTTTTCTCATTGCTCATTGGTATTTTCCATCTAAACATGTCACAGGGAAGAAGCTGCACCTGGAGAAACTTAAACTGTTTCACATGTCCATAAAAACACGAGCAGACGCTGACGTCTGCGACGCTCGTTAGGACAAAGTTGCATAATGTAGAGCGCGACATAAAAGTTTGCGTTGGATCTGCGAGGAAGCGAGGTGTGAAGTCACTGGCTGATGGCCAACTTTAGATCCATGGAGCAAAAACGTTAAATCTGCTAGATTAACTCATGTAGTTTTAGCTTGATTGTGAACACTTGCATTTTTTGTGTCCTAAAACCAGACTAGTTGAAACTGTATTGAGACTATGAACGACGTCCAGCAGAAATAGGCTTGTGGTCACATTTAATTTACAAAATACAGAGACGGCCCCTTCGGAACAGTTTAAATCAGTTTCCATCAATATCGTTAAACTATTAAAACAAAGTGATTGAATGTAGTTTGAAAGGTCTGCCCTCCAGGGATAATGAACCAATAGAAGGTTGTAGCTTCATTATGTCTTTCCCTTATGAGTAAGTTTCAGCTTTCTGCTTCACAAAATTGCTGTTTGGATTCAGTTATCCCAGGTTATATCGTTTCCAGCCGCAGCAGGGATCTGTTTAGTCAGTACTACTTCGCAACACGTGATATCAAACGTTAGCAGCTTATTGATCATTCAGCACCTTATGACATGAGCTGGATGAGGCCAGAATAAAACATGATGTTGAAGTTATATGGATTTGGTGTCCAAAGACATAATTCCAGATAAATCTAAAGCTGCTGTGAATCAAAGGCATTTTACCAAATTGATCCCAAGGAGCCTGCAGTGCTGCTCTGACCCAGTTAGACTAGCATCTTAATATTAGCTCACCATGCTTTAAGTCAGCGCTGCGAATTTGAGTTTTTTTTATTTTCTGAATACTTTTCATTCTATTGATATGTTGAAGCAGATTCTAATAGTTGCAAAAAAAAATAAAGCAAAATCCTGAAAGTTGTGTTAGCCTCTCACACAAAAGGCTAGGCTAGCAAACTGTTGTGGAAAATTCAACAGCTTAAAACTATAAGCTGGGTAACAAAAGCAAACAAAAAGCAAAAGTAAACAGCATATTGGAGTTTCTGTATGTGTTGTTTATCAGGACCCAGCAGGTCTACTCATACTGCCAGTAAATATTAACTAGGCTCAGTGGCGCAAAAAGTGGGTATGCAGCGCATGCAACGCATAGGGGCGCAGCACCAGAGGGGGCGCCAAAACCCCGTCTGGAGGGTGCAGATTATGTTTTCCCATACACTTCAGCACGCCTTATGCTCCTTCACCTCACGCACATAATGAGGTAAATCTAGCGTGAGTTTCACTCTTAACGTATACTCGCCTCGGGGGGGGCGGGGTGGGGAGTGCGTATGTTTTCTACGCTGATGTTCCTTCCTTGGGGTGGGGGGGGGGCACCAATTTATGTCTTCGCATCCACCAGTTGCGCCACTGACTAGGCTAACATCTTTGTGTTGTGTCACCACACTTTAAGCTAGCTAATTGAAATGTGCTTTTTATTTTTTTATATTTTGCTATAAAGAATTTTGTTTGACTGGAATATTCAAAAAGATGTAAAAGTCGGAAAATTAGAGCAAAAATCAGAACATTATCACAAAACAGTGCATGTTGGATGGAGGGAAATTGGTTTGTGCTAGCTTAAATATACAGTGTATTTTTACACAAGTTCTGTAGAAAGGAATGCTATTTGTGTTATCGTGACTTTGAAACAAGTGAAATTTATGAAAAATCAGTACAGCTTACAAATCCACTGTAACATATCCATTGTTCTGCAACATGTTGGATGCCAAGTTAGCAGCTTGTTGTGGAAGATTTAGCAGCCTTAGGCATGAACTGACAGAGAAACTAAACCAAAACCAAGAGCAAGCATTAGGGTATTAGGATTCTCATAAATGGTAAGCCTGTTGTGTGTCAGCTGGATGTTTATAGCTTATCATAGTCTTGCCAAACAAAATATAATTTCTAAGATTTTAAAAAAGCCAAACAAAGTTCAAGGAACCCAAAGAGCACCAAGTAGTAACAAAGTGTATGTCTTAATCGTCCTGACAGCTAGTGAATGTTACAAAAAACAAAAGTGGATCAGAAGTTTGGGGTTTACAAAAAGCCACAAACATCTTTCTGTTGTCACCAGAAGATTCCAGTTCCTCTCCCTGCTACACAAATATCAAGCTGCGGTCAATTGACTAATGGCTGATTGCTTTCCTCCCATTCTGCGAGACTTTCTGAAGTCTTCTGAAGCATATTGTCCATCAAGAACAAGCACTTAGCCTAGTTAACCCTCAGGTGAAAGAAATCAACAAATGACATTACTGAAAAATGTGTCAAGGGTAATATCTCAGTATCAACACTTGGTTGAAAAAAAAGTTCAATCAGTCATTGACTCCTAAAGCAAAAAACCCCCAAAAAAACACAACTACATTGTTTAAGCTCAACAGTGTGAAATGTATTTGTCTATCCAGCCATTTAGGATATCTCATTAATCTCTCCTTGGCTTCTGGTTACATCATCTGCAAAAAGCTATGCATGTGAACGCACCATAACTCAGCTGCAGCGAGACACGGGGAAACAACTTATTCCCAAGAGGCATGCACACATTTCAGCAGAGCCAAAGCAACAGCTGCTAAATGGTCAGGACAACACGGCGGAGAGGAAGTGTTTTTTTCAATTATTCATGAACCCGCTAACACGCTGAAGAGGTTAAAGAACAGACTTTGACTGCTACTATGTAAATCAAAATATTTTCAATTGTATATACACAAAAAAAGTGGTACCTAATAACTTAGCTAACTCAAAAACGTAGTTTAATTTCTTTCTGAAATTTGGACCCAATGTTACTTTTACTAGATATTCCACAAATATCACAAAACAACCAATTTTAAGTTTAACAGATTGGAGAAAACTGGAAAAAGGTCTAACTACAAGTCCATTAGCAAGTAATTTATTTGTGATGTCATCGCAGAGGTGATATTAGTAAGTAAAAACAATATTTTTTTATCCAGTTCAAGCCTCGTGTCATTTGTTCCAAACCTAGTTTAAACTCCAATAATGGAAACAAAGACACTTTTACCCTTTGCATGCCACTTGGTTTGCTGATATACTGCACTACCTTGTTTGTTTTTAGTATTATTAATCCACAGGCATGGCATATCTGCACTGTGTGTTCAGATATGTGTTGAATTATAAAGTATATCCCTTAAGTCTTAGTCAAATGCTTTTAAACAGAAGAAATAATAAGAAAAGGATATTTTTCCAGTCGCCAACTGCATGCCTCGTTTTTAATCGAGCCTGTCGCTGCGATTAACAAACATAATACAACCAAAATCTATCCAACCAGCAATACGAAAAAAGGCCCAAACAGTGGAAAAACAAACACCATTTTACCACAAAACCTTGAATAATACATTATTTGCACAATAGCTTCCGTCAGAGAACTGCGACATTAATTAGGCCAATAAACCGATGCCAGCAGGGGCTCTTAATCGCCAGTCACGCAACCATAAAACCAACACTGATAGCACGTTGGCTGTGATTTGGTTCATTAGTTGGCCATTTTCTGTAATTAAGAAAGCAGGCAGAAAGAAAAGCACGTTGTACCGATCGGATCCAACAAAAGGACACGGCTGCAAAGTCTGAATGAAAAATAAGATAATTGCAGACTATTTTCTCCCTCTCGCCATGTGCTGTGAGCATACTTTTGACCTCAAGGGAACCTTGGCCGCGTAAATCTTTCTTGGTTATATTCCAAATTGCCACAGCTGAGAGGATTTTCTCCCCGAGTGTTACAATCCGACTACTATTTTTGCTCTCTCAAGTGATGCCAGAAAATGCCCCATCGTGCATAAAACCCAGCAATGCCTCTCAGTAGGAGCTGTTGGATACCAGGCGGCGGAGTTCAGCTGCCGAGCCGCTTCCACAGCTGGAGATCGACTCTTATGTGGGGACTGGAGGTATGTTCTCCACAGCCAGGCTCACCACAAAAGGGTCTTTCTTATAGTGGTTAAGGGCTTTGGGAAACGGGGAATTGACTGGAAGGGGTTGCCTTCTTTCAGTGAAGTAGTTTTAGGGAGCCCATTTAATAACATAGTTATTCCGTTTGCACGATTTGAAAGATTAGCAATCGCCATTGGGTTCACCATATGCTAAAAGCTGTAGGATAATGATATGCTGCTTGATTGCTCTACTAAAATAGCTCATTTGGTATTTTAGGTACTACTTTGAATAAATGTTCAAGGCAAAGTAAATGATTCGGACTACTTAATAGTTGGAGTCTGTGCCATTTCATTGTACGTTTCTTCAACATCTCCAATCATCCGTGGTTTGATTTATACTTGGAAGTAGACTTTTTTGAGTTCCAGGTTATGGTGCAGTACGAGTAAACTATCAACACTGCATCTATGTTTGAACCTCTTATTTTGAAATGGGAAAGGAAGTAAATACTAAGTTGCTTTGTTGTGTTGACAGGCTCAGTTGATGAAGACTCTCGGAGTCTTCAAAAGATGGCGTGTTTCAATCTTTACCTCTGGAAGTATTTTTGGTCCTTGGTAGAAAAACTAGACATGTACAATGATTTCTTAGAACTCTATCAATAACACAACCAGCTAAAGGATAAAGTTTGCATATTTTTCAGTTCTGTCACTGCTTACCCAAAGCTCACAGGTTTTTAAAGAGTCTGAAATCCGCTCGATGAACTCTTAATAATGATCAAAAATACCAAAACTGATCAAATCTGGACTGACAATTAATGTACATTTCCACAGTATCTCTTATCACCTTTAGGCTAAAAGTGTTGGAACTAAAAATCAAAGGAAACCACTTCTAAAGTTGGAGTTTCTTCAAGTTTAATAATCAATATGTCTCCTGCGTATGCGAAGCAACATCAAGGCTACAGGAATAAGCCATTATTCTGATTTCCACTGGTGCGTGGCAGCCTCGTTTCTGTCATGCTGCAAAAAGGGCAGCTGTGGCTACAATGTAGCAAGTTACAACCATCGGCATCTGAATGTAAGCAGGAACGGTTGAATGATATGCAAAGATCTTTGGGGTCCTCTGGACTGGATGAAGCCCTGTACGACTGTCTTTGAAGAATTACCTTCGACGTTTAGCATTTAGCTACCAGGCTGAGTGTTGAATCTCTGTTTCACTAGCAGTGTTTCCATTGACCATATAATTCTGCAAACTGGAATTACGAAAATAAATTTGCTTAAAGGAAACGAGGCAATTTCGATAAAAAGTTTCTTTACGCCAGAAAAACTGTAATGGAAACACTTTTTTCGCATCAACTACCGGATGTTACTACTAGCGGAAAAGATGAAGAAGACAACAGGAAGTGGTAGGAAGATGATGCAGATGAACTTTAACTGCACTAAAAGTAAATTTTATTTATTTAATGGAATTATGGCAATTGCGAAATTATGTTTTTTCTTTTTCCGACAACAGCAAGATATCGAAAAAGGTTTTGCGCACATTTGCAATGGAAATGCAGCCAGCGAAAAATAAACCAAACACCAAATCCCAAACATTAAACTATTCAAATGTTTCCGTAAACAAACAAGAAGCAGCCAAATGTAGACACTGTCTAATTGAAGTCATGGGTTACCGCTGCGTCTGGCAAGGTTGAAAAGAAAACACGACAAGCTGTTCTTTATTTGTTGATCCCATCCTCCGTTGGCTCGTTTGGTCTGTGGGTTTGTAATAAGAGGCATGTGAGCCTGAGCACGGAGCATTCTCATTAAAAAACCCGGCTCAGATGCTTCATCCCTCAGGTCAGAGTGCACCGCACACGCAGGTGTCAGGAAGCGGCCACATCGCTTCTCCCAGCACCGACGACTTTAAGGGCGAGCAATTAAGACAAATTACCAAATGTGCATGATTGGTTAATGAGTGCCGACAATCAGGTGCTCACTGAGGTTTGTGTGTGAACCAGGTTTCTGATAGTTTGGGGTTTTTCATTACAGTTTAGTTTTATTTTGTCTAATTCAGTTAGTTTTCAGAGTTTGTTTGCTAATCTTCTTTAGTCATCATTAGGTAAATATTGTTCAGTTTTTATTTAGTTTTTATTAGATATAGTCGTAGTTTTAGTTTTTTTCATACTTTAAGTTAGTCTTTAGGTGCAGAATTCAAAAAGGTCAAAGTATTATTGGGTAATGAATACTCAACAGAAGAGACCATTTTCAAAAAATTTATTAAATTATTTAATGTCAAAAAGGCTAATAAATAAATTCACAAACACAAAAACAAAGGATATTACATCTATAATTTCACTATGTTTTGGTTTTATGAGCACATAAAGTGCTTCCATTTATTAGTTTTCCCCATTAATTGCCGTTTTTATTTCTGTTAGTTAATGAAAATGTTTTCTCAATTTCAGTTTTTATTGTTTCATTGGTTTCAGTTCAATATTTTAACACTGAACAGTTAAATCTGGACTTTAATTATTCGCCAAAGGAAGACATCTGCACAATAGATGTTTGTTTGATCTGTGTTACATAAGAGCTCCTATCATAAGACTGGGACTGATTAGGAACCACAGCGTTCTGCGCAGAGCTCTACCAACCTGACCGGCTCTGGCCTGAATATTCTCAGCCTCATCACATTTTCATAAAGTTTATGCTGTATCAGCACCAGAAAATGGGTTTGAACTGACAAAGACACAACCAATAGGTTTGAACACCATTCAGTTCAAAACAGCAGACCTCATCTGGTTGTTGTGTTAAAAAAAGAAAAGGAAAAAAAAAGGCCTGGAATGTCCAAGCAGTAAAGGTAAAACATAAAAAGGATATATAAAAATCAGTTGCTGTCGAGGGTAATAAGTATTGCCTGGTTCTGCTCAGCTGAGCAGCTGGGTTGCATTATTTTAGGAGCCAACTCTAAGAAAGAGGGGCTTTGAAATCTCTGCCAGTAGCGCTTCAAAGAGAAAAAGGAAAAACTGTTGAGTTTCTGCTGCCACAGGCGGCTTCCGCTTCGGAGTCCAGGGGGCAAAGCTCTGCCCGGTGACGGCGACAGCGAGGCAGAAACAATGCTGGTTTGTGTTCACACCAGGTCTTCACCTGTTTGCAGAGCCCTGACACCCAACTGTGAAGGCTGAACACAGACGGCTGAGTGGGAGGACGGTATCAGGTCTACCAGCTAAGACCTTCATCAGTCTGAGAATAGTGACAAATTGATTTCAGTTTGCAAACTTTATAGCTAATTTAAACACGTACTCCTGAGCTAAAGATGTCCGACTTCTTTCGTAGAATTATCCAGTTTGCTCAGCCAAGTATTTTAGATTCTCAGCTAGAGGTGGTCAAACACAGCCCAGACTCTTGAAATGTTTAAAAACCATATGAAGCAGCCATTTAGTTTAACACCAACAGGAAGTAATGAAGCAGATGCTAATGTTAGCATCATTAGCATATACCGGTGTCTCTTTTCAACTGAGCAGATGAAGGTTCCTCCTACATTTACCATCAGACATTGTTGAAATTTCGACCTGCAGTCTTTATGTATTGCTTCTGTCAGCACAAGTTTCAACTCAACAGCTATTTCCTTCTTTCCTTCAAAACAAACTTCTCACATAGAGATGCAGCAAATAATCAGTATTGAAGCACACGCCTTTATGTCCAAGATCTTCAAGTTTACTTAAGAGCAAGGTGCAGGCCAGCAGAAGCCAAATTATGAGTCGAACTTCTCTTTGATGAGAAAAAAATCCTTTGAATATTGAGATGATACTGAAATATTCCAAACAGATTTGTAAAAAGAGAAAACAAATACAACGTTAAAGGAACTGAGATTTTTCCAAGATCCAGATAAAACAAACAAAATCTCTGTCTACATTTAAAATAAATATTAAAATCATTATTAAGAAAGTGAAGCTGAGGTTTTAATCCACTTGTGTATGTTTGTGTATTTGAAATTTGTAATAGTCTTCTAAGCTGAATAGCTAATTTTCTTTTATGTGAATAGCGGGCAGATATAAGTTTCTTTTTCTTTCTGCTCCTTTTAATTCATGGTACATTTTAGTAATTACATAAACTATTCATATTTATTATCGAGTGGATTGAATAAAAAGTAAAATGAAATGAGATGAAAATATGACCATAGACGCTACGTAGCTTCTTAAAATCAATCGCCAAGAGATGAAAACCTCAAATTTTTCTCCAAAAACACAATTAACGTTGTACTGTGTTCTCTCAACTAGCCTCTAATTCCCACCTTCAACGAAGCACATCTAACACCATCACACCAGCTAAAGTGTTAAAACATCTCTGGGCCTGTAAACTAAAAATACGGGGTGTTTTACTCCCCGAGGCGCACAATGATTACACACTTTGCGCTAAATCAACAATTAACCAGACTATCCAATTTCCGTACACGTTTGCAAGTGTGCGTGTGTGTGTGTGTGTGTGCGTGTGTGTGTGTGTGTGTGTGTGTGTATGTGTGTGTGCGCGCGCCAATGACAAGCCTACAAGCATGCAAGTGTGTCGTGCCTGTAAACCACAGGCAGCGATGACATCACCTCACGGTCTGCAGATTAGCCTGTTAGCTCAACGGGAGACACAGCAGACAGCTCAGCCAGGCTGATCTGTGTTTATCACTCGGAGCAGAAGTGATTACCTCCAACATGCTGTACGTGTGTTTAGATGTGGGGAAGTCGCCACTGGGGTCAGTCTCTCTCTCTCTTTTTCTCTCCCTCTCTACAGCACAAGACAGGTGTAATGAGCGCCCTCTTAATGTGAACCGGAGGGGAAATTCTCCAGATTGGACGCCAGCCAGAGCTATCCCAGACATGATGACGGACATAGCAGGCACCAGGGTTCATAAGCGCATGAAATTATCCCTCACCCACGCATGGTTGTGTATGTGTGTGTGTGAGGTCAGGCTCGTGTTCACCAGATTGTGTTATGTCTGAAAGACAAAGCCTCTTCATCTTTTCCTCCTCCTCCTCCTCTCCTTCCGTCAATCTGACTGCCCAGCTAGCTTAAAACCCGTTTTAATGTGGCCAACCACATTAAGTTTAACCACACACAGGTTACGTGTTTACACGACGGGGTTGAGCGCTTCCCAACCCTGGCGTGGCAAGAATGAACGCAATGTTGAGCGCAGTTAAGGTGATGAAAAGAACTGTGCCAATAAACGGTACCAAGTACCAATAGCAGGTCGATGTTAACGTGTGAAAATTTAAGAATCATCTTTTTCAGAAAATTTCATTTAAACGTCACTTATTGCTATAATTCATATAATGTCCGTAGTCTCATTACTTCATTATAGAAATATCATTTTGTGTTGAGATGCTGTTTATAGATGACTCAGGAAGTGCTTTCAGTTTGAAGAACAAGAAACGTTTTGCATTCAATAGGTCACACCAGTTAATGACATAAACTGTATTGTGCAGTAGATGGTGTTCAGTCATTTCTTTTTTCTCTCTGATTCAGATGATTTACAAGGAGAGAAGCAAAAATCTACTACACAAATCCATCCATCCATCCATCCATCTATCCATCCATCCATCCATCCATCCATCCATTATTTTACACCCTTGTCCCTTAGTGGGGTCAGGAGGGGTGCTGGTGCCTCTCCAGCTAACGTTCCGGGCAAGAGGCGGGGTCACTCTGGACAGGTTGCCAGTCTGTCGCATGCTACACAAATATTAATTTGAAACATTTAAGTCGAAATGTGAAACATGTTCTCACCTACGTTATAAATCACAACCTGAACGAAAAAGGGTGAAGCTGTTAAATGAGGGTGAACGTTGAATTTCTGAATGAGTATGAGGAAGTGCTTTTACTTTGAAGAGCCAAAAGTGCATTTGTAATGATGATATCCTAACAGGGATAAGCAAAGTTAACTTTATTTTACTTTGAAATGATCAAAAGTCCATTAACATACAGTTCACTGAAGATTGAGTGCAGGACCAAAGGAAATCCAGAGTTGTCAACTTAATTCACACTTTGAATAAAACCTTCAGTTTAGCCTAGAAACGACAACGGCAAAATAAAATGCTAAAGTTTTTTGCTAAACCCATTTAGTGAGAATTATATTTCCAATGTGTAATGAAAGAGAAATCGACAGATGGACAGATGAATGGGTGAATGAATGGAGGTCAAAGGCAGCCATTAAAAAGAAGCTACCAATCAGAGTGAGTGCCCTGTGGGGCAGGCAGCCATGTTGGCAGGGGAAGTCAGGACCGCAGTGAGGGGCGCGCTCCCCTGGGACAAGAACGCATTTCTCTCATTGTGTTGTGTTTTCACATCGTCTGACTAAGTGGATTTTAAACGTACGTACTCCAGTTTTTTTTATTTTTTTTTATTCAGCAAACAATCTTTTCAGGCTTCAGATGACAAATTCCCCTGAGCTGAGGAAGACCGCCCAAAATGACAAAAGTAAACAAAGAAACGACTTGCTCTCTGAATCCTTCCTGTAACAAACACATGGTCCTCAGCACCTGGGTTAGACTGGGTGGTAGCCCAGGGCCCCGAGTTTGGGGGCGGCAACGCTTTTTTTATTATTTTTTTTATTTTTAAGTTAATTTTCAATTTTTAACATTCATTCTAATGAATCTACTCTGCTATTTGAAAATTCTGAGGTAATAGTACATCTTTTGGGAAATGGCCTTGACTTCTTAATCCAACTTTGCACTAATTCTGACTTGCTGGTGTTTCATCTAACCTTTCACTTCAACAAGGTTCAATGACTGGAACCGGTTGGTGAGGTCGACTGTCCTCGGAAACGTTACCAAAACAGTCACCTTCACCTGCCGTTAGCAACCGTTAGCAAGACTGAAGCCCTCAGTCTGACAGGGAGGATAAAGGAAAACATTAGCAAGGAAGTTATAAAGGATTTAATAAAAGTTTTACTAAGGCGTTTTATGTATTTTTGGTTCAGTTAGATTTATAACATCTTTATAATCTTTCCAAATGGTATTACTGAGGGTAATTGACAATTGGTATGTTCCTTTGGTGATCCTCAGTGTGTGTGCAATATTCTGCCTGTTCTCCAAAACATCCCTGATATTCCTGGCAACAAATTTCCAAAATAAATGTTTTTCAAGATGTTATTTTTAACATTATTATGATTAAAAACAATCTAAAAGAAGCAAACAAAAATCACTAATGGAGATTAGCTTAGTGAGATAGCTTATTAAATGGGTCAATTTAGGCAATTATAGTTACCATCAAAGAAATGAAAATCCTGTTGTTTCAACCTTATGTTGAATGCATAAAAGATGAGTTTTTTTTTTTTTAAATAGTAGGTGATTTGTCATTTTCTCAGAGTGTACTCAGCATATTAAGCAGGATTAGGCTGAACCAGTGCCCTGTTTTATAGCCTGACTCACCTCTATTAAACCCAGAACTGCTGAGCCAATAAATTGCTAGAGAGCATGTTAATAACCTTCGGCTACCAGATGTAAAAATGAATAATGAAAGGTCTGCCTCTCCAAATTATAGGTATTGTTTTCGCCATGCAACCAAGTCACACAACGTATCGGCGGCACCGACTGCGCGGACAGCGCTGCGCCAGGACTGAACTGTAAATACGAGCGAAAGTTAAAGGAATGTCGACCGCGCCGTGTTGGAGCCAAGAGAGGGATTCATTTGAGAAATCCTCACGATAAAGTAGGCAGCTGGACTGCAATGTTGTGATCCAAAAATTCCAACATATTTAGACTTGATTTGAAGAAAACAAAATACCCAGCTGTTGCTCTTTTTTATATGTTTTATACTTTAGAATTCGGACAAGAAAACTATTAGGTTCTGACTTCTTTGTATGACTTTGAACTTCGATCACTTTTTGTGAAATAGGCCAAAATTTCCCAGTCAAAAAGATTCAAAAGGGGCCAAAGAGATATACATATATATATATATATATATATATATATATATATATATATACCCAAACTAAACATCCAATCCTTCAGTTGAACAAATGAACTACTCAGATTTGTTGCTGGAAAAGAATGTGTGAATTATTCTGGATGCGAAACTTTAAAAAGTCTTCTGCAGGTTTGGTATATCAAAAATAATTTTGATAATTTTCTAGGTATCAATTGGAAAATAAAATCTAACACTATTTAATCAATTCAGGTGAATAAATCAGGATTCAGGTCACTCTTTGAAAATACTTGCTGTGTTTAGCCAAATTTATTAAGTGAATCCAAAGCAGGTTTGGGTATAAAAAGCGAATTCTTCGTCTTATAGTCAATATTTCACTTGCTTGTGATAATTAAAGATAGAGAAAGTCTCCGTGTGTGTTTTCATTAAGCGAGTGCAGTTTCGAAATGTCAAATTGCAAAATTATACGGTCAATGGAGACTAGTGCCAAAACATATTTTTCCAAAAAAAAAAAATATTTTTTTTAAATCAGCGTCTTTCCATTAAGCAAATTTATTCTCGAAATGTCAACTATATGGTCATTTCGGCGGAGGGAAAAATCTCCCTGCTGGTCGAGAAAATGCCGAGTTGTTTGTTTAAATCTAAGCAGCTTAGCGTTGAGAATGTTCTCAATGGCCAAAAATCCCCTCGAAACCAGAATTTGTTGTTACTGAATCTTCTTAAAGCAAAACACAACTTATCCCTTCCACCAAAAGGCAGCTCGCCATTGTAGTATTTGTTTGGACGAGCTAGACGTTCATCATCTCCTTGTAGTCGAACCGGGAGCCGGCCGCGAAGCGAGTCATGACTGCGTCTCATCCGTCACACGAACACAAAGCCCGGCTCGGCGCTATCTCGTTCCCACAGCTTGCAGCCTTTTCCATGACCCGAGCCAAAGCGAACATATGATACGGGCCTTATCGCACATCGCAAACACAGGCTGCCTATTGTGGGCCGGTGGAACCCTTCCATCATTAGCATACAGCTGTGACTCCAGTGACTCCAAGTCCGGCTTGATCAATATTCAAACGTGTCTGACGCAGCAAAGACGAAAAAAAAAAAAAACGGTGAAGAGAACCGGAGACGTGAGATCAAACGAACATGCAAACATGTTCAGCTTAACGAGTCTGCAGTCGCTCAGGGACCAGACATAGAGCCGAGAGGGGGAGGGGGGGAGGTGCAGCTGCAAAACCAACCGTCTGTCTGCCGTTCATTCCCCAGAGACTGACCCCCGGCCCGCTACAAATGAACAAAAAAAAAAAAAAGAAAGAAATCCCGCTGCAGATTCTCAGATTTTCTCCTCATTTCACCCCACAGGAGGGTTCAAACGCCCCTTCCTTTCTTCCCTTCTCTCCCCTTCACGAGTAATTCTTTTTTTTTTTTTTTTTTTTTGCACCGCTTTCTCTTCAGGCAAGTTTCGGGAGAGGCTTTGTTATCGCAAAAGACCCCACCATGCTGGATTCCCTGTAAACAGAGCTCTGCTTTGCCGCTGGAGGCATATGTATACCCTCTCTCCCACCGCCACCTCCCAACTCCCCCCCGAGGGGAGACTCATCTCCACGAACCGCAGGGAGTACAGAGGACATGGAAAGTCCAAGGAGAGGGAAAAAAAGGGAAAGAAATGGCTCGGGGTAGTAAAGAATAGCAGAGGGGAGGGTGATTAGCTCCAGGGCTGCCTAATCTAATCAGCGCGCATGACTGGCTCGGAGCGCTGCATTTGAGCGCTGGGACGCATAGAGAGCAATAAAGTTCTGTCAGGTTTCGGAGGGTTGGCGGGGCGGGATTGGCTGCTTCGGTGCGAGGAAAGAAACACGAGGGCATGAGGAGAGGTCACTGCGTGAAAGGATAAGTCAGGTTGATTTCATCGTAGCAAATCCCCCCCGATAATATACCCATTGTGTCGTGTTAATTTTGCACTCAACTCCAATTTAATTGTCAGCGGGTGGCTCAAAGTAACATATATAAGGCCGAGGTCTTGACCTCCGTGGAGTTCCCCGCAGCAACATTGTTCCTACGCTGGCTAATTTATATGGAGCCATCGCACATAAATGCAGGGATCTGTTTGTGTGAAGAAGTTGTGATTTGGGAGTTGGAATTGCAACTTGGGACGTCGGAAGTTGCTAACCTCAAAATCCAATATGGCCGCCACCAGGGCTGGATGACAAAGTTTGCTGGACAATAAATTGCCCCAGAAGTTGTTGGGTTAATATTCTTCTTTTGAGACCATTTTCAACTAATATAATGGTATATCAGTGGAAGAACACAGTCTCAAAGATCAATAAAGTTCAAATTCTAATGAGCATTTAACACTGAAACGGGAAGACATTTTAAAAAATAAATAAAACAATAGAAATGGCAAATAAAATTATTTATAAAGTCAAAATTGTCCTTAAAGATTGAGACCAAAGCACCAGACTGAAGACTTTTGTCATCTAGTTTTTGGCATTCTCTCATTCTGTCAATTTAAACCGGGTGGCAACTCCTTCAATGTTTTTTATGCCTGAGTGTTGTTAGACTGACCGACAAGAGGTCTTTAGTAGCCTCTGTTCACAAACCAGGCAAAATAGAAAAAAAAACTTCTTTCTTTACATCAAAATAAGAGTCTGAAGAATTTATAAAAAGGGTGTCAAGTTTAAGACCCTCTATCTATAATATCTCGTTTTATCTCGAGTGTTTGAGAGAGCAAAATGTCGAACAAACAATTGTTGTTATGCTTGTATTGCTAACAGAAATTAGCCATGGGGCACAACGGTTAGCATATGTAAATTGTATTCCACACGTAGTGTGTGACGTCATTCCCAAATCAGAGATCCGACTGTGGTCAGAGATGGAAAGCCACCAATCACAAACATTTCTATCCCCATGTGAGGCTTCTAGCTAAACTATATCCTTCTTAGCTTTCGCTGCTAGCTTGTTTAACCACCACTGTTTGACGTATTGCTATAATCTTAGAAGATAGTTTCAAACTACCCTATGTCAGATCATTCGGCAAAGTTGCTTTTAAGTTTAGCCGAACAAAAACTGTGACAGCTTAACAGGACGAGAACCAAAACACTAAATAATGTGTCTCAGATGTCTGAGAGGTCAAGCGTCATTTCTATGAAGTGATTCCATTAAAAAAACAACTAAGTCTGACACACAGCAGCTTTTAACTCTGTGGAAAAAACTCTCCATAGACTCTTTAAGAGGAAAAAAAAAATTGACGTAATGTGACCCAACTCTGGATTAGTAAGAGTTCTCTTCCTGGCATTACGTCACTTTTACAAGCAAATAAACAATCCTACGGGTAACATAAAAACTGTGTTTTGAAGGTTCCATGAGAAAAGAAAAGAAAAAAAACCCCTAGCTTCTCTTGCTAATTGTTTTATTGACACAAAAAGCACTTCCAAGGGATGAGCTAATGACCTGGAGAAGTGCTTATAATAAAATCAGAAGCTAACTCTCGTCTCAGTAGTTTGAGGACGTGTGATGCAAATGAATGAGCCTTGTTATCAGGTCCATTTCCATGGAAAGATATCCACCGTGGGGTTTTTGCTTCAAAAAACAAAAAACTACATTCCAGATGTTTAACTCCAGTTGACTGGAGTCGTTTAGGTTAACCTTTCTGCCACAGGAGCAGACATTCAATTAGTGGATTTCACACTTTGGTCATGGCGACACTGTGGTCTCGGTTTTGGTTTCAATCAGCCGCCGGTCGGGTCCCAGGTCTCATTCCCGTCTGTAGACCCATAGGTATTAGGGAGTCAAAGAAGTGCTTGATATTTAGCTGAAATCATTCACTCAAAATAGTCTCCCGTCCCGGAATCGTGCACTGACCAGCCCCCATAAACGTAACCAAGATCCTGGACTTGTGACAAAAGCTTTCCCTTAAAATTCAAAGAGGCACAAAGAAGCAGACGATGCGGTTTGTTTGAACAGAATCGCAGTTAAAAATCTGTTTGTTTCATGGGTTTTATTTTATTTTTTGTAAAGTGTAGTCAAAGCAACGCTGACTGCATCATCTGAACCAAGCAAAGGAGGAGGTTGGTAATCCTTTTTCCTTGCTTTGAAGAAGGAGAAGAAGAAGATAAAATTGACTTTTCCGACGCATCTGCAGTTCCAGGCTGCTGCTGGAGAGAGAGAAATGTGTGTGTTTGTGCTTTTCTTGCAGGTTAGGTGGAGGAGGGCTTTGGGATTTTTAATGGACCAAACACAGACCCTTGAAGAACCACGTGAAAGGAGAAGAAGATAAAATGAACTCTTCCAATTGGATTCACGCAACTAGGCTGCTGATTGAAAGACAGAAATGTGTGTATTTATCCTTTTTTTTTTTTTTTTGCAGGTTAAGTGAAGAAAAGCTTTGGGATTTCTAATGGGCCAAACACAGAGCCTTGAGGTACAACAGGCAATCTCAAATTTCTCCCAGCTACTGACCGTGCTATCTTTAACCGAGATTTTAATCTCGGACTCGACTAGCTGAATTGCTCTCCTTTAAGTAGAGAAATCACAAATAGGTTGTAGCTAATTACTGTTACAAGCGCAAGACCACACTTTTACTGCTGCAGCGCTTTAATTTCACAGCTGCAAACGTGACAACAACAAAACAATTACAGTTTTTTTAAGCACGCTTAAAAAACAAGAAGGGACATTAGGGACAGACTTTCCCCTGAAGCCATAGCAGAGCAGCAACCTTAAACCATTAATATGCCTTCTGACACATGCAGGTGTTTGAGGATAAAGACGATTTTCCTGGAAGGCATCACTTAAAAAAAAAAAAGACAAAAAGATTTGCTTGTTTTATAGCTTAAATAATAGCTGATAAATTAGTAGCTTCCCGTTGCCTTGTTAGGGGTTTCGTCTAATGAGGCAACCTGAGAAAGTACAAAAAGCTGTTTTCAAACGAGGATTTTCATTTACCGAGAGAAGAGAGTCTTTGTGCCGTGTGAAAAAAAGAAATTGCCCTGTAAACTTAATAACTAGTTGCGCTGTACTCTCAGCATCAACAGCCCGTTCAAGGTCATGCCACTGCATCTCAATTAGATTTATGTCCAGACCTCAACTTGGCCACTCCACCTTCCTTTTTTTTTTTTTCCCTTTCACCATTTATATGTGGTGTTTTTTGGATCATTGTCCTACTTCACAACCCAAGTTTTCCTCTGCTTAAGGTCAGAAACTTCACATTTTCCTTTGGAGCGTCCTGGTAGAGAGGAAAATTTGTGGTTCTATCAGCTGTTGCAAGTCGATCGCAACCCCAGACAATCACATTGCCACCGCCATGTCTGATTGTTGATGTGATGTTCGCTTCCTGTCGGATGTAATCCAGTCTTATCCGTCCACAGAGTATTCTCTCAAAAAAAAAAGTCTCGGAGATCGTGATCCTGTTTGGGAAATGTGAGACGAGTCTTTGTGATCTTTAGGGTGAGCGGCAGTTTTCACTTTGCAACTTTTCAGCGGGTGACATTTTTGCCCAGTCTCCTTTTTCTGTTTTGTTGTTGTTAAATCGTGACCGGGAGCAGCTGATTAGCATCTCAAAAGCTCACATGATACCTAAACTACGACCCCGAATTCCAGAGGCTTTGAAAGACAAGGTTCCCAGACAGAGAGCAGGACCAATGAGCAGAGAGAGAGAAGGAGGAAGTTCAAATCGTTTCTCCAATCGAACAAAGGGTCATAACCCCAACTTCAACGTCTCTCTGCCTGGATTTCTGACCGTACAGCCAGACAGAGATCAGCAGTACTAAGAGGACGTATTACTGTGGCATATTGTCTCTACTGCCTGGATATTGAGCTATTAGCATGTTGTAGCAGTCATGAGATCGTCATACAGCAACAACCTTCAGTCAGAAGCTCCCTCAGGTTCATAGCAAGTCTTGCTACCTACATCAACACCATCCACAACAACTCTTTGAAGACACTTGGACCAGATTTGAATTACGACAACATTTAATTTCCCATTGGGATAAATCAGGTGTTCTTGAAATGAATTGACTGACCTTAACTGAGAGAAGAGAGGTCCAGTTTCTCTAATCTAGGGGTCTGGCATTAATCAGGTCTGGGTGTGGCTACTTAAATTAAACTCCAAAGATCTTTTCAGCTTCATAAATGAAATAATCATTCGAACATTGCATCTTGAATATACTCACTCAGCATGTCTTTGTATGATATTAAAATTAGATTGGTATTTGAAATATTTAATGTGACACACAAAAAAAGCAAAAACGGTCTAAACCTGAAGACTTTTTCATAACAATGTTATTTGATTGTCGGAATAAATTCAATTGATTTAAGTTGACTTTGAACTAAATCACATATAGACTTTATATATATATATATATATATATATATATATATATATATATATATATATATATATATATTTATTTATTTATTTATTTATTTAAACATGTTCTTTGCATTTAAAATACACATCTTTTACTTTTGTTCAAAGACTATATCATTTTTTTTGTTTGTTTATATCTATGTGTTTTACTTTATGACAGCACACAAGGGAAAATAATACGAGTCGGCAAATATAAAGATGTCCTATTTATGATTATCGGAATCGTTTCAAATCGTCCTGATTTGTATCGTTCCCGTTAAACCCTAAAGCGTTTCTGATGGATCCGTAAGTTTAGCCTTTGCATTGTTTGGCACCGCATCAGTTCGCTCGGCTTTCCTGCCACGCGTTTCCCTTCAAAATCACGCAGCCAGCAAAGTGGATACACTGAGGCATAAAATACCATATCTACGCCGATTGAAAGCTACAGGGGGTTAAAAAAAGAGGAGAGGTCTATATTGTTGCCACAGACGGAAAGTTAAAGAAGAAGTTTGGAAACATTTCCCTTCAGACGCGCATACTTACGTGGAACAGTGAGGAACGAGACGCCCTCTGATCCCTGCGAAGGCTCAAAGTTCTTCTCCACTTTCTCTGTTTGAATTAAAAGTGTCGGGTTTGACGACCGGGACTTGGTTATGGCGTGACTTTTCTCGTCGTCAGGCTGTCTTCATCCTCCTCCACGTTTTGTCCGCGGCTCGCTGAAGAATGAATGGCTCGGTCCGCCTCCTGTCTGTCCAGCCAGACTCTGCTGACTGACTGACTGACTGGGTGACCCGGTAGAGCCCTCCCCCCCATCCACCAGCCTCTGGATCCGGATCCCTCGTCAATAGAGGATCTATTTAATGTCGCTACAAGGCGCCGACATAAAATGTTTGTGTTCTTTCAGTTTAACAGGATTCAGTTTTGTTACTTCTGAAAATGGAGGAATAATAACAGAACTAAGTGTTGCTAAAAGGCAGATTTGCGTACTAACTGGTCGTTACATTTACTTGAGTAACGTTTAGGGAAAAAGTATTTTTGAAGTGTATTTTTTTTTACAATGTTGTTCATTTTACTTTTACTCTAGTAATTTTATTATGGAGTATCGTTACTCTGAATTGAGCGTCCAAAGTGTGGCCCGGGGGCCATTTGTGGCCCTTGAAATGATTTTGTTTGGCCCCTGACCACAACTCAGGATTGGTCAAAAAAAAAAAAAAAAAAAAAAAAAAAGGTCAACAATATACAGATTTTTTAAAAGTTGTGTTTATTGTTGAGCAGGTAAAACTGATAAGAAAAATAAATAAATAAATAAATAAATACAAGAAATACATCAATCCACTCATTTTTGCACTTTTTCATTTTTTTATTTTTTATTTTTTGTTACATTTTAGCATTAGATATCCCACTGTGGTAAAATATGACCAATGTATGCTGCTGTAGCCATTTTTGTAAAGCATTTGTCATTAAGAAATTAGTTTCTCTTTAATGAAAGATAACATGTATTGGAGAATAGCAGCAGCGCTTGCACCAGAATAGTCAGATAACAGCTGGTTATAGTTTTGAAGGGTTTCATTTAAGCCCACCATGACTGTCTTTAGTGTAAATTTGTAGAGTTAGCAAGCAGAAAACAAACTGTGAGATTCGTATTTGCATTTTGGGTTGATACATGTCAACTCAGATTCACCTTTAAGTGTAATTTGATGACTGAGTCCATAATCAAATTACAGCTTATATCAACTCACTTTGCTGATTTTTTTTGTTTTGTTTTTTTAAACAGTTGTTCAAAAAAGGTGACTCATCACCAGATTTAGTTTGCGTGTGAAACGAGAAGGCCTTCATGCCGCTCTCTAAATCCATCTTTTAACCTCCTTCCTATTGGGAAGCTAGCAGCTGAGGAACAGCGGCGGCGTTCAGTGCAGATTGTTCACATGCTGAAGGTTCCTTCGACTGACGTCCAACATGTCTGCCAAACTTCGCTTTGTTTCCTCGAGTGTTTATGGCTCCGTCGTCTTCCATCCTCTACTTTGGCCTAATTCAATAGAATTATGTGACGGAAAAATTGGAGGTCGGCACCGGCTCGGGTAATAAGAATGGTGCGAAACAAAAACTTTTGTGCTTCCAGCTACCGTTTACACGGCCGTGAAGGAGAGTTGAGTGGACTATTTTGAGAGTGTTGAGACTAGGAGGGGAGCAACTGGTGCCAGGCCTCCCAGTGCCCTCTTATTCCTGCTTGTCGGTCAGTGGGGTTTGAATGCTGTGTAAACACAAGGGAAGTCTCATGACTCAATCAGGGAGTTTCTGCATAAACAAATGTTGGTATTGTCAGGAACAACAGCCTTGATGTTATCAGAAGTTCCTGGGATCATTGTTACTCCGACTGACCTTCGGCTCGAGAGTCAGAGCGGAACAACAGTGGTCTCCAGTGAAAGTACTTCGGCTCACACAGACGACGAATCAGTCATCTGTGTGAGATCTGAGTGGACTTTGAATCTCTGGGCTGCAGTGATTTACCCAGAATGCCCAGGAAAATGCCTTCTTATTTTCCCTATAGCTGCAGTATGTAACTTTAGTTTAAAAAAAAGACAGAAATTGTTATACATATTTGTTGAAACCGTCACCATGTTGTGACAGTACAGTACGGGACAGATAATCTGTGGGGAAAAAATTGAGTTTGTCCACCTTGCTAACTGGAAGCAACCAATCAGAGGCTGGAGGCGGGTCTTAGCACAGTCAATCGTGCCATGTGCGTGCTGCTAAATTAGGATGGACTGGGATGGTGCAACTCATTACATTTTTTTTCATGTCGATAAAGAAAAAGACAAAACCTTAAAATGTTTCCCAAAAGCAAGTCAGTTCTTTCAAAACTAGAGCACTGGTTTAGAAAAACCATGGCCATTTAAAATTTGTGAGTTTGAAAAAAAAAAACAAACCATAATGTGTCATAAAGGCAGGAAGATTTTATACCGACTGTGAAGCATGGAGACGGAGGAGTAATGACTTGGAAAAGCTGCCAAGATGTTTTTGTCAAACAAATAACACGGTCATGTGTTTTTGCTCATCTGGTGTCTGCATATGCCTGGTGATGAACAGACTGGTGTCTCCTCCCATCCTGACAAGAGACACCTTAAAAAACCCGCCTCCTTCGCCTTTCATTGTCTGCCGTTCTGCGGCGGCTCCTGAACATTCCCAGCTCTTTCTCTCTGGTTGCCCCCAATTGTTGTAAAAGAGCCGTCAAGGACTTCCGTCTTTACGAGGTGCGATGAGCAATCGGATCTCCTTTCAAGGACGGAGGTTCAACACATTCCTGACTGGTCGGTCGGCCTGATTTGAAACTGTTTTCACAGGCAGGGGGCGCAGACAGACGCCATCTTGTTTGGAATTCCAGTCCCTCTTCACCGCCGACCGAGGCCTTCGCTGCGGACATACCAGAAGGGGTTTCAAGGATGGCAGCCACTTGTCCGTCCTTCGCATGGCGTTCTTAAAATATAATCGCTGCTACTCTGTAGCAACTTTTACAGATTTCTGCTGTTTTCAGATCTGAAACAGATCAGATAAAAATAACCTGAGACACGGAAAGCAGTTTTCAACGATGGCATTGCTTAAGCAAAAAACTATCCAAACAAACATAATTTTATGTGAAAAAGCAACTGGCTCCTATTTTTTAGATAGTTGACTTCAATTATCCAAATGTTTTGGTTCCAACCTGGCCTGGTAAAAACCAGTCTCTTCTTCCACGGTTTGCTTCGTACAAGGGATCTATTGAGAAACGATTGCTTGTTTTTACAGCATTTTACCCAATTGCTGCAATAACAGTTTCTACTAAAGAAGCTACCAGCAGAGGGCGCTCGAGGATCAGAACTCGTCCAAAAAGAGAGAGAAATAAACAGCTAGCTGAAGCTAGCATAAGAGCACTTTCGGATGTTTCTTAGAAGAATAAGAACATAGCGATCGCTAACGTTTGGGTGTGTCGCAAGTATGCTGGAGGGTCTTAGCGCTCTCAATCACTCTTGTTTTCACCCTCCCCCTGCTCTTTTTGCCAAGCTACAGCTGGCTCACCAAAGTTAGCACAGCGACCACAGCAGCGGATGAATGCTTTTCCTGAGTTGTTTTTCTACCATGCCATTGTGCAGAGTGATTGACAGCGCTAAGACCCTCCTCCTGGCTCTGATCGGTTGTTTTTGACCAGGAGTGGTAAATTTTTGCAGGTTGTAATTATATCACTTGTAGAAGGTGGAGGAGATTGATTTTTTTTTCCACAGACAAACCATCTCCTTCCATAGCATCATGACATGGTGATAGTTTTAATTGACATGGGATTTCTTTTTTTTTTTGTAAAAGTTTCATACTGCAGCTTTAATGGCAGCAAAAATGGATTAATTGATCACATGAAATTTACCTTTAAGTCTGTATAGGTGTCTTACCCAACGACCTCTTGAGCCAGATTGGGGGCGACTTTAGAGTCAGGCATCGCTGACTCAGCCTGAGAGTCACCGGGCCGCATCAAGTGTGAAAAAAAGAGTTGGGCCATGACACCACCATGGTAATAACACGGGCAGGAACGGCGTAACTCGGCGAGGAGGGGCGAGTCTGCAGACGAGCTGAGAAAGTGTCAGGCTTTGGTTGTACATGGACAGAACGTCTAATTAAATGAAATATTTCCCCATCCTGAAATTCAGTTTTGATTGTAGAGTAAACTAACAGGGGAGGCGGGTGGCAAATTTATAACCTCAGCTACGTACTGAGGACTTTCTCAGAAACATAAAATAATCATGTGGTGTTCTCATATTCAGAAACGAGTAAGCCAAGCGAGAGAGTCTGGAGAGTTTTACAGAAAAAGGAAACAAAAACATTTTACTCCTGAAAAGCATTAAAGAGACGTAGAAAAAACTGAAACTAGAACTGTTTAAAGATTAAGCGAATACATGTGCATGACCATATGGTCTGACTGACTGTCACTAAATAAATAATTCAGCAAATTGTGATCTAAAATCTCAAAAGCCACATTAGGCTTAAAGCTCATTCTGGCCTGAAGAGACTAACAGGGTTTGTAATGTCCCGTTTTCTGTAGAGTTACACGGTTCAAAATGTCAACAAGTCAATAATCAAGAAGTGTTAGAAAGCTGTTTCTTAATCTTAGCTACATTAATGGGATCTAGCTAAGGCCTCTGATTTTGTTACATTAAATTGATCAGATTTTTTTTTTAATTCTCATTTGATAAGATTTTATTTGCTTAGATACACACTGCTCAAAAAAATAAAGGGAACACTCACATAACACATCCTAGATCTGAATGAATGAAATATTCTCATTGAATACTTTGTTCTGTACAAAGTTGAATGTGCTGACAACAAAATCACACAAAAATCATCAATGGAAATCAAATTTATTAACCAATGGAGGCCTGGATTTGGAGCCACACACAAAACTAAAGTGAAATGTTCCCTTTATTTTTTTGAGCAGTATATTTCATTTCTTCTATGATTTTACTGATGCTGCTACATTAGCCACTACTGCCACGGAGAATACCTGCATTTTTTTGTGACATAAAATGGTCAAAAATATATTTGCTAAATTAATTGGAAAATAGATCAAACACTGAAATGAAATAATCTTCATTGGTGTAGACAGAGAATAAGGATAAGATGAAACATGTTCGTATCGTTTTTGGAACATTGCTGTGATGTAGCACATTTTAATAACCTTGTCCTGGAATGTAAAAAAAACAAAAACAATCTTTGGTGGAAAATAATTGTACACAAACAGACACAGTAAAAAAAAAAGTAGACTTTATTCAATTACACAATATAAACAATATATTAATCTGGCCTGCCATATTTGTTTTATTTGTTCATTTTAATTTAATTTCACATCTGAGTTCTGCAAAATGAGAGAAGTTGGGACAACAGCAACACAAACTAAAGGGACAGTACAAAGAAACAAAGCAACATCAAACTTCCCTTATATATACAGATGTATATGTAAAATACATCTTGCAACTAACATAAAAGACTCAGAACACAGGACAAATCATTTCTTTTTACAGCATTTTTTTTTTTAGATTAGGTTAGCTTTAAGGAGCTACTTTAAAATAAGCATTTCAGGTATAAATCACTTCTGTTGACATTCATCCATCAGATAATTAACGGCTGACGGGATCACATTCGTCTGGATCATGAGATCCTTTTAACAAGAGAGGAAACGAGAATGCTTGAATTTATTCATAAAACGTTAGGAGCTATTTTAATGCCATTTTGATCCACAAAAAGAGCATCAAAACATTATTTACTGAACCTTCTGTGTCTAGAAAAAATATTCAAACAAACAAATGTATAAATATAAACTTTTCTCTAGTTTAATGACATTTAAGGTCTTTTTTTCTAATTATGTAATAGAAACACGCTGCAAAATGTGGCCTTAGGCAGAGATGATGCCATCAAAGCCGTATGAATGTTGGTAGTGTTTCTTAATACCAGAATATTATATCCTATATATTATATATATTTTGCTTTGATTAAATTGGAATGTGGCTGCGATCTGCTTTTAATTTCAACGCATTCTACTCCACATAAAATAATAAATTCTGAACATTTTAAAATTTAAACCTGCCGTTTCTGTTCTTTTACTTCTACGACACGTCAGTGGATTTTCTCAAAAGGAGAAAAATGACGTGCAAAAACCAAGCAGAAAGCATCGGAGACTCTCAGACATGTCATGTTGTACGGACATCAGAAATGAAAAAAAAAAAAAAGTTCATAAAAACATTACTAATGTTCCCTGCTGTTAACATTCACAGGTAAAATGAACCAAGTGCAAATAGGATCCTTCATAATGCCTCCATGTTGTCTCCATCTAAGCCCACGGCCCCCAGGCTCCGGTGGGCCCCGGGTCACATTGGGGGTCGTCGTCGGGGTAGTTTATGGGCAGCGCGGTTTTCTGGTGCTCTTGGAGTCTGGTGAGGAGGTAATCCACCACGTCAGGGAACTGGGCCGACACCTCGTTCCTCTCCTCGGGATCTTTTTCCACGTCGAACAGCATGATGGGCTTCAGCGGGCCGAGCTTAGGGACCCCAGAGTCTGACCCGTTGTAGCCGGGTCGGGGGAACCAAACCTCGCAGCCTGGGGAGGTATCGAGGTGGAGGACATGCTAGTAGCAGCTAAACGTGTTATACACTTAAAAAAAAAAACCAAAACTCAATCTTACCAAGTATTTTTGGTCTAGTTTCTACTGCTAACTTCTTATTACACTTGAAATAAGATAAAACTAACGTAAAAGTAACTTTTCAGCAAGAAATAGGTCAATAACAAGTATTTTTTCATAAATATTAGAGAATTATTTACTTAAAACAAGTTCCTTTATGTCACTGAAAGGTTATCTATGAGTCAATTTGATCTTATTTCAAGTGTACTAACTAATTAGGACTAGAAACTAGACCAACAATACTTGGTAACGCATTGTGTTTTAATGTAAGATCCTCTCAATAAGCTTCAGTATTTACACATTTTGTCTAATCGTAGCATCTTAGAAGCAAGTTAGCTTCTATACCCTTCCGACTGTCCTGAAGTTGCTAATAAAGCAAGCTAGCATTAGCTTGACATCTAATATTAGCTATGAAGCTACAGAGCTGGAGGACCTGCCAGGTTGTTACAATGTTTACAACACAAAGTCGTTCACTGTGGAACTTTTTTTGATGTAACGTCATTTGATCTTTACCTACGTTTCACTTTTTAAACACATCGTTTATAAAGACTGATGAGGTGGTCCTGTGCTTATTTTTTCCCCTCTGTAGTTGGTGGTGAAAAAAATAACTGATGTTCGTTGTTCTCCTTGTAAACTGTTTTTTAAGGAGTCAGACGTTTGGACAGTTTCCTTATCAGCAGGTCTGACAAGGTTACAAGATGTTCTCACAGAATGTGACAGAAACCAGATTAGAAAAGACACAATGTAAAAAAAACAACAAACTCCCCAACAAATATATCTCCATTTAACACTGTTTTCTCAGAGTTTCCCATTACAGGTCAGTTAGAATTACCACAAAAGTATTTTTATTTGCTAAATGTCAGAAGAATGAGAAAGAGAGATTTGGTTAAATAAATATTTTCAATAAAAATGTTGAAATGAAATTCCATCGTTTTCCAGAATCCTGCATAGCACAAATCCGGGACAAACTTCCAGAAAACTGGAAAACTGCTGAAACGCTGAGTTCCACCTGAAGTGTTTACTTTGATTGACAGTGACTGGAACATTGATCAACATATGTGCTGCGTATTGATGATGGTATTTGATTAAATGTAATATTTGCTTGTTTTGTATGATGTTACTCTGGTGCAAAGCACTTCGAACTGCCTTGTTGCTGAAATTTGCTGTACAGATAAACTTGACTAGTTTAAAACATATCAGAAAGGAAAATAAGGATCGTTGTGCCAACACTTTCACCCACAAAAGGCCGAGTTTTCTACCAGAAATGAGTGAACATGAAACGTAAATGCCAGTACAGACGCTCTACTTGTGTCCGACTTTCTGCCTTCACTTAGACTAAACGTGTCATTACCGGTGACAAAGAATACTGACCTGGGTATCCAGTCAGCAGCTTCCAGTTTGAGGATCGGATGGCGGCGTGAATGGACACATTGAAGCCGAACTTGGCCCAGCGGTCTTCAGCGACCCCCCGGGCCAGAGTTAACCGACTCTGGTTGCCAGGACCTGCGGGGAGAAGACAACAGAGCTGATACTTCACTTCATCCACCTTCCAAAAACAAAAAGAAAAAAAAACATTCGAAAACGCTGACCCAGAGGATATCAGACCACCGGCAGACACAAAGCCCCTTCTGTGGGTGTCTGTGTTAATCCAGACGGCACGGAAGAACGGCACCGAAGCCGAGCGCATGCCTGAACGTCGCAGGAAAGGAGGGGGGGGGGGGGTGACGAAGAATCAGCAGAGGAAAAGCAAAGTGGTTTAAAACAAACAAAGCTTATTGAAATCCCTCCTGTTTAAAATGATTTGTGTTATTTTTCCACAAAGCTGATGACGTTTCCTGACGTTCCAATGAAATGTCTGTGAAAGATGAATTTTTTCCCAAAATACAACAGGAATATAGTAGAATAGTGCAGTGGGACGGTCTTCTCAGCCTAGCTAGAGCGTAGCGAGATGCTAAGAAACATCTTTTGGTCTTCTGGAGTTCACATCCATCAACGTGTCTTCATTTACCAAAACCAGACCCGTCACAATAACAACGTTTGCTGGACGATAAATTGTCCCAGAAGTTATTGCGATAAACGATATTATTGTTTTGAGACCACTTTCAAGTAATATGATGATAGTGGCATAATAGCACAAGGACACATTCTCAAAGATCAACATGAACACAGGAACTGGAAGACATTTTAAATATTCAACATAAATAAACAAAAAACAAATAAAACAAATTATGAAGTCTCTGTAAACAAAAAGTGTTAGTTGAGACCAGACTGAAAACTTTTGCCGTCCAGTTTAGTTAGAAAAAGAGAAAAAGTATAAATCATGCAAATGTAAATTATTGAACTAATTTCAATTGATCAGTGATTAATTCATTTATTTCTTACTGTGATAGGCCTAACCAAAACTAAAGTTCAGCTGATTTTCCTGATCTTTGCATCCTTTGGGTAACTGTAGTATCAGTCAGGAGAGGGGTACAAAAAAAATCTGCCTTTGATTCACACAGCTGTTAGTGTTCTGTTAAATGACAAATAAGGTGGGTAACATTTTAAAAACAGGGACATCTTGGGTATGTTTCTACGCTCCTCTTCATTGTTTTTAATGTATTTTTGAATTAATGGGTTGGGATTTGTTATCAAAATCAAAGGACACGGACTTGTGAGGCAACAACCCAATCCTCAGCAAGGTTACCCCCCCCCACACACACACACACACACAGACAAAACATCAATAAGCAATTATTTTTAATTGGTAGGCAATCTTTGACGAGAGAAATTGTAATAGGCAGGATTTTCCTCAAACTCGGAGCATTTAAATGTAGAAATCTGACGAATGGCGGTGATGTGGTCGAGTCAGCACCAGTCTTCCACGCCTGCCAAGCACAATGAGTAATTCACCATGAGTGCAGCTCCACAGATACGATGAAAAATTACAGCCGCAGTCACCAGTTGGCAACACTTTCTCCGCTTTCACGAAGCAAAAGTCAATTATTTGTCCTTGTATTGACAATGTCCAGGATTTTCAGGAACCTCCCACAGTGAGCTTTCTCAGCCGACGGGGAAAAAAATATCTCCCAGAAAGGGAGCACACATGTCTGTGATTTCCAAGAGGAGCAAGGGAAACCTGGCCTTGAGAGCATTCCCAGGTTCATGCCGCTGCTGACCCCAACAATGTGCTCCTGATTAGGCAGATTTGCAAGTGATCTCAGCCTCGCGGCGCTGAAAGAGCAAAGAAAAAAAAAGAAAAAAGAAAGTTCTTCCTCGCGTTCTTTGCGTATGGACAACGCCGCAACCCACGCGAAGCCCGTCCACCGCAGTAACATGACTCGAGAGTCAAAACATTTCCGATCTCAGCGTTTCTGAACCACATGATAAAAGCTACGACATTCAGCTCTTCACTCTTCGTTGCGCAAGTGACATGCGGGCATCTTAATGGCTCTCGCATGCATTCAGCCGGGCTGCTCAACGGGGAGAGGCCTGCGAACTAAACAGGCGCTGTTGCACAACGGAGTGGTATGTGCAGTTCCTTACAGAAGTATTCATAAGCCTTCAGTTTTGTTTTCAACCACAAACTTTAATGTATTTTTATTAGGATTTTAGGTGGCAGATAGACAGAAACAAGCCCATAATTTTAAAACACAAAAACGAAGAGTAAATCCAGCTGTGAAGGCCTCAGAAGTTTCCTGGAGAACATTAGTGAACAATAAGCTAAACGGAGCTGGTGCTGCGTTCAATTCCCACTGCCCAGTTGGAAAAAACAACTGGAATGCCACCCAAAGTTGGACCCCTAACTGGACCCTATTTAAGGCCGACTTTAGGGTTCAATATGGCCGCTTCTCGCTTCAATAGTAATATGTGTTGGAGACATGTTTATTTTACAAGACACACTCATAATAGTGCGTGTAAAGTCAATGTCACCATAATATCCGGACCATTAAACGCACCTGAATATGAGCTACACCATCAGTAAAAGTTCTGTCCAAATTTGAACTGTGAAATTGTAGCAAAGCTTGAACAATGATGATCAAAGACTCTCTATATCTGAGCTGGGGTTTCTGCTGGTTTAACCAACTCAAATTTAAGACCTTTTTAAGACCATTATGAATGAAATTTAAGACCTGCGTCACGACAAGCGTACAAAGGAAAACTGCAGAGAAGCAAATTGTATCAGTTGGCAACAGAAGTGAGCAAACCAAATCCTGCTGATAAACTTTGCACTTGCCCATAATGGATGTAAAAAGGTGAGCTAATTAGCCCCTAAGGTATATTAGCAACTAACTACTGGTAGCCACAGCCGGAGTGAACGCAGGATCAAAGTTTTGAGTAACAGTAAAGTTATGCAAGAAAAAAGGAAACTACATAGAATATATCCAATTAAATAGTCCTGCCACAACAAAATTTAAGACCTGTGAATACCATAATTAATGCCAACTTATTGTTTTTCAATGGATTTAAGACATTTTAAGGCTTGAATTTAAGACTCTTTCAGGGTCAGCTGACACAATGTAAGCAAACTGAGCTTGAGCTATTTTGGAAAAAAAAAAAAAAAGATGAGCACGTCAAAACGATCGTCTCCAGATGTGAAAAACTGGTAGAACCCAAACACTTGCGCCTGTGGCTGCAGTGAGACGGTTCTGGAAAGTATCGACACAGGAGGACTGAACAGAAATGCACTCCATCCTACTGAGATTTTTGTTTCTCAAAGTATCTGAAGCCCATTTATCATTTCCTTCCACTTCACAGCGATGCAGACCGACTTTTCTGTTGGACTGTCACATACCGTTCCAATAAAATACATTAGACCTCGAGACAAAATTCAAGAGGAATAAACACTTCTTTTTGTGTGCAAGCAGGTGGGAACATAAATTATGTGAGCTTTACTGGTTTTGATTTGTTTCCTGGTGCTTGAGCTTTCGCTAATTTAAGGAATTTGGGCCTCCAACGGTTTTCCCCACATGTCCACGTGTTAAAATCATTCCACGGATGGGCTTGGGAAGACGATACGCTTTTCTAGACCCACGGCAGACGCTCTGCGAGAGGAGGAGCGAGTAGAGCGAGGAATATTTTGAATCAGAGAAACAGCTAGAGGGGAAAAAGCTGAAGAGCTTTGTAGGGAAATCTGGGGGTGTTACAAGTCTTGGGTCAAGTCCAAGACTTCTCTCCCCACACCACCTCCTTTGTGCCTCTCCCAACAATTGAGAGCGTCGGGGACCCCTCTGTGACACATTTAGTCGACATCCCCTCTGCGAGAGCAACAGGAAAAGGAATTTTTTTCAAAGCCAACTTGAAAGGAGGAAAGTATGTTGGGGGGGGGGGGCAGAAAAAAATAGAACCCTTTTCATGAATTAAACCCAAAAAAAACCCCCAAAAGAATGACAAGAGACTGAGAGGAAAAAGGGGAAGGAACTCAAAGTGAGAAGCAGCCTCAATAGGAGAGGAATCCCAAAACCAGGAATGCTAAGAAAGGGAGGCTTGTTGTCGGTTTGGTGGCTGACAAAGATTTCAACATGAAACACGATGGCGTAAGCTTGTAAAGCTGTAGTGTTGCTCTTCGCTGCCTCAGTGATTTATATAGTAATGGTCACCAGTAAACTTTGAGGAGAATCCCAGGCACCATGGGATTTGGCTCCATAAAACGGAGCCGTCAGCAGCCGGACTTTCAACATTTTGTTCAGCCGAACTCTGGTTAATTACCGTATACGCTTGCTTTTGTAGGTTCGGCCGATTCGAGAGGTCAGGAGTTCAAGCTTTCCGACCAAATCTTTGGAGATTGTCAGTCCAGAACGCAACAGAAAAAAAAATCTCTTTTACATGTAAAGATCTGAAAAGTTTTGGAAGCAAGTACAATTTGAAAACAAGTTTTAAGCAGGTGTTAAACATACTTTTGATTAAAAAGTTATTTTTATTGGGCTGATGTAATATTCAAATTTTTAATGTCTCCTTTTCATTACCTGCAAGTGGAAAATAAAGAGAAATAAAGGTGTTAAAACATCAGTTTTGTCTAATTAATCTATATATATTGTGATGGAGTTACTGAAATAAATTGACTTTTCAATAATCATCTAATTTATTGAATATTGAATGGGTGTGGAGTGGCAGAATCATGCTGTGGGGGTGGGGGACACTTTTCTTCCTTAGGAACAGTGAAGCCAGTCAAAGTTAATGGAAAGTAGAGTGTAGAAACACGAGAGCCACAGGTATAATTGAATGATATTGAAATTGATATTGTTCAGACATGAAAACCTTTGGCACTATAACTTTCTTCATCGGTAAAGTCAAGGAAAACTCTGTTGCTAAGCTACTAGATTTGCAACCTTCCAACCCTACTTTCCATAAAGGCCCAAACAAATGTTCTCGCTAATCCCTTGTTTTCCACAAGCCGCTCGAAAACAGCCTCGTGTCAAAACAGCTCGGCGAGATATATTGGTGTGGGTGTGTTGTTCAAATTACAATCCGCAACGCAGAGCTGAGGTCACAGGAAGAGACTCACCACCACATATTAAAAACACTGCGCTCTGGTTCATAAAGCTGTCACAAAGGATGTTACAATGATTGCAAGTTAAGGGCTAAAACCATGGGACTCATACCGTTAAGCAATGCACAAACCATCACCATCTACTTCCTGTACCCGTGGGAGCCTGTTCCAGAGGCCAGCGTGTGGAATGCCGAGGTGGGGTACACCCTGGATGTGTCTGCTACATCTTCACCTCAATTAGCTTCGCCAGCGTGCAACATTCATTTTGGATAAACGAGGAAAACATCTTTAATGAGGCAACTAACTGAAGCCCAACTAGCAGAGGGGCTTCAGTTTGACTAGCTCGCTATTAGCTTTCCTCAAGGCTCCCACATTCCAGAATGTTCGGTTGCCTCATGTCAGCTAGTAGCTAGCTACAGCTAGTAGGTAGTAGCAAAACTGATTTTGTAGTTCACATCTGTTCCTCCACTGACCAATTACACCCCTACTGTGGCACATCAGATTTCAGAATAACAAAAAAGGTAATAAAGAAAAAAAGCATGGTATTTTTAAATGCCGAAGGTCCAGTCTTCACCTCAAAGTCAGAAATAGCTGCCACAGACCAGAGTCCCATTAAGCCCTCCGAGATGGAGGTGGTGGTTGGGTTCACAAATTATTAAGTGGTTAAGGCAGGAGTCCACCCCTCTGTGTCTCCAGTGTGTCCTCAGTCACATGACCCTCTTCCAGGAATCCTCCCTACAATCAGAGGTTAAACAACGCATGATACACCCAGCTCTAAAAACTAGCATTCAGCACTGCTGGCTGATAACAATGACTAATCACAACTTCAGTAACGTTATGACTGAATAGCAACAAGAAGAGGCTCTAACAAAGCGTGAAGATGAAACATGTATCTCTTTCAAATAATCGTTTTTCTCATAAACAAGAACAAGACATCCTCTGATAGTGAACCAGATGCAGAAGGATTTAGTTTTCGTCACAAAGTCACAAACTTCTGTGTATTTCACTTGGACCTTATGTAACAGACGGAGGACAAGAATACACGGTTTTCAAACATTGTTTCTTTGCAAAAAAAAAAAAAAATCTGAACAGCGGGGCAAGCATTTGTAGTCAATACTGAGCTGTGAAGTAACTGTGGGTCGTTCGGCTTCTTCTTGGAGTAACTGCGACGTTTTTTTTTATGGCAACCTAAAGCTACTGATGTTGCGGGAATCTTAAGAAAAACTTGCACATTTTTTAAAGCTTCATTTATGCTATTACGTAGTCTCACAACAAAAGTTGAAATTGCTGCACATTACCTTCCCCCCAAAAAAGACAGGATTTTAACATAGTTAATATGTAAAGTACAAATAACATTCTAAGTACCTTTTTGAAGTAGCACCTTAAAAGAAATAAAACCATCTCCTGAGGAGTTTGTCAAAGTACCAAAGAAATATTCCATATTTATATTCATGGATGTTAGTATGAACCAGTATATAACACAGTACAAGCAAATCCTATAGAACTTCTCAAAATAGTTGATGCAAAAAAAAAAAAAAAGCAAAGGTAACCATTTAGCATCACACATGCTTTCATCTTGCAGGTTTGGTTTTCAAGAGTCGCCGTGAAACAGGAAGTTAAATGAAAAGGGGGCAGTAACACTTTATCTGAAGGGGTCTTCATGAATGTTTGACTGTTTGGTAAATAATTCCACTTTTAATACACGTTTGCATTAAAAGTTGCATTGCAAGTGCATTGAAAGTGTCAACTTAGCATTATTTGCTAAATAATTACGTGTTTATGCAAAGTTGCAGTAAAACTTACATTAACAGTTCATTAATAGAATCAACTTTGCATTAAAAGTCCCAAATGACACTTCGTGACAACAGTCGTAAACATTCACAAAGACTCCTTCATGTTCATGACGAGTGTCGTGTCAGGTTTATGCACATCCAGTCAAATAAAGTGTCACCAAGGGGGCTAATGGCATTGGTCAAAATTCAGCTGAGTTGCAGTGATTGGTCAGAAAAGAAGAAAATACAGCAGACATTAAGGTATATGACTGGTCAGATTTGCGGAAACGTGCGATGACTGGTAAAAACAGCAAGTCAACGCAGAATTTGCGAACGATGAGTGAATTTGTGTTAATATTTGCGATCGCAACATTGCAACTTCCCGTAGGAGATTCATCCTTATTGAAACCTCACAACTTTATTCCTGTGAAAAACCAGGACTCTACTGTATCATTCTGCCCAACTTTTCCTGGTCTTTTCTTAAATACTGAAGTTTTCTTTCTTGTTGTACTGTGACAAAAATACAGTCCACAAACACACCGAACATCCTCTAATCTACAAACAAGCTTAGGGCAAACATATTTTTGTGCACTGGAAAAAGGATTTGTCTAATATTACACAACGACATGCTTTGGGATCTGCTGCGCAAATCCAAAACTCAAACAAAGTTCCTTTGATATTCCTGCCCATGCTGGGAGGAAAGAAAACAGCAGATGTACACCGGCGGACGAGGAGAAACACGCATCCCGCACAGCGCGAACATGGGAGGAGAAAAGACGCGACAGGAGGTTTCCATCTTCTCGGCTTTATCAAGCCGTTGGCTGTCGCCCGGAGATGAATCACGACTTGGACAGCTCGAAACGGACCAGCGAAGTATTCTCCCACAGTTCGGGAATGCTCATGGTAGGTAAATTAGAGGCAGTAAATTTCGGTACTCCACGGAATCCAGAAACCTGACGAAACCTAGTCAAGCGGCGGGATTTACAGCGCAGCAGGGATATATTCTTTAGAATCATGATACCCGTCATATTCACTGTGATGTAGATCGCCGCTGGGCTGTTTTTACAGCCGCATGAGAACAAACCAGTTGTTTAAAGATGATTTTTCATGGGTACATTGCAATTAGACTCCAAAGAAAACTTGGTAGTTAGGAATTTGTGAAGGGCTATGAATAAATAATCTGGTTATCAAACGCAGAATAGCTCATGTCTCAAAATTGCTCTTTTTTTAACCTAAATTATCCCACTTTTAAAAAATTTTATTAAAAAAAAAACATTACCTCAATTAATTTATATCCTATGTGTATTTTGCAGCAAACTGTGCATTACTGTTAAGTACAACATAACCTCAACCCTTCATTTTCCCATATAAAAATAAGAAATCATCAATCAGCACACAGACACACGTAAATGTCTAATTTTGTAACTGCATAAGCTGTGGGGTTTAGCTAGCATTTAGCTTTTTCTTTTTCTACTGTTGATTTTAGACAAGACAAGGTCCAATTTTAGGGTGTCTTAATATAGCAAGTCAAGTACTAAATTTCATTTATATAAGCTTTAAATCATAATCTACCCAAATGTTAATCGCTTTGGAAAGTTTGGCTAATGCTACTTTAATCATTTCTACAGTGGACAAAGACAACTCTACGGTCTTTATGACTTAACATTACCTTTGACTGGAGTGTGGCAAATTTGAATAAAAATGTAGGCAATCATGGGAACACTGTTCTCATTCAACAAATTGTTTTTTTTTTTTTTTTGCTGAGTTTTTCACATCCCTGAGGCTTGCTAGGCTAGCATGCCTGGAGCTATTACCGTGTTTCCCCGAAAGTAAGACAGTGTCTTACTTTCTTTTTATCCCCAAAAGCCCCACTATGTCTTACTTTCGGGGTATGTCTTATATTGGAAAAAAATTGTCGAATTTTTTGTTTTAACCATAAAATTAACATTTATTAACAACCTGAACAGTATTGTATTCACCACAAAACAGTTGCAGAGGACGGCGCGGTGACGTATAGAGAGGGGGACGGCGCGGTTGACGTATGGAGAGGGGGACGGCGCAGGCGTGGGCAGGAGGCGGCGCGCAGCTAGATGAGAGGTGTTTCCCCGAAAGTAAGACATATGTCTTACTTTCGGGGTACGGCTTATATTAGCCGACCCCCCTGAAACCCCCGAGACGTCTTACAATGGGGGGTGTCTTACTATCGGGGAAACACGGTAGCATGTACCTGCTAATACAAAACTACTCTCATTATAAGGTTGTTGATCTCACATTAGGCCTCAGCTACTCTATGATTACGATTTTAAAACATTTTTTCCCTTTGTTGTGAAAAATATTTGCACAATCAATTAAAAAACATGACAAAGTAATACCTGCGATACGACAGCAGGAGGCGATAAAATCAACGACGTCAAAACAACAAAGACCTGAGCGACTAAAGCAGCGCTAGGCTGCAGCTTGTGTTTAGCAAGATGTTTACCCTTTCCTCAAATTCATGAACTCTTTTAGCTTAGAATTAAAGTTTAAAGGGAAAAAACAAAAGAAGTCTGTGGAAAAAATCTGTTTATTGCTTCGTAATTGTTGTGGCTTCTAGCAGGGAAAGTACTTGTGTGCAAGTAGGAAAATGGGACCCTTATGTCAATGTTTCCAATAATCGATATATTCAGCATAGGTGTGCACAACACGTACTTTGTTTTTTAAATCTCCCCTTAGGGAACATTTTTCTCAGCTCTGCAAAAATAATATCTTTGTTGAAAGAGGATCAGGGCTTCTATAAACCCACAAAGACCTGAATTTTTTAAATTCATACTTTGCATTTTTAAGTTGCCCACAGTATTAAGGTTGTTTTTTTTAACGCTGTTCAGGTAAGGCAGGTGTTTTTAATCCCCTTAACTCAAGACAATTAGAAGATTGGAGAAAACGAACAATCAAGGAGCCAAGACCAAGTGCTTCCCTACTGGCCAAAGAGGGATGTTAAAATAAAATGGAAAAGAAAGTTGACTTTGTCATTCTTAAATGTATGGATTTGTTTTTTTTTTGTTTTGTTTTTTTCAGACCAAAAAAAATGAATAACAGTCCGTTCAGACAATGGGTCCTCATAATTGGTCCGGACGGAAGAAGGAACTTACATGGAGCGAGGTCAGAATACAAAGGGTCGATGTTGTGCAGCAGCTCCTGTCTGGGCGAGGCGAAGCCTTTGCTGCAAAAAAAAAAAAAGGAAAGAAAAAAGAAAAGGGGGGCGTTACTGTTGAACACATGGACACACGCACACACACACACACACACACACAGAGGGATGGTGACGTCTGACTCATGCACAGTGAAAACCCCGCTGGGATCTGTAAATGTGAACCAGCTGGCTGCCGTTTGCCAGCCTCTGACCGCAGTCCACCGCCGAGAAAACGCTCCCCTCGCGTTCACCACACGCTCTGATAACACAACTAAAATAACTCTGGCTCTTCTGCTGCCTGCTGCTCGGTTCCTGTCCTGCCGTTAGCCGACAGGTCGGCCTCCTGGAGGCGAGTGGAGATGTACGGCGTTGTCGTGGCAGTGTGCTGATTCGGTCCATCAGAGACCCAATAAATGATCAGGACTGCATGTCAGTTAGCATAACTATTTGTCCTGTTTTTTCTCTCTCAGTTTTTTACTTTTATTGTCTGTTCGAAATAAATCAATAACAATACATATCGTGAAGGACACATGATCAACATAGATAAATAATACATCTGGAAGAATATTGAATAATTTTATTGAACTCCGATTCTGGGAGATGTGGGCAGAGGAAAGGCTTTAGTTCATCAACCTCTCAAAACTAGCTAAGCACGGCTGGTGGCATCAACTAACTCACTCACTCACTCTTTGGTTACCTAGCAACAATCTGTTGATTGACTAGCGCAGCAGCAGGTTCATGTTTCCCCATCGCAGCTCATAACCGTTTAAAAATAAACGACAACGATGTGGATGAAACAGGAAAGGCCACGCACCAATTTGGCAGAATTTCAGACATTTAAAACAAAATCATCGATGTCGACTGATTTGAAAGTCTTATATCACGATATGTTTCTCAGCCCTAAAATAGGCCGAGGGCAAACGCAGCTCCTTGAAATGAAAAGGGTCGCTAATGTCTGGTTTGGAGCAAAAACAAGGGAATTTTGAAAACGGGGGCAAATACTTTTTCACAGGGCTGCAGCGTGTCGGTCAGACGGGACTCGCTGACAGTTTGCCAAACTCACACGGAAAGTACGTCTGTGGTCTGCGAGCGGTCGCAGGTGACCCCTCCGCACTGTAATCGCTCCTTTACAAAGTTCCATAAAACACGGGGGGAAAAACCCATCCAGCTACGAAAGTAATTCAATCGATTAGCTCTGTTGACACGGAGTCCGCATGGACAGAGGGGCAGCACCTGATGGTCTTCCACACGTTGAAGCCGTCCAGAGGCTTTGTGCCGCCAGTGCTGCCTCCCGCCAGGCCGACCAGGGTGGGCAGCCAGTCAGAGATGTGGATGAGCTCCCGGCTGACGGTTCCGGGTTTTTCCAGCAGCGGGCCAGCAACAAACCCCACTGCCCGCACGCCCCCCTCCCACAGCGACAGCTTCCTCCCACGCAGCGGCCAGTTGCTGCCAGCGTACACCGTCTGGCCTCCGTTATCTGGCGGAGAAAAATAGAGAAATCTGGTCAAAAGAAAAGCAGATTTCAGCTTCGAAGGCTAAACAAAAGTCTTCACACCTCTTTAAGTTTTTATGTTGTGCTAAAAACCACACAGTTGGATGCGTTTTATTAGTATTTTTTTTGGTTTTTATTGTGAAGTTGAAAAAATGGAAATTATCTCACTTCAATTTATCACAATTAATTGATTTATGCTACCTTTTATATTCTTGATTTTATGTTTGGGTCTTTGTGACGCATTTGTGATTTTAATGTCCGTAATGTCGCTATATAGACAAATTTTACTTACTCACTCACATGCTGATTCTGATTTTGACGATACTGATGGTTTTTTTTATATTTATTTTGTAGCACACAGGTCGTCATCATCCCATTACGTGGGTCTGGTATAAACACGCTTCCCCAGCCAGGGATCCCCTTTCAGTAGCAGGGTGCCATGCAAGTCCAGGAAGTAGCCTGTGTCAAACTGTTCTGGAAAATCTCGCTCCTTAATGCCTTTCCAAGCTGCTCTGGCGCTCTGCGGACCTGTTCGCTCTTTTCCTCCGCGCCGGTTTGGCCGCGGCTCTCCCTCGCCCAGAGAGGCAGACGTCTTACAGTAAAACGGCAGAGCGAGTTCAGGGCTCATTTACTTCCTGTTAGTCATGACACGCAGAAGCCAAGCACAACAGCGCGACCGGGGAGACGGATAAAACTTTTCACCGGGTGAGAGGGGAAGTGTTTCATGAAATATAAAAGGTTGCATCACTGATTATCCACACACTGCTACGTGTGTTTGTTTTTTTTTGACTGTAAGCATTTGCAGTGTTTCCGACCAGCAGTGAGTCGCTGCTGCTGTCAGAGCCAACCATATGCGTGGAAGAAACAATTAAACGGGACCACCTACTGCATCCAACCTCACGTTTTCACTATCAAAGCATTGTTCCTGTTTTCTAATTAGCCATTAAAAAGCATGAACGCCACTAAAAATAACCCTCAAAGTGGTTGCCTACTTCAGATGCTAACCATTAGATGTTCCACATGTGGAAAATTGCGAGCGGCTACATGTTTGGATGACCAGATGATGTTCTCTCATAAATTTCTTTCAGATGGAGAACTGTCAAAAGGCCAGAGACTTTGACTGGCCCCAAGAAGCGCAGCGACATGCTGCCCTCTAGTGGAACACCAGGGTATTAAAGATTAGAACAGGTTAAGACAGAGGTTCCCAAACTGTGGGGCGCACTCCCTAGGGGGGGCGCTGTGTCATTGCAGGGGGGGCGCGGGAAGCCGTCTGGATGAGAAACAAATAAAATATGAATCTGTATGCGCTGGGGTTTTACCTTAGAATGGCCAACTCTCTGTTATTCCTGTCAATTTGATACAGTAGAGGCTTCCACACTTCCCATATTTGTGTCCTCTGTCACTTTTATCAGCAGTTAAAACTGTTTAATCCGTTGTTAACATGTTGTAACCTGTTTTTCCGGAAAATGTTTGGAAACCACTGGGGGGGCGCAGAAGAAAAAGTTTGGGAACCACTGGGTTAAGATCAGCTTGATTTTTGTTCTTTTTTTTGGCAGACATGCAAATATTTTAGTCTCTAGAAGGGAAAAACCGGTCTATCTATCTATCTATCCATCTATTCTACTACTTTTCTAAAGTAGATATTTGTCTAAAATTTGTCTTCTTTTTTTTTTCAATAATCGTGCAATATTTGCGAGTTTTATTTGACTGTCCTGGGGGCAAAATGGCTCTTTAGGTTGTAAAGGTTACAGATAGTTATGTTATGCAACTCTACGACAGTGAAGTAAAAGTAAAATAATGCTGTTTTTGTTGTTTGTTTTAACAGATAATTACTAGAAAGTGTGCTGTGTATTTGTGTTTGGTTCTGTGGATTAGCGTGTGGTTGTGTACCTGTGGAGAACACGAGGACCGTGTTGTCCCAAAGTCCTTCCTGCTGCAAAGCCAGGCTGATGTTGCCCACGGCCTCGTCCATGGCCGACACCATGCCGGCGTACAGCCTGCGATGACGGTCCTCAATGAAACTGTAGGGGGCCAAGTAACGCTCCGGTACCTGCAGGGGTGAATGAACCGCCTGCAGCGCCACGTACAGGAACAGTGGCTGAGACAACAGAGGGGGGGGGGGGGGGGGGAAGAATATTTCATATGCAAGGCAGGGAAACTAAATAATAAAAAAAAGAGGTGTGTGTGTGTGCGCATCACCTTGCTGGAGTTGTGTTTCTTGATGACACTGACAGCTCTCTGACTGAACAGCTCAGTGGAATAGTCTCCTTTATACGCGGCGGCCACCTCCTCTCCGTCCCTGAGGTCCAGCGCGCAGCGCGTCAGATTCAGAGGAGCGATGTCATAGCAACGCTCGTGAGTGAAGTAGTCCTCACTTCCCGTCAGGTAACCTGCGACGCAAAGGTTACGACTTCAAACCCGCGGCCATTAAACTTTTTTCTTCCCCCCTCAAAATCACTTCCTTACTAGTATTTGTGTTACAATATCATCATATTGTGCTATAAATGTTTACAATGATTCGAGGAATTTTGCAGTTTGCGGAGATATAGCGAGCGGAGTGTTTAGTCGACTGTTATATCCACACCGACCACTAGATGTCAGTGACACACAAACCCTTAGAAGGCAGCGCATGTTTTGGATGGGTCCCCTGGTTCTGCACACCTGAATCCAATTATGACTTGTTACCAGGCCTCAGAAGAGCTTTGTATATTTCTGGTTTTTCTTTTTTCTTTTAGGCTTCATAATGTTTGATAACAAAAATTAAAACTTCTCAATGTTTGACATTGTCTAGCAAAAATGTTTTTACATCAGGCTACAATAAAATGTTCAGTTCCAATGGTATCGATGACATCAGCAGTGATGTGAAATCGGTGCTTCGCTAATCCTCCTGGAATCAGTTCTGATTAAACATTTCCTAACAGCACCAGATCCGATCTTTATTCAAAATAATCACTGTGTCCATGTTGTTTTCTTTGTCATTCTAGACCAGTGGTTCTTAACCTTTTTTGAGGTACCGAACCCACCAGTTTCATATGCACATTCACTGAACCCATTTGTAGTGATAAATAAAATATGATCCCCTCTACCCCCCAAATTCAAGACATTGGGGTGCCCCAACTAGAGTCTAGTTGGGTAACCCCATGATCACCAAGTCTTCTAAAGGTAGAGTCTCTGAGAACAGTTCTTCAAAATATAGTCAGTGTTTTCAGCAAAGTTGAGCTGACTGTCCAGGAACGACCCAAATTTGCCACAGTTTCAACAGGTTGGCCATCAAGAGAAACTGGAACCACTTTAATGTCTTGTTTAGATCATTTAATTAGCTCTACATTCTTAAGAGAATGAAAAATTTATAATAAATAATAAAGACTTTGCGGTATTCTGATTTAGTCATGTAATTATATTAGTTGTGTTACCACCCCCACGCCACTAGAGGCAGTACCAACTCCGAAAAGATGCGACTAAGGAGCAGATTTAGAAGTACACCGAAAGCTACAGAATAGACCCTTTTCACCATAGACATAATATAAGCATAGACGCCTCATGGACCGCTCCGGCGCAGGAAATACGGCGGCCATCTTGGAGCGGTATACCCTCCTACTTTGCTCAATCAAAACAGCAGAAGATGCCTCAGCACTGAGGGATATTGTTGTTCGGATCGATGGATTACTGATGCGAGGGCTCCACAGACAACATTTCACAAGTAAGATGGACATATTATTGTGTATATATTGTGATTAGAATATTACTTTACTGCATTTATGTCCACCGGCGAGTAGGGCTGTTTTAAACGAATATTTTAGTAATCGAGTAATCTATCGATTATTCTTACGATTAATCGAGTAATCGGATAAAAAAAATTATAAAATGAAATATTGGTAAATCTGGCATAATACCGGTGTTACTATCAGATATCAATCTCAGTCCAATTTTTCATATTTGAGCATCCCTAACAGTTGCTTTTTTGTAGTTTAGAAAACTAACCTGTAACAATAATAGCTCACTTTCTAAGTTAACCTGAAGAAAAGTTATAGAAAAATCTGAAATTATATTGAATTTAATAACAAAGAGGCAGGCTCACAAATATGCTTCTAAAAAATGTCTACAATCCAGCTTTTAGTTTATGTATTCATCTTCAGTGAGTTTAATAGATTAATTAAACTCACCTTGCCACCTAACCTGTCACGCTTTGGGTTTGAAAATACGGGAAATGCCGCCTGGAGTGGGAGGAGAGGGCGAATGAAGGAACGTAAGATGGGGTGGAGGGGAGGAAATAGACCAGCGGACTGACGAACCGTTAGACCGGGGGACGAACACGGGGAAGCAATACAGGATATTTACGACACCTTCACTGGTCACACTAAGAAACTCATCTACCAGCCATGTACGATGCGCTCCGCCACCCGTTTCTTCAGACCGGGATATAAAATTTATTGTGCGGTTCGTCGGTAAAGCTACATTTACACGGTAAGCATCAGCTACTCAGCCGCCCGCCCTGTTCAGTCTATCCGCTCACCTCAGCGCTCTTCCCGCCGTTCGCTTTCAACCAGCAGCCCCGGAGGAGAAATGCTGCCGTACTCCAGGCATTCCCCCAGTCATTTTAAGGATGCTTATTGGTTCCCCAAAAACGATAAAAAGTCGGGCATTATCATCAATCAATAAAATCCCCACGGGCCAATCTTGAAGATTGGACTTTATGCCGCTGAGACCATAGACATAATATATCCACAATCTTCCTCAGGGTCCGGTCACCTCTTCTCGTTGTGCAGCGTTTTCTGCCACACTTTTTCCTTCCTACTGACTTCCCACTGAGGTGCCTTGATATAACACTCTGCAAACAGCCGATTCGTTCAGAAATTTCTTTCTGTTTCTCACCCTCTTGCTTGAGGATGTCAGTGATGGCCTTCTGGACAGCAGTCAGGTCAGCAATCTGACCCATGATTGCGGTTTTGAGTAATGAACCAGGCTGGGAGTTTTTAAAGGCCTCAGGAATCTTTTTCAGGTGTTTAGAGTTACTTTGTTGATTCAGATGATTATTTTTATTGCTCGTTCAGAGAACCTTTTCATAATATTCTAATTTTTTGAGACAGGGATTTTGGGTTTTCATGAGCTGTTTGCCAAAATCATCAAAATTAAAACAATAAAAGACCTGAAATATTTCAGTTGGTGTGCAATGAATCTAAAATATATGACAATTTAATTTTTATCATGACATTATGGAAAATAATGAACTTTATCACAATATTCTAATTTTATGACCAGCACCTGTACATATATATATATATATAAATATCTAAATCTCTCTTTCTATATATATGTCTCTATATATATGTCTCTCTCTCTCTCTCTCTCTATATATATATATATATATATATATATATATATATATATGAAATAGACAACTTTATCGTTACTTACTATGTACACCGGAACTAAGGATACACAGCTTCGAGCCAAAACGGAGGTTGTGTGACGTCATGTGAAAAGGGTCTATTTGGTAAAAATGATGAGTTTTGCTGAAGTAATTAAAGACACAAGTTCAAATCCATGCTGAGAGTGAAACTCCTTCAATCAGTGCTCCTCCGCAGCTCTGATTGGCTCAGCCATGCAACATGATCCTCTGCAGCAAGTGATGGCAAAACGGGGCGTCATCACGACTGTGTCTTTACCTCCGCGGCAGAGGCTCCGCCGAACCCCTGAGACCGACTCATCGAACCCAGGTTAAGAACCACTGGTCTAGACAATATACTTATTTCTGTAACAAACAGTTTTAGATCCTTTAATACAAAGGTACAGCCTAAGTCACACACTTGAGTCTCAGAATAACCCCCATTTGTTACCCATATGCTACTGCACAACCAATATACAATGCATTTGTAATTGTTTTTGTCTTCGATGCAAGCTGGGAAAGTATTTCCACCATTTGAATCAACAGGAAAGTGGACACATCTCAAACCATAAGGACACTGAATAATTGTTGGGGTTTTTTTTTATCATCCTCTCTGATTTTGAAAACCGGCTGACAATTTTAACATCTTTGTGTATGAACCATAAGCAAAGAATCCCAATCTTCCCCATCACCAGCCATGGGCCAGCTCCTTTGAGAGATATGTGTCGAAAAAAGGTAAAAGTGAGACTTACAACTGTTTCCAGCTTCCTTTTACACAATTGTCGTGTAGGTCCCCTCACATAAAGTGTGCAATTACAAATTTTTAAGAGGTCTGTCTCAACCATGTTGAATTCCAAGTACAAAGGATCTGACCGGAGTGCTTTAAAACCCTGGGTTAGCATGCTAGTTTGTTCAATCACTGCTTTCTGATGCCATTGCTTCTCTCACTGGACAATTGTCCCATAAATATTTTTCCGCCATGAACTGGACCCTGCTTTTTTTTCTTTTATTTCTTCAATTCATACATGAAAGCTGATATAAAAATATTAAATATTGTCTTTATTCCGTAAAAATCCCATGTAGGATTTCTATTATTTAATACAAACCAAAGTATGTGTCAAAGCCGCGGCGTGTGGGCAGGCAGTCCTTCTTGTACATGCCCAGGTGCCACTTGCCCACCATGTGCGTGCCATAGCCAGCCTCCTTCAGCAGCTGTGGCAGCAGTTTCTCATCCAGAGGGACACAATATGGCTGGCAGGGCCAGATGATCTGGTGCTGCATGCCTGTGTGGATCTGAGGGGGTTGAAGGTAACCGGACTGTTAGGAAACGGATGGAAAAAGTGGAAAAGACTACTTGCAAAACTAGCAAAGAGGGAACTGGCAGCCTGTTGTAGAAATGAAGCAAAAAAAAAAAAAAAAAGTTGCAAAATGAATGTCAACATTGCTTCCTTTCCTTAAACTACATCTATAACTCTTGCATCTCGACTTAAGCACTTTAATCATTTTTTTCTACTTGGATGGTTAAAATGACAGTAAAGGCAACACTTCCTCATACATATATATTTTTAAATTACTCTGACTATTTCAACACCAGAAACATAAAACTTAAAAACTCAGTTTAAGTTTATATTTTACAATAACATACAGTGTTTTCTTTTGAGTAGGTCAAAAATTCAGCATGTTTAAATTTAGGGTTTTATTTGGTAAATGTCGAGCAAAAAAAAAAAAATTCATTTTTTATTCAGAAAAATGTTTGATGTAGAACTAATTGCTGAAAGTATATTTAGATTAGGACAACTGTCTTTAGTTGGTAATTTCTTAGTTTTAATAAAACACAAGAAAGGCATTTGTTCAACAATAACAATTCAGCAAAAAACATTTTTGAAGGTTTTAGTCTAATTGTATCAGATTGCATGATGGCCCTAATCTAGCTCCATATAAATAAACTAATTGTTTTGTTGTGCATATCTGAGATTTGTTCACTTCTGGGTGTAAAATGGCAGAACTGTCCTTGCGTGCCTCTACTCGGGTCTCACCTGGTACCTCCCGGTCATGAGCTGGTTCCTGGATGGGGTACACACCGGCTGGACGTAGTAGTTCTCCAGGCGGACCCCCTGAGCCGACAGTTTGTCCAGGTTTGGCGTCCTGATTTCTGAGCTGTGATAGCCCACATCGTACCAGCCCAAGTCATCGGCCAGGATAAAAACGATGTGAGGCGGCCGAACTGCTGAAACCAGCCCGGTAAAGACAGACAGGAGCCCCGCAGCGAGGAACCAGAAAGCCGCCTGACTTTTACCGTCCCGCGTCATTTTTAGCTCAGCAGCGACGCTGCTTTTAAGTGTAAACAAGGAAGTTCCTGCGGCCGTTTTCGGCGAAGGAAACAAGCTGAAGTAGCCGTTCCGGCGAGACGGAGCAGTGTTTTAATACAAAAAAACAGGAAGTGAGTCCATTTTTTTTTTGGTCAAAGTTTAACACTACGGTGTGTAAATATACCTACAGCGTTAGCAGTCACAACCCTCTCTTTAGTCAACACGCACAGCTCATTATTCCAGTTCCGCAAATTAAAAACACTGCCTTGGCTGCGACAGCCAATGAGAAGGCGGAAAAGAAACAGCGTCACACTGTACGCGGAAGTCTAGTTTGTAGCAATGATGAATAGGAATATGATACAAGATGTTGCTGTTTTCATTTTAGACTATAATAATAATAATAATAATGGTAGTAGTAATTATTATTATTAGTAGTATTACAGTAATAATAATTACTGCAGTAATTATTATTGTTGTTATCATCTTAGTAATGGTATTATTACTGTATCACCAGATACTGACAACAGATATTCTTATAAATGGAAGGCTTTACATAAAGTCTTCGATTCATAAAATACATAACTATTTATGTATTTAATAGATTAGATTACAGTATTGGGCTTCTGACATTATAATAGATACAATTACTTTCTGAATGTATACATTTCCAGTTTGATTTAAATTGTGACATATTTATTTAATTACACCATAGTGGCACATTTTGGCCTGGTAAATTCAATTTTTTATGATTATTTTAAACAATATTCTAAAATATCGTAAGTTTCATATGGGTCATGTGCTATGTAATTAAACAGTATAGTTGATAGCTTAAGGACTACAAATCAGAACTGAACGGGACACTGACAACGTACTATTTACACAATTTTAATTGCATTAGTCACACAAAAATGATTTACAAAACAATATATCTTTTTACATTTGTGGAAACAGCTTTTCTTCTTCCATACACTTTTCCAGTTATCACACGGGAACATCTGACCTGTAAACATTGATCTTCCTTTTATGGAATCAGAGAAAAGGTAATTACTCCTCCCTCACACACACACACACATTGTGGAAGACTTCACATGGCATCCAAACAATTTGTTTCCTTCATCTTGTCAGGACACAGGAGGTTTTTCGATTTTGTTTGTTTTTATCTAAAATGTCCCCTGCTCTGCAAACAGTTCAACATGTGGACCACATTTATTTATTTATTTTTTCCTCCCTTCATTCTTGTCTTTCATTCACAGCAGGATTTTTTTTTTTACCGGTCTTTGATGTCAAAGGCTGCTTACGCTTTAGCCTTTCCTTTCTTAGCGAGCCGGGTCCGCGTGGGCTCGGTGAGGACAAGGGGCTCCTGGATCACCGTGGCGGGGTTCTTCTTCCCCAGCAGCTCCACCTCCACCTGCTGGCCCACGGAGCACAGCTCCAGGGGCAGGTAGCCGAACGCCAGGCTCTGCTGGCTGCTGTAGCTGTAGGCTCCGGACGTGGTGTTGCCCACCACCTGAGGAGGAAGAGGAGTTCAGTTTACTGGACCTCAAATAAGGAAAATTAATGAGCAATAATAAAAACTCCCCCCTCACACACACACACTGTGGAATCTAGCAAATTTCTGAGATTAATCTCAAAATTCTAGTGTTTTTCTAGCAATTTTTCTTCTTACTTTACAAACTCAGAAATTTCCAAGGTTTTTGTTGAAAATTTCTTAAATTAATTTGAAAATGTCAGACTTTTTTATTCTAGCAATTTTCTTACTTTTCAAACTCAAAGACTTTTTTCTTGGCAGAAATGTACTCCTCTTTATTTTTCTGTCTACATAGAAAGCCGTCGTCCTATCTTCACCATCATAATGGATACATAGTTTAAATGTTATTCACAGTCTTGTTCATCTCTCTAACATGACATAGTTTTTTAGTAGAATACAGGACAAGTTACTTAAAACGCACTACTTCTGCATTTTGTAATAATCTGCAAAAAATGTAATAACTTTATTACATAATGTGGCAGGAAGTATTACAAAATGGGTTCAAGGATTTTGCTATGTTTTTATCAGTTACTACATCATGCAGTTTTCATGTCTTATTGCATTTTGAAGCCCGATTTCATTACACTATTACATATGGTGGCTTTATTACATAATATTACAACGACCCGTTTGTGATCTCATCGTTTCTGACCTTGCCGTTGAACCAGATGGTCTCGTTGCCTTCCGGGTCGACGTCGTCCGTCCTCACAGAGAGGTAGGACAGCTTCCTCTTCAGGCCTTTGGCTTTGATCTCCTGAAGCGCTGCTTTGCCGATAAAGTCGGCCGGCTGTTCGCAGACCAAAGATTTGCCGCAAGTCATGTAGATAGATGCTTAAATACAAACGCCTTTCCCACTTAAAACGACCGCACTTACCTTGTTCAGCTTAATGAAATAGTCCAGCCCAGCTTCCAGAGGATTCGTGTCACAGTTCATCTGAAAAGACAAAATGTTTTTATTCATAAAAGAGCAAAACATGTGCAATATACAGCACTTTGTAAAACAATCTCACATTTTCTGGCATTGAAAGCAACATATATATATATATATATATATATATATATATATATATATATATATATAAATGTGCAGGGTTGTGAAATGGTAACTTTCCCTGCAGTGTGAGTTTGGTGACGTTCCTCTGTTGTGTCAGTTTGTGCACCTCTGCCCCCCAGCCCCTGAAGCCCTTCTCCAGTCTGAGCGAGGCCATGGCGTAGGTGCCGAAGTTGTCGATGCCCTCGTCTTTTCCCGCTGCCATCATGGCCTGGTACACCGCCGCCAAGTTCTTCTGGTCCATGTACAGCTCCCAGCCCAGCTCACCTACACATGGAGACACAGAACATCCAGAAGCAGCTCCGAACTCTGGAACAGTAGAGTGTGGATTCCTGTGACCGTACTTCGTTTTAACGAATTAATAAAATGAAGTGTGTCCCCTACCGGTGTAGGAGATCCTGATGGCCCTGACCGGGACGCCAGCCAGCTGAATGTTCCTGCAGTGTAGAAACTTGAACCCGCCGTCGCTCATGTCCTCGTCTGTCAGCTTCTGGAGAACTTTCCGGGAATTCGGTCCCGCAATTCCCAGCACGCCGACGTCGTCCGTCACGTTCCTGATGTCCACGTCGTATCTGCCCTCTGCAGCTTCTGCTTCCATCCACCTGAGCCCAGTTCACACCAAAAACAGGAAAACAAACTTTTAAAAAAAAAACAAAGAAAAACATTTTGCATATTAAAACTTTTTTTTTTCCAGGGAAAAATATGGATCTTTGAATACAAGGCTGCCACCATGAGCCATGCACCTCCACTGTGCGCAGTGGAGGTCGCTGCGTAGCCGCTAATGTTTCCCTGCGTCGTGAAAGTGGAGTGGGTAGGAATGTCTTAACGGGCTGCAGCTTCCAACTGGAGCAAAAGGAGGAGTGTAGTACCGACAGCTGCTGGGAGGTTTTAAATTTCAGTGGTTAGGAAAAAAGACTGTGAGAGAAGTTATCCGGCAAGGCTTGAGCTTTAGCTGCTGAGAGCTGAAAGGTTTCTGCGAACACCGAGTAGAGGACGGGCACGAGACGAGTTTCTGCTTCTAAAGTGTTACCTTTCAAAAAAACTAAAATTATTGAAAAACAAAATCAATTCTTTTCACTTGTTTACAACAACGACACATTCTACTTCACTTGGAAACAAAGTTTGATTGCACAACCCCTCCCCCACTTGTTGCTGCACCAGTTGCTGGAAAAGCTACAGTATTTTTCACATGCTTACGGCAAAAATGAATTTGACTGTTTAGTACGAAACAAAGGACATGGTTAAAAGGTCCAGGCATATCCTCCTTCCCCTACCTGTTTCTGTGCCTCCCCTGACCCCTGGTAGAAAAAAGGGATTCTGTTTTTTTTTTTTTTCTTGCTCACAGCAAAAACAAGTTTGACTGTTTAGATAGTTTCTTTCTTTCACAAAGGAAGAAACTTCATTTAAAAGAACAAAAGAGAAACTGACTGGCAGAAAAGTAGGCTGCATGTCCGTCTTCACTTATAGATAAAAACTTCATTTGCTCAGCTGATGTTGCTAATATTACACAGAGGTGGGCAGAGCACTCAACTCATAATCGAGTAGTAGTTGCAATGTTCTTATGTTGTTTATAAGTTAGACAGGGATGAGGCGAGAGCTAGTTCTAAGCTTGTGGCTTGTTTAGTGTTGTCATAGCAACTCCTTAGCAACAGCCTACCAAGATGGCCGGTAGCTACGAAGTTCTCTGAAGTGTGACTAAGTACAATTTCACTGAATTTCATTGATCCAGACCTGCACAGCATTCTGGGGGATGTAGGCAGAAAAAGGGCTTGGACCACTCAACCTCTCACAGTCAGCTAAGCTAGGTGGGCGACATCAACTAACTCACTCACTCTGTGGTTACCTAGCAACAACCTGTTGAGTAACTTATGTAGTTTCGCCATTGTGCCTCACAACTGCTTAAAATTGAGAATAATTTTAAAAAAACAACGGCGTGGAGTGAAAAGAGAAAATGAGTCCGACAGATGGAGAGAAAACTGCAGATAAAACTGGAAGGATCACGGCGGTATTTTAGATATTTAAAACCAAAAATATAGTAATTATTGATATGGACTGATATGAAACGTTTTTCAGGCATGTCGTCCAGTCCCAGTACGCAGCAGCAGCTTCTGCTTTCCAGATCGTCTGGGTGTTTCTCACCTGAGGTCATGCAGCTCAGACCCTGAGCCTGTGACGAGCAGGAACTCTCCCGGCGTCAGCTGGGTGATGGTGACCTCGGCAAAAACTCTCCCAGCAGGCGTCAGCATGTGGCTGATGTTAGTCTGGCCGACCTGGGACAGACGGTGCGTTGGGAAACACACTATTAGTCTGACAGTGGAATCACCAGCTGGGTGACTTTTTGCAACAGGCTACGCTCGTGCTCTACCTTTGGCAGGGTGTTGGCAAACAGGCGGTCGAGCAACTTGAGCGAGTCCTTTCCTTTCACGATGAACTTCCCGAAAGGCGTGAGGTCGATCACGCCCACCTTCTCCATCACCAGTCTGCACTCTCTCCCGACGGGTCCGAACCAGTTGGTGCGTCTGAAGCTGGGCCTGAGGGGAGCACAAAAAGTCAGTAGCTGCGTTTCCGTTAATCGTAAAATTGTGCAACTTGATATTTTGAAAATAAGTTTTTGAAATTTTCAAAATGGAAACACTTCTTTCGCATCGCACGAGTTATGTGATCAACACCCAGATGTTACTAGTGGCAAAAAAAGGACGACAGGTAAGCGGAAGGAGAATGATGATATTACTGAACAGATCTGCAGATGACTGAAAATTGCAAGTTGAAGCAAAATTTGCGAATAAGTGAAAGTGTATTAAAACTTGAGATCGCAACATCACAACTTCCTGGAGAGACTGGACTATGTCACGATTTTCCCTGAAGACAACAAATGGTGTTAGCTGTTGAAAATGGTTAACAAAAAGCCAAATAACCCAAACATGAGGGTTTTGTTGTATTCAGGTCACAGGAAAATCGCAGGTGTAAGGAAACGCCATACTTGTATCCGGTGTCATCTCCAGGTTTGTAGAACCAGTGCGGTTGCTCCCAGCCGGCGTGAAAGCCCATGGAGCATTTGTCCTTCAGCAGCTCATAAACGCCGCTCGTCCTGGAGGTTGGCCGGCCGCCAAACCGCTCCTCTTTGGGGTAACCGACTGGAAAACCCAAAAGCTATGTCCTTAATAACTGTTCTACAACAAAGCTAAACAGTGCAATACTTTTTGTTTTCCACTTACCCACGTTGTTGAAGCCATAAGACTCCCTCGCTTTGGCGCACATGAAAGGTACGTCCGTCCATTTGCCGTATCGGTTGGGATCGCATTCAATCAGGTCGTAAGGAGGCTCACCGTTCCTAATCCAGTCGCTCAGGAACTTACCGATGCCGCCGGCGTGGATAACTCCATACCTTCACAAGCAAAGATCAAAGTTCAGTTGCTGGAGTCAATCAGTTTTTCCACAAGTACAAGAACTGTATTCTTTTCTTAAATATTTTAGTCTGGTCAGTTCTGTCTGTTTTGATTGAACTGTTTTAGCAAATAGGTTGCTGCTGGCCAAGCCCACCCCGGCCCCAATTCAACGTTTACGTGCGCATGTGAAAATGGCTGCAAAGAGATGCACAATTATACAACTGTGCATCTTTGAAAAGCAGACGTGGAGCCTCCTGTACAACCAACCAGGTGTTTTAAGAAGCTGTTGAGACCCAAATAGAAACACAAAACGTGCAAAATCCACAAACCATAAACCAATTATTAGAAAAAAAAAAAAATAAAAAAAAAAATATATATATATATATATATATATATATATATATATATATATATATATATATATATATATATATATATATATATATATATATATATATATATATTCAAGCCGGTATATAAAGCAAATTTAAATTTAATATAATCGTGACTCGTGTTGTTTTCATACAGTTGCCTCCCATTTCCTTCATCTCCTGCTGAATTTTTTAGTTTTTTGCACCTCTCAGTTAAATAAGCCCCAAATCTTCAACACGCACCCAAAACCAATGGCGGTCCAGTAGTTGCGGACGCCCTGTTGTGGTCCAACCATGGGCAGCAGGTCTGGGGTGTATGTGATCGGTCCAGACACAACATTTATGATGTCGGCCTTCTTCAGCACGGGAACCATGTCCATGGCCATCTCTACGTGCTCCATTATTCTGTCGAGGTCCGACTCAAACAGCTCCTTCCCAAAACCTGCAGCAATAAGAACATTAAGTTAAAATCAAACCTGCCGACAAAAATAAGTCGTTACTGAATTAAGATATGGGTGATGGGTGGGATGCGGACCTGGCGGGACTCCATCTCTAACCCAGGAGTCCTGAAGAACCATTTTCTCCATCTTCTCATACGGACCAAACAGCAGCCCGTCTCTCTCCTGGCGCAGATAGTAGGAGCCCTCCAGGTCCCTGATGACGGCCAGCTCCTTCTTCAGAGCCTTCACCTCTGGTACCGTTGCCGTCACCACGTACTGGTGATGCACAGGGATGGTGGGGTGTTGGAAACCAATCATCTGGCCCACTTCACGCGCCCAGAATCCTTTTAAGACGTAAACAGCGTGACAGGAAGTACACTTTTATGTATTTGAAGCTGTTAAAATGTTCCAAATCTGCAAGCCATAATCATTAAAATGAGCTTTGTGTGAAATGGTTTCCATAAAATGAGTTTAGTTAAATTATTGAAATGAATTAACTTTTTAATGACATTTGGATTTATTCTCTTATCTGCGTTGTCAGTGTTTTCGCTACGCTCTCCTCTTCTCTCATCGGCAATGTTTCCAGCCAACTCTCAGCAAGAAATACAACTTCTGAAGATATGGTTAACATCAATTTAGTTCATAAAATACAATTAAAACCTGAAATAAAGCTTTATATGTGTCTAAAAAAAATTCTGACAATGTAGTTAGATGGCAGATGACACAGAGATGGAAAAATCTGGACATTTAATAAATGCATTTATTGATGGAAACTGCACCGACCACTTACAAGGAGGAAAAAATAAAGCAAGCAGGAGCTGTCAGTGATTACACGTGAAGTACAGTATGACTCAGCTTAAAAATTAACTGCAACAAAACAAATAAACTGGGTTTCTGGAGTTTGTTAGTGCCGTGAATGAAGTCCAGGTCAAATTGCCAGACCAGAAGAGTGCAGCTGAAGCCTGTTGAAGCACCGCTAAGATATGTTCAATCACAAAAAAAAATAATCATATCTGCATTTTTTTTTTTAACAAATGCTTTTTAAGACGCCCTCAATGTGTGCTTTTATTTCCGACCAGCTCAACTGGACTGAAGGCTGTTTACCAAAAACCTGCACACAGGGCTAATTCATTGCATAATGAGCATCAACACATTCACCTAAAATAACACTCAAAACAAGCCCGGCTTTCTCAGTGTTAATCTCTCTCTATGTATGAGTTTAGACTTTTAGTAATCAAATCAGTGTGCTTAAAATGTCGCAGGAAATTAGGCATTGCTGAAAGGACACAAGATGCTCAGTTGAACAAGTTTTCCGCAGGCCCTCATTCCATCAGCTGAAACTCCTTAACATAATTTGCAGTGAGTTTCATGGTTGGCTTGTCTAACACAGCCTGGATGGTTTTGGACTTTTGTGGGTACCAGAACCTGCTGGAAAACTCCAAACAGGAGCAGCGTTTCCATTACAGATGAGCGCAAATCTTTGTCGATACTCTGCTGATGTCGAAGAAACACAATTTCGCAATTGCGATGTATCCATTAAATAAAAATAAGCGCATTCACGTGATAAGACATTAAAAATGATGGCAGCGGCGGATGTAAACAGTTACAGAAGATATATTCATAATGCAGCCATGGCCATACCAAGGCACCAGCTGGGATTTAAAAGTTGTGTTTGAATATGGGAAGTACCGCTCCAAACAATGTTTGTAATTCCTGTTGCCGTCAGGTGTCGCGTTACCAACATATTTTCTGTATTAGATCGTTTTTTTGTTTTTCCAACGGCTGAAAAATTTGTTAATATGTTAATATGATTATAATTTGACGTGTAAAAACAGTACATGATGGATTTTTTTATGCTGTCCGTCAAAATGATGGACAACAAAAAAGTCTAGCGTGACCTCTGGTCGCCATGTTGGAATTCCGAATTCTCTGACCCCGTCACCTGGAACGCTGTCCCCTCGGATGTGACGCCGAACCGAGCTTCGAGTTCCGACTTTGGAGGGAAACAAAACGCACCGTATTTCTTGAAGTCAGTAACTACAGTATTCTTACAGTACCAGCTGAGTAGATTAAGGCAAATTATTATTTTTTTTATTTTGCTCGCAAGGGAAACTGACAGGAAACAGTACAGAGCTTTCTATGTTGACGGCTCCCTTCTTAGAAAGAAGACAGTTTTAATTCTGGCAAAACTGATACAATGATCAAAAATTATGCATAACATCACCATGACGACTGCTGTAAACCCATCTCTGCTAGCATGTTTGTAGTTTTCTATTTATGGATCTAAACCAAGGAAGAGGCCCTGGTGTGCATATCTCAGGGGCCTATGAAGGGAATCTAGACATAGAGGTGAGGGACATGAAATTTCTTACACGTTATGCAAGATTAAAAAAAAAAGCTTCCTGTGCTTTTCATCTCATTTTAAAAAGAGCTAACGCCTATTCTGTTTCTGGAGATGTTATCAGCCTTCGTAGATGTTTGAAAAAAAATCTAATTAAAACTAAGAAGACTAAGCTGGCTGATTTTTCACAAGGTTTTCTGCTGCCCAGGAAGCAGCTGTATCTGTTTTCAATCTATGGAAATCCACGCTGAGTGGAAGAACAATGAGGATCAAAGTCAGAGCGAGTTTGACGTATTTCATAAAACCAGCCCTGCACCACACACACACACAAAAAACAGCATGCAAACAATGTTAGACCAAAAATACGAATTAAAGCAGTTTGAGCTTAATTAAAAAAGAAAAAAATGTAATGTATGTAAAAATCCAGCTGCAAAAAATTAAAAAAAATGTGAGGAGGTGTGCACGTTCTGCTGCTTCATGATTGGCTGTAATGGGATCAGCTGGCTTTTCTGTATTGGCTGCTAAACTTCAACAGATCCTCACAATATGCGTTCTATTGTTGCTGCGTTATAATTTTCCATGTGCTGCTGATTTGCCATATCTCACCACACTGTTAGTGTGGTGAGATTTTTTTTTTTTTTTGAAAAAAAATAGATAACTAATCAAAAAGTTGCACGGCCTAAATACAGCTCAGTTACACAACACCTTCCTCTGGGAAGAAAAGCGTCGAAGGGGGGTTAACCAACTGAAGCTAAATTCCTGAATCAGAGCTGAAAAAACACGCAGCGGTAGGAGGGACGAAATGAAACGCTGTAAACAAGATCTCCCCAGAACTGGTCTGGCCCAGTTTAAACTCAAAGTTGTCTTGTATAAACTCTGCAAGCTGTGGTCTGAGTGGGCAAAGTTCTCCTGCTGTGGAGAGTTTTCAGATAAGATGCTCTGCTGTGTTAGCGCTGCTGCAAGAATGCTCCATCTGCTTTTCAAATGAATTTTAGTGCCGTTTTGTTTGAAAGAATAACAGAGTGATTTTTTCCCCCTTGGTTTCAGGCCAGTTGCTAGTTACCAGAATACCTGACCAATCTAAAAAATAATGTTTTTAACAACTATTTTAAGCATGGGAATGCCCAGATGACGATGTCATGTCCTTGCAAGGTTCTGATTGGTTGGCTCACAATATTTGAGCTAATTGAAAGTGCCACTTTTGTGTCTTCACACGATCCCACACCTGCATAAACATAACGGATCTATGTCCCAGTCAACCAGGGCTCGCGTTAACAGCAGTTTTCCATATTTGACCGTTTTTGGTTTTTTGGGGGGGTTTTTTAAGACAAAAAAAAAGAAAGGGAAAAAACCCCCCTGAAAAACGTGAAAGCCGCCCATCATTTTGACAGATTGCAGTTCACACCCCCGGCTATGTTGGTGCAGATGCTCAGACGTTTTCAACTTATTGTTGGTTTTTGACACAGCAAAGAAAAAGTTACACGTGTTCATCTGCTTGCTCTGCGATGGCATCTGGATTCTCTGTTCAACTTGTCGAATATCGATTAAAACGAAACTGAACATCAATATTTAAAAACTGACTGGTAAAAACAGAACATGACAGATTTTTTTTTTTTGGACACCTCCAGTCAAAATGACAGAAACATAAAAGTCTAGCGCGCCTTCTGGTGTCAGCTGATGCATAAAGAATACCAGTTATTTCCAAAATCCTCATTATCGACATCGGCATGCACAAACCTGCTGTGTTCACGATGCGATTTGCACGAATGGTCCCGTGAGGAGTCTGGACGTCCCACTTCCCGTCTGCTGTCGGGTCGAGCCCGGTGACCGGAGCCGGGTTGTAGATCTGGGCCCCGTACATGCGAGCTCCCGCAGCCAGAGCCATGGTCAGAGAGTACGGGTCGATGTGGCCGTCTCCGGGCGTATAAAGACCCGCCAGCACCTACGAGGATAAATCCACCTTAAATGTAAAACTTAATTAGAAAATTATTTAAATCCCAAGGAAACAAGGAATCGTGAAATATTAAATACCGGTTCCTGGACATTCAGAACAACTAAGAAAGAAGTAACTCAAAATATGCCGCAGTTACATTTGTCTTAAAAACCTGCCGATAAGTCAGCCATCAGGAATTGTATTAAAAACAAATATTTTCTATTCAAATTAAAAGAAGGTTTTTCCCAACATTTTTATTTTAAGATAATGATCCTTCAATAAAAGATTACTTTATCTTAAGGCGTTTGACACAAATCTACCAGGGTCGGCCGATAACTGCAGCTGTACGTTTAGCACCTTTGATTTAGCCTTTTTATTTTTTCAAAGAAGTCTATAAGTTGGTGTTTGTTCCAATTAAAGCATAGATTTTAAAAAACAAAAACGCACCAAGATGCTTCAAAAAACTACAAAGACGCAGGTGTGAATACTTTTGCACCAACTCCTGTTTGAATGTTGGCAATTCTTTTTCAAAAATGTACTAAAACATCTCAAAATCATTCATATTTTGTCATTATTGACCATTTCGTGTAGATATTTAAGAGTAAGCTATACTTAAATTAGAAAAAGAAGTCTGTAAGTTAAAATTAGATGTAGAAAAAGAGAGGGGTGTGAATACTTTCTGGTGACTTTGTAAACTTTATGAAAAATACAACATTCAAATTCAATCAATTTGTGTTACAGGAGTTGAGTTCTTGTATTGTATCTGCATGATCCTAAGTGTAACATGGAAAGCGAGTGTAAAGATGATGGTCAATATCACGATCCGTAGAAAAGAACGGACACAGACTGAAAGAAAATCTCCAAAGTCGACTTCATCACATTGTGATCTGGCGCCAACTCATACAAACCTTGTCGATGTTGAGCAGGGGGAAAAGTTCGTGGACTTTTTCTGGTCCGATGAAGTACTGCGGTGTCACGTGCCAGTGCGTCCGAGTCATCTGGTACTTCATCTCGTCCACGCGGGCCGCCGTGGAGGCGATGCGGACGCTGCCAGGCTGGTGGAAGCCCACAGCCTGCAGGGAGAGACGGCAGAAAACACGAGACGTAAGCGCAACGTTTCAAAACATGAACGATCAAAACGATGGAGGGGCGCGTCACCTGTCCCGTTTCCGCCTCCAGGGTCTCATAGAGTTTGATGCTGTCAAAGTGGACTTTCTTCAGGTTGATGCCTGGATGGTAATAAGTCGTCAGACCCGCCTGAAATGCAGACACAAAAGCTGATAATTCCTATCCGTTTTAAACTAGGAATATCACATACCTCGGAAGGCAACTGTATTAATGCAAAAGCCACAAAAAATCCATTTATCAGGAAAAATCTCTATTTATCCAAGATGTTGCAAATATATAGAGTCTAAGTTAAAGTCGCTCTTCTAGGACTCATGCAGTCTCTTAAAGTGGCTTTGCTTCAGAATCCTTCCACTTAACTTTCCCCTAAAATGCTTGGATACAGCAGAACAGCCATCTTTGTTGGCAATGGCGTGGCCCTCCCTCCTACTGGAGACTGTCACTGACTGTCTGCTGGGCTGATGTCAAGTCAGCAGCTTTTCAAATGATGGCATAAGTTATGACGTAACATTTATGTATGAAAGATCATTTCTAATGGTCTAACATTGATGCAGATCAATTTCAATGAGAGTCAATGAGAGTATGTGCCGTATACACATACAGTGCCATATGACATAGACGTTTCACCTTTTGAAATGAATTCCAAAATTAAATGTACTTTTTTGTGATATTTGAATTTTTTGGCACAATGTCTGTACTTTTTTGAAAGCCCCACAAGGGCCCATGGCAGTCAAAACGTAGTGAAAGCTTGTAAGTGAATATGGGTGCAGTGGCAGCTCTAAAGTGGGTCAGGAACTCGAATGATTTGAAAACCTATAGCACAGCAGCTGTTTGGTGTGAAAGTTATAACTGCAGATTCACATTAAGAGCAGCTGCTGAACAGACGCTCACTTCAACAGGCTGTCGAGGAAGAACAACCGACAGCTTCAGCTCTGAAGCAGCATTGAATAAAAGAAATCATAAACTCTGCGTGAATCGCTACATTTCTAAGGTTAAGTTCACACAGCAGGCGCATGCGACCTAAACCCCAATTTTTTGCCCATGTAAGATTTTTTTATGGCAGTCTGAACAGCCCAATGCTGATTATTTCACCTCTCAAAACCAGTCAGTCTGATTGTGACTGCTTTTAATTAGCAGTATGTATGACCATACACACACAAAAAAATCAACTTTCAGCAAAAAACCCAAACCACTAACGATCGGGTCTGTATTTCAGAACTATTAAGCAAAAACAAAGGATTCTCATTTATTAAAGTTTTTGCATTCATCCTAAATTTGGATCAACTGGAACTGCAATTATTGGCCGACTTTTACTCAAAACCAAATCTAGCAGAACAAATAAAAAAAAAGAAAGAAAGAATCAGTCTAAAACAATTAGAAACTGTACAGTCCTATCTTACACTAATGCAATCCTGCAAAACCTTTATGTTTTGTATCTCCAATGATCCGTTTTTAAGAAAAATCCAACAAATCCAACAGATTTGCCATTTCTTAGTTTATTGTCGAGCAGATAAAATGAAAAAAGGCTCAAAAACTTTATTAAAAAATTATATATATATATATATATATATATATATATATATATATATATAACATTGTGGTTGGTGGTCGTTCAGAAGGGTCCGGAATCAAATCCTGTTCAGGGCCCCATTAAACCTCGGACCGGCCCTGCTGTGACAGCATACAGCTCCTATGATAATGCTTCTCACCACAAACCATCCCATCTGTCATCTTCCTGAATGTGCCAGCAGCCTGCCTCCTCTAAGAATAAATCATTTGGTACTAAGAGTGGACGTACAGCGTGCCAGGTGGAGCCCGCCGTCAGCTCAGACTTCTCCAGCAGCACCACATCCTTCACGCCGCCTTTGGCCAGGTGATAGGCCAGACTGGCCCCCACACATCCTCCGCCAATGATGACGGTGTCCGCGGTGTCCTTCCAGCGCTTCCCCAAAGCTGAAGCGGCATCACTGTAAAAGTTGCAGGGAATAGATTGTGGGTGAACAGATGCAGCAGCAGCAGCAGCAGAAGCAGGTGCTGCTTGCTTCAGCTGGAGAAGTTTAGTTTTAACTATTTGATAGACATTTGTTGCATGAGATTTAGCTTTGCGTGTTTACGTGCAAGCTACACGTTTATTATGACATAAGCAAAGTAATTCCGGTTTGACTTAAAAGTGTTTGGTCCACGTAGTCCAGAGAGGCGGATTCGTCTCACCCTTCTTCTGCATGTTTTCTTGCGGTGCAGCAGATGGTCCTCGCGGGGAGCCGTGGAATCCCTCCACGCGCACTGAAGTCTTTGCGCAGCTGAATGCTAATGAGGTTTAATATCCGAGACATTTCTGCGCTAACAGACTGACAGAAAACTAACCGAGCAGACAGCACGGTCAACCCCGCCTCTGTTTGGACCCTGGTGCTGCCCCGAGTAAGTTACAAATATCCCACTTTTACACTGACAGGGCGCCTTTTGGATCCGCCCACAGGTCCGAAGGCAAGATAGCGGGGAAGTTTACCCTGAGTTAACTGTTTGTACGCCGAAGATCCGGATATCGGTCACAAAAGTATCGTCACCTGGCATAAGTTTTTTTTTTTTTTTTTTAGCCTAAAGTGATCTCTCTCTCTCTCTCTCTCTCTCTCTCTCTCTCTCTCTCTCTCTCTCTCTCTCTCTCTCTCTCTCTCCAAATCATTTTCTGGTAATAAAAATATGGTGTTTTTTTTGGCCAAAAAAAAAAGAAAAACAAAGTAAATGTATTAAAAAATGTTTTGAAAAATCAGACCATTAAGGAATTTTTATTAAATTTCATTTTAAAAGTGAAAAAGAATAAGTGTCTGAAGGAGTTGCAACTTTTTACATTTTGAATAGAAAAACCTGTTGTGATATGATTTGTTCTAGCATTTTTTTTATGACAAAAGTCTTTTTTGAAGGAGACTTTTGTGTACAGAGACTTCATAATACATTTTATTTGTTTCTATTTTGTTTATTTATTTTGGATACTTATAATGTCTTCCAGAACCTGAAACTAAACCTTCAACTACGACCAAAATGCACTAAGTCATAAAAACATTCATTACTAATTGTATGGGTAAGCGATAAGGCTAACTGCTGTTACCAGTACAAGTTGCTAACTATTACATTCTCAGGAGTATATGCCCTCAAACACTAACACACATATGTCAGAGTCAAGGCCCGCGGGCCACATCCGGCCCGCGAGAAGGTTTTTTACGGCCCCTGGGATGATCTTGATTTATTATTAGAACCGGCCCGCAGACCGCAGCAAGCCGGCACCCCGTCTGAAAAAAAATATCTTCCTTATTTGAACTGTAAGTAGTTCTTTAAATGTTCTGTGAGATTATGTACTTACCCATGTATCCATAACAACCGGAACTTTCAATATCCACCAAGTTATTGCCGAAATATACCGTCTATTAAACGAGTGCCCCCCGGATTAATTACACTCTCTGCAGCTGCAGCTGCGAAGTTACCGTATTAACCCGATACTTGCTGGAAAGTGCAACGTCTCCCCTTTCAGAAACCGTTGGAATTTTTCCACTTAGCGCTACGTGTGGCGGAATTACGGTACTGCAAATTTAGATGTGTCGCCGGCGACACATCTAAATGCCTTGACTCTGACATATGTGGATTAATAGATTTTTGCACTTTATTTTATTGTATTTCAATCCAATTATATTTTAAAAATATTTCAGTTGTGTCTGTTGAAAATTAAAGATTACTGACAGAGCCATAAGAAAATATTGCTTTATCTATCTGATCATATTGGAATATATTTGTTAGGTTTTCAGTAGGTTCAATTAGGTTCACTAGACTATATGCGTCATTTAAAAAAATTTCAATGAACATTCGATCAGTCCGGCCCTCAGCTTGTAGCTAAATTTTTTATTTGGCCCTCCATCCATTTGACTTTGACACCCCTGCACTAACACATGTTGCACAGTGGTATAGGTGACATTCATTTAATGAGGCAAAAATGCAATTTATTAGTAGCTTAAAATTCACTGTCATTCAGTAGGAAATCCTGTGCTACCATCCATTTAGGAACATCAATGATAGCCCAAAAGAAGCAAAGTAATATCAGAACAGGTCAAAAGTCTGAACAGTGGCATGTAGTATCTGACTGGAATCAATAAGCTGACCTGAAATTATCTGTCAACTTCAGCCTGAACTTTCCGTCCAGAAACATTGATCCCTGACGGGTCCTTGAGCCTCTGTGAGCAGCTCAGCCTTTAACCCGCTGGAACGGCTGCAGCAGGTTTCAGCTAGATGATGTTTCCTGATAACTGGAGCTGAAAGGCTTGATGGAAATCCGTCTCCTAGCTGCTTGGCAGTGTGTATTCAGTGATAACACTCAGAGATGAGGAAGACTTTGTGGGAGAAAGGAGCAAACATTTACAGATTATTAGTTTAACAAAAAAAGTTTGCATGAAAAAGTTACTTTTCCAGCTGAGATGAGGATGAAATCTGACATGATTTAAATTAAAACTGGGCCGTCTCTGGTTGACGAGTCCTTAAAATGTTCAACTTTTGAAAGATTTCTGAGTTTCAAATTTTGAATATTTTTGACTTGCAACTCAACTTGCAACTCAGAAATTTACATGTTTTTTTTTCTAGCGAATTTTAATTTTTTCAAACTCAGAAATGCCTTTGGGTTTTTTTGTTTCTAGAAAATTTCTGAGATTAATTTCCACATTTGAGATTTTGGTGGAAATTTACTCTTGCTTTATTGTTATCTATATTGGCTCTAATATGTTGTCATACGTAAGTGCTTGCATTGCAACACAGACCAAATATATTGTATTTTTCTCTTTTTTAAAAATTGGAATAAGTGTAGTATTAAAGATTATTTGACTGTTTTAGATTATATTAATTAAAATGTTTTAAATTGCTTAAAATGTAAGATTTAAATAAACTGGGAAGTTTGCTTTGTAAAAGTGCCAAGAATAACTTTTTTTTGTCAGATAAGGATTGCCCTTAGAATAAGATTCTAAAGATTTAGAATCTCCCAAAAAACTCTATTAAAACTCTATTGGTGGTGATTATGGTCTTAACAGGAAAAGGGTCCCCAAACAAAATTAAGCTCAAGGCCTCAGATAACTTTGGGCCATCCCTGTAAAACAGAATGTTACCTCCATCCTGTCTTTTTTTTTTTTTGTTACCTGCAGCTAAGGATCAATGGATTTTTGGCATTAAAAAAATGTTAGCTTTACAAAATGTAAGGAAAAAAAACGCTTTAGTGGTTTAAAGCAGAAACTTATATTTTTAGTTTTGTCTGTTTGGCATTAGTCTTAGTTTATTTAGAAAAAGCAAATTTTCAAATTTCATAGCACAAAGACAATATTTACCAATTTTAGGTATTTTGGTAAAATTCTAAAACGTACAGACTGCCTAGTCAGACAGGTTATGGTTAAAATAAAACTTATTCCCTTCTAGGTGACTGCGCCACAGGACAAACTTTGTGTTTTGGTTTCTCCTCAGTCTCTTGTTAGCAGGACCTGGTCCAGGCTGCCTCATCACAGCAGGTCGTCGCCATGGTAATCTGGACTGAAAAACTTGTTTCTTGCAAACCATGGCCTCTACTGTTTTGTTGTTGTTGTTGTTGCTGTGCAAAACCACAACACAATGCCAGGAATGAAGACATTTTGTATTCAGCGCACTCAGTATGTCAGTGAAACAACATATTTTGCCTGGTAATGTACCTTCATATGGTAACTACTGATTCACACTGATTTTATGGGATGGAGAAAGTGAAGCTTTAAAAGTGTTTTTACAAATTAAAATCCGAAAAGTGCGGCAATGCATTTGTATCCACCGTCTTTAAGCCAGTATTTTATAGCATCGTCTTTCAGTAGAGTTGTACCTACAAACGTCTTTCGGATTTTGTTTCTACTAGCTTTGCGCATCTTAGACACTATCATTGCTTTTGCTCATCTTTGAAGAATAGCTCAAGTTCAGTCAGACAGAACATTTCTGTGACCCTCACATTTCAATTCCGAACTTTGACTAGGTCATTCTAAGACATGGAAATGCTTTGACTGAAGCCAACCCATTGAATTTCTGCCTGTATGTTCAGGGTCGTTGTCTTTCTCCCCCAGTTTTGAGTCATTTGCATCTTTAAATAGGTTTTCTTCCAACATTGTCCTGAAAGGTAGTCTGAATTATGAATTAGTAAATCACTAAAAAGTCTTGAAGATTAGATAAGATATACTTCTCTGTAAAATCAAACTCATTATCAATATAGTTTTTCACCTACAGAACATGGTTAGCCTTCTTAGCTACATCTTCATAAATTATTTAATCAAGTCACATCCACTCTCCCAGCAATATATAATTAAAACTCAATCAATCAATACACCAGATTTTCCACACATTTCCTCATGACTGTATTCTCTCTGTAAAGCCACTAAAGAGTGAATCAAACATGAACAGGAAGTGTCCTGTCTTGACTGCACTGGCGGATGTTGATGCAGAAGCTATTGCTGTACATCCACGAGTCGGCGTCTACAGGTAGAGCCATTAAAACGCCACGTCCTATTTTCAGCTAACACGTTGTTGTAAAACAATTGGTCATAAAATAATAATAATAATAATAATAATAATAATAATTTTAAAACACGTTACTTAACCGACCACAGAAGCCATTGCCGCCAAGCTAATTAGCATATAAGGTAGACATGTAGCTTGAACCTAAATTTAGCTACGAGATAAATATTTAGCACGTATGCTGAGTATTTAGGTTGCTATTTAGCTAGCAACCCCAATATTTAGCGGGGGAAGCTAAGTATTTAGCTAAATGTTTAGCCTTCTTGGTATTTAGTTAGCCAGCTAAATATTTAGCTTGGAAACTAAGTGATTAATATGAAGATTTAATGTTTAGTTTGGAAATTAAATGTCTAGTAAGGAAAATAAATTTACTTTGGAACTAAATATTTAATTAGCAATCTAAATATCTAATTTAAAGCTACGTTTTTGGCTTTTGAATTTAGTTTTTTGACAGTTGTTTATGTCAACGTTAAATATTTAGTTGGGAACCAAATATTTAGCTTCCTAACATAATATTTAATTTGAAAGCTAACTGTTTAGTTTGCTTATAAATTAATTTGGAATTAATTAACATGGCAAAAAAGACTGAAAATTAATACTTTTTTCTTTTTTCTTTATTTTTATTTTGACAGGCTAAATAAACCAAAAAATATTGCTGTTTATTGTGTAACTTTTCGAACGGAACCACATATATGTCAGTGAGTACAAGACAAAAGCCATGCAGTGGAAGCGTGAGGTAAAGTGAGAGCATGTTGCGTACAAGACTGGGCTTCTATCTTCTTCACGGCGCTATCCTGGCATGTCAGAGCCGTTAGCGCAGAAAAGAAAAACATTGAAACCACTCCTCTTCTCAGCCCCTTTTTTTATTTTTTTTATTTGCCAACATCACACGTTTTGTCTGCCGTCCAACAGCATCCAAAACAAATCCCTTGTGCAAACTTGCAGCTAATAGCAAGGGAGGGAGTTGGAAAGACGATCCGCGTGTGGAGAGGGGTTGCAGGCGGTTCTTGATGTGACATCAGGGGTTGAGCTCCCGTCTTGAACTATAAATGCAGCATGGATGCCTTCACGGATCCCTTTTCCCAGACTCGGAGGAACGGTGCAGCTGAGAAGAGGCGTCCGCAGAGACCATGGCACCAAAGAAAGTAAGGGCGCACGGCGAAGATCCGAAGAGTAATTTGCACAATTCAGTTTAAAATGTTGTCACTCTTTCTCTTGCATTTTATTTTATTTTTAATGACCTCAAACAGCGTTGTGTTTTACATTTTTCCTGCAACTTTCTTGTGGCGCGCGCAGGGCATTCTGGAGCGCCTGGATGCAGGAGAGGTGGTCATCGGAGATGGAGGATTCGTCTTCGCCCTGGAGAAGAGAGGCTACGTGAAAGCGGGGCCATGGACTCCTGAGGCCGCGGCCGAATACCCCGAAGCAGGTAAACTGCATGGCTCCGTATTTTATTTTTTATTTTTTTCTGTCCTTGTCTTCTGCTCTCCTGACTCCCGGTGGAGGCGATGCGCTAACAGCGGCGTGTTGTTCCAGTGCGGCAGCTGCACAGGGAGTTCCTGAGAGCTGGCTCTAACGTCATGCAGACCTTCACCTTCTATGCGAGCGACGATAAACTGGAGAACAGAGGGAACACTCAGCGCTTCACTGTAAGCTACACTTCCTGAACTTCCACATTTACTGATCTTTTTTCTTCCCCCGCCTGCAAACTAGCTTAATTAAATAATATTAATTAAAAATTATGTTTACTTTCTGTCACAGATCTTCTGCTGGCTTTAGATCTGGACTTTGACTAGGCCATTCAAATATGACTATGCTTTGACATGTGTCAAATTCAAGACCAAATCTGGCCCGCGTAGCTTTTTATACTGTCCATTTGTTTATTACTACATCATTGGCTGCAGTTATTATGTTTTCAATTATTTTTTCCAATGATTTGTGAATAACATTGTAACTTATGTTATCAGAAACATGGGCTCAAAAATGCAATGTTATTTGGGAATTTGTTAAATTACGTTGTTACATCATTGGTGGCCGCACAAAGTGTTTTCCACTTTTTGTTTGTATATCTATGGAAAAAGGTTTAGAGTTACTGATTAATAAAACAAATCAGATTTTAATCTCAGAATTCTGACTTCAAGAATCAGAATATTAAATCCAGAATTCTGAGAAAAAAAAATGTCATAATTTTTTTACCTATTTTTCTCAGAAATACAACTTTAGTCTCAGAATTCTGACTTTCGTTTTCAAACGATTAAAGTCTAAATTCTTTTTGTCAGTGACCCTCTTCTGTATATATATCACATGAAATCACAAGAAAATACATTTATAGCTATAAATGTAACATAATAAAGTGCAAAAAAGTTCATTGGGCTTCGACGCTCCTCTTTGAACCATGAGGGTTGCTCTCGCGCTAAATGTAAAAGTGAGGCATTTCTTTTTCTCCTCGTGAACTTTCAGGGGGAGCAAATCAACGAGGCGGCTTGTGACCTGGCCAGGGGGGTGGCCGACGAGGGCGATGCTCTGGTGGCGGGCGGAGTCTCACAGACGCCCTCATACCTCAGCTGTAAGAGCGAGGAAGACGTCAAGGCCATCTTCAAGAAGCAGATCGACGTCTTTGTCAGGAAAAACGTTGACTTCCTGATCGCAGAGGTATGTGACAAGATGTAGCTGGTGCCGCCCCCCCAACCAATTAAAATGCAAACTTTTTTCTTTTTTTTTTCTTTTTCCTCAGCAGAAAGCAGGTTATCTAGTTTCCTAATATGTGGCAAGCAAGTAAAACTTATTCCACTATACATAGCAAACCTTTTCAGGGTAGCACAGACAGAAAAAATATATTTTGTAGTTCTTGGGTGGCCCTCCCCTTTCTAATGCCTCCCTGGGCAACCGCCCAGATCACAAGGAAGGGTAAATTTACTCTGGTACACATGCATACAAGTAGCTGTAAACCTTTTCAGGGCACAAAAAACAGAAAAGATATATTTTATTTTGTAGCTCTTGGGCACCCCAGCCAACCATGTTTCTAATGTCGCCCTGGGCAACTGCCCAGATACTCCATATTAAAAACTGCTACCGTTTATACGTGTTAATGCACCTCACCGAAAGGAGGTCTCACTTTAAAATCCCAATGAGAATATCTGTGTGGATTTTCCTTCTTTAGCAAAAAACAAAATAGAAACAAACATGCAGGTAACCTTAAATATACAGTTTTCTGCTTTTATGCCTTAATGTTGGTCCCTTAATTCTCTTTTAATTCTTCCTGTTCACAGTGTTCCCTGCCTACAACACACAAAAACCTCCCAAACCAAAAATTCTTCAACAACATATGGAGGTTAAACACTTGCTGTGATTGAGGGTGGGTTGACTGTTTATGTCCACAAGAGGGCAACAAAAGCAATCATTTTCATAATCAATTTAGTTTAGGTGCAGTTCCCTCTATACTTAATGAGACGTCTAGTAAATGTGGGTAGAAAGCCTTACAATGAGTCAGTTATTTTCCAGTAGAATAATCTCAATCTATAATTTGAGTGTTTATTCAGTTCCGTGTTGTCTTTGACGACATCCCGTGTCAAGATTTTAGTTACTTCTAATAATTCTTGTTAATTAGATGATCCTCAACTGTAATTGTGCCCTTTGGTCAGACGAGGTTACGATTGAGCTTTTCATCAACAAACACTTAAGCAAAACCTTAAAATGTGGAAAAGCCCCTACTTATACTGTGAAGTATAGTAAAAGATGTGTGATAGTGCGGGCCTGTGTTTTATGCAAAAGGCTCTTGGAGAACTTGTTAGTGTGTAACATCGTAAGCTCTTTTCACATACCAGGATATTTTAAATACAAATATGATGTAGATTGGCATTTCCATAACAGGTTTTGTTCACATTTTCAACGGGGCAGTGGCGTCCCCAAAAGGTGAGCAAGGGGGGACCATGGCCTCTTCTTGAAAAATGTTGGCCTAGCAAGTCTTACAAAGTCATCTTGTAGCCGTTGTAGAACCCAATAAATTAATTAATTCATAAAATCAAAACTAAAATTAAATATATATCAATATAAATATATTATTATTATTATTATTATTATTATTATTATTACTTTTTTTTTTAGTTTAGTTGTGCCCCCCCTTAAAGTTTTTACTTAATTTTTTATTTTATTTTTTTCCCAACCCTCTGAACATTTTCTGGGGGTGCTGCTGCACCAGGGGTGCCTATAATTTTGAAACTTTACCGATTGCCTGTGAGTTGTATTCTGAAAATCCAAAGGTGCAAACATCACCAGATATACCTACCAGTTGCCGCACTCAAGTGCTTTGATTCCTATTCCTAAGAATCGTCACAGAATGTAACTCAGATTTTCCTCGTCCATTCTGCCCCGCTCAGTACTTTGAGCACGTGGAGGAGGCTGAGTGGGCCGTCCAGGTTCTGAAGACCTCTGGAAAACCCGTGGCTGCGACTCTGTGCATTGGACCCGAGGGAGACCTGAATGGAGTCAGCCCTCAGGAATGCGCCGTCAAGCTGGTGAAAGCAGGTAATGAGGTTTTTTTTAACCCGTCGTGTCGCATAGCCTGACGGGTAAAAACCATTCTATGTCCTGGTTGTGGATTTTGAACCCCCCACATGGACAACTTCAAAATATACGTATTCCTAACCTGACGGGATTATGTAAGCACTGCGGCTAAATGCCACCGGTGTTGCTTTTGGTCTTCATGTCACAAAGCTCTGCTGTGGAAAGTCAAAGTTTGGATTCGAGACCATGGAATGCAGTATGAGGCCCACAAATGAGAGTGTTAAGGATCTAAAGCTGCCAGTGTTTTTCTCCAGTGGTCGCTGCAGATGCATTTAGATTTGTATTTCAGTCATAAGTGGCACTTTGCTTACAGTGTCGTACAATTACACTTGTGCAGGAATGTAGTGTGTAGTATTGCCGAACAGCAAAGATGACTAGCTAACCCAGACATGTGCTAATGCTACACTAGTATAAAACTGGTTATTGTGAAAAGACAATAACAATAAAAATCAGTCCACAGATCAGAGGAGCATATAGTGCGCTAACGGCACAGGAGTTTGTGCAGAGTCACAAACTCCTGGAATAAATCATTTGTAAATAACAAATAAATAAGGATAAGAAAAAATCACAAATCAGCGATGTACAAGAGATATCTGTTTTTTCCCTCCACTAGACCATTGATTCACCTTTTATTTTACACAATTTATGTCAAACTCCTAAACAGTTTATGTCACACTCATTCAGGCAATTTATATCAAACTTATGACAAACACTTTAGCAAACTCTTAGAAAATCTTTTAACATCCTGAGAGCAGATGAAGTTTAAGCAAATGTGTGAGGAGTTTCACAAGACTTGTGTCTTCTTTTTTTTGTTTTTTTTTTTGTTTTTTTGGTATGCTCCTTAAGAAACCTGTTCAGACAGGTGTAAGCAGATCATTTCTCACAGCTATGACAATTTCAACATGTCTTGGCAGAGCCCAGTATGTGTGTATGACAGATTTTTTTCTAAATCCACCTGTCAGATGGATGTTACACAATTCTGTGCTAATAAATAACACAGTCTGTCATTTTATCTGATGTTTAGATGTTCTTACTAATGTCTAGTGCATGAGAGTGCGCTGTAATCCGTTACATGGGCTTTGAGTAGAGTATAATACTGGTTGTCACGTCATGGCAGTAACGTGACAACCAGACTGAAGCATTTATTTTTATACAAAATTAAAAATATAAATAAGAGAGATTGTATATTGCAAGTCAGAGATTTTACATAATTACTAAGCATAGGGCAGTGTGTAAAATCTGCTCATTGTGATATACTTCCCTAAAAGTTTGAAATTTATAGAAAGTTCCTAGTTTGTTATTTTTGCTTAAAAAAACACAGACCTGCATGACTGAATCCAGTCCTGTTCCAAATAACTTTCATGTTGTCTAAACATCAACACAAGTTTGTAAATCATAATTCTCCTTTATAAATTGCTGACTAAAGTTGACTGAAATTCAACACTCTATGGTATGTGTTACTGCGTCTGGTTAATGTTCAGTTTCCTATTGTTGTTTTTTTTTTGTTTTTTGTTTTTTTCAGTTTTTGAGCGAAACCTGAAACCTTAGTTTTAATACAGGTGCAAATAAAAATGTAGCTTCTAACTTAATGTCATATTTGAGGAATAACAGTTTCATTTCAAGTTTAACGTTCAGCATGGTAGGCTTGTGCTGCCCTCTGCTGGTGATTTCAACACATTACGGCAGAAAACAACAATGAAGTTGGAATCTTCTTGGAATCAGAATACTTCTGCACCAACATTAACCATTGCTGGAAAAAACAAACAAACAAAAACACTGTTTTGCCAGTGTAATAGTATAACAGAATTATTAATTTGTTTTGCAGGGGCAAACATTGTTGGCATCAACTGCCACTTTGACCCAGAAACCTGCGTGAAGACCGTGAAGCTGATGAAGGAGGGAGTGGAGAAAGCCGGGCTGAAGGCCCACTACATGTCCCAGCCGCTGGGCTTTCACACCCCCGACTGCAACCGACAGGGATTCATCGATCTTCCCGAGTTCCCATTCGGTGAGCCCTTCAACTTCGCTTTATTTCTCACCCCAGACACTGACGGTTAGGGCTGGACGGTAAATCAGTACCGATATATATCGCGATAAACATGTAATCAATATCAGCAGATAACACGTCTGATAGAATATTAAATGTCACTGAACTCCAAGCCAGAGCCGCACAGCATTCTGGGGGATGTAGGCAGAGGAAAGGATTTAGCCAACTTCACAAAGGTGGTGGCATCAACTAACTCACTCACTAATTGGTTACCTAGCAACATCTTGTAGAATAACTTGTGGTTACCTAGCAGCAACCTGCTGAGTAACTTGCACAGCAGGAGTCTCAGGTTTCGCCACTCTGCTTGATAGGGATCCGGTATTAATATCTGTATCAGTCCCAATGTTGAAAAAGAAAAATTCTTACAAAATTAAGAATTTATTAAGAATATTTCTTTATTGTTTATTTTCATTATATTTAGAATTCCTATCTGCATTTCTGAAACATTTTAAAGGTTTGTGGCAGGTGATTTTTGCATATTGACTAAGGTAGTCAACCTTTGTTTTTGTTTTTGACAAAAACCTGTGACTATAGAATCATTTACGTACGTTTTCCCTAACAGCCCTGGAGCCCAGAATCCTGACCAGATGGGACATGCAGAAATACGCCCGGGAAGCGTACAACGCCGGCATTCGTTATATCGGCGGGTGCTGCGGGTTCGAGCCCTACCACATTCGTGCTGTTTCTGAAGAGCTGGAAGCGGAGCGGGGTTTCCTTCCTGCCGGCTCCGAGAAGCACGGCAAATGGGGCACCGGCTTGGAGCTGCATACCAAGCCCTGGGTCAGAGCCAGGTAGATAATTCTCTAAAGTATTACATTTTAAATCCTTTCCCTTTTGGGAATAACAGTAAAAGGATCAACGTGTAAACTAATGGAATCTGGTCCTGTGCGTAGGGCCCGTCGGGAATACTGGGAGAAACTACAGCCCGCCTCCGGGCGGCCATTTTGTCCTTCGATGTCCAAACCCGACAGCTGGGGTGTCACCAAGGGACACGCGGACCTGATGCAACAGAAAGAGGCCACCTCCAAGGACCAGCTGAAAGTCCTCTTTGACAAGGCCACCCAAAATGCCTGAGTGCCGCCCCACCTGACACCCCAAAATAAATCCTCCTCTGAATAAAAGCAGAAAAAAATGAGTGACATTCCCTCAAACTTCACAAACCCAAACTGTCTAATCTAAGCCTGTCTCAGAGTATCTTTTAGGACTCAACAAGCAGTAGATGTCTGAGTCAGATCCTAAACCACGTCAAGTTACTGTACTGCAAGCTTCAAACTCGTGCCATAACACTCCAAAAATGTCTGATGTTGTGTGAAACAGTAAATGAACGAATAAAACACGCGAAACAAATCTGCATGTGTGGGTTGGTGTTTGTAAGAAACAGCAGAGGAAATGCTTTTCTCCCTAATCCTTTCATGGAGGGTAAGCAAGTGATAGAGGTTTTCCAAATACCTAAAAATCCCTTTAAGACTCCTATTTATTATTAATGTACAAAAGATTGTTTCATTATGGGTTGCTGAAAGTGAAAACAAGTCAACTTTCAACACAATAGCAACAACCCAGTTTAAACTTTTTCTTCCACCAGGGATGTTTTGTAAACATCTCCATGTTCCCAAAGCTTTTTAACATTTGGCCTTTTTGAAACCACAAACTTAGATGTGTTTTATTGGAACTGAATGTTACAGACCGACGCAAAGTAGCACATAATTTCGAAGTGGAATAAAAGTCACTCATGACTTTCATGAAGTTATTTTATTTCTTTTTTTTTTTATTTTATTTTCTTCTTAATAAAAATATCAAAACTGTGGTATGCATTTATATCCAACCGCCCTTCCCCCAGATTTCTTATTTGTAGATCTACAACTTTATGGCCTCTTCTCTAAAACTCTGTAGAAAATTTGTGTAACCTTCAAAGAGCAGCTGAGATAAATTACACACATGTGGACTCTATTTACCAATTAGGAACAGCTTGTTTGGAATGGATTTTATTTAAAGGTAGACTAAATTACGCCAAATTCAAAAGACACACTTTTTTCAAGATTTTTTTTACTTGTATAAAAAATTGAAAGCCATTTTTCTGTACAGTTTACAACAATAGCCTACTTTGTGTGAATCAATCATATAAAATCCCAATAAATTATATCAGTTGTGTCCAAGTTTTTTACAATGAAGGCCCAAAATTGTGAAGTTCAAAGCAAATGGGTGACAAAAAAGTATTTCAATTAAAGTTTCAAAATAAAATTGTTGTTGCTTTTTAGAAATGATTTTATTGGCCCAAGAAACTTGGGAGATTTCAGTGAAATAGACAACATAGTGATATTTTTGTAGAAAAGTTTCTTTAAAGGCCAAAACATAAACGGTATCTCTCACTATTCTGGACTCTATTTACCACCTGTACATTTTAAGAAGAAGTGGGGAAAAAGTTTGACCTTTTTCGTAAATTAAGACGTGTTTAAGTGTCTTTGTGTTGAGGTTAAAACTCTACATTAGGTCCCACACCAGAGTTAACCCTTGTGTCCAGAAAGGGGTCCAATCGACCCCACACAAGTAAAATTTGTATCATTTTCCACAGTCCTCTACGTTTGCCTCAGTCCTCGCACGCACAAGGGTTAAAGAGAACTTGACGGGTAAAATCCCTTTTTCCAAAAAGAGAACAATCAGTGAAGCTAAGATGCTCTCTCTCTATGTGGGCATGTTTTAAAACTTGGCTGTCCTGAGGGAGTTTTTGATTTCCTGTTTATTCGTGTAGAGTTTAGTAACATGACATGGAGTGTTTTTCTATTAAAAGGGTTTTCTTGCTGGAAAACATGCTATTTTTCCCTCACTTGGTATCCAAACACATTTTACCTCATGGAAACAACTTCAGTTTTTCCACTTGCACTGTCAGATAAAATAAAAGAACAAATTGCACAAATTTACATCTTCACTGCAAACATTTTCATTGTTCCTCTGTATGTGATTTTTGGGGGATGTGATCATAAAAGCAGAAGATAATTGAGCATAAAGACTAAAGAAGTGTAACTCGTGTTCATGTATGACAAAGCACATACGCTTACATTTTTAATAAATTATATACAACGTATAAAACAGATTTGGTAATAGCCTCTAGTCTGAACAACAAAAAAACAACAAAAAACTATGAACAGATTGAATAGATAACATTTTGAACAACAAACAGATCAGAAAGCACAGACGTCAAAATTAACAACATAAAAAACGAAACAACTACATTAGAGGCGAAGAAGTCTACGTGAATAATAATAAAACGCTTACATTTGACTTTTGCTTAAACGTCGTCAAAGGTCTTTTGATCCACTCTGCTTGCTATATATGCATTTTTTTCTTTTTGCCTACAGTACGTGCTGTACGTAATTGCGTCACGGATTTGCCCACGTGTAGATGTTTATTCTCCTCGTGCACGTCGGCTGAAGGAGAAAAAGAGGTTTAACAAAGTCCGACTGGGATTGAGGCATATTAAAGAATATTTAGGTAAATTACATAAAATAATATAGCAAATATTGGCAGTATAGTGTTATCTTTGTTAAATATTTAATTAAGCATAAATAAGAAAAGGCATAACATATGATGCCTTCATGGTACATGGGATAGCCCCAAACAGTGGTAAAAAGTGTATTCTACACCTTTGACTAAACCTTTTACAAAATGTATTTGTTTATCCTATTTAGTGTTAATCTATATAAGGTCTATGGTGCATTTGAGTTCATAAAAATTAGTACATCATGGTAATTTGTTTGCCCTGACACAGAGAAGTGGGCTCACCAATCTGACAAAAATCCGCTGCTTGCAGTAGGGTAGGCCTACATGTCAAAATGTAAAACATAAGATGGCGGAGAACATGAAAAACAAAATAAGGTTAGACAATTTAAAAAGATCCATAGAAAGAAGTAAGTAAAAAAAAACTATTTTAGATTGAGATGTGTTTTTTCCCGATGAAATCGTGGACACTGAACATAGCATGCGGAGTGTTAAGTCCCTCCCCGGATTTGACAAACGCGCACGCACCTTGTGCTTGTAAACAGAAGCTCACACGTGACACGGGGAGCAGAGCCGAGTCGCGCGACCGTATTGTCTGAACGGACAAAGAAGCGTACTGTGAGCGCGAGCTTCGGCCAGGTGAGCGGCCAGGTGTTATGGCAACCGGCGTTATGTGCGGCAACACGAAGCCGAGTTTTTGCTCGTTTAAAGACCGAGGTCTGGGAACGCGTTTGGTCGCTTGAACTTATTGTCTGAACCGCAAATCCTTGAGCTCGGTGGGAGAACATTGTTGACTGCGTTTTCGCTGCGCTCACGCACACAGCTGGTTTACTAAACTGGAGAGCCTTTGTTGTTCCAACGCAAATCTCGCTGATAGGGATTTTTTCCCCCTCTCTGTCGCTGTCGTCAACTAGCAGTAGCCTTTAGCCTCGACGTCAGAACAAATTTATTTCCGAACAACCTCAATCTGTGCATTCAGATTGAGGCCGGATGAGATGTCATTCGCCATGGAGGATAATTTGGAGTCCGGATGGGTGTCAGTCCGACCCAGAGTGTTCGACGAGAAAGAGAGGCATAAATTTGTTTTCATCGTGGCCTGGAACGACATCGAGGGAAAGTTCGCCATAACCTGTCACAACAGAACCGTCCAGAGACGGAGCACTTTTCTGGACTTGGATTGTAGCCCCGCGGCTGCGCTTCCTGTCCCCGCTGCTGCTGCTAAAAGTCCGGCCAAAGCGAAGAAAGACGAAGCCTGTCAAGCTGGTAAAGTTAGACCGCACTCTGTCCCGACAGGAAAACCCACAACAAGCACCAGAGCCTTAGACAAAAAGACTGTAAAAGATGATGGGTTGAAGGCGTTCGAGTGCGTCAGCCTCCCGTTAGGGTCCTGGAATATTGTTACGCCGAAGGAGATGGACATGGAGATCCTGGACGTCCCTTCGTCTCCCGAGGATGCAGACCCGGGAGACGGTGAGCTCAGCCTCCGCGAGGACTTCAGCTGGGCCGGCCTGTTCTCCTTCCAAGACCTACGGGCGGCCCACCAGCAGCTGTGCGCCGTCAACTCGGATCTGGAGCCCTGCTTGCCCCCGTTCCCGGAGGAGCAGTCCGGCGTGTGGACGGTGCTGTTCGGCGCCCCGGGGATGTCGCAGCGGGAGACGGACGCGCTGTGCTACCAGCTGCAGGTGTACCTGGGTCACGCCCTGGACACCTGCGGCTGGAAGATCCTCTCCCAGGTGCTTTTCTCCGAGGGCGACGACACGGAGGAATACTACGAGAGCCTGAGCGAACTGAGGCAGAAAGGCTACGAAGATGCGCTGGAGGCGGCCAAAAGGCGGATGCAGGAGGTAAAAAGGGATTATTTTCTCATAGTTTTTATTCTTAATAATAATAATAAAAAAAAACACATAATCATTTAAGGTGATTTTAATTATGTCAAAACTCATATATGTGCCGTTTATTGTCAGTGTTTATAAGATATCCTAATTGAGCCTCCTGTTCTCCGGACACCCCCCTCCCCCCCTTCCCCTTTGCATAGTCCACCATCTGTTGCAGCAGCACACACACGGAGCAGTAATGTGATCTGCTCTGGCCAGACATCCCACTCCAGTTGGCTGAATTGTAACAAGGAAGTTGCATAGAAACATAGGGAGAACAAATGGAGGTGGAGTTACGCAGCTGTTGGCTCTGTCTCCGCCGTTATCCCATATAACTAAAAACACGCAGCATCTTAATTCAGAGTTTGCGAAAACTTTGTGGGCCAGACAGGACATTTGTACAAGCCTTGGACAATGTACTAGCGTGCTTCAGATTGGCTTATGTTTAGTTATGATTATTGTATCGACCGCTAACATTTGCATGTTTTACACTAGGGCTGAAACGATTAATTAAATTAATCGTGATGACTCCATTATTGAGATAATCGTTAACTAATTTAGTCATCGATTAATCATTAATTGGAGTAGTATATATACATTTTCCATTTAAGACAAAAAAATCATTTTGCCTTTAAAAATGTTCTTAGAATTCCTCAAGTAGCATCTATCTATCTATCTATCTATCTATCTATCTATCTATCTATCTATCTATCTATCTATCTATCTATCTATCTATCTATGTTCTACAGTTTTTCACATATTGATGTAAGAAATATTTTCTAGTTACAAATGAATCCTTTGCTAGAAATAATCAAGCATACACTAAAATATGGTTATTGTTTATAATAAAGTGTTTTTCTTATTTTTAAAAAGGAATTGAATTGTTTATTCTGATTTTTTTAAAGTATCTAATGTATAAAAAAATCACACATAGTCATAAATATTCAAGCAAATACTTTTTAAAATATTTTGAATATGACAAACTGAATTAAAACTCACAAACACAAGAAGCTGTGAAGCCACCACCACGTTTCTCGCGTCCATTCCATTCTTTAAAGGACGCTTTCAGATAAAAACAAAAACAAAACAAACAAAACAAACAAACAAAAAAAAAACCCTTTCCAGACCTTGGATTCTATACCTTCCCTTTCACAATTATCTACCTGGTTGCATTGGTTTACAAAGTGACCAAACACGATTAATTAGGTTTCTGTTTGTTCCAGAACAAAATGTGAAGTAGTTTTACAAGAGTCTGTGAAAGCCAGGTAACAACCCAGTTATAAAGATGGTCCTTGGGGGTAGAGATGGGCGGGCGGGGGGCAGAAACGAAGCCAACTGCAAGTCTTTCATCATCCTGGCTTTGTTCATCTGTTTGATTCACAAACAGCTGTGTGAGGGCTCGGCCAGGCCCAAAATAACCTACACGATGACGAAGTGACTCACTTTTAGGTTTATATGCGACGCCACTTTTCTGACAGACTTTTTTTTTAGAGCAGACTGTGACTTGTTTTATCAGGTCATTTTCTGTGATAGGCTTAACCTGCATTAAGAAGCAAGCAGTTCCGATACAATGTATGACTTCTACAGCTGCTTTTCAGTTGCCTTTTTCTTAGAAAATTAGTGAAAAGTGATCATTTCTTTTGGATCACATTTGTTGATCAGTTGTTTTATTGTTGTCCTCATTCCTTGATCTCATGATGTGTCGTGTGAGTTCTCTTGGCAACTTCTATATTTGCATTTTTTAACCTCAAACCCGTTTCGTCATCAGAGGGATGACCTCTGATTTTTGGGCTGATATTGATATCTGATGTTAACATGTTACTGCTGATAGGAATGTTATTGTTCATGCAATTTTCTTCAAAGAGTCATTCTAGATGGAGATGGCTGTGGGCAAGAAGGGTTTCCTGTAGAGGTCTGAATTGCTGTGGTTCTGAAGAAGCCTCTGACTGAACACAGTTTGTTATAACAGTTTTATAGGTGCTGCTGCAGTCCATAATTGTCTTGGTTTTACAATAACAATATCTAGTCATTAATGGCAACAAGAAGGAAATTAATATACATTATTAATATCAGCTCCTGGTTTACATATTGGACTGATACAGATATGTTAAAAATAAAATATAAGATTGAATTTCTAATGTATGGCACAGGTGAAGTTGCGATGTTTTTAAGTGGAACTAACAAATTTAAGAGCAAATTGAACAGACGACATCAGATAGACATGGTGCACTTTTTGGAAATTCTCTTCTCTTTTAATATATATAAACTCACTTGTTGATTATTAAAGGGGCAGCATAATGTATTTTGCAGGCATATAGTGCAATTTTATAGCACTATCAATTAACTATGCTACCTTCAGTTGTTACATAAATCATATATGACTTTAAAAATTTGACTTTGTCATTTAATTTCTTGAAATTGGGTTTATGTCTCTTTAAGAAACTCCTGCTCTTTCTGAAACTCTACCTTTAGAAAGTCATGACAACATGGCTCCTCTATTAAACCTTAAATTTTTTTGCCAGGATTTCACTGAGCAGTAGTAGTGCAATGAGCTCAGCAGATGTGCTTTTCCAACAGGTGTTTGCTAATTGCTGCTGGCTAGTCTGAAGGAACTGAGCAGGGGAGAAGTGCTCTGTGAGGCCAAAGCTCAGAAGCTTACACTGCATGCCAAAGGAGGAGCTTTGTCCTTGAAGGCGGAGCTAGGTCCATCCATGTGTTTTGCATGGGAGATTAAAGAATTTCTCAAACATGCATGAAAGAAACAATGTTAATGTTTCTTTGATGAGGGAATAGCATCATAACATGTAAAGCTAGTAAAAGTCGATTTTTACGTAATGCTACTTTAAAGTAGGCGATCCATTAGACGCTGCCTTCTTTTATGGCACAAGTGTCTTTATCCTGGAAGGTTTCTGTCATCAGAAACGCAGCAACAGCAGAGATAATATTTACTCTATTTTATTGGATTGTACATGTTTTTCTGTTTTCCAGGTCAGTAAGTCCGTTCCTAATAAACGCTTACTGTAGGCGGTGCGAGGCTGTTCTGACCCGGAGCTGCTGCTATGAAGGGTCTAATCCTGTTGAGACAGGATAAGAAAGAGGACAGACTGGTTTACTTTGGTTAAACTGAGCTGCTGGTTGATGTCCGTAAATTTAGCAACACATCTCCAAAATCAATCTGCAGTTTTCCAGCTTTATTGGGTAATCATTATAATTTGAGTTGCAATATTAATCAGCACACATTCTGGTTATATATTAGGGGAAAATATAGAATATTTCCTGCTAAGATGTTTTTACTTTCCATTTAAATCAACACCAGCTTTCCCCTGATTGGTTCGTTAAAGTTCTGGAGCAGCTGCAGACTTAAAATACTTGTGTTATTTTTATGAAATCGCTGCGCTGTCTGGTCTTATCACCATCACACTGACAGACCGTGTCAGTGTCCAGACCTTGCTCTCTCAGATATCCGGGACAGGACGGACCGGTGGTCTAAGACCACGCATCCCCTCCGTGTATCTGTTGATCATTGACCAGAGTCACTTTGACCGTTTTCCCTTATCTCTGACCTGTTACTAAAGAAACCCAGACCAACAGCTTATCAGCAGTGAAGTTCGTGCTTTAAAAGCTAATAGTTACAGATTAATGGCTTACTCAGATATTTATGGTTTTTTTGTAGTGCAAAAAATGTGATAATGTAGTCTTATAAACTAAACTTTATTAGTTGTTTTAGATATAGAACATAGACTCGCAAAGTACTTTATATGAAGAGTAAAGGACTTTGTTGTATTGCACCAGGGCTACAGAACAACTTCCTCATGAATGCAAAGCTAAAATTTTTAAATCAGTATTGCATCATAAAAATACAATACGTTTCTGAGTTGGAGATGATTTCAGTTTTACAGGATTTAAAATTTCTCTAGATCTAATCCCTAATTGTCATTAATTCACAAATGTATGAACGTCTGTCTCCTGAATGAAGGTTTGGTCTTACTTTTTGTAAAATGATGCAGCCACTCACCGTGACCTTTTGTTCACATTGCTAACGTCACTTTGGGGAAATGTGGATGTATTTTATTCTGTCAGACTTGCACTCAATTTTATGTGTTCACAATTTATTTAGATTTTGCCTACTGGACATGTAAAGTCATTCTACAGAATCAGCACTTTTCAACATTTTAAAGCATCCATTATAATTTGGGGAGTTCTGTTGTGGGACTTTGGATCTTATTAGCCTGTTTATTGATGTGTTGGCAACAGAGGGATATTTTTCTTCGTCTGTTCAATCAGATTTGACAGACGAAGGACCGGGAGACTGCAGGGTTGTTTCAACATCAGCTACCTTCTCAAGTGGGATTCCCCAAGGAACCATATTTGACCCACTGCTTTTCCTTAAACGTACTGTGTTTGGATCAGCTCTTCATAGAGTTGAAATTTAATTAAAATTGCTACATTTTTGTTTTCCTTGTTGAAACAAGCCGTGCCGTGATTTCTGGGTAATTTAAAATGATTAATTTTGCAATATTGTCTAAAGTTGAGTGAAGAAAGAAGCAAATAGTCCTACTTTGGCTCTACAGCTACATGGCTTTTGTTCTCCTTCCACGGGCTTTTAGAACATTCTGAAATTGATAAGATTTATTTAGTTGTGTTTATGTGGCCTATCTCCTTGTTACCTACCTTGTTAACTTTACAGAGATGAGCAGCTGCCTTTCTCTAACTTTCCTTTTTAAACTGGGGTACCCACTTACACCCAACATTTCCAAAAGCCGTTTTAGGACGTTAATTCTTTGTAGGTAATTTGTTTAATTGCTCTGTGTTTTGAGTTTCCAGTTGGAAATGCATCTCCTTTTTTCTTTTTTTGCTTTTCAAACATCCGCATAAATCAACTAACTACATTTTGTGCAGATATTCGTGTTAATTCAGCGGCGACAGACGTTACATTTACTGTCTTTCAGGAAGCATTCCATCTTTGAGGAGGCCTGTTCACAGTCTGCATGAAAGAAAGTGAAGGCCTTCTCTTTCCTGAGTTGTATTTCAATTAAAAGGCACGAAGAGAAGAAAACTACTGCGGCGTAAGATGGAACAGATTTATGGCCGACAGGAACCGGTCTTAATGATAGGGTCTGCAGCTCCAGTATATCACCGAGAGGAAGATCTTCTAATTACGTCCTCCGCGCTTTTGCGGAGGGCTTTTGTTGCCTTTAATGCTAAACTTAGCTTGTAAAATTGTACCTTTGTAAAAGTGCTTTTAAAACACGAATCCAAACCTGCCGGCTAACTTGTTGCAAGTCAGCCTCATTAACTTTGAGCTCATGAGCTTTGAGTTAGCTAATGACGTTTTTTTTTCCTCGTTTTGTAGGCATCACGTCTCTATGCTGTTGAAGTGAAGTGGAACAATAACTTATTCATCATTTTTCCAGTCTTTGAACTCATATTTCATATTGATTCTAAATGATGTAATAACACTTTAAAAGTAGACTTTTCCAAACCCTATCCTGTGTGACTTCTTGGCTCATTTAGCTCAGGGGGTTTCCTGGCTAGCGGGGTGTGGGGCTGGTCAGCGGTTGCCAGGGAAACCCAGGGCCAAGGTAAACAGTAGGGGCAGTGTTGGAGCTGAATCGGGCAGTGTATGTCACAGTGTAGATGGGCTTAGGAAAATCAGCTCAGAGTTGATATAAAAGTCGTCATTCATATCTGTGGCAGATAGAGGAGCAGTTTATTCGCCTCTTCAGATGATTGTTGGACGGCGATACTTTCAGTGCCGCGTCTGAAGCAGAAGTAGAGGAGATGTGTTGCGCAGTTTGAATCAAAGAAGCTGGTTTCTGAGAGAGCCCTAAACAAAAGCTCGACTTAGTGGCGTTTTTAAGAACAATGAACAGTCTGTGGATTGTTGAACATATGGTATGAATCAGTAGCAGTCAGAATCAGTGGTTGTTTTTTTTTTTTTTTACTCAACAATGTGTTTTGTGATATCATTCCTGGCTACACATTAATGAGCATGTACTTACAAATCCTCCCAGGCTGAGTCTTTGTGCTTGTTGAGAGGTTTTTTTTATTCCTTGCCTTGAGCTTTGAGGTAGCCATTGTTTCAGACTGCATTTAGTTCAAATTGGAGCCAATTTAAAATGAAGTTTTAAATAATTAAAAAAAATTAGGATTAGAGTTATCTGTTATAAAATGGATTAAAGTGGGTAGAAAAATACAAGCTCCAAAGAACATAGAACAAAGTAAGGTAAACCACTCTATGAACACATAACTTGTTAAAAATTGGCACTTAACTGAACGCGTTCTTGCCATAACTTAAAGCTGTAGTATTAAACTTTTATAAAAAATTTTCTTTCTTTTTTTTTTTTTTTTTTTTTTTTTACATATTTGTTCAAAATGCTCATTCATGTAAAATGAACTCTTCTGCCTTCTCCCACCACTCCCAGTACTAATTGCAGAAATACTCTACTCGGTCAGAAACAACCAATCAGAGCCAGGAGGAGGGTCTTAGCGCTGTCAATCACTCTCATGCTCACCCTGCAACATACTGCAGCTTTAAACTATTTCCATAACTAGAAGGTTGGAATGCAATACTTTAATGAGTTTGCTCCTGAATCACAATTTTTATTTTATTTGCCAGTTTATTTTCTCTGAAATGGAAAGGTAGTTTAATTAGGGAAGCATGATCTATCTGCATCTACACTGGTACTAACAGATGTTCATAATTTTTTAACATATTGGTAAGGGTCTGATAAGTAGAACTGGGCTGATATTAATAAATGTTTATGTTCATTTTTTTGGTGTTTGTGTTTCAGGAGGGGGGGGCTTGGCACGTCACTAGCAACTTTTTAACTATAGCATTACCCTTGACTACAAGAACGTTAGATGTAGCACTAGCTACGTTTTATGTCGTCTTCGGTCCGCTTAATACGCGCCATCAATTTACCACGTGCAATACAATAATGTTTTGGATTATTTTCAGTATTTTTTTGTGAAATGAAACCATTTCAAGAAACTGCTTTATGTTTACAAGTAATTTACAAATCCTAAAAATCCTTAAGTTCGTACATACTTGGCTCTCAGTCTACTATGGTTAAATTAAACTCTGTTGGTTAAGTCCCCAAAACCCCCTTTAACTCTGTAGCCCAGTGGCCCACATCCTCCTAAATCCGGCCCTGGTGTTGAGGATTTCATAAGTAAAAATGTCCTTTACTAAAGGTAATGAAGTGTTCACACAGATTAAACCCTGAAACAAAAGCATGCGTTGCAAGATGATGTAGAAACTGTCATGTGACATATTGGTGTTATTAATGTTATCAAGTGAGTCTGAAATCTCTCTTTTTTTTTACCCTGATAATGATCTATTTCAGTTACAGTAATCAAGAAATGCCGTTTACATGGCGGCGTATTAATCAGAGTAAAGGCTGAGTAAACATGTTTGTCCTAAAGCCACTAATGCAGCTCAGATGATCACTAAGAGGGCAGTGAGTTAAAGCACTATATATAGTTCAGAAAATGTCTGGGAATGTGGCCAAATGTAATCTAGGGGAATAATCGTCCAGAATGTGTAGCAATCAGTGATCCTGGTTGATGTGCTTTATGTAAACCCCTTATATATGAAGCAGGTGAGTGAGAAATTTACACTTTCCTCCAAACATGGACTTCAGCTTCATGTTCTACATCGAAGGAATATGAGAAAAATAAAGCAAACTTTATTGAGCATACATATAATAAAGGCACATTGTCTGTACCCTTGTGTCTGAACAATAAACAATAATAAAAAAATTGATAATGACAAAAATCAAGGATAAAGTCAACTATTTTTTCTACGATTATAGAAAAAAGTCATAACATTACGAGAATAAAGTCGTACAGGAATAATAACACAAGAATAAAGTTGAAATAATGGCAATAAAGTCATAGTATTATGGGAATAAAGTCTTCGTATGACTTTATTCTTGAAATATGACTTTTCTTATATTATAATGACTTTATCCTTATGTTTCCCATACGACTTTATTCTTGTAATGATGTTATTTTGTATGATGCTATGACTTTAGTCTCATAATATGTTATTCTTGTAATATTATGACTTCTTGTAATTTTGTCATTTAATTTTTTTCTTTTTCCTTAGTATAACCCTAAAGCTCCATTGTAGGATCTTGATTGTAAAATTTAAAAAGTGACTTATTTTAAGTTTGCTTACATAACTTGTTGCTCTAACTTTGCTGTGAGGCGTCAGCATGAGCATTGGAGCCAACCTACAACTCTCCAAATGCACTTTTTAATGAATTCAAACCATTTTTCAACATTGAGGGTGGGTTCGTGGTCCACTTTTCAAGCCTCTGTCCCGTGTGCTTTGTCCCAGGTGTTGGACAAGCACAAGGCCACGGACAGCATGGTGGAGCTGCTGCAGGTGTACCCCGAGGAGGACGAGGCGTACGGCGAGCTGCTGGAGGCGACGACTCAGCTGTACCACTACCTGCTGCAGCCCTTCAGGGACATCAGGGAAGTGGCAACGCTGCGGCGGCAGCAAATTAAGGTAATTCTGCACACAGGCACACATAAACAAATACCCATCTGTTTTTCGAGCTTGTTTTAAGCAGGTTTAGACCTCCATGTAGCCGGATTACTCATTTGCCCTTGAAGACAATTTGCCTCCTGTCGGGCGGATCTTCATAAATCAGTGGACCACATGGTAAAAAAAAACGGGTTCTGTGGTTTTGGATAGAGCAAGGCGACCCTCCTCCAGTGAGCATCCACGCATAAGCCCACTGCCGTCACATTACTGGTACATGCTGAGGCTTATGAAGCTGCCGTGGTGATGATGAAGATGATGGCAGGATGGAGGGTAGAGGATCAGCTAGAGAGGCTTTTTCCCCCTTGCCTAGAGCAGATTAACCACCAGTCTAAGTATTATTACAGCGGCCACTAAACCACTCGGTAATTCTGCAGCCTCAGCACTCTTCCTCTGCTCTCTTTGTTGCCTTTCTTCATCAGAGGCTTGGAGAGAATCTAGTGAGCTTCAGAGGTGACCCTTGATAAAACCTGTCCTATCGGTCAGCAGGTCAATGCCTACATCTGGACAATTGTTAGACAGTTGCAAAACTGATGTGTGCTGAATTTAATTTTGAACTTTAAATATTAGCACCTCTCAAATAAGCAACAGAACAACAAAAGCTTACACTTTCCATTCAATTTCAATTCAAGTTTATTTGTATAGCAAATTTCAGCAACAGGGCAGCTCTATATCATAAAAACATCCTACAGTCATCAATTGTGAAACAAGCGATAAACATTAAATTAAATTTAAATTTAAATGTTCAACTTGCTGCTATTCAAAAGTAACTCTAAACAGGTGGGTTTTTAGCCTTTAGTTTAACTTTCCCACGGTCTTAAGAGATGTGGCCATTTGGACCCCATGAGTTTTTTACTCTGTTGTGGTCCAAAGAGGTCACACTGACCCCATGTGTGCTTCTACAAGCTTTTCTTTGCGTGGTTCTGGGAACTGACGGTCTGACAGGACAGTCTCCCTCCCGACCTCTGTTTCCCTGCTGTCCAACCGTGGCATTTGCCACGCTCCTCCTGAGCGCCGGATTAAAGCAACTGTGTGTCAGCTGTTTTCTAGAAGCTCCAGATTTGTGGTGCAAAGATACTGAATGTTGGTTGTCCATGTTTGGTTCTAGTAGTCTAGAACCAGAATACCAGAGTGGTTGGTCAGGTTGACACAACAGATCTTCAATGTATTTTGGCGCCATGTCGTTAAATGGTTTAAAAACTAACAAAAGTGTTTTAAAGTCTATTCATATACCATGAACTGTGGCAAAATCTCTCTGGGTCATTTTATGTCTTTTGAGTATCTTGGAATTGAGGTAAAAGGCCACAAAAGAACTTTGATACTAACCTTATACAAAACTCCAACATATGTGGAAAATTTCTTTATGGACTTCAATGAACTTCTATCTCTCATATGCATTGACTACGATTGTTTGATAATTGTCGGTGATTTCAACATTCATGTTGACAACCCCCAAGACCGAGGGGCAAAAAAGCTATTTGATATATTAGAGAGTTTTGGTTTAACACAACATGTCAAACAAGCAACACACACTCATGGACACACACTGGACCTGGTTATCAGTAAGGGTGTGAATATTTCCAATGTCTCTGTAACTGATGTCGCCCTGTCGGACCACTTTGCTGTTATCTTTGAAAGTTCTTTATCCATTAACCCACTTGGACAAACAGCTACTATCACAAAACGTACTTTCACAGAAAACACAGCAGAAACATTTAATCAAATCTACTCTTCTTCCTCGCCCTTAAGCTATAATAACGTAGATAAGTTGGTAGATGATTTTCAGTGCAAACTTTCAGATATCATTGATTACATTGCACCCATTAAAGTGAAGGTTGTGTCTGGTAGGAAGAAATCTCCATGGAGAAATGCACAAACAGTTCTGTCTGCAAGACAACTCTGCCGTAGAGCCGAACGGAAATGGCGTAAAACTCAACTACACGTTTATTATGACATCTACAAGGAAAGACTACGTAACTATCACACAACACTAAAACTTGCAAGAGAGGCTTTCTTTGCAGATGTCATAAACAAAAACACTAACAACGCCCGAGCTTTATTTGATACTGTTGACAGGCTCACAAATCCTCCTGTGATGCTGCCACCTGAACTTCAATCTAATGCCGCCTGCAACAAGTTTTCCAGTTTCTTTTCAGAGAAAATTCAAAAGATCAGAGGATTAATCTGCACATCCACTCCAAAGCCAGTACCAATGCTGTGCCCAAACAAAACGAATGCAGGAAAAATGACCCAATTTCAACTACTTCATTATAAAACCCTAGAAGAAATTATAAGTCAATTAAGCTCCAGTTCCTGCTGTCTGGATGTCCTACCCACACATTTCTTTAAGAAAGTCCTGCCTGTCGTTGCTAATGATCTGCTCCATATAGTAAACACATCGTTGTCTTCAGGTGTTTTCCCCCAGACTTTGAAAACAGCAGTTATCAAACCACTGATAAAAAAGAACAATCTAGACAAATCACTACTGCAGAATTACAGGCCGATCTCCAACCTCCCATTCATCAGCAAAGTTATTGAAAAAGCAGTTTTTAAACAATTAAATAACTTCTTAACAATAATGAATCGCTTTGACTCCTTCCAGTCTGGTTTTCGTGCTCACCACAGCACGGAGACGGCCCTTGTAAAAGTGTTCAATGACATCCATATAAACACAGACTGTGGGAGAACCACAGTGCTGGTTCTGTTGGACCTCAGTGCAGCTTTCGACACTGTTGACCATGACATTTTACTGAATCGACTGGAGAGTTGGGTCGGACTCTCTGGTCCAGTGCTCAACTGGTTTGAATCTTACATAAAGAACAGGAATTTCTTTGTTTCAATTGGAAACTTCTCATCAGAGAGGTCAAAGGTCACATGTGGGGTACCCCAAGGCTCAATCCTAGGACCCCTTCTTTTCAATATTTATATGCTCCCGCTGGCTCAGGTTATAGCAGGAAATAGGATTAGCTACCATAACTATGCGGATGATACACAGCTCTACATCACGATGTCACCAGGTGACTCTGAACCCATCCAATCACTGAACAGATGCTTAGATCAGATAAATGTGTGGATGGGCCAAAACTTTCTCCAGCTGAACAGAAACAAAACTGAAGTTATTATCTTTGGACCTAAAGAGGAACGAACTAGAATCAATGCTCAGCTTCAGTTATTACAACTGAAAACCAGGGATCAGGCCCGAAACCTGGGAGTAGTGATGGACTCTGACTTGAACCTTCAGAGCCACATAAAGACAGTCACAAAGTCGGCCTTCTATCACCTGAAGAACATCTCCAGGATTAGAGGACTAATGTCTCAGCAGGATCTAGAGAAACTCATCCATGCGTTTATCTTTAGCCGTATTGATTACTGCAACAGCGTCTTCACAGGTCTGACTAATAAATCAATCAAACAGCTGCAGCTGATCCAGAACGCTGCTGCTCGCGTTCTCACTAGAACCAGGAAGATAGAGCACATAACACCAGTTCTAAAGTCCCTACACTGGCTCCCTGTAGCTCAAAGAATAGACTTTAAAATACTGTTGTTAGTTTATAAATCACTGAACGGTTTAGCACCACAATACATTAAAGATCTGTTATTGCTGTACCAACCATCTAGACCCCTCAGATCTTCTGGTTCTGGTCTGCTCTGCATCCCCAGAACCAGAACCAAACGAGGAGAAGCAGCATTCAGTTTCTATGCACCACGGATTTGGAACAAACTTCCAGAAAACTGTAAAACAGCTGAAACACTGGGTGCCTTTAAATCTCAACTTAAAACCCACCTGTTTACAGTTGCTTATGGCAATTGATGCCTTCTATGTATTTGCGAGTGACTGGGAGTCATTGCGCGTATATAAAACCCTGTAAATTCTAGACTAACAGGTAACCAATTAATGCACAAAATCCGCGTAGGACAGCGAAAGTCCTAGCGCAAAATTTTTGCGAAACAGGCGGACGGAGCCTGGTGCTGCAAGGCTGGAGGCCTTGTCCTGTTAGGCTGTGATTTTATCTTTTCTTTTTATCTTTTTATTACTTTCTTTTTCTTTCTCACTGTTTAAAATTATGTAAAGCACTTTGAAATGCCTTGCTGCTGAAATGTGCTATACAAATAAAATTTGATTGATTGATTGATTGATATTCTAGGTCTAGATAGCCTATTCTATCTACACCAAAGGAGTGCATCTTTTCGTGCTTTTGGAAACTTATTTTTGCATAATACACATATATAGCATAGGAAGGAGTGCGTTTTTAAAGACAAATCATGATTTTGCTGCTGCCTCAGCTTTATGTCAATGTTTAGCCTTTCACAATTTCTCACTGTGGCTGCCAACAACCCTTAGCTCATTAAGTTGGTTGCTATAACCACTATGGTCGGCTCCAGATGGAAGGAGTCCTTTTCTCAAGTCCAGTGGTCTTGTGTTAAAATTTAACACATCCACTTTAGTTTAGTGTAATTGGTAGAGTAGTCATCCTGGGATCAGAAAGTCGTGAGTCGGTGTGACTGGAAAACCGCTCATTATGGTCCATTTCCAAGAAAGTTTTTAAGGGACTTTTAACTGAGACAATTCAAGCTTCAGCAGTACAGATTGTTGGTCATTTAGGACGTGATAATTATAAATGAAGCCTTGGTCCTGTAAACTGATGCAAAATTTTTTTTTTTTTTTTTAGATTTTTACGTTTAAATAGCCAAAAAGATTCTGCATTTGAGTGTATTTTTTGGCACTACAAAGAAAGCTAAAACTGAGGACACTCTGTTGGTGATTTAAATTGTTTTCATAGTTTGTCTTCAATGTACATCAAACCTTGGGATTTTGCTAAAGCAAAAATACTCCTGTGCAATTTATTTTTGGTAAGAGTCTGTAGTTTGTTTTTAAAAGGGCAGTGGTGCATAAAATTTCCTTCTTTTTTTTTTTGCATCATGTTATAATGTTATTCCCTCATCCAAACATACCTGGAGTGTTGCTTTGATTATTTCATGCATGTTTGAGAAATGCTTTAATCTCCCATGGCAACCATTGAGGGGAGCGAGGGCCACCTTCCTGGACGAAGCTCCTCTGATCTGCAGTTTCCAAACTTCTGAGCTTCCACCTCACAGAGCGAGACTCCTCCACTCAGCTCCTTCAGACTAGCCAGCAGCAATTAGCAAACACCTGGTAGAACTGAACATCAGCCGAGCTCATTATAGAAGCTGCCTATCTGTGAAATGCTGGTTAAAAACGTTGTTAAAGTGTTAATAGAGGAGCCATGTTGTGACGACTTTCTGAAGGCGGAGCTTCAGAAAGAGCAGGAGTTTCTTAAAGAGACAGAGGCCCAATTTCAACGCATTAAATTACAAAGTCATGTTTCTTTAAAGTCACATTTGAAATATATGGCATTTTCTATAACAACTTAAGGTAACATAGTTCCTTGATTGTGCTTTAAAATGGCACTTTGTGACCAGAAAACACAATGGAGCCCCTTCATAATATGAAAAGTAAAATAATTAAAGAACATTTTGTTGTTGTTGTTCGTTAATTTAATAACATGGACAGGAATGTGCAAAATCTTTCACGTATATTTGAAAGCACCACCTCGTTCGGTTAAAACAAGCTTGGATTGTTTCTCAGGTATTGTTCGGCGCTTTTCAATAAAATAAGATTGAAACATCAAAGGTGTCACTATGACTTTATAGCACCTGGGAAAAAAAAAAAAAACGGGTATCACCAGGTCAGGCTTTTTAAAGATCGTGATCGGCCAGAAAACTGCAATCGGCGCTCCCCCCTGATGAACAGTGCTTCTCCTTCTCTAATCTGCATTCCTTACTCAGCATGCTGATCCCGCATGGCTTCACCAACCAACACAAACAACTGTGTGTTTGTGGGTGTGTTTATGACCCTCTATTATGATGGTATTTAGGTTCTGGGGTGGATACTGATCTAAATACAGAATTTACAGTTTCTCTCAAAATGTAAAATGTCCGTAGAGCAGAAATCTGTTTTAAATTTCACCTTTCCTCGTCGGTGAATTCGCTAAAAAGACCGACTACAGTTTAAGAAATTGCTTGATGTTATCTTGCTTTTCTTTTAGTGCTCTAGAAAGTATTTCAAGCTCACCGGTGAGTCAGAGTGTTGATCTGTGTGGAACAGGAGAACTGTGTTTATTAATATCAGCTCTATGGAGTTGAATGGGTTCATCCTGTTGTCAGAACTCTCTTCTATGTGCTTTGATTGTTAATTAAAAGCACTGCTCTGATTGGCTACCTGTGAAAAAGCTGTAGTTTAATCAGTTAATGAGGTTTAACACACATATCACGTGTAGGGTATTTTTAATTTATTATTTTGAATCTTAATTAAGTGATTAATTATAGGCTACATTACTGTAAAATAAGAGTTGAATAAATAAAACTGATAGGCTCTTTGTTTAAACGCATAACACGATTCAAGGAATTTCTCTCTCTCTCTCTCTAATTTCAGCATTTCTTCACCGTTTTTGTTTTCATAGATGGAAAATCTGCTGGATGCCAAAGTTTTTTGTTTTTTTTTCCCCCAGCTCTGCCACCTGCTTCCCTCAGGGCGATCCAACGACTAAAAACAAAGCTGTATGCAAACAAATTTGGTTTGTAACCTCACACAGGAAGTAGTTTTTTCCCCCCTCCCTCTCCATCTTTAACTCATGAGGGAAAATGAAGGAGTTGGGAATTGGTACACATTTTCATTTACATGCAGTTTGCATTGTGCTTGGCGTTGCTGCTAAAAGAGCAGTCGGGGATCAGTTTCTGACTGGAACGGCAGCCTCGCCTGACCTCCTTTGTTGGTGTGAATGTAAATACTGGAGGGATGTGTGAGACTGTTGTAAAAACACAAGTGCTTCAGATTGCAAGCTAAGCTGGAAGAATGAGCCATTTATGCTGAGTGTCTCTTCTATCTGCTCTGTGCCTCGAAGTTTTGTATCTGATTTGTGGATTAGAGGTGCACCAACTGCAGTTTTCTGACCAGTTACCCATTTTATAAAAATCCTGACCTGCTGATTACAATTTTTTTGGCTGAGAAGTCTCTAAACGTAGTGAAAAAGTAGGTAGCAGTGCATGAGATCGGTCTCACATGTTTGCATTAGCTGATATTTGAGCTCCCAAAATTGGGGAAATGATCCGATTTATCAGGATGTTTTTCTTTAGAAGGCAAATGAGCTTAGAAGTGGTGGCACAACGAAGCAAAAACAAGCCCAGTCAAAATCCAGACCCAAATCTCATTCAAAAATCTGCAGCAAGACCTGAAAATAAATGTTCACATGCATTCACCATGTAGCCTGACTTGGTTATGAGTCAGGTTACAATATTCAATATTCTACTAATGTCAAAAAACACGTTTGTGGTTATGACATGTCAAAGCTGAAGCGTTTACATCCCAATCTGTGAGTGAAAGAGAAGCTGCTCATTTGAATGGAAGATCTCCTGATGGGTGCCTAGTGAACTATGGTAACCTGCAGGATGAACCTACACGCTGTGGGTGTCCTGTTGCCTGGAAGGTCAGTGGGTGGCCATGAATTAGAAATGTGGCAATACCCCCAATGCGTCTGAGGCGGATCGCGCCGCAGTCGGGGTCCAATTACCGCTTCACACAGCCTGCATTGTCACACGGTAACGGCTGTCCCTTTGGTCCCCCGATCCCACCTGCGGGGTTCGCCTTCCTCTGTGAGGCAAATTCGACCCCGATTCAAAAATGTCACATGGCATAATATTCAAATTAATTAGTTCTGTGGCCTGGATCGAAGTAAATTGTCTCCCTGATTACAGCTGCTGTCGTTATTAATCTATTGTTGGGTTTAAACCAATCAGAATTGTCTTGGATTCCATGAGCTCCACATTCTGGTGCTCGTTTCCAAACCAAATCCAGTTTTTAACCATGTGAACCAGCATCATCTTCTGAGGCATTTATTCTCTTTGCTCGCCTCTATTAAGAGTTTTAAAGAGCATTTTATTTTAGGTCCAAGTCTAAAAACCTTTTGTGTTCATTCAAAAGAAATCCTCTAAAACGGCTGAGAAACCTAATGTCTCCTCTTTTCCACCTTTAAGAAGTTCCAGCTGCATGATAAACACTCCCGTGTGTGTGTGTGTGTGTGTGTGTGTGTGTGTGTGTGTGTGTGTGTGTGTGCGTGTGTGTGTGTGTGTGTGTGTGCGCGCGTGTGTGCGCATCTGATCCTTCCTATTTTAACCAAATGCGATAGAGACCACCATGACAGCACGCATGTCGTAATCCCAGCACTCCATCATGGGAAGTGGTGTCACCTCTATTTAAAGACCGTTTGACACGTCTGCTTTCAGTCTCCCGTTCGAGCCGCAGTGTCGAGACCTGCCGCCGCCACCGTGTTCATAAGGAGGGAACACTGACTGCTACCCGTTTGTGTCGGAGCCTCCTGCTTTGCATAAAAACCAGTTCAGCAGACTCCAAATCACGAGGCGGTTTTAATATCGAGATGTTTGGCTTCAGGTCGTTGTGTCGCTCAGGTCAACGGGGTCAAAGCGAGCAGAATCGGCAACAAGATGAAGATAGAAATAGGTCGTGCCGTTCACACTGTACACTGTCCAACTTGCAATACCCAAACACTGATGTAATGCACTCGACTTTTTCTTGACTAGATTATAATTGTTTTTTTTTTTCCTTTTTTTTAATGGTGCTGATGTAATCTCCCCGCCCCCATTCATGCTCTCTGCTTCACCTCCAGACCACTCCCTGTGCTCATGCCTCCCGCGCACGGTTCCCCAGGAACACAACGCGCTCACCCAGTCACCACGCCGTCTGCTTTCAAGTCCTTTTGTTGGCGATTATTGTAGCGGTGTTTATTTTGCAGCTCCTGCGCTCGCATCTGTTTTACATTGAGACTTTACTATCCGGCTGCACGTGCCGAGAGGCCCTGGAAGGGAGTCTGCTTTATTGGCTGTGTACATTTTGTTCCACACGCTGCCCGTCGTGTCATCGTTGTGGTTGTTTCCTAGTGAGGTCTCACACATGGCAAGCGCTTTCAGCTCATCTAGCTTTTTTTTCACTCATGACTTAGGATTAGCAGCTAAAATGTTACAACTTTAAAAGTTGTGCATTATTTTTTAAAAATGTCCTTTAGTGGATTGTTTTAACATTTGACCAGTGGGAAGCTGGGTTACTGTCACTATAAACACTAATAGCCGTACCCTTCACCACCCTCTGCTGTGGACTGAGAGTATTACAGAACCCTTAGTGGGTTTTTTTACTAGATACTGTGAGGCTGAGGAAGGAAAAATTGTGCCTTGTCAAAGTATTCACACCCTTTGAACCTCTCTGTGAAGGCCCCAGATGTTTATGAGAGGACATTAGTGAGCAAATTAGTGGCGTCATAAAGGCAAAGAAAACTAAAACTGCACATTACTCCCAACGCAGCGTCCCTCCTACAAAACACCAGTTTGTTTAAATTAAAACAACAAATTCAAATGAACCAATCACATTTATCATTGTCTTCAGCTTAACAATTACGTGCCATGTTGTGTTAGTCTGTCCTGATAAAATACATCAAAGTTTACTCTACTGTACACAATGTGATGGGGATGAAAGAGAGGTGGTTGAGATTTATTTCTACTAATATTATTCCAGTTCCAGCTGTCAGAACTTTGTGTGTTGAACCTGCTCTGCCTCTCTCTCGTCAGATCTGCCTGGAGACGGAACGTCTCGGCCCTCGCCGCGTGGAGAGCCTGAGGAAAGAGGATGAGGAGTGGCAGAAGAAGGCTCAGGCTGCCGTGCTCGCCATTCAAGACCTGACTGTGAAGTTCTTTGAAACCACAACCCGAGCTCAGAAAGGTAAACGGAGACGAGAGGCATTTCCTCCATCCATGGGAAAATGTCAGACGCTCCATTTACTTTGGCGTTTTAACATTTGAGTGTATGTAGGTCGTTTGTAGACGAGTTGCAGCGTGACGTGCGCTAGAGCCTTCACTCCATCGTCCAACCAGAGGGCAAAGCGCTCGCCGACGATGACGACCACTGGTTTTAGTTGTAAAGTTGTCAACACGACGTGGTGAATCTTAAATGTATGCATGATATGTAAAAGAAAAAAAAATACATGGATTTGCTACCAACCATCAACACAATGACATCTAGAAAAGGTAGATGAATAGTTTTAATTAGAAAAACAGAGAGACAGATTGAGGTAGGTCAGTTATGCTAGCTGCAGAAATCGGTGCGTTTCAGTCCAGCAAAAAAAAAGTAAATAAAAAAGGTGAACCACCCACCAACTCTCACAGATTAACAGTAGAGCAGGTGTTTAGATTAGCTAACCAACCACCACCGCGTTCAGACGATCGCTTTTTAATAAACATCAAACCTGTAGACACAGAAATGTAACCGACTGAATGTTCTGTTCTTTGTGTGCGAAATGTTTGCTTGTTTTTTGGTGCTAAATACTGACACTTTAGTGGAGCTGTTGTTAGTCAGTTGCTATGACAACAAGTCTGTGTGCAGCATAGCTGACAGGGAGCGAGAAAAAAGAAGAATACAAGTGGTTTATAGTTTTTCTTCAACGGTTTTTTCGAGTCACTTTTTTTCCCTTTGCAGTGGCACTAAATTGATAATAGAAACATCTGGGGTTTCATTTTGTTATCAGAATTGTTCTACCATGGCAGCGTTGTGCACATGCACAAAATTTAAAGATGTAAAAATAACATTCTTTATGGAATAAGTTAGTTTTTTTCCTGCTCTACATACAAAAGGGATTTTATTAATATTTGATCAAAGTATCTTTTAAACTGGAGTACAACTAAAATGTGCCAAAGCATCAGTTAAATTCAACTGGTTCCTGTTTTCACCAATGCTGTCTTCCCTCCTGCATGTCCGCAGCTCTGTACGAGCGGATGCGCGCCGACCAGAGGAAGTTCGGAAAGTCAGCGTGGGCCACAGCAATCGAGCGCATGGAGCGGCTGCAGTACGCTGTTTCCAAGGAAACCCTGCAGCTCATGAGGGCCAAGGAAATCTGCCTGGAACAGAAGAAGCACGGCTTGAAGGAAGAGGTAAAACGGAGCGACGCAATGAAGAAAAAGAAAAGTTAATACAGACAAAGTGTTTTTACTTTAATAAGTTGGTGCTTTTCCAAAAACAAGACTTGTGCGTTAAGAGATGGAGGGAAAATAAGCAAGATAATGGACTCAGAGCAATGATCTCATGGCTCTGGCATCCCGTGATGGAGGGAGGAACATCCTGCTGTACAACAGTGGAAATGACTCACTGGGAATGACAATCGGGTCAAACGTTTGCTTTTCATGCAAACCTGCACCCTGCGTCTCATCTCAGGAGTCGAATGCTACCAAACAGGAATCCGCTTCGGCTTCCACTCCGTCCGACTCGCATCAGAAACAAAAAGCGCAGTCGGATCATGTTTTATGTTTTTTGGGAAAATCAGCCTGTCTGCATGTCTGTGTCCTTGGAGGCCAGGGAGGGCATGACGTAACGCTGAGCCTGTGCTTTTTCCAGATGCAGAGTCTGCAGGGTGGGGAGGATGCAATGATGCGACTGGACCAGCTGGAGGCGCTGTATTACGAGCTGCAGCTGCAGCTGTACGACATTCAGGCCGAGGTGCTGCGTTGCGAGGAGCTGCTGCTGACCGCCCAGCTGCAGAGTCTGCGCAGGCAGATGATGGGTGAGCGTCTGCGTGGCGCTGTTTCTGTCGGATCCAGGGGGAAAAAAACACTTTCTATAAATGTTGTATCCTGTCCCTAAAAATAACATTTTTTGTATTGCTATGACGCTTATTTATTTTTTATATTTTTAGTTTGTTGCATGAGTGTCAGAAATTTTAGTTTAAATAATCCTGACCCTATTAAAGTATTAATAGAGGAGAAATCCTGAAGGCGGAGTTTCATTAAGCACCCTTTAACTCTTTTCATAAAGAGCAGAAGTTTTTAAAAAGATGCTTCATATCAAAGACAAATTTATTTTGAACCATATTTGATATACGCAGCATTTTTATAACGACTGAAGATAACATAGTAACTTGATTGTGCTATGAAATGACACTCTGTGGCTGGACAACACATAAAAATGTCCTTTAAATTAAAATGAAGTGCTTGTTTTTGTTCTAACTCACTATCAAACATTTTAATCGCGACTGCTGTAACACATTTTAGTGAAAATGTGGTACAGTTTGGGAACATCACTCCTTAATCTGACAAGATAATTTAGATACATTCTTGTTAAAACTCAAAGGCTCTTGCTGATTATTTCCTCGTGTTCTCTTGTTCACCTGATCTGGCTCTAACAAAGCCATTTATTCGTCAAACTAAAACCTCTGCTGGTTCTTCTCCCAGAGCGACAGGATGAGGTGGTCTACTATGATGCCTTCGAGAGCCCAGACGCCATGAAGGGCGAAGAGGAGCCCGCATCCCCTCCGTTACCCCTCAGAGATGAAGAACTGTGCGTCCTGCAGCAGAGGACGCGGCAACTGGAGGCCCGGAGGGGCCGCATCACTGCCAAGAAAGTCTACCTCAAAAACAAGAAGGTCCGATCTGCATGCTCCTTCAAATGCCGCCGGGTGTTTCTAGCTATTTAAAGCTTTGTCTGTTACACCTTTCCATCTCGTTTTTATTTATTTTTCTTCATTAGGAAATCTGTATCTTCAATCACAACCAGAAAATCCAGCAGCGCCAAGGAAACGACGTCGACTTCAGCTCTCTGCAGGTACTGTGGCAGGTCAGATCCAGTCGTTTTGCTGCCTGTTGCTGCAGCAACAAGTTAGCATTCGCTATGTGGGTTTTTTTGTGGGTTTTTTAAAACTGGTATTTGAACCGATGACCTTCTCGCTGCAAGGCATCAGCGCTACCACCTGTCCCACCATTCAGCTCATAAATCAACATGGAGAAAACAAACCAAAACCAGAGAAAGATGCAGCGTGCATCCATAGTTTGTGATCCTTCTGTAGCTGAAATAAAAGCTGCAGGTCATTTAAAGGCTGTTTGAACTGCATGTGGATCTCTAGACACTCGTGTTTGTTTGAATGTCAGCTTTCAAAAGCATCTCACACAATGTTTCTCTGCTGTGATGGTGTCTTCATTTATCACGAGAAATTTCTTATAAGAATTCTGATTTATCGTCTCAATAAATTTTAATTTATGCAGTTGACCGTATGATCAGAAATGTTATTTTTGCTATTTTCTCCACTGTTCAACTAGAGCATAAATAAATATCAGTAAATTAAAAAATGCGATTAAAAGCAGTTGTTTGCCGTTTAAGTCAAACTTCCTGAAGCGAGTAGCGTCTTGAAGAAGCCGGTTCCAACTGGGAATGTCTTCCAGGGCCACGTTTGTGTCTGTAGGGCTTTGAATGCTGTGGCCTTCAGTCCTAAAAATTAAGTATTAAATATTTAGTTAAGTCATCATTATCTCAACAATACCACAAAATATTGCGATATAATTCCAAGTCCATATTGATCTGCAGCATCCACAAAGCATCGGTTTCCATTCAGGCCCAAGCATAAAACTTAATTTCCCGTCTGGCCAGAGCGTCACATTATCTGCTATTGTGACCATCTATAGGAAATTTGATACTTTTGCAAAAATATTGTGCAGAACAACGTTAAATAAATCCAGCTTATCGCCACTCAAACCAGTCGCACAGGTGGATCTAAACCCTGCTTTTTTCTCTTTTTTTTTAAAGGGAGGAGAAACTGCAGAAGATGATGAAGCAAAGAGAAATGTAAGTGTGAGTCAGGAAAGGCAGAGGACTCTGGACAGACTGCGCAGCCTCAAACAGGTGAGGATTTCACCGTCGTTATTGCCAATCTCCTCCAGCCTCTGCTGAGTCGCTCTTTCTACTGTAATAGCTGCATTAAATGTGAGAATTATGTCAAATCGTCTTTCTTGAGTTTCGCATCATGTTGTAATGTTTTCCCCTCATCAAAAACACACCTGCAGTGTTGATTTGATTGGTTCATCCGTGCTTAAGAAATCCTTTAATCTCCCATGGCAACCGTTCAGCTATGCAGAACGCCTGGGCGGACCTAGCTCCGCCTTCGAGGCACAGATCCTCCTTACTAGTAAAAAGCATTGCTAAAGGGTTAACAGAAGTTGTGAAGAGATTCAAAATGTGTGAGCTTTTAAAGAGACAGAGGCCCAATTTCAAGGTGATGAATTAGACAGTCAAATTTCTTTTAAGTTATATTTGAAATATGTAGCATTTCTATATCAACTGAAGTTAATATATTTACTTTGATTATGCTGTAAAATGGCATCATGTGGATGGAAAACACATAATACTGGCCCTTTGTGATATTTCCATGGTTGTGTCCTGTGGAGGTGAGTGAAGCCTCTGACTGATGTTTTCCCGTCTCTGACGCAGCGTTACCCAGGTCAGGTGACCCTCCGGTCCAGTCGCCTGCGCCTCGCCCAGACTCCCGGCCGGAGGCGGGCGGGGCAGCAGCCCAGCACCCAGGCGGTCAGCGTCCAGACCGACTCCATCTCCGACCTCCCAGAGCTCTCATCTCCGCCCCCGGCTGACGTCTACAGCTGCGAAGGCGCCTCGCTGCCCTCCATCGGCCTCCAAAGCGTGGAAGCGGCGCCTCCTTTCCTCTCGCTGCCTCCCCTCTCGTCGAATCCGTCTCTGCTCTCCGTGGGGCCGCCTGCCGCGCCTCCGCCGCCTCCCCCTCTGCCTCCTCCCCCGCCTCCTCAGTCGCTTCCTGCCGCCGAGAGCCAAGCGAGCAGCCCGACCAAGACCGAGTCTGAATGCACCTCGCTGCCGCTGGCTCCCTTTTCCCCGCGATTCTTTGACAGCAGCCAGCTGCTGACTGCCAGGAAGAAGCTGAGGAAGACCGCATCGCTGGACTCGTCACAGTGGAGGAAAGGTAAGGAAAACTATCACGAGCAACACACTTTAGGAGTGCAGGTTAGGAAACTTTTCTTGAAATGGTGGAATTTTTTTGGAGAGCAGCTGTTGACCTCTGGGTTATATCCCCACATCAAAGATCTCCGTCTACCTGGACCGGCCCAAAGTCATATGGAGCCACCAGGAGAATTCGACTTGTTAGTCATGATTATGGTCTTAACAGGGAAACGTTTCAAGACTCCAAAACAGATTTGTTGGAATCTGGCGGAGGCTCAACCACGTTTATTGGCTGAATTGTTTTTATCTAAAATGAAATAAATTGTTTTAGAAATTAGTGCTGGAAATTTGAAGTGCTAATTTCTATTAATTAATTACTAAGTAATTAATCACAGGGTCATTTATTTTTAACATGCAAAAAGATTTTTGAATTGCAAATGCAAGTTATTTTGTCGGTGTATGGTTTTTGATTGAAATGCAGTTACTTAGTTACAAAGACTGAAATAAACTCGGTTAAAAATTTTATTGGAGTCACACCACTAGCTAAAATATCTAATTAGATTTTTTATATATTTTTTTTAATTCAGGGATTTATTAGAGCGCCCCCTGGTGGTTTGGAGGCCTTATCTGGCCTAAGCCTTCAGCAGGCCATACTCTCATGAACTGCCTCATCATGAAGTTTGTGTCGGAGAAATGCGTTAAAAAATTGCTACAGATGGAAAACATTGTCAAAGTTAGTTTTATTGCTAAAGAAATTCCAGGTTTTTAGTTTTGCAAAAAGACTTTTAGTCTTCTCTACCTCAAATAAAGAAAGAACAGACCTTAAAAGCTAAGACTGAAGGTAGTAAAGTTCCAGGGAGAAACACATATTCAATAGTTACACATTGAAGTTTTGCAATTTAACTTCGTCAAGTCGGTTCCTTTAACGTTTGAGCGTTGCGTCTCCGCAGCGAGCTCGCCCATGGACGAGGTGCTGGCCTCGCTGAAGCGCGGCAGCTTCCACCTGAGGAAGGCCGAGCTGCGCGTCCTCGGACCCGACCCGGACGACGACGGCAACAACATCCTGGCTCAGATCCGGCAAGGCGTGCGCCTGAAGAAGGTCCGCGCCCGGCCGGAGCAACAGCGCCACCCCAAGAGCTTCCTGCACTCCGCCGACGCCCTGACCCGCAGCATCCACGAGGCCCTGAGGAGGATCAAGGAGGCCTCGCCGGAGTCGGAGTCTGAGGACGAAGGCCTGCCTTGCACTGACTGGGAAAACTAACAGAGGTTTAAATGTTGAACTTATTTTGCTTTTTTTTTTTTTTTTTTTTTTTTTATTCTACGTGGCCAAAACAAAGAGAAAATGAGGATCATGAAATGAATCAAACAGACAGCCTGGGTTACCTGAAGGCGCCTTGGTGCAACTAGAACAACAAAAAAAGTTGCGCTTTTTTTTTTTGTTTTTTTTGTTATTCCATACTTGTGTTTGTAAAGACTTGTTGTTTTTAAGGTGTTGCTGTTGCGGTTTTGGAGAGGACACAACCTCTGACCTCCTGTTACATCCGAGTCGTACTGTAGCTCCTTGTGATGGGTTTGTTTGAAGAAGGAAACGTTTGCTCCTTTCTGCTACGAGACACACACTCTGTGTCGCACCTTCAAACTTTTCTTCACAGCAACTATTTACACCGCTCAGTAGAACCTGCAAATCTCACAGAAGTGACCCTGATCACTGAAAGGAGCGGTGAGATGTTGTAGCAAGAGAAAAACATGGGGTCCGTCAGAGAAAGCAGGAAATCAAATCATATTAATCTAAGACAAAAATCAATTCCTTTTTTGAAATTCTGTTAGTTTCTTTGTGTTTTGCCGTTGCCATCAGGCCGAACTTTACTTTGCTTTTATTCAAAATAGGGAAGCAAGAGTTATTTTTACTGAGGCTAAAACAGTACAATGTACAGATAATTTCACTTTAAATTGTATTTGTTGTTCAATGCTTCCTCCAGTCTGTTGTAAGCCTGGCGGGCCACCAGGCTTTATTTGCCTGCCCACCAGGCTAAGTGTCATTTGTTTATTTTAAATAAGGTTATTCTTTTTATACACCAAGTGACAGAAAAGACGGATTGAGCTGTGTTTATAGCGGACACATTGAATTGCGCCTCACACATTATTTCAGAATTATGATGCCTGCTTGTGCATCTCCAAATTTTTGTAACTTTTAACATTTTTCAACATAAAAACCTGGCGGGCCGTTGATGAACTGCCGTAGTTTTGCCAAGTTTTCTTGGGGAAACCTTGGTTATTACGGCGTTTGGCACTAGCACAGGTTTAACAAATGGATATACGCTGGTTATTAGTTTGATTTATCTGTCCTGTCATCTTCTATCAACCAGTTGATTAGCAGTGTGCAGCATTTAGACCTGTAGGAATGCTGACTGTAACTTTCTAAAACTTCGGTATACCTCGATAAGGCGGACTGCCGAGCACAGACGCTGTTCACGCCAGCTCAGTATTTTTGATGAAAGCTGTTTCTGTTGCCTCCATTTCAACAGTAAAGAGTCGTATGAATGCGTTTTTGGCTGCTTTTATCGCCATACGAGACGATAAAATATAAGATTTACTGTTCTGTTTACTCATAATCTCAGCTGTGAGTTGATTAGCTTCACTGGGAAGAAACTGAAACATTAGACAAAATAATTTCAGATGTAGGAAGCGGTTATAACGAAGTTCACACAGTTAAAATGTGATTATTAGATTAAATGCATTTCTTTCCCATTCTGAGCTGATGCCAGGTTCATTGGGACTTCACTGCCCCCTGGTGGCAGGTGCTCATCTCCTCACATTTCAGCATGAGGCGATTCCAAGAGATGACTCTTCTTCTTTGCCTTGTATTTGTTTGTTTTTTTCTTTTATTGTGTGCTTTGGAACTTTGTGTTAACGTTTGGTGTGTGAGTGATTATTTTAGTTTTTTTTATTATTTAATGTTTTTAAATATGTTTTTTTAATACTGAAAATCAGTTTGTGACAGATTATGCATCAAGTACTGTGGCTTAATAGCAAGATATATTTTTCTTTTTCCCTCGTAGGTAAATAGCAGGATTGTTTGCTGCATTCTTTCTTTTCCCACTTCTTTTTAATATTTGTTGAATGCCGATTTACACTTTCACTTTTGGTTAGAATTGAAAAGTAAAGCACAATTGTAAAAAATAACTAAAGAAAATCGTAAGGAATTGAACTCCCCAACAGTTCAGAGAGCTTTAGTTGTGTTTCATGCGGCGTCACAAGCAGATCGTGTTTTTAAATGAAGCATTCAAAGATGTCGCTTTAATGCATAAAACAAGTGTGTTTGTTGACCAGATGTGTCCAGCACTGAGAACTAAAAACCAGCATTTCTCTTCTCTAGTTTTCTTTGGAGATTTTTTTTCAATTTGCAACACTTTTAGCTTAGCGTAGCTTAGCAGTGTTAGCTTCCTTCAGCTTTCAGGATCTCCTTCAGCAGGACAAACACAGAGCACACTGTTTACATCATTTTATGTTAGCATATGTTAAGCTAACTGTGGCGTCACAAGTAATCTGGCTCAGACTGCTAAGTGTCGAAGCCACCGTGGTTTATTTGCATGCAGTTGCTTTTCTTCCGCCTCTGAAGCCGCCACAGCTAACGGGTTTGTGTTTTCCAGGTTATTGGGGGGGAAAAGCAACCAAGAATCCCACTTGCTACTTTTTGTTGTCATTAAACTATCATCCAGTTTTAGTAACTTTTGTACAAGACTGGCTTGAGGAGGGCAAACCCATCACAACGTATGTGCAATAATGAAGATCGGAGGAAAAAAAGTCATTTTATGATTTATACTGTAAACAAATGTAAATCATGAGAAATGTATCCACATGCCTAAATGTATTGAAGTATTTATTGAAGCGTCATATTTTAAAGATGTTTTTAAATGTACTTGATGATGTTCCCCATCACACCATTCCTCTCTGCTTTTCCATAACCAAAAAAAATCTTTATTTTTCCTTTCATATTAAAAGCACCAAAAATTCTGTCTTTTGAAAGTTCTTTCAATCTATAAAACTGTATGCTCATAGAAGTTCACGTTGACCCTTTCAGTGACTGAGATTTTCTTTTTTTATCATCCTGTTTGGGATTTAACTATGGAGGACCAAAACTGACAAAAGTAAAAGCAAAATAAGGTGTTTGCTTTTTTCTTTTTTGTTGTTTTTGCTTTTGTTGAACTGGAGAACTGCTACGATTCTCCATAGACTGCAAAATAAAGAGACCAAATCACTGTTTTAATCAGATTTTCTTTTAATATAAACTTAAAATTACAATTTGTGTTTTATCAGCATGTGTCTTCACTCCACATTTAAAATTTCTTCTTCAAATGCCTTTTTCAGCAACAACACATCATCGCCTTTAAAGTTTAAAGCCGCCGCTAAAAATCACCCCAAGTTTGACCCGAACCAAGAACAAGCCCTTAAAATGTGTTCTGCAGGTGTTCGTATTGTAGCATATTCTTTCATTTTTGGCAACAGGTAATCCCACAAGAAAAAAAAAAAAATCCCAAACGTACCATCAGTTAGCTACCATTGATGCATCTTAGTGCCCAAGGCAACATCAGCAAGAGTTCAGATCTGTACAGGAACAAACGGTATTTGGCAAAAGAAAAAAAACTAATTCGGTCGTATACGTCATGATTTCCTTATGCTCTCGGAAATTAAACCATCTTCACAGCCATGTACCAGACAATAAATTAACATTTTACAATGTTTATTATTCTAAATATCTTAGTAATAAATAATAAAAAAAATTCAAACCATTGCACTTCAAAATGCATCAAAAAGAAAAAAAAGGAAAGAAGTAATCTGATTCACTCTCACACAAACAGAAGAAACTGAAGAAAATCCTGAATCGCTTTTGGTTCAAACCAGTCGGCAGGAGCAGGAAGGTAACCTGAAAGTGAGAGTGGAAAGAGTTCGCGGTCCCTCCTTTAGTGTATTGCTCATAGGTTGTAGAAGAATATAAGACGAACCGACATCGTGTGGCGGTTCCTGTGATTATCTCTTCATCCTGCGAGTAAAAGAAAGAAATCCGTCTCGGGTCGAAGGAGGAGCAGGAGCTCGTTTGGCTGATTTCAGTGAACAAGTGAGGAAAAACGTCGAAGCGCAATCGTGGAGTCGAGGAGGCGGCTCCGGTGTTCCACAGAAGCTCAGTCGATTAGCATATCATGGTGGTCAAAAAAAAAAAAATTATAATGAGAAGGTTTTCCACAGTGGAGCAAAGAAAAGGCTTCACTTGGCTGTTTGTAAACCATCTGAGTCCTCTGAAGTGGCAAAGTCTGTGTACCGCTAATGCATCAAGTCGTGTAAACTCTTTAACATGTACAAAAAAAAAAAACGAAAGAGAGAGAAGAGATTTCAAGTTGTGTTGGTGACGACGTCGGGCGGAGGAGGAGCTCTAGCTGCCCTCCACCAGCTTGGCCAGCGTGTCCCGCAGCTCCGTCAGCTCGAAGATCTTGCTGTCCAGCAGCTCCAGCAGGGAGCGCAGGCTCTTCATGTAGGCTTCCCGCTCCAGCTGGCTGCTCTCCAGGCGCTGCTCCAGGTCGCTCAGCTGCGCCTCCAGCGTCTGGTTCCTCGACTCCGTCTCCTGGCGCCAAGCAGAAATATCGATGACGTGTATCGGTATCGGAGCGATACTACGGTTTCTGATTGCCCCGCAAAATTTTATTTCATTTTTGTGTTGTAGTTTCTCAACTCTACGTACAAAAATTATTTGTTTTGATTTTCTCTCAAATAACAGAAAAAAAAGTTGCATTTTTTTCCCCTAAAACAAGCAAAATATTGTTTATTATGTTAATCTATTATTAAAGTATTTGTCCAAAGTTTTAATAAAAATAATTTAAAGGGAAAAAAAATCCACAAGTCACCTATAAGATTATAAATTTGCCGATATATCCAACTTAAATAATAAAAAGTATCGGTATTGCTGATACTGGTCCGATATTTACTGGGTCTCTCTCATGCAGCTTGTTGCTCACCTTTAGTTTCTGTGTCAGGGTGTCTTTTTGAAACTTAAACTCGTTGGCACTCTCCACCTCCTCCTTAAGTCTCTCCAGCTCCTAAAGTGAAATATGAAAATAAAGCACTATATGATATCCTTTGTTATGGTTTTTGTGACAGTATTCTAGAGCAGGGACTAAAATATAGCAAAATGTTATGTTTCCAAATGTCTTTCTCACACGCCTGACTGGTCAATGACTTCATTTAACATATAAAAGACGATCGATTAGTCATTGAGCCATTAAGAATAAAAAATATTCATTCAATTGAAACAAACCAAACAAATTGTGTTTAGATAAATGACCTTCCAGCTCAAATTAAACGCGTATACAAAATACAAAGAAAGTGGCAAAAAAAATATTTTTAATCATTATCAAATAGAATTAATTGAGCTAATTCTGAGCTAAAACAGTTTAGTTTAATTTCTAAGACATCGTGACAAACACATGACAGTCTTTGTATTAGTTGTATGAAAATATTTGCTCTCAAATGTAAATAACGTTTTCCAAATTTAGACTTTTAATCCAACATATTGCTCTTTTTGTTTGTTTTTGTTTTTTACAAAACTCTGCAGTTTGAATTTGAAGTGCGTTCAAGAACTTTATAAATAAAGAAAAACTTTCCAACCCTTGAAAGCGCCCATTATTAATGTTCAAAGATGTCGAGCGTCTTCACCTCCTCCTTGGCCCTCAGCGCCGCCTCCAGCTCCTCTATTGTTCTGTTCAGCTCCGTTTTCTGAGACTTGATGACCGTCGTTTGGCCGCTCACGCACTCCAACTCCGTCACCTGCGAGACAAACAGCATCCGTCTGAAGTGAACGCCGGTCCGGAGCGCGTTGCCATTGGCTGCGGCGACGGAGCCGTACCCGCTTGTGCAGCCGCTCCGCCTCCTCCTGATAGGCCCCCAGCTGCTGCTTCCACTGCTTGACGTTGGCCGTGGACTCGAGCAGCGCCGCCGTCAGCTTGGCGTTGTTCCCCTTCAGCGCCGCCAGCTCGGCCTCCCAGTGCTTGTTGATGCTGGACGAACTGGAGACGGAACGAAAAGCCGGCCGAGGTAAATATGGGCAAACTGCTGAGCCAGCAGGTTCTGGTTCGTAACATTACAGGTTAGCAGGAGGATATTAAACACCAAATGAGGCTTTTTATTGGATATGCAATAAAATCCGCAGCAGGTCACATTTTTGATTGTTTTACTCCGAATCTAACTGATGAGGTAAAAGTAATCGACTGACAGACGGGAAGGAAGGAAGCGAGGAAGGAATAAGAAAAGTAATGAAGACAGGAAAGGATAAAGGAAACAAGGGCAACAAGAAGGAGAGAATGAAAAAAGGAGGGAATGGAGAACAAGAAGGAAGGAGTAACTAAAGACAAAAGTAAAAAAAGGAAACAGGAACCAAAGTGTTGAAGGGGGAAAAGGACAGAAGAAAGAAAGGGTAGGAAAGAAGGGGGCTAGGAAAGGGAAGGGAGGAAGAGTGGAAGGACATAAAGACGAGAAGAAGGACAAATGACTGATAGAACAAAATAGTACAAAGAAGGATGAAATACAAAAGGAAGAAAAGATCCAAAGAGCAAGAGAAGGAATTTGGACTAAAGGACAACAAGCAAAAGAAAACATTGATTTTTCTGATTTTCACATTTTAATTATTTAGGTAATTGGAGACGAAATCAAGTCTGGAAGCTAATTTTTTGCATTCCCATCGCCCCCCACCCCCGCACCTAAAATTATCCAGACTTGGAAAAACAAAAGATCAAATTTCATATCTTTCAAGTTTTGCCACGTATAAATACAGGATTTATAGTTGTTGATCATAGTTATTGGTTTACTTCCAAGGTCAGAGTACCAAAGATGGCTCCTCTGTGTTTAGCCCACTGTCGTTTACTCTGACGACGCGTCGGCGTGCCGCTGGTTACAGGACGAACCACACGGTCTGAGCGCAGCCTCACCTGTGAGAGAACGGTAAAGCGTTTTGGGGAGGTTCTGCTCTGGCTTCGCTGTGCTTCGGCGTGTTCGGTGTGACTCTGTCCTCATCTGTACCGTTGATGCTCTCTGGGGTCAGAGGTGACTGGAGGTCACCTGGCGCAGATTCCTGTTATGATGAAAAAAGTAAAAAAGGAAAAGGAAATTAACTGAATCAGTAGACAAAGTTTCTCAAGCAACCATTTCTCAGTTTTAGAAATTAGCCACAGAGTACTCTAAAGCAGATACAGGTGAAAGCTGTAGCAAAGTGGACCAGAAGAACAACTTCTCTTCATTGGAAAGATTAAAAAAAAAACGTACTGAATTTCTATTTCCATCCGATTTTCACGTGAATTTTGAGCATGGCTGTAATAAACAGGAAGTAGGGGTTGTAATATCTCAGAAAAATGGAGAGAGGTTTTCAGGAAGGTGTTGCTATCAGGCAAGTTGCAACTGTTCTGTCGAGTCATCAAGTACTGGCGACGTTTCAAGCGGTCTGGACACACCACCACCCCCTCCATGAACTCTGTGGTCCACCAACGTCTGGAGAACGGAAACGAGCTGCAAACCCAAAAGCAGAACCTACAAACTGATCCACAGCTCTATTCCTGCTGAACTGCTGTCGTAATCCTATTGTTCTTACTTACCGTATAAACAAAGATGCAAGATTCTGTGGTATGTTTTATTTTTTTATAGTGGTACGACTGCTCAGATGGCATGACATAAACCGCACTCAGCCCATCTGATCATAAAAATCTCCATGTGATGTCACATGCCTGTCTGACACCCAGCTGTTTCGTAACCCAGCACGGTTGGTCAGCTGAATCCGCTGTCAGGTTTCTGACTGACAACACCAGAACATTCAGGAACTCTGGCAGACCCGGGCTTCAAGACTCTCTCTTACTCCAATTTCTTGAGTTGGTTTACATGAAGCAAACCTCTAACATAGAAAGATATTTATCAAAGTGGTTGTAGTCTTAATTTATTACTGTACTTTCAGTAATAAATATGCTTAACTACTGGGAGGACAGAGGCGGAGAAGGGACTGCAGGGCAGGTTTCCTTTCATCAGCGTAGATGAGGAAAGACAGCAGCTAAAGGGATCAGGTTTCACAAAACTGAGGAGAAACTTGAAGGGAAAGACTTGGACCGGAGTGAAAGAGGAGGATTGGCTCAGGTGGTTTTACCTTCTTTTTACCAGGCTTGTTGACAGATAACACATTCCGCTTTACAGCGCCACCCTGAGAAGAAACCGTTAGAGAGAAAGCAAAGGAGCCTCATCAGGACACCAAGTGTTTACAACCCGGCTTCTAAAACATCATGCAAAAAACATACAGCCAACCAAAGCACCTAGCAAAAGTATTCATAACTCTTAAAAATTAAAGATTTTTTTTTTCCTCATCACAACCACAAACCTCGACAGGCTTCATTGGATAGAATGGAGAGCGTCAATTCTGGCTATTTTTTCTTCTTACATTTCCCTCAAAATCGCTGATATACATTGAAGTTTGGGCTTGAAATGTGCCAAAATGTGAAAAGTTAAAGGGTACGTTGATGCGATGCGGCTACCACAACTGTTCACACACACACACACACACACACACACACACACACACACACACACACACACACACACACACACACACACACACACACACACACACGACCGGGGCTCGTTACCTGCGAGGGCGTACTGCTGAGCTCCGTCTTCTCCTGGGACTTCTCCTTCGCTAACCGGGCCGCTTCCTTGAACTCGGCAAACTTTTCTGCAAACTGAAACCAGAGGTAGCAGCTGACTCTGGTGCTCCGTCGGGAATTCAACAAAATAAGCAACGCCTCACCCCTCCCCCACAACCCACCTTGCTCAAGTGACTCTCGGACGAGAAGCCGAGGCCGTAGACGGTGTTGGCCCGGCTGTCGGCCCACTGGCCGAACTTCTGCGACGTCTTGGTGAAGGTCATGTTGGGGGTGATGGTGCTGTTGATGATAGCCTGTGGGAGGATGAAACGTACATCGCCGGGGACCGGCGTTTGTCATGGCTGCTGGTGATGGAGGGTTGCATTGGCAGAGGACAGCTGCAGGGAGACTATCAACGCTGATGTGGGAGTTTAGCACACAGGAAACCATCAATAAGGAGCTTCTAATTGAGTCCAGCTGGCTGTAATGTTATTGATCAGCGTGGGAGGCCACTCTGGGTCTGCTGGTATAGTTAGCTCGATTTATTGGACGTTGACGTACGAGTCGATTTTTCTTTCCTGGTGCTTTCAACGTGAACCCTTCGGTTTAACTAACTACTTTGTGGAAACAGCAGCTGACGGAGTAAACTTTCACTTGGCCTTTAAAACATTTCACACAGACAACCAGCAGATAAACAGCCCTCCGAATAACAAATAATACGATAAATCGATCAACCAATGAGAGCAAGATTAAATCAATAGGCAACAACTGTAGGTTTGACGAAATATGATCACAAATAAAGTGCAAATTGAACCAGGTCAATGTTCTTGTCACAACAGGAATAGATTAGGGCTGAGCGATACGTCTTAAAAATAAAATCTCGGATCCCATGTTGATCATTTTGTATTCGAGCTCTGTTTTCTAACAAACAAATTACAAACGACAAAAATACTTCTTGCAATTTTTGTAATTGAAAATAAAAAATTCTTCGCTTTGCCCTAATAACCTGTTGTAGATTTGACCCGAATTTAAAGTCCAAACAAGCTGAAGCTCTAAAACACGTTTGTCAAACAAGATGGCGGCCTCAGGCATGCTGACATCACTCTGAACTATGGAAATGCAAGGAACGCGTTGGTGAAAACAAACATCCAAATTAATTAAATCTTCAAAAACCTGACGAGTTGATAAAATCGATTCATTGGCCAGCCCTAACGCAGGCGAAAACTTTAAAAGCCAACTGGTGGCCCTTACACCAACACAAATCTATAACCTGAAGGCCAAACTGTTCGAAATAGTATGAAAAGTCGAAGCCAACTATAATAACAATATTTACATCATGACGCAGGGTGACATGGGATCTGTGGCATTTGATGCTCATTGGTTTCAACCTTCCCTCAGAGGTTCGACTGACTGACTGTCAGATGCTTCGGTAGCTGCCTGATTCAACTCCTGACTCCATCCATTTTGTTTGGTCTGGACTCTGCGGCTCATTTACTTCCCATTTCAGCTTTTACGTCAAATGAATGGAAAATACACGGCATGGCGCCCCCTAGGTGATTATGTTTGTAGGAAAACTTTGAAGACATTTAAAAAAGGTTAATTTCATTTTATGTTCCTTTGGAAATATTCAGATTTAAAATGTATAATCTCTTTTTTGTTTTAAATCTTATTAAAAGAAAACAATCTAATTGTGCTCAACAAAAACAAACCTTGTTTTACACATTAAACAAGATGTATTTAATTTAAAGTTTATTTATGTAGCACAACCTCAGCTGACCACAGTACTTAGAGCATCACAGATGGGTGTAAGATAAAATAAGAAATAAAATTAGAAATTAAACAAAATATATGGACAAAAACGTATATTTGAAAAGTAAGGAAAGTTAAAAAACAAAAAAGGCACTTTTTGTACTAAAAAAAAGTTAGGGCACCCTAATCCCCAACATCTAGTCTTACCTGCTTTAGTTATATAACTTCAGTGAGAGGTTTCTTGTGTTGGTTGATGTTTTTGTTTGTTTTTTTGCTCAGTTTATTAGAAAGTTTTATGGTTATAATTTGTTTGGCCACTTGAGGGCAGCAGACACATCGTCAACTTCCAGAGAGGTCGGGGAGGAAAATGATCATTATTTTTCTTTTCTGAGCTCCATGTTTGGTTAGATACTGATCAGATTAGAGAAGGCAGGGCGTCAAAGGTCTCCCTGAAACTTTGATCAGTCAACATGTTGAACAAATCTGTAAATTAGGAGTTGTTTTTTGATGCGAGGAGAAGATTTTGTTCTCTCAGAAAGTTTCCACTCTGGAATTTAGGGAACAGCATGAGCCTTCGGCGTCGTGCGACTTTCGCCTCTGGTGGGTGAAACAACGTGTTGTTGTCTGGATAACACCGCCCCTCCGTTCCAGCACCACTGAGCTTTGCCTGCTATTTCCAGCAGAACGACGCTAACTTGCTGGTTCGGCAGCGACACCAGTCACCCGGAGAAGCTCTTACGTAACTGTGCAAACTACAGCCCGGTGCCTCAGGACTAAAATAATCACTGCCACATACATATCAGAGGCCCCAGCAGAGAGGCGAGGCAAAGCAGACATGTAACATGCAAAGTTTATTTGCCCCCACCCGATGAGATTAAACTTCAACGAGCCCCTTTGCAAAAGTTAAAGAGGCTTTTCTGTGCAACGTAAAGTGTGCCAGAGTCCTAAGTACATTTTTGGATAATCAGATTGCTTAAGCATACCTTGGAGCCGTCCAGACTGATGATCCGATACACATTCCTGGTACTGTCGAAGAAGTAGGAGACCGTGACGGCGTGCTTACTGGTAGGAACCCAGTTCTTCTTGGTGCTCGGGTCGATCTGGAAGACGTGGGCCCGCGTACTGAAGATGGGCTGCTCACTGCACAAGAAGAGAAGCAGCAGAAGAAGAAGCATCTAGATAAAGGCGTCTCTGAAGTTAGGATGTGTAATTACTGTACATAAAAAGATGAGACTTTTCTTCCTTACTGGCCGACATTAAGACAAAGCACCAAGACGTGTTAACAGCTCAATTTTCAGGCAGTATAGATGATATTCCACAGTGACACGTCCTGGATGAGACCAACAGATGTTAGCAAGCACTGCTAATCCAACTCATTTGCTTTTGCCACACCTCTGTCAATCTCAGTTTGGCCACATGTTAGAAGGTTAGGCAGAAAGATGTTGAAGTCGGGGATATGACACATTCCCAATATGATCGACGGATGAGATGGTGGATGTGGCTTCGTATCATTTTTAATATAAAACAACATATGATGTCGCATGCGTTGTAGTTCGCATGAAGAAAATCAGAAATGATCAAGATCGGATGTAAAAGAAAACTGATATCAGCATCAAATTATGCTTCAGAGACAGAGAAAGCCTTTAAACAAAGGCAGCAACTTACCATCATTTTAGTCATCGATTAATCGATTGTTCTGACTATTGATTAATCAGATATAAAAAACAACACATTCTACAGATTTTTTATTTAACCACTTTTTATACAATTTTAGAAACGCATTAAAAGATGCAAATGAATAATTCAGACACTTTTTTAAATTAAGAAAATAAACATGTTATTGCCTAAAATGCAAGACTGTAGTATTCATTAAGCAAAGGTGAACTAGGTGAAGCTAAAACGATGCTGCTTGAGGAGTTTTGGCTGAAACATATTTTAGACAAAACATTTTTATCTTAAATGAAAAATGCAAATATTTTTGTACAGTCTTGCCTTAATTACTGCGGATTAATCGAATACTCCAGTTAACAATTAATCGATTAATCGAGGGTCGTTAGGCTGAGCTGAACTGAACGAAGCCTCGGTGCAGACTGGGTGTGAACGCTGCAGGACGAACGCATGTCCAGTGGATTCAGCTCTGAACCGCTACCCCGCTTCCTCCACATCTGGATGGAGGATTATCTCACATAATCTGCATACGTCTTGGCCCTTTTTTTCAATCACATGTACGGAATCTATAGTAAAGATGGGAAAAACAAAAAACAAGCAGCATTCTCCGATCTCCATGAAGTGTTGTTCTGCTTAGACATCTGCGGTGCAGGAAATCTCGTCTTCATCCGTCTGTTTACTACAGAAATCGTCTCGTTTTTATTGCGTACGTGGATCGGCGTTCTACGTTGGTTAATGCCCCGCCGCTCCAGAGGTAAAATCTGACCTTCTTTTGACCTCCTGAAGCGTCTCTGACATACAGAGATGCTGCTGCAGCTAAAAACTGCTTAAATAATTCAAACTAACAAGTCCTCCAATTTGCTCAGAGGCAGCAGTTCAAACGGCGACTCTAAAGGTTAAAAATCCCTCCTGCAACGCTCCTTTTGTTTTACTCCCACCAGCTTAAATACAGACATATAACCCGCGATGCGATCAACAGAGACAGAAAACGAGTAAAATCTTCATCACAAAGATGACTTTTATTAACTCCAAGATTAGACGAAGCCTCTCGAGGTCAGGAAGGGCTTGTGCAAAAGTTCATGGCGATCCACCAAGTACTCGGGAGGCAAGGTGGAGAACACTCCTGGACTCCCACTGTGAGCATGGATAATAAAAAACATGAGGCTGGAATCATTTATCCCGACTGGAAGAGAAGCGTGGTGCAGCAAATATGTCAGGGAGTGTGAGGGAACAGAGGAGAGATTTCCCAGTTCAAACTGTGTTTAACAACCAAACGCCTCAAATGTCATGTTGTGAAGTGACACACAGGCTAGAGAGAAAACAGGATCCGATCTCCCTGAAGCTGGTAGAGGAAACAAAATGTTTCCCAAATGTATTAAGACCCAACAACGGCAAGCATCTGAATTCAGACTCACGGCTTCACAGGACAATGTTTTGCTACTTTGATGTTTGCTTCATAATGGGCATTGGAAACTTTAGGTTTTCACACAACAGATGCAGAATGATGATAAACTACACTCAGCTGGACTCCATTTACAAATGAGGCGAAAGGATGTATATTTGTTTATTATATGTAGGGCTGAAACGATTCCTCGAATGATTCGAGTACCTCGATTACTAAAATTCCTCGAGGAAAATTTACCTGCCTCGAAGCTTCGTTAATTTATGTTTTATTAGTTAGCGCACCGTGTTCCGGCCGGGACTTCATTTGCGTTGCGCGGAGCTCTCACTTCCGCCTCTGAGTTGTTGACAAAAGCTAAGTCTCAGCGGCATAAAGTCCAATCTTCAAGATTGGCCCGTGGGGATTTTATTGATTGATGATAATGCCCGACTTTTTATCGTTTTTGGGGAACCAATAAGCATCCTTAAAATGACTGGGGGAATGCCTGGAGTACGGCAGCATTTCTCCTCCGGGGCTGCTGGTTGAAAGCGAACGGCGGGAAGAGCGCTGAGGTGAGCGGATAGCCTGAACAGGGCGGGCGGCTGAGTAGCTGATGCTTACCGTGTAAATGTAGCTTTACCGACGAACCGCACAATAAATTTCATATCCCGGTCTGAAGAAACGGGTGGCGGAGCGCATCGTACATGGCTGGTAGATGAGTTTCTGAGTGTGACCAGTGAAGGTGTTGTAAATATCCCGTATTGCTTCCCCCGTGTTCGTCCCCCGGTCTAACGGTTCGTCAGTCCGCTGGTCTATTTCCTCCCCTCCATCCCATGTTCGTTCATTCGCCCTCTCCTCCCACTCCAGGCGGCATTTCCCGTATTTTCAAACCCAAAGCGTGACAGGTTAGGTGGCAAGGTGAGTTTAATTAATCTATTAAACTCACTGAAGATGAATACATAAACTAAAAGCTGGATTGTAGACATTTTTTATAAGCATATTTGTGAGTCTGCCTCTTTGTTATTAAATTCAATATAATTTCAGATTTTTCTATAACTTTTCTTCTGGTTAACTTAGAAAGTGAGCTATTATTGTTACAGGTTAGTTTTCTAAACTACAAAAAAGCAACTGTTAGGGATGCTCAAATATGAAAAATGGGACTGATATTGATATCTGATAGTAACACCGGTATTATGCCAGATTTACCAATATTTCATTTTATAATTTTTTTTATCCGATTACTCGATTAATCGTAAGAATAATCGATAGATTACTCGATTACTAAAATATTCGTTTACAACAGCCCTAATATGTTTTAGTCTATAAAATACTTATTTTCCTATTTAAAAAAAGAATATAATTTATTTATTTGCATCTTTTAATGTCATTTTAAAAATTTGTATAAAAAGAACTTAAAATCTGCAGAATGTGCCAATTTTTCTTATACGATTAATCAATTAATCATCAAACAATAGATTAATCAAGAACTAAAACAATTGTTAGTTGCATCATCCCTAATAATCAAAGTACAACGCATTGAAGTTTGTAGTTGCAGCACAGCAAAATGCGTTAATAGAAATGAGGTACAGTATTGATCACTGATAACTACATGATAAGGTCAGCATCATATCTACTGTTTTAAATTGCATCTAAAACGGTAGAAGAATAGAGAGAGCTCTAACTGTCATTATTACCTCTACTCTTTACAGCAGATGCTCCTCAAAGCCCAACGCTCGAATGATGAAGGATCAAAATAATAATAATAGAAAGCTCTGAGTTGTATTTTTTCTGTCTAATGTGTGTGAGTGAGTTCCTGGCAGGTCTGACCGGCAGTGCCCGCCTGCGCTCGCATGAAGAGAGAGGCAGTGATGCCTAAGGTGACCTGGAAGCAACCTGTGTGAACATACAGAGATCAGCTGCCACTGGCCGACTTCCAGGCAAAGCTATGGATGAAAATCTCACAAGGCCTTGGATTAAAAGGCAACGACTCCACAACCGTAAATGTTCACAACGCGACGCGGCTGCTTGTCGCTTTGCTCCGATTTCAGTCATTGCAGGAATACGACACACGTTTGTGTATTTCTAAAGGCAAAAGCAAACTTAAAGGAAACGGAAATGTTTGTTGCCGTTAAAGGATTACAGATTTGATCTGAGATTCATTTGGTCAGACACAGCTGCAGGTAATCACTACTGGCTGCAAATTCATCTAAAAACGTAACTGACTGTAAAAATGTTTAAATTACAAAACTGTGAAGTATGCACTAAGTGTACTAGCTCAGTTTTCCTTTGTCAGAATATGGAATTATGGGTACTGTAGTTGTAAAACGTATTGGAAAGTTGGATGTAGCTAAAATAGATTACATTAGAAGACAAAATAACACTTCAAGAAAACGATTGCAAAGGTTATTAAAAATATGTCAGGGGATGGATACAAAAAAATCCAAGGCATTGAACATCACCTGGAAGTCAGTTAAATTAATCAGAGATTTTTTTCTTTACATCCTGTACTCTTATTTTATACTTCTGACATTTTTGTATTAAATTAAATCAGTTTTTAATCATGCTGCTGTACAACTGCCGTTAGTCCAAGTGTTGTCCAAGTGGTCGAATGCATAAAGGCACCAAAATCAAACAATAGCTATAAGTTAATATTGTTCATTTGTTGAATCTGACCACTGAAAATCAAACTTACCAATCCAACTCTCTTTTCAATTTGGGATTCAGACATAGTGAAGTTGGGAGTAAATCACAAAGTTAGGACACAGCCTACAGTATCCTCACATCAGGTCTTCACTATAAGCTAAAAGAACCACTTCTTCTACCGCCTCATGCTTAAAAGGTTGTTATCTCTTTATGCAGCTTTTCTTTCAATAAAGGCTGAAAAATACCGAAACGGTGGGAAAACCAGACTTGTTAGGTCAACGATATGTCCACAATCTAAAATACAGGTAGTGCACATAGAAAACTGGACATGATTTTGCAGCATGACTCTCAGAAGTGTCACAGTTGAGTTTATTCAGAGATCCTGATAATCAATAATGTATGATTACATGATTCTTGAATTCCTGAAGCTTCTTCTTCAGCCGATGCAAATAATTTAAGGACCTGCTTAATGCAAAACGGTCCAGGTTACTGATGTTTATTGTCTGACCAGAAATCCAACTGATGTAAATTAGTTATTCAGATAGCCTAGACATGTAGTTTTATGAAATTTCTTGCATCGGTGTGTTTTCACAATAGGTGAGGAATGTAAAGTTTGCCTCAAAAAGAGATAAATTCCTGATTTTTGGAACAGTCATTATGAGGAGCAGTCACCACTTTGTCGAATGACTAAATATTAAGACTTACAGTGAAAATGTCATGCAAATGCATCTGATAATTTCTGAGTCAGCAGCGGACTGACTCAACAAGTTTGGCGCTGGCACGACTGAAGACAAAGTAACGCCAGGAGTGACATCTATCTGTGCTTTGGTTACCATGTTGATAACTGTATTTTACACAGATATCATCATAACATGCAAACTGCCAACACCACTTAGTGCTACACAGGAAGAGGATTAAGTGAGATCCGCTTTCTTTCTCTCAGGTCAAAAATAATTAGCCAAAAATGAAACAAAAGTTGGTTAAGTGGTGTGTCCATTAAGGCCTTTAGAAACTCAGTCATGTCATAGGATCTCTGGGGTGCGTTCACACCAACTCTTTTAGTCCGCTTTAGTCTAGCTCTAGTCCATTTGCCTGGAAAGTCTGTTTCGTTTGAGGAGGTGTGAATCCGCAATTGAAATCCAGTCCACCTGAAAGCCTAGGTCTCGGTAAGGTTTTTAAATCTGGAGCGGTTTGAATGCGTACGTGAACGCCAAACGGACCGGAGACTGATCCAAAAGCAGATAGTGGGCTACACCGCAGGGCATTCTGGGGAAAAAAACAACCTAAGCAAACCTGTGTGTCTAGCAGTACCAAGACAAATGTCTCGCAGTGTTTTACCAACAACAAAAATAAAATCCTTAAGCTGCTAAAATCTGATGCCACTCAATTTTTATTTGCACTCATGTTTTCTTCAGAGGTTTTCATGTCGTTTCATTCAGTGGCTCAGTGTGAATGTGGTGCAGCTCCACCACATTCACACTGAACATTTGTTTGACTCAGTGCAGTGTGAAAGAGAACAGCACCAAGTGAAAATGGAACAAATTTTGTAATTTCGTTCCCCAATTGAACCAAGTCTACCAGACTATCAAGTGTGAAAACACCCAAAAATGCAAGTTTATCACAAGGATATCTGTCTGTCATGCTTCTAGGAAAAATAAAAGTGATAAAGTCTTAGCTGGAAGATGAGTGTCCCAGAACTCCCCTGGGATCCAGCTATTGTTCCCGTCACTGGGAATCTCCCGTCTCGTCTCGGTGTGCTAATTAAGTTAGCAGAACGGAGTCCTGGCAGACGTTACTTAAAAGACAGACTGTTAATCAGAAAGATGTGATAATGGGAGGGGGTGTACTCTGGATTTTCACTGACAAGAACAGGCTGCAGGGACTGCAGTATGTCAACAGAATATGTCTAATATCAGTTGTTAGCGATAACTGACACCTGGAAAATGTGGTTTCCTGTGAAGCTTCTGCTCAACTTTAACACAGTGCAGTAGAATTGGCTTCACTTTGATCTGAGGAGTCCCAACTTTTTTTACTTTTTTTCCCCCCCAAGGGCACCATATGTGGGTGTGGTGGCTGTTCAGCCGTAGAGTATCAGAGTACCACTGGTGTGCCATTATGGCCTGGATGAAAATCAGCTCCAGTTTTATGTGCGTCTCTATGAGTGAGTGAGTGTGGTCAACGTTAGCCCATAATCCCTTTTCACAATGAAGCGTATTGGGGTATTCAAGTCTCAATGACGAGTGCTTTGACAGGAATCTGACTGCAAAGCTCATCAGCTCAGCAGTTCTCCAAATACAACCGGCAGAAACATTCCCAATGACTGAGGTTCCACAAAGAAGCTGGCTTTACACAGGAAAGAACAAAAATATGAACGAAATGAGCGAAATTCGTACCCAAGACAATTTCCCAACGAGAAGTGGGCATATATCATTTATCGCGATAAATTTCTTATGGTAAGAGTTTTGATTTATCGTTATCACAACAAATTCCAATTGATGTTTAAAAATGTCCAAATTGTCAAGATTGTTGGTTTTACCTTTCTCTTCGCTGTTTGTTTCAGTGAAAGTATAAATAAATATCAATGAATTTTAAATATGAACAACTAAAGTGATTGTGTGCAGTTTAGTGACACAAATCACACTTTTTTCTGACTGCTTTCCTAAAGACGTGTATTACAACAGTGTTTTTTAAGAGCACTTAAAAAAAACTTAATTTTGTTTCTGTTAATAATCACAACATTCACCAATATTAATATCATGTTTTTCTAATATTGTGCAGCCGTATTTTAAACCCTTTAAAAGGAGACTTATAACTACAATCATGTTTAGAGCAATGCATGAATGGAGCTCACTAAAGAAAATCTGAAACATCTCCCCAGCGTCAACAAAAGTGTTTCTTTAAAAGAGATGGAAAATAGAATGTGTTATATAAAAACCTCACCTGTAATGTGGTTGTTTTTGCAAATATAATCTGTCATTTTTGGCATAATGACCCCAAGAAGAATAGCTAATGCAGCATGCTGCTGATGCTAATGGGGATCTTTAATGCTTCTCACTTTCAGAAACTCTAACAGCGACCAGTAAGATTTAATTTGTCAGAAACTAAAAATGCATTAGGTTAAATCACAGGTACTGAAGTTGTGTGTGTGTATATATATATATATATATATATATATATATATATATATATATATATATATATATATATATATATATATATATATATATAAATAAAAGTATATAAAAATGCAACAAATCTACAACTTTACATTTCTTCATTGGGAGATAAAAAAAAAAAAAAAAAAAGAGTAAACAATCTGACTTCTACCAGATAAAACCTTCAGCGTAAACGGCCGCAGCTTGGGCACAGCAATAATAACCCTGCATCGCTAACTTCGCTGATGCCACGTTGTCAAGGCAACGGCCCACGTGATGCGGGGCCGGCCGTGAGCCGCGCACATCCTCCAACTTCCATCACTGGCTCTCCTTCCCACGTGCGCTCTGGCCCAATCCGATCCCGGTGTCCCTGTCAGTTAACCCACTCGCCTCGCAGAGGGAGACAGCAGGCGCCTGGCAAGGCAAAGCCTCCAGTCAGACTCCCATATGCTGCTCCACAGCAGCAGCTCCTTACACAAGCACATGCACAGCAAAACGCTACGGAGAATTAATACAAAAAAAAAGTTACATTTTCAAAGACCGGCACTTAAAATGCTGCTTTTACTTTGATTTGCTATTACAGCAAACTCCTCAGGGGCCTTAAAGGAATAGAAGAAGAGCTCCACAAAGTCACATCTTAACAAAAGCCTCAAAACTGAAATCATTTACTGTGTTAGAAGTTGAAAGCATAATTTTATTTTTCCCTTTCCAATTTAAAAATAAGATGCCAAAGTTTTGTATTTTAAGAAATAGTTCCAATTTTTTAAAGCAACCTTTTTATTGGAGGGCTAATGTTTTTTTTAAGGTGCAGTATTATGTAAATTTGACTTTTTTGAGATTTACATCAAGTTCTAATTTTATTGCCTCATCAAAAGCACACATGGAGTATTTGCTTGAATCCTTAAATCTCCCATGGCGACCATTCAGCTGTACAAAACACCTGGTGGGACCTAGCTACGCCTTCTGGAACTAAGCTCCTACTCAGAGCTGCAGTTTCTAAGCTTCCAAGCTTCTACTTCCCCCTCTGAGCTCCTTCAGACTAGCCAGGCGCAATTAGCAAACACGTGGTGGAACTCATTCTATGAGCTACTTCTCAGTGAAATACTGGTAAAAACTTTGTTAAAAGGTTGTGATGACATCCTGCAGGTGGAGTATCAGAAAGTGCAGTTTTTAAAGAGGCAGGTCAACTTTCAAGGCATAATTTACAAAGTTAAATTTATTTTAACTCATGTTTGATACATGCAGCATTTTTTTTGACAACTAACGTTAACATAATTACTTTATTGTGCTATAAAATTAATACTAACTCATGAAAAAATAAAATAGATGGCAAAATCCTACTATTTCAACAACAGGTTACATAGCATCAGCTTGATCAAATTTGATATGAACTGTGGAAACATTAAATGTATTTATATTTTAGACAACTTCTTCTGGCTCAAAAACATTTAGTTTTCTAACAATTGGTTGGGTTTAAAACCAGGGATCATGTCCCAATATGGAAAATTTGGGACCGTGTCGATATCCGATATTAATATTGCTGTTATGGTCGATGACTGATATTTACCGATACTAAATATATTTCTTGACCATTTTGACACCTTTGAAAAATAAAAAACAGCCAGAAACAAGATGGCAATAAGATGAAAACATATCATATCGGAATAGTTTTATTTATCGGACTGATCCCGGTATGCTAAAAAATGACTAATATCGACCAATACCGATGTTAGCGCCGATATATTGTGCATCCCTATTTAAAGCTGTTCATCTCACTTTAAATTTCCACAGTGCGTTGTCTGACAGTGGTATGACAGACTCACACTAAACCATACAATAAATCGGAAAACCAATTTTAAAATGTTTAATTGCTTTTCCCTCACACATGTTAAAACCTGGGATACTAAGGTGGTGAGGAAGACAGAGAGACGCAGGAGAAGACCTTAATTGCAGGTCACGTGCTTGAGACGCCCTCTTTTTCCATGCTTGAGGAATCAGTTGTTTGCTGTATTATAACTGCGTGGGCTTGAACATTGATGCGCACGAAGAGGTTAGCAGTTCACTCCTCTCCTCCTCCGAGCCCAATACGACAACAAGCCAATCACACGCCACGTCATCTGCTTTCATCTGAAGCCAGAAGTAGGTCGCCCTTGATCAGTAGAATCACCAAACATCTGCAGGTTCTGCTGCGACGCACGCGGCACTTAATTAAAGGCTGTTACTTCTGAAGCTAAAACATGTGCTGCACTGCGATCCGTGGCTTACTGGGTCACAGCTTCTGTAATCTGAAGTGAAAATTAATGACAATCAGCTGCTCGAAACGATGTGTAAAGAATTAAAGTGGAATTATTGGGATCTTTTACAGAGTTTATTCAGCACTTTATCAGGACTTTGTCTTTGCAAGCATTGCACAGGCAAAGATATCAATACTTCATGTCTGTGTGCATCCATAATATTGACAAGTGGGAACAAAAGGTCACAAAAACAAAAATCATGCAGCAGCTCATTTCACACATATTTAATTCTAATACACCAATATGGCTGTTGAAACCAGCGACCGTTGCTTTTAAGTGTGCAGTTAAAAGTTAAAGAGTTAAAAAAAAGTTACAGCCTCATTCTCCATGATGCACAGAGTAAATCAGCGCTTCGGTTCCTGCACACTGCCGCCCAGCTGGGATGAATTTGTTATAAAGCATCGAAGGGTTTCTCAATGTTTGACATGGAGTTACTTACAAAATTTGGTTACTTTTTAAATAACCAACTTTTGGTTTCAAGTAAAAGTTACTTTGAAAAAATGAAAAAACATTTTGAACGTTGTTGATGGTTGTTGTGGGGGTTTTTTGGGGGGCATATATAAAGTATCTTCCAGTTAATGTTCTTTGCTAAATTAATGTTTAATGGTATTTCAGAAGGCAAACTTGTATTATTATATCATTACCAGTCTATTGAAAATGGTCTCAAAACAACAATATTATGGTTTTGCACAATGACTTCTGGGACAATTTATCATCCAGTGCAATGCAAACGAGTGGAGTTCATATTGAAGAAAAAGAGGCTCTCTTTTAGCATCTTGGTAAGTTAACTTTTAGAATCAGAATGGTCTAGTCAAAGTAACAATTGAGGTGTTTTTTTTGCCTGAAGTAGTGAGCAATACCTCTTCTTCCTCTTGTTTAATGGTAAATAGAAAACAACATTTTGGTGCATTACCGCCACCAACTGGAAAGGTGTGTGACTCGTAATTCAAAATGCATAATGCAGTCACATTTATAAAGCTAATAAAACTAAAACAATATGAATAGGACCACTGTATTTGTGGTGTTGACATTAATTTGTATGTTTAATAATGGGAAGCTGTCTAATTAAACTAATTAACTGTCACCTGTGAACAAAAGGTCATAATTCTGGGTACATCGAGTTATGCAGTCAGAAATTATACAGTTCTGTATATCTAATTACATTATCTTATATGTAAAGATAATGTTGGACTCATTGTACACTTTATGTTCATAATTGAAAATGTCATGTTTTGCTGAGTCTGCCTGTTGTAGGCATATTTAATTGTAATTATTATTCCTGATTAGAAATGTATATACTAATTTGGATAATCTAGATGTTATTCTCTTTTTTTCTATTTAACTTTATTTAACCTCACTAACGAGAGGATAATAATGTAGGAAAAACAAGTAATGCTATTGGCAACTTTTATAATATAGCCATAATGATGTTGGACACAGTCGTAGTGCTACATTTTTATCTTGTTACATCCCTGCAAAGCCTTTTAGTTTGTCTTTTATATATTTACCATAACAGAAAATCTAAACCGAAATGGTAAAAGAAAATTGCCTTAATGAGCCAGATTGCAAAGTAGCCTTGGGCTACTGTGAATTCATACGATTCATAAGATTTATCAGAATAAATTTTATTTATGATAAAAAATGTTGTCACAATAAATTCCAATTAATGGTGTGTAAACTCTCCCCAACGCTGTCCATACTTTTAGGATTGTTAGTTTTATCGTTTTCTCCACTCTTTGTTCATTGACAGCATCAATAAATATTAATACGGTTGAAAATATTTATGTGCCTCTGGTCCTAAGGAGTTTGTGGGGCTTTGATTGCTTTCATACACAGTTGCAACCACAGTGGTCATTAAAAAAAAGATGTAATAAATAGTTACTATTGTTTTCACACTACCACAAAATACCGTGATATTTTTTAAGCCCATATCACCCACCCTCAGAGTATCGCGGTGTCCGTCTGGACCAGTTTTCTCCTTATTTTCCGGTGTAAGGGGAAAATGACACTGACAGAAGCACTTCATTTATAGTTAGCTGTGAGTAGCACGCTAGCTTTGTGTTGTGTGGGACAGGAAAGATGAGACTCAACTCGGCTCCACGAAACCCAAAAACAAAAAAGTCAGCAGCCCCCCTCCTCCCCCCCACCCCCAACACGCTGAGTGGAGTGTTACAGGTTTTCGTTGAGTGTGCCGCCAGTTACATACCCCATTTCTGCTTGGTTTGGGTGCCAAGTTGGGTCGAAAATGATCCAGTCGATGGACTCCTGCTGAGGGGGGGAACGGGCTAGTTGCTGCTGGTGTTGATCCGCTGTCTTCCCCCTCTGAATAAAGCCGCTCTGCTCTGTTCGCTGTGGGGTTCTGGACCGCTCTGCGGAGCCGTTCGGCTGCTCTCAGTCAGACATGGCTGGCTGTGCTGTTATGCCCTTGGGCACATCCTTTCGGCTGGTCTCGTCGGAGCGAAACGTGTCGGTGCATGCATGATGACCGACAACACAACAGCAGCACAGACGCTAGTTGCTGCTACCGTTAGCCAAATAAGCAAGCTGCTCGACTTTAAAGGATTATGGGGCTGGCTGACAGCAAACGGAGCCTGGTTTAGAGCAGAATTAGGCTATTTTAAGTTAAAAGTTGGGGGGGGGAATTTGAAAGGCTCGACAGTAAATGCTGGTAAAAGTGTTCGAAACATTACCAAGCCTTGACCAATAAGATTTTAGCTCGCTTATAAATACAAGAAGCTGGTGTCAAATCTCACAAGAAGTGGGATAAATAAGAAAAAAAAGAGGAGAAATATTCACATTCCTATTTTAACAAATCGTTCATAAATCCCAGCTTTAGTCGCTTATTTTTCACCAAAGTCCGACGTGCCATTAAATTTAAAAAAGAAAAAAAAAAGCCTCCCGCTGAGAAATATTACTGAGTTTCACTGCATGTGAGGCATTTACTGCAGCTCGGAGGCGACAAACATCTTCCTTTCAGACGGCGCTCCATTCTCTCCGTTGCTCCTTGAGATGATACAAAAGAAATTTGGTTCCCTCTCCGGGTTTTACCATCACGTTTCGTTCTCCTCTGAGATTAGAAAGCAGCTCAGCTTCACCCGATGGCTTACGTTGGCGAGAGCTCCAGCATCTGTACAGAGGAGTATTTACGTGTTATTTTTTTCCTCGGTATTTCTCCAAAACAGGCATGCGGGTGACGAGAAACTACGACGGCGATGCTTCGTTGGCTTGATCATTCTCCTCCTTCATCTTCATCATCATCGTCATCATCATCCACCCCTCTGCCCTCTGTCAGTCTCCCGTCTCATTCATCGCACAGCTTTATCCGACGCTCCTAGGGGAGCGTAAAGTCTACGACGTAATCACGTCACGTTCGGATCAGATTCTTTTTTTTTCTTTTGTAATAATTGGCAATAAAATGGTTGCGCCAGCTGCACATCATTTTATTGTCCAAATCAATCTTTAGATCTGCTAATAATACACAAAATACATTTGGTATATAAGGTTTGATTAAAAAACTTTTTTAAAAAGTCATGGAAAAATGTAACAAGAGAAAATATGTATAAAAGACACAGACTTAAATTTTTCTGTTTTTTGTTTGTTTGTTTGTTTGTTTGTTTTATTTTTTGAAGAATTGTTTTGATTCAGTCACATTGGAGGGTTTTTTTCAATAGTTATAATGTTTTGTTTAAGGTTACCCTACACCGTCTCAATTTAAATCAAGACTTTAAGGCCACTCCAAAACTTTTATATTTTTCAGCCTTTTGATGTCGGACTTGCTTTTCTTAAAGGTCTAAAATCAGATATTTATTTATTTATTTATTTATTTATTTATTTATTTATTTATTTATTTATTGGCAAATTTGAGACAGGCCTTAGTTAGGAGAACGTAATGTAGGATCATAATTATTTCCCTCTATAATCCCGGTTTATATTCCAATCCAGCAGGTGGCGGTAACGTACCTTAAATTGTAGGGGAACTTAAAAGAGTAAGAGTACAACCCAACGCCGTTGTTTCCACCATCTTGGGAGGGGAGTCATGGGACTAGTAGGAAAATAAGTGTACCAGTGAGCTGCGGTTTAAAAAATTTAAAAACTGGTTTACAGTTACAAGGTTGGGTAACACTTTATTTGAAGGGTGTGCATAAGACTGACATGACACTGTCATAAACATGACATAACATCTGTCATGAACATAAAGAAGTCTTTATGAATGTTTATGACAGTTGTCATGAAGTGTTATTCTGTAAATAATGACACTTTTAATGCAAAGTTGCTCTAAAAGTTACATTAAAAGCCCATTAAAAGTGCAAACTTTGCATGATTTTGTAAATTATGATAATTTAATGCAAAGTTGGCATTTTTAATGGACTTTTAATGCAACTTTTAGAGTAACTTTGCATTAAAAATTCATTTGATTATCTTTTACATATTGCAAATAAGGAAAAACCAAATCAATTCATACTTATTAAAAGCAAAATGAATATATTCAACACTCTTGTCTCTGTCAGACCCACAGACTGAGTCATGACACTGGATACAGGCCACCAGCACTAAAATAGACCAGTCAGGAGTGATAGGGATCACGCATTTTCTTTAAAATGCTGAATCATTTGTGTTCAGGTTGTTAAGATACTAAGCTTCCTCCCCACCTATCGCATAATAAAAATAAAATGCTAATATTTTACAAATCTACTGAATTATACACATTGAACAGATGGCAAGTGAGCTCCCCCAACATTCTGTAAATACTTTAGATGAAACACAGGAAGGCCGGTTTTCTATTTCAAGATTACGCTGAGCATGAAAACTCAACTTGAGCACACAGTGATCAACAGTGACAGTGTTGAAGTGTGCTGGGAAACTTAAGCAAATCCATCAAGATAGTCCATACAATGGATACATTGACAGAAGATTTAGCACGGTCTGATGTCGAAGCCGAAATGACGATGTTGGGGGCGGAAGATGCAGCAGAACAAAATGTTGAAGCAAGTGACGAAGTGGAGAACCTTCGAAACAGGTATTTTTTCTTTTAGAATGCAATTAGCTGAAACTGAACTGTTTTTATATGAAATACTTTAAAAACAATGAAGGAAATTGCATAGAAAGATAACTTATGTATGCATGAGTGCTGGATGGTTGCATGTAAAATACAATCTTTGTAGTGGAACATTGGCGCTTTCATTCAGGGACCAAAATAAATTGTGTGAAACTCAAGACTTACAAAGAAAGTCTCTGTTTTTGTTCCTGATTGTCACTTTGTGGACATGTCTTTAGTTTACGTGAGGCCGTCCACGATGACAGCGTCCGACCTAAAATGCAGTGCCTGCTGATGGATACCTCTTTCTCCATGGTGACAATGCAAGGCGAAGACAGCGGGATCGCATGGGAAACAACCGTGAGTCACTGTCCCACACCATGGACACCTGAAGCAGGAAGAGCGGGAGTTAGCACACCAGTTCCAGTCCAACTCGGAGCATCGGGATCTCAGCCTGCAGGAAAGATCATATTTGTCATGGACGAAGAGATGATCGCAAGACAGAGAAAACCTAAAGAAAGGGTGAACAATCAGAAGAGTAAAGCAGAAAGAGAGCAAGAACTGTGGGATGAAACCTTTGACAGCATCTCAGGGCGACCAGAGTTGGTAGAAGTGTCCCAGCCCAATGTAAAAACTGAAGCGGAAGGGGAACAAGAGGAGGTGACTGATCTTCTGGAGGGCAAGGAGCAGCATTTGTTCAGGATCGTGTCAGAAGGTTCAGAAATCCTCAACATTGTTGTCCCTCCCAAATTTGCCACCGTGGACGAAGAGGAGAGCAAGGAAATGGTGGACAACCTGTCATATCTGGAGGAGAGTCTTGTTCCCAAAACCAGTGCAGAGATTCAAGACAGTGACTTACCATTCTCAGCAGAACCTGGCGATCAGATTAAGGTTTTACCTCCTGCAGGTCCTGGTGCAATGGACCCACCAGGGGCTCCAGTGGCCAGACCTCCAGTGAGAGGAGTGACTGGGAATGTGGACTACTTTGAGGCGTTCTCTCTGATTGAGGCCCAGGCTCCAGGAAGTCCTGCTGTGATTCCACAAGGGCAGGAGGAGCCTGAGGCAAAAACAGCCGCTGGCAACCTGGATACTGAGAAACCAGTGGCACCTGAAGACCACACAACGACCAAAAGTGTGGACATTGACAAATCAGACACAGTAAGTTTAGAGGAAATAACCAGTGACCTTCTAGATGATGTCTTCTATGGAGGTACAGAAAGCTACGCTTTAAAAAGTGTGGACACTACTGATGAAGTTGGAGGAGCAAAAAGTCCGATATCTAGGCTTGCTTCCAAACCAAGTGGTTCATCTTTGTTCGGTAGCCAAGAAGACATCCTGACACCAATCTTCCTACCTGAAGGACCACCAAAAATCATTGACCAAATATTGCTGGAAGAGCCGAAAGCCATGGCTTTCCTTTACACTGACCTGTATGAGGAAGCATTGGGCAGTAGGAAAAAGGAGGAGGACACAGAAAGCATGACGTCTGAAAAGTCCTTCCATAGCAGGCATTCAGACCGAGAGGCCAGAGGTTATTTAGAGAAATTTGTCCTGATTGATGAGACTCCTGCGGTGGAGACAGAACAGCAAGAAAAAGAAATTTTTACATCAGAAGAATCTCGGACTCTACCTCAAGACATGTATGACTTTGAAGACATTCTTGCCAAGTCTGATAAAGGGAGGAAACACTCAGACGAAGTCACAGACTTCTTAAGATCTAGTGACAATTCTTCTCCCTGTGACATAGAGCCTTTCCCTCGATCCCTAGAAGAGGACGACATTCAAACAGCAAAGAGTAGCATCAAGACTCAAAAAAGCGTCTCAATAGCTACAGAAAAAGTGTCAGAAACCACAGTGGATCCTCTTGGCTTTTCAAGCTATGAGTTCCTGCCAGATGAACCAGACTGGGAGGATGTAGATGATGGTCCTACAGACCTAGACAGGAAATCTGTTGGAGGAGAAGAACTGGGAAGGCAAGAATCCAAGCTCAATAAACCAGATGTCCCTCCCAGGAGAAAGACGGCATCCTCTCCTAAATCATGCTTGGATCTAACACCTCTTACTCCGGTTGATATGATTACACAAGAGAAAGAGGAGGCTGGAGGAAAGGAGCACAGAGTGGAGGAAAAAGAGACAGCATCACCCGTAGAGACTGCTGACGAAGGGGATGGAAATGGAGAAGACATTGTGCCATCTGAATCTGAAGTTGCACAACTTGACAGGGATCCAGTTGAGTTGAAAACCGGGGCCCTGGAGAGTGAAAGCACAAAAGACTCTGATGAGATGACTGTCACAGACCCAAAACAAGGTGAAGAGGAAGAAACAAAACCGAGTGAAGATAGAAGTGAGAGTCAAGCAGCAACAACCGCTGCAGGACTCAAAGAAACAGATGTTGAGACAGAGGTTAAAACAGAGAAACAAGAAGACAAACCCACTACCACATCAGCTGATCCTGCTGTAAACAAAAGGCAGTGTGTAATACTTTAGTTTAGCCAATAGGTTACAATTTAAAACCCACTAATATGTTCTTTCACACAGTTCCTACAGGTTAACATCAGGGTGACCAGTCTGTGTGACACATAGAATAAGTGTGCTGTATTTTTTTATTGTGATTGGACTCTGCATTAACTCAAAATGAACAGTTGCTGTCACATTGATCCATTATTTTATGTTTCTCCAGGTGAACCCAGTCGCTGTAGCAATAATGCATGATTCACTAGTAGGGGGGAAAGGTTTGGGTCACGAGTGCCAATAATAATAATAATTTTAAAAAAAAGAACTGAGAGCACATGTGTGACGTCAAGGTGCACCTTTGACTAAAAATAAACCCATCTGGCTGCTATTATGACACCGCTTCTCCCCCTGCTTGTAAACAGCCATGCGACAAGTGTGTAATGCCTGCACATATTAATATTTGACGTGTCCATCTACCCTGTGTCTCATGTTATGAGGTGTTTTATTATGCGGAATTGAAATAAATTAACAATGTGTTCCTGTTCCGCTCCAGCACGATTCCTGCTGAGTCACAGTGCCCTCAAAATCATTTATTAAAAACATATTTTGTCAGAAACCTTTTCCTCATGCGTTGTTTTTCACAGACTGGATTCACACTGAAAATGCAGTAGCAGAAAGAATTTCCCTTTTCAGCATGTGAGGTTGTGTTGCAGACTAGATGGTGAATCTGGCTACAGCAGGAGTGTCAAACTCATTTCCATTTTGGGCCGTATCAAAAATCTGAACGCTCTTAAAGGACTGGTTGTGCCAGAATATGTTGATAAAACCAATTAAACTGTAAATATCAATAAATAGCTGTTCCACCATCATTTTGTGATTGTTTTAGTGGAAATTACAGATTGTGTGATGCCAATTTAGAAACGTTTGTAAGAAATGTTTATATTTGTGCTAATATATTGTGTTGAATGTGATTTTTTTTAAATTACTTGTATCAAATACGGACTTTAAAATCAAGTAAGGCTAAGGCAGTAGTCACTTAAACTCAATGTTTTTAACCAATTTTGAGAAAAAAATTGCAGCAAAATCAGAAAAAATGTAGAGGTTTGTTGATTTTGTGTGAATTTTGCAGATTTGTGACAAACTGGAAGGACTTATTGATGTAACTTGGAGTCTAGAGGGCCACATACAAAGCTACAGCGGGCCAGATTTGACCCCCGGGCCTTGAGTTTGACAGCTGTGGGCTACAGGAACCCTTGATCCTTTGGCTGCGCTGGACTTGCAGAGGACAAACACAAACAGACCTTAATGTACAAATGTATAAATAACATGTAAACAGGGTCTTAAAAAAAACTATTTATTTAGAGAGGAGCTAAGTTAGACAGCTAGAATAAGTAGGGCAGGGCCAAAGTTGGACCTGCCAACTGTGAATTCTTAGGTGGGTCTCAATAACTTGAAATATCTTTGAAAAGTTTCTATTTTAGTCATTTGATTCAAAAGCTGAAACTCTTGAGATTTACCACTTACTTTTTGTATTAGTCTTATGTTAAAATGTATTCCTGAAAAATAAATGTTCTCTTTTTTGACACATTTTGCTCCTTAACCCATTGGACACTGAATTGAAAATAGGCAATAGCTTTAGATTCATGCACAGTTTTAGTGCAAGAAATGTGAGCCTAGCTGAACCATAAGAGAGAAATTATTAAAATATGAACATAAATCCTTTTTTTTATTTGAAACATGAAATGTAAAGCTCAAAATACAACTTTGCGTTTTGGTATAGAGCAAATTGTGTGTCGTGGATGGAGATCGAGGAAGTCGCTGTTGAGCATTGTGTTACTTATTTGGTTTAAAGCAAAAATGGACTTTTAGCAGCTTTACGTCGTGTCATAATGCTTCTCTGTCATCAAAACATACCTGGGGTGTTGCTTTGACAACCCTCAACATCCTCTTCACAATACAGAGTGTCTTCAGTCAGAGGCTTCTTCAAATTAACTGTAGTACAGACAGCTACAAGAGATCTTTCCTGCCAACAGCCATCACCATCTACACCAACTCTTTGAAGAATTTCATTTAATGATTTACATTTAATTTTCCTTTGCAATTAAGTTATTTTTGAAGGGAATTTGAATATGCACTTCAAAAACATTGTAGTTATACATATTTACAAAAGAATGTAGTTTTTATTCTTTTTTATTTTATACATCTATATTTAAAATGTCAAGCAAAGTGTTATTACACTTTTTGGGTGCAGAAACTTGAATAAAGCTGATTCTGATTCCAGTTTTGTATCCAAACTTCTTTTCAAATTTGAATCTTTTAAACTGTTGTTGCCCAGGAAACCAGAAGCACCAGTCAGACTAAACAAATCAAATCAAACAACAAACTCACGAGGACGTATTGGACATCTGTCACTGCTGAACGGTGAGTTTGTTCCCTGTAGTTCAGAGTGGAAAATATCTGGGTGTAGCTTTGTGTTCTATGCGATCATGCTTTAAAAATATGAATAGTCAGGTAGCTGTACAATTATAGTTAAAACCGAAGTTGATTAAAGATGATTAATCATATTGAAGGAAGTACAGGGCGTGTTTTCGATTTCACTTTAGCCTCTATGTTTTTGAATTTTTTTTTTTCCTTCTTTTGGTCAAACTGGTTGTAAAACAAAATATGTTGACTTAAAAAAAAAAAAGCATATTTATAATTTTTCTGGAAATATACTGTAATCCTCTCTCTGATTTTGTTGCTTTGTTGTGCTTCAACCAGAGCTAGATCACAAATGGAGGACATCGAGGCGGATGACGAGAGCCACATGAGCGGCTTGGTGACGTCTGTACTAGAGGCGAATCCTTTGATTCTTTCTGACTTGAGTTCACACTGATAATGTAAACTGGTAGTTTAAGTTGGCTTAGAGAAAACACACACTTCTACAGACATCAGTACAGTGGTAGTGGAGAGCCAATGCAGTTTTCTCTGTAGTTTCAAAATGGAATTCTTTTCATCCATCATGAGAGATCAAGGCAAACAAAACTCAGTAGCTGCTGGAAGGGGCCCTGAAAACGTTCAGGGGCCCCTAGAAATGGTATAATTGTAACACAGAGCATAGATCCAAAGCTGTGGCGTTCATTTATAGAGAATGACAATGTTTTTAAATTGTATGTAATGCATTCAGCAGAGAAAAAAATGTGTGCATTTAGGATTTAATTAGGAAGTTTACTTTGTAAAAGTTTAAAGAGTCATCATGATAGTTTGATTGTTTTGTTACCATGACTACAATATGGTGTAATGTTTGTGTTTGAATTGGGTTTCTTCACAAATACATCACATCAAATAACCAATAATCATTGACTGATTTTAAACACGGTCAATAAACCTGGAATCCCTCTCACAGACTTCACCTTATTGTATTTAAACATGTTAGTGATGCTGAGGTTCTTAGTAGGAAGAGTTACAAGGGGGGGAGTTCTGTCTAAGGCCCCGTATTACCTCGGGCCGGCCCTGCATGAACAGCTGCTACGATGCGCATCTCTGAATCTACCTGGAATCCCCCGGTAGCCCCTGTGCCAGTCCGCCGATGCTTTGGGGACATTTTGATTCATTTAATTGTGGCATGTTTGGCTTTATGCTGCGGTTCTAATTAATGCTACAGTATTTTATGATGTTTATTTTGTGAACTCTAAATGTTCTGGGCCGAATCTTCCTTTAGCACTCGAGGTTCTGGAATAACTTTCATTCACAGCCGCTCACTTCCAGCCCAGATCCGTCAGCAGCGGCTTTAACCTGCCTGGTAGAAACATTAAGGAGAAGCAGAGCGAACAGAGAGCAGGTGGTACCGGGTGGTACCGGGTGGTACCGGGGCTTTAAGGTGCGTCGCGACTCGCAGTGACAGTCGCAGTACCGTGTCTTATATCAGGATGTCTGATATAAAGACAGACATTCTTTCTATCTGTCGGTGGGACCGACTCAGACCGCCTGTAGCGAACCGGGCATTTAGCAGCCTGATGAAGTTAAAGTCAGAAGTTTTCTCTGCAGCCGAAGCATTTCGGTGTTTAGGGGCGAGGCGGGTCTTTTCCCGCTATTGCGAGGACAATTACGAAATAGAAACAGTTTTTCTAACGTCAACATCAGACCTACGTTTTTATTCACAAACCAGTGTATGAAAAAAATATTCTTGCCCATAATTTGATAGTTACAGATCCGCCCCTCCTCCTCACCACCATGGACCCGGTGTCCGAACAACATGGAGGCTCTGAGACTCATTATTAGACTGAGGGCAGCCGGACTAGTTTATTTTGCTAAATTATTATATTTTGCAGCAGGAGAGAATGTTCATAGTGGAGTGTATTGATTTGTTATCTTAATATATATTACTTACAGAATACAGTATATTCTGTGGCGTAAAAGAGGATGTTACTGGCATTTCTCTCGTTTTTTTGTTCAAACTGGAGGTCATAAAGTTTCCTGTAGATTAAAATATGTTTATTGAGGTAATAAAATAAACTAACATTTTCGCAGTACTTCAGGTTGTCGTAACGTGCATAATGGATTAAACCACTGAAATTTTGCGATTCACTAACAGAAAATAATTGAAAATAGAATAATCTAAAAGATCAGAAAATGTATGAATAAGGATAAATTCAGTGCCATTAAAAAAAAAAGTTAGACTTGAGACGTTTGAAAAATAAATGAATATCTCTCCAGGTTTTAGAGTTCCATAAATGTGAATAAAAAGATTTTACAAACAAAGATGAATTACTTCAGAGAAAATAAGTCAGTCTCAAATGGATTGGGTGTTGGGTTTCTTCTGTCAATCTGCAATGATGATGCTTGACTCTTGTCATGGAGCATTAATGTAACTCAAAATGAGTCGATGAAAATTCAGTTCAGTTCAATAGAGTTCATATTTCATAAAACATTCCTAAGTTTTACGGTCATATTCAGTCAATAAGAATATGTTTCCAATGAGGCCTATTTATCAAATTATTAAAGATACTTTTCATTTATCCAGTATTTCTCAACTAAAATTAATTTGTTTTATTTGTATGATGTAGTATTTTAAATGTCATGTTTATTTAGCTACAAACAGAAAATCTTCAGTTACCAGAAACAAAGGCTTGAAAACATCAGTTTATATGGAACTAATCTAATGTGTTTTGTTCAGTGATGGAGTTATTGAAATAAATAAACTTTTTAAAGAATAATTTATTGATTTGAATGTATAATTGTTGTACACTTCATAGTACATCTTATATCTCAGCTCTGAGTAACATGTAGACAGTTGTTTATGTGTTAGAAAATTACTAAAAAGCACAAATTGCTGTACTGATGAGATTACGCTGCCCCTGCAGGTCAAAACAGGTCGGTGCAGTGGTGGCAACACGTTTAGACTTTTTAATGGGAATTAAATTGGCTTACAAAGAGCCTCAGTCACTCCTCAAAATTAAAACAAGAAGATTAAATAAATGTTTAATATTTAATGTACTTCATTTTTATTATCACAACTATGACCTAAAGCAGCGGTAACAAATAGACCATTAAAAATCAGAAATATGTTGTTTCCATCATCAGGATGAAACTAAAACAGTTTAATAATTTAAAATATGTCTAGATCCTTCAGAATAGATTCTCACTGTCAGTTACTTTTCCACTGGTTAGTCTTCCAGATTAGCAAAGCTACGGTCACGACTCCCAAAGCTAAAGAGACTCCAGTCACATCAAGTCCGATCTTCAGAGCATCTTCTACCTGGAAATGAGGAGAAAGGAACAGATCAATCCAACAGATTTGGAGAAACGTTTGACTCCCTTCTAACAGTCTGACTTTTAATCACCTGACAGAGACTTCAGTGTATTCTATTTACTTTATGTGATATAAACCGACACAAAAACACAATTCTACAGTATTGTCTACTTTCTAAATATGTTATTAGACTATAAATCAGACGAAAATAACTTACAAGTAACTTTTCAGCAAGATATATGAGTTTGTTTTAAGTGTTAGTTCTACCAGCAGACATTTTTTTCTATGTTGTAAGTGAAACAAATCTAATACTTTTTCATCAAGGAAGTTGACAAGCTCCTATATTTTGTTGATAAGTTACTTGTAAGTTAGTTTTGTCTTATTTCAACTGTTCTAAGATATTTGCAGTAGAAGGTTGGCCAGGACTTTGTGTTTTTGTAGTGAGGACTTCATGGATGGCTTTAGACAAAATCTCTCATTCTGTTCAAACAGTTCAGTCCATGTTTGAAAAGTCTCATGTTTTCACTGACAGTAAATGTCTTAGTAAGTCTTTAACTGTGTTTAAATCTCATTTTAAGTTTGACTACTCTACGTTTCCAGAGCATTTACAGCAGAGATGTCAAACTCATTTTTATTTTGGGCCAAATCAAAAGTCTGAATGTTCTTAAAGGGCCGGTTGTGCCAGAAGGTATTGAAAAAACCCATTAAACTGTTAAAATATCAATTAACAACTGTTTGTTTCAGTCTTAAATAATATTGAACATCTTTTCACATTGAACAGTCCATCAAGGAGTTTGTGATTTTTTTTTGTATTTTCTTTTGCAATTAGAATCACAGATTTCGTGGTAATTTAGAAATATTTGGAAGAAATTTTAACAATATTTGCGCTACTGTATGATGTTAAGTGTGACTTTTTATTAAGTGCCGCATCAATCAGGTACTGCAACTTGACATCAGGTATGGCTGAGGCAGCAGTCACTTAAACTCAGTCAAATTTGTAAAACACTTTACTGCAATTTTTAGGAAAACGTTGTTGACAAAGAAAAATTATTAAAAAAAATTGGTGTGCATTCACAGTAAAAACTGCTGGGTTAAAAATAACCCAATACGTAACCCAGCGCTGGGTCAAATATGGACCGACCCAACGCTGGGTTGTTTTAACCCAACTGGGTTGGGTTGAGGGTTTGACCCAGCACATTGGGTCATGGCAACTAACCAAACGTTGGGTTAAATTGACTTGTTTAAATTGGTTAAACTGACCCAAAATTGGGTTGAAATTCATAACCCAACACAAGGGTTATTATACCACTATAGTTGGGTTAAAAAAAATTATTTTAAATTTCACTATATAAAAACAGGATTAAAAGACATATGAATTTAAAGCTTCTTTTATTTCCACATGATACATATATAGAGCCAGCAATTTCATTTACAAAAGTTACAAAACATAAGTAGTTAAATCACTTCAATTCATTTGGCTACAACTCCAGAAGTATCTGTTACTCCATATTAGAAAACATTTAATGAAAAAAAGTCTGTTTTAAAGCAAACTACAAGTAAACCTTTCAGCCATTAAACAAGGAGCATTTTTAACGACACTTTAGCATTTTGCCTGTCTCCCTGCATGAGGACATACAGGTTGTCACATTTTGTAGATGCACCACCAGGTTTGTCCCAACCTGATGGAGAGAGAAGACAGAAAATAACAGGCCATTAGTGATGAACTTATATAAACAGCAAACAATTTGAGCATGATTCAGAGATGAATGTTGACTTACAGGCTGGATATCAATGAAACCCTCTGAACTTCCAGGTTGATGGATCTGAAACTCTTCTCCCAAATGTGTAAGTAGGGAGGAGAACTGGCAGCAGCTGCAGGGCTACATCATCTTGTCTGCATGGGAAACATAAGCTTGTGTTAAAATGTTAAATGTTAACAGTTTATAAACATCTCTTGAGCTTCAATACCTTAAGGGAGAAAATTCATGTTGTTGAGAAGACGGCCGCTCCTTTCTCTTCTTGGCCATACAAAAGATCTTCGTTGAGAACAAGAGAGAGAAGCACAAAAACAGGCCTTTAGTGAATTTAAAGGTAAAGGGCTACATTCTCAAAAACTAATTTCTGACTGATTCTAGTTTAACACAAAACCTCACTATTGAATGTGATGCACTTAAACAATCTGAGCATTATTCAGAGATGAAGGTTGACTTACAGGCTGGATATCAATGAAAACATCTGAATTTCCAGGTTGATGGATCTGAAACTTCTCCCAAATTAGTAAGGTGGAGCAGGAAGGGGTACTGGCAGCAGCTGCAGGACTACATCATCTTCTGTATCAAACATAAGTTAGTGTTAAAATGTTACAGTAACTAAAAAGCATGACAACATTTTAGAGAACATTTCTTCTGAGCTTCAATACCTTGAGGGAGCAGACTCATGTTCTTGGTCATGCAGAAGGTCTTCGTTGAGAACGAGGAGTTTGGGTTTCGCTTAATTCTCCTGAAGATCCTGGATGTAAAATTACAAAATCTATCAGAAAAGACAAAATCACAAATCAAACTTTAATGACTGAATTAAATCTTATAGCTGTCTCAACTGCAAATAACTTGTAATTAGCCAGCAATTTCAAATGTTCAGAGTAATTTTATGTTCCTAAAAATAAATATAGCACTTAATAAAATAAAATGACATATAATTTAATTTAGAAGTAAAACTTAACACAAACTTAGTGCTGAATAACTTTCAGCACCAACTTTAAATAAATGTATTTGTAATTAATACCGTAGTAACAATAATAATAAAATGAGCAAACATTAACATTAGATATTGTCTTAGTTTTGCTTTTAATTCGTTGCCTAAAACCAGCGGGAGTTTGAAAGCAATGTGCCGGGAGACGGTCGTTCTCTCTCGGCTTAACGAGCCGCTCCGCCCGGTCAACTGACAGAGGGCGAGACGAGCCGGCGGCTGGAGGGGAGCGATAAGTGCGAACACGTCCGAGCATGTTTGTAATTAAGCTATATGTTAATAAACCGAGCGCATAATTCAGGTTTACACAACTAATTTATCGCCTAATAACTTTGCAAAAGTTATTTTATTTTCAAAAAGCATAATATACCCACATTATTAAAGCTCTGCTCGCTCTCCTCCGCCATTACTGCTGGTGTTCGAACACGTAGCCTCAGCCCGCTAAGGATGCGCGCGCATATTGCAAAAATCAGGGGACAAACCGTCAACTACCTTTTCTTTTAAAACTAAATCGATTTTTAAAAATTTGACTATGTTAAGTTACGAACAAATATGATTGAGGTTATATTAAAAACTGAATTTAATTTACTTGACAAATTGTGCCCTTCCCCTTCATCAATTTTTTCCCCAACATCCGTATTGTAGCAACACCGAAGCTCTTTGTCAGAGGAACCTACCGTAATAAACATTTTAAATAACCATAAAAATAAATATCAAACATGTTTGAAATAAATTCAATTTATGTATAAAATTCTATAAACGTTGAAACTTTATCTTCTTTTTACTTACCATGTCTTATTTCAAAGTAGAGGAGAAGTCCGTTATGCAATGTTCACAGTCATGTTGAAAATGGAGGCTTGTGAAGAGGGGCGTGGCTTCTTCCAAGTTTCATCTTTAACCCAACCGTTTGGGTAAATCTACCCACCCAACTCCTGGCCCAACAGAAGTGTGCAAGATGTAGACTTCCGATAAATTTCTGACCCAACTCATGAGTTATGAATTTTGACCCAATATTTGGTCAAACTAACCCAACCTATGACCCAACAGCTTCAACCCAGAAATTGGGTTATGAAAATAACCCAGCATTTTTTACTGTGTTTATATTAAGGCCCCAATACTCAAATTCATCGAAATAAAATCCAGAGCACCAAAAATCAGAAAACAATAAAAGAGATCCCACAGACGAGACCAAATAAAATTTCCAGTGCTTCAATCGGAGATGAAGGCTGGATTGGTGCTAAATGATCCCAACTTCATTTTTAAATTCAAGTTAATTTTGGAAATCTAGGTATCATAACCATAACCATGTCAATGCACTTTATTAATCTGTGAAATAAATCTCTCTAAAATGCAAGTTACATTTTCCTTTTGCAACTGTGGTTAGAGAAATAAAGCGAGTTTACGATAATATAACAAAACCATGACTGTAAGGTTAATTCGTCACTTTATTTCGCTTTGGGATTGGGATCAAAAAAGTATTTTTGAATTTGAATTAAATTACCCTCGAGAGAGTATGTCTCATCCCGGCCAAACCCCAAGCATAATATCCCCAGTATAAACAATGACTTGTTGGACATTAAATGTATTTTTAGAATCACCTGTACAATTACGTCGCAGAAAACCAGCTCCATAACAATCACTACCTTACTAGTTTATTAATTTCTACACCGGAAATTCTTGCTTGACGCTGTTGTCCTTCACTGGAGCGCGTGTGATGCATTCCGGTCACATCAGAATATTTGCTCTTCAATTAGTGTAAAATACAGAAAAATACCATGAACATCGAATTTAAACCAGCAACCTCTTAATTTAACAATATTATGTGTTTATTTAAGATCCAATAGATTTAATCCGGCACATTTTACAAGAAATTTTTGATTTTACGGTGGAAATTTAAATTTCCGAGTTACGCGAACGCAACATCGAGGTTAGCTAGTGGCTAACACCGCAATGGACAATGGTCCTTGTGTGTGCTCTCCTGTCAGCCTGGAGGAAAACGGACTTCCAGCCTGTGACGGTTCTTACGCAGACGACGAGTTAGTGGACGCCTTCGGAGACCTGGCTACCCTCCCGGTTGAAGTTGAGGAAAGAAGACCGACCTGTTTGCGCTGCCGGTGAGCTGAATGAGAGCGAAGCTAACGCTAGCTAGCCTAGTTTGAGTTAACGAGAATCTGAACGAGATGCTGTAAGAAAATTTTTTATATATATATACATATATATATATATATATATATATATATATATATATATATATATCTCCATCCATCCATCCATCCTTCCTCTTGTTCTACTTTGTATTTCTGGCATGCTTTAATGAGGGAACAGATTTATATCGTTTCAGAAAAAGCTGACGACCAGCTGAAAACAGAGAGATGGGGGCGTTAGACGGGGGAAATAACTGGGCAATCAGAGCTTCACGTCTTCAACTTTCCTCCCATGTTGTAGTCGCCCTCAGAAGGTGTGTCTCTGTCCCTTTCTCCCGCAACAACCACTGGAGGTGTCCACATGTCTGTACGTAGTGCAGCATCCTGCAGAGGTGAGTCAGTAAATCTAACTCCAGTCTGTTTATCTTTGGTTCTGTCAGAAGCTTTAAATGGTAATATGTCTTATTGGCTAATTCTCTGAAATATATGTTATTAATATTTGTTTAGGTGATAGACTAACAGAAATTAGTGCAAAATGATGAATTATAAACTGTGTATAGTGGGGAAAAAATGCTGCTCATTACTTGGTAATGGGAGCATCATTCTGTGGGGATGTATTCTGAGAATGGCCTAGTCAAATTTTTTTCCAAGTAAGAATCTGCAGCAAGATTTGGAGACACGCTGTTCACACCTGCTCTCCTTTTAGCTTGAGCTGTTTTGCAAAGTAGAACTGGTAAAGTTAAAATTATGATTGAAGTGTAAGAAAATATGAAGAAGCTACAAAAGTGTATCTCTACAAACCCAGTTCATATTGTAGTTGAAGACCTGGTACATCCTTCGGTTATTGAGATGTTTTATGTTTTTTTCAATTTTTCTTAAATTGGACGTACCAGATTGTAATATCAGAGTCGCTGATGTCATCCATTTTTGTGTTCTGCTCGCAGGAAAGCCGAGTACTTCGGACTGTCCCTCTTCTTGCTGCTTGTTTGCCACAGGGGAAATGCAACGTTATAGTAGGAAGGCGGTTTAATGAGGAAAAGTAAGTTGGCTGCATTTTATTAGCCCAAACGTTCCCCCCCAGAAAAATCGTTAAAACTGCTCATTTGTTTTCTTAATCGTTCCGCACTCAGACATCCAGAGCTAGCCGCCGTGTGTCGGGATGACAGAACGCTCATCCTGTACCCCGGACCTAAATCCCAGAACCTGGAGGAGTTGGCGCAACGCCTGGAGATCTCCGCCGTGAAGCACAATGTGATCATTATAGACGGCACGTGGAGCCAGGCTAAAAACATGTTCCTGAAAAACAGCATGTTCCACCTGCCCAAACAGGTGTGTGCAACTTTGTTGATATAGTTGTAAAAGTACAGTGGCTTTTGCAGAAACAATTAAGTTGACATTTCAGTGCAGCCCATCCAAAGAAAGAAAGAAAAGACAAACAAACAAAGTAAGACATGGGTAGACGGGTGCTCTCTGGATAAATAGAGCGGTTTTATCAAATATCCTACTCTAAGATGTAATAATTCCCAAAAATAGCCAAAGTTTACAGAGCTATCAATTAGTTCTAAGATAGAGGTGTCTATATAAATGAAAACTAACTTAAAAAAAATACAGTGTGTTTGTGTGTGTGCGAGAGAGACCAACAATAATTTCAAAACAATCAAAATGTGATTTTAGAGTTAACATTTGAAACAATTTCCAGCATCATTATGCTAGATGATTAGCATTTGTCAGTTTGTTCATTTTGTGAAAAAAAGCTTGATTTTTTTTTTTTTTTTTTTACTCAAATCATTGTTAGTGATTTAAATATATCTATATATTATATACAGTTCATTGCTTTTACGACAGGCCGTCCTGTCAGTGGTCATATCATGAATTATAAATCTGATTTTGCTGGCATTAATATGCAGTGTGAAACTACTTTACAGAGGTAACTGAATTTCATTAAGGAGTGTGTTTTTAATTCGCACTACAACAGGGCTATTGGTGACTGTATCGATTCCTTCTGCTTTGATTTATCAGGTCCAGCTTAACAGGAATCTGTCAAGCCAGTACGTGATCCGGACTCAGCCCTCCAACATCTGTCTGTCCACGCTGGAATGCGCCGCCGTGGCCTTGTCGGTCCTAGAGAAGAACGATGAGATCCAAGAGGTGAGTCAGTTGATAACTGAGCTAATATTTCCTTTTCTTTCTTAAAAAATAAATTTAAATATTTGTTAAGTCTTTATGTTTAATTGAAATGTTTTTTTTCATTCTCAGATATTACTGAGGCCTCTGAAAGCCCTGTGCTCCTTCCAGCTGCAACACGGCGCTCAGGTCCACCACAGCAAAGAGCATCTACTTCGAAACGGCATGTATGACAAACCCATGCCGAAAAACAAGCGCAAGATCAAAAGGATGGAGAAACTAATGACGGACCACAACGTCTGTCCAAGATGAGGACTAGGCTGGCGACCGAGCGCAGAGAGCCATCTGTGAAATATTTTTGCACACATTTTGTTTAAATAATGTAGGACTGCATCACCTGGGTACAGGTGTGCAAATAACTGGATTTAAAAAAAAGAAGCTTTTTAAGCTACTTATTTCATGTTGGTGATTTAATTTATGTCATTATTCATTTTAAATAAATGACTTAAGTTCTACTTAAAGAATCGTGTTTTCCAGTAAATCAGGTTTTTAGTTGTTTTTTTCTTTCTTTTTCTAGAAATTGTTCCAGATTATAATATTATTTAATACAAACCATGTAATGCTGTTGTGTATTATGGTAGTCTCTCCTCTACAAGGGCTTATTCGTTTATTGTTTTTGCAAAGCGAAGTCTTAAAAGGAATGTATTTAAATACCAAAGCTGTACAAACATTCGTTTTTCTTTTCGGTGGTCAGTTTACTGCCTGAAAATGTAAATAGGTCACTTGTAAATAAAACCTCTTTGATCTCTAAAGTTGTTTCAGTTTTTCATTTTATAAGACTTGCTGAATTCCAAACTGTTTTTTTAATTATTTTAATTACCAGATTATTTTTTTTCATCAACAGTAAATATATCTGATGGAGAAATACCTAGATGCAAAAGAGACAATAAAAATCACCTTTATTCTGATTAGAGCAACATTTTAATGTTGAATATTAGGATAAATGGGATAATTATAGAAATATATTTGTCAGTAAAAGATGTGTAGCAGGAAATTACCCATAATCCAATGAAAAATATTTAACTTTCTATTTTAACATTTAGGATTATATGTGTTATTTTTCATTTTATGTGATAAAGGACTAGTGCTATAAATAAATTGGTTATAAAGGTTATATCTAAGAGAAAATAAAATGTAACATATCATTATACATGTGTATATTAATAACATTGCAGTTGATATGGAAAAAAGTTGCTTTGTGTTGTATTTTACATATGTAGAAGGAAGATAATATTGATGTTTTGCTTTTTTTCCAAACTGAAATCTAACAGGAAATAAAATGTAGCAATAAAATGTAGCAATAAAAAAAATTATATATATATATATATATATATATATATATATATATATATATATATATATATATATATATATATATATATATATATATATATATATATATATATATGTGTGTGTGTTCCAGTTGGTGTTATTTTATGTTCCAGTTGGTGTTATTTTGTAATTTGCATCCGAGTCGCCTTTGGCTGAACTGTCGCGCATGCGTGTTTGGAATCGGCCCCCGGTCGCTCCGCCATCTTTGTCGGCAGCCCATTGTTCACTCCGAAGCTAACAACGGTGTCAAATCCCTCTACATCTCGTATTAAAGTATCCTGACTGTGTCACCGACACCTGACTGTGACCGTCGTGGATTTGCTCACAAGGTCGCGACTTGTTTTCGGCCACTAAGTGAGACAGAATGGACGACGAGCAGCCGAAAACCCTGTAAGTGTATGACTGCGTTGCTCTTAGCTAACCGCTTGTATTCGTCACACAACATTGAGCAGTACATGTAAATAGAAACGTCTCATAATACCGGTTTTTGAACGAGAATTGGCTTTATAAGCTGCCATTGTCTAGCTATTATCTCAATGGCAATAGGATATTTTTATCAGAGGTTTACAATTGCTGTATTTGAGACGTTTAATGCTAGCCACATAACTAAGCTAGCTACTTCCAGAAAAATCCTAAAAAATACCACTTGGATCAAGCTACTTCCTTCGAGTACAATAGAAGCGCTTATTCCTTTTGGGTTTTTGAAAAAAAAAAAAAAGTATTGCTATGGAAACATTAGTTAAATTCTTTTGTAAGTAAATGTGCGTTAAGCTGTACAATTTTGTGTCATTCACTCCCGAACAACGGTACATTGGTGATGTTGGTCATTGTGCAGGCCAGTAGTTTTATAACATCATCCCTAATGCCTGTGCTATTTTAGTAGACACTGTTCAACACAATAAACCACCTAGACATACAATCTTAAATGCATTTTGTCTTTTTCTGAAGTGTTTGGTGATGAATTGTGCAAAAACAAAAATTTTGTTATTCGAAAAATAAGCATGATTATGTGTCGGTATGAGTTTGTAAGCAGCTTGCAGCAGAAATGCACAGTGAGATTGATTTTAGAAACTATGTAAAAAAAAAAAACCAACTGTTTAATTTGAAAACTGTACCAGTGTTCATTGGGGTTGTGGAGTTGGTTGATAAACAAAAATTAGTTCAAGGTTAATGATCAAAAATCAGCAGCACATGCAGAAACTACATTAAATATTATGAGTATTTTCTGTAGAGTAAAATCATTTCTAATAATTACTTTATTCAAAGGAATGCTTTGTTTTGTAAATAAGTTTAACCAGGAATGTTAAATGCATTTGTTTAATTGTATATTTATTGGAACAAAGCGAGTAAAACTAAAATGATGTGGCAAAGTTGAAATTTAATATTTTGGTTGATTTCAGTTCTTCATACTGCTATTTTTTTTCTTTTATCCAAAATTCCCAAAGATTTTTTTTTTCTCTTGGAAGCTAAGAATTTTAGTTTTAATTGGAATTTATTTTTTAAAACCACATTTCTTTACTTTTAGCATCAACTAAGTCTTATAGACTACATCACTAAAAGGATTTTTGTATTTTACAATTTTTCTGCATTTTATATGTATACATGTATTTAACAACATATCTTAAAAAAGAATTGGTTTATTATTTATAAAGGATTTTCAGGCTCGGTGACCTATTGGGTGTTAGGATCTTGCTGCCAGCAGGTTCCTACATAATGCAATGGGAATAATTGGGTCAAGACTTTCTGTCCTATGTTTCTTAGTGAACACAGATACTTGAGACTTGTTAGCAGATGGGGATTTATGACACTGTAGTGTAATTTATAAACTGACTGAAACACCATTTTTAACATTTTACCCTACTCTTGTAAATCTTCACCTCAACTTTTACCCGGAAATCTTCCAAATCCAGAGCGTTCCAAGTCAGACAGAGATTAAAATGTCAACACAATCAAACCAGAGCTTGGCTGTAACATGTTCAGCCTACCTGGTAATCGCTAAAAGCAGCTCACCGCCAACGCCAGTTTAATAAAACATCCCGAAGGAGAAATGTAGCCTTAAAATTTGAAATAAGAAGGAAAAAAAGCGAAAACATGCTAAATGGCTTTTAAACAGCTTTTTGTGTCTTATGTCTTTCCAAGCCTTCAACCACCTTCCATTTGAATTCAGCTCCAGACGAAACACGCGTATACGCTTCCTGCTGCCTCACCCACAATAGCTCTGTTTACCATCATCATGAACAGTCCCTCATGTTGTCTCGGTGCTGTTTGTGTTTGCGTGTGCAGGTATGTGGGGAATCTGTCCCGGGACGTGACGGAGGCCCTCATCTTGGAATTGTTCAGCCAGATTGGGCCTTGTAAAAGCTGCAAAATGATAGTAGATGTGAGTTCACCTTGTTTCATTTCGTCTCACTGGTGGCGTTATTTACTTCGACTGACCCGATCTGACGTCTGTGAAGCTACGCTATTTTCTTTTCCAGCGGCACGCTAATACTGCGGCCTCCCATTTATATCGTCTAATTCAGAGCACGTTTTGTTGAATCTGTGTCTCTTGTCCACTCCAGACAGCAGGTCACGATCCATACTGCTTTGTGGAGTTCTATGAGCATAGACACGCCACTGCTACAATCGCAGCCATGAATGGTCGGAAAATACTGGGTAAGGTAAGCTATCATATCTCCTTAGCGAGCCGCCGAGGGCGAGGCCGGTTAAAGGTTCTAAACAAACATCCCGTTAAAATACGTCTCACTTCCTGTTTTCCTGCTCCGCTTAATGTTATTGATTAGTTTTATTTTTAAATGTTATTCCCCTGTGTACAAAATGTCTGAGTCGGGAGTGCTACTTTAATCATTCTTTCTTCGAATGTTTCAAAAATTTTGAAAGCATCAAAGATTTTTAGTCACGTTTTGAGTTCTCTGTTGAGAACTTTCCTGTTTTCATTGTTTTTTATAAAAAATGCACATCAATGATTTTCTTGTTTAGCTTCCATCAGCTAGTCTTCTGATATTTGTAATTTTATGTTGCAGATTAAGTGCAGACTCTAATTTCTTAATGTGTATCATGTAGAACTCATTAAAGCCAATTTATTGCAGGACAGTATTCAGACTGTGTGCAAACAAAGAAGTCAAGAAAAAAAAGTCAGAAATAGAAAAGCCTATGTTTGCATCGCATGCTGATGCGAAAGTATTTTTCTTTCTGATTTTGATCATTTTCCCATCCTAACATTGATATATTGATTGGTGTATTTTGCTTTCTGTGCTTAATCTTCTTCCAAATGAATTCCTGCTGTTTGCATCTTTAAATATCACCAGAAATGTTACTTTTAACCTCACAGTCAAATTAAGAATGAATTACTTTTTCGTTCCTCAACTTCATCCTCTCACCTTTTACAAACCACTTCACCTCTTTAACTCTGTAATAAAACTAATGTCCATTCTGCTCATGTCGACACCCACTTATCTTCTGTTTAGGAGTTTAGAAGTTGATCCAGCTTATTATTCAAATTAGTTAAAAAAAATTCAGTCTCTAGTTAAATCCAGCATTCACTCGTCCTGGACAAACGTGTGGTGACGCCAGACGATCTTTGTCGTTGGCTCTACAGTAATCCCTCCTACAAAGCAAGCATGTAGCGACTGTGGAGAGCAAAGACTCCCATTTAGCAGGAGGAACCCTCCAACAACTGGCTCGGTGTGAACATCTATTGTTGGCAGCGTACCACAGCCACAACAGAATGCCACACCAGATTTAACGTCTGTGTGGAGAGAAAATAATTGAGAAGACGTAAAGTTTACAGTTGAAATAAAATCAAATAATCCAAATTGGAGAATAGTAGAAGAAGAAAGTGGCAAAGTGAGGTAAAGTGGTCAGAATGTCCTTCACACAACTACAGAGATTAAATTTTACAAATTTTTAACAATCTTAAGCATTTTAGATCTTTCTCTGAACTCTTTAAATTTCCAAAACATCTCTGAATCCATTTTTACACGTTACAGCAAACGTGAATCATTACTCTTAACATTTTTACCTTTTTTAATTGTTAAAGTCTCGTTGCTTTCTCATTCACAACTGCAGACCCCATGTAACAGAAACCACAATTTTCTTTAAGATTGCTTCTCACATTTTTAGGTTTTTTTTATTATTATTTTTATTCACTCAGTCATAGCGTTGGCACAAAGAGTGTTTGCAGTAACTTGGTAAGCTTAGCTTGCTGTATCCACTAATTGGGGTTTTAATCGTCCAATCACTGATTGGGGCTAATCAAACTGAAAATCGCCCGGTAACCAGCTGATTTCTCTGCTTTTGTACTATCAAGGTCATGTTAACACGTGTTAGGCTTCCGTACAACAGAACATGTTAATGAATGCAATATGAATACAGTCCTGTTTGTCTCCATCCTCCATTCTGTCTGTGTTTCTGAATTAATTGAATTAAATGTGGCCCCTGTGTGTTCTTATGCGACATGTAACTTTCTTTGACCTGATTTTAATCGATGCTCTTCTGTGCCCCCCTCACATCTCTACATCTTTAATGCTGTGTGTACTTTGCAACCTTATTTCCACTTAGAATCCACATAAGAGCAATTCTTAAGGAAAATACTTTGAGTTGAAAATATTTTATCCTCAACAGGTATTGAAGGACCATTTGAGGAGTATAACAAGTTCGTAAAAATCACTTGTTTGTAAGTCCCTTGTTATTTGGACCTTACTTCCTACAGTTTTACTCCAAATTACTAGCCTGAACAAGTCTTTAATATCCCTTTTATGTATAGCAATGTCTTAATTGATGCAGGTTATATGTAAAATTAGACAACCATGGATAATTGGTTTGTGTTGGTGGTTTTATAAGCATTTCTGTGGCTTTTCCGAGGCCGTCCTAATCAACAGTTCTCAATCACAAAATAAAACCAAAAGTAAAGCTGGTTGTGTGACTCCCCCCCACCCTCTAATCAGAGAACAGCAACCCTCTTCTTTTTGGAGCGCGCCTCTCATCTCACGTTTTTGTCTTCCCCTGCTCTTTGCATTTTGTGTCTCTTGCAGGAGGTGAAGGTCAACTGGGCCACGACCCCAACGAGCCAGAAGAAAGACACGAGCAGTAAGTAACTCATGTGACGACGCTCACAATTAATCATTCACTTGCACATCTGTGTGTCTGGACAAAACATAGATTTACACACACACACCTAGAATTTCAGTTTTTATGCTAAAGGTGACAAAACTCTATAAAAGTTCAATGGTTGTGGTTCCTTTTACAAAACACTATACTGTTTAAAGTAGAGTTTTTCTATCAAGAGATTTGTGTAGTTCATATGCGAGATGTTGGCTTAAATATTTTTATATTCTAAAACGTATTCCAATAAGTATTTTGACAATGTTCAGTTTTATTTTTTAAAAATCTGTGCTTTTCTTATGTCTTCAGGTCACTTCCATGTTTTTGTTGGAGACCTTAGTCCAGAAATCACCACAGACGACATAAAAGCAGCTTTTGCTCCTTTTGGAAAAATATCGTAAGTGTCTCCTCATCGCTGCACGTCCCACGCTCTTCCCCTCAAAATATTTGTGCTGCACACGCTCACAAAGTGCTCAGTAATTTTGAACAAATCAAAAGGAACAGAGAAACTATCAGAAGCAAAAGAAGAACCACAAGCTTTGAAAGAAAGTTGTTTTTCTTTCAGAAACGTTCAACTGAATATCGGTACCGATCTGAGAATCGGATCGATGGGGAAAATATCTTGAGTCCAGTTCGTGACCCCAATTAAAATAAAAGCAAAATTATAAATTGTGTTTACTGTCTTAAGTTTCAGTCAACACTTACTTTTGGATTTGAATTTCAGCTGCATCCTAATTTGATGAATGTGCTCATCTGCTCCATTTTCAATCTATCAGCACTTCCTAATACCTTCTAATGTAAAACACACATTATAATTATTATTATTATTATTAAATTGTTTTTGTCAAACTGTGTGTGAATGTGTTTACATGCAGGGACTGTCGCGTTGTGAAAGACATGGCCACAGGTAAATCTAAAGGCTATGGTTTTGTCTCCTTCTTCAACAAATGGGTGAGTGTGTCTTCACTGATCTGTCTGCTGGTTCTGAGCTCCAGCTGCAATGTACAATCAACGCTTCTTTTTTTAACTCTGTTTGCGTGGTTAGGATGCAGAGAACGCCATCCAGCAAATGGGGGGCCAGTGGCTAGGAGGACGGCAGATAAGGACCAACTGGGCCACGAGGAAGCCTGCTCCTAAAACGACAAATGAAAGTAAGTTTGTGGCGATTCCATGTAAATAAGATGTTGTTGCATTTTCGTTGGTTCTTATTTTCTAGTTTGCTGCGTTCTGTTCTGAACTTTCTTCATGTGTTGTCATATCATTCGTATTTGTCATGTTTTTCTCCATTTTTTTTCATACATTTTTTAGCAGCCAGTACCAAACAGCTCTCCTTCGATGAGGTGTTAAACCAGTCCAGCCTCAGTAACTGCACAGTCTACTGTGGAGGAGTCACACAAGGTCTCACAGGTGAGCACTTGTTTGATGACACCACGGTGAAGTCTTGGAAGCACAATTTAAAAACTTTATTTTGTTTTATTTCACAGAGCAAATAATGAGACAGACCTTCTCACCTTTTGGCCAAATAATGGAGATCCGTGTTTTCCCAGAAAAAGGCTACTCCTTTGTGAGGTAAACTGATGTTTAAATGGAGAAGAACCAATCTTCTCCTGTATCGGTATAGGTCCCGATACAGATATCAGTTCGGATATCTGTATTGGGACCGATATTTAAAAAAAAAATCAGATCAGGTGTCAGGGACAATATGCTTTGTGCTCTGAGCGACTTCATTCTGTATTTATTTTACATTATATTTAGAATTCCTAATTGCTCTTTCTGAACCATTTGAAAGAAGGTTTGATCCACTTTATTTTTACATGTTTGACCGAGCTAGTCAACTTATTGTTTTTGTCAGTTTCTTTAATTTTACTGTGGCAGTTATAATCCTAATTTCACCAACTAAACAAACGAAAGCTGTTTTTACCAAGCTTGTGAAGCTAATGGTATATTTAAGTGTGCTGTACTTTTGCATAAAGTTTTAATTCAGTACATTTATGTCTGTTTTTCTGTATCGGATCGGTATTGGGTGATACAAAACCTCAGATATCGGTATCGGAAGTGAAAAAAGTGGATCAGTGCATCCCTAATTTTAGATGCACCTGTCTTAGGCAGAGGATGATCTCCTTGTCAGATGAACCTTATACAGTAGGATAACTTGAAATCAGGTCGTACATAATGTCTCAGTTCTTTTCTCTGCACAGGTTTAACTCCCATGAGGCTGCAGCTCATGCCATAGTTTCTGTAAACGGCACCTCCATAGAGGGCAACATAGTAAAGTGCTACTGGGGGAAAGAAACGACAGACATTGCACAAGCCCCCATACAGCAGGTACAGATGGCACAGGTAGGACCAATCTTTATTTTCCTTTAAAAAAACAAAACACAGCTTCTGTTGGTTTTGATGTTATTTTTCTCCTCAAACAATCTATCTGTACTTCAGCAGAACACGCTGAGCTTTGCAGCCCAACCCTACAACCAGTGGGGCCAGTGGTACAGCAACACGCAACAGATCGGTCAGTATGTGCCCAACGGATGGCAGGTGCCAAGCTACAGCGTCTACGGACAGACCTGGGATCAGCAGGGCTACAAGTGAGTGGAAACATTTTAACGATCAAAATGACCTGCTCAGAAGAAGCTACACTGACTGCCTTAAAGAAGCAGCTGAAAACACATTTGTTCATGTTTATTGCCACATATACTGATCTTGTGTGGTTTTATGTCTTGCATTTGGCAAAACACTTTGTGGTTTTCCATCTGCAAAAAGGTGCTATCTAAATAAGGTTTACTTACTTACCTAGTTACTTAATTTCTGTGGGTTTATCATGAAACTCACTGCGAAAGTCTAATAGTTTATACTCTTTAAAGTGACAGGTTATATAAAAGATGTTAAAAAAAAAGAAGTCACCTACATCTTGTTCTGCTGTGGCCTTTGAAGACGCAGTACCTTGTGATACTCCAGTACTGCAATGAAGAATGTCTGAGCGTACTCCAAGTTCGGGCGCTGCTAATTTTACCAAGGAGAGATTCCAGATAACTTGGCTCTTAGCCTCACAGCTTGCAGAGAGAGAGAGGGCAACTATTAAGGCTTTTAACTTATTAGTTGCCCTGTAAAATTTACCAATAAAAGCTCTGGATTTTAGAGTTTTTGCTGTTACTTTTGGTGTGCTTTTCTGTCAAAGAAAAGGACAGCCTTTTCCTTCAAAATAAAAGCATCAGATTTGGATTCTTGTCCATAATTAACACTTAATGCGTGTTTGATCTCTAGTTTATATGCATCTGAAATGCCAGAGTATTTTCAGTCTGTTGTGCTGCAACACTGCTTTGCTCTGGGGAAGGAAACCCACATTTCTGTGATTTTTGTTTTATTTTTAGTAAAACGTTCAACCCCCGTTTTATAACTTTTGTTTCCTGTTGTAGTCATTTACATGCTGGAGCTGGATGGACGGGCGTGGGCGCCGTGAGCAATGGGGGCATGGTGGAGCCTGGGCAGGGAGTCAACGGGACAATGCTAACCAACCAGGCAGGCATGAGCACCACTGGATACCCCACCCACTGATCACAGACCCCCCTCCCCCCTCCCACCCTCTCTTAGCGCCCAAGGACACCAGGATTACACTCTGCTGGGGGAAGGAAGGAGCGCATCAGACGTGCTCTGACTGTCACACCACAAAAATTACTTCTAGTGAAGCTGGTCTGCCATTTTCTTTTTCTTTTTTTTTTTTTTTTTAAACCAGCCCAAAGCCTCACCCACTGCCCAAATTAGCAGGTTGAAACATGACTGTACACACGTTAAACACTGATAAAGCCACCGCTAATGCACATTGCATTCCTGGACCCCCCTCCGCCCCTCTGGTTTTTATTGTTTGGTGTGTTCATGGCCAAATGCAAATTTAACATTTATCTGTTTATTATATTTCTAGCAGAGAGAGTTTAGTTCAAAGAAAGCAAGTGTTACATGAATTAAAGGAAACCTTTCTATGTCCTCAGCCCCTGAAAGCCAAAGATCAAGGGCAGAATTTTATATCACTATTTAACAATCATCCATAGAGGGGAAGGCGGCGAGGCGTGGCGCGGCGCGGTGCTCGGTAACCTACAGTATTGCAAACACAGCCGCTCCACATACCGACAAAGAGCTGTTCCTTTTTTCTCTCCGTTAAAGCGCCGCCGACCTCGACGTCGTCGCCCTGTCCACTCGTTGCCGTAGTGACGCAGCAGTCCTGAGTGAGTTCTCAGGGTGTGCTCTAGTTTATTCTAATGAACAATGGAAGTCAGCAGGTTGGGAAGGAAACTGGTCACAACAAAAAGCTGCAAACAAACGACAGAGCTTCTTCATGCCATATCCTGGACCGGACCGGACCTAAACGGACGGAACAGACGGAGGAACTCATTTGTGGATAAAGAAGTGTGTGTATGTGTGTGTGCGCGTGCGTGTGTGTGTGTGTGCATGAACTGACGCTTTTACTCACCAAGACTGTCGCTGTCATCTACCCCCCAAAAACCCAGAAGGGACTATGCCATTGTATTGTTTATTTTTGTTTGTCTGTTTGTTTCTTTTTTATTGTGACGGGGGTGGTTTGCTACAAAACTGCTTGAGAAAGATTTTTTTTTTTTTTTTTTTTTCCGGGCAACGTTAAATGCTGACATTGTATAAAGAGCTTTCGCCTTTTGTGTTTAATTTCAGGACTGAGGAAACTGAGGAAATCATGTACGCGCGAGATCCTTTTTACGTTTGGACGTCATTAAGTGGCTGTCGACCTGAATTTTTTTTTTTTTTTAATTCGTATATATCTCTAAACAATTGCAGGGATTACTGCCACTCTTATCTTACGTACAGGCAGACAAAGATTGCACAAAACTTAGTTATCCTTCCACAAAATTTGAAGTACTCTAAATTTTATTTCTTTCTCTTTTTTTTTTTTTTTTTTTGCATTCCACTTTTTCTGCGGTTTTTATTTGGAAGCCTGTTATGTAAATAGCCAAACAGTCTGTTTAATTGTACTAAAGCTGTATAAAGACATGTTCAACGAGAATGCGTGCTTGCTCCTGGTTGGGGGAAACCGATCCCGGCGCCTGTTTGAAAGTAGCATCTCTGTCCAGTGCTGATAGAAGCAGAGCAACATTTCACTCGTCCAGCAGACTGGAGGACAAGCGGCATTGCTATGTAATGCAGAAGTCTTTAGATTAAACTTAAAGGAAAAAAAAAAAAACGAACAAAAAAGAAAAAAAAAACTTTATAATTTAAATTATTGTTTTACACCATTGTAGTGATTGTTTTTATAGATTCCGAAACCTACTTCTAGCGCTCAAGACTTTTGCAGCTTGTCTACAGTCATGTCCGTAGATTTGGAAAATCCATTTTGTTGCCTTATCAAGTTCAGTTACTTTTAATTTAACCAAAAAAATAAATAAAAATAAGAGAGTAGGCGGTGCCTATGAATGTTTTCAGCCTACGTTTTTGAGAAGATGGGTTCTGTTCATACATCAGTGATATGGTTTGTGTTTTTGCTTTGTTCCATTAAAAAAAACAAAAAACAAAAGCTGATGTTTATAACAGCTCACATTTACACCGTTTACTTCTCATCTTTGGAAATGACTTGATCAAATCGAGCGCTTGTTTGCAATTTGCAGCTAGTTTCCCTGGAAACAATGTTTGAAAAAAGTTTTTTAACTGTACAATTGAGGGTTGAATCTTCAGATGTGCTGGGTTTTTTTTCTGTTTTTTTTTTTAAAGGCTCATAGCAGTGTAAGTGGCCACTGAAAAGTATTCCAGACTTAAATGGAAACTTCATCATATAGTGACAACTGTTGCAGATCTACTTGGTGCCTCGAGCTGTTTTGGTGAACTCGCCTCTCCTCATTTTATGAAAAACGAGATTTTTGTTTCATTGTTTAAAGGCGTTTTGGAGTGAAGAAGAAGAAACTGTTCTGAGATAGGCAATGGTCTCTGCAATTTTAGTCAAAAAGTGCTTTAAGCTGATTATTCTGAATCAAAGGGTGTTTTTTCCCCACAACCTACAATTCAGTCTGTTTAAAAACCTAGATCAGAAATAGTTTTAGCTAATTTATTCTGACTGAGTCTTAAAGTCACAGACTTTCTCCCCCTTTTTTTTTTTTTTTTTTTTTTGTTCTGCTGTATCCAGTTCCGGCCAACTTTGAGCTGTCAACAGATTCTAAAATATTTCATTATACAGCAGAATAAATGGACCACAGTGACTGCTAAACAGGCCCAGACCATCACAACCCCACCTCCATGCTTGACAGCCGATTTGAGATGTTTGTGACAATATGTTATTTCACCAAACTTCTCTAGCCTCATATGCACAAAGCACAATGTTCAAAAAGTCTCTGTTCTCTTGGTTCCATCAGATGTGATTTTGCAAACTAAAGTCTATTTTTTTCAGAGGGCAGGTTTTCTCCTGGCAACTATACCAGAGTGGTCATACGTCTGTAAGTTAATATGGTCATTATTAACATTTAGCTTTCCAAGTGAGGCCTAGGGTGTCTGAGATGGAGCTCTTGGGTTTGTTAATTTTTCTGACTGCTTCACCGTCTGGCCTTATGATGAGTTTGCTGGGATGTCTCAAATGTTTTCCAGCAGATGATGTTTCATCCTTTAAGATTTGTGGCATTAAGAGCTTAGAAATTTGACTGTAGATGAATGGTAACCACTGATTATTTAAGGTCCTTGCTAAACAAAGAAAAAATATTCTTTTTTTGTTAGCAAAGTGAAAAACATACTTTTAAGGACTTCATTATTGTAGCAGGTGATCAGTTAATAGCATTAGCTTGACGACACCGAGCTGATTTTTTCCCTCCCCAATTTGGCTTAATTTTGTTTAATAAGTGACTGTAGAATAAGCTTTTGAATCTTCTGTCCAAAAACATTCTACAACCAGGTTAATACCGTATTTTAATTGTCAGGAGTGCTTGCATGGGCAGAATAATTTGAATTTTTAATACAGATAATGTCTTACTAAATATTGGACCAGCTAATTTTAGAATACAATATTGGTCATTGGCGATATTACAAATATAAAACGGTGATAATGTGATCAGGTTGGCTAAAAGTTGAATAGTTTCGGCTACCATTTTCATACTGCAGGTAGGTTTCAGCATTTTGTCGCATTTATATGCGACGACCCGTGAAGAAAGTTGGAAACCGTCTATGGACGTGACTTAAAAACATATCAAAACAGGATATTACTCAAAAGAAAAGCACGTAACACAACCCCCAGGAGCTCGTTTATCCTGCTCGCGGTTTAAATCAACTACATATACCGTGATTCCTCGCTTCAGAAGCGCACGTCCCCCTGTCTGTTCTCCACGTGATATCCACCAGCCAATGGGGAGGTCCGTTACAGGCGCAATGCGGGTATCTGGATGTAAGGAGGAATGGCGACGGTCGAGACGATTTAGGAGGCCAGAGTGAAGCAGAATTTGACCAGAGGCTGATTAGAGGTAGTTCGAGCATTTGCTTTTAAAATATTCATAGAGAAATAGGCTAGATTGTATGGTACAAAAGATTCTGTGTAGCAATTCTGCACATGCTTGTTACATTTGAAGCACTTAGAAACATTTGAACTGATGTAAGATCAATGAGGCAGTGTTCTTTTATTACAAGTTTGGTATTAAAGATAGTATGCAGTGGTGTATGGGTTTTTGCCCCCCACTAACTCTCAGTCCCCCAGAAAAAACGCAACTGGACAATGAATTATGTGTCACCATTTAATGATTTGTTGATGGTACTAAGTTTTTAAAAAGCACAGTTAAGATTAAAACTTTTCTCTGTGACGCTTGATGACATCACAAGAGATTCTGGAATTAACTTGAATTGGTGAATACTATGGCAGAGGAGAGATTTTTGCTTCATTTTTATATAGATTATAAAGCTCTTGAGATGCAAGAGGTTAAACTTTTTATGCTCCACCTTGACACCAAATTACTATAAAAGGTAAGTTTGACAAGACGTTCTTCTTGGTTGCTTTTCTACAGATAGAGCTTTCAAAATGGATGACATTGGATGGACATTTTGTTGTTGAACTGACAAACTAGCTAAGGTGGGTTTGATTTTAAAGAAATGTTTGGTTTAGGGGAGGTCCTTATCTGATATTGATATCGGAAATTGGTCCAATTCCAACCAAAAAATGAGTATTGGATTACATCAAGCTACATCTAAAATCTCTGATCTGAGGATGCTGATGGAGGGATTCTCTGCTCCAGCGTTTCTATTCAGCAGCGCTTATCTTCCACACACTGACCCATTGGTTAACAATAAATTGGGCAGTTGTCGTAGCAATTGAGTATTGTTCCCTGGGTATTATCACTAGATCAAGCCTTTTGTGACGTCCCACTCTACAAAATAAATGTGCGCATGATACGTCCTGATATCATATTGGCTCAATATCGGTATTGGCCATTACTAAAATCTGCAATATCAGTATGTATCGGAAGTGGAAAAGTTTTATCTGATCACTTGTAGTTTGGCTTGTAGCTTTAAAGTGGATCCGGCTAATATAGCATTATAGTCCTATTTAATTAATTTCTCAACCTGAAAGTTTTTTCTGTCTCTCTTTTTCAAGGCTTGTTTAGCTGAAGTCTTTATTTTAAACCCCTGAAATGGACAGTGAAGTCATCGTGTCCTCCTCATCGGCCTCCCCTCAAACTCCCGTCACCCAGTCCAGCTTAGCTGCAAAGCAGCGAGAAAGCAGGAGGTCCACGACCACAACTCCCGCCTTTCTCTCCAACCTGGGTAGGGCTACCCTGCGGGGCATCCGCAAATGCCCTCAGTGCGGGGTCTACAACGGCACCCGTGGGCTCAGCTGCAAGAACAAAGCCTGCGGCGTGACCCTCAGAGATGCCTCGGCGGGCTGCAAAAGCGGCAAGAAAGGCGCAGTGGAGGTGGTGAGGGTTATAACCGACAGCGAGGAGGAGAGTTTCGGGAAGGAGCAGGAAGCAGGAGGCGGAGGTGCGCAGGTGTTTTCGGTGTGCCACAGAAGTAGAGGAGCCATGCAGTGGGGCTTCGTGGAGCTGGTTCCCACAGACACAGCCATAGCGACCGGGGATGGAGCCACCCTGCTCACGCGCATCAACCTGGGCCGCTGCTTCCTGCCCTCGTGCAGGCAGGGCGAGAGGTCAAGCAAGCGCGAGCCAGACTCGGCGTCGACGGAGCCGTCCTCCGACAGCCTCTGCGTTCACATTAAGCAGGCCATAGACTGCCGGAGCCGCGCCACGCCGCTCACCTTTAAGAGCTCCGTCCTGGAGGCCTTACAGGCTTCCATCCAAGCCAGGGAGGAGCTGTGGCGGCTGGCCACCGAGTCCCCCGGGCCTCTGGTGCAGCGGGTTTCTAAAGACACCCTGGTGGTGAAGTGCCACACGGACTCGCAGCACCCTCTGGGCCTGCTGCACCTGACGGTGGCCCAGATAGAAACGCAGAAGAACAACAGGAGCGTGTTTCACTGTAGCTGCCAGCTCAGCGCAGGAAGGATGAAACATGGCGCGGATGGAGCTGGCTCTCTCCCGGCCGCTTCCCAGCCCTGCCTTCACTTCTACGCCTGCGTGTGCGCCTTCTCGAGCAACGACAAGCTGGCGGCAGAGTTTGCGGCTTTCGTCAACTATTCCTCAGGTGAGGTTATCTAAAATTCTACGGAATAAATAGGATCCTTTTATGTAAAATTTTACATTTCATCTTTGAATTACCACATCTCAAACTTGCTGAGATGCAGAGCCCACAGTTAGATGCTCAGAACAAATAAACAGGGCCTGCTGGATTTGTGGCATTGGAACCTTCTTAGAGTTTTCTACAGACCTGTGGGGTTCAAAACTGGACCTTTTTTAGTCATGATATACAAATGACTCAAAAACCTCATTTTATACTTTGACTAACAGAATAAAATGATCAAAGATGTATAAATATAAAAATCTGTGTTTGGTGTAGATCTGATGAGCATCATATCAATAATCTAAGTGTCACATGTTTTAAGTCAGACCTGATTAATTGCAGTTAATACTCTCACTATAACAACTTTTGCTGATGATAAATTCCCCCAGAAATTATTGCGATAAACAATAACATTGTCCATTTGAAATGATTTTCAAGTAAAACGTGGATAATGGCATAATAATGCAAACTTGCCCTCTCAAAAACTAAAAAAGTTTACTTTTGTACAGAATATCCCACATTGGCACTGGAAGACATTTTAAATATCCAGAATAAAACATGGCAATCAAAAGCAATAAACAAAAAGGAAATAAAAATAACACACAACTTAAAATACACGTTTTGTCCCAGAAAGTATTGCGATACACGATGATATTGTGTCTTTGAGACCATTTTCAAGTAATATATTGATAATGGCATAATAATGCAAGTTTGCTCTCAAAGATTGATAAACTTTGATTTTGTAAGGAATATTTAACACTGGAACTGGAAGATGTTTTAAATAACAAAACAGAAAAAAAACAATCAATAAAGTGGAAGCTACCAAACCATAAATTAAATGGAATATGATATCTTTAAGCAAAATTTCCCTTCAAAACATTTTATTCATCAGAATGGAAAATATTGACCTCAGTTTAACTTATTATTCGATTAATTGATTATTGCGAAAGGCATAGTTGCTGTTGTAATTTAAAGATTTCAAAAGAGCCAGAGATAAAATGACAGCTGATTTTCAACGTGTTTTGTGTTTTCTCCTCAGTTGTGCAGCAGAACGCTGCCGGTGAAAAACCCCTGCAGCAGGCCGAACCCAACAACTCCCACCACAAAGTGAAGAAGCAGCGTTTGGATGAGTCGGCCTCCGGTAGCCGTTCAGAACACTTCCTGATCTCGCACAAAATGCTTCGCTCTCCCTTATTAACATCAGTCTGAACCTTCCCACTGTGCTGCCTTCTCTTTCTGTATTCCTCCTCTTCCCAACCTGTTTTTTTTACCTCCATCACTGCGACGCTCCTCCCAGCGGCGGGGAAAGAAGGCGCCCCGGCCTCCGCTCTGAGGAAAGCTGGTCAGAGGAAAACCACTGGTGGGCTGAAGGCTGCAGGTGCTGCCTGTCTCACCTCTGAGCCCATGTTTTTTTTGCTGCCTGTCTTCGTCTTACTCTTTGCTGTTCATCTCTTTAATTTTCTCCGCTAATCCGGAGATACTGTGTTGCACATGTGAACTGTGTGGGTTTTCAGTGAACTGTGTGGGTTCTCCTCAGGCAGCGCTCAGGTTGTGGACGAGCTCTCAGTGACGATGGGCTTCCAGCAGTGGCTAGCCAGCGTGACCGAGAGGATCCATCAGACGATGCATTACCAGTTTGACGGTAACCTTAGCATTAAAGTCCTTTCATATTTAGCAAGGCATTGGACGTTGGAGCTAGTTATCGTATTGCTTCTCATTTATTGTGATAAGAATTTTGAGTTATCATTATCAAGATACATTCCTGTTTAAGAAAACCCAAATGGTCCGTATTGTTAGTTTTACTATTTTCTCCACTGTTTTTCATTGGGATTCTCAATAAATATCAGTAAAATTGAAAATATGATTAAATCCAGTTACTGTAGTGATACAAATCAAACTTCTTTCTGTGACTGTTGTCCTAAAGAAGCACACTACAAATTTTTCAAGAGCAGAATTTATTTTTGTTGGGCTATGTCATAAAGTCAAAACCATACAGTTATCTAAAAATAAGTAATAAAAAATTCGTATTGTCACTTTTATTGTTGTCACATTAGTACCAAAAAATATGGTGATAATACTTTAAGCCCCCACCCCTAGTTGGATGACTGGGTATTCATATCCCTTGAATTTGGTTAAGTTTGTGTGACTAACCAACAGAAAGAAGTGTATGATTGTGAAGTATAATAAAAATTCTTGATGCTTTTTACTTTTTACAGTTAATAGTCTGAACATTGTGGTCTATGTTATGCATGTTGGGATACATGTATAACCTTCACAGTGCTGCTTGTTCCCTAATGTTCTCTAACAAGTAACACAACAGCTGGATTTACTAGTCAGCTGACTTCTGAAGCCAATTGCCTGCAACAAATTTTATTTCAGATCATCAGATCAGCTGCATTTCTTCAGCTCTGTTCAAAATGTGCAATTTTCCTTCTTTGTCACAATGTTGTCTCAGTACTGATCTGTCATATAAAATCTCACTAATCATTGAGGCTTTAAAAATTAACAGGAAATAAACATGATCAACAATAATTAATGGCACTAATATCACAATTGTATGAAAATAACGACTTTTTTCCCCTTTACATCTACGTTGCTGGTTTAGCCCAATGTAGTTCACTCTTTTATCCACTAGAGGGCAGTGCAAGCAAGCAGTTAACAGGCAATTTAAGCTATTTTTCTTACAACAGAGAAGTATTTTATTCTGAAAGTTGGATTTTTACTGCCTAGAATTTATCAATATAATCTATTTGGAGTAAACAAAGGGAAAACTTACACTTTTTCAAAACTTTTGGTTTTAGCTATCACTTAAACGTTAATTTTGTTTCTTGGTGTCAGGGAAACCCCAGCCATTGGTCTACCACATCCCCCAGGAGTTCTTCAACGCCCTCCAGCAGCGTCTGTTGCTGGGATCTAAGAAGAGAAGACTGCCCAACCTCACAACAGGTCAGTGTTTGAACAAAAATGTCCACAATACTTTTCAAAAGCTCAACTTGTGTGAAGACATTTCTTCTGTTTCTGTCAGCATTTGTGAAGAACGACGGACTTCCTCTGGGCTCCTTCTCCAAGTACACCTGGCACTTCACCAATCTGCTACACGTCAAACACATTTTTGACACTCCGGAGGTAAAATCCTGAGGCTCAGGAAGGAGATAACCTCCTTCTGGAACAGATAATATATTATGTTATCGCAAATATTTTGCTTGGAGCGTGATTATAAGTTGAGTTTTTGTGGCTTGAATAACAAAATCAGATCTCAAAACCCATCCTTACGGCAAAGTGTTGGAGCTGATTTTGACCAGCCTAGAATCACATTGCAATGTGACATAAGTGTAAGATCCCTGGTGTTAGCTGTCATGTTGTCAATATAATGCGCTAAATCCTAAATATACTATGAAAGACATAGGAACGCGGTGCTTTGCTACTAATTGTCAACTCTTGACAACTATATTCAAGGTCAGTAAAAAGTTTTCATAAAAATAAAATAGAGAGGGAGAAGAAAGTAAATCAGTTATGCTAGCTTGACTATGACAACCTTAATGTAGATGTGCTGCAGAATTCGGTGCGTTTCAGTTCAGTTACGAAAAAAAAGGCAACCCACACACCAACTCTCTGACATCTCATCAGCAGAGCAGGTGTTTAAATTAACTAATCAGGTCATCACAATATTTTTGCTATTAATAATAATTACAAAACAGAAATCAAGCCTGAGAACGTAATACTGTAACCGACTGAATGTTCTGTTCTTTATGTGGGCAGTGTTTGACTCCTTTTGGAGTTGAGTCCTAATATCCTTGAACGTAAGCTGTTGTCAGTCAGTTGCTCTGGCAATGGGTGTAGCGTAGCCGACACAGAGCGAGAAAACAGAACAGGAGTGATTTTGAGTTTTTCTTCAGTGGTTTTTCTGCGTTATTTTTCCCTTTGTTGTGGCGCACAGGGGTAAATTAATAATCCTTGCATCTCCAGGTTTCATTTTGCTAACAGAATTGTTCTACTGGATGTCATGTAAAGGGATCGTATTTTTGCCGTCCAGCGTTGTGTGCATGGATGAAATTTCCGAATGTAAACAATAACGTGCAACGTGTCTGTTGGTTTTGTGATCAAACACTTGGTCCACCAGCTGCCACTGGAGGTCACTCAGAGTTTTGTAAAGAATCTGGACGGCTCCTACTCTCGCTTTCACCTCCCTGAGCTGCCGCCTGAGCCAGAGTCATTAGACGGATACAGAACGGAGCGTCCGCCGACCATACGACCGATGGAGCACCGCACTTTCCTCAAAGTCGGTACGTCAGTTTCCCTTTTTTAAAATGATCTTACATTTTATTTTAAAACCCCTGACAGAAAAAAAAGTTGTAGCTCTGCTAGTTGTTTTTTTTTTTCTTTTTCCTACTTCGCTTGTTTTGTTCCGCGGCAGGACCGAGTTCTGGGGACCAGAAGGAGTCCAGCCCCTTTGTGATCGAGTGGATCCCCGACGTTCTGCCTCGCTGTCAGATGGGAGAGCTCAGGATCAGCTTTGAATTCGGCCACCAGCAGAGCGGCCAATCGGAGTGCCAGGAGAAAGCGGGCGGGGCAGAGAAAAAAGCTCGCAGAAAGTCGGACGGCTCTCAGCCCAAAGTCCCGAAGAGTGTTGACGTTCTTCAGGTGGTTGTATAACAGCCGCCATGTTCCTTCCACTGTTACTGTAGCAATCGCACATTGAGAACAAGAACATGTGGCCTCCACATAAATCTGTTTCCTAGTATTAATATATGCAAAGTATGCAGAATAAACTGCCAAGCAGGTTATGGTTCTTGGTTCCACTGCTTTATCCAGAGTTCAGAATTCCTTCTTTCACAAATGCAGCGTACCTTTACTAACAACAAAAAGTAAAGCTGAGTCATTTCGTTGTTTCATGGTTAGCATAGTAACAGCACAATTACATAGGCTACTAAGTATTTAAATTTTTGAAAGTTTATTGTTTAATTTTGTACTTTATAACACAATAATGCATTTATTAATCTAAAAAACATATTAATGCAGTTTGATTTGATATTAAATGTTTATCTGCACAGTTTTATTTTCATTATATGTATCTGCAAAAACATGTTTCATTTAAAAAAAATCTGCAAAAATGACGAAGTGCTGAACAAGTATTCCTTAACATAAAATATATCAAGTAATTCATAAATTGGATTAATAAAGAAGTGTAAAAAATCACAGATTAGCTTCATATTTATACACAGTGAAATAAAATGTCCTTTATTAGACAAAATCCAGATTTTATATCTGACAAATTATGTATAAAAACAATCCTTTAGAAATGACGTTCAAATAGACAAAAAAAAAAACATAAAAACTATTTTCAAATGAATATATATGTGTATAATTAAAAACAACTTTTTGCAATATGTAAAATATGTTTAAGCATAAAAAATTAGTGCTAAATTAAACTGGTAAAACAAGGACCAGAGGAAGGCCATTTCTTGGTGATAAGTGTTAAAACACTGATAGTTTTTGCCTTTTGAAATTAAACGCGTTTTATTCTGAGTATACGAAATATATTTCTGTTATAGATATATACTTTGTCATATTTATTTGCATAAATTACAATTATGTAATGGTCTCTTTTCATTGGCCTTTAGGATAATAATCCCTGTTTTGGACTAAGAAGTTTTGAGCAGTGATTTAGGTGAAGTGACAGTTTTTTACCAGCAGATGGCAGCAGACGGCTGCTCCAACAACTGAGGGCTAACAGCTGAACCAAAGCAGAGGCAGAGAGAGTAGACCAAATAAAATATCATGTTTCATCAACATTTGGAAATGAGTAACTACAGAATAAAATTACTCATATAAGTTTGCTTCAATATATTGTAAATTGGCTGAAACTGGATTCCCCCGCCTTCCCTACCTCCCTTCTGGACATCGTAAAGCAGCCAGACTGTGTGATACATCACTGAAAACATCACACGCTTCCAAAATGTGCCCAAATGTTCATGAATTAATTAAGATTACAAGTTATTACCATGACCCACAAAACAGCAAATTAGATGCACAGCACAGAATAGCAGCTCACTCACTACCAAGTCTTTACACGAGGGGTGTGGGCGTAAAAAAAAAAAACACATACACACACAGGGCCAGCTCAAGGCCCCCAGGACATCAGAGTTAGTGCAGCCTCTGCCTGCGCAGGGGAGCCCAGATCCCAGACAGATCGCTTAGCTGTTTGTGTAGCCTGTCAGTCACAGTGATGGAAGACGCATCAATCCTCTCCTGGAAGGAAAAGCGTGCACATTCTGGCACCGACAAGCCCTTCACCGACTGAAAGATGTGCTGGCAAACGCCTGAGAGAGAGAGGAGGAGGCAGAGTTGGGCAGAATGAGTTACAAAAACTAAAATGTAGTCTTAAAAAAATGCAAATAGTTATCTATTTTAGCAGTCTAAACATTAGCGGTGAAGCCTTTTTTCTCTCCCTCAGCCTGGAATGTCGACAGGATGCTTGATACAAATCTATTCTCACGTCTAGGTACAGCATCCTCATTGCTCTCATCAGGTGACTCGGAGGTCAGAACCCACTGCACGCCATCACTGAAAACAAAACAAAAAAAAGCTTTGCATATTCGGAAAAACAAACCGGTAGGGGAAACGCCGATCATCAGTTGTATACACTCCAGCATTCTCCAAACCTGTCGGGAGTCTCGCGTTTGAAATATTTTACACCTGCAACAACAACACGTCATGTACAAGACAAGAGGGAAGCAGACCTGCCAACACGTGAAATACCTGCCAACAGACTGGACTCCTCGACACGTTCCTGATGGCTGACAACATGTTGTGACGTGAAAACATTTCCATCGTCTGCGAAACAAACTCCACTCAAGCCTGCACGCTCTGGAGGCCATTAACCAGACAGAGACGTCTCTGTCTGTCCGTCCGTCCATGAGCGGCCGCTGAAGGACATCCGAGCTACATCTGTCAGTCCTTGAGTCAACCATCCAGATCCAAAGCTGATGGTGCCGGATCTTGATATCTCAGCTGTTCTTCGTGACTTCGCAGATCTGGCATTGACTCTTCCTGGGAGGGTCAAACCAGAATTCAGTGACGGATGAAGTTGTTGTTGAAGGCCAAACAGAGGTTTGTGGTTTATGAATCCAGTCAGTGACGGTTTTTGATCTTGGCAGTTGCCCAGGGCAGCGTGAGAAAGGGAGGGGACACTCAAAAATGAGAAAATATAGTATATCTTATATGTCAGTTCAGTTGTGCCCTGAACAAGTTCCCTACCACTCACATACATGTGCAGTGGAGTAAGTTTTCCTTGTGCTTTCCTTCTGCTGAGTATTGACAGGTTACCTGTTTTCTACTGGAAATAAAAGATAATTGCTTGGATTGTAATTGGTTGGGCTGCGGCTGAAGGAGGGACTTGACACGGGCACAAGCTCTGCAAGAACCACCGCAGACTCCAGTTTACTTAGCCATCAGCTGAGGCTTCTGTAAAATTGGACTTCTGTATGGGGGCTTATGTGGACTTTTAAGTTTTATCATGATCATTTCTGGTACTATTGTGATAACGATAACCGTGGCGATAAGGCGATAAGAACGATGGACGTTTCTACATAACTGTATGACTGTGACTGAATGAAACGGCAACCTTATCCCCACCAACACAAATACTGCTCTTGAAAAACATTACCATTTTGAAATACGCGTCTTTATGACACCAGTCATAAAAAAAGTGTGATTTGTATCACTAGGCAGCACACAGTAACTGTACTTTATCATATTTTACAATTTATTGATATTTATCGATACTCTTGTTGAACAAGCTGTGGAGAAAATAGCAAAAAATAAAAATCCCGACATTACAGACAGTTTTGGGAGATTTTAAACATCATTGATTGGAATTTAATGTGACAACAATACATTTATCTTTATAAATGGTAATACAATAAATGCCTGCCCCTAACAGAAATGTTTTACAAAAATAAAACAGAAATTTCTTGATTTCAGCTCATCATTTTGCAATTTTCAGAAAGTTATGCATCTAGCATTGCAAATATTACAGTTCACAGCTAAGTCAGTTTACGTTCATGCGTTGGGTCAGCTCAGACTATTTCTATGGTCCCATACATCCATTGCATTTACCCACATATCCATACTGCAGATTTTTAATGTATTTTAGTGCTAAGCCATTCAGTGATGTACAGACTGACAGAAGTATTTCAATGTCTATTCTCCAAGCCAGTATAAGGATTTTAGAACTGGGGTGATGTTCTCCATCTTCCTGGTTTTAGTCAGAATGCGAGCAGCAGCGTTCTGTATCAACTGCAGCTGGAGGTTTGACTTTTTCTTTTAACGCAGGCCTTTGAAGACACTGTAATAAATGGGACTAAAGACAAACACATGGATGAACTTCTCTAGATTTCGCTGAGACATTCGTCCTCTAGTCCTGGAAATGTCCTTCATGTGATAGAAGGCCGACTTTGTAACTGTCTTTATGTGGGTCTGAAGGTTCAGGTCAGAGTCCATCATTACACCCAGATTTCAGGCCTGATCACTAATAATAGCTGAAGCTGTGTGCTGACTCTGGAGCCCAGACTGGGATTCAAATCCTGGACCTTCTTGCTGCAGAGCAACAGTGTGGTCTATGCTGCCTCAAAGCAAATCATCTTCAGTCTCATTGCTCCCAAACTGTGACATCCTCAAGTCGATGGAAATGTCTGTAAAACTCAGATTTGTTGCATCTCGGTAAACGAGCAAAAAGTTGACATCTGGAAAAATCTCCGTCTTGAACTCGCAGAAACAGGTTGAATCAGCAAAGTGCCGCTTTCGTAATCTTCACATCCTGTTTCGATGGATCTCATTTTGTGCTGCTCAGCTGCTGCGCTGCATCATTTAACATGGCCTTTCTTGTTTAATGACACCCACCCCTCCGCCCGCGTCCCCTCTCCCTTCCTGCCTGCCTGCCTTCAGACGGCTTCCTAATGGTCGGGCTGAGCGGAGTCATCATCAGGTCCATCAGGGCACAGTCATTGCCTGAGGAAACATGGGCCAATTATGGCCATAAATAATAAAGGGCGAGCGCATCTGGCATTATGACTGATGGCCCCTCTCACAGCTCATTTACATGGCTTTTGTGTGGCCATCAGCGGCTTTGCTTTGGCGTAATGCTCGGAAAATGAGTCTTTCAGAGAACGTTGTGGGGTTCAGTGGAGAAGAAAACGGCGGTGGGGCGAAGCTTCGGTTTGAGCGAGGGCAGGAAACGTGCATGGACAGAGTAGAAAGACGTCTTAATTGTTCCTTTTGGATGTTGCCACACGTGCGCACCGACTTCCTGCGCGCGTGGAAGCTCGCCCGGCCTGTCTGCGCTTGTGTTAGACAAAGAGGAGTTCATCCATCAGCATCAATTACCCCAGACATAAAGGGAGATTGATGGTGTCTGTGTGGTCAGGTAACAAACCGACCAGCCAGCTCACACACTCCCAACACACACGCACAATCCAGATTCCTTACATGTGCCAGTAGGGACGCCCGCCCGGCTACCCAACCTGCTTCCTTCCTTCGTGTCATTTTCTAAAGAGCAGAGTGAAAGCTGATAGAGGCACGGATTGGCGGCGATTCTTTTGTAATTTCTCAACGCGGTAGTCGGCGGTGCTCCAAGGATCCTTAATCTGCCCTTTGGGGTCGGCGCGCAGCCTTCGAGCCAAGGAACAAAAGCCCGCAGCATGCTGACGTGTGTCCCCGGAGCTGATAAGCCCTGTTGTTAATGGTGTTAGGGTAGGTTTCATTACCCCCCTCCAGACTGCTCTCATTAAATAAACATCCTCCTGTCACATCCCTCACCCTCAGAGTGGAGGAGGCCGGAGCAACGAGGGAAGGGAGGCACGATTCAGACGGGCAGTCTGGTTAAATGTTAATGAAAAACTTGTCAGTCAAAGTTGCACCAGTTGTTAAAAAAAGAAAAAAAAACTTCTTTGTTGTTTCTGTCATTTTTTTTTTCTTTAAATAAAATCTCAACTTTTCCAGACTCAACTTTCTTCATCATGTGGTCAGTAAAATCTAAAGTAAAAAAATTAGACGTGACAGGACATGAAAAAGGCAAATACTTTTCCATGCACTTCGTTTGTTTAATCATACTTTTCCAGACTGTGTAGCATTTTAGCCAAGCTAGCAGATGTGTAGCAAACATACATTCCTGTACAGAAACAGCAGAGATGGAGGCAAAAACATTTCTACCTGTGGCACTGTTAGAGAGGATAGAAATAAATAGAGCAAGTAAAACTGAATTTACATTTCCTGTTAGCATAAATGCTAGTATCAGGACTGCAGTTCAGCAAGGTGCCACAGCAAGTTAGAAAAGCAACCAGGGGCAACTTCACTAAGCAATGCAATGGAGAAATGCTTTATATTTCTATTGCGGGATTAAACATTTTCAAATTTTATTCAAATATATAGAGTATGTATAAGAAACATACTGCATATGATTCAACTTTTTTTTGTGAACTTCACCCCTAACAAAGAAAAGAAAAAATAAAACTAGATAACAAATAAAATGGCTTGTTTTTAGAGAAACGTACATTTGTAAAAAGCGGATCATTTGACGTGAACGGATCCGGAAGATTCGGTTCCCTTCAAAATCACTAATTAACGCACATAATGATTGTATAAACTTAATACTGGAGCCGTTATGGTTTTCTGTACCATTTATTTAAAGAACAGATAGAAACAAGGAGCCTGTTGATTTTACACATGTAGACCGTTTTAATTCGCCTTTTCTCAACTTCCAACTTGTTTCTTTCTTTCTTCTTCTACGCCTATTAGCCCGTCCTCTGTCTCCTGCTGCTCCCCTGCTGGCCGTTTCCGTAACCCCGCCTCACCTGTTCCTGTACCGACTCCCCTTCTCCCCTCCCTCGTCTCTTCCACCCTGACTAATTGATGCCATCATCCTCCGCATCTATCAGGGCGCTCTCATTGTTTTGACGTCTAGTTAATTCCCGGCTCATGATTTATCAAATTCTTATTACCGCTTTGCTGAAAGCCTCATTCGTTGTCCTGATGTATGGTAATGATAGTCCCGCAAGGCTGCCTGAATCACAACAAGCCCGCTCATTTGTTCCAGCTCTTCCTCTCTCCTACATTTTTTTTTTTTTTGGGTGGCATTATTGCTAGCTCTTCGCAAACTTTTTTGTTGTTCCGCCGGTGTTCCCATCTTTTTCTGAAAACTGTTTTGGTCGTGGAAAAACTCGAGGTTTCTACACCCAAATTAAGAACTTCTGGTCTTCCTCGCTCCTCTTGTCTTTAGTCTCGGCAAAGGACGCGCACTGGCACCGAGGAGGTCAAACATTAGCACAACTATTCAATCATTTGGCTTTGCTCCTCTTCCTCTCTTTCCTCCTCCCATCCACTGACAAGCCATTCGTCAACGGGACGGCGGCGCTGGCCTCTCCATTAGAGCTGTGGCACATGAGTATTTCTCAGCCCTGCGAGCGCACACACACACACACACACACACACACACACACACACACACACACACACACACACACACACACACACACACACACACACACACACACACACGCAGTTCCCCATGCCTCTCCTTTCCCAGACACCCCGCCTTTGCCTTGTGAGCAAGGAGATCAATGCTACCAGCTCCGTGCATCATTTGTCACACCGCTGCCCTCCCTTTAATGAGCTTGTCCAGCTTCGGCTCCTCCTTCTTTTTTCCATCTTCCTGTTTTTAATCCACTGATCTCATCCCCTTGTTCAGCCCTGTGAGTCTTGTCCGACTAGTTCCTTCCTCCTATCAGGCCGGCCATCTTCACTGTTTGGATAAAAACAAACAAACAAACAAAAAAACACAAACGATGTGTTTAGGGAAAATCTGAAATTATATCTACAAACTACTTTAAAGGTTGTGGTTCAAAAAGTATCGTTGCAACATGAGGTTGGACCAACTGTGTGGCTGTTTTTGTTTTTTTTTTCCCCGCCCTCTTTGTGCCAATGCCATTATTTTGCATGTTGCCGTCTTTGCTCAGCTGCAAAGTGCAAACAAACTGTCATTGGCGCTTTAAATAGAGCTCTCATTGAGTGCACGAAAAGCTCCGAAAATATTTATTCTGCAAACTCACTGACAACTATGGGCTGGGGCTCAAGGAAAAAGGCTAGCCCCAAACAAAGTGGCTGAATAAAAGTCTGATCTGGCTGGATTAGAGTGAAATGACAGCTCTGTAGACGCCTGCTTATTCAGGCTTGTTTGTATCCACTTATGTTATGCAAATTATTAGAGCCAGATATGGCAACCAGTGCTTTGTTAAACAAGTAAGTTCCCATGAGACCTTTTGCGCTTCCCAGCTTATAATATCTGCAATATTTTTGGAATATTTTTTATATACCATTAGCAGACTCGTTACATTATCTTGGTCCAGAAGCTCTTCTACGATGACAGATTGCCTTTGCCTGCCTTTTAAATACTTAAATATACTTATTATGTATTAATACACACAGTGGAAGCAGTCTTAGAGATACTTTAGACCCTTATGTCTGCAGTCTTTCCTATCTCCGCTCAGGAAAACGAATGGAGCTCCTGGACTGTGGCTGTTTTGTGAATGCTAGACAAATATCACGTCTACTAGCATTGCGGCTACGTACTTCAGCTTCCCAAGCTGCGTTTGTTTTGGTTGAATATTTAAGATTAAATTTTTCTTTTCCACATATTGTATAATACTGTAACGTTTTTTGATATAAGAGTATATGCTGAAGAACACTATGAAGGGCTGGCGATTAGCACGAAGCATAAACTTTTTCTCACTCCTCTTTGGACGAGTACAGTAGGTAAAATGACTGATTCTTATGTTACAAAACATTGTTTTTTTTTTTCATGTATGTATATAAATTTTTACTTTTTTATTGATTTGTTCGAAATCAAAGAATAAATAAAAGATTTGCTACGTGGGGAGAAAAAAACCATGGGCTTCAAAGAAATGGTACTTTTTTTGTTTTGTTTTTATTTATTTTATTTTTTTTAGAACGATCACAATGTGAAGGTTAAAAAACAATTCAGCCTCGTTTCACTGAGCAATGTTAAAACCAAGAACTCTAAAGGAACTCCTGAGGGGAGCCTTTCAGTGAAACACTGCGGTTATTTTAGCTTGGAGGTAATAATTTATACAACATAAGACTTGAGACTTCCAGCCAAAATTGAAACAGATGCATAGAAAGCAACCCAACAGGTTGCCAAATTCATTCACTGCAGAGGAGAGAGACTTAAAGAAAGGATTTAGAGCAAATTCATCACATGCTACCTCTTAAGAGAGAGAGAAAAGGAGACCTTTGGTGATTTAACTTGTTTTTACTGGAATCGTGTTAATTCATATTCATGTATCCAACTCCTCCGAGCGGCCCACAGCGCGTATTTGTCACACTGAAATTTCTCCAGCTGAGTTTGGGAGCAAAGAACGCCGTCTGTTGGGAGGAGAGGGGGCGGGATTGTAGATTCAGGAAAGGGACGTTAGCGTTTTTTATTTATTTATTTTTTTATCCCCCAGATTTCCTTAATTAAGCGTGTCTGTCATCTCTCGCTGAATGAGCCGCTCCAGTTTCCTTTCAGCGAACTGCCAGGAGAACCTGTGATGTGCCAAACTAAGCACTCTTTTGTTGCCAGTCTGAGTCACATCGCATTGAAGGTGATTCAGGACTGTGTGTCAGTACTTGCCGATGTGAGGACAAGCTGTCATGTTTTATTGACTCTGCTGTAAGAGAGAGAGAGAGAGAGAGAGGCCATTTTTCCAAGAGGAGGCCGAGGCAGGAACTCTGCTTTTGAAACTTTCATTTGCAACAGGTCTTTTATTTTTTAATTTTTTTTTTTTTACCTGTTGATGTGGTTTTTTTGTATTTGATAAATTTTTTTCACCATCCTCAAATAGCAGGTGAGATTATCTTCCTGTTGTGGTGGGAGAAAAAAAAACTTTTATATACAAGGAAGGTGTTGTCAGTCCTTTCCTTCTCCTTACTCACTTTTATTTGTATATTAAAAAAAGTGTTTTATTGGTACTCAGCCCTCTCAGAGGGTCCATGTCTGGTTTTGTAGAATACGGATTAAATCTTTCATCAGCTTCTCCTTAAGTGTTTAATAGGAACGAGACGTTCTCTACCCTCAGGTCAGATTCGGAGCAGCAACCCTGCTCAGGACATCGTGTGTTGCGGCTGTCTTAGCTAGTGTGAAAAAAAAAAAACAAGTCACCTTTGAGTTTTAGACGTGATGTTACTGCTATCTTAAAATCCGCACAACTCACACTCTGTCTTATTTATATATAAAAATAAAAAAAAACTATGAAATGTATATAATGAGTTTTGTTTTTTAGAGGTTTCTTGGAACAGGAACAATTTCTATGATGCACATAAGTAAAATGTTTTGAAGGATGTCAAAAGCATTCGCACAATTTTACCTCCATATTGATTTGATTTCACTAGCTGCGTTTCCATTAACCGTGGAATTGTGAAAACTGAAATTACAAAAAACGAAATTGTCATTTGAATGTGTTGAATCCGTAGCTCTTGTGTAAAATCGCTGAATATCCCAGAATGCCGCATACATAGCCGCTCCCAAGTACACGGCTCGTCGCCCCAATGCCTGAATATGACTGACGTGCGCCACGGCTGAATTATGAACGTATCTGATGTAGCTGTTTACATTTGTCGCTACCATGATTTTCAATGACTTTCAAAACTTTATGTACAGTTTTCATTGTGTTTCTTATTTAATGGAAACACCAAATTGTGAAAAATAAAAAATAAAAAATCCAACATTATGAAAAATATTGTAGTGGGTCTCTGCTGCCCCTACCTGGTCTTTGCCATGCTGCTCCTTCCCTCCTCTCCCCTCCTGTCCTCTGCTCCCCTCAGCCCACCAGCTGGCCCATTCCTCAGTGTTATTATTGGATTTCAGAAAGCCGGGAGGGAGCATGCATCACATCTCCCTTTGTCACCCCTCCCCTCGTTTACACTCATTCTTTCATTCATCTTTTTCCTTTTTAATAACTCCCTCTCTGCTCTTTGGCCATTAATAAAGATGAACTCACTCCGCTGTCACCTCCTGCTCTCATCTTTCTCTCTATCTCATCCTCTTTCTCTCTGCTCCTTATTGACCCCCTTCTTTAAACGTCGGCCCCCTCATCTCGCATACCTCCCTTTTCTCCCACCCCCCGTACATTGTCTCTTATCTCCCCGCTCATGCCTCGGGTTCTCTCTCTTCCTCCCAGCCTGCCCTCCGTAAAAAGCTCTCGTCTTCCCTCCGTCCCCCTAACCTCTCCTTTCTTCTTCAATTTCTCTCCGCCTGACACAGCAGTCCATCATGTGCTGGCCCCTGGACGCCGGCCTTCCTCTGACGCTCTCATTCATCAGGACTTTGAAAAGCTGAAATCACTCTCTCCTCTCCTCCACTGGCCGCTGCCACTTATTGCGCTATCCATCACACCTGGCGGGAGATCAATACGAGCCCTTCCCCTCTGCTCCCTCCCTCCCCTCGCTCCCCCCTTCGTTGCCCTGACTTCATCTTCTTCACTCCGGAGTGGATTTCTTTTCACGTATGGCGCTCTGCCGCCTCGGCTTATGTGAGAAAACCAAACCTGTCAGGCCCTTTAGGCACCTGAAATGTGGAACAAGACGAGAGTAAAATGTCAATAGCGATCCGCTTTGACACGGACGTGTAATTCAGAAATCTTTGACGTCAGTTCAGATGGAGTCTGTCTTGAGTCAAAACAGACGATGCATTCTATGGTACAGGACAGCGGCTGCACATAGTTTAGCAAAATTAAGTCCTGTCAAGTCTTTCAGTTTTATTGACATAAAAGCATATTGAAGGTTGTATTGACAAGCTTGACAAATGTATTCAAACTTGCAAGTGACGCTTGTATTCTACAGAGCGTCGCAACTGAACTACCTTATGTACCATGCGTACCTTCCGTTCATGCCTAGCTCCCCCTGAAACTTGCGTGGCCTTGGGGTAGACCGCTTCGCTGGGCCTCTCACTGAATGTGTTGGAAATTCCTGTTTCAGCAGCAAAAATTGGGTGAAAATGTAGCTTGTGTTTGAGACTTCCTCCAGCTTTTTGTTTGATGGCAACTGATTGGCAAGAGCCGTAGTCCAAAAGGGACAAATTCCCTCAAAGGTTTGGACTGTGGCCACAGGAGGAGCTTTGTAGCTGAGATACAAAACCAAATTTCATAACTCTCAAGTACAAAAGCGCAGAAGGATCTAATGAGGCACAAAGGAAATTCCCACCTATGTGAAAGGTGAGCTAGAGCCACCAAACCTGGTGAGCAGATGGGGAGGGCGGTGGGCGCAGCAAGGGGAGTGTACACACAAACTTTCACCTCAATCCAACCTTTGTACGGAGACTTATGACCATTTAGTCTCATGAATTATGTCAGAACCGTATCGACACGGGGTCTTCACCAGAGCATCCAGCACCTCTATGAACCCCCCCAACATCGAAACCAAGTTTATCCCTCCACAACTAAAACTATTTTGAGTTATGTCCATTTATTCTCATCCTAAGGTGGCGTTTTATTCCTCAACCCAAAAGTGAAACTCTGATCCCATACATAGACCCATGGATCATGACAAACTTATCTTTACTAATTCAAGGCCAATTGTAACACAGATTGTACATGTAGAAGTAATGATACCCAAAGCTATTTGGTGCAGATTGACGTCTTGAGCCAGTCCAGAGTAGTAGATTTGTCTGAAGGATGGAAAAAAAAGTGCAAAAAGCAACGTGGAGACCGAACGAGAGCGGAAAACGCTGGACATGAATTTTGTCTTGAAGGCTTTAAAACCAAGTTAAAAGTTGAAGTAAATCAACATTTATTGGGGAACTTTTTTTTAAAGAGGAACTCAAGACACAGTCAATATAAATACAGTTTATTTTGTAGTTTTACTTTTATTCTGACCTCATTTGTTATCCCCACTGATTGACCTCATCCACAGAACAATCCTGTAATAATTCTCTGTGCAACAATAATGTACGGGGAGGAAAAAAACTCTTTTAGCTGTAAAGTGCAATTGTTTTATTGCATAAAAAAAGTTTTCCAGGGGCCAACTTGTTAAACTGGCCTGGATTGATGGTGTTATTGCACAGACCCTCCCGCCTGCCCCCCCACCGTCCTCAGGTAGGGCCCAGTTAATGGGGCCAGGCAATAAGAGAAGCTAACGGTGGCTATAATTCTGCTGAGAGCAGCCTTGCTTAGTAAAACTGATTTGCTCAGGACAGAGGAGTCGTTAAGCACCGCAGCCGAGCCTCCCAGAACCTAATGCCTCTCTAATCTTCTTGGGTGTCGCTAATTCTTTACGTTCCATGCTGCCATTAAACTTTTTCACAGGCTCTTGGCGATGAATTAAATTACTCTGGATATATTGAGCAAACTAACCATAAATTGGCCTTTGTTGCCTTGCGCTGGTGTAGGTGGAAAGCTGATGGCGGATAACTGGCTGCAGCTGCAGAGCAAACGCAAAATGCAGGAAAATGCTGGAACATTTCCGTTTGCTTTAAATCAGTCTGTACCTGCGTTCATTCCCTCAAATTAAAAGCATCCCTGTGGATCTTCTACAGTATATGAGTCTCTTTTATACAATAAAACTGAATAGTTATTCAAAGTTTGCACAAAAACTAAAGCATCTGGACAAATGAAGAAATGCTTAATTGACCTTGCAAAATAACATTTTCACATTTAAGCTTGAGTAACAGTGGCTGCTTAAATTACAAATGTGTGCAGCACTTATTCCGCCAATGTCAAAAATAAAAAGAGCACAAATTCACATTTGCAGTGTTTCCATTAAAAAAGAAACGCAATTAAACTTAAATGTAAATAAGTTTGTTTACGCCATAATCCTCCTACTTTTCATCTTCTTCGTGGTTCGCCACGGCAACGTCCGGTTGTTCATCATGTGACTCGTGCGATGCGAAGAAAGTGTTTTCTGTCTTATCAAGTATGATGATGGTTTGAAAAATTAGTGTTACATGACTCTAATCGTGAGGATGTATGTGTATCACTTTTGAATGTTCCATCCATTTTCTTTCCTTGGTGGGGTTGGGAGGGTTGCTGGTGCCTATCTCCAGCTGATGTTCCAGGTGAGGGGTGGGGTCCCTGGTCTGTCGCAGGGCAACACAGAGACAGAACACACAACCATGCACACACACTCACACCTAGGGACAATTTGAAGAGGCCAATTAACCTGACAGTCATGTTTTTGGACTGTGGGAGGAAACCGGAGTACTCGGAGAAAACCCACTATGCACAGGGAGAACATGCAAACTCCATGCAGAAAGACTGGGGCCAGGAATTGAAACCAGAACCTTCTTGCTGCAAGGCAACAGCTCTACCAACTGCGCCACTGTGCAGCCCCCTTTTAAATGTTGTCACTCTGAATAGTGAACATATACTAGGATGAATAGTGTGGAATTCAATGTTTTGCTGCTTCGTCATGAGACAATAACAATGGGAATCACTGTCCTTTTAATTTTTCCCCCATATTGTCTAAGTATATGATTTAAATGCACAGAAGTGATCAGATAATTATTAACCACAATAAAAAAATGTTAAGATTTAAACAAAAAAAAAACAAATCTTCCACCTGACATTATGAATTGAACCGTCACATAAGTATCCAACAAAACACACAAAAGTTTGATGTTGCACACTCACAAAATATGAAACTGGTCAGGATGTACAGTGGAGGAAGTGGAGCTTCAATCTCAAGGTGGCATCTAGAGGCACATACATCACAACAGGATTTAGCCTACTGACGGACATCAGGAGTAAACTGCCTCGATCCTCAGAGACCCCAACACAAGAATCAGATCTCAGCATTAAGCCAAGCCGGCGAACCTGCCAGCAGCTCAATTATCTGTCGTTAGCAGGCGATGCGGCGGCAGCCCGGGGTAATTTGACAAGCTAAACCGATCCTCATCAGGGCAGGACTGCTCCAATGGACCTGAGTAAATATATTCTCGGGGTAATGCATATAACTAGAAGAGCTGTGTTTGAGCAGCTGAGAGATGCTGAAGGCCCAGTGAGATAGAAGTAAAAGTGCTTCTGTAATGCGTTGTGTGCTCTCTGGCTGAGGCGATGTAGGGCTCGTCGCCTTTTTGAAGTTAAGTGCTTGTTCACACTGACTGGGAGCTTTTGGAACAGAAATAATCACAAGGTCACAGCCCGAGCCTGTTTCTGCAGCTTTATCTGTCTGTAATTTATTAATGATTAGTCTTTGAATAGAGCACAGCAATAACAGGAAGATTCAGACATTAGTACCCTCCTTACTCTTACACTCAACAGAGCCAGAGCAGATTAATTGACCAAATACTGAATCTTTTTACAAACTCCATCTAAAAAGGACTTTGTTTATACAACTGATTACTGTATTACAGTTTTGTCTGGTGAAACTACAAACACATCTATTGGTCTGGCAGCCTTTGCATTATTTACAGTAGATTGCCAAAGTATTTAGCTGGTATTTATTTTAAAATGTAATTTAGGTTGTTGCGGTTTTCATTGTTAATGCAATTCATGACAAACAAAGCTTTGATAATTACCACGACGACGACCTACAAACCAGCTTTAGCTAGCACAACCTAGCTAACGCTGTAATAGCTTCTGGGACAAATGGTTTCTGTTTGCGTCACCAGAAAACATTTAAAACTGTCTGATTTAAATATAAGCAGAGCAGTTATTTTATAACATATCATCTTATTTTATGAATTAATAACAGTTAATATTTGGTCTCCATCCAACACCACACACTGTTCAGGGAGTTAGTTTAGTGAAGAGGAATGGACAGGAGGAAAAGATGTAGCTTTGGGCTTTCTTGAGTTAGCTAGCACCGTGGGTTACTCATGGCTAAAAAAAATGATCAAAGTAAACGGATGAAATCATTTCACAGATTTTCTGTGAGTTTATGCTCTGCTTTAGTGGGTTTCCTTTGGCAACCAGAGGAAAACCGACAACTGGAGCTACCGTACGAAACACTGTCACAAAACCAATGCATGATTTTCTTTCCCTTTATGCATTGCACACTACTTTGTGTCGGTCTAATCTCAATAAAATACAATGAAGTTTGTGGTTGTAATGGTGTGTAGCTAGGTAGAGAATACGCAGCAACGATAAACCCGGTCAGAGGAAGCACCCCGGCTGCCTGCGAGGGCGTCGAGGAGCGTCAGAATGACGAGGATAAACAGAGAGAAGCATCAGCTGTGTCAGCTGGCTGCCCTCGGCCTCTGCTGTCTGTCAGCTGTCGAGACGCGGCGCGCACGTCTGACACCTGGGGATCAGGTGGGGGGAGAGACGCACGTCGGCACCGATGGAGAAACATGGTGACAGAGACACAGGAAGTGACACGTGGGATGAGAGAGGCTTTCCGAGCTGAAGTGTTAGATGCCGGAGGTGGGAATGAGGAGTGTCACTCAGAGAGGTGTGACTGTTGCTGCTAGCATCTGTAGCAGCTGTGATAGCTCAGGGCTAGCTTAGTTTAGCAAACTGGAAAAGTTCAGCTTCAATGTTTTGCTATATTTTTAATATCCAACCACTTTTAAAATATTAACGATTTGATTGATTTATACCAATTGGATCAGAGGATATCTTCATTTTTTAGGCAGTTTTGTGACTTGTTAATTATGAAATTTCTATGATCAGCAAGATCTATGAATTTCCCAAGCTTGCAGTTCAGAATCTCAGGGATTAAGATAATGAATGCCAAGGAAAATAAACAGCTCTCCTTAATTGGCTGCTTTGCAAACATCAGCCAGTATCGTGTCGTGTAGCATTGCAGCTACGTATTTCAGCTTCAAGCAACACTTTGTATCAAACCTTTTACATATGCTTTACAATTCCTAGACAGTTTTATTATGAATACACACTGACCTGTTGCCATGGCAACTCACTGACAACAGCTCCACTAATGTAACAGGATTCAATACCAAAAAAGACGCAAACATTTTCCGCACAAACAGAACATTCACTACAGGTACTGTATTATATTTTTACGCTTGATGTTTGCGATTATTAATAATTGACCATCTGAACATAGCAGTGGTTGATTGGCTAATTTAACTCTCTAACTGCTCTATCTGACCTATCAGAGTTGGTGTGTGTGTGTTTTTCAACTGAACCAAAACACACCAAATTCCACAGCACATCTACACGTTAAGGTTGTCAAAGTCAAGCTAGCATAAGTGACCTACTTCCCTCTTCTTTGCTATTTTTTTTAATAAAACTTTTTCCTGACCATTGAAGAGTGTTACACTTGGACCATATCTAGTTGTCACAGTGCCGACAATTAGTAGCAAAGCAGTGCATCCATTTTTCTTCTATCTATTATACGTTTAGTGCATTACGTTAGCAACTTGACAGCTAAAACTAATGGCAGTCGTCGTTGCCATAACATCATGTTGCAACATATCCCGCACAAACAGAACATTCACTGTTTGTGCAGAAACAGTGAATTTTCTGAATTGCAATAATTCTGCAGTTCGGAAAATTGCAGAATTACTCTCAAATTTTCACTACGCTTGGCATTCACATAAGCATTCAAACTGAGACCTCTAGGCGGAGCAGATTTTGCTTTTCTAGTCTGTATCACCATTCGATCAGCCATTCAAACTTTCCAAACAAACCAGACATTTTAGGCAAACAAACTAGAGTTCAATTAAAGCGGACTAAACAAGGTGCTACCGATGATGCAGCTCCCTGATTGACCTGTTGATCCTCATATTGTCCAAACAAAACCCTCAGACATCTCAACACTGCACTGGGATGTAGTTTTCATGTCTTGGAAGCCTTTCCGACCAGCAGACTATCGGAGGTCTTCTACTTTTCACCTCACATGGCATCAATCGTCTGTTTGATTTTGTTCCTTTTTCTTTTCGGTGAAGACTCCGCGCAAACAGGAGAGGAAGAAAGATGGTGGTGTCAGCGAGGAAGCACACGGCAGCTGAGGGTCATTAATCACTGTCATGACTGTGAGAGATGGAGGATGAAAGACATGAGAGCTGGAGCGCGGCGGACAGGAATCTCTGGCAGGAATCTCTCTCCAGAGATCAGATGAATCAGCCCATTCAGCGCCCTTCGCTTTGTTGTTGATATGAGGCTCTGACATCACATCCTGCTCGAGTGCTGAAATGCTCAAAGTCAGCGAAGCAAGAGGGGAAGTGAATACATCACAGTCAGGACGACAAAAGCATATGGGTAGCGCATTGAATTACTGCCAGTCTAGCTAGCTCCCAGAGGCGCGGAATATTTCATGAAGACAGCCAACCTATGGATCATGAAAATATTCCAGGGAGGAAGAAGGCTTTGAATCTGACCCAGCTTTGACGTGTGTGTGTGTGTGTGTGCGTGTGCGTGTGTGTGTGTGTGGATATCCGCTGTCCTCCAAGGCTGAAATACTGCAAGAACGTGTTTCCCAAACTGATTGCTGACCACAATCTGAACTTTTACAGCCTGTAGTTCCAGAAAATATTGCATCAGAAAACACATAATACAAAAATAGAGAAGGTTGCATAAACAGACAGCTTAGGTTTTTTAATTTGCTGATTTTATCTATTTAAAACAAACCAAAATTATTAATTTATGTGAGATAAAAAGTTGTATATTAGCTGTTATTAAATGACTACACTTTTACTTGCTGTATGGTTATGTTTTATATTGTTTTCTCAGCTGAATAACATCCATAACATGAAAAGATTGTGCTGGTTGAAGCTCAAGACTCGCACGTCTGACTTTGGACAAGTTTTGAGATTGATCTGTTTTTCCTGACAGATTTTCCACTTTTGAATCTCAGAAATTTCCAGGATTTGTTGCCAATTAACTCATATGTCAAGCTAATGATGTTTTCTGCTTTTTGCTGTAATGCGAGACTAACGTTAGCACTTTTACTCTGTTTTGTTCGATGGTGAAGGAGTACATTCCTGCCAAAATAAACGTAAAAATGTTTTCTAGAAACAAACAAGGACTGAGCTCCAGAAGTTAAAAATTTGTGAAAATTATTTATTTGAATTAATAATAAAAAAAGTAGAACAAAGTTGGAACGTTTTGAACTTTTGAAACTCAGAAATTTCCACGTTTTTCTTCTAGAAAGTTTTTCTCTTGCATATTTTTCAACTTTTGAGGTTCCGAATTTTCCTTGTTTTTTATGGAGATTAATCTCAAAACTTCAGATTTTTTTTGTCAGACATTTACCTCTTTTTTTTCTATCTACAATGGCCCTAATATGCGGTCCTAGTTTAAGTAAAATTGTTGTATTAGATTTTACTTAAGGGATATGACAGAATTACTCTGAATACAAAACTTCCTTTCATGTGACAGTTATGGACGATGTGTTGAATCACTTACACTGTGCAAATGGTTCCACCTGTTTTTAATCAGGTTAAGTCGTATTTTACATCAGTGTGTTGGGGGCTGCCATTAGCCTTCGACTGGCCATTGACAACCATCTAACCCGATACTGACTGGCACATGCCGCTTAATGTGCTGCAGCTGACGAGGCCAGGTAGCCGTGGCGACCGTGAACGGAACCCATTTCCTCATTATCGGTTTATTTTGTGGTTTGTTTTGAAAGGGAATCACTGGGAAAAAAAAATATTTTCAAATCCGATTTGTTTTTCAGCAAACACCAAAAATTCAATTTGAGTTGCATTTTAAAACAATAACTGGGGTGGGTGGAAAAAAAAAGAAGGTGAAAACTGAAGTAAGGGGAACGATGTGGACTGAGCGTGATGGTAACGCTTTGCTCCTGCACCGCATTTCATCCCACAGCTCTGGCCTGCTGCACTGCGGTCGACTCCTCAATGCGAAGCAGACAGCCGAAATCACGATCTGTTATTACTCCTGCAAATCTACAACATCCCTTTATTTGCTTCAGAAGTCTACCGTGCATAATCTGCGTTCTGTGTATATATATACATATATATGTGTGTGTGTGTTTTTCTCTCCTTGCCTTGGGCCTGAAAATGCTGGGCTGGAAAAAATAAGTTAAGAGTTTGATGAATGCGCTCGGACCAGAGGAAAGTGGGTGGTCTGTATCTGTCAGCGGCGCTATTACAGCAGACAGCAGAGTTACAGGCCAATAAGCCGCACTATCATCACCATCATCAGCAGCAGATCTCCTTACAACAGCTCTCAGCTGCGCACATCTTGGACCTGACAGGCCAAACACGCACTTCTCCAGACAGCTCTGCACTTGAATGGTTTGCATTAGATGAAGCAGTGCACTTAGAGGCCAGTTCAACACAATTAGAAAAAAAAAGAAAAAAGAAAAACACCTTGATTTTTTACTCCTTCAAAGCCATGTGTGCAGAGTAAAAGCCTCGCTTTTTGAAGTTGATGCCCTTCTAAAATTTGGGTATTTGAGCAGAAAATCATCTGTTGCTGGTGTTTTATTAACCCGACAGGGTTTTTTTTATTCCTACTGTCAAAGATAAACATGTCATATAAGCAAAAATGAGTTCTATTGACTGACACTAAGTATATGTTTATATCAGCCACTCACTGATGTTCATAATATGTTTGACCTACATCTCAATTATTCAATTGGAGTTTGATGAGGCAACACAAAAAGTGGAGGGAATTTCAACGCATTGCTCTACTTGGAGGCCACTGCTCTAAAGCCCCGTTTAAACGTTAAGACAATTTCCAATGGAAATTAAATGAAATGCTGATTAAAAAAAAAACATAAATAGCACTGGAAAGCATAGTGCATAGACATGTTGATGTTGCATGTTACTGTTTACATCCAGATATGTTGTGCATGCGCACAACGCTGTGGGGGCAAAAAGACAATTATTTCACTTGCCATCCGTAGCCGCGCTGCTGTCACAGAACAATTCCAGTGACAAAATGAAACCTGGAGATGTAGGTGTTATTAATTTAGTGCAGCAATGACAAAACAGGAAAAACCATTGAAGAACAACTTACAACCTCTAGTTTTTTAGTGTAGAGTAGCTCTGTGTTGGCTGCTCTACAGACAGACCTGCTGCCATAGCAACCATCTTACAACAGCTCCACTACATTATCAGGATTCAACGCAAAAGTTTCTGATCCACTGGTGTGTTTTCATAACCCTTCTTAGGTTCACAGATCATCTGAAGCATGCAACCTGTCCGTCTTTGCTGATGATGTAAATGCTTCACAGTGAGCAGACTTTGCTTAACACACCAAATAATCTGAAGTTATGCAGCATCACAGGCAGGAGATGGAGTTGTCATTACTGTGCTGCGAAGGCGAAAACCAGGCCTGAGTGCACAAGCGTAAAATGATGCAACGGACACTATCATTTCCGAATATTTCCTGCTTGCGTTCACTTTCGTTTTGAAAAGGTTTTACGCTGGAACTGCTTGTAACACTTTTGCGGTTTTGTCAGACAAAAAAGCTGCTGCCATGTAAGGGGGGCCAAAACTCAACAAACCATATTTTCTAAAACTGCTTTGTGTTCAACAGATAAAAACATATAAGTTGAGTGTGTAATGCTGCTTATTTTAGTGTTAATCTAATACCATGTAAATGTAGGGCCAGTATCACTGTTACCGATACCAATACAAATACAGATACTTATTTTCTATCCATCATATATCAAACTTTTGAACATTAGTTGTTCTTGTGTTTTTTTCTTTTTATTTTTGTTAAAACCCAGAATTTTCATAAAGTTTATAGGTGTCTACAAAATAATAACATATTAGTATTTACATGATAAACCAAAACAATAGAAAAGCAACAAAAAAAAAATTGCATTGTTTTCAAAACAGCAGAAGGTTATGACAATAGTATCAATCCGATATTGATATTGACTTGGTATCGATATTGTCGATAATTTGGATACATCCGCTCAGAGAATTTTCTTCTTCTACAAAAAAAAAGGAGCTGCTCAGACTTTCACCAAAAGCCTCCACTCACATCTCCATCCATCTTTGATCCTTAACACCCAAAATGCCTCTACGTTGCAAATCTTACCTCATGGTGCTCAGAGCTGTTGTAATTGTGCAGGGAGCAAAATGAAATATCTGACAGTGTGAAAATGCTGCAACGAGAAGCTCTCGCCGCCGCATCAATCATGACTCCGGCGTTGGCTCTGCTCGTAGCGAGGTTACAGTAAATCACACGGTGACGGTTTAATCCCGGGGAGAGTTTTACAGGAAGAGAGGGAATTCAATTTCCTAGCAAAGGTATGCAAATTCTATACAGGCCTGCGATTCACCGAAAGCCTCCACAGATGCATCGGAGGCGGGAGGGAGCGGGGCCCGGTTTTATTTCTTCTTTTTTTTTTACTCCTCTGGGGTCTCACACCTTTCATGCTGCTCAGAGAGATTACATTTCAGAAAAACATAGCACAGACAAGACAGACAGGATAATCAATCACGTGAGTTCAAAACATTCTCTCTCGCGCGCGCGCGCTCGCAAACATACGCACACACAAGGACGCGAGCACTCTCCTCATGTCTGCTGGCTGTGTCTGTTTGCGGGAGTCATAAATCAATGCTGCGCTGTCAGACAGCCTAACACGAGCCGAAGAGAGAAATGGAGCAGCGGTACAATCTCCTCCACGCTCTGCTGCACTTTTTCTCCAGCCCCGTCTGAGTGCCAGGCCGAGTGACAGAGGACAGATAATGCTAGGAGTTCCTCCGTGTTTGTGTGTGTCCTTGTCGCTGTGGCGAACAGAACCCCCGTCCCTTTAATGTAAGGCAGCGGTGCTGCATCATGTGTGACCTCATTATTATCCCCCCTCTCTCTCCTGCTTTCAATCACTCAGATAGCAGGAAAAAAAAAAAAAAAAAAATGTGGCGTCTGCGTTTTCCCGCACCTGCGAGCGCGTGAGTCTGCCGTTTTCACAGCCCGTGATTCAGCGCCCACGAGCGCGGCGTCACACCGCTCCGATAGCAGCTGTCCGGTTTACCCCAGTAATTATAACACCCAGGCTCATATTGCTCCAGTAAATCACTCAGGAAAATTCCAGCTTTCGTGCGACAACAACTCCAGGAAGAGCTCGAGAAACACAGGTAAACTCTGAGGACGAGGAGGAAGAGGAGGGGTAAAATAAATGCTGTGAAACAACGTAAAGATTATTATTAACTCGGTGCTACGTGTTCGGGGTTTTTCCCATCAATTGCAGCCTCAAGAGCTGCTGCTTCTTCTGATAAAAATAATTTATAGTTTTATCTTTAATGTCAAGGTTCAAGACGTCCTTGGCAAAAAGCCGCCCGCAGCGCCTTGCCAAAATATTTTGTGCGTTTACAGCCGCAAACATCAATGTAATTTATCTGAATTTGATGCAGTAACCCAGCATAATTTTTAAATAAAAAGCATCTCAACTCAAAAACTAGTAGAAATCATTTTGTTCAATGGATGTTTGTAATGTAAGCTCAACGTAGATGCAGTTTCTCTGTGACTGCCTTGAGGTTTGTCGACTCGGTTGAGGTTTGTTCAACATAGTTGAACAAACTCTTAAGGTTCAAGCCAGAACCTTAAGATGCAAAGAGTATGATATCACTGCAGACCTGCCAGGAAGTAGCTGCTGTGCCTTCCTACACTTAAACATTAAAAAGGAAATGATTAAAAAGTCTCCAAAAGTCTTAAGACTGAGGTAGATGTCACCTTTTCACAGGACAAAGTCTGGGCTATAAAATAAATGTTTAGATCAAAGTGTATTCAGAATGGATGCTGATGATATACTGCTGTACTATTCTTTCAAATAAACTGAATTTTAGCAACGTCGCTCTAAATAAACTGTAGTATTATTACAGCAAACAGTACAAATTATATATTTTAGGGTTTATTTTAAAATATTCGTCTTTACTTTTAGAGATTTTTGTGGTCAAACCTCAGCCTACGTTTCTGACCTCAACCCTACACTTGTTTTCTTCTGGTTTTTACAATGCAGCGACTTTCAGTTTGTTTGGAACAACAAGCAGAAACCTGAAATCGTGTCCAGCTCAGTAAATTTGTCTCCGTTTATTTCATGTCCGCTGAGTTTTGTGCAGGTTGTTTGACTGTTTCTTCTCTCCAAGGTGCGACTGGCAGGTGGAGTCGGAGCTGCTGCATCTCATCAAACCCATCAAGGTGGAGCTTAACGAGGAGCTGGATCCCTCCTACTGACACCAGGTCATTTGCTCATGCTGAAGGGTGAGTAGGCCTCACTTCCCAATGCTCCTGGTGCTAACTCACTGGCCTCCCCCCCAAAAACTCCTGCAAACACAACCGAGAGGAGGTAGAAGCTCAGTTGGATTTCATCCATCTAGTCGTGACCGGCTCTGCCTCCGTTATGGAGCACAAAGAACGAAAACTAAACCCAGACTGAAATGTGTTGAAAGCGGAATCATCAATGAGTCCTATCAAAACCACGACTGCGTATTGGGCCAATTGTAGGCAGACAAAATACAGTAAATATTTGCCAAAAGAATTTGAGATCAAACTCAGAAATTGTGTAGAAAACAAAATATGTTGAAAAAAATATGAGTTTCAGAAGTTGAAAATTTGCTATTAAAAAAAATCTAATTTTGAGATCGTTGTCCGAGATTTTCTACAAAAAACAAGTGAATTTCTGAGTTTGAAAATTTGGTGGAAAAAATTGAAATGTCAGAGTTTAGGAAGTTTTGAGTTTCAAAAGTCAAAAATCTTTTACTTCTGAAACTCAGAAGTTTCCAGGTTTTTATTTCTAGAAAATTTCTGCGACTAATCTCAAAATTGTGAACTTTTTTGGCAGAAATTTACTGTTTTTATCTGCAATGGCCCTAAGAAGTCATCATACAAAAGAGTAATGCAATTTTTAGTAAAATATTATGGTTTAGTTAAGTTTGTAATATACTGATCTGATGTTGTACAAGACAATTTACATGTTTAGAAAAATGATGTATTGTTTTAAAAAGTCAGAAAAGATTTTTGGACCCATTTGATTGTGTCACTATCTAATAAGTTTTGTCTATGAAGCAGATTTACAATAAGGTGTTACGGTAAAACTATGGGTTTGTCGTTATTCTTTTGAAGTAACTTTATTCAACTAATTCCAACTATGTTTGTTAGGAACCATGTCATGCTATGAAACACAGTGCGTTGCCATATTAATGCCTCTTTTTCACATTTTGTCCCATTACAGCATCTGACATCGAAATGTTTTATTGGAATTTTATGCAATACAATCTGTCTGAGCGTGAGCTATTTTTGCAAAGAAGACATTTTTCTCTCGATAGGCAAAGCTGTGTAAACATGCCCCAAAATACTTGGCTGCAACTGTAGCAGAAATCTTTTCAACAAAGTATTGAGTCAAGGAGATTGAATGCAAATGCATGACAGCTTGTTGTAGATTCTTGTTTGCCAAAATTATGGAAACCGTATTTAATTTTTCTTCAATTCTACAATTAGGCCTGTCATAATAACAAATTTTGCTGGATGATAAATTGTCCCCGAAATTTTATCGATAAACGCTAACATTGTCATTTTGAGACCATTTCCAGCCAATCATAGTGAAGTCTCTACGACCTAAATTGCATAAAGAACAACAATAGTCATTCAGCTTCACAAGGAAACCAGCAAATAATGCAAAAATACTTTGGTATCAAATGTTTGCAGTTTTTCTCAAAATGGCGGCTTTCCAACAATATTAAAGGGCAGCATCTTTTGACGACTGAAATTATTGTGCGCATTTTAGTTTTTCATGCGACTAGCTGAGTTATCTCTCGTATGTATCAGGTTTATTTACGACTATGTGCCGCTTAATGTTGGTCTAGCATATAAAAACTAACTAAATACATTAAAGCCTTTGACAACCTCAGGGAGACTGAGCTCTACTGCAAGGCATTTCTCTGTTTTTCGTGCTCCAACTGTTTCATCTTCTTCCTAAACGCTCTTTTGTCCAACTTGCGCCCGTCCAAAGCTACTTCCTGCTCACATGTCTCAGCCGTAACCATCGATAGCACTGATTCCGACAAGCCTCCGAAGCGACGCAAAAGTCCCTACAAGTTCTTTAAAGCTTCTGGAGTGATGCAATCCAGCAGAGAGAGAGAGAGAGAGAGCACCTCATTTTTCTTTCTGCTTTTATGTGTGCACACTGCTGCGTAGCCGATGATGAACGAGCGCAGCGGATCTTGAGAGAGCTCGCAGAGGAAAGAATAATGGGTATTTAAGCACACTTGTAAATTACCAACACATTTGTCTTAGGCTGTCCCCTCAGGGATGTCTGACAGCGCAGCACACAAACTATATAAAGCTCACGTACATCTGTTCCTCATAGCCTTATTGGATCTGCTGACATCACTTAAATGCAAACTGTCACGCCATGCTCCATAATTCATACGTTGACAAAGTGCATAAAGCAGTCTTTGCCGTCTTTGCACCTGCATGCATGCTTGCATTGTGTGTGTGTGTGTGTGTTTTTTTTACGCGAGCCTGCCTCAGCAGGTGTGCGCCGGGTCACCTAGAGTGCACCGTGATGTTTATCTCTAAGTACCACAGACAGGCATGTTGGCCCGCCTGCTGGGAAAATGGGATTACAGCTATCTGTTCCCCCGGCTCTGAGCCGAGCGCCAGGCTTGTGAGTTTTTGCAGAGCATGTTTCCATCAGCTGCACACATGTTGCCTAACGCTTGCTTGCGAGAAGACGTTTGACCCCCCGCTACCACGGCGGGTCAAGCGATCGAAAGGAGTTGATGATGATGAGTTGGAACAAGTGACGGGAAGATGTTAGTGAGCTGTGACATGAATGATGAATGGACTAGACATTAAGGGTGCATTCACACCAGCCCCGTTTAGTCTGCTTTAATCAAACTCCAGTTCGTTTGCCTAGAAAGTTCAGTTTTGTGTGAACTTTGATGCAGATCGCGGGAGTGAACTCTGGCAGGCCTAAAAACCCAGGTCTCGTTTTGGTGGAAGTGAACTCTAGCTCTGTCTGGATGCATATTTGAATGGCAAGCACAGTAGAGACCGCTCCAAAAGCAGGAAGCAGACTAAACAGCACTGGGCATTCTGGGTAAATACAACCAAAACAAATTCGTGTCTAGAATTAGTGGGAGAAATGGGTCATGGTCTTTTACAAACGACAAGAGAAATCCAACAACTGCTAAAATCTCACACCACTCAATTTTTTCCTCTCTCCTTTGTGAAAGAGGAAGTTGAGCTCATGTCTTTGTCAGAGGTTCTCAGGTTGTTTCCTTCAGTAGTTCTTGGTGCAGCGCCACCACAGGTGAGGGGAGGAACAGGTTTTTCAAAGGTTTTGGATCATTTGACAGTTCAGCGTGAAGAAAAAATCGCGCCAGCTGAAAATGTAACAAATGTTGCAATTTTGGACTCCAGTCAATCAGAGACCACAGAACTATCAGGTGTGAAAACACCTTAAAATGTCTTCAACTCTCCTGCAGTCTTAAGAGATGGACCACATGAGCGTTTTTACTCCGTGCGCGACCTGGTGGGGTCACACTGAGCCCTGTGGGCTTTTACGAGCTTTTTTTTTTTACCACGTTGTCCAACTGTGACATTTTCCACACTCCTCCTGAGCGTCATGCTAAGAGGGTTAAAGAACAACTCCTCGGCTCAGATAATTTTATTTTGACTCCTCACTGTAAAAGGCCAGTTATTTTCAAGCCCACCTCCCCTCCACTTGCCAGAGCTGGGATTTGTGTTTCTCCAGCCGTATCCTGTTGAACGGCTTCCAGAGGAGCCCTAGCTCTCGGATTCATCATCGCCGTTCATAAACAGTCATTAATGTTTACGACAGGTGTTGTGACATGTTTACGACGGCATTATGTCTGCTTTACGAGACCCCTGTCGGGTCGGGTTTTTACGGCCACGGCACCGGGGGAGGCAGGGCGAGGGGACTCCTGGCAGCGCATCCGAGAAGGTCCCGGGATGTTTAATCAGTTACCCGAACACACTTGCATATAAAATGAAAAGCAACAGTGTTTGGCAGGGTAGTCGGCCTGTTTGACAGGGGGCAGCCATCAAACCTTCTCATTAAACTCAACAGGCTCCGGGCTCTGCTGTTCTTGAGGGCTTTTATAGGAAAATCACTACTCTCAATTTGCTGGCTGTTGTAAAAGTGTGTCCCAGGCAGTGGTTGTGGGTTCTGGTCGGGTTTAAGCAGCACCCCCCCGCCCTCTCGCCCCTCTCAGTCGTCCCCCCTCTCCCTTCCATCCTCCTGTTTTATGGCATGTTGTAAAGCTGCTGGCAGGCCGACAGCAGCAGTATCTTTTTATCCGGCTGCTAATTTAAGGAAGGGGATTAAGGTTGTGAATTACATTAATAGCGCTGGCTTTTTTTATGTGTGTGTGTGTTTGTTGATGATGACAAAGGGTTTGGTTTGAGGCATGTGAAACACATGGAACACTTAAGCAATGTTCTTGTTTTATGCCAGCTGTGCTTTTCTCACTTTATTTAAGGTTAAATAGCCTCACATAATTAATTACATGTAGTCAGAGCATTTGTAGCTATTTTTCATTCTGCGCACTGCGTTTTGACAAGACTTCTGTTGCGTAGGCCTTTTTACCTAATTCATGTTCTGTACTGAGTAATGTAGCTAATTAGATTACAGAATTACTGCTTCTAAAAAAAGTGACAAAACACTTACTGTCTTCATGAGCTACTTTTGCATTAAAAATATTGCCTTGTCTTTGACATTCCTTGAGCAGTTTGCCATTATGGTCGCAGCGCTGACTCCTGACTCTGAGTTGTCTTCTGATTCAGCATCTCGAGTTGCAGACTCGCATTATCCTTTCATTCATAACCTGTTACTTTTCAAAAACTAAACCAAAACCTGTAAATCAGCATGCAACACTCCAACCATGTGGCTTAAATAATTGAGATTTGATTGATCTAGTAGATGGCGACTATAATTAATATCCACCCATATATGAATCTGTTCATTTGTTTATGACTCTTAAATGCATTTTATGTGAAATTTACATACTTTTTCACATGTGTTGATACTTAAAGGTCCTTCCTTAGACAGGATGTATGCTAACAAGACATATTAACATCCTTAGTTGGAAATTTATGGACACTTAACAGTGGATATTAATCCTTGACATGGCTGTCTGGCATTTGATTCCCAAATCTGGGAACTTTACAGGAGGTCTTCTCTCTTTGCCCATTTCCATTTATTAAATAATACGACTAATCATTAGAATAATCGATCACTAAAATACTTGTTAGTTGCAGCCCTAGAGGAATGCAGTATTAAGTTTGAAGGAAGCCGTCAAACACAAATAAAATAAAAAAAAAAACATACACACAAAAAGCATAACATAGGCCTGATCATTTTCAACATTTCCTTACAATCAAAAAGCAGCTCTTTTTTTTCCAACTGTGTCTTAAACAGCAAAGCAATTAACTGAGCAGTTAATCTTTTTCCAAGAATAAATGCAGCACATTTGGCCAGAACACCAAGGATTATTTCTCTCGAAATAACTCCATTTTGAGCCAAGTGTCTCTGGAGCTTGGTCACACACACACACCCACACACACACACACACACACACACACACCGCCCTTTTCCTACGCCCGGGCAAGCACTTTACAAACAAACGTAAGCACTTTTATTGATAGGGTAATCCCAGACTGATTAATGGCCCAATAATCAGCCGTAACCTGCAATAAATCAGCCGGCTGATCAATACTGCTGGTTCTCTGCAGCCGTGGCTGGATCATTACCATGTCACTGTATATCTACCATTAGCCCAGGAAGGCTGAGTGCTAAAGGGAGGAATAGGAGTTGGAGGAAGAAAAAGTGCTTCCTCTCTAATGTGTTGAAAATGGGATTGATAGAGAGGTCATTTTTTGATTTAATTTGTCTGCCTGGTCGCCTTCCTCCCTCCTTCTTCCCTCAGCCTGATTAATGACTGTACTGTACAGCCAGTGATAAAGATGAAGAGGGTGGAGCAGGATGTTAAATTATGATAATGACACACAATTAATGACACTGGAGGACATTATTCTCCAGCGTTCAGCCGCCAGTGACGTCGGTAACCTACAGGAACATTACGGAGTTGAAAGTGCATGCCAGAAATCTTTTTTAATTTTTTTTCTTATTTAAACTATAAACATATCATGAAAACAATACTGTGATCCAAAGCCAAAAATTAATCTGATACTGACTGACAAATTTAACTTAATCGAATTCAGAAAAAACATTATTTTGTAAAATGCCAGTGAGAAACCTTAAAGGATTTAAAGACAGGTGAACTATGGATACCTCTGTTTTTTAGCTCATGGTTCAATGCATTAATAAATATAAACAAATAACTAGTGCTTGGTTACTTATCAACTATTTCATGCGGATTGAGCAGAAGAAGTTAGGTGGCACCTTAAAGAGTTCAAATATTTTGAAAGATTTATGGAAAATATATTCTACCTCACATTGCAGAATATACTAACTCAAACCTTTTTGACTTTCGACACTGTACTGGCTTCTTGTAGTTCACCACAAACCAAACACCTTTTTAAAAAAAAATGCAACCTGAAAACAGGAAACGATGCTCTTCTTGCATTGCTTTGGTGTGGAGTGTTTCAGATTTGAAATCTGCTTTGCATAAAACAATAAAAAGACACGGGAGCATCTTATCCAGTACGCTAGTGAAGATCATCTCACCTGCTGTGCCAACACATTTCCTCTTTTAGTAGATGTACACTTTATGTTACGTCCCTACAGAGCAACTTTCTCTATAGGTGAACCAACAAACAGTAAATTACAATCCATAAATGACTTTGTTTAATTTTTAAAGACTTTGTCTAAATAAAAGAACCTCTTCAGTTTGCTTCTTTTTCAAATTTTCCACATCTATGAGTGATAGTTGCTTTTTGTTGCTTACTGGCGTTTCAAAATGCTGAAAAGTGTTTTAAAAGGAGCGACGCCACCAGATTCACCAGAATCTATTGCACTGATCATCTGTGGATGTTAAAGCTGGCAGTTTTTATAAATGAAATCCCAAGCACCACTCCTCGTTTTAGTTCAAAACGGCACACTACTCCTTGTGTTGCAATCAACTGTGATGAAATCAGTTTTTGTCTTCCGAAATCACTTTGTCCACCGTCTTTGTATTTTCTTCTCTGTGAAGACCTCAGAGGTTTGCATCATAATGCAAAGGACACAGTGTCTTATTGGAAGATTTATTTTAAGTCTGGGTTTGATACTTTGAAATGACATAAGTTTTCTTTCTATTAATGACATTGAAAGAACTGTGTTCATGTCCAGCTCTGGTTTTAAAGCAGGACTAGAAATGTTTTAAAGCAGTAGTATCCAAGCTTTTTGCCAATGTAACTGCATTCCACAAACGCTTTAAAAAAACAACAACAAAAAAACCTAGATATATTTTAATGACATTTTACATTCATCTGCTCAACAATTGCCACATGTAGCTTGAATGAAGGAAACTGTAACTGATGCCTTATTAAAATAAGGGAATACAGTGTCAATTATTTTCTATTCATATTTTTATTCTTGGAAACAACATCATGTCTCTCTTTCATGAAAACAACTTGTTTTTTTAGCCAAGTTAAATTAATGGGTTTGAATAAGTTACTAGACGAATGTATTGTTAGTTACTATAAAATTAAAGCAAAGCATGTGGTTAATAAAAGTGTACTTTGTGCTGCTCTAAACATTTCCCATTTTAAGAAATATTAACCTTGTGTGTATCTTTTTAAAAATGTCTCAACATTGAACATAAATGTGTCTATGTGCATCTAGTTCCTTTGCATGCGGGTGGTGTAGCACACAGTGGTTCGAAGGACTTCAAAAGGCCCTCACACCACACTTTGGACAGCCATGCTTTGAGCAGAAACTCCGATAGGAATGTCATAGTGATGATCCATAACTTGAATTTATGAACAGTTAGTCTGGTCTGAAACAATGGACTCAAAGGGCTCGCAGACTGCGTGATGGTCTATTTTAAACTAAATGAAAACCTAATAACCTCATATCTCATACTCTATTAAATCTAATGCATAAGTAGTCATTAGAGCTATAAACGCATTGAGAGAAGGTTTTTTTAAAGCCTAAGTAGAGTAATTTTCCCATAGCAACCATACCAACTTGTCTTCATTTCAGGCATCTAGAGCCTACATTTGTTTTCTTTTCTTTTTTTCCCCCTTTTTTCTTTTGTCCATTGTATAATGTTAGCACAGCTAACAGTGCTAGCAAAATGTTAGTGAAACTGTGGAATAGTGGAATTATTTGTGGTCAAAAACGTACCTTATGTTTTAAATATTGTTGTTTAATACTTGCACATCAATGCTACTATGATGAATAAACTTTGCATTTCTTGTTTCCCTGGAGAAATATTAACATTTTACTCAGGTTGTTTTCATAATGAAGGTACGGAGCCCCCCAGGGGACATGGGGAATTTTTTTTCTTTTGCGTTCCCTCGCAAAACTTTTGCGTTCCCTCGCAATACTTTTGCGTTCCCTCGCAAAACTTTTGCGTTCTCTCGCAATACTTTTGCGTTCCCTCGCAATACTTTTGCGTTCTCTCGCAATACTTTTGCGTTCCCTCGCAAAAGGTTTTGCGTTCCCTCGCAAAACTTTTGCGTTCCCTCGCAATACTTTTGCGTTCCCTCGCAATAATCTACTGATCAGTTCATGCAGCATAATTGATATTATAAGCCTTTTTTACGGTGGCCGCCGTACTTTCTGCTTTAATCCAAGCTTATAAGGTTTTTCCATGGACGATTGAGTTACTATCGCGGGGTAATAAGTCATCTGATTGTGTCTCCATTGTGTTCGTGTCTGAATGGTTTAAAGGGCTGCTTTCTGTGCCGTTCCATCTGAGCCTTAACAGACATAAACATGCAGTAAATAAATCGATTTTCAATCAGTTTTTTGCACCAAAGCGTTAATAATAATAAACACGTTTTATTATTATAAAACACAGCAAACTAATGGTGGTAGACGGCCGCACTGGATTAACTCGGGGAATCTCATCTGTCCGTGTATCAATCAACTCCTAACCTCTTCTTTGTTCTGTCACAATTATCGATTTTTTAAATTTTTATTATGCTCCAAACTTTGCGAGGACTGGCCCCCCAGCTCACCCGCTGCCTCACACACCGAGCCAGCAGCGTCACCTTCCCATTCATACTTCATGACAGTCACTCCCACATCGACACGCCCACCACCAGGTGTCAAAGCCGCTGCTCCTGTCATATCAATAATTACTTATTTCATTCATATTGCTCTTATAGAGCCTCATTGAAAACGTGTTTATTATTATTAACGCTTTGGTGCAAAAAACTGATTGAAAATCGATTTATTTACTGCATGTTTATGTATGTTAAGGCTCAGATGGAACGGCACAGAAAGCAGCCCTCCATTCAGACACGAACACAACAGAGACACAATCAGATGACTTATTACCCCGCGATAATAACTCAATAGTCCATGGAAAAACCTTATAAGCTTGTATTAAAGCAGAAAGTACGGCTTCCACCGTAAAAAAGGCTTATAATATCAATTATGCCGCATGAACTGATCAGTAGATTATTGCGAGGGAACGCAAAAGTTTTGCGAGGGAACGCAAAAGTATTGCGAGGGAACGCAAAAGTTTTGCGAGGGAACGCAAAAGAAAAAAAATTCCCCATGTCCCCTGGGGGGCTCCGTATGAAGGGGAGTTCTGTGCTCTTGGAAGGTGGAAAAATATGGAATATTATGCAATTATTGCCATTTGCTGCTGGGAATAGCGAGAACTCAGGCTGTGTTTGCTGTCAATCACAACAGTGCTAGCTATTTGAAACTGTCTTCTCCTTCAGCTAGCATGACTGGGAGCTAGCGTTAGCTGCTGGGAAATGTGAAGAAATGACGACTTCACAGGCTGGGATTGTTTCTGTGGAAATCTGAAGTCACAAAGGGGTGAAAAAAGTTGGGGATGTGAAGGAAGGCATCAAGGCTATTTGTCTTTTCAGTTTTGTCCGCTGCTTCTAAAAAACAGTCCAAACACTTAAAAGAAAAAAACAAAAACAAAAAAAACACCCAGTTGAGGTTTTTTTTCTTCTTTTGGCAATAAATGAAAGATTTTTGGTGTCTGGAAAATGACCCGTTCCAAAAACCTCTGGACTCAAGCTGAGCTGCAGCACGTTTGGTCATCTGGTTCTACTGCTGTGTGCGCTGCATAATGGCTGCTGGAAAAAGGAAAGTTTTTAGTTGCTGACTTACCATCCAGAAACCTCTTGCTGCATTCTTGTCGGTAGTGCAGGAGGCTCCTCTTCTGCTTTTCAAAGATGTATGGTTGTATAATTGCGCATCTGTTTTGCAGTCATTTTCACTTGTGAGTGTAAACATTGAATTGTGGGCCATGGCCAGCAGCAGCTTATTTGGACTTATAGTGACAAGAGACCAAACTAAAATCTCATTACCTAAGAATGATTTTTGTGACGGAAAAAAAAAGTACTGAACATGTTTTGTACAGTCCGTAGAGCCATCCTGGCCTATTCAAAGAAGAATAGTCGGTCACCTTTGAAGCTTTAAGTTGCCTCAACATCCAACCACTGAAACGGACGGGATACGAAAAGGAGATGGGGACTTGCCCGAATGGATGCGCTGCATTCGAATGAAGCCTCCCTGCAATCAGAGATCAGATTAGAGGTCAGGATTTGGTCAGAGCACAACCCAGATCCGCAGAGGAGACAGCTGTTAGCCGTGACAGATGAAGGGGAGCCGACAAGAGGCAGGGTTGCACAACAGAGAGGCAGAGAGGGATCAAATCAACTAAGTGAGCACGGGAGAAGACGGGCCGGGGAAGAAGGAAGTGAGGATGACAAGGTGCATGCAGAGGAAGAGCATGTGGGGAGATAAGATAGTGCAGATGAAACCAGAAGGGGAGGACGGAGAAGAAGAAAGGTAATTTGAGAGAGCGCAGTAGAGGAGGTTGAGGCAGGGCTGACAGTGGGCCATTCATCCTCCATGCTAGAGGAGACAAACTGCTGGCAGAGGAGGACAGGCCCCATAAATCACTCTGGAGCGCGCACGCACACACACACACACACGCACACACGCACACACACACACACACACACACACACACACACAGTAAAACTCAGCCATGACCACACACAAACCCACAAGAACTAAAAGTACACACCTCCTACAGCTTATTCTGGCCAGGCCAGGTTCTGCGTTTACTCTCTGGATGTGTTTCTATCCGCAGGACTCTCTGCTCTTAAATTCAGTTTTAGGTAGTTTTAGAACTGGGTATGTAGTGAACTGACTGACTCAACATATCCCCTGTATTCACCAGCCTTCAATAAGTAACAATCTGTGGAGCTTCTGAGTATTATCCAGATGCAATGTGTGAAAACTGAATAACATTTTTAGTTTTAGTTTGTTTAGGAGAAAATGTAAAGAATGTTCTCTGAAGCTGCGTTTCCATTATTGATGTGTGGAAATCTTTGTCGATACTCAACATGTTTGAATGACACATTTTTTTTATGAACTATGCTCTGCTATGAGCTGCACATTGTCTGAAAAAAAAAAAAACATAAACCGTCATCCTGTTACCACTTCCTGTCGTCTTCTTTGTTGTTTCTGCCAGTAGTAACATCCAGTTGACTCGTGTGATGTGAAAGAGTTTCCATTGGACCTTTATGAAATCCTTCTTTTTCGTTACGGCCAATATAGCCACCTCATCCTAGCGATCCTCCATCTTTTAGTGAAAAATGTGTTATTTTAAAATTGCCATGTTTCCACTAAGCAAATTTTTTTTTTGTAATTTCAATTTGCGCAATGGAAACACAGCCAGAGAAAGAGCTGAGTCTACAGGTTTTTCTTTTAATTTAGGTCTAGAAACTGATATGGTGATGAAAGAAAGTTGATTTTTGACTTCTGCATCGACTCTGACAATATTTTCAATTGTCAAAGACCCAATGAAGACCCACTAGACGGTAGAGTCCGCCAGATTGTCAATTAAACTGTTCTGGTTTTCCACTGAGCTCAGTGAAGGTTTGGATCTTTGATGCTGAATCTTTGTTCCTCTGGTTCTTGTTTTTTGCTGATTATTTCCAATAAAGAACTCTTCTTTTTTTCTTTGCTCAGTGAGCAATTGGAGCTATTTCTTTTAATTTCAACCTGCATGTTTTTCTGTTGTTTTGTGTGTCCTAAAACAATTTTCCTCAAAAAGACCAAACACTACCTGACGCAGCCTGATGTAGCCCAAAATTTTATCTGACATTACTAACCCTTTCCTGTTCTTAAGAATGAGAATATCCTCTCCGGTTCAAATTTGTGCTATTACTGAATTATTCAGATTTAAAAACTATTTCTATTAGCACTTTACATCCACTTGCTACAGTTGGTTTGTGTTTTTAGTTGTAAAATAAGCACTCTTTTACTGTTTTTGCAGCTCTATTTCTGTCTGCTAGGAATGCATGTAACCTTTGGATTTTCCGCTCGGGGTCCGGTAATACTCTGCTGGCGGCTGGCGCTCATTCCCTCCGTCTCTCTGCGGCCGCGGCTGGCAGCTCGGACCGGTCCGCTCGCTCTGTGTGGGTTCTGCCTGTCTCAAACCTCCTGCTTCCCTCCTCCGCCCACTGATGGTGAGGAGTGCCAGTTCCTCTTTGCCTAGCGTAGCCTTGACCCCCACGCTGACACACACAGTGTGTTTTGACAGCAAGCCACACTCTGAACACGCCGGTAGGTCAGGTCAGGGAGTGGCTCCCCTCGTGTTTTCACTGGAGTGGAGAACGGACACTTTGTTGTTATTCCAGTGGTTATTGAGCTCATTCCTTTCAGGAACAATTAATTAAACGGATAAGGATGCGGCTCTTTTGGTGGTACAAGAAAAATCTGCATCTGATCTTCTCTAAATTAAATTTGGATCTTTCTGGAAACTTATTCTTTTTTTTAATCACACCAAGATTAAAAAATGCATGAATACAAATACTGGATTGTTTGACTCACATTTGTTGACTCTTGATGTAGGAACGATGCTCTGGATTTATATGAACCTTTATATCATTTTGAAGACATTGTTTCTAGCTGAAAGTTGCCAACTTGATTGTTTCCACATTTTGCCAATTACAACCATAAGCCTGTTTGTATTTTACCAGGATATCATATGAAAGCTATAACAGCTGCAACATGAGCTGTCAGTCAGTTTGTTCACATCTGATCATAGATCAGCTCTTTGTTCACACTCCATGTCAGTAGATGGCAGAAATGCTATTTTTGTTGTTTTACAGCCACTATTTATAATTATTTTTTAGTTAGATTTTTTTCTTAATAATAGGGGATTACACATCTAACATTTATATGTAAATACAAGAAATTGTAGCCAAGAAACTAATTTCCATTCTTAGTCCCATTGACTGGTTGTCTGATGCTTAAGAAAAATCAGCTAAAAAACTTAATTAAGGAGAAAAGTGGGTAATTAAGCAGTTGTTTACAATTTGTAGTCTGTAAAGGTTAAAAATTTTCACTTTAGACAAAGTAAGTTGAATAGTTAGCATAAAGATGTTAAAATTAGATTTGTACACATTTAAGCTAGGCTAAGCTAAACACGCTAATCGTGTGATTAGAAAAGTTGGCCATTCTAACAAACAAATCTACTACACTGTTTTGGTATCCTAAAAGGATACACCTGTCTTTTTTTTAATAGTTTTGATATTCAAGTTTTCACGGTTCACTATAATCTAAAACTGCATTTAGATGAAGTCACAGTTTTCATGTGCTGCCCTTCTACAGGTTGTTCCCCTGCCTGACCCTCCTAAAAAATCTAGACACACCATGGATCTGCAAACACAAATTTGCACCCATTCTTTTTAATTTAGAGAACTATGAGCACAAAGTGCATAAGACGTGGATAATTAAATTTTGGAAAGCGAGGGACGTTTTATTTCCATGCTATGTCGCTTCTCTCGCTTCACAGTCGAGCCCAGAGCATTAAACATCTTGTACTTGCCTGTAGTTTAATGTGAGCAGGTTTGTATGTGAGCAACTTGTTTACAACAAACAGTAAATCCTTTGTGTGACCCGGGTTGGGCTTTATGTAACCTTGAAACAACTTCTCCTCTAGCAGCAGCGTGGGGAGTAAATGTGAATCACATTTACAGCCTTGCAAAGAGTGGAGGACATTGTGTTAAATGTGTAGCGTGCCGCATTAGAGCTGCACTGCTATAAACACAGGAAGTTGGCTTGACGAGCAAAAATATTCACACACCTTGAACTTATTCAATAGATACTTCAAGGTATTTTATTATAAACAATTCATAATTTAAAAAATGGACCCCAAAAAGTCAACAAACAGGTGAAGGATGATGAAGTTATGGAGCTGGATTTCAAAAAATACAATCAAATGAAATAAAAATCTGAATCTGAAAAGTAGTTTAACATTTTTTCAGTTTCAAATCTTTTTTTTTCATTTTTCAAATAATTTTTTGTCACATCTTTCTTTTCCCAGTTCCAACAATGATCTTTTTAAATAAATGTTTTTTTGACAAATTTATGGCCTCAATTTAGCTCCGTAGAGGCATACAAGCAGGGTTAAAGGTCGTAAAACAAGTTGTAAGTTGAGCTTTGTTCAATCCATTGGATGAAAATTAAAAAACACTTTGAGTAAGAGGAAACCAACTCCGTAGATCACTCTCTTTGACGTACCATGAGACACGGTGGAGGCGGCATCATGCTGTGGGGATTTTGCCTAAGTTTGTGCTACAAAATACATCATAGCGCCTCAACGCAAATACACACCCCACTTTGTATTTATGTACTTAGAAATTAATATATATATTTTTCTTCCACCTCAAAATGATGCTTTGTTGGTCACATAAAATGCCAATAAAACACATTAAAGTTTGTAAAAATGTGGAAAAGTTTAAGGCATGTGGTTACTTTTTCCAGCGCGTTGTATGAAATTTTCTAACTGAGATTTATTCCCTTGTAATCTAAACAAACAGCCTCTCAAGGGATCGGAAAACCATAATTGTACATAACATATAAATCCCATTACGAGCTGATGGACTCTAAAAACGCCAGAGCTTTAAAAATTTAGTTTCATCTGATCCATCTTTGCTGTTCCACTTCTTGTGCACACAAAGGGAGCATTTGAACAAAATGAACAAAGGAAATATTGTATATATGTCATTATGTGGTGATCACGATGTATAGATTTTGTGTTTTAAAAGCCTTTAAACGGAGACAAATTGTGTAATTAAAACTCAGAAGTCATGTTGGAGCCAGTTTTTAAATTCTCTCAACATTCTTTGCTTAATCTTTCGGTCCTTCTTTCTCTTTCTGTTCCACAGTTTAGGTTACGTTGACGATTATTTATATCTCTAGTGCTCTTTGACATTTAGTGTTTTCACACTGCTAGTCGCGGTTCGATTGGGGACCAAAACGCTGCACCTTGTCAAACAAACCAAATCCTTTGGAAAACCTGTTCACCTCCTCGCCTGTGGGGGCGCTGCACCAAGAACCACTAAAGAAAACACAAAATCCTCTGAAGAAGACACTGAGCGCAACTTTCTCCTTCAAGAGATGTAAACAAAAATGGACTAGCGTCCGACTTTAGGGGTTGTATGATTTATCTTTTATCTTTGGTAAAAGTCTGTGTGTCATTTTTCCCGCTAGTCATAGATTCACACGTTTGTTTTGGTTGCATTTACCCAGAATGCCCTGCTTTTGGAGCAGTCTCCGGTCCGCTTGGAGTTCACGTATGCATTCGAACCAAACCAAGATCTTGGCTTTTAGTCGACGCTCAGTGACCTGTTGTAAGAAAATGGACGGATGGTTGACGGTACAAAGTTTCAACCTTAAGTGCCAAAAGTTAGTTGCGTTATTTTGACTTACCAAACGACATGCACTGTAACCAATTGACACTAAAGAAGAACAAAAAAGCTTTTGATAAAGACGACGAATACGGAAACAGATCAAACTCCATCAGTCAAAATAAACGAGCTACAAAATATGTTTGACTGATTTGTTGTTTGATGTCAAACATGACGCGATGGACGGCTAAATTAAGTTTTCGGTTCATTAATTTCCACAAGCCCTCGCTAATCAACAACAGACAGGAAGGACTTTATAACTGTTTGCCTGTGCGGTCCCAGCCAATTACGGGCTTGAAAAATGGGGGAGACAATGAATCAAATCTTTAGTATGGTGGCAGACATCAGATTGCAGAAGGCTGCAAAACAAATATGTCACTGTCATTTAGGCTGTACAGCAGGCATTTAGAAGATTGCATTAAGTTGATGGCTGAGCTGAATAGCAAGCTAAGCTAATGTAGAACAGAGCCTCTGGAAACTTTGTGTGACAGAGTGGGAGGTGGAGGGGTGGAGACGAGATGATTATCAATACCCTACCCTTCATTTTTTATCAATTTTAATTATTCTTTTCTTTTCTCCCACCGTTTTGTCTTTTTTTTTTTTAAGCATACAGGTTGACCTGAAGGGGAAATGAGGACGAAGAAACAGATAGAAACAGATGAGACATGATATTTAAGTTAATAACTCAGAAGGAGAACATGCTTACTAAAGAGAAAACTAACACATTTTAGTGCTGGGTGATTAATTCAGTTTAAAAATTGGCATATTTTTGTCCAATATTTATGCTATGTCTATTCACTGCTTTCTAAAGGAGCTACCATGTTTAGCTATCGCATAAATGCGGAAGCTAAACAGAACAGAATCTTCTGAACAGAATCTTCTGTTCTGAAGATTCTGTTCTGAAGATGTACACATGACTTTGTTTGGTATTGATGCACCATTGTGTTGGAGTGCCTTGGATACACAAAAAAAATACAGTGCAAACGCAGAGAGTATTTTAATGTAGCGAATAAATTCGCTGCATCAGAACTTATTCGGCAGTAGCTCATTCTCACCATCGTCTTCAACCTTTTCCTACTACAAAATCCGCAAATTGTCTCACTTGAATGAGCTTTGCCCAAGAGAGAAAAGGAATAGCAGATGTCCATTCCAAACACGATAAAGTATTAAGAGCCCACTGTGTTTTACATCGAAATGCAACTTTAGGACCCAAACGAAGCCGATATCACTTCGATGACATACAGTGAGTAGGGCGCAGTCAGATGCAGAGTTTGTGGATCAATACCTGTCACAGCTCAGGCCTGCTGTTATCTGTAAAGCAGCCTGCTTAGAAAGATTATGACTGCACTGTGGGTGTCGAGCCGCAAGCGCTTAAAGAGTGTTGGTGCGCACGCACAAAAAGGGAATAAATTACAGGGTAATGATATTAAAAGCACAAAGTCGTTAAGATGCCAAGTTAAGGCACAATAAATCCAGTCATGGCTTCTACAGCCCGTCCCCACACAGGGTAATTAAATTAGATTTATAAGCCATATTACATCAGTGCAAGATACTTCATCCACCCTCAGCTCCTGCGTCGTCCCTCCGTTCTGCCCTGCTTTATTAGACGTCTTGACAGCTGGCAAAAAATATGGCCGAATGTTTCAGGTCCCGAGCTGCGAGAGCTCTGCGCCGGGTACTCTGTCTTTTGGTGGTGACAGTGGTGTCCGCCGATAATTTATGTAGCGCTCCACTTCTCCGCAGAGCGAGGTAGTAGCAGGACTGCTTAGGGTGCAGACAAAAGGGTTTATCTCCTCAGTCACTTCAGCACCGCGGCCCACATCGCCTCAGAGACATTTGTCCCCATTCACCACAGCGGGACGCTTTGGACACTTCTAATAACAAACGGGGAGGAAGGGAAACCTTGTTCCGTCTTCTGTTTGGTCCATACCAATGCTAAGAGGGTACGGGTAGGGGATCTGAATTTTTTTTTTCTTGATTATAGCAGAATGAAATGTGGAATAAAAGTGCTTTTAAGCAGATTCTGATGTGTATTCGGAAAAATATTCTAACACACTACAAAAACACCAAGTTCAAATCTTTCTGCTACAGGCGGGTAGATTTATATATCGAAACATAATAACATGACATGTTTTTTATTATCAAATGTCAGCACTGTCTTGTAAAAATAACTTATGCAGACATCATTTGCCATTTTTGAGGAGTTTTATTGTTGTACGAGGAGTTTATCATTGTAAGCTAAAGGGGCAGCATTACAAAAAATTTACCCTTTTTTAGTTCTACGTCAGGTTATAATGTTATTCCTTCATCAAAAACATACCTGAAGTGTTGCTTTAATTCTTTCAGGCATGTTTGAGAAATCCTTTTGTCTCCCATAGCAACCATTTAGCTGTGAAAATAAACCTCCAGGATGTAACTAGCTCCACCTTCGAAGACGAAGCTCCTACTTGGAGCTGCAGCTTCCAATTTTCTGAGCTTCTGCCTCCCAGAGCAACAGCGACTCCTTCAGACTAGCCAGCAGCAATTAGCAAACACCTTGTGAAACTGCACATAGCTGAGTTCATTATACAAACTACTTCTCAGTGCAACGCTGGTAAAAATGATGTTAAAGGGTTAATGGGATGACTTTCTGAGAGCGGAGTTTCAGAACGAGGAGGAGTTTTTTTTTTTAAAGAGACAGAGACCCAATTCTTTTGTTGTATTTGATACATGCATCATTTTTACTGCGACGGAAGGTAACATAGTTACTTCATAGTTGCATTTTATGGCATAATGTGTCTGGAAAGCACATAATGCTGTCCCTTTACTTAGTTCTATACTTTCTGCTCTTCCAAAATGCTGCAATCTAGTAATAAAATATACATATCAGAAAACTTGAAAGCTCCTTTTCCACTATTGTTGGTCTTGAACCAACCACTTAATTCTCCCGATTCTCCAAACAGAGATCACTCAGACTGATAAGACGCTGACCTGTTGCCAAAGGTCATCCCACCCCGGCCGGCCCGGGTCTTTAAATTTACAGCCTTGTGCTGCAGCTTAAACATCGCTTCATCCTTAATTAACGCCACTAGAGATGATTGAAAATCTTGTAATGAAACAAGATAAAGTTTGTTTTGTCCACTCCTCATAAATAAATCGGCATGGATAAATATTAGTAAAAAGTGAAGTGATATAAATAATAAGCTGTAAAGCAAAGAGACTGAGAGACGCGGTCGGGAAGGAATCCAGACACGCCGAGATTTAGCAGTCACAAGATTTACCGTGGGTAGAAAATAAACATTTTCTCATTATGGATTTCGGCGTGCGGGGGCGGACGCTTATCTGGCGGCATCTGACTCAATTACAAAAAATAAAAATAAAAACAAGAATAATGGCATGTGCATGACGAAAAACATTTGAAAGCTTAACCAAAACAGAATTGAAAACTGATGATTAAAACTCTTCACACACAAGACAGAAACACTAAAGCACATGTTTAAAAAAAAAAAGGCAGATAAAATAAAAGACGTGGAAGATTAAGGGGACTGGAGTTCAGCCTGGTGTGGTTGACTTTAATGAGCTGTGGCACTTTTATTATCATTATTAATTAGCAGTTTTCAAGCAGCAGGGTGCGATCAATAAGGTGGAGTGAAACAAATTTCAATGGGCCGTTGGAATCAATCAGAAAGACTTTTTATCTACATAACTGCCACTGCGCTGCGCTCGTTAGGCACAACAGTGGGAAATGAAAGATTTGCAGCATTTTTAATTGGAACGACGTGACTGAACAGACATTTTTCTTCTTCTCCTGTGCAAGACTAATCTCTGAAATTTTTTGCTTTGTTTTGCCCGTATTGGTTTCTTTCTTCTTTTTTTTCTCCCCCTCCCTCTTAATAGGCGCTCGCATTATAGGACACATTTCACTTGACGATGCGTGGATCACACCACACATGAACACTTGCACCCTAATCCACCTCACCTCTTAATCAGACAAGCATTAAAATTGGATTAGAGACTATCTGCTGAAATTCCACATTTCCAAGCGGGAGATGCGGTCCTTGTTTACAAAGCTGTGATTTTTTTTTTCTCTCTTTGGGAAGCAACAAAATCCTTCAGATTGGAAATTGAAGCCACATTCCAGTGTATCTAAATGCGGTCTCTATAGTTTCCATACTGTAAGCATAAAATTATAGAGCTTTGCATTGTGCAAGCATGCAATCTGTGTTTTTTGATGAATTGTCAATGAAACGTTGCTGTAAGATTACCTAATGGTGGAAATGGAGAAGAAGGGGGTAAAAAAAAGCTTTGTACAAGAATATCACAATGATTTTTATGGAGTATTTTAATTTTAGACACGTGAACAATATTTTTCTGTCCATAAATGACGAGAACAAATTTAGCAAATATCAGTTGCTTTATTGCCTGGTGATTGCAGAGAAAGATGTACCTGGTGCTATAAACCTAGCTTAGCTGACCATGAGAGTTTGAGCTTTTCCTCTGAACTACATCCCCCACAATGCTGTGTGGCTCTATTCTATTTATCGTCACCTTCCTAAAATAATTGTCTAAGTCTTTTTTCTCTTTTTTTGTGCCAAAAGTGATTAAGGCAAAAAAAAAAAAAAGAAATCAACCAAAAAACACTTTTGCCAAAAAAAATGACATTGGCCATTATTTTAGGAAGGTGACAATGTTAAGTATTGAATAACATATCAGACATATTATATATTTATTGATCACGTGTCTCTGTCTGGTTTTATATCATTACTGATTTATTGTCCAGCCCTGGCACATCAAACTGATGGTGTTTAAGTCAAAAGTCATAAATTACCATCAGCAGTGTCTTATTTATACACATTTTTATCAGAATTTCAAAACATATTCAACGATTAATTTGAAGCTTGGAAGATTGTTGTATAAAATGTGTTATTTTCTTAGTGTTTTTAACCATCTATGTATTCCTTCAGTTCATCTTTTCCATCCTGACCACAAAAAATAAAACATGACATAGTTAATGTTTATTAACAAATGATCTAATATTCAAATAAACTGAATATTTATAAATCATATTGGGACTGTGTTTTAGTACTTTTAGGTAGTAAAATGTGAAAATGAACTAAAATCCTTGGCTAGATTTGATTTGTAGAGTTTTAGCCAAAAATAGAAAACTTTTTTTTTTTGGTGTCCTTTGGTTTCTTTTTACTTTGGTGTATTTACGGCTACTTCTCCACCTCTCTTTCTCTCCCTCCGTTCCCTCCTCCATCTCCCACTCCGTGGTCTCTGCTCTCATGGTGGAGGGCTACTTAGCACACAACAGTTAATACCTGTCTAATTTATTAGCCTCCTGCCCCAGCCCTGAAGGGCCATTAGCAACACACACTGACACAGCAGCCCGGCCTGTGTCGTAATTTATTGTCTTATTACAGTGCTGCAGCGGCATCAATTAATTATCCATTAAAGCGCTGCTGTCCCAGGATTTATGGAGGGGACTATGAGGGCTAGATGGAGTTGGAGAGGGATGGCGAGAAGAGGGTGATGATGAAGAAGGTGAGGAAGGAAGAGGATGGGACGAGCGGAAGCGAAGACGGATTGTTGTTTTTGGTGCACTTTGGTTAAAACATCGGATGACAATAAAGTGAACTGTGAATGCTTAAAGTTAAAGAAATATTTCATTTAGAGGTTATAGATGATGATTAAACTGGATGTGTATGTATAGAAATAGAAGTAATGCATAATTTATTGCAAAAATCCATCAAATTGTCTCTAAAAACCTCTAATTTGTACATCTTCTTAAGCCTGCGTCAGAATCTAGAGTAGAATTTGCACTAGAGTCAAAGTGTGACCTTTGCACAAAAATAGATCCACCCATGCCCTTAAAACACGAATCTGTGGCACAAACCAATAGCAAAGCTTTCTCCAGCACTCCCTCCATCTTTCTCCACAATGAACGTTTTCCACTGAAGCACAATTTGTCCCGAAAACAAAAAAGTGTTTCCCAGCATCGACAGGGAGAATGGATTGCTTCCATTACGTCGTACAAGAAACACATTCTGTTGAGATGAAAGGCTTGTGAATTATAGCAGACAGAGTCACTGCTAACAAGTCTGGTGATCCGGGGCTAATGAGGTGCACATTTGCTAACTACATCCTGACTACGTGACAAATCAAAGCGTGACAAATCAAAGATGATGATGATGGGTATCATCATCACCACCGCGGTCGTCGGCGCAGCGTGGCGGCCTTCGTTTTCTGCACCGATCCACATTTGGCTGAAAAGAGCCGGATGTTGGTGCAAGCCGGACAAGGTACTGATGAGGCTGATGGAAATGGGCTAAAATAATAGTTCATAAAGGAGTGGATTGGACACGTTTAGTTAATTGCTCTGGGTTTTTGAAGTATGGCTTGGTGAAAACCAGGCCAAATCCAGATTACGGAACAGTATTAAGCAAAACTGACTTTTTTAAGCTTTACATCATGCTATGATGTTGTTCTGTTATCAAAAACATACCTGGAGTTTTACCTTGATTCTTTGAATGTTTGAGAATCCCTTAATTTTGTGTTTATGCTCACGGGATTCCAGGTACATACATGAATACTCGATTCCAGGGACTGTCGTATCAGACACAAGCGATGTGCTTTGGCCTTTGGGCAGCAGAAAAACAAAAGCCAAAGCATCGACTTTTCACTTGAGATAACAGCTGTAGAAGTCCACTGTCTCAGACAAGCCATTAGCTTCAACCTCCCAGACCAACTAGCCTGGATTTATGCTAAACGAAGATGCTAAGAGTGGTGTATACTGCTTAACTACAGACCCTTGACTTCAAAATTCCCAAACTATCCCCTAAATACCTACTTTGGAACAATAATCCCAGTCATGTCTCATAATCAAGAAAAAGCTGTAGATGTTTCCATTCGACCAACTTTCAGTCATTTCAGGCGTTCAAGAAGCACCAAGGTGGCTGCAGCATGACTAAGAAATCCCCTGAATGCAACTGTTCTCAAACCCAACAGGGATGAATCATAGTTGTTGGGCCCGACTCCACAAACAGCCCCACCCAGCTCTTTTCCATCAGCAGCCTATTCCTAACCTTGTAATTAAACGTCAACTCTCATCTTTCATTTCCCTCCAGCCAAAACCGGATTACTGAATTCCTTTTCTGCTACGCTCTTACCCTTTACCTCTCAAACCCTAACCGCTGTTTGCTGCAACAGAGGCGCTTATTCATGCTGTGCCCACGTATAGACATGGCTGGTACTGCAGCAACCACATGCTTTTAGCACCAACAGCATTTTAATGTTTGTGTTTTTTGTAATATATTAATGATTTTTCAGTTTGCATTTCCAATTAAATATAGCCAAAACCATTTTCTTGAGTTGTAACTCTGTAACAGTTATGTGACAAACTTTGATGTTGAGGGGGACAAAAAACTGCTGAAAACTGCAAAAATCAACATGTGTTTGTGTGGCCAAGCACAAATTTATGTTAAGATCTTTAAAAATAACTCTGGCATGGTTTAGATCAGTGTTTCTCAACCCTGGTCCTCACCGCCCCCCTGTCCTGCATGTTTTAGGTGTTTCCCTTCTGCCACACACCTGAATTGTATCTCGGGGTGATTAACAGGCTTCTGCAGGACTTGATGGTCATGCAATCATTTGAATCAGCTCTTCTGGAATAGAGGCACATCTAAAACATGCAGAGCAGGGGGGCGGTGAGGACCAGGGTTGAGAAACATTGGTTTAGTTCAAAAATACTCTACATATTAAAATGGATAAGTCTTGAATCAAACTGAAAAGCCTGGGCTCAAAAATTGATGTTCACAGGTCGTCTTCGTTCAGTCTGAAAATGTTTGTCTCTAGCTTTTCAGATCAGCTGACGCCTTACGTTTGAAAGCCACGTGTCGTTTTCCTTCCACTCCACAATTCAGTCCAACGTCGTTCTGATCTGTCACTATTAAAACCACTACTGAAGCCTGTAGATCGTCGCTGAATCTCGTCGGGTCCTGCTGGCATACACAGAGTCGGCATCCATAGCTGCAACATCATCTGTTTTCCACAGCGTGAGAAAATGACAGTGTGCTGTGTTGCTGTGCGTAATTTGTGAAAATGTGCGACTTATAAATGAAAGCAGTTGGTGTTTCTGGTTTTTATGACGTCTCTTGGAGCTTTTGAATGCACCGGGAACCAACATGCAGAACTCATTAATAACAAGTTTCATGTCTTCAAACACAACGTACGTAAATCTTAAAACAAATACTTTAAAAAAAAAAAACAACTGATTTGAGAAACATTACCATTAATTCACTTGTAAAAAAAAAGGCTAAGCTTGTATCCTCACTGTTAAGCTTCTTTTGAGAAAGTCCTCAATAGTCACATAGTGTCTTATTCTATCATCCATATTCAAATATTTATGCATTAAACATTAGGAATACTTCACATGATTCATACATTGATAACTTTAGTGCATATTTATAAATTAGAGCTACATCTAGAAATTTACGAACCGTGGTCTGACTGGTGACTGGGTGGTCTGAGACCGAAGGACCCTGCATGGTCAGGCGAAGTCAAACTGTCGAAGTGCGGTCTTGTGGTTTGCGGGATGCTCGTTTCTGCACACACCATTCAAGGTCCACAAGATGCTCTGTGCCAAGTTCCTGTGAAGCCCCTCCCGTTGCCGTGTACGTCAGCGGTGTTTTAGACCACAATAGGTGTGGTTTAGACGACTATTACGGGTTCACAACTTCGGAGGAGAAGGAATTATGATTGATGAGCTGGAAAAGTCTCATTTTATTTTCCATTTTATTGGAAGCCAATAAAGAGAACAGTAATGAAGCAGAGGGAGTCCAGGGTTTCGGTCCAACAGATGGGTTAGCAAGATGCACTCTATGATCAGACGACCGCCACCCGTTTTGGTGACCTTGTTGATCGGGTCACGCCGATCACCGAACCAAACTAACATGGTCTCTGAGTTTAGCTCCTCGGAGCTCACAAACTCTTGTTGCTGCTGGTTATAAGCAGGGGTGAAAGTAGGCGGGTACGGTCGGGTACTGAGTACCCCTAAAAGATTTAGCGAGGGTACGCAAGTACCCCCCTTACTTTCACCCCTGTATATATATATATATATATATATATATATATATATATATATATATATATATATATATTTTTTTTTTTTTGTCATAGTACCCCCAAGAATTTAAAACTACTTTCACCCATGCTTATAAGTGGGATATGTCCTCTGTATCTTCTGTTTTGTCACAAAATTCTCCCTAACTGCACAATGGCTTTGCATGCAGCAGGCACCGAAAAGTTTAGGAGAGCCCATTTTGAAATCTGTTCTTTCTCCAGTCTGTAAATGCACCACACCTACTTCACATGAATTCATCCTTTGGTGTGAAAGTTCTTATCGAAGGAAGAAGAGTCAAAACAAATGATTTTGTTTTTTTGGTATTCAAATGCGGAGTTGGTTGTTTCATATCCAACATTTTAAGGTACAAAATGAGTCTTTTTACAAGGGATGACATTTTGTGCCTTGGGGATGTTTCATCTTTCTAAACTTTGAACTCTTGGGACATGGTGGATTAAAATAAATGTTAGTCTTTTGGAAATCTCAGAATCTCAGGAGGTTAAGGGTCTTTTTTATCTACGGAGCAAACACAGATTAATGTTTACAGTTAGCTTTGACATTCATACTAAACATGCTAATTGCTAATAAAAGATGCTAAAGATGGCTTAAAACATCCAACTTTAAACCACTGAGTTTTAAAAGTACATGCTCAACCACTGTTTCTAATTCAAATATTTAATCACCGCTTGTGGCAATAAGGATATAATAGCATTATATAATTATTTTAACTCTTACAGAAGTTAGTTTGGGCTTCCCAAAGCTGACTCAGTTTGAGGGTCTAAAGGAGCTAATGAATAATTCTCTTCACATGCTCCTAAAACAGCAAATATCCAGATAATATTTTGGAAACCATTGATTTTTCCTGATGTTGACACAGCAGTTTATGAAATCCTTTAGATAAAGGCTAAAAATTTATTTACTTACAGCTTTCTTTAATTTACTAGTATAATAACTGAAACATTGATTTCCAATCTGAAATGTAACATTTGTCAGATGTTCTGTCATTTAAAGCACTTTGAATTGCCTTGTTGTTTATACCCTGGTCTGGTCTTTAAGTGGATCCTCGACCCAAGGATGTATTTATTCTGGAAGGTTAGTGTGTTTGCTGTTCTTTCCATCTCTACCCAAGGGGTTCTGGATTATTTTGTGTTCTGCGCAAAGCAACATTTTTGTTTCCTTTTCCCCATTAGACGTCCGAAAGGTCCTAGGCTACAATAAAACCGCTCTTACTTGCGAGCACACACCCAAGCGACATAAAGGGAATTCAAAAGTTTGGAAAAGACCATTGTCTTGTTTTGTTTCACTTTTCAACCAAACCAACCCTGACACCAACAAACCCATCATCAGTGTTTCCACGACAACAGCCTTATCGTGGTCAGAGTTCACGTTCATACAAATGTGATTCCTGTGCCATTGGAATCTGTTTTCATCGCCTCGGAGAAACAGCCACGAACACAATCGCCGCACACTTTGAATGTCCTTGGGAGGGAGAATAAAGCCAGCCAAGGAAAAAAAAAAAATCTGTTAGTTTTTTTTCCTTCACACCTCAGTTTCGGGCCATGGTCCCCAGGGTGATGCAGACAGGAAATGGGAATGACTGCTTCCTGCCTGGGCCAGCTTTGAAGGCAGCGCATGAGGGACGATCCCACGGCGGAGCAATGTTCCTGCGCTTTCACCGGGGTCTTTGTAATGTCTGATTTACAGCTTCCCCCCCGCGCCGTTTCATCTATGATTTAATGTTTCCTGGTCAGATGGCTATCAGCGGCCTTACATGTCCGCTCTGGTCCTGCAGGACACCCACCACATGGAAATAAAGCAACACAAGCTAGCTTTATAACGCAAAACTAACATTCCATGATACTTTTTCCCCCCTCTTAATAGTTTACAACTGTTAACCATTACCTCATATTGAAAACATTTTTTTTTCCCAGGTAGTGTTTACTGAACAAAAAACCTTTATTTAATAGGTTGGACTGTTTCCGTACACTAAAAGAATTTGGAGTGTTTTCCCATCGTTTCACTGCAACGTTTGTCACACAGATGTTCCTGTTAATACTCAGCACTTTCCCTGCTCTGACCTTTGACCTCATCCCTTTCCTGACCTTCAACCTCATCCTGAACTCTGCCGTAATTCTTTAAAACTATAAATCCCAAACTAACCTTAAATAAAGGTTGAGGTGATTCAAAGTTCAGCCCGATTTGTTGTGCTTCCCAGGTCTAGGCAGTTATTTTGTGATGCACCTTTTCGTTCCATCGCTACATCCGCAAATTTTTATGTTTTTTTTTTTTTCGATGTTCCCATTGTATTCATCACTCTATTGGGTTCAGCTCTGTTGACACAAAGCAAAAAATTAAAAATTAAAAGTGTAAGGAAAGTTTTTAAAGTTTGAGATTAATCGAGTCATCATCACCTTAAAATGAAAAGTGCCGTTAACAATCTTTAATGCAGGAAGAGGAGATGTTGAAAATCATCAGAAAAGAGAAAAAAAATATTTTTAGAAAACAAATATTGCATGTGCAACAGTTTGTTTTTACTTCTGCTCGCTTCGCCTTACAAAGTTTGACAACCAAATAAATTGTCGACACATGAAAGACTCCTGCTAGCTAAAGATTTTTTAAAAATCTGTTTAAAGGTATTTAGTTTGGAATATTTCCAGGGATTTAGACTTTTTAACAATTATTTATGACTCCATCAGGTTAAAAGAAAATGCAATGCTTTCAGCACACTTTAGAGTGAAGTTCTGAGCTGCAAAAGGGAAATCAAATATTCAGGTCTGAATTCTTTCATACTAAATGTCAAACTATAAGTGAAAAGCATAAAGTGGAAACCCTGATCCCTTTGTACTAAATTATTTTTGCAATTCTGTAGAATAAGTGTACTGATGCTGTCACATGTTTGTTTTATTTTGCCTTCAGTGTCTACGTAGTTTTCGGTCCTGCAGCTAAACATGCTAGTTTAGCATTAGCATCACACTCTGCCCACACAGCCAGTGTTACTAACGTATTACTAGCATAATACATCAAAATTATATTTATATATGGAATTAGATTTACAAATATTTTCTTACTGTCAGACCGAATATCATCAAAAATGGAAAGGGCGGTAAAAATCTTTTAAAATGCAAGTCCATACTGTTTGGTACTGTTTTGGTACTGTTTGATACTTTCCACTGAACGTACAATGATGAAACCCTGAAGGATGATCAGTAGAGCTGATTTTCACAAGAAATTTAAAATGTCAAAAAACGGTGAAATGCTAAGTTTACTTCACGCTTTTGAGTAAGAAGTTCTGTTCAGTCTAGAAGTTTACAACATTACAGTGTTGTAAACTTCTAGATTCTTCACAGTAATTTTTATTATTACTGTGAAGAAAAACAAATATATAAACAGCTAAATGGTTGGTTAGCTAGTTAGATATAGTTATTTAGTTAGCTAAATAGTTAACTAGCTAGCCACCTAAATGACTAAATATGTAGATAAATAGAAATACAAACATTTATCTGTTTTGTTTGCGTTATGAAGAACAATCATTCCACATGTTGCATGTTGAAATGTATTTTAGCTTAGCCTCATGGCTGCCTCAGTACGCTGTTGACTTTTTCTTGAATATTTTTAGCATTTGTTCTGCTGTTCTCACACTATGAGCCATCCTTGGGTTGTTTAGTGTTTATGATCCCCATGGTAAAATGTGTATGACAGTGCAGTATATCCTGTGTAGCATGGAAGTGTCCTTTTGTCCAGGGCCAGCCCTTTCCCTATCCCTCGCTCTCATCACGGCAGTGTCTGTTTTTAATCTGGGACAGTGATTTATGAAGGGAGCCAGGGCTGTGTATATCTCCTCACTTCCTTTCATTTCTCAAATGGTTTGTACTCCGCGGGATGATAGATTTATCTACACACAACCCCTGCATGACTAATTAACTCTGAAATATCAGGGCCAGATGTGGAGCTAAAAGACGGGCCCCAGAGTGTGCTTTCTCTCCCACTCGGCCTGACTCACTGCCTTTTCTAACTGTTGCTCGGGATTTTCCTTCTGATTTCGCCACTTCTCGACACTCAGCTATAATTCAGCCGATAATATGACAACGTGTTTGAGGGGAGAATGTAAATGTTGTACAGACTGAAACAGCAAATTTACTCTGTTGATGGTTTTGATTTTGAAGACAGTTCAAATAAATGGAGGACTTTCTTTTACCGTCTGGGCTTGTTTTACAACTCTTTACAGCTAAGTTATGGCAAACCCAAAGTTATTTTTTGGAATGGTCTTTTAACTACAAAGGCATGCAAGTATCCAGTTTGGTCCTTTGTTACATTATCACTGTACTTTTTATGAATGCTATAAAACTAAAAACTGATGTTACAATTACACAACCTGTGTATAATAGTTGAGACTACAAGAAAACACAGCGCAAAAAAAGTTTTAAAAAACCCAAAAAGTGAGTTTTATCTAAACCTGATACCACAAGAAATCCTATGGTGCGTTTGCGGCAGACATGTTTTGAGCATCAGGCTCGTTTGGTTTTACATTCAAAGTCTATGTGGCGGCGCATCGAGGACCACGGCGGCCCGTTTCGGCGTGATTTGAACCATTTTGAGCGTTTGACATCCAACACAGACTTTGAATGGAAGCCAGAGACGCCTGTCACTCAAAACGTGTTTGCTGTAAACGCATCATTACATCCTTCAGGCCAATACAACAAGCTCCACTACAAAATCAGAGTGAAAAGATAAAAATGTGAACAACAGCTCTAATTTCTAGAAAAAACTGCTCACAAAACAAAATGATGCACATTATTTAGTTGGAGAAAAGTGAGTCAAGATTCAGCTATATATTTTTAAAAAGTCTATTTCTTATAAATGTTGTAAATATTTCACAAATTGTCCTGAATAAATCTTCAAGTCAGCATAAAATAATGCTGGCAGACCTAACAACTCAGTCCAGTATCATTCAGTATTCATTTTGCTGCTAGCTAAATAGCATTAGAAGAATATTTTGACCTACACACTGAATGTTTCATCAAACTCAAATTGAATTTTAAAGAATCCCTGTTCAGTGTAAAGACAAGTTTGATCAGTCTAAATATTTTAGGTCTTGTGCTAGAGATGATGAAATAAACTGTGAAACACCTTTAGCACTGATAGCAGTCCGGCTTTAGCATCGTTAGCAGCTAAACGTCATCCAGCCGTGCCGTTCTCCCAGAGAAAGGGACAAATTAGGAACAAACTAGATCCTAACGTATCTTTCAACAACTATTACAACAACAAAACAAAAACCTGTCTGTATTAACTACTCATAAACTATTAGGTGCTAATCTCACTTCCAAAATCCTGAGCTATTCAAGAAAATATTTGGACAGGCAGACATCTAAAAATTTCTAATAAGGAAAATAACATTGTAAAAAAGACAATAAAAAACTGTTCAGAAATACTTATTTGTTTTTGTTTTACAAGAAACATGGGGAAATTAGCATAAAGTTTTCATGAACATGCCTTTGTTATATTGTTCCATGCCTCTTCTATGATCTGTTTTGTGAGAGTTAATTGTTAGCCTTTCAATCCCACCACACCGAACCTTCATCTTGTGTTAGCTTACCCATCAGACGCTGTACGATTGAACAGATTATAAGCAGTGGTAAAGACAATGAATAAGTGTTAACCATTTAAAGGGTTAGAATTAGCCCCACCATGTCTCACATATTGCAAGTTAGACAAAAGAGACTTTACAAATTTGCGCAACACAACATGTTCGTCAGAAAGTCTAATTATTTGTTACCTACATCAAAGAGATTTTGAAGCAACAATCGGCGGTTTGGATATTCCTACACGTTGCTCACTCGTTCTTAAAGTTACCTGCATCGCCTTCCCACTTTGAGAAATACATGCAGGCGTGTTGATGATAAACCAGAATAAATCATTTGCAGACGTTTGTGGCTTTGTCTGCAGTGCCGACTCCAGTTTATCTAGCTATTTCATCTGCAAAGACATCAGGCGGTCTACAAAATGAAGGAAACTCGCTCTGCGTAGCAGCTCCATTTCTTTCAATAACATCTTCAATACCCACCAGCAACCCGTCCAACACTGCTGCCTCATTTCACCATAAAATCAAGCACTAACCAAAATGACAGGATCCATAAACTTCCACATTATTGGCTTTTGTTTGCTTTAATTAAAAACAATGCGAGACCAACATGTTTAAATCAAAGAGTCTGTAAAACTGTCGGCTCGAATTTGTTTGGGACGTCCTGATTTTACTCCAACTTGTTTTTCCATTTACTCTGTAGCCTCTCTTAGTCAGCAGCCGGACGCCGGCTACACCCAGGACTGGTTACGGTCCAACAGTGGACCAATGCAGAGAGAAATAAACAGACACCAGGGGCAACTCAGAGCCACCTTTTCATCTAGCATGCTTCTTTTCTAACTGCGTAAGTGACCAACATGTGTTCAGGAAACGCAGAAAGTCTGCCCAAAGAAGCACCAGCTGAAACTCGAACCAACAACATCTACCATGCAGCCTCTAAATGCAAGAATATGGCAATAAAATGAACTAAAACCCATTTGGGAGGAAAATCTAAGATCCTAATGAGATTCCCACATATGTGTCCTAGAATGGATGAGCTGAGACCAGTGCATGAACTACAAAGTGACACATAATTTTCCTAGTTAGGATTTATTTATTTCCCACAAATCCTAAAACAATGAAATGTCAAAGCTGGCTTCCATTTTACAGTGTGGTAAAACTAAAAAACTCACCGTTTCATCATCGCTACATCAGGAAACCCAGATTAAAATCAGAGATGAAGCTCATCTCTGTTTGAGTCTGAAACTTTTGCCTGTTCTTTTCAAAATACAGTGGATTCGATCAAATGTCATAAACATCTCATCAGTCATCAATTACTCGTTATTAGATTAGCCTAAATTTAACAGTGGGATGTTTGTATATTCTGGTCATTGTCTCAAGACTTTGGTTTCCATTACAAATGTGCGCAAAACTTTATCGGTGTCCCGCTAATGTCAAAAAAACACAATTTCGCAAACTCAATTAAAATCGCGTGAAGAAATCTGTTCTTGCGATGAGCCGTCATCTTCGGGTTTTTTTGCCAGTGGTAACATCCGGTTGTTGGCCACATGGCTTGTGACATGGAAGTGTTTGATCTTTTGCGAAAAACACAAATTTTAATACTTCAAACTAATTTCTTCATATTGCATTTTTCGATGTCTGCTCTTCAAGGAGTCGTGATTAACAACTACTTTCTACTGGTGGAAAAGACAAAGAAGACGACAGGAAGTGGTAGGAGGACGATGGCGTGGCATGGGGTTTTTGTTATGAATAAGCGAATAAGTTTGATCTTTAATTGTGTGAACAAATAGGTTTGTTCACGCAATTAATTATGTGTGATTTAATTATGTGTGATCTTTAAGTGCATTTCTTAAGAGAAACATCAATTGCGAAATTGTGTTTTTTCGACATTACTGGACCACCGACAAAAGTTTTGTAATCGAAAGGCAGCTGGAAACATCATCTTAGTTTCTAGTTTGGGAATTTCTCTTAAAATGCTTTTCCCATTCCCTTCATTTTTCCTACTTATCAGTCATAGTGTCTTTTCACCTGTCAGCACTTTGATGTCAATCGTCACTCTGGAAGAAGAAGAAAAAAAAAGAAGCAAATGACAGTTCTTAGTATGCACCTTTCTTCTCTCTGTGCTCGTCGTCTTTAACTCCGGGGTTGGGACAGAGGGAAGGAGGTGATGGGTAAACCTCTTCCAGGCAGATCCACCTTAAAAAGAAAACCGCCAGAAGCCCCCCCCGCCCCCCACTGACACGCTGACAGCCTGCTATAAGTGACGTGTGATCTGTACAAATTTCAGGACTAATAAATCTACCTGTCAGAGGAAGGAGACTTGAAAGGGCCGCTGCCCTGCGGCGCGGCTTAAACGCAACTGCTGGTGATGAAATTCTGTAGGTCGGAGAATTACAGCTGTCAGGAAGAGACGCCCACATCGGATCTGATGGCTCGCCTGGCTCCTCTTACAGCCTGCACTCTAGCTCACAGAACTCGTGCGCTTTTTTTTTTTTTTTTCACATTCTTAAACGTGTTAGAGACTAACTTCTCAAAAAGTGGCGTGGGAAATAATATATATATCTCCTACGTACAGCAAGATATTTTCTGAACAGTTGTTTTATTTATTTTTGTTGTTGTTGTTCCTTCTCGCAGCAGAGCCAAACGCTGGAACAAAGCTAAATCATAAAGCACACAGCTGTTTTGCCTTTTCATCACAGAGCAGCTCGATTTTTATTGTCGCTTTGAAGTTCAGCCAGTGAGAGACATATTCACTGCGGGTCCATGACAGCTATAAACATCAGTTCACCCGTTCCATCATCTGAAGAGAGAGGCATAAAACAGCTGAGCGTGTTGCTGTATTTATGGGTAAACGACTGGAAAAGCCATTGCTCTCTCTAATCTGTCATAAAGTAGATTTATGGGTGTGCGCTGTGAGAATCTTGTTCGGTCTGTGTATTGACTCATCTCATGCACACAGGTTCCATAAGGCCAGCCACTGTCCTTACTCGACATCAGCGCTATCAGCTAATGAGAGGAATTGTATTGTGAAAACTAGAGATTTACTGGACATTAGCTGCGTTTTCATTACAAATGTGCACATGTCTTTGTCTAAATTATGCTAATGTCGAAAAAAAAAGAGCCAACTTTGTAATTGCGGTGTTTTAACATGCTTGAATGACTTTTTATGAACTGTGGATGCTGTGAGGCCTCTGCTGGAGCCAGCTGTACATTGTATAAAAATGACTAAAGCAAACCACGATGCTCCTACTGCTTCCTGTTGTCGTTTTTGCAGTTTTCGTCAGTAGTAACATCCGGCTGTCGATCACGTGACTCGTATGATGTGAAATGAAGTGTTTGCATTTCAGTTTTGCAAAATATATCTATTTTGATATGGCCGAAAAACCACCTCATCCTAGCACAAAAACATTTTGTTGAAAAATGTGAGTTTTTACGAAATTGGCATGTTTTGTTGTTGAGCAAATGTATTTCCATACTACTGAGATTGTGGAAATTCACGTAAAATCAACTGATAGCTGTGCTTTTTGACGATGATATGTAATTGTGAGATTATTGTACATTTTCCACAGAAATGTTCAAAAACACAAGGATTAAATGACTCACTCCCACCTGCAGGTGGCAGTACGTCGTTCTTTTACTACACTGCTTCCTCAGCCTTACTTGACATCAAGTTATGGTCCATGATCGATGCGGCGAGTAGAAAAAGTCACATTTACTGACATTTTTTTTTTTTTTTTTTTTTTTTGGAAGAGAGTAAATTACAAATTTGTGAAGGCATTTTGACCACCAGTTATAAGTAACTCTCTGCAGAGCACATTTACGGATAATCAAGAAACTTCCCAACTCAAAAATATGACCTAACAAAAGCTTTACTAAATCTCATGCTATGCCATGCAGGCGCTCCGATGAAGACTGACTTACCTCGACATGGTGAACGCTTGAAGCACCTTAAGCTGATGCCAGTGTGACCAATTTTCTGATTAATTCAGCTAAAAAATGTGGCCAGATTGTGCAAACCACACAGCAGATAAACATTGTCACTGATCATGCTAAGACTTGGCCGTCTGCTGTCCGTTTACCGAGAGTAAACATTTAGATTTTGCATCACATGTGCAACAGCATTGAAGATGAAACGTTCCTCCACTCTTCCATGTCTCATAGATGTTTAGAAATAATCTCGTTATTCCTTCTGCTTAACAACAACAACATTCTCAGCTGTGTGAATGAAAGCGAAATAATAAATATCTGCCAATAAAGTCTTTTATCCCACAGATATGAACATTTTTTGGGGGGTTTTAAAAGCTAAAATCCGCTAAAAACAGGGTTTGACAAGCTGATAGCATTCCAACGCTTTGAGGGTTTCTACAATATAAAAGTTTTTATACAGCAGAAAAAGATGTGTATAACTACTAAAGATAATTTTATAGAGCATAACTTTAAAAATCCAAATTGAATCGTTGAACTGAGTAGGACACATTTTTCCCAGGGTCTGAATCAACGTGTGTCAAAATCTTAAGTCATGCCTCATGAAATCACATGAGCTTTTGTAATAAAGCTGAAAAAAGTAAAAGGATTACTAACGATGACATGGTGCATAATTGAGAAACACTCTGTTCCAATCTATCAACTGTTCAGATATTTCTCTTGATTACTAATAGCTTTGGCCTGAGGCAAGCCCCAGATCAAACCCAACACTTCAAGTCATGCAGATTCATTTTCTGGGGTTGATAAACATTTCCACCAAATTTCACAGCGATCAGTGAGGACACGTTGATGGAAAAGGGAGTATTCACAATGGCCCTAGAGGTAAAGTTGGAAAATAGTTGAATGACTGTTCATCATGGGGCCATGAACAATCGATCGACATCAAATTTCTCTCTGACCAATTGGATAGCAGTGCAGAATTTCAGTCGGTTACAAAAAAAAAAAGCCTAGGAACTTATGATGGCTTCTCGCGAACACGGTAATCACGTCATAATGAGAAATAAAAGATCTCTGCCTCTCCATTACCCCCATTTAACCTTTCTGTCACCTCGCTGCCGCAGCGCTGCCCAACTCTGAGACCTCTGGCCTCCGCTTCAACTCCCGGCACGGCCTGAGGCTGAAGGTTCGCGCCAGGGTCTAGATCAACAAACAAAGTCAAAGGTCGCGCTTTTTCCTCCCCAGTCTTGAGGCTTGTGTGTTTGTGTGAGCAGAGTCTTGTCGCCTCTTGGCGGCCCTGCTCTTGGGTCTCTCAATGTGTACGTATGTGTGAAGATTCCCTATAGTTTAATTTATTTATTATTGTTTAAAAAAAACAAAACAACAACCCACAGCTATCATATGGAATCCAAACATTAAAAGAAAAAAATATTTTTTGTTCAATCTACTGAAAGCCAGGAGAAAGTGACAGGCTAAAATATGGCAGCATCTTCATGAACGAGAACTGCTAATCAAGTTCCACCACCTGTGTACAGGTATCCCTGCCCAGGATGATTGGACCACATTCCAGATTTCTTTTGTGTTTCTAGGTGTTAGCCTGCAAAAACAGAATTTCTGATGTCACCCCACGTGTTTCCTATTAGATTACGCCCCAGGCATTGGGCTGTTCACTCCATAATGTTAATCTCATTGGACTAGAACCAATATGTTGCTCACTTGCTTGTTTGGAGACGTTGTCTGGTTGAAACACGTTTCAGAGGCATTTCCTGTTCAGAGTCGAGCGACATGACCTCTTTGAGTATCTTAATGTGCTTAAATTGATCATTGATTTCTGCTATGCATTAAATAGGCCTCATTTTCAGATCCTGTCTTAAGATGTTTCAAGAAGGTCATTATTCACAGTGAAATGAGTCTTGGGGTAAAAGGCCAAAGAAGTCATTATTCCAGAAAAAAACCAAGATAAAAAGACAGATTAAAGTTTGCATAAACACCCAGGGACAAAAGTGAGATTTCCAGTGGTTTGATGAGGCTGGAATTGAAATGTTTGGCAATAATGGCTGTTGGTAAATATAAGTTTGCCAAATTCGCATCCCAAGTGTGAAGTATGATTGAGGCTGCATCATGTGGTTTAACTAGGATTTTGCTGCACTTCTCAAAATAAACTGCATTGTTAGGCAAGACTTAGATGGAAATCCTTAGACATCAGCCAGGAAGTTAAGGCTAGGGCAGAAGCGGGTCTCCTAAATGGACAATGACCCTCAGTGTATCTTTAATTTTCTTTTTTACAGTGAGCCTGATGGACAAAAAGTGACCATCACAAAACCCATGATCCTAGAAAATAGAAAAATAAAATTATCCTTTATTCCCCCTCAAGGGGGAATTTTTTGCACAACAGCAAAGTGACAGACAATGACAGAAAATAGATTCACATAAAGATATGAAAACAGAATAAAGAATACTATACTGTACAGTCAGGGAAAAATTTCAACATAATTACCATGTAGTTATAAAAATACTCCAGTTAAAAGGAATGTGGAACTGAGTCGGTGAAATAAAAAAATAAAAAGTCAGGCTATTTACATCGAGTGATAATAAAGACTCCCGGGCCCATCGGAAATTTGTTAGAAAAGCTGAAAATGTGCGCTCAAGCTAGCCTGGTCAAAACCACACTGTGCTTTGTACAGAGGATTTAGACCCTCGACTATTGAGAAACAGCTGCTGGCTGGAGGCGAGGACTCTGTTGAAAATTTAAGAGATTGTGTCTGATTTTACCCAGTCGTTAACGCCTGCATTAGTTTGACTGTGAAAGAAGCTGTGCTATGAAGCTTACTGGAAATTGCTTGCGACGTGAACAACTATCCCCCCTGCAAAGAGACAAGTGCCGAGTCAAACAACATCTTTGTCAGTAGTTAACGTCTTATGCATTCCTCTTGCTTTGACTTTTAATTGCTCAATATATGGCCAACACGGACTTGAGAGCTTTGTTAGCTTCCTCAGCTGCCATTGCCAAGCTACAACCATACCAAGACTACGATCCTATAACTGCACCGAAAATGTACGTCATGATTCACAACTTCTCCTTCTGTTTGATGATTAGCCCAGTTGAAATTTAACCTGAGAAATCGAGCTCAATCCCAGACTGTCGCTAGCTTGTCAGGCTAGCTCAGACAAGCCGGCCTTCAAAACTGAGTCAGATCAGTTCTGTCAGGAGGAATGGGCCAAAGTTACAGCAAACAAAACGTTTTTTATGCTAATTTTATCTGCATTTTGTTTCCAACACTCAAACTTATACCAACAAGTTGGGTTCTTTAGTCATATATTTAAGGAGAGTTATTTTTTCCGTCTTCTTCCACAAATAAAACTTTTAATGGTTCAGAGAAAAGAAATCTCAACCTGGAAATACTTACGTGATAAACACGTTGCAGATGGAGTCTATGATTGAGGCAGTGCAGTTTTCATGCTCTTCGCCAGCCCCCCCTGAACCCTCACGCTGTAATCTGATTGTAAAAGTGTGGAAGAAAAAACTTTGAAGGCATAAACAGCGAGTTAATCTCTATCTCTGAACTCACCGGCTCGCCCGTCAATTGATGTGAAGGGCTGCCAAAAAAACAACATGGGTATAATTTAGCATGACAGCCTTCTGGTGGCAGCTGGGGTGAAGAGTTCATGGAGAGAAACAGACGCTATATGCATGTGTGTGTGCGTGTGCATGCGTGTGCGTGTGTGTGCATGCATGTGCATGTGTGTGTGGAATAGACAAAGACTGCACACACACACAGCAACAGTCTGATTTACTGTATATGGGGCACATGTTATGTATGGCGGTAAAAGTCTGTGACTATACCAAAGGAAACATATCGGAGTTTGACAATTTTGCAAAAACAGAAGTTTGGTTGTTCAGCCTTGGGCATAGAAAGGTCAAGTGTATCTATTTAAAGACTTCAAAAACCAAGAGTTTCTATTCAACAAGACTTCTTTTATTTCTGTCCTTACCCGTTACATTGGACTAACTGTCTCTTACTCCATGCCCTGGCTCTACGAGAATGTCTTTTGACAAGGGTGGACTAAAGCGGAGGATGACCCAAGGCTGGGCCAGAACAGACAAGCCCCGGTGCCCAGGGGCCCCTAGAGGGTCTGGATCCATGACAGCCAATAGGGAATGAAAAGAAGAAGAAAAAAAAAAAACCAGCAAAACGAAGTGGCAAAGAGTACAAGTGTGATAATGGATTCCCACATTAGGTCCATCAAGGTCTGATGAGAAATGAAATATGGCAGCTGTTTGGCCGTGGAGGCAGAAAATCTGCTTTGAAACAGGGCAATCAGCTCTCTGCTGACTCTGTTTGGTGGCAGCCGCTAGGGGCTTCCTTTGCAACCCCCCTCCCAGCCCCATCCCGGGGTCAAGGAGAGGAGTGGAAACACATGGTTTCAATGCTATCTCTGATGCTTCGGGTCTAGAGCTTGTCCACAAGTTTGCGACTGTGTCTTTAATTATTTATGGTTAGAGCGGGGGAAGAAGATTAGAAAAAGTTTCCATGTGTTTGAGATGGGAATAACTAAAGTCGTCTGCATCACCATATTGTCCCTTCACGCAGCTTCCTTTCATATATGAGCAGAATTCCTGTGGAGTTCATGGATTTCTGTGGGACTGAGAACCATAAATTACTGGGGAACAACCTGAAGACAAAAGCGGCTACAGAAACTTTACACGGTGCTTCAGGTCAGCAGGGAGCCGCTTCATGAAAAGGTCATAGCTAAGTCTTCAGATTAGGAGAAACTAATGTTTGACCTGCACAAAATTATCTGACGGAACATTTCAAGTCAAAATCACCTGATTTTGGGGGTTTTACTCAAAGCAGTATACAGAAAGTAAAAAGTTGTCCAGTAAAAAAGTTTCGGTAACACTTTATTTGAAGGGGGGTGAATAAGACTGTCATGACACTGTCTTAAACATGACACAACACCTGTCATGAACATCAATAAGCCTTCATGAATATTTATGACTGTTGTCATAAAGTGTCATCCGGTAAATTATGACACTTTTAATACAAAGTTGACATTATTCAAAATGTCTTTATGACAACTTGACATTAACCAAGAAATCATTACTGTTTAAACTTTACCTTTAATAACATAAAGTTACCTAATTTTTAAAGTGCAATCAGTAATTATTTTATAACAAATTTATATCAATAATGATTTCTTGGTTAATGTCAAGTTGTCATAACAAAGACATTTTGAATAATGTCAACTTTGTATTAAAAGTGTCATAATTTACCGAATGACGCTTTATGACAACAGTCATAAATATTCATGAAGGCTTATTCATGTTCATGACAGGTGTTATGACATGTTTATGACAGTGTCATGACAGTCTTATTCAACCCCCTTCAAATAAAGTGTTACCAAAGTTTCTTATTTTTTGGTGCATAAAACTCAGCCAGGTTTAAGTCCAGAATGTGGAGCCATTGGCGTCTTAACCTCTTCGTAAATCATTGACTCATATTTGTATTTGTTTTTTATTTGTATTCTAATTTAAATATTACATACAGATCTATTTGTGTCTTTAATAAAGGTGATGGATGAACAAATAGCTTTCAGTTGTTTTTACAAATAAAAAAAACGAAAAGTTAAAATTTCCAGTTAGAGCCGCAAATCTTTCAGGGTGTTTGTTCTAGATTTTGAGTGCTGAAAACAGAATATGTTTCCAATTTCCAATTAGATTTTGACTCATTGTAATGTTGAATAGTGAACTAAAGTCGTCTGCACCACCAAACAGTTGATCTTCCCATTGACTCTGACCAGCTTCTACGTCTCTGCTCAGGAAACGCTCCAACACAGCATGATGCTTACACTACCGGTTATGTGTTTTAATGTGCACTGCTAGCTTTGTACAACACATAACTATTTGCATGTTGGCCCAAAAGTTCAACTTTGGTCTCATCTGACCAATGGAAGTGGGTCTCTTTTGGCAAAGTCTGGCCTGTCAGTGTAGGTTGGGCGGCCATGTTGATACTATTGTGCTATTCTCTTTATGTAGGGGTATCAGCGTAAAAGAGGCTGAATATAAATGTTTGCCACACTTTTTGGTGTCATTTCCCCCCCAAATCACAAGTATTCATTACTTTGTTGTTTTTTCCCCAATAAAACAAAATTAAGTTTTGGGTTCTAAAGTGAAAATGTCTGAAAAAGTCGAGGATAAATGACATTTTTCTCCAAGGCATTTTCAAAGAATCCTCATTCTGTGTCAGGATGGACATGGTCAACAATTACATTTTCACATCTGCCTCTCCTGTTGTAAGATAACACCTGCCGACTGGCTGTGAGGTCTCTCGGGTTTCATCCCACCGTTGACCATCTGAAAGAGGTGTGATAATCTGTCTTAATCACTCCTTTGTCAAAAGGATTCTGCGCACCGGTGAGTGATTTACGAAAGACCCACAGCTTTTGCAAACTGTAATTTATTGCGATCTGCCCTGAAACCCATAAGCTGATTAAGGTGAAGCAGAAAACAGCAACTCTTCTGTTCAGCACAGACCAATGCTTCGCTCGATTTTCCATGCCAGGAAAGAGTAAGAAGGACAACAAAATTCTGGACATTCAAAACTTTTCTGACCCTTTCAGAATTTGCAGGACATGATGCTTTCATAAAACCATCTTATCGTTTCTTATCAGAGTTTAACTTCTCGTTGAAATAAAGTAAAAGTAGATGTTCTCAAACTGTGCTGAATAAAAACAATTTCAGTGAGGAAGGTGCGTCCTCAGCCTGGTCTCTAACAAATGTAGCAGCAGTCTGTTTGTGGTCGTTGAGGGGAGTTGGTCCAACTGAGACCTGACCCAACCACAACCTACGATTTGCATGTAGAAGCTAAGTGGCTCGTCTAACTTGGCAGGATTTGCATGTGGAGAGTCTGGACGCACGAGTTACTTGATATTTCTCTCAACGCAAAAAATGCTAATGGAGAAGGGAGGCAATTCATCTGCCTAATGGTCTCTCAGGACAGAAAAAACAAACTACTGGCTGTTCTTGTGGTGTTAGATTTCATCTTCCACCCAAGATCCAATGAGAAACAACGTGTGCAGTGACTCATAAAAGTCCAGCCAGAACCTTTGTTTTGTGTTTCTGGTACACCTATAAAGCCGACACACAAGCAACATCCGCAAACAGCAAGAACTTCAACAAAAAAAGCAAAACATGGTGGAGGCACCATCATGTTCAGGGGTTATTTATTCTCAGATTAAACTGGAGCCACTTAAGTACTTCCAACTCAGGGAACTACATCCTCAAAGAATTATATTAATGACATCAAAGCACGCTCAAATAGAGTATTAGTTGAAGTGAGCACACAATTCAAACATCCAGCGGAAAACCACACCGATGACACCCCAGTCAGATAAGAACTAGCTACAATTTTCAGATGTTCACAAAAATTGGACAATATTGTTACCTGGTCCAATAATAACACGTTCGGCATTTAAATGGTGAAGTTGATGTAAACAAGAAAGCATAGGTCTATCCTGTCTTGTATTCATAGTATCAACATTTTAGATTGGTGGTTTAGGTGTAACACGTGGCCGTATTTTATTGACCCACCGTAGAGCCTTTAGTCAGACATCATCAACCTCCTTTAAGCAATGCGGCCCGAGTATTGTTGCTGAACATGAGGCGGTGGTGAACCATCAGAGCACCGGTCTGATGGTAACGTCTAATAAGATAACGCACCGTGCCAAACGGCTCGCATCATCTCAAACTGGTTTCTTGAGCATGAAATGAGTTCATTGCAAGCCAATGGCCTCCACAGTCACCAGCTCTCAATTCATCAGGGGAGCCTGCTGATGATGGGAGATTCACATTATGGATGTTCAGCCTTCAAATGTGCAGCAGCTGCACATGCTATCATGGCAGTACTGATGAGTTTTGCGGGGATGTTTCTGACACCTGGGGGAATCCGTCCAATTAAAAATGAAAGCGGTTCTTGAAGGCAGCGGTACGTCCAACCCAATACACCCAATGGGAACTAATAAAGTCGCTGATGACTACTTGTTTTTCAGGGGTTACCTTTGCCTGTAGCCAGGCCATAGCCCTGAGGAGCGCCCAAGGCCTTGCATTCAGCCATTTTCTTTGAAGTAGGAGAATACTTTAAAAAGGAATATCTCAATGCCCTTTTCTGGTTAGTATTTTCAAGTTGCTTCACGATTTAGAGCAGAGGAGATTCTGATTCCCCTAAACCTTTGCGAGGCGTTTTCTCCAAGTGTTCATAGCTACATGTCAGACTCATCTGTAATGAATGCCTTTCTCGGGCCCATCCTCCTTGACATTTTCTCCTCCCATCAGTATTTGCAGCCCTTCCCGAGTTGAGAGACGGGCCACGGCCTCTAAATAGCTCCTTTTTTCCCTCCGGCAATGTTCATGTGAGGACTCAGTTTAGGGTGTGACAATGAGGATCATCTGGCTCAAATCAGCCAAACAATCACCGTTCAGTGCCCTCTGACAGACGGCTAGATAAGCCGGCCTAGACACGCCGTGGTGAGACGCTGACGGCATCGTTCACCTCGCCTTCTGTCTCCGAGTTGCACGGCATTACTTTCCAGCTCACATGAACAACGCTGGGAATTAATTACACTACAGGAACCTCCAATAGCAAAATACAATGACATGTAGCTACTGACATAGAGGGGTTTCTCTTTCTTGCGCTCAGCGTGTACTTCAAAGGTCACCGATCAAAACTCCAAGACGGGGATTTAAGAGTGACAAGGAGGATAAAATAGATCTGAAGAGCGTTGATGACAGAGGTTTACCATGAAAGAGGCTTTCAAGACACAAAAGGCCTCTCCGCTCCTGTTCTTCTGCTTCCTGTCCCTCCTCGTCATTCTCAAAGATTAGCCGAGCACCCATATTGCTTGTGTCGTGCTTAAAGCTTTGAGCAATGAACTCAGACTGGTGTTCTGGCAGATTTCTTGTACAGCACTGCACGCCTGTCTCTCTTTGTTTCGGCTCCTTGGCCCGATTTTCAGGAAACATCTGCCACTGACTTCATGTGCGGAGGCCAGCACCGGGACGAGGAACCCCCCTGAGCAACTTAATACGGAGAGATGTGGAGAAGTGATAAAAGGAGAGGGGAAATAAGTAAGATGTCATCTTTAATGTCAAACAGCGAAGACGTGAGATTTCATTATTTTCACCACCGCATCTTGTCTGGCTCCTGAGTGCTGCTGTAAGATTAGCCGTGTTGCTCCGAGCGACACCCTGTCAGGTACAGTTTATAGACTCTGGATCCGGTAGCGTCTTGTCAGAAAACCGTGAGCCACAGGGAGAAAAAGGAAGAAAAAAAAGCAAAAGAGGTGAAGAAACTGAGACGGAAAGAAGAGAGGCGATTGATGGTGACAGTCTGGAGCTGATGTTGTTTGAAGTGACTGGCTGTCAGAGTTGAAATAATTCTTCTTCGAATTATGTTTTCTTCAGAATAGGTGGGTTTGACATTTTTCTTTGCATCACCACAATACTTGAAATTGACAGAGTTACTCAAAATCCAAAACAAGTTTAGATTGAATGTGAGAGGAGTTTTATACTGAATGTCCAAAAAAATAGGGCCACCGGAAAGTATTCACACCTCTCCACTTTTGCTGACGTTTACTACATTACAAATTTATTCTAAAAACAGTTTAAGTTTTCTTGTTCTCAAAGATCAATAACAAGAGCCTGACAAATTTGATTACGCTCAAACGGGTAATCCATGTCCATGTTCATAGTTTAAGTGCGAGTTACACGTATCTGCACGATGTAGATTCTCCGTTCAACTTGTTGAATATTAATTAAACCAAATGAAAATGAAATGCAATTAAATTGAATTATTTCCATTTTAAAAAATGATGGGTAAACATAGATTATGATGGATTTTTCAAAATGACGGACAGAGAAAAGGTTTAGCAGATCTTCTGGGTGGTACTCTCATCCACTGGAGACACGAAGCTGAAAAATTTCTGCATCTGACTTCATCTTGTTTTTCTGACAGCCATGTGTAACTTCAACGTCTGACAAAAATTATGCTAATTTTTGTGAGAGTTTAAAATTTTGCTCAATATTCACATCAGAATTGAACAGAAATGTGGCTACATGCTCAAGTCTATACAAGCTTGACACACTGTCATCAATTTTATCTTCCTGTTCTTTTCAGATATAACATGAAGAAATAAATATGATCTCAGTGGACAATCAGTGGATGAAGCGAATTGGTGCAACGTTTGGCTCCACAAAACAGCACGACATAAAACAATCTGTTGTGAAATCATTGACTGTCATCTGCGCTAAAAAAGCACAAAAAACAAGTTTCATTTTATATAGCTTGCTAAACTCAGGTACATCTGATTTGCTGCTGTTTCTGATATATTTTCATTTTTGAAAACCTTGTTACTCATTTTATTTTACATTTAACCACCAATAACATCACAAATCCTCACATCTGAAAATCCAAGCTGACCCTGAGTGAGGGTGACGCTCCTTTAGTTTCCAAACCATGAGTGTCTGTCATCTTTATGAGGCTGGAAACTTTTCCAAACACCACATTTTGTTTGCCTTGTAACCAAGAAGTGAAATGCTGCCTGAAGCAACAAGTATGTACTCCATGAAAACAAATTTAAAAAAGAAATAATAAAAAAAAAACACTCTGACACTTCATCTGGCATTTTATTAAAGAAGCTGCAACAGTGTGACAGAAATTTTAATCCACCATCACTTAGCATAACTTGGCTCCTGTAATGCTAATGCTAGATACCAATTCTTTCAAAACAGCCTCGTCTAACAAAGCAAAATAAACTTTAGAAACACAAACTGTGCTGTGATACATTCTGTATTGTCATTTGTAAGGATCTGTCAAAAAGAAACATAGATGAGGCAGGACGTCTGGCTTTGTACTTACTGCATGTTTTTGCAGCTGCAATCGCAGCATAGATAAAAATATTAGTTTTTTATTTATTTTTATTTAGGTTGTTTTGAGGTGGTGGGTTTTTTTGCATCTTTTTTATTGTAAAAATTGTTTTTCTTCTGCTTCCTCTGGTGTACCACTGTGCTTAGATGTCACACCGGTGTCTTCAGCATATAAGGGGAAGATTGTAAGGTAAAACATTTCTTCTTTTTTTTTCTACGCTACATTCAAAAGTTCAAAAAAGAGATTGATGGACAAAAAAAACAAACACCGCTAAAGTCAACAGAAGAGTTTGGCCAGCAACAATCATGCCAATTCTCTGAAAATATTTTTAAAAGGAACACGCTATAACTTCCAAGTGACCATCAAGTTCTTTGCTCAATGGGGTATTTTTAATGTTTATCTGTTCAGATAAAACAAAAGCCATTCATTCGGATAAACAACCTCGTCACTTTTTCTACAGATTCAGTTAAATTTGGGGCTTAAGTGAAACATTATGTTTGATGAAACTAAACACCCTCCAAAATAAAATCCCACCGCCTCATCTGTGGAAACGCCTCGGTTTGTCCGACTCTTGCCTGATCTTGGTGAGCGATGCTTGATGTCGCTGCTGAAGCTTTTAGATTCTGAATTTTACCAAAGAATTGTCCTGACATCTGCCAGCGGACTGAATCTTTGGAGGAAACCGTGCATCCCGTCCGAGGAGCATAAAGTTAATGTTTTGGAACGGCCACAGAGACGTTCCAAACTAAAACCAGTAGAAATGTTATCCAGGGGCCAAAAATTAGAAGTCTATGCGAGGAAAACAGAGAACGCTCAATTCAAGCTGACGTGTAAGATGTGTCAGCGAATCTTTAGCTGCAGATATCGCTTCACAATGGACTCAAAGCCCTGGAGGAAGTTATTTACACACCTTTAAGACCTATATATACTGTACATGTGGTATCGAGTAACTCAATCCATCACCTAAATGACTGTAGACAAAGGGGCGACATCCAAAAGTTTGCAGCCGATTACTTTTTTTATGTGAGATTTCAACAGAAACTGCCAGAGAGGGCATTTCATTTGTTTATAAAGAGGCATCTGATGCCCAGAGAGAGAATAGCACTGCAGAAGAAACATAACGGCTATTGTCTGCTTGGATTAGTCGTTTTATTTGATTATTACTGGAAAATCACTTCAGTATGATGAAAATCAGAATTGGTCACAGTGGAACAAGCTGACCTTATCTGACCAAACTTCTTTCTTTTTTTTTCCCGTAATGGAGTTCATTAGGTCGTCAAAGTTCACTCTGAATTTGTCCTTCTAAGATCAAACTGTTGTTTTAATCAAAAGTTTTTTCAACATGATCTCATTACTTAAAAAAAAAAAAAAAGCATCTCTGGATGTGTGCAAAAACGACTCTCAACCTTTTTGCAATTTATAGACAAACTAAAGGCTAATAAGCAGACAATAGCTTGTTAGTCTAAATGGGTAGCTCGCCTCCAGTTGGCTGCTTTACAGCTGAATGCTAACAGGTGTATCTAAACTTCTGTGAAAGTTCATATATAATCTTTTTATTTTTTTATTTTTTTGCATTTTTCTTTTAAGTCACTCCAGTTGTTCGTTATGAACCTCAGTGAAACTGCCCAAAGTTTGATTCCTGACCTCTGGGCCTTTGTATGTCTCGCTTTGCTAATTTCCTGTTTGGTTACATTATGCAGAGGCTCCTTATACTGTAAAAAAAATATTAGAAAGGGAAAAAAGTGGGAAAGAAAAGAAACATTAGCTCAAGGCAGCTGAAAACACAGGTGAAAGTTGATGAATAGTGTCTATGTATCATTTTACTCTGGCATCGGTACGTAAAATGATGTAATCATGTTTATATTGAAAGTGTGAACCACATCCTTCTCTGGTGTCGCCAATAAGTGGCCACACATGCAGTCTACATATTCCAGGGAAAATATCTTTTTTTTTAATCAAGAAAATCTGTTTTTCATCTTCTGCTTGAAGACAGGCCTGATAAACTACCACAACACAAGGTCATGACCCATAAGTGGAAGTACTTCCTGTTTTTAGTGGAACAAACTTGTTTCAGAGAAGTACATTTTCATAAGAAACAATTTATGTTGAGGTTTATTTATGTTTAAAACTAATTTTTCATGTTTTCTAGCTCTTAATATGATAATATAGGCCTTCAAAGGGGCAGTGTTATGTATTTTTCAGGCACATAGTGTCATTTCATAGCACAATCAAGTGACTGTTACCATCAGATGTTATATATAAAACATGACTTAAGAAGAATTTTGACTTTGTAATTTAACGCCTTGAAATTGGGTTTCTGTCTCTTTAAGAAACTCCTGCACTTTCTGAAGCTCCGCCTTCAGGAAGTCATCAAAATATGGCTCCTCTATTAACCCTTTATCACGTTTTTTACCAGCGCTGCACACATATGATGAGCTCATCAGATTCGCAGTTCCTCCAGTTGTTTGCTAATTGCTGCTGGCTAGTCTGAAGGAGCTTAGTGGGGAAGTGACAGGGGAGGGGCCTCGTCCTTATAGGCGGAGTCAGGTACCGTTGGGACCTGTTGGGGGACCAACAGTTGGGACCTGTTGGGAGTCCATTGGGACTCCCAACAAGTCCCCCAATGGGACCTGACTCCGCTATGGGAGATTAAAAGATTTCTCAAACATGCCTGAAAGAATCAAAGCAACGCTCCAGAGATTTTTTTTGATGAGGGAACAACATAAAATGACCAAAAGCTAAAAAAAATGTTGACTTTAACCCTTGTGCGTGTGAGGACTGAGGCAAATGATACAAGTTTTACGGGTGTAAAACACAAGGGTTAATTAAAACTTTAATGCAAGTGACTAGTGGCGCTCCAGTAGCTCCATACAACCGTTCTTGATTTCCATAACAGGAAATAATTCTAAAAAGTCGAATTTTTCTCCTTGCAACTGAAGAAAACGTGTAGATCTCTTTTCAGCCAGCTGACCATCAGTGCACAACAACAGCCTGCCCCCAATAGGATAGTTCCAGCACTTGCTCCGGTGCCTCATCATTATTTAAGCCAAAGCAACAGCATCACAGAGCACTTTAGCGGTTTCAAAGCTGGAGCTCTCTGAAACCATTTGGACGCCTCTGTGCCGGTCCATGCCTACATCCTGCAGAGGTGCATCGTGTTCCCTGTAATTCTGGTTAAGTTATCAATCACGTGTTTTACACTCTCTTGTCTCCTCCTCCTCGTTTTTACTGCCTGCACACAAACATGTCTACCTTTCCGCTTGAGGCCTGCACATAATCACCACAGAGCTGAACGTTTTTCAGCCGGCGACGGTGTTGCTGACGTGAAGGCCGTGGGCCATTTTTCTCCTCATTCATGTGCCAAACACAGCAACTAATCCCTTTTCTTTACCCTTCACTCTTTTTTTATTGTTATTTAAGGATTGAATGATTTGACTTCTAAAACAAAAAGAAAAAACAGCTTTTTATGGAGCTGTTAAATTACTTTTTTATTATCATTATTATTATTTTGGTTTCTCGTTCTCACTTGTTGATTTTTGAAGAACACGGGGTTTCACCATTAACGCCATGTCTTATAAAAGTTAAAGCCGCGTGGCGAGCATGAAGGAAAATCCCCTGGACATCAACTCCTTTCTGTTACCCATCCTCTTTTCTCCTCCTTTGGGTCGTATTATATGATATTAATTCCCCTTAGTTACATGTGTTCACAGTTCATATGCCTTATGAATCTTTGGAGGAGCGGTCACAAGAGCCTTGAACGCATTAAAATGCCTCTTGTTTGACCAAACGGAAAGAGAGCCGAGTCAAACGATACTTCACTCTTCCTGTCAGCGAGTTCACAGGAGTCGACGCATTTGGGGGAGCAGATGTCACTATTGGATTTGAGTCGCGTGAAAGAACGTCACCCAAATCTAATTAAGTTAAGGCGAGTGTCAAACCTTCACTTTCAATTTCTCACCACGGACTTTCTTTACGACAGCATAGTGGGGCCATAGTAGATGGAAAAAAAGAGTTAATGTTTTACCAAAAATCTCAGAAATTGTAAATTTTTTAGATTAATTTCAGAAATTTTTGAGAAAAAAAGTCTAACTCCAAAAGCTGAAAATTTGCAAGAGAAAACTCAGAAATTTTGAAATTAATTTAAGAAATTTCTACATTTTTTCTAGAAAACTTCTGAGCTTCAAAAGTTTGACTTTTTGAGAGAAATCTCAGAAATTTTTGGATTAATCTCAGAGATTTACTACACAACTTTTTTGTGTTGCAAAAATGTTCAAACTTTTTAACTTTTCATAATGATATATTTTCTAGTTTTTTTTTCTAGAAAATTTAATTTCCAAAGTTTGGAGTTCTTGCAAATTTTGTAATTCTTTTTTAACTCGAAAATGTCTGTTTTGTCTTGAAAATTTCTGAAATTCATCTCCAAATTTCATAGTTTTTTGCAGGCTTTTTCTGAGATCTACTCCTGTTTTTATTTACCATGGTGCTAACAAGCCGCCATGGTTCTTTTTATTGCAATAGAACCATGATCAACACTGAACGTGCTCTCTGATGGCGCGGCTGTGGATCATATGGTTAAAATCGGTGTGTGTGGACAGAAAGGGTCTGTCTGTAAAATAAAATGTGTGCGCGTCAGCTCTTGTGACCTCTTAATATCACGTCACATGTCTGATCTTATTCCTGTCTGCCATCTGAACTCCTGTCATGTGCTCCCTTTGCCAATCTGTCACACTTAATTCGAGCGTAAAGAAAAATTGAAGAGAACCCTCGGTGATCCCAGAATGGTTTGGGTTGGAAAAGAGGAGAAGAAAAAAGAGAAACAAAGGAGGTGGGGGGAGGGAAAAAAAAGGAAACAGTAGGAGAAAATCAGAGCGGCGTAGCGTTTCAGGGGGCATGAATGGCATCAGTGGTTCGCTTATGGGGATAAACGAGGTGAGAACAATGTGCGGGTTGTTCTTTAATCTGGAGTAAATCGTCTGTCAGGTGTTGAGCGGCGCTCTGATCACAGCAACGTGTTGAGGTTTTGTTGAGCACTGCTCTGTCCTCATGAGTTAGCCTGAACTCTTCCTCCCTCTCATCCTCCTCCTCCTCCTCATGATGGTTTTAGTTGACAAATTGTTGGCATAAACATGTAGGGAATTATAGAGATCTGTACCAACTGTTTAAAAATCAAGACAACGATCAAGCTCCTTCAGACTAGCCAGCAGCAATTATCAAACACCTGATGAACTCATCATACATGCTGCTTCTCAGTGCGACGCTGGTTAAAAACACGGTTTTTAGACATCAAGTTCTGATCAAACACTGTTTTTAACCTCCTACAGGAAGTCGTCACAAAATGACTTCCTTGAAGGCGGAGTTTCAGAAAGAGCAGGAGCTTCTTAAAGAGACAGAGTCCCAATTTCAAGGCGATAAATTACAAAGTCAAATTTGATATACACACCATTTTTACAAATGAAGCTAATATTGTAACTTGATTGTGCTAAAAAATGCCCCTATGTGGGTGGAAACCACAAACACATAATACTTTTACACCAACTTTTGTCTGAGTGCTGTGCTTTTGGCTCTTTCTGTATTTTCTTCCTGTTTGCTTGGACTTGTAGTTGTTCCATGCGTCTGTGTTGGCATTAATCTAATCACCTCAGTTGCTGAGCATCGCTCCCCACTCGGCTGTCGTTCTTTCTGCTGATTGTTCTCACCTGGTGTCCGTGTTACCAATCACACCTGCACAGCATTTAAGCTCTCAGCCGGCTGGTTGATAGTTTTTCTGTTCTCCTCTCCTGAGTTGGTCTCATGGTTTTCCTTTAAGTTCCTGTGTCTTTTTTTTACCTGCATTATTAATTCCATCCCTCTGCGCTCCATTAGACAGCCTCTTCTGTTCTGTTGCCATTTGGGTCAGCTTCCTTAATAATTTGATGTGATGGCCCCAAATAGCGTCTACTGGTTTCTGTTTGCACCCTGGTTGCATCATGAAAGCTGTTTTGTTTTTTTTTGGTTTTTTTTGCATTTCTTAAAATTGTATTCAAAATCTTTATTTGCATTTTACTCTCTGTTTGCAAAACAATTTTACCTTGGAGATAATGAAGTTTATGTTGATATTTGAGGGAAGGTGTATGGGGAAAAAAAACGTTCACACCTATAAACTAATACTGTGTCAAGGCCAATTAAAAAAAGAATTAAAAACAAAAATATGAGCTTAAAAAAACAAAACTCAAGGGTTAGTATGACAAATGAGACTCACTGCGTTGTATATTCTGAGTCCAGAAGCAGCAATGACCTCACAAGCTGATTGATTTTAGACAGCTTTTCTAAATTCGTTTGCGTTCAGCTGAATTGTGCAGGATAAATGTCACATTGCATATGGAAAAAGTTTAAATGATCTACGACGGTCTCATTTTTTATTTTCCATCTTCCTTACAAACCTGTTCCTCACAGAGGTTTTGAGAGCCACTGTAGCTGCTCCATGTAAAGCTCCAGCTCATTCTGCCTTCAGTATTTATAAGTTGTCTTGACAAAATGTGGATTTCATTGCTTTTGTGTTTTTAAGTGCAATAACACTCAGCAGCTCCGGCGAAGATAAACATCCAGATGACGCTCCTTCAACACATAGAAGCAACAAACCTGACACAGAAACCTGTCGCTGGTTTGAATTTGCTGCAACAAAAATTTATTAGAGGGGCAAAAGTTGAGCGTGTTCGGATTTGAGTCAGACTTTACTTTTGGTAATGAAAACCAGGAGCTTCCACCGTGCTCATCTGTCAGATGAAACAGCTATTCTAGGAGCAACCGAGCGGCGCTGTGCTTGTCTCTGGGTGAAAAGTTCACTTCCTAAGTGTCATAAATCCACGTGGGAAAGCAGCGCGGTCTGTGTTTCCAAAAGAACATGCGCATGCAGGTTTTTAACTGCAGCTACAGAGACGAGATAGTTTTATTTATTTATTTTTTTATTCGAATCTCAAATTATTAAAATGTCGGCACAGATGAGATTTTTTTTTTTTTTGAAGTGAAGAAGAGACCGATGGACTGTATGTATTTAATGTGAAATATGGATTTGTGGAAAATAATCTGGAGATGGAAAGAGTTTTTCTTTAAATTCATTATGTAACTTTCACGAAAAATGTTTCTCCTTATCCGTTCGAACTGTCACTCATCATGATTCGTAAATCCGATTAGACGGATAATCTTTGAAATAGCTAAGGATAGAAACAAACTAAGTTGGTGTTTAACAACTCTGTATGTTTACATGGCAAACCTTTTTTGTTTTATGCTTTACTCTGGTGCCAAAATGTGAAATGGTAACGATGGCACACTCACCGGCTGGACCGGTCATGTCAGCAGTATCTTTTGATAACTCTATTTACACAGGAAGTTTTTTTTAAATCCTCCAGGTTTAGGATGAAGTTGGTGTTTCAGTTTGAAGTAAAGATGACATTTCAGAGCACAGATGTGCCACCTGCGTGTAACTGCGCTGATATAAAAAAAAAAAAAAAAAAAAGTGCTAGTCGAGTGCAAATCATCTGGGATGTGTGATGGATAGGAGTGGAAGGGGGCGGGGCTTCACGCAGCGCTAAACAGAGGAGCTACAAACTTTTCTATTTAGACTACAATAAGCAGATTGGCACAACTTTATATTGTCCATTTTCATTTGGTTTTCTCTGTGCTGGATGTATTGCTGGTTTATTAAACGCGCCACAGAACCCCAAACCCAACCATCAGGCAAATGATTCCTGATCCAGCCTGAATTTCATGTCGGACTCGGGCCATAAATCTAAGTGAGGAAGTGTTGGTAGTTTGCTCCTTCTAGGCAACAGCAGATGCTAGAGGCAGGCTAACAACTTCAATTAAACTTATTCTGATTGTTGAGAGGCTTTAGATCCACAGAATAGATTCAAAATTCACATTGAAGCACATAAAAAAGTACCTGAAGGGGGGGAAAAAAATCACTGAAATAGTGCAGGTGTGCCCTGAAATAAACGTGCCTGTAGGGGCCCCATGCGTGTTCATTCAACTCTGCTCCTCTTGTTTGTGTGTGTGTGTGGGTGTCGATACATCGCCCTCCTGTCGCTAACAAACACTTCACAGAGCTCCATCAAAGAGAGAAGCAGAAGAACAGAAAAGCAGAGAGGGGAAGGCATCAAAGGCCTCTTCTCCCCACTGTTTCCACATGGCACACCGTCCCAGTGGTAACAGCTGACAGGCTCCTCTATAAACAGCCCACTCAGATCCTGCCAGCAGGATGCAGCCATTCAAAAGCAGTTTGCTGCCTGGGCTTTGTTTATCGATGTGCTGCCTGGACAGCAGGCTGGACAGCGCGAGGGAAGAGACGGACCGACTCAAAAGAACGAAGGGGACAACGGTAAAGAGTACAAAGCTTTGGAGGAAGAAGGCCCGGTTCAGAAGAAGGCCGATGACCTATGGAGTTCGCACCTATAATCTATACGCAAATTCAACTCTTGTTTAGATGGCTTTAAGAAAACGCTTTCCTAAGTTGAGATTTACAAAAACCCTAAAGACCTGTTTTTCTCACCCAACAAATTGAGATTTTGTGTAGCAACTTACAATAGAAAGCAAAACAACTATACAGTAGTTAACATGCATGAATACATTAGACCTCTAAAATAATGTCTAATTGTCTATTTCAATAGTTGAAACACCAAACATACCATAATATGCACTGATAAGCACAGTGAAAACTGACTTGATACCAGCGCAGAAGCTAACATCTTCAGTCTAACTTATTACTGCTCTTCAGGGGAACAGCCAATCAGAGCCAATGAAAATAAATGAAGCTCCTTGATTGGCCGCTTTGCAAATGCTAGCCAATGGTGTCAAGTAGCTTTGCGCTTCCGTAGTTCAGCTTGTCTAGCTATATTTTCATTGAAATAATTTAGTTGTGCTACAAAAGCATTCTGGAATAGGTGGATTTTTTGCGAAAAAGTTAAATTTACATGAGAAACATCTGCAAAAACTGAACTGTACGTTGGCAGTTTTTGCCTTTTTCAATGATTTTTTTTTCCCATAATGTGTTCTTCAATGACATGGTTCTTAGTTGTTTTTTAAAGTTATTTCCAACAAGGATGTTTGAAAATCATGGCTTTCACGTTTTCTTGTGGTTGCTCTTCACACACATTTTTTACTCATAGTTGCGTCTTACATTGTAAATTTACTGTATTTTTTTAAACTATTAGGACACACCAGTAAATATATTTCTTACTTCAGCATCTCTGGGGCGATCAGACATGTCTTCATAACATTTTACCAAACATTTTTAATTACCTTTCTTAAGTTAGTGTTAACTTACTCAATTTGTTTGGAAAAACTCAAAGCACATGACTGTAAGTGACTGACTGTCTGCCGAGGCGTTTATATCGTCCTGTTCTGGGATTAATCAGTTCTGTTCTTTTGTTAAAAACACAAATAAACAAAGCGAAATTATAGTTTTCCTGACATTATTTGATGCCTTTCTTCCCTTTGAACATGTGCATCCTGTTTGGTCATCGCTTAATCGTCCATCTGCTTAATATTAAACACCTGAGAGAGTTTCAGCTAAATATTTGCCGCCGATGTGCGACATGATCTACAGGGAAAACAAAAGGATCTCTCTCTCTCTCTCTTTTTTTCTTTTTTATTCCAGATGGTTCCACGACCAGTATAAACAGAAATAAAAGCGCTCGCCTCGTTTCACCCGGCGGAGACAAAGACGTGACTAAACACTCACGCCTTCCTCTCATCGACATCAAAAACAAAGAACAACTCTTTCGGTATTCAGCAATACTTCCCCCCTCGGTGCGTCAGCGAGCTGCTCTCTGTTTTATTTTTAATGCTTTACCTTTGGTGCGCCGCTCAAGCTACCGTGTGTGCGTGTGTGTGTGCGTGTGTGTGTGCGTGCACTTCTGCCAAACTTCAAAGATCAAAGTGGCGAAACACGACGGAGCGAGCCGCGTTCCTCTCAGGTGATGACAACGATAATCCTCTCGTAGTCCGGATGCAGTCGAGCGGAGATGACGAGCTTCAGAGTGACACACTGACACACATTGGCACACACTACCTGAAACCCTCCTGCTCGCCTCAGGCCTCGTATTGGACAAAATAGTGGAGGACGGGGGAGAGGGGGGGTCATTTCACAGCTGCTGCTGCTACACACACATGGACACACATACACACACACACACACACACACACACAACAGAGCTGGCAGATCTAATCCTCGCTGTCAGACTTTATGACTATGATGGACGGACGGAGGCAGTGGGAAAGGACTGTTTAGCGTTGAGTGGTGGGGTGAAAGGTCAAAGGATTGTGAAGCAATGGAAGGAAGTGCAGCAACAAAACAATACCAGAACAATCCTTTAATGACTTGTTAATAACGTCACACAAAAAAAAACCCGACTTTGGATAAATTTTCCAGTTGTTACTGCGTATTATCCAAAATTCATAATTTGCATGTTTCTTGTACTTCCATTTGGATTTCTGCTGTTTCTGAAACAGTCCAAGCGATAATAAAAAAACACCCAAATAAGTTCATGTTTTCTGAGACGTTTCAAAAGCCTCCTGAATATCACATCACAAATTAACCAATCACCTAGCAACCGCGATGAAGCCCAGTCTGCTGTCTAGCAATCTATGCGTATCTCCAGCACTTTTGGTCAGCTGTTTTTATCACTTTATGGGCTGTACAATGGCTGCTGGAAAAGAAAGTGTTTTGTTGCTGACTTATCATCCAGAAACCCCGTGCTACATTCTTGTTGGTTGTGCAGATGGGTCCACTTTTGCTTTTCAAAGATGTATGGTTGTGTAAGTGTGCATCAGTTTTGATCCATTTTCACATGTGAGTGTAAACATTGGTTTGGTGGGAATACGTGGCCAGTAGCAACATAAGGCTCTGTGGTTGGACAAATTAAGATTATAAAGTCCACTTTGTTAATACAAGAAGGCAACTCAGGAATGACTTCCTTTTTACTTCAAAATAAGAGGTGCAAAGACATATAGAGAAACTGTCGAGCTCAAAGTCAAAGGTTACACTTACCTACTGATAGCAATAGATTAGCTTCAGACATCTTAACGAGCAATATACTGTTTTACCATGTAGTATGTCCTTTCACTTCTAATAACTTTACTCATGTTATTTGGCTGATAAAACGTACTAAACCAGGACCTTGTGGAAAAGTGTAAAGGCTATCAGTCTGCTAATAAAGAGTTGTTAGCTTAAGCTGTGGTGAAACTTTGGGGTTTTAGTTTGAAACTGGCAGGTAAATTCTCTCATTTCCTGCACTGTGACTTTTCATAAAACTGCTGCCTCCTGCAGGTGTCGACTATTATTGTGTTCATTACAAAAACCCACTTAAAAACATCCGAGCTATCTCTTTAAACATGGCGTCCTCCATCGGGCCCACACAGCTGGTGTTGTATGAACTGCAGGATACTGTCAAAGTCCTGTCAACTATTAGAACTGTCAAAAACTTTATAAACTCCTTAATTCTCACCATTCTTGTATCAACAAAGATGTGGGGAATAAAAAACTTTCACAATTAGCTTAACTTTCCTCAGACTGCTACTTTTTAGGAATGCTGTCGTCCTCAGCTGACTGGTTTCCTGGAACCAGCAGCAAACTGGGGACCATTAAAAACCCCAGAACTATGCGAGTGAAGCACCAACACCGTGCACCGTCTCCGCATGTGGCCAAAGCGCCAGAGGCAACATCCTCATTTGTCGCTGTGCCAGGAAGATGGCAGCAGCTCTGGAATATAAAAGCAGGTTAGATCCCTGGATGGAGCAGTCAGGAACAATCGGTGCCCTCTTTGGAAAGCAGAAAAGCAGTGGCTTTGATTTTTTTTTTCCACTCTATTTTTTATTTTGGTAGAATTTAAATGAACAAGCTTAGGGATAAAAGCCAAGACAGACTTTTAATGCACCTTTTTTAAAACTTGTCTACAATCAGTCTGTAGACTGATCTTATCTTCCATGAAATACAAAGTAAATCAAGTGGAGCATCATGAATGTTTTCTGTCTGAATATATATTTTTGTCGGGAGCGGGACAATTTCAATCGTTGCATATGCAAAATGTGCTCAGAAACACGAACGGCACAATCCTCTCTTTTTGTGTCTCGCCCCCCTCCCCCCATCGTCTCTTCTGCTGCCAAAATCAAAATCGTTCCCGCCAAATCCGTTTTGATACGACATCACAGCTCCGCACAAAGTGAAGATAATCCTTGACATTTTTATCATTCACCCCGCTTTTATTTAGTCTTTGCTCTGCTCGCCTGTCGTGTTTGCTGATAAAATCTGCCAAGCTGATGCGAGCCGTGGTGGATCACACATCAAAACGGTCGGTTGCCCCTCAAAGAGGGTGAGGGGGGGCGGAGTGTCAAAATAATACTCCTCTGTGTTACTCTGGGTGACAACATAATTTAAAAACGTAATTTGGTGATTGTAGTTATTTACATTTTGCTCTGGGCAAAATGTCATGTCTGGATTTCTGGACCGTGTTCAGGTTTTTAGAAGGATAGGATTTTAAGTTATTTCTAAGGAACAATCCAAAAAATTTTTAATTTTTTTTTTCACTGTAGAAAATAGATACTGCGTCTTTAATAGTCAGCATATTATGTGTTTTTCAGCCACATAGTATCTCATTTTATTACGAAATTAAGTTAGCATGTTAATTTAACTTAAAGTTAAATTAAGTTAACATGCTAGTTGTCAGACAAATACTATATAATATGGCTAATGGGTAATATGGCTAATAACATATAATACTATAGATATCTAATATGCCTTAGAAGAAATTTGGCTTTGTAATTTAACACCTTGAAATTGGGTCTCTGTCTCTTTAAGAAGCTCCTGCTCTTTCTGAAACTCCGCCTTTCAGGAAGTCATCACAACATGGCTCCTCTATTAACCCTTTAACAACTTGTTTACCTGCATTTTACTGCGAAATAGCTCCTGTAATGAGCTCAGATGATGCACAGTTCCACCAGGTCTTTGTTAATTGCTTCTGGATAGTCTTAAGGAGTTTGGTCATTGTCTTGGTTTTTTTACGTAATAAAAACCTGGCATCTCTTAACAGAGGCATCTACACTGTTGAAATTCAGTGTAGGTAGCATGCTTTATACGAGCTACTTGTCGGTGAAACGCTAGTGAAACTTATGTTAAAGGGTTAATAGAGGAGCAAAGTTGTGATGACTTCCTGAAGGCGGAGCTTCAGAAAGAGCAGGAGATTTTTAAAGAACAGAGGCCCAATTTCAAGGCGTTAAATTACTACGTCAAGTTCCTTTGGTTATGTGTGATATATTTATAGCATTTTTATAACAACTGAAGTTAACATAGCTACTTGTTGTTTGTGATTTAAAAGGCCACCATGTGCCTGGAAAATACATAAAACTTCCCCTTTAAAAATAAGTATCTAAACAGAGTGTTAAAAATTTAGCATGTTGACAGACAACAATAACAACCTCAAATTAAAAAAAAATCTTATGTGATCATCAGCTTGGCTGTATTTAGTAAAAAAAAAAAATTCTAGTTTAGAAAACACGCATTCCTTTTTAAAGTAGTCCTTTCCTCTAAGAATGCATCTATTTTCTTTATTCAGTCGAATGAGCAACTGCGTCCAGGCTGCGGTTTTGATTTTTACAGCAGAGAGCACAAACACAATAAATTTACAGCCACCAGAGAGATTTTTGTAATAGGCACTCAACTTTGCAAAGGCAATAACTCTCACTCGGTCTTACTTTGCTCTAAAAAGCTCCCTCTGTTTGCTGAGGTAGCCGAGGCAGCTGGCAGCACTCCGCACTCGGCCTGACAAGCTGCTTTGAAATACCAATCACAGAGTTTATACAACAGGGAGGACTCGTAAATATGTCAAGCGAGGAAATATACAATGCCATACTTCAGGTTTTCTCTGGTAAAGAAGGAGAGTTATGGTCTCGGAGGTGTATACACCGTACAGGTGATATAATATACGCTCTGCCTGGCTCTGAAAGCCGTTCATCACGGCCCCGCGACGGCGGAGCAGAGTGCTGGCCGCGTTGTCCTCGTGACAATCCGCCGTTTCCCTCTCGCCCGCGCCACCCACATGTATTACACAAATGTACATGGATACGCGAGACACCGCGAAAACCCGTGCTGCCTGGCTGCGGCCGCGCTGCGAGTAATTTACAGCAGCGTATGGCAGGAAGTGAGGAGAGAACTTGCACTTTTACCCACAAAATAACACCTTAGAGTCTTAAGTGTTTCTTGCCAGATGTGTCAGACCTTTTGCCAGCAACATGTTGCTTTTTTCTCTCTAAAAAGATTTCTTCTGCTGGTTGTTGTCGATCTCAAGCTAGTGCAGTTGGGCAATGACCCTCCAAAGGAATGTTTTTAAGTAAAGGCAAGCAGTGTGGGCCTTTAAAGTTCCCTCCAGAAATCATTCGTACCAAGAAGGGTTTTTTGGAGGAAAATCAATTCTAGGCATCCAGAATACATGTTCAAACACACACACACAAAAAACCCCTGCTTTTTACACCCAAACATGAACCAAGAAATGACTTCTGACAGAAACAATTAATAAAAGTAGCTGAAATTTAAAAGGTTGGTAGCCTGCATGTTTTTTAGGTTTAAGTGTATTGCAAGTGGGAATGTTTTTCAAGAGCAGTATTTGTTTTAGTGGGGCTACCTAGAAGAAGTTGTAAACAGTTATCACTTTTATCGTTATCACAATAGTTACGCAGAATATCGCAATAAAGCTATAAGTCCATATCTCCCATCTCTACTGTCACCGCCATGTTTTACCACAAGAGCTGCTTCTGTGGAGTGAAGAGTTCAGTGTTTTTGAACTGGTTCTGAAAACGGTCGCTTACATTTCAATGTTTCCTTATTTACGGACGTGACATTATGGGGACTGAGGGGGGTGATATTGGGAAAACCATTTCCTTCCTTTTCTACATCCTTCTGCAAGACGCCCTCCAAAACGGCACATTTCTTCCCAGATGTGTCTTTGAGCAGCAGTCATCATCGCCTCTGCCAGCGAGCCAAGTGACACTGAGGAGGAAAATAACTGAGTCAACATCCTGTATGGATATGAATAACAGACGGCGAGTGGGAGCCAGAACGCAGGGGGAGACGAGCGATACCTCACAGATATTGGGGGGCCTTAATCTGTATTTATGACGCTGCGGAAAATCACGGCATTATTTCACCTTCCTGAAAGCTCGGCGGCGCTCATCTCTGGTTGGAGGGTTGGGGTTTGGGAGTGGGGGTTGGGGGGTGATGAAGGGGGAACTGTCCTACTTGCAGAAATCCGAGGTCAGCGCGGAAAATATTTCACGGGCGTTGTCAGACCGCTCAGCACACTGTGAATAATGCCTCAACATGACACCGTAATGCTTGTTCAGGTGAAAAACGGTTCTCTCTGCAACTTTCTGGGCCAGCGGTAACAATATTCCATCCTGTGGTGGAGTGTGTGTGTGTGTGTGCGTGTGTGAAAAATGGCACTACTTCTCATTCATGTATTCATCCTGCAGAGATAAATTAGACCCCAGACATTTCAATCTAACTTTCTAAATAGAGTACTTTGTCATCACTAACGAAAGAAAGAGTGAGGGGGTTCTGGGAGTCTGGAGGGGTGTTGGGGTTTTTAGATTCTGCTCATCAGGAACAGGATGAGGCGTGATGTGATCATTTGAATTAGTCATCAGTTAAACTTGCGGTAATCCCTGAACGCCACATGAAGACAAAGCGTCACTTTAATTTGAAATCATCGCTCATCGTCTTCGAGTGCAGCAGATAATTGAATATTTTATCAAAATCTTTCATGTGCGGATACAAGATCTGAACTTGGCACAGATGTTCCCATAGGCTAGCTTTTTTTTGGAAAAACAAAAAAATCGTTAGCCACTGAAAAATTCAACATGGCCGAAAAGGAAAATGTATTTTTGCACTAAAATTCATCAATATTTAACACAGATGAATACTTTTTGTGGCCACCATGGTTGTCATAGGAAATGCATTTTTCTGCTAGACATTTTTCAAAGTTTCCGCCATGATGATAATGGAGAAGATGTTTGCACTAAAATTGGCAGTAGTAACTGCCTGTGGTGGAAAAAGCTAGCCAAAAAGTTAGGTTCACTAAATGCTAATTCACTAAACAGGAATCTTAGCTGTGCTCACATTAAACCGCTAAACAAGTAAAAAGTGAAAGATAGCGCAAAACAAGCTAAATACTTTAAAAATTATCAGAAATTAACTGCTAAATTCACAAAAACTTAGCAGAAGCTAACGCTAACCATTTAGACGACTATTGCGCATCTATGTCTCTTTCCAGTTGACGACTTGTGTGAGACTCGCAAACAACAAAAGTCCTCAGCTTTTGATTTTTGCTATATATTAAAGATGTATGCATAGGATGGCCAAAGTTGAAAAAAGTTCATCCAAGTCATGAAAATGGCTAACATTTTATGGCAATAATTGGTTCAAAAGGCTCAAAAACGGCAGCCATCTTGAAAAACAACCGTCATCCTGAAATTCAAGTGGCTTATGGAAATATTAGAAAAACAAAATAGACAGCCTGTCAGGTGAGCATCTTAATTTTTTTTTATTTGTTACGGTAACATGGCCCACTATTCGGCGTTCCAGCGGAGCAGCAACATGCAGCGCATCCAGATGTAGAAAGTTCAGCGGAGCGGCGCAGCCGGGTAAAGATCGTTGGCTTTGAAGTGACAAGGCTGATGGCCGCTGATTTACTTATGCAATAATGGCCTTTTAATTGAGCTCTTCCGCCCTTTATAGCATCAAAGCTCGACAAGGAGGTTTGACAGCAGCTCTGTTTCTCACCTCCCCCTTCTCTGTGACTGACGGGTGCAATATGGTCGCCATTGCCCCGACTCAGCATCCTGCGACTGTCACGAATCTCAAAACCGGACACCTGCGCCTGCGGGGACAGGCTCCGAGTCCAACAGAATATGAAATTAAAGTGCTTATCCTGTCGAGAAATTGATGCATAACTGCAGGGCAGTTGGATTTTTTCCTTCTCTTTTATTTTTTTTTTATATTTGGCTCCACATCATTCACATACCCGTGTGCGCGCCGCTGGTTGTGATTTATTCCCAAAGACAGAAATACAAATAAAGAAAGCAATCTCATTTACCAGCTCCCAGTGTTGCCACAGTGTGTTAAACCACAAGTCAAGTGTTATGACAGGCCCTGTCTGCGTGGCTGCCATGTCTTGAGGGGGGGCAGCGCAGTGGGCGGCGCGGCGGCGTTTGCTGAGCGATGACAGATGTGGGACGAACGCTGTAATGCATCTCTCGTCTGTAGCGGCGTGTTTTTTGGGGCTGAGCTTGTCGCCGCTGCTGACCGGTGATTATGCGACCCTGTGTTTGGCCCGGCTCGCGTTTGGGTTTCTAAATGGAGCATGGATTTGTTTCTGACATTTACGAATGATGTTTGTGCTGCGGGTTAGGCTAAATAAAGTCATCAAAGTTTTTTTTTTGAGGGGGGGGGGGGGGACAAAGAGTGGCTTTTTCCTCCTTTCTGTCCCCAGTTCCTTCGTCGTCTTCCTTCCCCTCCCCATTGAAAACAACCTGCAGGGTTTTCTATCAAAGTAACTCATCGAACGGAGCGGATCGATGTGTGACACGGGTCCAGGGCTCTGTTACAGCTAAACGCTTTTTCTTTGATTTTATAGACAGATTCAGGATTAATGGGGATCCAGGTTCAGAGCAATTGACTCCTGCGTCTCCTTCCTTCTCCTTTTTAACACAAGAATCTGTATTCTTTATTAAAAGACTGAGAGAAAACCACAAAGGCAGCACTCAGCAGATATAAAGTTACAGTACATGTAATATTTTAACAGTTTAAGAAAGAAAAGTTACCACTTTATTCTAAATACTTCTGACCACGTTGACCACATTTGTTGTTACCCCTGAAAATGCCTTCCCTAAATAAAGTAAAGACCAAATCTGATCACTTCGGTGGCCACAGCTGTATAAAATCCAACACCTGGGGATGCAGAATGCTTCTTCAAAAAACAAAAGGAAGAACTGATCGCCACCAGAGACTCGGTTAATCCCGCTGTCATGCAGTGAAAGGACGCCAGCTGAGCGAAAAACTGCAGATATTAAGTTCCATTGCTTCTCAATATTCCACAGTCACATTAGTTTGGTGCAGAGGGGATGATGATGATGATGACTTTTCAGGAGTTGGACTCATCTGCTTGATTCCAGACAGACTCTTAAAGTTGAAACATTATCAATTTGCAGTATCATTTTATAGCGCAATCAAGTAACTATGTTACATTCAGTTATAAAAATGATGTCCAGCATAACATAATAGAAATTTGACTTTGCAATTTGACGCCTTGAAATTGGCCTCCGTCTCTTTAAGAAGCTTCTACTTCCCTTTCAGCACATCATCACCATAGTGTTGATAAATTAAGCCATTTAATCGTTCTGGGAGGGTTGCACTGAGAAGTCGTTGGTATGATGAGCTCAGCACATTCACTGTTTCACCAGGTATTTGCTCAATGCTGCTGCCTCTGAGTGGAGACGACGGCTCGGGACAGGGGTTCTCTGTGGGGGGTGGGGGGTGATGTGATAAAATGCTGAGAGAAGTTGATATTACATCATCTTGGACAGTTAATGCTATTGGCTGTGTTTGAGGATTGCCTCTTTCTGCTTCTGCACAAGCAAGGTCTATAAAGACATGGAGTAGTGACTTTTCCATTTAACTATCACCGGAAAACGACGGCATAGTTTTATGATGTCACAGGGATCCTGATCCTCGGCCAATCGGTTTGCTTCACACAGGTTTGACATACTCTGAGTGCTGGGATCTGTTTTTGTTCAGCCAGTTGTTTTGTATCCAGGCCATGCAGCCAGCAATCTGAAGCTACACATGCTCCTTTAGTCCTTTAAGGCCAAGACAAACTGGTGCCGATCTGATGGAAAATCGGGTCGGATGATGCATGCAGCAATTATAACTTGCTAAAGTTGTTGGGGCCTCACAGGCCGCTAGCAATTCCCTGCAACTGCGTCGCTGATTGTCTATCTTGATAAGAACTACTGAACAATTTGACGGGAATGTAACGAGTGCAACAGGAGGTGAGAATTGAAACCCATCTGCTTTGGGGAAAAAGTAGATGAAACTTTGACTTACAAAAAAGAAACAGCAATGTACTTATCTATAGTACGAGCTCAGAAGTACAGGCAACATGAACGAATGAAACGGTGATCTTGTCTGAGCTCGTTCCTGTAGTGTTTGCTTGTGTTTTTGCTGGCAGGATTTCCAGCACATACTCTTAGGTGAATACTCGAACTCGAGTCCAGTGGTCTGACTGTTGAGTTGGATCCTGTATGTCGGTAAAAAATAGGGGTGTGAGGAATCGAACACAAGCGTCTTAATCTTAACACAGTTAATCTAAAACACCCTGGTCATGGATGTGCACAGACAGATGCTAAGGCTACGTTAAAGCACCAGCCCTTTTTCCTCTGGACAAAAACATGCCCTTTTGAAATCTTGTTTTTTTCTCTCTTTTTTTAGTGTATTGTGTATAGCCGAAGACAGGATATGGCCATTTATTTGAAATGGGTGTACATTACATCATGTTCAAGCTGTAGCTGTGAAAAAAAATCCCACACTACGAAGGCAGCCAGCGGTTTCATGGTGTGCCCTTTCCTTCCCCGCCCTGGAAAGTGTGTATTAAATGTGTTGTGGTAGTAAATAAATGCCAGGTGGCACTGCTAACGGCATTTATAAGACACGAGGTAGCGGTGGAAAACGTGCTATTGATGATCAAAACTACTTTCCAGATAATCAATAGTGCTACAGATGCGAGCGGGCATTGGATCCCAAACGTACGAGCAAATCAACCCAGAAACGGTTCATCAGACACAAAATCAACTTCCTTCCACGGATGTCAGTCCCCAGACGTAAATCCTGTTCAAAACCTGAGCGACTATTGGCAGCAGCTAGTTTTACAAAGAATCAAGAGCAGTAGTTGTGCCTTTTGTGTAAGATGTAATGAATGCTTTTTAAAAACCTAACTGGTGAATTACATCGTGGTTGTAATTCACCACGATGTCAGCGAATGCACTGTTTCTTTTAGTAAGGAAACATGCAGAAGTGCTATCTGTAATTTCTAAGCTGCTTTTTAAATTCGCTCCCTTCTGCTTAGAAATTAAAAGTTAATGGAACTATAAAACATCACTGCAAAGAGCAGTTTGATCAATACCCACTCCCCACCACGAAGAAAGAATTAATTTAATAAATGTAAGTGAATGTTAGTGGCTGACTTTATTCTTAATTGCAGTTTCTGCTCGGAGATGTCCAGGAACAATCGGTCACAATGTTACTTGGATCATTCTAATCCATGTAGAAACAGTTTAGTGCAAATGAATAAGATCGCAAGATTAATACCCTGAGAAATGTGAGAAGCTTGACATCCATTTTAGAACTGCTGCAAACACAAAGGGAGATCGATGGTAAATGATTACATGGCATAAGGGAGCAATGGGAAGGTTTGTTTAGCGCCTCCAGGGCTCAGCAGTCACAATCAATTTCCCTGAAAACGTCAAGTAAAGGTCCCCTAGATCGCCAACATCGCCTTAGGAGTGCATGTCAAACAGCCGCTTTAAAAGAACAAATGTCAAATATTTCAATGCGTAGTTGGGTCCGATGAAAACAATCTAACCCAGCTGGTTTCATGGTTCACATGTGGCAAAAATGAACACTTTGAGTTCCAACCCCAAAGACGGTTTTGTAAAGTCACAAGCAAAACTCAAAAACAAGACGTTGCTTTTTTTTTTTTAGGGGGGGCTAATATAGCATCAGATTTTAATCAAATTAGCTTTTGGCTAAACAGCCAAAGCTGTGAATGCTATAAAAAAAGAGTTCATTTAAAATACGTTGCTGTCCTTCCTGGAAGCCATGTCGCACAACCAGCTCTGTTGTTAGCTTTACGGGTGGTTGTACTTAGTCACAGATATAGTTTGTCGTTTTAATATTTAGGATGGAAAGAACATCAAGGGACAAGTGTTTGTAATCAGTTTGGTCGCCCAAACATCAGAACAGCACAAACAGAAACTCTCCTTAATCAGAACAGCTTTCTAATAATAATAAATTATTTTATTTATAAACCAGAACACCTACATAAATAACGAGGATAGACATTTCAGACTAGCTGAGTTTTTAGTAAACTCAGAGGAAAAACTGGTGGTAGATATTTTCTAAGGCTGACAAAATCTGATGAACACAAGAGAAACCAGACCATCATTTTATGCTTTACTTTGTACAGAGAGTCTGGCTTCTCGGCTATTGAGAAATGATTGCTTCCAGGAGGCGTGGACTCTGTTGAAGTTTTAAATGTTACCCATTCGCTAATGTTTGCTCATGACGAAAATAATCTGCCAGACTATGAAGCTTACTGGATCTTGTCTGCGCCACAAACAACCATCCTCCTCTGCGAAAAGAGAAGTGCTGAGCCGAACAAGATGGCTGCTAATGTTAGTTCAGTATTTTGAGGCGTGGCTAACAGGGACTGAAAGGCTTTGTTCACTTCCTCTGCTGCCATTGCCAAAACTACAGACTACAATTCAGAAACAGTGCAGAAAATCGTCTCTCACGATTCCTTCTTCCTTTTGCTGATTGGCCCAGTAGAAATTCTACCTGAGGAATTCAGGTCAATGAAAGAAATCTGATATGGAGCAGTGAAAAGAGATGAGAATTGCACAGGAAGGCGATGGCTAAGCTGGTTCAGACAGATAGAGATACAGAACCTACAAAAGTGTTCAAACCCCTTAAACATGGAAAAAAAAGTTTAAAAAAAATAAAAATCCAGTTAGAACCAGAAACCTCAATCTATTTTCTTCAGGTTTTAGTTGTTATTTTATTGCACAATATTGTGAATATTATGTAACTTTTTAGAGGCTGCAAACTATCTGAGACTGGGGCACAATGACACTAAATATACACAGCCACAACTATAATGGAGGGCTTAAGATCAGTTCGTTTTACATAATGGCCTAGACAAAGTCCAGATCCAAATGAAAATCTGTTGGACAAAAGGTGGGTCTACAAAGCATTGGATTGTGGGGACTGAATACAAATGCCATGCGCACTTGTCAGGTTTTTATTTTATTTGCATTTTCCATTGCGTAGGTCCATCACATCCAAGTGCAATGCATTAACATTTGTGGTGTGAATACTTTTACGAGGAGCTGCATGAATCATGGTGCATTAGGGGTGGTCCAGACATTTCAGTGACAAAAAAGTTTTGATTTAATTTTCAATTAGGACAGAAAATCTTTGCTGACGCAGCGTTTTTACTGGCCATCAGCCGACACCTGTGGCTTGTTGATGTAAGATCCTCTGAGAAAAAGGAAAAAAAGAAAGAAAAAAATCCTCAAGTGTGTCAAAAAGCATATTCCATGTCAGATGAAATTTCACTGAGCCACGCAGTTCATTGTGATTGCAGAACGGCAGCCTGATCGCTCTGGATCGTTCCACCCACACATGCAAACTACCTCTGCAGTGTGTGTGTGTGTGTGTGTGTGTGTGTGTGTGGGCAAAATGCCTTCTACAGAGGACAAGTGAGCCGACATGATCATTAAACAAATCCCAAGGACGAGGAAGAGCATGGTGGTATTTAAATATACTGTCTTTTGCAATTTCAATGATATATTTGCAAGATAGTGTGATTGAAATTCACGGCATGGATAAATTTCTTTATTTATTAATATTAGGATTTTTTTAATGGGTGGATTTACTGTATTGTAAATCATAACTGTCTATTTTCTGTTCAGATTATATTTGTGACTTCTCTTTATTGATGATGTGCAAATTAATAATTTGAACTTTGAAGGTTTTTATATTTTTGCTTCATTACACCAACAATCTCATGCATGTTAACTTAGGTTTTTCAATTATAGTGCAAGACAAAGTGGTGTTTGTCAAACAGAAGAGAATAACACATGAATTTAACATTTTTCAACAAATGAAAAATAAAATTTGCCGAAATGGTGCCTTACGTTCATCACGGGCAAAACGTTAGCGATGGGGTAAAATGTAAAACTTCAGCAGAGACCACGCCTACAGAAAATAGTTTCTCAAGAGCCCAGAGACCTTCTGCACGAAGCGAAGCGTAGGACAAGGGATCGGTTTTTACCTGGGCAAAACTATGATGATAATATGTTCATCAAATTTTGCCAGCCCTAGAAAATGTCTACCAGAAAAACCCAGAGGTTGAGTTTACAGAAAATTTGAAAAATTCAGCCAGAAACATAATTTTCCACTGCTAGGCTAACTTCAAGATAGCTTCAGTAAAAAACAAAAAACATACATAACAGTTATTTATTTTGTGTTAAGTGTTTTAAAAAGAATATCTACTGACGTCAAGCTTCGCCAAGATAAATTTAAAGGAAACGTTCTAGTGTACATCACGTAGCTTCTTGCTAACTCTTACTACGGAGCAATACGACATGGTTTAGAAATACTTCAATGGTTTTTGCTTCAGTTTTAATTAAACCAAAACAGAACAAGCAGTAAAAAAAATCTACTTAGCTTGAGTTGAGTTGTTTAATTTTAATTGCATTTAAAAGCCAAAAAGAAAAAACGAAGAGAAAAAAGGAACACAATGTCCATCTGTTGAGAGCAAACAGTGACATATTGTCACAGCGGGAGTGGTTCGGAACGACGTCTTAAATTTCGTTTTATTGTTTCATCACGTGTCAATAAGGGAATGAAAGGAAACTTGTCTCAAATTGAGCAACAACAGGATGCAGTGATCACTCACAGCCACTTTGCGGGTGCTTGTTAATGACTAACTTCAAGGCAAGTCGTGAAAAGTTAAAGACAAGAGCTCCATTGTTTATCGTGACCTCTTTCTTTATGTTTGACCTTCCCTGGCTTTCCCTGTACTCCCCCTCTTTTCCTTTCTCCTCCTATAGACCTTTCTCCGGCTGCAATCCTTCATTCTGAGGGAATCCACACCTGCGCTCTGTGTGCCGTTTCCAGGAGTTCCCAAATTACAAATTTGATGCAAAAACAATAAAATAAAATAAGTCTTCTACGTCCTATAGATTTTGATAAAACACATTGGGGAGTTTTGAAAGAATGATTTCATCTATTCAGTAAAAAAAACATTCAAACCCACCTTTTCCATTTGAAAACATAAACAAGGTGGTCGTGACCACTCAGCAGCAACAACTGACAATTAGTATAGCTATAGCTGAAAATGAGTCGTGTTTAATGTCTGAACTTTGACTTGGCTGCTCCGAATCTTAATTTAATTCTTGAGGCTTCCAGAGTTAGACTTGCTTTACGTTATTATTGCTGCATAACCCACGTTAAAAGTTTCTAACCCATGGCAATTTTGAAAAAACAATGCAATTTCTGATAAGTTTTTTACTCTAGGAAGAAGTGTTTTTTTTTCTCTTAGCCATATTGAAATAAATGTATTTCACAAAACTGAAATGGAAATGCTTTTATTGCATTGCAGGAGTCACGTGATCAACAGCCAGATGCTGCTACTGCCGAAAACGACAAAGAAGACGACAGGAAGTGGTAGGAGGATGATGATTTGTTTTGGAGGGTTTTGCACAGTGTGCAGCTGGCACTATCAGAGTTTTCACGGCATCACACAGTTCATAAAAAGTTGTGTGTCTTTCTAATGTAGCTCTTTTGTAAAATCACAGACTACAGTTTCCCCAAAACACCTCATACTTAGCAGCTCACAAATATAAAGGACCGTCTGTCTCCTCTGATGGCTCATAGATGAGGGTTAACGCTGTGCCTGAGTTACGTATATATCTAATTTAAGTGTCTCTGTCGTTATTTTTAAAGACTTCTCACTTGAACAAGCTTATTCATGTGTGATTGTGATTTTATTTCTTATCCAATGAAAACACTGCAATCGCAAAATCGTGTTTTGTCGACATGAGCAAAACAGAGACAAAGATTTGCGCACGTTCGTAACGGAATTGCAGTGGAAAAATTCTGTTTCCTGACGGTGTCGGGTTGGTTCGGATAGATTATTTGACTCTTGCAGACCTGGTAATACATGTCCACATTTTTCCTGTTTGTTATTGTTTATGGACTTCCTGTCCACTCCTCATATCGCAGTCCTGTCTTCTTGACAGCCGCCGTTGTCTCCGCCGTCTCCTCGGCGCTGCAGACTGTGACCTTGTTTCCTGATTAGATGCAGCTCCCTCTGCCTGCCTCTTATCACACGGACGACATTGATGGATGGCTGTAAGTAGCCGCTCTGCTGTTTGGGACTAGAGGTCAAGGCACCAGTTACACTAACCTAATGTTGTTGTTTTCAGGGGGGTTTTCCACCAACCTAATGCTTATTTCAGCTCATTAACAAGACTGGCAGTGAGCTGGGGAAGGCAGTTCTCTTAATAACAAGCATCATCTCAAAAAGGGATCCTGCTTTTATATAAGTATTTATTTATCTCCCCCTCGCTTTATGCTTACAAGTCATTGCTTTTGAAGATTAGGGAAAACCGCGCACCAACGTCTTGCCAGCTAACTCGCATTATGCAGCCGTTTGCCCACAGGTTATAGGGATTAGGACTGATTTCGCACTCAATTGATGCCGCAGAAGGGCTGAGAGAATCAAAGCCCCCCAGACTGCGGCTATTTTGGGCTGCTGCTAATAGTTCTTGTCAGGCGTAATTTTTAAGTACTTTAACCAATTCATTGTATAATTAGGTTAGCAAAATTAGCTCATTGCGAAGTCAGTCAGCAGCCGGTAATGCAATAAAGTTATTAACATTCCAGATTTATGTAACCATTAATATAGAGGTGATCTGTCTTTATCACATTTTTCTTTACTCGTAAAAAAGGCATAAATTAATCTTAAAAATTTGAGTTGTCTGTGACTTGTTCTGGTTGCTCAAATTATTATTATTTTTTTTTTACTCTTTGTAGTTTAAATCAATTTCGAAGAGAGAGACCTAAAATAAAATAGTACAATATTAGCTTGTAGAAAATAGAACTTCAAATGGTTTACAGTGACTTGCAAACGTTTTCATATTCCTTAAGCTTTTTTTAGCCTTTTGTTAAGCTACAGCCATAAATCTCAACGTAGTTTATTTGGATTTAACTCCAAGACACAAACATAAATTAGCAAACGGTCCCTGCTAATTACGTTTTATTTTCATAAATAAGACAATGAAAATGTCTTGCGAATGTAGTTAATCCCAAAATTATTTGTGCAAATTTTTAATTTAAAATACATTTTTGTTGAACCAAGAGGTTCATTCCTGCTAGGATATATTATTACACAGGCATTTCTCCAAAAACAATAAGGAGTGTCAGTTAAAATACAAACATATCTGGTTTTATTTGTGTTTTCTGGCATGTCAGGAATCTTTGTTAGCAGAAGTTAAGCCGTGATAAGTGTTTCACATGTTTCCTGGTATTTCTGTTGGATTATCTCCAAGTTTAGGGCTTCAGGTCTCTTTACCATCACCCCTAAATCTTTAGTTTCCTCTCCAAATTCTCTATCAGATTCAAATCAAAACATGTTCGTCTAATTAAAAAATTACTATAAATCAGAATATTCATATAAATACGTTCGGGTTTCGGGCGTTTATGTGTTTAATACGCAGTAAGTTAAAACTGTAACTCCTGTAAATTATGTATGGACATAGACTTTCAAGTCTTGTCATAGATTTTTTTATTTAATTTAGCCCTGAAGTTTTGACTGCGTCATCCTGACACATGAATTGAAATCTATTTTTGATCTCAACCATCCCAGCCACCTGTGTGTTGTAAATGCGTCCCTGCACGAACACAGCCAATTAGAAATGATTGCATTATGTCCTACGCATGGTGTCAAGTTCTGCAGAAGACTGCTAATGGCCTTTTTATCCAAATCAGGTGCGTGGCAACGAGAAAACAATTTAACGGCTGGTCAACCCTGCGGTTGTGGACCTCTACCTATGGCTTCTGGCAAACTTTAAATATAACGTCTTGTTGACTTTTTTTTCCCTAGCCACTATACTTCTCCTTTCCCTGTTTGGTTGTAGCTTTTTTTCCCTAGCAACACCTTTGCACAATTTTACACTTACCCTCATAGATGAGGTGAAAAAGTTCTAGAATTTAATCAGATGGGAAGAAAAACACAACAGAGGCTACACCTCACCTTGTGAGTTGTGACACCAGCTATTGCGACCGTTTGTGATAAAATACGAGCATCTGGCCTTGTAAACTTTATTAGTGTTTGCCCATCGAGGCCCCGATCCGCTCGCTGAAAACACTGCAAGATGACTCATGTGACTTGTTTTCCACAGCTCGCTGTGTCCTCTGCACAGTTTGGGCTCACAAAGAAGAATTTCTCTTTCATAAGAGGTTTGAAAACTGCGTCGGTGAAAGTCCTCTCTGACTCGTAAAAGGTTTGATCGTGAAAGACGTTGGCAGTACTTTTGGTTTCACAACGGGAGGTTTGATGGACACTCAGCCATGATGATGTACAAATATAGTTGCCGTGAATCCCAAAAATAAGATGTTCTGCAGTCGTTGGTGTAGTAAGATACTTTTTTCAGCATAACTGACGAGTGTTTTCCCTTCGCAGCAGTCATTTCTCATGAGCCGTTAAAACTGGATTGTTCAAAACTCTTTGAAGAAGCCTAATCTTGAATTTCAAAGAGCAAGTGTACAGAAAAGGCAGCATATCTTTTTAATGCTTTCCAAAAAAGTGTTTGCCCATCCCAGAGCACCAACACTGCATTGGTGAAGGTTTTGAATGACATATGTCCCAATGTTACATCAGAAACTTGTGTCTTGGTTTTACTGGATCCCAGCGCTGTGTTCACTTGCGAGGTACCTCAAGGCTCCGTTCTCGGGCCACTTTTATTCAACATTGATATTATGCTACTCGCTCAGAATATACAGTGCTCCAACTTCTCAGGCAATATGTATGCTGATGATGTACAAGTTTCTTTTTCTGCCACCATGATTCAGAAAGACAGGAGTCAGGTGTCGTCATTAACTCATACCTGAATATTAGTAATGAAATTAGCCTACTGCTACCATAAAAGGCTTTGGGAATAAATAGTTTCCTAACAAAACAAGGCTCAGAAAAACTGTTGCCTGTTATTATAATCAGTGGGTTCAAATATTGAAATCATCCATCCATCCATCCATCCATCCATCCATCCATCCATCCATTTTCTTTACACTCTTGTCCCTTAATGGGGTCAGGAGGGTTTCTGGTGCCTCTCCAGCTAACGTTCTGGGCGAGAGGCGGGGTCACCCTGGATAGGTCGCCAGTCTGTCACAGATATTGAAATCGTGTCTTCGAAAAAACATAATTTTCATGTTCTGTTGTCCTTTGCGTTTTTAAAGTGTATTTCATGTTTTTGATTTATTGGTCATTCTTAACACATACCTGGGCTTACAGTTTGTACGTTTTGCGTTAGTGTCACATACTGATGTAGGAATCCAAACACAGCGGCTTATGAGACCGTCAGTCCATCCATCAAGATCTCTTAGCCTGCTCCATGTTGTCAAACAAGTTCTAGTTGAGTGACGGCTTGTTTGTGCAAATGCATATAGAAATGGTACTTAGGGTGGCCTGTTGAGCAAACTGGAAGTTGTTAAATTTTCTAATTGCACAAACAAAATTTTCAGTTTGTACTAGTAGAAGAAATAAGATAAACAATATTACAGTAGAAACTTGACACAATGTTTACTTTGATGGTTAAAACAGAGTAAAACCTGAGCTCTGTTTTTTTTTTTTAATTGAGTTTATCAGTGATATTTTAACAATGTTGTTTAGGCAGTTTTTAAATCTGTTTCTGAGGGTGTAAAATTTATATATATATATATATATATGTGTGTGTGTGTGTGTGTCATTGAAAAATGTGTTGTTAAAAACACATTCTTTCTAACTTTGTTTTTATTTCCTTCTGTCACAGGCGATCATGATAAAAAAAAAAGACAGACATAAATCAAACGAGTGAGAATTGTCACCTTGCGCGTGGATTAGGCCCCGCCTCTTACGCACGCTCTCCCCGCCCAGCTCATTCCTGATGCGGGCAGACCGCGGCTGCTGCGCCTCCAAGTGCGCCCGTCGTGAGCAGAGAGCCGCAGAAGTCCGGCCGCAGCGCACGCACTGGACCAGGTCTTCTCCAGCCTTGGATTCTACGATCTTTTAACGCTTCCATAGAAAAAACAACAACAACAACAACTGTGCTGCATGTTTTATTTTTATTTTTTTTTAACTTGTGTTTGTTTCATTTTTCCTCACGGATCTATATTTCAAGTTGGATACATGAAGATGCTTCCTACTAAGTAGCGCACCGGGACCGGGGCGTCTTTTTCTCTGTCCTCCGGGACATTTGAGGGACTCCTCCCGCTGCGTTTCTGCTTGGATTTCATTTATACAAAACATCTCGTGAGGTGTGGTGTCGAGGGGGGAAACTATATCGCGCATCACCTCCCGAAAGCACCGGCTTTATCTCCAATGAAATATCAGCCTTCGGGACCAGCTGCGGATCGAGTTAGTGAGCGGATTGAACTCAGCGACACCACCGAGTCTAAGAGGTCTCGCCCCGGCGCCGCGGTCTCACTGCTGACCCCTCTGGACCCTCTACGGCAAGCAAAGCGGCTTCCCATCCGGCTGATCAAGATGTTGACGGCGCACACCGGACACTTGCTCCATCCGGAATATCTACAGCCTCTAACGTCCGCGCCAGTGAGCATCGAGGTATTTATTGACTTTTTTATGATTTACAGATGGTCGCTTTGAACTGCAAGCCTTTGTGTGGTTTCACGGCGGCGATGAGGGAATTGATTTAGGAGAAGGAAAATTGAGAAATAGTCCTTTTTTGTTGTTTTGTTTTGTTTTTTATCCAGAATGCATACTTCTATTGTTACTGCAGTAAAAATATAACAATGAAAAAAGGTTCCGTGGTTTTTAAGATAACCACAAGTTTATGTACCTTGAAAAAGCAAATGAAACTCACAAGATTAATCGGCTGTCTGCCGATTTGCAGCTGATGCAAATTCACTTTTACCTCCAAAACACTGGAGGATAACCTTTGTCTTTACTCAGTCCAGAAAAAAAGACATGTAAATTTAACTTCTTTTTTTTTAAGCCTAAAGCCCCTGTCCAATTGTCGCCCAGGTAGTCAAACTATAGACTGATCTTTCCATCAACACCATCCACCTTTAAGCCACATTAGACGACTCTATATCTGCGTCTTCTTATTATTTTACTTTGCAGCTGCATGGTCATGTTGTTTAGATGGCTGGTCAAGTTTTTTGTGTGTGTGTGTGTAGTTTCAATAAAATGCTGCTTGGGGGAGGGGGTCTGGGTCAGTGTTGAAACAAAATAAACATCACAGCCAGGGCTTGATTGAAGATAATGTGGGCCCCTGGGCAACAACTGGTTTTGGTGCCCCATACAAACACACATAAATTACTTTAGATTCATCAACTTCAAAGTTCTGTTTTCCACATCTTTGCATCTGTTTCAAAAAGAGTTTGTCAGAAACACGGGATCAAGTCTAAAAATGTCCAATAAAGTATTTTCAGTAGCTGAAAGTGAAAGAAAGAAAAGAAACAAAGAATGCATTGAGCATGTTCCAAACGATGATTGTTGTTGTGAACGTCGTCTTATCTGCATAAACATTCCACATATTAAAGCACTTCCTAGTGATGTTGACTTGTACATATTTTGGGAAATTATACAAATTCTGCATTTGCAATAATTTCATTCATCAAAACAAGGGGGAAAAAAAGAGGGGCTCTAAAATCTCAAGGCCCAGTTTGGACCAGAATGCAGCTTTACTCCGTCAGCAGAGAAGTCTGCAAATGCCAGGTGATGTTTGAATTAAAAGCTGAAGAGCAAATGTCTAATGCACAGAAATGTGTTGTTCAGAGTTTTAAAATATCCTTTGACATCTAGGAAACTACATCTGTCGTTTCTCTATTATTTGGAAATTTCTTTAAAGACCAGTATGTCATTATGTGATAGCTACAGCCATATTTGTAAGCACAGAGAAACTCTGGAGGGTTAAAAACATTTTCTGTTTTTAACCCTCCATTGGTCTTAAGAGACGGCTTTTCACCCTTTACACAGTCCTACAGGGTCGCACTGACTCCGTGTGCGCTTTTATGAGGTTCTTTTTTTGTGTGTGGTTTTGGAAACTGACGGTCTGACAGGACAACCCCCCCCCCCCCCTTTTCCTTGCCGGCTACCCGTGACATCTGCTGCGCTCCTCCTGAGCTGCTGGAGGGTTAAGGGATTTAAACCACAATATTTTATATGAAACTAAAGTTCTCCTACTCATAATAACCCAAATCTCATGCTTTTTTTGTAGCTGGATGCCAAGAAGAGTCCACTGGCCCTGCTGGCTCAGACCTGCTCTCAGATTGGTAAACCGGACCCTCCTTCTTCCTCTAAGCTCGGCTCCTCCTGCAGCCCGGGGGACAAAGAATCCAGCAGTCGGTCGTCGTCCTCCAGCCTGAAGCTGGGGGAGCACCGCCCTTCTCTGGAGGACAAATCTAGCTTTAAACCCTACAACAAAAGCAACATAGACTGTCGCAGGGATGGTGTTACCAGCAGCTCCAGCGGTGACAAAGTTGGATTCAGGGTGCCGAGCAGCAGCAGCTCAACCACTAATGGGAATTCAACCAGCTCCCAGCAGTCCTACCCATCCCACGCTTCTTCGCCTGGCTCCAGAGGCACCAGCACCCCCCCAGGACAGGCTCAGCAGCATCAGCATCACAAACAGAGCCAGTCTCCCGGTGGACAGCCCGCCTCGCAGTCCCAAACTCTTAGCTCTGAACCCGGACGCGAGCAGAGCAGCCCCACCAGCACTTCCACTAGTAATAACCACAGCAATCCAAAAAAAGACGCTGACGTGAGCAAGGCGAGCGCAAACAGCCCGCACCACGCGAACTCCAGCCACGTCCGGGCGAGCACAAACTGCAGCAACAGCAGCTCTGATGGCGGTTCCAACCAGGACGTTGGCGGTAGAGCTGAGGCTGCCCAGCCTAGCCTCGGCCCTGAACACATCACGCCCATCTCCCCTTACAAAAACAGCCAGCCACTCTTCCCCTTACCCTCTTCCAATATGGCCTATCATGGATCTGTCATGGGGGGTTACGCGGGCTACCCATCCCAGTTCCTCCCAGGGTTGGACCCGTCCAAATCGAGCCTGAGCATGGGAGGAAAACACACGAGCTCCAGCCCTCTAACAGGCGCCTCCCCGCCGTCCTTCATGCAGGGCCTTTGCAGGGACCCTTACTGTCTAAGCTATCCTGGTGTGTCTCATCTCGGCAGTAGCAACTGCAACTCCTGCATCCACGACCCTTCCTCCACCCTAAAGTCGAGCTTTCCCATGGTGTACCCCTCCCACCCGCTTCACTCCCTCCACCAAAGCTCCTTGACGTCCAGCGTGTCCCCCTCCCTGTCTCATCCCCTTTACACATACGGCTTTATGCTACCGAACGACCCCCTTCCCCACGCCTGCAACTGGGTGTCCGCTGGAGGGCCTTGCGACAAGCGTTTCGCCACCTCAGATGAACTTCTGGCTCACCTTCGCACCCACACAGCTTTGCCTGTGGGGATGGACAGTAAGCTGCTCTCCGTTTCCTCGTCTGGACCCGCATCCTGCCACTTGCACCTCCCACACCAGAGCAGCCCGGGCTCCCTCCCAAGCTCTCTGTCACTCAGGGCTCCCCCGAGTCTGGGCTTAGCTCGCTATCACCCCTACAGTAAGGTCCATCTCCCCTCTGGGCCTTCCTCCATCTCCCTGCACTCTCTGCCCACCACTGGCCCTTACTATCCCCACTACACTCTCTACAGTCAAAGACTTGGATCTGCGTCAGCTCTTGGATACCAATAGAACACAATGTACTTATGTGTTTCTCAGAGTAGTTTGACATTTTGGGGATTAATCATGTTTTGCTTTCTTGCAGAGAGCTTGGGTGAGAAGCTTAAAATGGCTCCCATGCACCTCTTAAATGTGAACCTATGGGCAATTAGCTTAGCTTAGCACAGCACCTGGAAAAGTTGTTACACTAGCTGTCCTGGCCTCAGCTGCTCTCTGAATCTCACGTGAAATGTTGTCCAAAAGGAATAATTCAGCTGAAGCAGTAATTTTTAGTTTTCAAACAACTTTGGGAAGGAGTTCTGAACCAACTGATGGAAACTTTAGATAATGTTTCTAATTTGACTTGTAAAATTGCTCATTTCTGCTTATTTTGCCCATTTTTTTTCCAGATTAAAAAAACATATTTGAACATATTCAGCAGAGCTGAGCTGTTTACATAGTCAAGCTAGCTGTTTGCCTCTTTCTGAGCTAAGCTAACTGGTTGCAGCTTTGTAGCTAGCTGGTCGGGAAAACGACACCTTGCTCTGCCAGAAAGTCAATAACTACATTCCCAGAAATATTTTACTTTAAGATAAATTGTGACAACTTGCTGCTTCTTCTGAATTCAGAAATGACTTGGAGACACTTTTCTCTGTTCTTAAAAGCATCTCTGCTGTCGGTTTGAACTTTTATCCACGAGATTTTTAATAAGATTTCTCTTTCCAAATTCAAAGGGCATGCAGACCTTCTGTTTTTGCACATTGCAAGAGACTTGACTGCCCTGAAGTGATCTACCGCTCTGTGCTATTCTGGAAATTGATGGTTGTGCATAAAAGCTTTCAGCAAACGGTGATGATTTAGGAAAGAAAAAAGCTAGTGTGTGAGGGATGGCTGCTGGCTGCGGCCACTGGCTTCAGTTGCCTTCTCCCTGCAGGAGACGCATGAAAGCCTGAAACGGTGTACACATTTAACCGGCCCAATGTTTTGCTTTGATTCCTCATGCTTCTTCCCGCTGATGATGTTTATTTATTTCCTACAGGATACCTGGCTTTAATACTTTCTATATATTCTCCTTTTACAGTAATGTGAGCGGACATGTTGGAAAGGTGTTAAAACTGTGTCTTAACACTTTCGTATTGAATGAATGTTAAAATCACATCTTGTTCTCAGCTTTTTGATTGTTTTTTATTATTATTATTTCCTCAACAAAATGAATAAAACTGAGATGTGATATTTTTTTGTAATATTGAAACACCCCGTGGTGGGGCCTCGAGGGTGATGCGGTGAAATGGGAGCTCATATTTTGGTAAATAAATAACACTGAAGACGTGTATTCTGTTTTCATTTCTGGTTTGAATCGGTTGAACTGGCAGGCTAGATCAGGGTTTTTGAATTAAATTTCTTGCAAGTTTATAAGGAGATTTTAGCATCCTCAACTAGCTTAGCTCTAGGTTACTTGGAACTGGACATTAGTCCTAAAGAGGCCAAGACTAAAACGTGTTTCTACCTTCTTAAAACACCTCAGATCTCAGAAACAGTGCAATTCCTTGAGTAAATGCAATTTTATGAATCTTTAATATTGCCTGGATATTTTCATTTGCAGGTTCCTTATGCAAAAACCGGTTATGGTTTACACAGGAAATTAAGATTGGAGGGGGTGCACCACCAATTATCACCCTGCGTGAAACATGTACTGACAAGGAACAATCTAAGGTTTGTTTGTTGGTTTTTTTAACTCAGTGACTACCTGATTACCTACCTGCTTCAGATTTTAGTGGTTAAGTTTATGGATAGTTTATTTGACTGACTGTATTGTGACTTCAGTATGTTTGACGTAGGATAACCATTGGTGACGCACTCCCTCCAGTCTTAAGTTCCTGTCTAAATAAACACTTTTTATCCAAAGTAAACGTGAAAACTGATCAAAGTCTAGTTTGGGGGGATTTGAGTAGAAGTCCGCTTCAGTCCAGACCCTCTTGCTCTGGATTTATGCGAAATAAAGACGCCTAGAGGAAAAGATTGCCGGTTTGAATATTTTCATTCTTCCGTCATTAGATCAAGGTGATTACCTCTGATTTATTACTGCTGTGAAAGCACCGAAACACACACGCGCACACATGCACACAGACACACACAGAGCTTGATTTGCAACCCCAGCCAATCCACGTAACGTCAGGAAACGTACATAAACCTGTTGAAAAATATTTATGCCTACAGTTTAAATGCTTTTAAAAGAAAAGCGCTCTAGATGACTCCTGGGAAGACGTAAATCTTTATGAGCCAAGCTGTCACTGAGATCCGGATGTGTTCGAGCTGCTATTTTTACCATGAAAGATCCCAAATGATGGATGGCTTTTGAGAGTGCTTGACTGACAGCAGTGAGTGCACCTTGGTGTCACCTTGAAGCGAACACATCCAGATGTAACGCTCTCAGATCAGGTGTGACAGGCAGACCCACGAGGTCCCGATAAGGATCAGAACCACCTCCTGTAGGTGTTCACGGCAAAGTCCTGACAGACGGACGCTAAAGTTGCCACGTCTGGCCTTGTGATTGGCACCGGTGATATAACAATTTCCTCGCAACGTGACACCCTCGGTGAAGTATAGATGAGCCTCGCTGGTCACTCGCGACTCTGACAAGACAGACACGGAGGTCAAAGACAGCCCGTCTCCGCCGTAACAAGAGAGCCCGCTTCGGTTACCGTGGTCTGAGACGAGGCTGTCGGCTGTCTGGGTTCAACCCAGGGCCAACAGAACTTCTGGGCTCATACCGAAGGTTTCACATTGCATCCTGAACCTGATTGCACTTAGTTTGACAAGTGTTACGGATGAGCCGGTAGCTGCCAACACCACGTTCCTCATCTCTGTCTCTGTCAAACTTGAAATTTTGACAAGAGTTGAAATGTTTTTTTTTTCCTCTGACTTTTCAACTCTTCAGATGCATTGTGTCTCTGTATTTACTGTTGCAACAAAAGTAGAGCTGGACAGTGATGCCACCTGTTGGTGACTGCCGATACATGCTCACTGTAGGTCGAATCCGAAACAACAACCCCTTGTTGTTTGACATCATCTCTTTCACACACAGGTTTGTAATCAACTATAAGAAACCAAATATTTAGTTTGTTTCTGCTGGATGAGAGCTGGAAACAGTGGTGTGAGTGAAGGTTGGCAATATGGAGTTGGGGTCCTAATAATCTTTACATTTTATTTTGTAATTTTGACACTAGTGACAAAGAAGTTTGAATTTAGTTATTTCATAAAGACGACAGTGTATATTAATCAACATAAATACTTCATGTAAACATACCAGATTTAGCCAAAGAGGCAAAATTTCATCTGTCTCCTAACAAGTGGATGGAAGGGATTAAAAAGTATAAAGTTAATATGCATAACATACATGAACTATAAAATATAAAATTTACATCCTCAAATAATTTGAAAGATTGTGCATTTATTTTTAACTAAGGAAAGTATTTGTTTTGTATTTATTTATGGGTATCGGTGTAAACAAGGGTAAACACAAATGCACACCACAGTTTTATTTTTAGTTTTTTACTTGTGAAAAAACAAACAAACAAAAAAAACCCATGTACTCAATTTTTTTTTTCCACTTTACAAATGTGAATGGCTACGGCAAAACCAGGAACAATTTTCCCCTGAGGGCGTTTTGAGTTATTTACGGATGCTGAAAGTAAGCTTTCCATTGATGTCAAACATGTGGTTTGTATTTAATAGAACATTGTGTTGTTCCGTCATAAAAAAAATCCCAATAAAATACATGTATTTGTGGCTTTAAAGCTGTAATGTGTAACTTTTATTAAAAAAAAAAATTACATATTTGCTTAAACTGTCACCGTGTTGTGATAGTTTTGTATGAAACAGATAACCGAGCTCTTCTGCCTTCTCCTAGTGCTAACTAGAAACAACCAATCAGAGGTAGGAGGCGGATCTTAGTGCTGTCAATCATGCTTGTGTATGTGCCATGTACTTCTCCCCATAGAAGGGGGAGAGCCTGTCGTGAATGTAGTGACAGTTTTAATAAACACATTAAAAATATATATATTTTCTATTATAAAAGTTACACACTGCAGCTAAAGTGACAAATACCAAAAAGTTCAAGGAGTATATAGTCTTCACAAATTTTACATCCATCCATGTAATAATCGCCAGTCAGCTCTGAGTACTCGGCTTGTTCCTGCTGAAGAGAAGCATTGCCACAGCCTGATTCTGCCACCACCATGTTTCAACATTAATTAATGTGTTACGGCTCCAGTGTTAACGGTAACTCCAAAACGGTTAATGCCCTCATGTTATCGTTTAACACCAGTGCAGTATCTAGTGTTAAAACATAGGATTCTATTTACTATTAACACGTTGCCTCTCTCTCTCTACTCACACCTGCAGTCAGTTAGCCAATCAGCCCAGGTCCATTGTTCCACATTCACTCTCTCAGTACTTAAACACTTCTGTTCCTCTCACTCCTTGCTGGTTTCTTCACATCCATTCCTTGTGGTCATTTTTGGATTCCTGTGTCGCTCAACTCTGGCTCCCTGTGTTCCTCCATGGTTTTCGGTTGTAAGTTTTTGTTCTTTATTTGTTCATTAAATGCCACGAAATCTGCTCAGTGCCTCCGTCTGCTGCATTTGTGTCCAGCGACAAACTACATGTCATGATGCAGGGCACCCAAGCTGTTTTTAAAAAGAATATTTAAAAAAAATATTTGTGTATATCGTACCACCACCACTTTCCTCTGTTTGACCCAAAATGTTTTGCTCAGAGGCAAAACCAGCTGTGTAATAAGGGAGGAGATGGAGGTTTGAAGCCCGGTGGTATTATCCGCCTCCCGCCTGCTTGGTCTGAGTGAGTTCTCGGTACAGCCTGACAGCCCAGATGATTAACGATGACAGGACTGGCGAAGCTGCTCCTTCATTTCACGACTAGCCCTTAACCTCTCAATTAGCTCGAACCCGTGCAAATGGAAAAAACAAAAAGTCCATCCAGAGGGTAATGGTTCGATATTTTCCCCCCTCTTCCCACTTTCGCTCTTTAGAGATGATCAAAAATCATTAGGCGTGCTCCGAGATCACAAACAGCTGCCCCGATGTTTTCTGTGACACATGCCTCTGAGTTATACGGCCTGCGAAACCCGCTTCCCAGAAACGGACTCCTCCGCTTTCATTTTGTCCTCTCCCCAACTTTATCACTTCATCCATCATCCCCGGCTATGAGTGCTTTTTCAAGTGGTCCAAAAATAAAGCGGACGCAGATGTCAAGCCACGCTACGCCGATGTTTCTAAACCGCCAGAAACCCTTCACTTACGCCCACATAGAAAAGTTGAAAACGCGTCCCCACAAAGCCGCCGTTGAACTCGGCTCATCCTGCTATTGTTCAGGTAATAAAACCTGCCCATGGGTAAATCAGCAAAAGTTTTGAGCAGGTATCTTTATTCCCTTCCTTCAAAAAATAAAATACAACCAATCTACCAATGCATTAAAAGAAAGTAAAAAAAAAAAAGAGAGAGATTTCAGCAGCATACACAAAGGCAAATGTAATTATGGTTTCTCTTCTAATGCGCAGCTGGTTTTGATCTGGTTGCGCTCTGAAGCTCCAGTTGTCAGCTCTCATGCATCACAGAGCCGGAGCTTAACGGAGAAACGTGCTTTGGCAGTGACCAGCGGAGGCCTGGAGGCCAGCGGCGGCCGCCGGTGGGTTAGCCACATTCAGAGGGGGGCTGGGGAGGGTGACACCATCCTCTGTTTTCCGCATCTGGATCCCCGCGAGACCACATCCAGTCATCCCTTATGGGTTTTTTTCCTCCTCCGCGAGCGCCAAGACAGAAAAACTCTCCGAAATACACGCGCCCGCGCACGTGGACGGACTGAGGGAGTAATGAAAGACAGAGTGGGGGAGGGGGCAGCCCCACGGTGGCCGGGGAGAGGAAAGCTCGCATGGAAATGAGCAGGCATGATTACTCAAATACAGTCATTAAGGAGGAAATGTTGTTTTTCAAGCTGTCAGGATGATTAATGAGGGAGAGCAAATGCGCTCAAACGCTGTTGTTTAGTCTAACCAGCAGACCTGATCTCTGACGGTAACTTACAACAGACAGGATGTGTGGATGCATTTAGCGGCGCGCTAAAGCTGCACAAGTCCAAAGATCCAACACACCGGATAAAAGATGCTCTCGAAGGTGATGCAGATTAATGAGTTAATGTCGATCGACTAACCTTTGGTTGATAAGCGTCCATTTTCTAAGAACCCAGTGTTTTCTCTTGTATGAAGAGGTTTGACCATCTATCCATAACACAAAGGCTACAATTTACATAATATGCTGGATTTAAAAAAAAAAAACTTAAGGAACTTTTTGACTGTTTATATGTCAAAACAGAACCGCATAAAGTGTATTTTGCATCCCACTCCGGACTCTGTTTGGACTGTTTCTCTTTCTCCGCCATCTTTATTCCTGTATATCGACTGCTTAAGGATGACCAGCAGCGCTCTCTACTGGATGGTGGCCAGACTACAACAATAAAAGGTTAAAGCGGAGGTTAGAACCAATTTGAATCTAATAAACCATTAATTGACAATTAATTGTAAGTCAACTGAATGAAGAGGTGTGTGTATAAGTAGCTGCTAACTGATTATTTTTTACCCTGGACGTCTTAACTATGAAGGTCAACTATATACACAGTCATTCATGTTATTTAGATTGGTACTCTTGGTAAATAGAAAACCTTAACTTTAATGTTTTTTATACACAGTGGTGGCCAGAAAAACTTACCTTTGTATTCCGCCAATAAATTGGCCCTTATTTTCTTAATTATGAGTCGATACGTGCAGAGCTGCTAGATTTGCCAATGAATGTGTCGCTAGAGGTTTTGTGAAAAACTATTACAAGAAAATTGTAATTGAAAATTGAGAAATTGAATGGAATTGTATTTCCCCATGGAATAAACAAACTTAATTTATTTTCCCGTTTTGTCAGTGGGAGATCATGTTACTCAAATAAAAGGGGAATTTACTTAAAGGCTTTATTGTTATCCTTACCAAGGATTCAAAAGTTGATATGTAGTTGACTTGGGGAAGCAAGAACCCAACACTCAGAAACAACCTGTGGTTTTCTGAACTGAAAACTGACTTTTTAAATATAAATATATATAAAAAAATCAGCCAGCTTTATGACAGATTGGATGCTGTGTAAAGAAAAGTGAAACATAGACTTGGACTAGGCCCCGGCAACACACAATTTAAAACTAATACATCCATCCAAATGTGATTACTGGTGAAAAATGCTTTTCAAATATGTCAAATCCTGATGAAAAACAATCTCGAGACGTCTTCCTCTGGTTTCTCTCATCTGCAACGCATCCATTCAGAGTGCATGTTATGCTGCAGTAGATCACCTGGTCTGTGGTTTAAGTGTCTGTGAATTCTAAAAAGAAAAAGAAAAAGAAATTGGCCCTCTCTGTGTGTTTTTCAGCCTGCCTAGTGCCAAAGGCCTCAGAATCTCCAGATGTTCCCTAAATCATGCTGGAAGGCAGATAAGAAATCCGCTTTCAACAGATGTCTTGTGCCTGGACTCGATGATTTATTAGCTATGAATGATGAGACAGTGCTCCAGTGTCTTGCAGGCCGACTGGCTTTTATCATTATGCAGGCAGCTGTGAATCTGGGTGACATCACGTCAGCGGACGGGCGCGAGAATGAGACGGCAACTCCGCTTTTCACATTTTTAAGTCTTTGCAAATGCAACGGATCCGAGGTGAACGGGCCTCTCTCTTTTTTTTTGTTTGGCTGAAGTGTGACGCAGAATGAGGGGAATGTGGAGCCGGAGCGGCAGAAGAGTTGCGTCGCAGCTGTTGTTTTCAGCTAAGACGCTAAAAATGATCGTTTTGACAAAATCATCTTGACTCGAGGTCGAGGGAGTTTTCATGTCAATAAATGGGTTAAGTTGAAAAGTACAGCCCTCAGTAGAGAGGACTTTAAGTCAGCAAGCAACTTTATTTAGACTTAACATATAAAAACCCAATAAATAATGAAATTTACTGCAAAAATACTAATAGCAGAGCCAAAGAAATGTAATATTTGAACATAATTGATGGCATGCCAGCTAATGTTCCTGAAGAGAAAAATAATTGACAAGTTTATATTGTTAATTATTTATATTAATTTCAACACACTGTGGAAACGATGTGCATGTAAGCTCAAATTAGCTTGAATGCTACACTGCTGGCACAAAGCTATGTATTGCCTAACTGTTGCGCAACGCATTCACCTGGCTTCATTTTAGAAAACTACTTTTTAAGAATCATTGAGAAAAACAAAACTTAAGTTAACTGAAAACTTAACAAAACAGAGTTAGCATGCTTGCGTTAGCTGAGCATTTTAGAAATTGCTCAGTAAAAATGATTAAAATCATTGGAAAGAACAAAACTTAAGTTATCTGAAAACCTTTGGTGTATGTCAGGACTTTTACAAAACACAGTTAGCATGCTAGCATTCACGTAGCATTTTAGTCATCAGAAAAAGTCACTGGAAAGAGCAAAATGCAAGTTAACTGAAACCTTTCAGGGTATGTGAAGACTTTTACAAAGGATGCTGACCTACAGGAACACCTGTTGATGTCTGTCTGTGTATTAATGTCATTAAGGGAGAAAGGAACTGATCTGATGAGGTTCGTTGTTGTTTTACTGCACTTTAAAGCTACAGAGTTTCAGAGCAAACAAATGACATTGATGTCAAAAGGTACCGGACTGGGAAGTTGGCAAAAGCCGGGACAGTCCTGGTTTTCACAATACGTTTTCTCCATCTAAAACGTCAGACTTTTACTCGGACAATGTCAGCGGTAAAAGGAATGGAGGTAAGGAGTATTGTACGTGGTCAGGGGGGTTAGCTTGTGTCTGACAGCAACAATGACTGACAGAAACCGTGAGGGACTTGGACAGATGAGAGCCAAAGGCGGCGGGCGAGAGGGCGTACGGGGGTCAACGCATCGCCTGTGCATTGAGTGTGGCCCAGCAGCTGTATGCATAGGGGAGCCCCAGCCTCCTGCTCTGCATGTCAGGGGCCGTGATTAATGACCCCGCAGGCCTTGCTCTTAACCCCCTCCCCGCTGCTTGCTCCATAGAAGTCACTGAAGCCACTTCTCGTTTTGGCTAATGGACGCAGCCGGGGTCGGACGGGCGCCCTGAGACGAATGCGTTCATGGTTTACGCGAGAAGACGTGAAACAAAAACCAATTTCCCCTCGCAAAAAAAAATAAAAAAACGCGCCGCATTCCGCTTTTGCAGGGCCCGTGTAATTTCAGGGCTTTCAGAACGATGATTTCTTAGATTACTGTGGGTCCTGTGCAGTGTCGGGGCTGAGAGGGCGCCGGTGCCTGTGTACTGGTTCCCAGCTTGTCAGGCAGCTGTCGAGGAGTGATTTATGACCACTAGACTCCAACCTGTCTTCACTGCCAGTTCGGTATTGTTACAACTGACAGCTAATGAGGCCAGACATGCTTTCAAGCAGAGCACTTAACAGGACTTCAATCTTCCCCCGTCACGAGTACCATTTTTTCTTTCTTTTTTTTTTGCACACACTCCTTCACACAACAGCCTCCTTTCTCTTTGCCTTCCTTGTTCTCCGTCTTTCCACGTTGCAGCCGTATGACAGGAGCAGAAAGGGCCTCCGCTGACAGAAGGAGATGTTTCTCAGAGAAAAATGGCAGCAGAGAGTTTCACCGTTCTCTCCCTCTAACATAATAGCTAGAGCTTTACGTAACCGAATTATCGACTCACGTTTTGCTTGGTAACTTTGTGCTTCGTGAGTCAAACCCTGTGTGCTGCTGTCGGTCTTGACCAGAATTCTGCAAATTAGATTTTCCTGGTGAAATATTGATTAAGAATAATAAATAATACATAAATAATAATACAGAGAACTGTTCAGTTCACAATCTGAAAATAAAACGGATATGTCTACAAGAAACTGTATCCACCTAAACTGAGAGTCTTGGCAGGGAGAGAAATATTCAGAAAAGCAGCCAAGAAGCCCATTGCAACTCTGGATCAGAGATCCACTGCCTAGATATGGAGTCTGTCGACAGCATAAATCCTCAAATCTGGACTTTTGGAAGTAACATTGTTATTAAAGGGGGAATATTATGTATTTTCCAGGCAGATAGTGTAATTTTACAGTACAATCAGCTAATTATATTACCTTCCACTGTTATAAAAATGCTATATGCATCAAATACGACTTAAAAAAGTTTGACTTCAAAGTTGAATGCCTTTAAACTGGGCCTTTGTCTCTTTATATATATTGAGATCCTGCTGCAAAGCTCACAAAAGTTGATTTTACGTGTCGCCCCTTTAAAATGCTGGAAGAGACAGCCAGTAGCGCTCATGTTTGCAGTTTGCTGCAGGCCATTTAATGGAAACGGCAAACATGCGTTTCCATTGAGCTTGAGCTAATTTACAGGTTTGCTTTAAATGTTTAAACATTAAAAAAAAACAATGTTTGGACGCCGTTCAGTTTTCACTGATTCACCTATTCGTAGATCACGAGAACATAACTCCAAATTATTTGTGGGAAATTCGCCTATACGCTGATTTTTTTCGTAAAGCGTAATATTTGAAAGGAATTGCAGTTTGGCAAACTGAAATAACTAGCCGCGATGCTAGTTGACATGCTATTGGCTCGCGTGTGCAAAGCAGCCAATCCAAGACAGGCGTTTATCTTCCTTAGCACTGATTGGCTGTAACTCAAAGAGCAGAAAAAAGGAAGTCTGTAGATGTTAGCTTTTGTGGTAGTGCTAAGGCTGCTTCAGCTTTGTGTATTAACGCACTTTAATGTATATTTCATGTATAAATTAATAAATTAGGAGGTTATGAGTGTTACTAGAGGGGGTCTCAAGTATTTGCAGTTCTTAACCACCATTAAAAACTGTGGTTTATTACAGGCATGCTGCTGTAATTATGCTGAAATATGTTTTTAGAGACTGATAACCACAGGAGTTCAATATGACACACATTGAACAATCTCAATTAGAAAAAATGCTGAAAACAATTTATTGGTTTGTCTAAGTGAAGTACAGAGACGTTTGTGATCGTGAAGCGACTAAAATGTGAAAAGTGCAAACGTTAAAAGCAACAACATTTGAAACAAATTTGTTCCAGGTTTAACGATGACTCTTTTCCACAGTCTATATTAAAAAGGTCAATAATGTTTTCAAATAGCAATTGGGGAAATAAAACTAAATTAACATGGTAATTCCATGACTGAAAAAAATAAATTTACGAACAGTCTCACTACTTTGCAAAATTGTCAGATTTAAGGCACAGTTCTCTCAACGTTAGCTCTCTGAAAGTAAATTTGGCTCCTTGGGCCACAGAAGGATTTTGTAATGAAATCAAAGAGCAGTGGGAAAAACTCTTGGCTAAGGGAAGGAAGGGCTGGCAGGCATAACAATTATGCATAGCCGGAAACTTTTCAGCACCTCTTACTTTTTTTGGATGAAAGTTTAAGCCACAAATTGGAACTGACTTGAATATATAACTTAGATTCATAAAAACAGAGATGTGACACTGCTTTCTGAGTGTTTTTTTTTTTACATTTTCCTCCCCTCTGGAGAGATTACTGCTTAGTTAAAATTATGTTTCTGACAACCGTACTGCTTAAAGGAAAAGAAAGTCAAATCTATTATTCACTCATAAGGGATTTTCTTTTTTTTCTTTCTGCTGTTGTTGTGTTTGTTCTTCTACGTCTTCCAAAGAAAGGCCTCTGGATTTTTCATGACTGATTTATGAAATGATACAATTTGATTGTAGTGAAACACTTTACACTGATGTAAGTATTTTAACACGGGTATTTTGTTCTAACATACATTAATCATTCCTGAGCTGTCAGAAGGCCACGCCCGCTCCAACACTCTGCAGCTCGCCATGTTTCTGGTGAACTTTATGGCTCAACTCCTAACTCCAATAGGGGAGCAAAAGCCTTTTTCTGTGTGGAGGCTGATTTTAAAATTGAAGTTGAGGTCGTTTGTTTGTCAGGTGAAATGGCGAACAAACTTGCGTTTGTGACACGTATCATCATCAAGGACCTCAGTGCCTCTTTTAAGCCGTAGTGAGTGAATCAGATTTAATCACATTGACTAAGCAACGTCGGTCTCAATGCATCCCATTTCTACTTCAATGCAAAATCAGTCACAGGGTCTGTGGCAGCGTTCCCACCTATAAGCCAGTGTTCCCTGTCAGCATGATTAATGGCCGCCTCGCTGGGTGCTAACTTGCATTGCATTGCAGGCAGAGCCATTGTCTCCTGGACACGGAGTCCTTACTGCCCTCTGTCCATGAAACCAGGCTGTTGTTAAAAGGTGCAACAGCGACTCCTGGAGTCACGAGAAGAGAAACGAGGAACAACACTTTCAGTTTTCATTTAGGAAAGGTAAATGTCTGAACACTGGATATTTATAAACTTATATGAAAAAAAAAAAAAAATCAGAGAAGCTATAAAATTATTTTTGGACAATCGGATCTAAAAAATGTAATTGTTTGACTATAAAGACAAGTGAATACACCCCAAAAAATTCTAATAACCTTCAGGTTTGGTGTTGGCCAATTTGTATTTGTAAATTAGAAACAAATGTAAAAATTTCAAAAGTTAATGAAAATGTAGGAAATCATGTTTTGCTCTTATGTTAGACTGAACAATCAGTCTAATTGAAGATTTAGAAGAGCACACACAAATAATTAATAAAAACATATTTTTAAGCACAGATGGATAGATGTACTGATCAAAATCGTTATTTTGCTGTTATGCTATTTAAAAAAAAATTGATTGTAGAGCAGATATTTAACATTAGCATCTCATATTAGCAATTAGCATAATTAGACAAGTCAGCTTAAAAACAGTATATATTTGATAAAGTAGACTTGGGGGTGTCGGATCACAGACCTGCAACTTGTCCACCTTAAATTAATCAAATGGCAGAATTACTTCCTCAGCAGCTCTACGCGATTTTGCTAATCATGTCAAAGCAGATGCACATTTAAATGATCCCGGACAAACCCCCTGTTCCTGTTTTTTTTTTTTGTTTTTGTTTTGTTTTATTTTGTTTTTTTTCTCTAAGTGAGGTTTTTGATATTAATTAGGGGGTGTTTGCATGTTGTTTATCATCATCATAAAACTTTTTCAGGGGATTTATCATCACAAGACAAAACCCCCAAAAAGTCAGAATTGCTTTTTTGTTTTTTTATTTTAGAATTTTCTCCACCATTGGTATCACGAGAGCATTAATGAACATAATTACTTTTGAAAATATGATTAACTGTATGCCGTTTATTGATAAGAATCACACGTCTTCATGTAACTGTCCTGAAGAAACATATTTTAAAATTGGCAGGTTTTTAAGAGCAGTATTTGCGCTTGTGGAACCGAAAGAGGTTGCAAAAACTCTTTATCATAACTTTTAATGTTATCACAACAGATACCACAAAATATGATAACTCCTTAATTTTATTTGGCACAATCCTATTTTTAGTCGCTCTCTTATCTGTAGGGGCCAGATGCTAAGATCAGTGACTGGTGAGAAGCTAACATGTGTCTCAGATGCAATGTTATATGCAATATGTTTTAGCTCAGTTTGAAACAACTAAAACTGTTGAAAATGTGGTTTTATGACTCTTACAAATGTTTCTACTGGTAGAATATTGCTTGTTTGGGGTCATTTGTCATAGAAGTTAACTTTCCTAAACAGGATTTAGAGTAACTAGATGTGGTGAACGTGGAATTTGAGCTTTTTGTAGTATAACATTTTTTCTGCAGAATTCATAAAAATGGTATAAAAAAAATTACTGATACTTAATGGCATACCTGCATGGGTACGAAATGGTTTGATTGTAGCACCGGAAGGACGAAATGGAAACACAAAAGAGACTCCGAAAACACACGAAACACGTATTAGTTATATTCTGCTGCCCCCTGCTGGAACTGCATGTGAAATACACTGCTACCTGATGTTTTAGAACATTTTAAAAAACTTTTAAAAGCTTACAATGACGCGAGTAGAAACACTCATTCAAAACTCACACTAATATTTAGCACAAAATAATTACACTACATAAATGTTAGACTTTATAAGTCGGTGTTAGGACTCCGCTCTTCCCCGTTTCTCCTGACGTTGTTCCCGGCTGTTCCCTCCCCATTCTTCCCGGCTCCTCCTCTGTGCTTCTTCTCCGTCCATCGAGCCACCGTCCCAAACCACACGAAAGAAAAAAAAAAGGAAAAAAAAAAACTTCCCATACTTCCTGAAAATCCTCCGCTTTGCGAGCGCAGAGGGGAGGGAAACCGACGGTGGCGGACGAGGAGATATGAACCGTAAAGTATGGTCCCGATGAGCGAGCAGGCGGACGCACCTCTGACCCCGCTGTCCGCCGCAGATCAACTTCCCTGCAAAGACTCCCGGGGGAAAAGCTTGACGTGAGTCTGGATAAAGATGCCAGGCAGAAGGGCAGGCCTTGCTTCTTTTTTTCCCTCCTCCTCTATATTTGTTTGTTTGCTTGTTTATTGCTTTATTTCTCTCTCGCTCTCTCTCTCTCTCTCTCTTTTTTTTTTTTTTTTTTGCTTAAGTGGAAACGATCCAGACATGATGGACAACCGCTATTTGCATTCGCGTCCTGCTCCATACTTTGTATGTAGATGAAGTGGATGCGGTGACTTTAAATAGCCGGATGCGGCGCGGACGTGTCGCGTGCCACAATGAGAGAGGGTTTCATTTGCATTCAGAAATCCAAGATGTCCAAAACTTTCCTGCAACGTACTTTTGAAGCGTATTATGTCAGCCCTAGAGGTGGCGCCCTCTAGGGTCCAATTTACGCGCAGGACCAAAACAGAAAAGTAAAAAAAAAAAAAAAGGGCTTGTCTTTATTAATGCCTCCTGGCTACATGTTCACTTAGCCATTAAAACAACAACCGCTGCAGAGGGAGGAGGAAGAAGAGGGAAACGAGTTAAAACCTGCAGCAGATGATGTATGGTGGCTTCACCCAGGTGTAAAAAGACTGCATGCAAAGTGTAATTGAACACCTTCTGGGATCTTTGACTGTGCTCTCCTCTGCTCCTAGGTCCTCAGAGGGGAACAATGAGGAGGAGAGGAGGCAGAAGAGGCGTGGACTGGCACCGGCAGACCTCCAGCTGCTGCTGGACTCCGAGTCAGAACCGTCAGAGAGCAGGAAGAAACCAGCCAGCATCAGGTGACCACCAATGCATCACTGCTTTAAAAAAAAAAAAAATTTTTTTTACGATTAATCCTCATGTTTAGTATCGAATAGCTTTATGTTAATCGTTCTGTACAGTAAAAATTAGCTGGACAACAATGTCACGACTTATTATCTCTTAATATAAAAGCTTCAATGTATGTAGCATTAAAACCTCACAGGCATGGAGCTGTAAGGTTTTAAAAGCTCCATGATTCAACAACTTTACATCATACTTTACTTACCGTTTACAGTAAGTAAAGCAAGATAGATTCCTGTTTTATTTTTTCAGCCGTATGTAATGTAGCCGTGGTAGGGTTGTGTTTCTTTTTCCTTGTACGGGATCATTTTGATCCTTTGTAATCTCTGTGCAAACTATTGCTTGAACTCAAGGTTTCACATGTGCAAAGGTTAAAAAAAAAACCTACCTGGACTGCTGAACTTTATTTCAGGTTCATACGTTTAATGAGACTCTCCACATTTAATAAAATGGGTGAAAGTCAAGAAAACAAATCGATTAATCCTATAGATGCAGCAAAGCATTGGACTGACGGTGTGTACATTTTCTGAAAGCATACTTCACCTTTTTACATTTTTAAACGTCACTTTAAAGCTGGAAAGGAGTTGACTTTTTAAAAAAAAAAATCTTGATCTTGTTTTTTTACATAGCAAATCGAGGCATTTTAAAAATGGGTGTGTAAACTTGTAATGTCCACAGATATATTCACTTTTTTTCTTTTTTGGGGGGGTTGTTTCATATCAGAAGTGATGATATGAAACTTCTGTTTCATATCATCACTTCTGATATGAAGGGCTGATATGAATCACTTCATATCATCATCAGAAGTGATGATATGAAACTCCTGTTTCACATCATCACTTCTGATATGAAACAGTGTATGTATGCCTGTGTTCTAAAAAGTTTCTAAAACCTTCGGTTGCTGCACACTGCTGGGAAGCTAGCTGAAACAATGTTGTTACACTTGTTTTCTTTCTCGAGGTCATCATTCCACGAGAGCCTCATTCTAGCCTATTCCTAGGAATAGTTTTAAAGTTTGTTGAAACTTTCCAGCTCCTACACGTCATGAATCCTGTGTAGGACCAAGGCGCTGTTTACAGATTCCCTCGGCTGCCTTGTGCTAAAGCAGTCTCAAAGTAAACACACACATTCAGGATCCGACGTTTGCGTTTGACTGATAATGTGACGTATAGCTTTCCTTCTGCCGAGGCCGTCGTCGTACCGGGCCGCCCGGCTGTAAACACTGACCTTTTTTCATCCAGCAGACAGAAGCCCGTGGAGCCGCTGTCACCAATGCTGAACCTGAGCGACTTTGAAACCAAGCTTGACCGGAAGAAATCCCAGACCAACCAGGTAGCGATGCGTCTTCGAATCCCGCCAAGCTTTTCCACCCGTCTGCTGTTCTTTAATGATTCTGTGTTGTGCTCTTTCGTTTCTCGCAGTTGTCAAAGACCAACGCGCATTACCACAAGTTATTCAAGGCGGTCAGCAAAGATGAGCTGCTCAAACAGAGTAAGCTCTGTATCCTCCTGTTTGGATGACATGTTTGGGTTGTTTAATTTTGGAAACTGAATACTTGTTTGCCACCAGGTTACACCTGCGCCCTGCAGAGAGACATGTTGTACCAGGGCAAAATGTTCGTCTCGCAAAACTGGATCTGTTTCCACTCCAAAGTCTTTGGCAAAGACATCAAGGTATGCTACAGAAAAACTGCAAACAGGGAACTTATGACAATTTTCCAATACTGATCAGTTGGCGTTAATTGTGCTTCCTCGTTGCCAGATTTCCATCCCGGTGATGTCGGTGAAACTTATCAAAAAAACTAAGACTGCGTTATTGGTGCCAAACGCTCTTGTAATTGGAACTACAGACTTAGATGTAAGTAAATTGTACAACTGGTGTTCTTCTTAGAATATAAGCATAAAAGTGATGTTTTCTTTTGTCTTTTTTTTTAGCATGTCTTTGTATCATTTCTCTCTCGAAACAACACCTTTAAATTTCTGAAATCCATCTGCCCTCATCTGGAGGTAAATAACATCCTCTTGTAATGTCAGATAACTAGTTGTTTGTATTTTTTTAATATCTTTTTTAAATGACTAGAACAGGGAAATAAATCATTAGGGTGGGGGTCATTAGCATTTAGCAACTACTGTTACATTAGCTGGTATTAACTTTTTGGTTTCAATTGCTGTTAAATACAGTGACTGACCAGCATAGAAAAGAAAATGCAAATGTCAAAAAGAATAAAATGCTCTCCCAGAAGTGTTTTTTTAGTGCATGTGTAAGTGCTTTTGTTGTTGTGTTATTTCATGTGCATTTTGTTGGCTATTTGGGGGCATTAAATCAGGTATTTTTTTAAATTTGTAGTTACTTAATAAAATATAACTTTATATTATATTCAAAAGTACTTTTAGCAAAAAATGACCAAGCTAGCAAAAACTGTTTTGGATTAAGCTAAACTAGCATAACTCTATATGAAGTTAGCTAGCTAAACATAGCTAGCTAAGGAACTAGCATTGTTAGGTAATTTTCTTGATTTCTAGTAGCGATGGGTGTTAATTGGTAATTTGTAGTAATTTGTGGCATTTATGTCAATAACAACTATATTATATTATATTGTCAATAACAACTATATTTTAAAAAATTACTTGATTAATAAATGTTGTTTTTGAAATACATTACATGGATTTAGTTCCCCAAAAATTCAGGTACTACAAAAATATAACACACCTATTAGCATAAATAGGCTAGTTTCATACATCAGGGACATAAAGAGCACCACTACAGACAATTGCATTAAACCATATATTTAAGTATTTTGAAGTTATCTGGTCATCTATGAAACCAATATCTCAAAAAAATCAATCGTTCAAACAAAAAAAAGTAACAATTTCCAAACATACTGTCTGGTTTTAGGGGTTTGTAAAGATTTCCACCACTACTTCCAGTTATTCTTCTAAAACCCTGCATGTTGTCATTGCAGGTGGATAAGATAAGTAGCAGCCCTGTAGCTTCCTCCTGTGAAAACAGCTTCAGAGCTAGCTGCCCCACGTCGCTTCCTCTGGTCAGTAAGGGGTCTGGTCCTTCCATTTTCTGCCATGTTTGTTCAGGATGAATTCATTGTACCTGATCCATTGTGAAGGAATGCGGACGTGCATTGTTGTCGTGTAACTCAACACCCCACTGGGGCTTGCTGTGTGCTTTGCTGCGTGTGCGCCGCAGGACTTTTCTGGAGACTTCTCCGACCTGGATGGAGTTATGCACCAGAGGCGGCAGGACATGATGGAGAGCAGCAGCTCTGGTTCGCAGACTCCAGATTATGATAAAATAAGCGGTGTGTGTTTTGTTTTTACAATAAAATACCATGGACCCCACCTTCATTTACTCTGCTCACAGTCACAGAGTCCTTGTTTTGAAAGGTTTCAGATGTCATAGTCTTTGTTTAGGGCAACAAAAACCAAGTAGGATTCTTTCTACAGTGAGAACAGTTTGCAGAAAAACACTGCTAATCCCCCTTAGGCACTAAAATAATCTTTAGCTAATAGTTTATTAGCTAAGTAGACTACTATTGGTTTTGGGGTCTATTTAGTGGAATAGACTAACTAGTCTATTTAGAAAGTTGACAAATGGCTACTATTTAGCTAGTAGTCTATATAGCTACTACCTAGTAATTAGACTAGTATCTAGTAAGCTATTTAGCTACAAGCTAAACTACTATTAAACTAGTATTAACTTGTAGCTAAGTAGGGTTAGGGTAAATAGAGTTGCGAGTTAAATAGAGTACTAGTTAGTGTATTTAGCTAATAGACTCCCCTCATGTTTTCTCTGGTCATAAATGGCAAGACCACTTGTTGATTTGTGAAGTATTTTGAGGTAGTGTTAATATTTACTCAAGTAACTGGGCTGACAGCTTCTCTCTGTTTATGCCACAGACTTTAGCAGCCTCCCAGACACATTTCTGAGTGCAGCGAAGACCAGAGAGGTTTCGGTCCACGCAGACATTCACCTCCAGAACCCGAGCCAAAAGCACGGAGCCGCCCTCAAAAATGGTATTTAAATCCTGGAGTAAAAAACAAAAAAAGTCTCGGCATGTTAACAAATAATCTGTTTAACTGTCATTGCTTCATTTTGCCTGATAGTTATGAGAGCAACATGTGTCTCATGAACACAGTTTGTCTCTTCGCCACAGAAGGTTGTTGTTCAAAGTGAATTTATAGATTTTTAATATGTTTGGAGGATATCTTTTTATTTGCAATTTTTCATTTCGTTAATAATTAATCTGTATTTTTGTCTTTGTCATGATAAGTTGCCACGATAAATTCCAGTTAATGTTGAAAAAAAAAAGACTAAAATGTTATTTCTTCTTTTTTTTTTCCACTGTTTTTTTCCACGAGAGAATCTATAGGTATCAGTAAATTTGGAGATTAAATGATTAAATGAAGCCTCCATGTTTAATTTAACAATGTATATCACTATTCAGTGCGTGGTGTCCTGAAGAAGCTAATTTCAAATAGGAATGTCATTTTTCAAGACCACCATTTATGTTGTGGCGACATGAAGTCTGCAGCATGCACTTACCTAAAAAATAAGTAAAAGTCTTTTTCAATACATTTTTTTTCATTGTAACTCTTTGTTTTCACAATAGTACTGCAAAATATCATAATAAATTAAGTCCATGTCACCCAACCGTCTTGTACGATCATCACAAAGTGGAAGGAGCATATCACGTGTGTCAGTTTTCAAGTCATTCCTTTGATTCGCAATTGGATTTAGACCTGGACTTTGACTGGGCCATTCTGACACAATGTTTGGAGTCGGTTGTTTCTCACACAGTTCAAACCGCTCCTGCTTTATCAGATAGACCGCGTTGATCTACGTGTGTACCTCTAGACAAAGAGAGTGGATGAAAAGTAAACATATTCTTGGCACATTGTTCAGGTCAGAAGCTATAAATCAGAACGTTGCTTGTTGAGTCGGCCTGATGCAGGATCTTGGGAGGCAGCCCAAAGTCGTCTTTATTTACGGCAAAGCTGACCGTTTCCAGGCTTCTGCTACATCTCAGAGCTGCAGCGTGTCCATTCAAAAGGTTACTGTAAATGTCAGCGTTCCTTTGCAGTGTTGAAAAGTGTTTTATTGTTTTCCAGGCATGGATAAAAATGAAAAGAGAAAACGGGTTTTGGGAAATGTTTCCTCATTTTCTAAATCATTCTTCTTACATATTCCAAAGAACAACACCCAACCAGATGTTAATGATGGCAGGAATTACAAAAAAATTACCTTAATTTGCCATGTTGATTATAATATTTTACAAATTAGCATTTTTGGATTTTGACTTTGACTGAATCCACTCATCCAAAACATTTAAAGGGGCATCATTATGTAAAATTGACTTTTTTTTAGCTTTACATCAACAATGGCATGTTATAATGTTATTCCCTCATCAAAAACTTGACTGTTTGTGCATGTTTGAGAAATCCGTTAATCTCCATGGCAACCATTCAGCTGAGCAAAACGTCTGGGTGGACATAGCTCCGCCTTCAAAGACGAAGCTCCTCCTCAGAACTTCTGTTTTCAAATGTCCAAGCTTCCACCTCACAGAACCCCTGATGTCCTCCACTCAGCTCCTTCAGACTAGCCAGTAGCAATTAGCAAACACCTGGTAGAGCAGCGCATCTGCTGAGCTCATTATTAGTGATGAGTTCCTGAATGCGTCGTTTCAGAAAGAGCATGCATCGAAGTCAAACTTTCTTTTAAGTCAGTTTTTATAATAACTGAAGGTAACATAGTTACTTGATTGTACAAAAAAATGGCACCATGTGACTGGAAAACACATAATACTTCCATTTTAAAAGAGACCAATAAATGACCTGTTTTAACTCCAGACGACTTCAAATTAATCTTTAACTGGACTTGTACAGAAACTGTTTCTGAAATGCCAGACTTAGCAAAACCAAGGCTAAAGTTCACCAGCTATTTAAAGAACTGTAGTCTAGAAATCCTTTTTTTTCCCCAACATGCCAAAGAGAAGTAGCGCCCTTTTACCACACTCTCAACTACGAGATACATAAACATATGAATTCTTGCTATTGAAAATGTTTAAAAACCTTTGAATGTATTTTCCTACTTTTCACCTCATAGCATGACATATTTTCCCTCTTTTTATCTGTGACTGTAGGCCAAAGCATGCCTCCACATGGACTTAGACCAAAAGACTCGTCCTCACAGCCAAAGTCCTTACACGTCATCCTCTTCATCTATCTGTTTTTGTGAGTAATCGCCTGAATATTATGCGGAGTCAACCAGCTGCTGTCTTTCTGCGTGCTAACGATTGTTCTGTGTGTAGCTGATCGTGGATTGCAACACATGCTGCTAATTTCCTTTTCCTTTTTTCTTTGTCTCCACAGAGTCAGCATTCTTGTCTTGTCCTCTTGTTACATGGCCTTCAAGATTGTGGCTCTTGAGCATCGCCTGAACTCCCTGCTGTCGATGGGGGAACTCGTTGATAACGAGTGAGAGCCCGGAAAGTCTCAGCATCGTGCTTTCGCTACTTCTGCGATCTCCTAAATAGTTTAAAATTGTACCTTGTTGCAGAAATGCTGGGAGCCAGAGGTCGCAGGTCGAAGTGAACGCTGAGATCTACGGGGAGCTTTCCACTAACCTGTTCAAGTTAGAGAAGGTTTGCTCTGCTCGTTTACTGACTGCACAAATCTGCCGTGTATTAACTCGCTGTTATCGCCTCTTAGCCTCAGGCTAGCAAAATGACTGTTTCAGAGGACCGCTTTTAAGATTAGGAAAATCATGTTGCAGAGTTACTATAAATGTAAAACACAATCTGTTCATGTTTGCAGAGTAAACATGAACAGCAGCAGAGTGGCTTCAGCTAGAATGATGACTGTAAACAAGAGGGAAAGCTTTTACCTGGTTCTATCCAGAGGGAACATGAGTCCACTTTGTCTGATATGGGAATTAATCTAGAAATGTAAATGGTTTAAAGAAACTCGCTTTCTTCAAAAGATATTTCTATTTGCTAAATGCACACATTTTAAGAGCAAAAGTTTTTTTTTCTGTTTTTCAATTTACAAACATTTCCTTAGTATTTGGTAAAATTGCATTTAAACTGAATGGGGTCAAAAGTTGTGGGAATTTCACAAGCTTCTTATAACAATTTACTGGAATTTGAGAGAAGAAATCAGATCCATCCTGAGGCACATGCGAGTTAAGTGGGCTCCACACCACCAGGGGGCTCCCAAGAGCAAAAAGATAGCATGATATATATTTTTTTCTTAAACATTGAATACAAACTAGACATGAAAAAAAAAAACTTTCTATATTATTTTTATAGTTGACACACATTCCTGCTGCTTCCACTGTTGGGGAAATATAAGATTTTAAACTTGTTTACTGTAAATTCAGTGTTTTACTATTTTAACTTTCAATTAGTTAAAATAATTTTAAATACCACTCTGCATTTCAAAATCCAAATATTTTTGTTTGCTTTTCCTGTAAGATTAAAACCAACGGCCATAATAACACCAGTGCAATTTAAGCTAGTTACAAATGGCGCTAATGACAGCAGGTATGTTGACCTGCTGGTATGCAGGTCGTGCGGGGGGGGGCTCACGGCCTTAAAAAGGCTTGGGCCGGCCCTGTGTGAAAGATACAGTTTTAATGCATCAGTGAGACTTTTTTTTAGGAAATCCCTTCACACTCAAGACGTAAAATAATCCCTCCTGACTGCAGCTGAGACAGACTTCACTTTCATAAAACATTTCCAGCGATCCCGTGCCCTGAGATCTCGGTCAAAAGACTCTTTCACAAAACAGTTCAGTGTCTCGGTTGCAAAGATTCACCCCGTCACCTGTTTATGAATCACGAGTCCAGCTGACCAGCTGTGTCACAGGGTTAAGTCACTAAATAGCAGTGTGCAAGTTATTAGTGGAGCTTAGAGATACTTTAAAGTCTTAACCTCAGTTATGTTCTGATGTGATTATCTAATAAAAATGAGAAACAAAATAAGAAATGGCGTTAGCACATTGCTACAGGAGAAAGTCAATTTGAAAACCATCAGTTTTATTAAATAATTGAGAGAGGACCAAAATTCCTCCACAACAGTGTAAGAGTCTGACAAGCTATCAACTCAGATGAAACTCAAACATATTAGCTAAAATTCAGGATTCAGGTGGAGACGAACATTAACGGCAAAGAAAATGAAAAGTTAAGCTTTCAAAAAAGGAGAAAATGTGGCTGAAACCACAGTAAGCTACTAATGTCTCAAACTGGAGACATTAGTAGCTTTACGCTCCATATTCATTCAATAACGATTTCTCTGCGTTCTTTTCCAATTGCTGTGGTGCGCTGCACCAAATTAATAACGCCTACGTCTCTGGGTTTCATTTTGTTAACGGAGTTAGTAGTGATGGCAAGTTAAAGTATCGTCTTTTTGCCCTCCATCATCGTGCGATTGCTCACAATTTCACAAAGCAACACTTTTGTTTCAATCAGTTGCTAAGCTAACTCTCCATAGCTATCTATTCAGCATGTAGAGATGACACACAGCAAAAGTCAGCTTGTCCTGCACAAGACCACAGTCATATTTTAACAAATATACAGCAGTCTATTGTAACCGGCTAATCAGTGTCCCTCTGTCTTGTCTCTCCTCTTGCTGTTTCGCCATAGATTCAAAGGAACCTCAGGAAGCTCCTGGAGGAGACTTAAAGGAAGACCTGCGTCTGTGTTTCTGTCCAGACGGAGGCTTGGCTGGTAGTTAGAGAGGCGGTGGGAGCTGTGCAGCACATTTGGTGGCTCCGTTGCCAAAGCTTGGACAGCTCACACCCCCAGAGCTCAGTCTTAAAAAGCTGTGTGAACATTTGTTGTGCAATAATAGCCTCACTCTGTGTTTCCCTCAGGACTTTTCTGTCTCCTGTTTCAAACAAAGCAGTGCTGCAGCTTTAAGGCAGCATATTTTATGTACTGTATTTTAGCTTGCAATATCATGACAATGATAGTTTTTTTTTAACACACTCTCACATGTATGCCTACGTATAGAAATATGACCATGAAGGTTAGGTTCAAAAGTGCAATTGTCAGTGTTTGGAAACATTTCTTAAAAGGTCAAAGGTCAAATAGTGCTCTCTTTCTCTTAGAAGTGAAATGCTAATAGATTCTGTTTACGTCCTGCGTATAAATCACTCAGCTGGAGATGTTTGCACAATATAGTCAAGTACTTTCTTATGGTGATGAAAAAATCCATAGTGCTTTTGTAAATATTTGCTCTAACTCACTTGATTGTTATGAAAAAAAAGAAAATGTTAATAATGAGATTATATTAGGTCTATTTATCATAGATGTTTCTCTTGATTAACTTTGGTGATCAGATGCTTTGATTTTGTAATCTGATAAATTATGTTCACGAGAATAAACTCTTTTCTTCAAACTTTCGTTTAACTGAAGCTTGAAGACCAGTGTTTAGACCGCAGACATTATGCAGTTTTTTTTTTTGCTGTGCTGGTATCAGTTTCCTAGATTATTGGGTTTCCCCCACACCCTTCCAGAATCAGCTGAACTTTTGCCTCAACAGGATTGTCTCTCGTCGGCAGACGGTGGGTTACATTAGGTTGGTGTGGCAGTCGAATGAACGCATGTGCACACAGAGTAACCCGATAACAGGACCGTTTGGTCGAATTCAACATGTAAAGTATGTCTGTTTAAAAGATTTGATGGAACTAGAAAAACAAAGGTAAAGAAATCAATTAGATCATGTGTTGCCTGAATCAGTGGTGGAGGCATAAACCAATTCGAGGCTGGGATGTTGAGCTAATCAAGGAAAATTTAAAATGGTTGCAAATACCACACTGTGGAGAAACCTAGAGAGTACAGCAGGACGTTAAAAGTGACTCCTACAGCGGCGATACTGGTGGTGCGAGAGGTGAAAAGGAATCCAAGGGTCACCACCACCAAGAATGTAGGCCAAGCAGAGAGTAACACAGTCCAGCAAACACTGCTGGGTTTCATGGGTGCAAAGGTCATTGAGGAAAGCTGTCACATGAAACAAAACATATTTTTTGTTAGGTCACAATAATGTAGCCTTCAGTTAGTTTAAAGAAAAAGAAACATTCAACGGCAAGATCATCCTTTCCGTAGGCCTGCTTGGTGGTAAGAACGTAACGGTTTGGTGCTTTTTAGCCACTGGGACAGGGAGGCTAATGAAAGTTACTGGTATTAGGAAAAGAGGAACACTAAACCAACAGAGAAACTTCATCCTGAGCAACATTGGACTAAAGTGGTGAAGAAGTGTTTAGTTTCTTTAAAAAAATAATGTTTTTAAGTGTCTCAGCTGGAATCTGGACTTGAATCGGATATATAGAATCTGTGGACAGAGCTAAAGATTAGCTAAAGATCAATGGAGACAATTGTTTGGTTTCTTCAACAGCCATTAAAGTTTTTTGTTATTAATAATTGAGAAGCAGAAGAATAATTCTGGATATTTGAACAAATTTCTTTAATTCTAAATTTAAAAAAAACAACAGATTTTTAATTTTTTTTTAATATTATCTATATTATCTGATAGAAAACTTGTGAAGTAGGTGAAAGGTAAAAGGTAAGAGTTCAAAACTGATCATAAAGCCTCAAAACATCAGTGGAAATATGTAAAAGGCTCACCATCAATTATTAGAAGAGTTGTAAAAATTTTCCCATTGACTACAGTGAAAGCTGTAAATATTTCAAACTTGCAATTTTGATTATAATGTGAATAAAAACGATATATGTATTTTTTAAAATAAAATCGATCATCCAACCTTTTAAGTTTTTAAATCATGTTTTTAGAGATGCTGGTCTAATTTCCTATCAGAAATAAACTTCTTGTTTAAGTGAAGTAATTTCTACTATTAATCTGACAGAGAAGGTATAAATAATTTTAGATTAACTATTTATATACAGACAGAGCTCAAAATGGAGTGAAACACGTTCTGGAAGGAAGGATGTTCTTCCTTGAGGAAAGTGAGTCAAAGAAGCACCTGTGTGTATTAAAACGGCATTAAAAAAAGACAGGTGCAAACATTGGGGCTATTAAAAACACAACCGTGTGTGATGCTTTTGTACGAAGTCAGGGATCCGGCTGTTTACTGGCTCCTCTGCCTCAGCCGGTCCGCCTCCTCTCCCGGTTCTCAGCCAATCAGCGGGCCGCCTTCCCAACTGGTCTGCCTGTCAACCCACGTCCAGCCCACCGCATGACGTAAAGCCCAGTCTGAAAGTGCAATGGCGATATTGGACAATAACAGCCATCGCGTTGGGGGACCACATCTGTATTATGTGGCTAACATTGAAGAAAACACCTCGAGCCGGCTGCGACACCACATATAATAACGGCAGAGCGCACGAGCGGGAGTCTGCGAGCGGGGAAGGGGATTTCACAGCCTGCGCGCGGGATGACAGTTTAGACTAAAACCGCTGGTAAGTGCGAACTCCACTGCTTGCCGCGGCGTTCACAAAGAGACGGCTTTTTAAAAGCTAAACAGTTTGTTACAGACGGCAAAAGCTTCACATTTCAAAGGGGCGTGGCCGCGTGCTGAGGGTACCACTCACTAAAGGATGCTGATAGCTTAGCAACAGCGACAAGGAAGGAGAAGCAAGAAGAGAGGGGAAGACAGACAATGGATGTGCAGCCTGGCCGCACCGTTTCTGGGCAGACTGCGAGGGAGATCCCCAGCAGTCTGTTCCTGGTGAAGTGGAAGGAGTCATGGATGCAGAGTGGAAATGTAAACAAAGGGTGTGGGCCTCTCAGCTGGCCTGTGATGCTCTGTCACACACACACGCACACGCACGCATACACACGCACACCAACACACACCTCCCCTTACTACTGTAAACCATGGGAAGGTTTTACACACACAATGGAAACACATCCACAGGCACATCTGCAATGGATTGTTGCCATCCCTGAGACTAATTACTGTTGCCTTTGTTTGTCCTAGAAGAAAATAACAAACTTATTTGTTTCACTGATCATTTAAAAGTAATCTTACAATATTTCTACACCTACAGATCTAAGGAAAGCATAAACCATATTTTATAAGCTTCTGACCCTTCTGTGAATATTAACTAATTTTTTGTTGAATGTCTTTCAGGATTTTTAAAAATAATTTATTTATTTTATTAGGATTGTATTACCTTGCATAATAAAGTCAGGACCATTGAAGTACACATTTCTGCAAACAAACATATTTGTACATCAGCTGATTAATATTGAAATCATGCAAACTTTTTATTCACTTGTAAATCTGGGATCCACACACCGCTAATAAATACAATAAATATATATACCTATTATTTACAGTGTTTTAAATTGAATAAAGCAGAATTAATGTCAGTAATCATAACAGCACACTTGGGGTCAACAGGTCTCCATAACAACCACCAGATGCCAATTACCGTGGCTCTAAAAGATTTTCACAACGCCTGTTAAAATGTCACCTTTTTGTAATTTGCAAAAATGTGATCATGATAAATTTTCAAAATGTTGTTCGCCTATGAGGTGATATTCATTTTGTACAGATGAAATATAAAAATAAAATCTAAACGGGCTTGTATAAGTGTGACCATCACTAAGCTAACACTTTGTTTACCCTCCCTTTGCTCCTAGTTTGTGACCACACAGGATTAAAGCCACTGGGAAAAAAAATCTTACTTCTGAGATTAAAGTCAGAATTGTGAGAACAAAAAAAAAAAAAAAAGTCGGGGCATAATCCAAACTTCAGTTTCTCTCTCTTGACCTTCGCCGTCTCTTCCCAGGTGTGACGTGTAAACAGACGCCATGGCCACACAGGAGCCGTCCCCTCCGTCGTCCATGGAGAGCAATAAACCCGGCTTCCCCAAGAAGATCCTGGGCAACAAGCTGGAGGACAAGCACCTGTGCAACTGCTGCCACAACATCCTCAGACGGCCATTTCAAGCCCAGTGTGGACATCGCTTCTGCTCCTACTGCTTCAACAGGACCGTGAGGTCAGAATCTGATTGGCCGAGACCGGAAAAAACAGGAACCTTGCGACTGGTCTTTGTTGTCGTGCTGAATTTGTTGCGTTTTTATGAACAAAATCAACAATGTTATGCTTCAGAATGATCTTAGGATACATTTAAATTTCATCTCACATCTACAAGAAGGCACCAGTCAGTTCACCGACACACTTAGCGGTGAACACGGAGTCGGATATTTACCCCAGGATGTGGTGGAGCCCCAAAGACAGAAAGTAATCATGTTGATTCTGGAGCTGCGTTTCATTGAGACACAAAACTAAGTCGTAGGTTTGTTTTATGACGATGATTCATATTCATAACATACCATCTGAAAATATTTTGAGCTTTGTTTTTGGCAAGAATAAACAGAAACAAAACGTTTTTTCACAGTCAAGCTGAGAATTTCAATTCCTACAAAATAAAAGCAATTCTTACGTATGTAATTTTAAAGAATAAAAAAAACCCATCCTTGCTGATCTCTAAACATCCGACATCACATTTTTGCACAATAAAAGTGTAGTGGCCTTCTTTCAGCCTCCTGACTGTCAGTGTGCAGCAACAGGTGGGGAAGGTGCAGTGCTGTGTTGCTCCACTCAGCCCAGTAAAACTTCAATCACTCCAGCAGTTTCTTTGGCATCGTAATAACAACATTTTAATGCATTATTTTGAAATCGTAGGTTTTTAAAACTCTGTGCTGCCGGTGTCAGTCTCAGCTGTGCAGAGAGCTCCCCGACCAGCAGGGGGCAACCACGCGCGATCAAATTTTTAAATGGAACAACAGTGTTAAAACTTTGTATTTTTATGTGCAGTTATCGAGAACAAGATTTTTAAAATCAACTCCCAAAGTGTCAAATTCCTGATTTTATTGGCACATAAATGTCAATTTTCCATCGCTGCTTATAACAACAAACAATTACTCGACTTCACCTGGTCTGTATTTAAAAACTCCTCGTTAAATGTGATTCCAGACCTAATGAGGAAGTCAGAAAATTAAACTTGTTTTCTTCTCCTCATTTAATAAGTATTCGGAAGTAATTTACATGAGACTGAAACAACGGTCCCCGAAATATCTAGGGCCGGCTCTGAATGTAACTGCTACCTTAAGCTGAAAAAGTTGTAATAAATCGCAACATGTTTCCCTGTTGTATGGAAGAAGGGAGCAGAGAAGGTTTTCTGTTTTTACCCTCCTTGGTGAACGCCGGGTGACGTATGTGTTCAGAGAACAAGATATAAACTGACTTTTGCTTCATTTGAATCCATTACAGTAATGGACCCCAGAAATGCAACGCTTGCATCAAAGAAGATATTTTTGAGGAGCCGACATCAGTTTTGAAGCAGGGATGTGTGAGTATCATGGCGTGTTGAGATTACTTTAAGAACAGCTGACTTGTTTCAGTGTTGGCTTCATTCGTCTATTTTTGTTTTCCTAATATTCAGCAGAATTAGCCGTGTTTATTTAATTATTTTAGTCCTGGCCATTTTAAAGAATCACATGTATTGTTGTTCCTGGTTTTTTTTGTATCTTTTCCAGGCATTTCCTGACAATGCCGTTCGAAGGGAAGTTGAAAGCCTGTCTGCGGTTTGTATCAATGAGGACTGTACTTGGGAAGGAACTATTAAAGAGTATGAGGTTTGTTCTACTCCTCTTTTGTTTGCTTGTTTTATTGTAATTCTGGCAAAAGTACGCAACGTAGATATTCATTGAATCATCTCTCAGTAGAGAGATTGCAGGGTATCACTCCAATGTAAATTTATAAGAACCTAAAATGCACAAATTAAAAATAAGCCATAATATAGAAAATAAAGATAGAAGTTATATATGCAATATCGTTTTTTTTAAAAAGCGGCGTTATTTGTGTTTCTAGCCTGAGGCAGATACACCAGTTTTATCTGAAGGAATAAACCAGAAATCCCAGCAAGCTACAGTGAAAAGCTTTTGATACAAGTCTCAAAGTTTGAAGGAAATTCCACAAAATACTTTCTGTTCTTAAAATTTCTGAACTTGAAGAAAGAAAAACAATTTCACTTTCATTATCCTACCCTTAAGCGAACATAAACCAATTTTCTAGCAGACCTAGAACATTAAAAGTTTAGTATGAGTTAATGTCAGAATATTGAGGAAAGAAGTTGGTTTGTCTTTAAATATTGCGTGGTTTCAACCAGTGTTGCTCATCAGTCTGGCTGTCAAGAGATTGTACCACACCTTACTGTGTGGACCCCCTGCTTCCTGCTGAGATTAATAAGCACACCCTGTGTTTATGCTGCAAACAGCAGTGTGTATTTGGGGAATTTCCATGAACTTGCCTCTTATGCTTGCAGGTTAATGTGGGAGCTTAATCTTCCGCTAAATGACTTGTTTGGATTGTTGCGGAGTGATTAGAACGGAAACCTTTAAAGTAGCGGCAGTGTTTGCGCAGCTCCCTTCGTTGTATTTGCACAGCTGAGGGCGTCGCCGATCTGCCGCTTCGGATTCCCTTCAGCGCCATCTCCTCTCTCCCTGCAGCTGAATCACGAGGGGAAGTGCGAGTTCATGATCATCCCCTGCCCCTCCTGCAAAGAACGAATTCGCTTCAACGAACAGGAGCGCCACAACGAGCGGGAGTGCCCGGAGAGGACGCTCAACTGCAAGTACTGCAAGGAGCCATTTCACTTCAAAAACATCAAGGTTAGAGATTGCTGCTTTGAATTGTTGGCAGGGCGTGGGGGCTGAAAGCGTTGCTTCATTGAAAGTATTGTTGCTTCTTTTAGGCTCATGACGAAATCTGCCCCAAGTATCCGATGATCTGTGAAGGTTGTGCCAAGAAGAAAATACCCAGAGAGAAGGTACCTTTGTAAAATACGATGGCATCTTCATAACTATCAATGTACTGACATTTAAATTCATCTGCATAAAACAGAAAAAGACACGTATGAATACACTGGAAAAACACAGTCTTACCAAGTTTTGTTCTAGTTTCTTGTACAAATATCTTAGTACACTTGAAATAAGACAAAACTATTTTACATGTAACTTTTCAGCAAGATATGGGAGATTATTTTAAGTCAATAATTTCTTAATATTGATGAAAACAATACTTGTTCCATTGGGAGATTATTTCACTTATAACTAATCATGTTTCCAGTGTTATAAGTGACATAGCAAGTACTTTTTCATCAATATTTCTGAATTATTGACTTAGAACAAGCTCCTATTTCTTGCTGAAAAGTTACTTGTCAGTTAGTTTTATCTTATTACTACTGCACTAAGATATTTACACTAGAAACTAGAACAAAAATACTTGGTAATATTTTCAGTCTTTGCAGTGCAAGTACAGAAAAGGGTGAGTTTTTCCAGATTTTATTCTCTATTTTTTTTAACTAAGGCAACCATCAATCTATTCATTCTTTCACCATTCATCCATTTACTGACCCAGTCTGTTAGCCGATCTGGAAATTTTAGTATTTAGTGAAAATTTTTTGACATTTAAAATGTTTAAAGAGCTTCTGAAGAAATCTCATAGGAAAGGTGGAGAAAGGAATAATTTAAGACAGTAAAAGTATTTTTTTTATCTCTTAAACTATGTCATTTTTTAAAAATAAAAATATACTACATATTTTATCTGTTTTGGATTGTCCGAGTCAGTTGACTTTGTCTTTGTGTTTTATTTCAGTATGTGGACCATATTAAACTCTGCACTAAATTCCGAACTCCATGTCGATTTCATGTCGTTGGATGTGACATGTCTGTAAGTAGCCTGAATATTCATCACTTCTAATGTTGGGACTGCGTACTTGTGCACCTATTTGAACAAAGTTCGGAAATCCACTAAAACTTTCAATTCTGGCATGTTACAAAAAAGGACTACATAGTATTTTATTGGTGGTTCATGTTTTCCTTACGCTGATGCCCCTAAATATGATCCGCGGCAATCAGTTTCATTGAATAAACAGAGTCCTCAACCTGTGTGTGGTTCAGTGTCAGTATAAATACAGCTGCTTGGCCAAGGTCAGAGATACGGGGGCCCTGAAGTGCAAACCTCTTCAATAATTCACTAAGCACAACTACAAATCACAAAACACAACAACATTAACAGGAAGAGGTGGCTCCCAGTGGGAAACCTGAGACGTCGCTGATTGGACGATTCCACTTTTGGCTTTAGAATCGGAAGTTATTCTGGCTTGTCTGGCGATGATGCAAACTCAGCTACCGCAATCCAAGAATATTTTGAGTCAGGACATACTACAAAGGCCAGCTTTGGTTTCTTCCCTCCGTCTGGACAAAACATAGCACTGTGACTGTCTTCCTGCCTGTCTAAACAAAGACAGCACGAACGCTAGAATATATTTCTAAAGTCAAAAAAGTGATGCCGTCCGATCAGCGACGTTTCAGCGACCGAACTGGCCTAAGGTTACACAGGACAATAAAGTTGTATGGCATCAATATAGATATATAGATGTTGAAGTACTCTATAATCTCAGCTATGGGGACTGTGTAGATGTTGAATAAAAGAGAACTGAGAACAGAGCCTTGTGGAACTCCATATGATCTCTTTGCCTAGACTTGCATACAGCTAAAAGTCGAATAAGGTCTGTCTCTGTACCCAACAGTCTTGCTCAGCTGTCTGATCAATATCAGGATGTTGATGTTAAGCTGTAGCATAATTCCAAAGTGGTTAAACTATAAGTTTATTGTATTATCTTTCTACACCTACAGAATTGTCTTGCTTGTTTCTTGTTTAGGTGGAGAAAGAGAAGATTCATGACCATGAACGCGCTTACGCCTACGAGCACCTTAACCTGCTCCTGCACTACATTATGGGTATGAAGGTGAGCATGGAGGGCCTGCAGCCCCAGGGACTGGAAGTAGCCGGACACAAACTGTTAGAACTCCAACAATCCCTCAGGGAACTCGAGGCCAGAGTCTCCCAGCTCAGCACCACCTCTTCTGGGCCTCCCGTGCAGGGAGCTGCCGCTTCCTCCTCTTCTTCCTCCACCTGCAGTGCCGGCCCGCCCGCATCAGCTCCTCTTCCTCCACCTCCCACTCTTCCTCCATCGCTCTCCGTGTCTACCTCGTTCACACCCCTGCCCAGCTCAGTGGGCGCAGCGCTGGAGCTCCAGCTCCACAGCGAGAAGACCAAGGTGGCCGAGCTTGGCCGCAGATGCACGGAACTCGAGGTCAAGGCGGGGACGTTTGAAAATGTGGTGTGCGTTCTTAACAGGGAGGTGGAGAGGTTTGCCACAACCATGGAGGCCAGCAACCGGCAGCATAAACTGGACCAAGACAAGATCGAAGCTCTTAGTAATAAGGTATGACTTCAGACTGTTGGTGAGTTTTGGTTTCCTCGAGTCGACTATCGTTTCAGGAGTTGAAGACGTCGCACCAGTGGTGAATTGTTCCTGTCAAAATATGCTGCAAAGCTCAGGCAGATATTAATATGCTATAGAGTAGGAGTGCAAACAATTTATGTTTTTTTTAGATTACATTTAGTTCTAATCAATTAACTAATAATGTCTGCACAGACCGTTTTTCCAGTGTTTTAATTTGGCCGCCATCCAGCAGAGGGTGCTGCTGGCCATCCTTACACGGAGCTAGGAATAAAGATGGCGGAGCAATTGGGGCATGAAAAACATTCCAATCTGTCCAGTCCAGTCTGGGATATCAAATGTATTTTATGTGGTTCTGATTTGAAATATAAACACTCAACAAGCTCCTCAAGTTATGATCTGTAATAGCGCTTATTCAGCCAAGCTGCATGGCAGAGCAGCGTCAATTTACTGATGTACTACGAAGCGGAGGGGAAAACAGAAAAATTTAACAAGAAAAAAACAAACACGATGCCGCCGATAAGCACAATTGATTTTAAGGTCTGTTACGAGTGAAGTTTTAACATTCCTTCAAGATCAACAACAGACTGTACTTCTCTCTATTCGTGGGAAGTTAAGAATATCACACATTTATTTTTCCACCTTTTATTTTTCAGTTCAGCAACCTAAGAGGTTCCTGTGTTACATTTTACAAATATGTCAAGGTTAATAAAGTCAGAAAACCACAGTTTTCTTAAGCTTATTCACTTTAGAAATGCTGACACAAAATGATGTTAAAATGTAATGTTTTTTAAATTCAGCATAGGCCTATTATGAAAAATGTTGCCCTTTAAAACTCTGCCGCCTTCGCCCATTATAAGCATGTTTGAGGTAATACAAATTAATGCATGTACCTTCTAGGTCCGACAGCTGGAGAGAACAGTTGGACTGAAGGACCTCACGGTGGTGGAGATGGAGGGCCGACTGCGGGAAATGTCTGCCACCACCTTTGATGGCGTCTTCATCTGGAGGATCTCAGACTTTGCCAAAAAACGACAAGATGCCATTGCAGGTCGGGCTCCTGCCATGTTCTCACCAGGTAACAATATTTCTTTCTAACCTTGACTTTGAAGTCCAAACAAAAGCCAGTTTTCTAGAAGACGTCCTGCTGAAGGTGCCTTTTCCTTTTCCAGCTTTCTATACTAGCAAGTACGGCTATAAGATGTGCCTGAGGATCTATCTGAATGGGGACGGGACGGGGCGTGGCAGCCACCTGTCCCTGTTCTTTGTGGTGATGAGGGGACTGAACGACGCTCTGCTCAAATGGCCGTTCAACCAGAAGGTAAAACACATGGAGAGGCACCGATAGCGTGAAAATGGCTTTTAAATATTCCTCAGTTTGTTTTTACTTAAAGGTCCCTGTGGACGTTTTAATCTGAGAAAAATGAATTATGTGGATAACAACTTAGATTTAGGTAGTGTCTAATGGTTGTTATGGTGACCTGGTGATCCAATAAGACCACACCCAGATGCACTTAAAAACATTTGGATATTTCACAAGACTGCAATGGAAACATTTGTTTTGCATTACTCCAGTTTGTATCCAACAGCAACATGGTTTTTGTTGGCACTTGCTTCCTTGGACAATGCACAGCTGGCTCCACCAGAGCTCTCACATCATCGCAGAGTTCATCAAAAGTTTAGTTTGTCACTTGAAAGTGTTAAATCCATGGCTCTTCTGTAAAACTGGTGACTAGTCTCCCAAAAATGCAACATACGTAGCCCCTCCCCAGTATAAGGGCATTGTCGCTTCAACGCCTCAATAAGACTCCAACGTCTTCTATGATAACTTATGATGACGAGCGTAGTGTAGTGACAGGAATATCAAGCTGACATCTTTTTTTAATACCTTATTGAATGAAAAACATATTCGAGTCTGGTTTTAGTTTCATTTCTCATCTCACGGAAACACCGGAATTGCAAAATTGTGCTGTTTGTAGCAGAATATCGACAAAGTTTTGTGCACTTTCGTAATGGAAATGCAGCTACTGTGATGACAGCTTTAGCTTCTGTAAGTTGACTTGACCGTCTCAAAGTGGATCTCTCACAAAATGTTTAACACCCAGGTAACACTGATGCTACTGGACCAGAGCAATAGGGAGCACATCATCGACGCCTTTCGACCCGATGTCACTTCTTCTTCCTTTCAACGACCGGTGAGCGAGATGAACATCGCCAGCGGCTGCCCGCTCTTCTGCCCACTCTCTAAGCTGGACGGAAAGAACTCGTACATTCGCGACGACACAATATTCATCAAAGCCATCGTGGACCTCACCGGCCTCTAGGCGTCTCCATGTCGACGGTTATAATGACCAGGCAGCTCCCTGACCAATCAAGGCTTCTGTTTCTTTTGGCCAGCTGTGGTCCCGTCAGGGCTCTGTGCGGGGCACGGTACCGTCCCTCGCTGCTCCCAGGAGAAGGACGTGCTTGCGGCCGTATGCCGCGTGTGGCTGCTCAGTCCAGACGGTGCTGGCATTGTCATACCAGGTGGTATCTGTGCGAGAGCCATCGTCATTGATGTACACTTGTTTTCTTTCAACATCTTCCCCAACAGGGAGAGCATCCTTTCTTTTTTAGGATTCCTGGTTGAACAGCAGCGTGGCTCAGTAATCCACAGCGATGGAAGAGGGAGGCACGTTGTAGTGGTGTGACAAGGATGAATATTTTTAATCTTCTCAGCTTGTTGGCTTTCAGCTTGTGAAAGATTGTCTTAGAACAGGATTGTAGATTACTAATAGTTTGTGTGGTTATTCCGATAAAGCTGGCGTGCCATAGAGGTAGGGCTTCTTCTTCTTCTCAAAGGTCATCATGGATATCGTGAGCTTGCTTGTGTTGAGTGAATTTACATAGACAAAACGTGGAGTTACGTTACAAATAAGATAACCGTCTTCTTAGTGTTTCTTTTGGTTTTTCTCAGCAAACTGCATGCCGCCGGAGATTTATTTATTTATAATTTTATTAAACGAACGACTCCTTTTTCTCAACCTAGCTTTGCCAAAGTTAGTCATTAAAACCCATCGGTGATTTAGCTATCCGTGATGGTGGACATTGCCTGCATCCCTTCAGAGCCAGGCTGTTTTTTTTTGCTGTTGTTTTTTTTAAACGTAGAGTTTTTGCGTGTTCGTTGCTGTTTAGGGTTCGGTGGTTTGGTACATCTGTGGAAGATACAGCGGAGTTACCATGGAGTCAGGGCAGCTTGCCAGTCAAGCCTGAGGCATAACGCTTGCATGGAGTTCTCCTGCAGGATTTGCTCACTCGCTCACAACTCAACACATAGTACTGTGCCCCACCACGGACTGAGGTGAACGCAGATTCACGGGAGTTGAGGAATTGTTCGTCTGTGCTCATGGTTTCCCGTGCGTCCCGTACAGCGTTTCTGCTGCTCTGAGACAGAATGCCGACGTGAAACTTTTATGTCAGTGCAAATAAACTGCAAGAGAATGTAAAGCGTTGTTGTAGGTCTTGAGATCGTCTTTGACGATATTTACTGCCGATTTGATGTTTTACGCCGATAAATCTTAACGGCACTTTCCCCGTTTTTGCGGTAACACACATTCGACATTATACCTGCTTACGCTATCATTTTATTCTTCCCCCACACCCTCGATTCTTCCACTAGAGGTCGCTGTTGTCATGTGTTTCGCATGCTGAGGTGTTAGGGTTCATGCTGGCCTGTTTGGAAACCAGTTTTGACCTGTATTGAAACCTCTCTGTGCATGGGAGGCTTCAATTCATTTTTGCTATGGAACTTCGAGCCGGTTGACTCTGTGAGCCACGCGCGGAAACCTTTATTTGTATTTGTTTGGATGAGGATACGTGAACATAGAATAGTTATTATGTTATATCCGGCACTGCTCCACACAGGCAGAGGCCTATATTCATAGTAATGTATAAATATGTATCTTTCATATCATAATGTTGAAATAATCTATATATTGATGTTAATATACACAAGATGTTATAATAAACATAGTATTACTCAATACCTTATTAATTCTATATCTATAGAGCAACTTTTTTTTTTTCGTTTGATGGTTTGAACAGGCCAGGACAACCTTTTTGTGGAGTGAAGATTTGTAGAGTGCAATATATGATTACATCCTTTAGCCAGCTTAGCTAAAAGGGTTTAAACAGGTCACAATTATTTGTTGCTTTTTGTTTACATTAGTCATTTTTGGAGCTGACGAGTTGCGACCAGTTTTGAACCTTCTAGGGAAATGTGGTGCTTTTCTGACCATGAAACACACAATTTCATCAATATGAGACTCTTTAGTCACTTGTTGTTTGTGAAACTAGCTAGCTAGCTCCTAGCTAGCAAGGAGAACCATTTAGCTGTTCGAATTTGTTATGAAATACACCAAGTTTTTGTTCACAACTTTAAAACCTTTTTAATAAAGTCTTAAGAATGTAAAAAGTCCGATTTACATTCACTTTTTAAACTTTGAGTGTGCTTGTACCGTGCCAAACTCTAATATTACCTCTATATGCTAAAAGTGTTACACTGCAAGATTTATTTTATGTTCTATGCTAAAATATGGTGCCAAATATGTTTCTATACGAGTTTGGATTTTTTTATTATTATTATTATTATTTATTTAAATGCGTATGGGTGTTTTGGCAAGCATGTGACTTTCTTTTGACATGATGCATGGGGCCATTACTAGTAGAAATAATTATTTCATACCCATAAATTGGTCCTCATATGGCAGAGGTTTGTGAATGTAAGCTTTAATTCTGCATTTTTCTTTCTTAACAAGTTGTTCTGTCATGTGATGCAACTGACCAGAACCAACTTTATTTGTGCACTTTCTACCATTTGTCTAAGCAGGGTATATATTTTGTTGAGTGATTTATGTACCTTGAACTCAGAGCCATATATACATGTATATATATATATATTCTGATGTTGATTGATGTGTCATGCTAAAACAGCTCTTGCAGTCTGTAATAAAGTTTGTTGGTTTTTGCCACTAGTGTTTAATGTCTCATTTTCTTAGAAATGTATTTGCTTGCATTTAAAAATAAAAATCAGATCTACTTGCAGAGTGTGCAGATGGAGTTGGCTTAGCATAAAAAAACAAAACTGTAATAAACAAGTAAAACATAAATTATGGTCAGTAATATTTTGTCATAAAAACAGTTGAATTTGTCAAGACATTGTGGTTTACTTTAAACAAATCAATAACGTTGTCAAAATAACCTGACAGGCTAATATTGCAAACCGATCAAACTCATCCATTCACCCTCCAAATCACAATGAATTTTCCTGTTTGTTTAATTCTTTTGGATTAAAATTATCACTATATCACACCAGCCAGCACATTCTGTGCACATGAATCAGAGACATCAACGTTAAGTCTCCAGAACGGTTTCATTGCTAAGCTGGGATAACGCGCTCAAAGTGTACGTTTCTGGATTTTTATTGGCCTTCGTAATTCCTCTCTCTTCTATTCTCCATGGCTGCAAAGGAGAAAAACAAACAAATTCTGAAGCATAAGTTAGGAAACCCGCAACGTCTCCAAGTAATTCCACAACAAAAACCACTTGGAAGCACCGAGAAGAGAGCCGGGATGGAAAGAGACGGGCAGATTTTATTTGATTTTATGGAACCAATTATATGCAACACCCAACAGGAACCTGCAAAACAGCATCGTCTACCATGACTACTACGAATAATCGCCAAGCAGACAGAGAGACAGACAGGCAGTCAGAAGATGGATCCAGTGGAACTTGTCCACTCCAGGTGACTGTACATCCAACATGATGCTTTATTTATTGCAGTACAAAACTTGAGGTTCTGCAGGTCTTTTGTTTTTTTGTATGTTCTTTATTGAATGTTTAATATATATATAAACAGTGGCTTGTGTGTCACCTGTGTGACTGTGACGTCAGATATTTGAGGCACAAACAAAGGAACTGCAAACTTTCTCAGAAATCAATCAAAAGTAAAACTTCAAAATGGAACAGAATTGGATTCATACCAGATCAAGTTCCAAAGCTGATCTCTCTCCATGTCCTTGTTTCGGCGCCTCGAACCCGGTTTGCATCCACCGAGCCTCGTGGATATTCAGAATCGTCTCTGGCTTAAGCTTAAAGGACTGAAGACCTTGTAGAAGAAACGTTTACAGTTTTCACACTGGAATCCATCAAAATTTCTGCTAAATCATTCTTAAAAAAAACTATAAAACTTGGTGAAATTCTGAGTTACGTTCATTTTATACACAAGCTAGATCACGCACACAGATGATAGGTGTATACAGATGCACTCTATCTTGGGCTGTGGTCACCAAATACAAATTGTATTAACTGGTGATGTTAAATATACATAGGTTTGTCGCTGTGGTTTCTCAGTTCCTGTTTTTTTTTTCTCTTTTTTTTGCAGGTGTAGAAGGAGACTTCTAGTATGTTTTCTTGTATTCTCTTTATCCTTCTTCCCTCCTCTGTTCTTACCAGAAGTGGTGGTGACAGTTTATAGAAAGAGAGTGAAAGCATTTAACCCGGATTAAGTTATTCTTGCCAAATTCTGCAGCTGCTTGTTCCAGAGCGTCCGGACTCAACGAGGACATCAAAGAAGTCCAAGCAGCACTGGTGATGTTTTCACAATCACAAACACCAACAGAAACAAAGGGGGAAAAACTCCTAAAGTCAGCTGAGTTACCAAAAATACTTTCTATGTTTCTTACTAGAATTAGATCGTATTTCGTGCTCATTCACAAAATTGTAAAATTCACCTTTAGTTGTGTGACCTGGAGGGTTTATTTTTTTTTATGTTTCAACTCTCCATAAAAGGAAAAAAATCTGCCTTTTAGATTCAGATATAAATCTAAAAGGTAATCCGGTGAGGAGGAAGGTTCTGAAATGTCATTAAATTTAGTGCATGAGGAGCATTCCTGTGCTCACTAGAGGGCGCCAAGTATCCATCAAATAATTACTATGCATCTGCTCTGTTGGTGCAGAACACCTTTAAAAGACATAAAAAAACGGATGAAAACATGGAAACTGAAGACAAATCTACATCAGGGTCGAGCCGTTGAGTCTAAATGTTTCGCGTAGAAGGAAACCGTTCTCTCGTCACTCTGGCGCACAAATAAAATAGTTTTACCTTTCGAGACAAAAATAAAACACAATCTTTAAATGCGTGGGATTTACCATACACAAGAAATGTCAGTTTACATTCACCTTAATATTTAAAAGGCTTGCTCAGCTCTTCTCTGAGTCACAAAGTGAAGGAAGTGAGCTAACAAAGCAGTGGTTACTTCCACAGGATGTGGTCGTGCAAGTCAGCTCAAATGAGCTGTTTTATAAAAAAAAAAAAAGTCTCGTCTTTCTGTTGTCTGAAGCTTTTTTGAAGGTCAAGTCAGTCACTTTTAACACTCGACGCACTCTCTTAGATGTGTGGAAACAAAAGTAAATACTCATTATGTAACATATATTTACCCCTGCCTAATGCTTGTTTTTAATACATGGTAAGTTTATTCTGACTGGATTTTGGACTAAACAAAAAGAATCTGGCATTTATGTTTTACAGAAATGTCGAATGCATTTGTGTTTCACATTCAAGAATGAAATCTTGACAAAAAAGTTTAATCAAATAAACAACACAGAGAACAATGCAGACTGATGTGGTCAGTAAATGAAACCCAAATAAATAAGAGCCACAAATAGCAGAGACGCACGATATATCGGCGCTAATATCGGTATTGGCCGTTTTCGCTAAAACTGGCTTGATGCTAACAACCGATATTTATTTCCAACTAGTTGCTGCTTGTTTCTGGAGGATGAACTGGGGAGGTTGGTTATGTGGTGTTTGTTTGACGATGTAACAGCGATGTTGTGCACGCATTTGAAGGATGCAGTCAGGTAAGACGATCATTTTGTGATTGAAAAAAAAGAAAAACATTTTCTTGAATATCAGTGATGAAAATAGAAAATGAACTCAATATCTCAAGATAATCAACAGGAAATTAACTCATCATCCTGAGGAAATATTTGGAAATTTTACTAGAGAAAACAAGAAATTAACTTAAAAACTGAAAGTTAACTATTGAGAAAATAAACATGTCAACTTCAAAAAACTGAAAATTCACTCATCGTCTCGAGAATACCACGTTGAAATGAACTCAAACCGGAAATTAATTTGTTCTCTCAAGAAAATCTTTGTGAAACAAGTTTAACATTTTACAAACACCACAAAAGCACATCGCGAAACACCTTCAAATACACAAAGAAAGCTACAACACAAAACCTCATAACTTCAAAGACAGATTAAAAACAATAGCAATCTTCACTCTGAGCATAAATTCACCGATTCCATCAATTCGACATAGAACTTTTTAAGGCTCTTTTTAAAACTGAAATGATCAGTAATTAACTACCTTTACTCACAGAAGATAACAATAAATTACTATTCGTGTTAACTTGGTTGACTCTTCCTTAGATACTATTCTAAGTAAATATACCATAACCCAGTAATGACTGACGGCTTCACTGTTAACGGCAGCAATAACGGCACAATACGTCACACTGCATTCACACGTATTTCCGTCAGACTGGGTGTTCACGTTCTCCTCTCATGGCTGCAGAATCTCCCCACAACTCTTTGGCTTCAACAGTTTTACAGACTGCTGAAAAGCGATGCAGTCCTTCAAGCCATATTTTGGCGTCTGTGCAATTTAAATATTTACTCGCGCTGTCACGTCTCGGCGCGCGCGTTCGCCAGTCTCACTTATTAAAGACGGATCTTAATAATGGCCGTCGTCGAAGCAGGCCTCCTCTGCTCCGCTATTGGCAAGCGGAGTGCAAGAGGACCAGAAGCCGGTTTCTCCAAACCTTTTGTTTGTTTTAGTGTTTATAACTAATGTCCTGAGGCCGAAGTGAGGAGCACAGAACACGTCCCCGCTGCCAGGAAGCTGTGCAGTCGTAAGAAGACGGATTGGAAAATGGCGTGCAGTCAAAAAACTAAAGACGCGTTTGAAGAAATCGGGCCAATTCAGCAGCAGTACAGCGCCGATAAGGTCAAGCTGCAAACGATTAAAGGTTACCGCAAGGATTTTACAGGAGCAACCACTACCAATCCCGGAGCTCTGTTTTCCTGTTGAAGATTTTAGCACAACGGGCTGCAGCTCACTTTGAGGGATTATTTAACCCTTGTGCGTGCGAGGACTGAGGCAAACGTTGAGGTCTATGGAAAATGATACAGGTTTTACGTGTGTGGGGTCGGTTGGACCCCATTTCGACATACAAGGGTTAAGAGACTTTGTTCTCTGAGAATCGCGCAGTCCGCACATGGGAAATGTTGCGTTCACTGCCCAGCTCTCATGTCCCACATTAGCAGAGCAAATGAAGCTGTCATTAAAATCAGGTCAGTCCTCAGGGTCTCATCAATACATAATTAAAACAGGATGTAGACACGGCTTCCTTTCTGTGGGCGGCTGGATCTGGATCCGAGCTGAAAACTCCGGTTTTGTCTTTAACACGTTGGGAAATGCATTTTGACAAACATAGCAGGTTTCTCCACCTGTGGGACGCTTGGTTTCACAGTGTGACTCACTGGAAAGGAAGATTTCTTTACTATGCAGTTATATAAATGATGATCAAGATTTGCACTAACAGGCAATTACTTCTTTACATATTAAAACTCAACCAATCAACCATTTGTATGTGCTGCTAAATGTGTTAATGGCAGAGGAACAACGAGGAAAACTTTATCCACCATCATCGGTAGCCATGCTAACTAGCATTAGCATCCATGGATGCTAGCTGTCTGGAAGGAGCTGAGAGCAACTGAGGGTGATTGGCAGCGTTAAGACCCTCCTTCAGGCTCTGATTGGTTGTTTCTGAGGAAGTAGTGCATTTCTTTTTGATCTCTTACAGATCATCTGTCACCACCTGGAGGTAAGTTTTACAAATATGTAAAAGACAATTTTTTTATGAGGTCACATACTGTCGCTTTAAGATTTACCACAGTTGAGAAAAACAACAACAAAAAACAAGCTTTTAAGGATGACACAAAAAACCAGCAAAAAAACGTAAGACAGATATTATAAAATCCAACTTTCCAGAAGACACATGAACAGATCGCAGAATGTTGGACTTTATCCAACTCCATTTGCATTTAGGTATTTTTCACTCTTGCAATTTTAAAACTTATTCATCTTTTAAGACTTTTCTGCTTTCACTTCAATGATGATATGGATTCTGCATTTTGAACTTGCTCGTTACAAAAACTTATTTGATCACCACACTCACTTTCCAACCAAAACTTGACCTGTGTGCTTTATTTACTCTGCTGCACCTCCACTGTGGAAACAGAAAATCCTGTCACACAGGTAGCCACCCGGTGCCATATTTTTCAAACATCGTATGTTTGCTTGGAGACAGAATTTGTGTTTCTGTTTCTACTCGGTGGTCTGATAACAGAAAAGGGGGGAATCCCCATGGCAACCAGTGACTTAACGTTTCCTGAATTTCTGTTTCTTGTATCACTCAGCAGGTTCTTTTTTTTCTTAATCTATTTCTTCCAGTATTAGTTTTAAGCTTCAGAAAGCAGCTGCGTTGCCAGTTTGCTTTGGCCACTCTGTTGAACTAATTGAATGTTATGTAATTATTTTTACCGTTTATTCGTCTTATTTGCTGTCCAGCGTTATTGCTCAAATTTGTCTCGTAATACGAGAGGGAAAAAAGAAGGTATGTTTAATTCATTACAGGACATACGCAGGGACATACGCGTGTTGAGACACGCGTACCTCCTTCTGCAACCTGAAGATTTACTGGTTCAATTTCCACAACCACAGGAGTTTCTTACATGCTAATGATTCCAAATGAAGCTGATCGTAACTTAATGGTGCCCTGGAAACGAGCAGCCAGCACTGGATCATTTTAACGTCCTTTATAATGTTTGTACTGAAGTGTTTAATCAAAGATGGAACAAGTAGCTATCCGCTTACAGAACAGGATTTTTCAACAGGATTTTGCCATCAAAACAAATATTTTTTGAGAAAAAAAAAAACAAAAAACTATGCCAGTAAGAAAAAACAAAAACACTTACAGCACTATAAGGTAGTTTGTGGAGAACTGCAGAATTTCAACAAAACTTCAATCTTAAAAGAGATGCGAGGTTAACCCACCTTTTAAAAACAGCATCGTTTGAAGGATTTGTCATTTTAATTGCGTTCAGAGTTGATTAACCCGTCTCGTGTTTGAGGAACAATTGTTGCGAAACCAATAAAGGAAAAGTTAAATGTTTCTGTTCATCAGTAACGTCTCTGTTCTTTCTCCCACAATTAGAATGAGTTAGCTTAGATTGGGTTCATTTGGGCTAACCTTGGCTATAATTGTCCAATTTCTGTTCTGTTTAAATTAACAGCTGGTCTGACTCAAAAAAAACAAAACAAAAACAAACCATATTCTCTTTTAGTGTCTTTATTTCTTGGCCATTAAAGCCAATAGCATTGAAAACCAACAAGAAGTCTGCTGTTAGTTGGGGCGATGAAACAACTGTGGATGAATCCTTACTGTCACACGACATCCTGCTCATGTATGTTCACTACATCTGACTGCAGTACAACTTACTGAACAAAACAAATGGTAAAAGATATTTCCATTAAATGCAGTAACTTGAATGAGTTGTTAAAAACTCTAAACATATTGTAAAAAAAAAAAAAGGAGAATTTCTTTTCATGACTTTGTTGTCTGCTGCTGCCGCTACTAAACTCAAACGTGTTTAAAGGCCTGCAACTAATAAAATCAAACTTGTAAATTGCGCTACAGGATCTTAATGTTCTTTTTGCAATAAGTTTGTTTGATGTTAATAACAAATAACTCACATAGAGAAATAGAATTGACAAAACAAATAAAAAAATCAAAATGTAATGTACTATAATTTAAAAAAAACACAACAACAACAAACAAGTGAAGTCTGGATTCCTCCTTCCTTCCTGCTCGTTATCACCAGCATCCATATCCACCCGAAGGTAAGCCATATTTTACACAGCGTGCTGTAAACTCTGGAGCATTCAGCTTGTAAACTTTGCGGTGGAGGACGGGAGCATCCAGACCACTGAAGCCAGACACGCTTGCCAGCTCTAATCTCTCGCTGTCTGCAGGCGCTGACCTCTTTCTGCTCGTCTGACGGCTTATTAGCCGTATTGATTTTGGCTTCTTTATGTTGCAATACTTCCTGCAGGGAGGCAAATCTGCTGCGCACATATCAGCTACTCTGGGTCACTAAAAACATCAAGTCAAGCAGCTCCGGTTAGGTTTACAGTGGAGATTTTTCTTTTTGTCTGAAGAAAGGGCCGTGATAGATGAGCCTTGTTGAAGAGGTGGCCGGGGCGTGACCAGCTGCGAGTCTTCTGCTGGACTTTTTTAATTTCTCGGGCATTGAGCCAGGGGACACACGTGGCTGGGAAAGCTTATGCTGTAAGTGTTTTCATATATATATATATATAAAAAAAAGAAACCTTGTCTGCATGCAATATTTTTTTCTTATTGAAAATTATATTATTGTGAGGTGTAAGCATAGAAATTGTTTGGTGGATTGACTCTTTATCCATTAAAATCTTGTTTGAAAATCAACATACATAGAGATTCATAGATGCAGTAGTCCTACATTTTAATCTTTTTTATTAGGTTGTATAATTAATGTCCATGCAAGAAATATATTGGGTTATTTTTGGATATTGCAATTGTGTGAATTTTTATTTGTTGTTAATGTTATTGATATAATTACAGTGGATACCCGGTATTTTTCTGGTTTTAGGGACAGCAAAAATTCAGATTTCAGCCAGTCTAAGGCTGATAATCTAATTATTAAGACCTCTTCTAAAAATGCATATTTTAATACACCAAATATACCTTAATGTGCATTAATATGCACAGTACAAATGTTCTTGACACTACCGAGGAAGCTAACATCCACTGTGTTCTTCATCTCCGCTTTGTAGCGTTGCAGTCATGTATTTCAGCTTCCTAATCTGGATTTTCTTTCATTTACATATTTTAGGTATCCACTACAAGAAAATATGCATAGAGACTCATTTTCAGTGAGTAGTTTGGAGTTACATTCCGCATAAAAATATGAGTGGGTGGATTCGCGAATAGACAGGATTTTGCTGTATAATGCAGTTCTTATTTCTAAGAAAAAGCAAACAGCTTATGAATGGTGGGAAACAGCTCATGGCTCCTTTATCAGTAAATTTAGTTGATGTCCAACATTATCTTCAATAAGTGTTCCTTGATGTCTCTCATTGTATAAGATCTTGGTTGAAGTCACTTTGGTTTCAGTACAAGCGACCACATTCAGATGGAGACGGATGTCGGGTTGAATTAAAGGCAGAGTCAGAGTTGTGGAGTAGTTGTGGAGTTTGAAACCAGCCAGAAATAGGTCGACTTCAACCTCCTGATTAAAGGTCTTTTTTGCAAACATAGAAGTTTGAGTATCTTGGTGTGGTGTTCATGTTGTTCAGTGATGTCAGGATGGAGCGTGAGATGGACAGGTTGATTGCAACATCGTCCATCACTTTCAAGCCTTCACCTTGGACTGTGAAAATGATTTAAGTCCAAAAACATCAATCATCACCCAAGATCTGCACCATCCAAGGATGTGCTTCGTCTCCACGAAGGCCAGGCTAAATCCTGGGGATAGGATGAAGAGTTCCTTCCTTTAGCAAAGTTCAGATGCCTCCTGAACACCAACTTTTGAAGGTTTTTAACTGGCAATAGACCCCAAAGTGGACTAAAAATTTGCCAGAGGGAGAATAAATCCCTTTTAGCCAAAACATTACTTTGGATTCATCAGAGAGAGCAGGGCAGGTTTGCTGAGGAAAGTGAAGTTACAATAGACCTTGCAGTCTTTGTTAATTTGTTAACCAGTCTGAAGCAAGCAGCTCTGTAAGACATGCATGTCTATCACCCTTAGGTTTTAACAGCCAAGCAGGACGGGATTTTTACGTCTGATTTTTATGCCCTACTTCCAGATGTTTCGCCTTGAAAACTGAAGCACTTGTGGCCAAAGTTAAATTTCAAATATAAACTAAATATTGAAGAATAGCCTGTCCTCAATAACTACTCCTAGCATGAAATGGGGGTTGGCCATGAAAATTACAACTGGTGCATCTCTAATTGTGCAGTTAAGTTGTCAGGACCAATCAGCACACAGTGATATGACACTTCGTCTCACCATCACCCTTCCACATATTCCACACACATGCAGATAAAATATATGTATGTATTTAGTAACAGATTCAGAAATACTGCTTATTTTTCCAAATACAATACAACTTGCTTAGAAAAGACATCTTAAGATCACAGTAGTAAAGATTTTAAGACACACATGTATTATATTTATGTACTCCCTTTTTCATATAATGTTCAAAATTGTAATTATTTTTGAACATTTTGAATACAGTTGAGATATTTCTCAGAGTAGAAGTTTCTAACCCAAAACCTAAGAAATACAAAGCTTTCCATGAGGGTTTAATGCTGAGCTAATTTGTGCACAGAATTGGGTTTAATGCAACTTTCTTTCAATGAACGTTTACTTTTGAAGTATAACACGGGATTCATTTAAAATATCGATACACAGCTAGTTATTTTACGGTTGGTTTCCTACCAATTGTCAGGATGAAAGTTATTTTAAACAGATTGTTTCTTTGAGCTACGATAAACATCCCAGTGTAAGTTCTGTGTGGTTCCGATCAGCAGAGGGTTTGCCTTCCTAGCGGACAGATGTGACAGGGTTGAGGGGGGAGTGGAGATTTTTTCCACGAGGATTTCCAACCACGAAATGCCTGACGTCAAACTTGGAAGGTACGGTTCTCTGCCCGCCACATTTCTGGCTCACGCTGTGTGGATGACTGGCTTTCTAGGCAATGATCTGGCACCCGGATAGGTGTAAACTGGAACATTAACGTTCTGACTCTACCCAACATCCCCTCCTCCGCCTCAATACAAAGGTGACTTCACCGGAGATGCAATAAAACATTTAGCTTCACCACTGAGAAAATGTTAAATTTAGCCTCTATCACAAAGTGAAAACTGAATTGCATTCCCTCTTAATGATCTGCACATGTTTTATGGGGAACTTAGAGCACAACACTGAAGTGGGGGGAAAAAATACTATACAAAATACTATACGTTGCTTTCAAAATGTTAAAAAGTGTAAAGTCGCTGCGATCTACCAGCAGTAAATAAATTCCAGTGCAACCAGTTGGATTCAGAAGTCATCTAATTTTTAAATATATTTGATTTAAAAAAAAAAACAGAATTAAACAGATAATTGTGAATGAACAAAATTCTAATTTTTGCAAAGTAATATATGAATAACATTTAGTTATCATTCCTAATACTGAATACCTGCTTACTGTCATCAATGTAAAATTTATTTACATTTGTAAAAAAAACAATTTTTAAGTGTTTTTGTGGTCAACCAGGTGCCGTTGCAACCATTCAGCTGCGCAAAACACCTGAGTGGACCAAGCTCTGTGTTCAAGGAGCTGCAGTTTCCAAGCTTCCGCCTCACAGAGCAGCTCCTCCAGACTAGCCAGCAGCAATTAGTAAACACCTGGTGTAAGTGAGCATCTGCTGAGCTCATATTTCAAGCTACTTCACGTTTCAACTCTGGTAAAAACATATTTAAAGAGTTAAAAGAGAAACCATATCATGATGACTTCCTGAAGGCAGAGTTCCACAAAGAGTCAGAGCTTCTTAAAGAGACAGAGGCCCAATTTCAAGGCGCTAAGTACAAAGTCAAATTTGACATATACAGCATTTTCATAAATGACACGGTTACTTGATTGTGCTATAAAATGACACTATGTGGCCTCTAAAACACATAACACTGCCCCTATAAATTGAAGGTGATAGAGCATGCCTACATCTATTGGCAAGTTTCTGTGTTTACATCACTGCTTTCCTTCTCCGGAGTCGAGTCAAAGTGAACTTTTCTATCTTTGTCCAGTAAACTGTGTCCTCTGACGTTTTAATGAATCCCATATTTTATATCCAGTTCCTTTTAATTTGCCTTTGAAAACATTAAGTTTACAAGGAAACTCAAATGGAGTTGCAGCTCCCGTCTGCAGTACCAATCCCCAATGTTTTCTCGATTACAAGCCAAGTAAGTTCCAGTAATAAATTGCGCAAGCACACCATGTACAACATTGTTTACCTCAGTGTGGATTATTTATGAAGTCGTTTCAGCCGAAGTGACACTTTCCTGTAGCTTGTTGAGCATTTGGTCGTACCTGCAGCAGAGCGCCACTATGTTTCGGTGGAGCCGACATCTCAGCATCACTCATCTCGCCCGGCGACGACCGTCCGAGTCAGTGATAGATCTCCTTTTGCAAAACAGAGAAAAAAAAATCTTTAAATCCAAACCAAAACAGTGAGATGTGTCGCTGTGCTGAGTGTGCCCATTAAATCTGACTTTGAAGGATAAACTGTTTAGAACAAGTGACGGCCGGAGTGTTAATTTCATTCCCTTCTGCTGACGTAGGAATCTTTCCTCTATCAATTCGCTGCAAAGGTAAACATTTAGTTGAAATGTGACACATGGAGATGGTGGAGCTGTGAGCGGCTGCGTGCAGCTGTCCCTCTGCTGACTCAGTGTTGGAAAGACGAGGGTTCCTTAAGTTAAAATGTTCCCATGACATCACCAGGAGAAAATGTGCTGCGCTGGAGTCCCACCGCTACCTCTTATTGATGCGTCAAAGTCAATTTAGAAACTGAAAAACTTTACCGAAGGAAAAAAAGATAGAATAAAAGTCTGATTTTTTACTGATTTTTTTCTTTATCTTTTTTTTTCTGTCACACTGAAACGTTCCTGATTGTGACCAAAAATGTCTCGTATTCACAGAAAATATCTTTTCTGTGAATACGAGACATTTTTGACATTTCTGTCGTACCCGGTGTAAATGAACTCATTTCGGTGAAGGTAGTGTGACCACCATTAAAGGCTTGTTGTCGTCACATCAGCCTTCCAAACCACTCAGGTCTTTTAGTTCTAGCATCTCTCCAGAACCAGAACCAAACAATCAGTTTTTACGCTTCGCTAATCTGGAAAAAACTCCCAGGAAACTGCAGAAACACTGACTTCCTTTAAATCAACCTGTGCAGAGCCGCCTTTTATTCGTAATAACTGGAACACTGATCGACATTTTTGATGTGTATTCGTATGATGACTTTGATGATGGCATTGACAAAATCTCATGTTTGTTCCTGAATGATGCTTTTGTGGTGTAAAGCACTTGGAACTGCCTTGTTGCTGAAATGTGCTCTATGAATAAACCAGACTTAAAACTTGACTGGGAAAAGTGGGACAGATGGTTTTTAGAACAAGTAGTTGCATTAGGTTTAGGGGAAATCCCTTTTTCGCTCAATATTATTTCTTTATCCATGTATTACTGACTATTTTTATTCAAACAAAATGCTTTAAAAATCCTTCCTTTAAATTTAAAATGCCAAAGTGTGCCAGACATTTGTGGCTTAAGTGCATCATTGATGTTCTGGTTGGACTCTAATCGCCCGTTTGTGTATCTGATGATGTAGCTGTAAACCAGGAGCTAGTTTGCAATAGAAATTCACACTTTTAGACTTTTCATTTGCAGTAGTTTGTAGTTGTTTGGGGGGTTTTCGGTTTAGTCCAATGTTAAATTTAGTTTCCTTCTTCCCAACCAGCCACGCAGATTTGTGGTTTAGTCATTCCTCGAGTATTCAAGAGAGCATCGCCGCAGTGTGAGAATAATTCAAGGTCCCCCGCCCCCGAAGACTTTGCTTTCCATGAGTTCCTGTCGAAGAGGATGCCGCAGAAATCCCTCGGCCGCGCGTGTAAAAACAGAGTAGCTGCTAAAAGAGGCCAGCAGACTCTCTGAAGACCATCCGTCTCCCACGGTGGCCAAACGTCAGCTGGATGGAATTAGGCAGGTTCTGCAAGGGGAGGAGGCCCTTGGTGGAGGAACAAAGGCTTTTCTGGCGGGGAGTTATGGTTTGTATGCCGTACGGTATTTTGTCTCAGCCACAATAATAAGCAGAAGACGCCTGGGAAATGGAGTGAAACGAGGGTTTCCACAGAGCGACGGCACAGCGGGAACAATTCGGTGTTCAAATGTCTGAACTGAAACGAGAACACATACGTTCACAAGAGGATACGGAAGAAGATTAGGGCCACTGAAAAAAAAAAAGAATTCTCATAATTCTGAGTTCAACCTCATATTCATGTCTTTTTCTAGAATCTTTACTTTAATCTCAGAAATGTCTTTTTTTTCTCAGAATTCTGACGTTAATTTTTGAGATCAAAAGTCATAATTCCTGTTTTTTTTAAAGTGGCCCTAATCCTTTTCTGTAAAAGGACACTACTTGCTACCACATTATTTCACTGATTTAAACAGTTAGCACAGGTGTCAGACTCCAGTCCTCAAGGGCCGCTGTCCTGCAACTTTTAGATGTGTCTCTGCTGCACCACACCTGAATAGAATAATTAGGTCATTTGCAAGGCTCTGGAGAACTGATCTACACAAGGAGGAGGTAATTAAGCCATTTCATTCCAGTGTTTTGTACCTGTGGCACATCTAAAAACTGCAGGACAGCGGCCCTTGAGGACTGGAGTTCGACACCCCTGAGTTAGGGTGTCTAAACCAAGACTTTTTTTTTTTTTTTGTCTTTGATACAGACCAAAGCCATTACAGATTAAAGCTCCAGTCTCATGTCACATGAAAGTAAATCAATGCCAGCAATTAAGATAAATAGCTTTAAAGTGCAATAAAATAAAACAGATTTCATCAGCATTACATGGGCTACTTAATTATTGAGTGTGTCCCACTTAATTAAATCACCAATTGCAATCATGATTCTGCAGTGCATTTGGTCTTGGTTAAGTCTGACACAATAATAATCAAATATGTTGAAATGTGTTTATCTGAAATTTGGCTCTAGTTGAGTTAGAAGGGAATGTGGTGGCCCTGAAATTCAAGTCAGTACACCATAACTGTCAATGTGATTTCAGCTCATTTAAAAATTTGGTTCGAAAGATAAAAAACGTATTTGTCAAAAAAAATAAAACCTTTCATGCGCTTAACCCCAAGCTGCCCCAATGACTCCAGGTTTCAGAGTGCAGGGATCAGTGGGGCATGCAGGAGCGACATGTCAAAACCCGTTATCACCCGCTCTCATTTTATTCCTTTTTGTCTGCTTTAATTGGCTACCATGATTTCTCTCTCAAGCGGGCCAGTCGATTAACTCAGGAAATGAAACGAAGGGAAAGAGGGAATGAATCACCACTGATTCAATAGGAAAGCATTGTCTCCACTACCTAGCACACGTTCCCGTGTTTTACTGCTTTATGTTTTATTACTGAAAGCAATTACAGCTATTTTGTTGGAATTTCTTATATAATACCATAAAACATAGTCAATAGGGAGGATGATGTCCTTCTTGAGGATGTTGAAATGAGATTTTTGGTCAAGAAAATTGCAGTTGCAATGTTTTTGAGGCTTTTTAGCCCAAACCTGATAATAATAGACACAAGAGAAGACTAGATTTTACTTTTTCCTCCTGCAATGGACCAACAGTAGCTCAGGTATTGTAGAAATATCTTTTAATGTCCGTTGGTTGTTGTATTTTTTGCTCATCTCAATGTGTAGAGGTCAGAACGTGTTTTCTTTGTCTCATCGCCAAACTAAGAGTCTATATTTTGGACTGGGCTGTTTGCAAAGGTTGCCAGTAGGTACAGATCGTTCGCCGCTACGCTGAACCTGAAACTTCTGCTTTGAATCATCGAACCTGTCGTCCCTGAAGCCCATTACAGCTGCCACAGCGAGTACAACAAAGGGAAGTCGTCTCCGCGGCGTCTGCAGCTTTTTCCGATCCGGTCGCCCTCAAGTACAGTCAACCGCTTTCGCCAAACGTGATGGCAGGCCTTAGGAATGGCCACAGGAAGGTCTTCCGATGCCTTCAGAGCCTTATTAGTTCATGTTTGTGGGAGCTGCAATTTCTCCGATCTGGTTAGCGTCAATGTGTGGCCCGTAGTTGACTCCTAGTTAGGATGTGTGGATGTAATGTCGCCCTTGAGGATGTGGAGCTCTGTTTTGTCTGAGCCGCAGTAACAGGATGTTGCTAAGTCAGCCGGGGTCAGGGTGATGATAGCTTTTAACTTTATTTTGTAGGTTGCTGGACACCCAGCTCTCCCACAGCTGAGCTTTCGCTAGCTGTGGTGGGAAACGTGTGCAAAACGTTGTCAATTGCCGTGTTTCCGTCGAACGAGAGACGCAATTAAAATTGGACGCGAATAAGTTTGCCCGCGTAAGTCGTTAAAAAAAAAAAACATGTCGCTGCATCGTTCTCCTACCACTTCCTGTCGTCGTCGTTTTCTTATTCCTTTCCGCCAGTTAACACGTCTGGTTATTTATCACAACTCGTGTGCTTTAAACGACGTCTTTCCTTTGCAGCTTTGCAAACCACACTCATTTCAAAAGAGTTAAAATTATTATTATTAAAATAGGTGTTTTGGACAATTTTGAGGTCAATAGAGACGTAGCTATGGAGCATTTGAGTTGTTCTTTCCCAGAGCTAGCTGCAGCTAGCTAGATGCTAGCTAGCTACCATTTTCTGGTTACACTTCAGTAACTTCTTGGGAAAAAATGTAGTTTTAAGAGTATTTTTACTATTGTGTACTTTTTAGTTTTACTTAGTAACTTTATTATGAAGTACTCTTACCTGAGTAAAATGTGTGCATCTTCTTCCCCTGTGAGTAACTTCACTGAATGAAGAACAAGCTAGTTTTAGCTAAAAATTCACCAGACACAGACACACAGCTGCAGTTTTTGGTTAAAGTTTCCCAAGTTTTCTATTGAAAGAAGTTGATTTGAAAAAAAATATTTATTTTATCTGATTTTGTAATTGTGTTATTTATATCAATTATTTTTATTTTGGTATTTAAAAATACCAAAACTTCCACATAACTTTGTATCTTGGTCCATTGAATTATGTTTTTTTTTTTTTTTGAACAGTTAGTCTTTTCTCGAGAACTGAATACTCTTTTCGACTGCTATTTTTTACTTTTAAGTAAAACTGTGTTGAAGTACTCTACTAACCTCTGTTCTTTACCATAATAATCTATTTAAACTGCTAACTTACTTAGTCCCCCCACCCTGATCCTTCCCAGCAGTGAACTGGGTGTAACCATCAAACACAAAGTATCAGAAGTTTATGAGATTTATGTTGGGTCCTACAAACTAACAAGGTCATCCAGAAGTAAGCCCTTCTGTCCGGCTGTGTTTACAACATACTAAGTTTGCTGACAATAAATCAGTTAAATACTCTGAGGGTGGGGGGAAATCTAACCACCAAATAAACAGATTTGTTTCCATAGAAAAATAAAAGCGGGCATTTATTCCCAAGTTTATCAGCACATTAAATTTAAAGCAAACAGAAATCTAAATCAGAGTCGAAGATGAAAGTTGTGTTTTTTTTTTTACAATGCTAAATTAAAGAGGATTTAATTAGCTTCATTTTTTTTTACTCTGAAATCAACGAAACAAACAAACAAACAAAACAGACATGCCTGTTTCAGATTAAAGGCTTTAAATTGATGTCCAGGCCAAAGTTTGTGATCCACAAAGAACAACTTCTCTTCCATTCTCAACCATGAGCTCGCATTAATTCAAGTTCATTTGAAGTTTCGAGAAAAACTAGCTTGTGTTATTGGTTAGTTCACCTTCATGTCAGCAGCATTTGTGATATGGATTTGGGCAGCAACCCAGGGCGGTATTGGAAATGGGGAATGGTGTAAGTAGTTTTTTTTTCCAAAAGGGATATATTTTTTTTTTTTTTTTTTGCCTAAATCATCTTTTGGCAAAAAATAACTTACAGACCATTGTCAATATAAGACAATATTAGAACATATAGCTTATCTCTCAGGTACAAATTGTCAAAATTCTCTTATCTCTTTCATGTGTGAGTCAAAAGGGTGTTTTAACATACCCTGTTCACACTATATTCATACTATCATTGCCACTACTGTTTTATCACGCAATCAAGCAACTGCTACCTTCAGTTGTCGGCCTCGTTCAACACCCTCAAACAGCACAAATAAAACACGGTAGAGCTGTTTTATTAGAAAAGATAAAGATACACATCCTTAACCTTTAACAACATCTGTTTTTTGTAGACCCAAATTCCAGAAAGTAGCCTTTATGTCCTCTTGTTAAACTAAAAGGACACAAAAGGCATTAATTTAGACATTTCTGAAGGTAAACTATAGGTTCTAGAAAAGTAATTTCTGAATTCTTAAAAAAAAAAAAGAAAAACTCTGCAGATTCCAGAAAAGTAACCTGTAAGTTTCAAAATATCCCTTGTACCCCAGCGAAACTTGAATATTTCAATAAATTAATCTACAAATTCTAGGAAAGTAATCTGTGAATTTCAGAAATTTATATTCATGTTCAGTAAAAGCAAAATGTACATTTCAGGAAGTAACTTGTATTTTCTGAGAAAGTAGCTTGTAAATCCCTAGAAAGTAGCTTATACGTTTTGGGAAATCACCTGGATGTTCCAGGATGGGCGTCTGTGACAGTAACCTGTAAAAACCAAGGAAGTAAGTTCTCTGAATCTGTTAAACTCAGAAAGTAGCTTGTAATTTCCAGGAAAGCGTCGCAAGTCTCAGAAAGTAACTCGTCCGTTCTAACGAGTTCCTTTTATGCTTCATACAAGTCTGTTGAATTCCAGTCTAGAGTCAAACCGTCGGACCAGTACAAAAACAAAAACTCGGTAATGCTCCCCACCGTTTTTATACGTTTATTTAGTTTCTTACTGCTGGTCATTCAAAGTTTAAAGAAAACCTTCTGTTTTTGAGGTCAGAGTGAAAAACGATGTACCGCTTCTGTCCAAAACGAGACGCTGTCAATGCACAGCGCAGATATAATCCGTTGTTTCTTGGGGGGATAAGAGAGACTGAGTCAGTCATGGAGCTCAGTGGGGGATTTTAAGGCTTTTCTGACCGATTGACCTTTCCTTTAGTGTCACAATGAAGCTGGGATTTGCTGCTTTGAGCCCAAAGCACCAAATGAATTCCCATGAAATTTGAGACAGATGTCTGTTTCCCTCTCCAGGATGAAAAACAAGACAACGTCGAAAGGTTTCTGTACCTTTCAGTTTAATACTCCAATACAGTAAAACATCTCAGAACACTGAAAATATTTTAGATGTGCTGTACAGTTTAACAAGCAGGGACCTCAAATGCGAATATATATATGTTGGTAAATACTGTATGTCCCCTTTTCTGGAGCAAAAAATAAATAAATTCTTAAATTTGAGAATGATGCGACCTGCTTACTTTCTTATTTTTTTCCAATTTTTCTTCAGACTACTTCATGAGGACTTGTGGAGTTAAAGAGACGGTTTCAGAGTCGGGATTGAAAAATTGATCCTTGTTTGAAAAGACAAACAAGGATTTGACTTGAATTTGACTTCAGCTGCATATTCAGCAGTTCTGAAAAGCATCCAAACCATCCTTGAATTTTATTTTATTATTTTTTTTTTTTTACATTTTGTCATATTTCAAGTGTGATTTTTAATGTATGTTTTGGTGGACTGTGGAGTTAAAAGAGACATCGCACCATTGGATGGAAATGCTAAACAGAAAACAACCACTGCAGAGTTCTGTCTTTTAGTTTGGAGAAAACTTTCAAACCAAATTTCTTTCTCTCTTTCCTTTTTGTTTCCTCTCTTCTTTGTCGTTGTGTCTGGTTTTCTGTCTCTTTCTTTTTGTCTCGTTTTCTTTCTTTTTTCTGTCTTTCTCTCTTGCTGTCTCGTCAGTGAAGCTAGATATGAAAGACGGGTTAAGAGAACTCCCCCATTTAGTCCACTGACTGTGCCGTCGCTTAAAGCTGAAAAATAGGAAGAAAAAACAAACCTCGTTATTGTGAAGTGAGAAAATTCTTAAGAAAAAGTTCTGGGTGTGAATACTTTCTCAACGGTGACATTTTGCTTCATTTTCCAGACGCTTCTCGTGTTCCTCGTCCTTCTTGCAATGCAAACTGACAAAACTACTTAGCTCCTGTGTGCCATTAGCCTAATCTGGATTTATTCCACGCCCACGTTTCTCTTTCCTTCAGGTTTGTCGTTTTGGATTTTTTTTCTACATTTCGGGTGGAGAAAGCAGCAAAAATTACAGTTCCCAACGTTATCTCGCAGGGAGGCCTTGTTTACAGTCGGAGTTCCTATAAATAATAGATAAAATGTAGATGAGCGAGCGCATTTATTTCTAGTCATAACCACACTCTCTTGGCTGAATCGACTCCCTCGTACTTTAGGAATAAACTAAAAGCTGGAGCATCATCTGTTTACACCAACTGAGCTTCCAAAAAGTGATATCATTACAGACCGTGGAGCATCCTGCTTTTTTCCTCTTTTTTAAAATTATTTCCAGCAACTGACACGGCCGGGGTTGTTCAACGTAAAGAATGCATCCGCTCTCCGCTCATCCCATCTGGTAAATTCAGATGTGTCCATGAGAAAAAAAGAAAAAAGAAAGAAAGTGTCAGAGCGAGGAGAGGAAAAATGTTTCCTTGAGGAGCCAGAGATGGATTTCAGTCTGTCAGTGATTTATCAGATTAAACCGAAACAGTGCAACCAGGAGGAGGCACGCTCCATACTGAGAGGATGAACTTTAGCTTCACCTTATGTGACAGAGCTGGAGAGGAACTGCTGTCTTTTTGGCCGGATAAAAAGTCTACACATCCCTTTAATTGGTGTAAAAAATAAAAAAATTAAAAAAAAAAAGATTTTTTTTTTTATAAAAAATCTCAGAACTTTTTGCATGTTTTCAAATGCATTTTTATTTTTCCTTTCTTTGAAACATGCATGTGTAAAGAAAGGAAGAGCAAATATGGATGGCAGGGGGGTCCAAAGGGCGGTCTGGGGGCCATTTGTGGCCCTTGGACTGATTTTTGTGGCTGTGATTATAAAATGCTAAGAATTTGCCTCATCCATCACAGGTTGAAGCAAACTGAGCCTTTTTAAAAATTATTTATAGTCAGAGTAAAATGTTACCGACATAATTTATAATAATCGTAACTGACAGATGTAATTTCCTTACTATGTAAATTAAGTGCAACACAAAGTATTTGTCTTTTTTGCGACCTAGACGAACAGAACCACGTTTATCCAGAGATGAGCGAAAAATCAGATTTTCATTCAATTTGGATAAATATTGTGAGCATTTTGAAAGAAATCCTGTTTTTATAGCTGCAGATAAATCTGTTCAACTGAGGTCAAAACTATTTGAAAGACGGATGCCTTTCTTTTACTACGGCATATGTGTAAAATCCTTTTGAAGTTTTGGATCTACGATGAATATTATCCCTGTTCTACAAAAAAGAAAAAAAGGGCAAGAAAATAATAGCACTGCTTTATGTGCTTGATTTTAGTTCTTTCAACTTTCCTTTAACTTGGTGATTTTGGTTCAAAACTTTCATGTATGGTATCGGTTTGTTTGTCAGAAAGCAGCTGGGTTTTGTGTATCGCCAACCTGAAGGTAAACGGTTGGTGTCCAGCATGTGTGGGGTCTGCAGAGACGTTGGTTCCCCTTTTTCCTGATTCCAGATTTGTTCAAGTCCTGGACGGAGGACAGATAAACTCCCTCTTTCCAGACATGACTGCTCGTTGCCGTCCGGCCTTTCCTGTTTCATGGATGAGCCAAACCACACAGTCACAGATGAACACAGGGCATACTGAGTAATGGCCATGTAGAACATGACCAGCATTTCCTGTGACAGGTTGTTGTACTTTTTGAGTTGTTGCAGGGACGCCAGTGTCTCTGCTGGTATTTCTTCTAAACGGCGTCTGTGTGTGACGGCCGTCTCATGTCCAGAGAAAGGAACGGTTCTCAGGAACTGGACGTAGCTGCGTTTCCTTTACAAATGTGCGCAAATCTCTGTCGAGGTCCTGCTGAAAAAAAAAAAAAACTACATTACACAATTACGGTGTCTCCCTGAAATAATAAAAGCAATTAAACTCCCACGTGAATAAGTGAGTTCACACAATAAGTCATTAAAAAACACACCAGGAGTTGTGCTGTGGTGGCGCAGGGGTTAAGCACAGCCCACATATGGAGGAGGCCTCAGTCCTCGACATGGATGTCCCAGGTTTGATTCCCAGCCTGGCGACCTTTGACGCATGTCTTCCCCTTCTCTCATTACCCACTTTCCTGTCACCTAACTATCAAATAAAGGCCACTAGAGCCAATAAAACCTTACAAAAAACAACACACCAGCCATGAGACTCCAATCACTTCCTGTTGTCTTCTTCTTCATGGTTTGCGCCAGTGAAAGCATCTGGATGTTGATCACGTGACTCCCAAGATGTAAAAAAGTTTTTCATTTGCTCTTTTGTGAAATAAACCAATTTGTCTAGTCCCACAAAACACCAACACCTTGCACCAACCGAGAGGCTTTTTCGAAATTGCTGAGCAAATTTATTTTCAAAATGTCAAATCGTGCAATTATGTGGTGAATGGAAACACAGTTAGTGATCCACAGTGTTGCTGAGAACAACGTGGGGATTCAGAGTGGCAGGTACATGGCATGGCAAAAAGAAGTACTTTTCTGCCAGACGTCTCAGAAAATTTGAGAATTGCAGTAATTTTTTAGAAAAAAAACATGGACATTTCTTAGTTTGAAAAGTCAAGAATAATCTCGAAAATTTCTGAACAAATTTTTGACTTATCAAACTCAGAAATGTCAAATTTCTTTCTTGGAAAATCTCTGAGATACCCTTAAAAAATTCAAATTTTGGGGGGGGTGGTTTGGCGTAAACTAACTCTTTCTTCTATGTTCAGTGGCTCTAACTCGCTGTCGTACCACGGTATGCTCAGGAACTCGAAAAACAAAAATCTTTTAGAGATATAGATGAAGAGATTTCGCCTTGTTTTTGAGCTTTAATTAAACGTAATAAAAGGTCATTTTGGTTCTCTTACATCATTAAAACCCTGCAGATTTGAGCTTCTTATCCACTGCAGACAACAACGGTTTCAGTAAACTTTACAAACACTTCCCTGCTTTAATCATCAAGTCAGACAATCCCACATCATTATAATAAAGTAAAATCGCCTGAAGGTAGACGTCTGCCATGCTGTCTGCAGCCTTTCCTCGACTTTCCTCTCTCATTTTGCTCTCCTTTCTCCCCCCCCACACTCCGCCTCTAATTTTCCTACACAGCCACAAGGTCCACTCTTTTCCTGTCATGACTCCCGGTAACAGTGGCATCTCATTTAGAGGCAGCAGGCCAGCTCTGCATCCATTAGCTGCAGCGGAGGGAGACGGAGAGGGAAGGACAGGGTGGCAAAAAAAAAAAAAAAAAACAGCAAGAAGGGAGGGAGAATGACGGCTATTTAAGGGGCTGGAGTTTAAAAAGCAATTCGTGTCTGACCTAAACACTCCTCAGGCTTTAAAAGACATTTCCTCCCACACCAATTCTCCCTCTCTTTCCCTCCCTCTCTCTCTGCTTTTCTTTTCTTTTCCTTTTTTTTCTCTTTGACTCACTCTCCCTGTCAGAATCGGAGCTGAGCCCCAGCCTGAGCTGTGAGCGCTGAGGGAAGATAAGGAGCTCTGGCTGAGGGAGGATTGACAGAGCTGTCTGCCACCTTGCTCGGAGCAGCGACGGAAGACGGAGCGAAGCATCCTCCTTTCTTCTTCTTCTTCTTGTTATCCTCCTTTCCCCTCAAGAAAGCCGAGCTGAATAGGAAGGAATCTGGAGGAGCTCCACGTGTTGAATGCAGAAAATCTGATCTGATCTGATCACACCAAACACAGGTAAGAAGAGACATTCATAATACATAAGAGCAAAAAAAAAACAAAAGAGCTTCCTATTGTTTCGGATGTTGCAGATGTGCAGAAGTGATCTCTTATTTTCCAGCTTTTGCCCCTACTGGGTGCACAAGTTGTCAAGTTTGACTTCAGTTCCTGGAAAGATCAAATAAAATCAGTGTGTGCCGCGTGGGGGGAAGTCATGAAATCCCCCCATCTGCTGAGATTTTGCAGCTTCATTATTCACCAAATCCAGTTTTTTTTCCCCACCACGAAGCTGAAATGAAATGAAATAAAAAGTGGGCAGCAATCAGAGAGGGGGAAAAAAAACACCTTCTCCAATCAAGTCCATTTTAGTTGAGCTGAATTGAAGTCCAAATGTGATTGATTTGAGATTTTTTATTATTTTTTTGGTGGAAAGTTTGAGTCACAGGTTCCAGTTCACGCTCAACTGATGAGAATCGTAATCGTTTCTTCTTTTAAGTCCTGTCCATTAGCGTAGATTTCTGTTTCCCACAGAGAAGCCAGAGGGGCTTTTTGGTGTGAGCCTGGATCCCTAAGATGTGAGCTCACATCCCCCCAACCCCTCCAAACCTCCAGCTCCCCAGATGGACAGCTGGGTTTCAGCTCCTAAACACATTCCAGACACCCGGGGGGCATCAGGAGGGCAGATCGTAACTCACCTTCACACACCTCCATGTTTTTCCTGTTGAAGGTGTTTAGATTATTCCTCAGCTTCTGGTTAGGAGTGACTGCAACAGGCTGCAAAAAGGTGAAGGAGTTTTTTTTTTTTTTTAAAGTGTATCTGTTTCTTTTTAGAGGCACTTTCAACAGAGCGTTGTGTTATGTAATACCAGTCTCTGTTTCAGCGTATGACCTTCAGCTCTAGAAGCGTTTCTTCTGATATTTAGTGGAATCACATTTTAGTCCAAGAAAATTATTTTCCGCTTCAAATTGACACCAAATAATTTTGAAGTGGGAAAAAAAGCTTGCATGGTTCTCTATGATTTTTACAAAGAAATGTCAGGAGTATTTCCAATTCAATTGAGTTGAGCCCCCTTTACTCTGACACACTTAATAAAATCAAGTGCAATTTGCTAATAGACAGCTCTGTGAGGGTTGGTTTGAGAACAACAGTCATCAAACAGGTTCATTAAGACGGATCAGGGAGAAACTGATTGTACACATTATTTTTGTCCCAGGGTCATGATGGCAAATTTTACTGGACAATAAATTATACCAGTAATTATTGCGATAAATGATAAATCGTTATCTTGAAATGATTTTCAATCCATAGGGTCAGGGCCATGATTAGAAGGATGAGGGCTCTGGGGACAGAGCTGGCTTTGGTGCCAAAATAAATTAAAAAAATAAATAAATAAACTATTCACTCATAAAAAAAAACATTAATAAGTAGGTCTATACATCAGCAGGTTTAGAAAGTCCCATGTCAGATGTGCTGTACGTTCAGAATTTCCATATATTTTTGTATTGCATTAATTTGTAGAAATGTAACATTAAAAAGACAAACTTCATATAAGAGTTTTGTATTAGATACAACAACATTACAAAAACATTCCAGATCTTTGGGGCGCCCCAAGGCTTTGCGCCCTAGGCTACTGCCTCTGTTAGCCCATATGTAAAGTCTGGCCCAGAATATATTGATAATGGCATAATACTGCAAGTTTGTGGTCTAATTTCAATTAAAAAGATCATAAATAACGCGGAAACTGAAAGATATTTTAAATATCTAATAAAATGATAATAAAAAAATAAACAAAGAGATCAAAAATGCTAAAGAAAAAGCACACACTACCAAAACCATAAAGGAAATGGATTATGAAGTCTGGAATTAAAAATATAAAATATCAGAATACAAATGATCTAAGTCCTTTTTAATGCATCATGTGATTAATTGATTTATTGCTTATTGCTACACGTTTATCCCAGAGGCAAACTTTTGTCTGCAAGAAGAATAAATCCTCACCCAACTATTAACACACCAGCCGCACTGTGAAACACGGTAGTGGCTGCATTATGCTCTGTGGATTATTTTTACTCAGGGAAAGCTAATTGTACGGAGCTGAGCAAGCTCAAATTCTGATGTAGGCAGGTGAATGGCGAAAATGACGCCTGATAAGGAAAATACTTGACAGTAAAAACATGAAGGGAAAACAACCGGAATCGCAGGAACAATGATGAATGATCATATTATCAGGTGGGGTGGTAATTATCAACATGGGAACCAATGTGAGTACAATAAACGGAGAAACTGCTGGTGATGAGGGGCTGAGGAAACCGAGGGAGGAACGTGACCAGACTGAACGAAATTGAGTGCAAGGAAACAGAAAAATATCAAAGCACAGGAAAACCAAAACACTGAACCTAATTAAACACTCGGAAAGTTTGAACAGAAAAATAAACCATGTGTGGCTCATTACACGCATCAAAGTCCCACACAGCACGACAAATACAGGGCGATCCTGGATGAAAACCTGTTTGAGACTGGAAAAAAGAGCTGGCGCTGGGGCAGAGGTTCACCTTCCCATGGCAAAATGGCCATAAATATGCAGTCAGAGGTATAATCAGATGCTTTAAGTCAAAGCCAAGTCACTCGTTTGAGTGATCTGGAAAAAAATCCAGGCTGAAATTTGTTTCAGAAATTGCGGGTGAATTAAAAATGGCTTTTTTTGTATATGATTTTCAGCCAAACTGACCAGAGATTAAAGTCGTTTGCGAAAAGGATAAGGCAACTTTTAGATGTGTGGTAGACACAAACCAAGAAGGATTTAAACGTGCAGGCTATAACTCATACAAAAAAAGAGGTTTTTTTAAAACATATTTGTTAAAACTGTCTGTAACCTGTAAGTTATAATAATATAATATAATAATATAATAATTTTTTTTATAACTATGAAAATATTTGAGGTCCTCCATCTCCTCCCACAGCTGATACTGCTGTCTAAAAAAATGCAACACTCCTGACCAAAAACAACCAATCAGAGCCAAGGGAAGGGTCTCAGTGCTGTCAATCAGGCTTGTCTAGGTGCTGCCAAATGTGCTAATGGTGGAGACACTACTTACAGGTTTACAGGAACTGTTTATCTGGCATCATCAGTGGCCATGCTAACTAGCCTTAGCATTCACGGCAGGCTAGCTGTCAGAGAACAATGGGGTTAAGTAGGGTTATACAAAGGTGATTGACAGCACTAAGACCCGCCTCCTGGCTCTGATTGGTTGTTTCTAGTTAGCACCAGGAGCAATAGATTGTGGGAAAGATTACACACGCTTTATGCTGATTTATCGCGTAAAATCCAATGAAGAATGTGGTTGTGATGTTGCAAAAGCATGAAAAACACTCAAAAGGAATGAATCGTTTCGCAAAGTACTGACTACAATTCAAACAGCGTTAGTCATTAATTTTGTAGACAGTTTTCCAAAAACGGCTAAAAACTTCTCGCCTCCTCTGAGGATGTTTGTCATCCAGGCGTGCCCGGTTGAAACTTATCAGGTAATCAGCTGCTGCATTGTTTTCTATCGTTACATCGGCCGCAGCGACTGCTCCTGTTAAGCAGCACGAGATCGTTTCCAGCTGTGCCAGATGTTAAAAGGATGTGGATTTCCGAATGCATGGAAACTAAACAAATGTGCACAAACAAACCCACAGAAAACCAAGCGCAGTACTTGTTTTCTGCTGACCACCGGGTCCCCGACACTCAGTGTTTCCAACGAGGAGTGTGTTGGGCCGGGAGCGCGCCGCGGGGTGTGTGTGTGTCAGCGCTGCGTCACTCATAGGAACCGATTGTGCAGACGTGACCGAAGCGCCCCTGCGGTTTGTAATTTGAGATTAACCTTCTTTTCTCTGTCTGGATACATGACAAGCACCTTCATGGAGTTTCTTTTTTTTTTTCTCTCCTTGACTTTGCAAAACAGATGTCGTCAGTCCACAGCCAAAATTCCCAATATTTATTTATTTTTTCCACGTGGGAAAGTTTTCCTGATGCTGCCAACATGGAGGGAAAAGGCACTAAAGCTACGGTGAATGGATTATAGCTTAATGCTCAGGTTATATTAGAGCTTCAGTTTTTCTCCCAAAATTGTCTTCCCATGTCTGAGTGTTAAAAAAGATGTCCTTAGTTCACCCCGTTCTGCTCTGAATGATGCATTCTGGGGAGTTTTACTGCAACAACCGATGCTTGCACACACTATCCAGAAACGTCACATAAACACAGTGTCTGCGTGTCTCTGAAAAGTGGCAGTTGCTTCATAAAACAACCAAGCAATTCCCTTAAATTTGGATTATAGCAATATCTATTCTTTTTGTGTCTCTCGTTTTCTACAAACTGTAAACTTGGAGGATGTTTTTAAAATGTGTTAAGGCTGTAAGCTACGAAGAACTGTTGTGAAAACCAGGCAGCTGAAGAGGCCGTGATTACGCTGTCATGCAGTTCTAATACTGCTACAGGTTAAATGGATGGAAACATGATTTCTACATATGTGTTGTGGTCAGTTTGGCTTTCCGCCTGGTGCGTATGCTACATGACCTGCAGGAGCTTCAGCAAGGAGCCAGAGTCACAGTCATGGGAGAAATAAACCTCCGATTGCTGACAGGAAGAACTTCATAAGTGGTAAATGAAGCACAATAATTGTGCAATAGTAGCACTAGGAGGAGGTGAAGGAGATCCATCTTTTCACAGATTATCTGTCTCATATTAAACTGTCACACAACATAGTGACAGTTTTAACAAAGATGTAAAAATCATAAATTTTTAGTAAAAGTTACATACTGCAGCTTTAATGGTAGAATAATGAGTGAGAAATTTGCACTAACTCTACTGACCCTTTGCAACTGTCACTTAATCACACCAGGCGCCATGATGGACGTCAGACGTGAGGGAAAGGAGTACTGAAAATAGCAACTTAAATAGTTTTCCAGTTGTTTTTGCCAGTTTATTCAAGGCTCCTACTTGTTCTACTCAAGGTAATCTGTCTGTGAAGTAACAGACCTGGTTGGGACTCATTTATAAAAGTTGGAATTAACCAGCTAAGAAACCGAGCCATACCTGCTCCCTCCTGACACGTAGATCAAATCCCAAGCTTTGCCTGAATTCACACCAGAGTTCCAGAGAGCATGACCAGGTGCAAAAGGTCAATACTTTTTTTTATTAGCGAAAGCCCCCCTCTGTTGTAATGTGTTTGTTAGCTTGAGATAGTTTTCTTAATTGGTGTCACACCTGCAGATGTGTTAAGGCATCGCCGCAAAAACACTGCTTCCTTATATGAACCTCCTCAAGTCTCGTTCATGGTGCTACCTTCGTCTGCCGGAGCAGTCATATGTTAGCATAGAGAAAGGACTCTTGCAACATGAGCTAGAAGAGCATTTAGAGAAGAAGAAGCTAGCAACATGAAAAGCCAGGTTAGCAAATACAAGCTTCCAACATGTCTTGTGGTTATTGTTTAGCCACAATGTTTTATAGCTAGCTAACTAGCTGGCTTGCTTCGCTCTATCGTCTATCTAGCTAACTATCTAGCTATCTTCATTGTAGCTAGCTCTGTTCTTGCCTATCTAGCTTCGCTCTAGCTAGCTATCTAGCTAACTCTAAATGTCTGTCTAATTTATCTATATCACAAAAACAGCTACGTTTTTTTAGAAAGTCAGGTAAGAACACCTTATGGAGTTTTCTGACTTACAAAGTTAATATTTTGCTTGTTTAGATTTTATTTATTACCTCATTCCTATTACATAACTTTGCCTTCCACTTGGATAACTTTACAACTTGTATGAAAGCTCTTCAGACCAAAATTTACTTCCATCATGTCTGCCACACAGTAAATATTCAGCGATGCACGTAAGACATTCGTGAATACTTTCCTCATTTTATATTTGGCCAAAAGAGCTAATAAAACATGTTTTTGCGTTATGCAAGCAAAGTCCAAAATCAGGAGTGAACTGCATCCAAACCCATGCAATGGGAGCCCTCCTGGGGACTTTATGGGATCTGTTCTGTACCTTGAGGACCACAAATTATCTTTGTTGCGGTAATGTTTTTTTCTAGAGGGGGATCCAAAAATGTATACTTCAGAACCAAGTTTTTAGATTTACAGCTTTCACTCACATCCCAGGCCATTCAACCAGATGTGTGAGAAATTGTGAAACTCCAATAATTTTTTTTTATTTTTTATATCTGTTGTTAAATGTAAAGAATAGCAGAAATGCTGGCAATGGTGCCAGGGAGGTGACACCAATGATGAGTACAGTAAAAAAAAAAAAAAGATGAGACTGAGGAGAGTTTTTATAGGCACCACGGTGCGATGGGAAAGAAAGTGGTTTCATTCTTTTCTCATCACCACGTGATGAGACACGAGGTAAATTCAAAGATCTCCACAGCCTGAAACTCTTCTCCCTCTGCTGTATTGTCTTTCCTCGACAGTAAATTTTTTGGCGGTCCTTGCAGGAAAATTCAGCACAACCAATTTTCCTCACATTTTGGAAGAAATATATTCATATTTGATTGTCAGATTAAAGGTTCAGGGGAAACTCTGGTACTGGGATGAGTTTCCCCTGAACTCATCCCAGTACAGAGATTGCACAGGTTTATTTGAAATTTATGAGGCTTTTCTTTTTTTCATTTCATTGTTTCACTCACTGTTGTGTGGATTTTTACTTGGTCTAAATTCGCATTTCCTGCTGAACTGTAAAGCCTTAGGAATGGCATGGTTTTGGCTTTTTTGGGTTTCTCATAAAAAGGATGTGGAAAAGACTTAGATTTTTTTTTTTTTGATTCGTGAGGAACTTTTTGGACTGTTTGTATCCCTGTGGTATAATAATGTCTTTTCAAATTTAGAAGAGGCAAGACATACAAGTTTACTGTCATGGCAACGGAGATGCAACAAACGTTCAGTAAAATCGTCTGAAGATGTTTTTCTTTGTTGAAGTTCCGAATTGTACCCATACGAGTCAGTCTCAACCCAGGTGCACATCATGGTCCTTTTTTATTTTATTTTTTATAAAAGTGCAGGTACTGGTCCTCTGTCTACAAGGGTTTTTCTTTTAGTTCTTCTGAACAGATGCTACTAATAAGAAAAAAGACATGACACAATCCTTAAAGCTCTGCCAATATGCAGCTTGATGTAAAGGAGTAACATGTCTACCAGACAAAGCAGCAGACTGTAAGAACCAGTCTCAATGTCATTCGCAGACAGATTGAGGATAAAATGTTTCACACAGCATCATCGTCGGTTGTCATGTAACCTAAAAAAAAACCTGAGGGAAGCTGTTTCCAGTCATGAGGAAGAGGTCATTCATCACAATAGGCTTCTCTATCCATTTTCAGTCATCTGTCATTACTCAAATGCTGAAGAAACTCATTACAAGGTTTTCCCACGGTGCGGCAGGAGCTTGTTGCTTGACTCCTCCGAATCAGGGTGTTGTCGTTGTCCAGGTGTTAAAAGAAACAAAAAACTTGTGGGTGCATCAGTGGATGGAGTGAATTAGGATTTTTTTTTTTTTTTACTATTTTTCCCCTGCTGTAATTGTAAGTTCTGCTGAATCAAAACAGCTGAGATATTTCTACATTCACGCGTGAAATCCATAAAAGACGCTGACGTGCCAGCACAGCTGTGGATTCTTTCGTCTTGAGACATTTTTAGGGATGCATAACATTTTCCAGCATGCTCGAAACGTATTTTCTATTATGTATCTGTTGTTTGTTTTGACATTGATAGCCCCAAACATCGTTCACTTTAGCCTGTGGATGCACACAAAATGTGCAGACATAATAGTCTTTGCTTAGCTTACCCGTATTACAAAATGGGAAGCATTTGCTGCTGGTTTACTGATCCAAGCAGTAAAATACACTGCTCAAAAAATAAAGGGAACACTCAAATAACACATCCTAGATCTGAATGAATGAAATATTCTCATTGAATACTTTGTTCTGTACAAAGTTGAATGTGCTGACAACAAAATCACACAAAAATCATCAATGGAAATCAAATTTATTAACCAATGGAGGCCTGGATTTGGAGCCACACACAAAATTAAAGTGAAATGTTCCCTTTATTTTTTTGAGCAGTGTATAAGACAAAGGATGTTCAGCAAACTACCATGCAGATATTGTTTGCAGGTGGACTGAAAATCTTTTCCTTCCTAACTTATTTGTCTGTCACTTGTTGCAAAATTAAACCTCATTAAAATTTTACTCTGCCTTTTGAGTTGCTATACATATTGTAATACCATTTGAACTTCTTTGATTTTCGTTTTTGCTTTGACTTCTGAAAATTAACCGGTGATGATTCAGAAATGTTGTTTAGAGATATGTTTGTCAAGCTGAACATAATTTTCTCCAGCATTTGTTGGTGAAATCGACTTGCTGCTTCAGTGTAAATTTTGAAAATGGTGAAAGAGGGGGACCTTTGTTTTTTTGAAAATATTTCAATTCCAGTTTTTCTATTGCTTTGGTGTCTCTAATCAGAATTCAAATTTTCATCAATGCTAGATCAACCTATGCTATTCTGCTATATACTGGTGTCACGTCAGTCAACTTATTAATAAATGCTGAATAGTCATTCCCTAGATAACAAAAAGGCGCTAATTTAGAATTGTAGTCTGCCTGAGTTAACATGAACAGCCGCCTTGAAGAGCTTGATGCATTTCCGTTCACAGTGGGGCATAGTTGATTAAAGCGCAGGCAAATTCTGGTTAGCTTCGTAGCTGTACAAACCAAAGCACAGAACAAGGGGCTGATTTTTACCAGACTATCGTTTCTATTAGTCTCTACTGTGCAGTCGTAATGCTTTCATTGTACTGACAAATTTACGCAATTGCACTTTACCTTTGGTCTTTTCAGACTGTCCACTGGAGCCAGGATTGCCCCTCAGGTCAGAGGTCCAAACAGATATCTTTTCACCTGTATCTTGCCCGACATCTATCATGGGCGCACAAAGTCTTCTGGGCTGCCTTCTTCTGTTTACTTTGATGAGTTTATCGACTGCTGGGCTTGTCAAGAAAGTCCTCCGCCATCGACGACAGACTCTTTCTCCCCACGCAGAACACAATGACACCCTTCCCAGTGTAGGCCACCCAATGGTTTTCAGCCATGTTTATAACATCAACGTTCCTGCAAGTTCCCTGTGCTCGGTGGACCTGGAGGCATCAGAGGACACACAGGTCCATCCCAAAGACGTAGCGTCAGTCCCTCCGGCCCATCATGTCACCGAACATACGCTTAATGGGGAAAACCAGATTGTGTTCACCCATCGCATTAACATACCTCGGCAGGCCTGCGGTTGCACCGATGACTTTCCAGGCCTGAAGGACCTCCTGAGCCGCCTGGAGATGCTTGAAGGAGAAGTTTCAGCTTTGAGGGATCAATGCAGCAGTGAGCAGCTCACAGGTAGGAGTGTCACCCAGCAAAGAAATAGATTCCTGTATTTGTTGAAATTTCACAATGAAAAAAGCTTTTCAGATATATCGCATAATCCCCTGAGTCTCCCTCAGTATAAAGTACATCTGTTTGATTCATCTGTTTGGAGTGGTTTAGGTTTTATTGTGGGAGTGTAACTCTGTCTCTAAAGTACGGCCCAACATCTCATGAATTACATTTTAATAAACCTTGTGGTGAAATGTTGTGCCAATGTGATGAGACACTCTGCAAATCAATTTCTTCGTCCTTTTTTTCTGTATAGGTGAGTTGGGAACCAAACCATACTGCAATGGCCATGGAAACTACAGCTCTGAAACCTGTGGTTGCACATGCGATCCTGGCTGGAGGGGACCCAACTGCACTGAGGCCGAGTGTCCTGGGAGATGCCAGGACCGTGGCCGCTGTGTGGACGGAAAATGTGTGTGCTATAAGGGCTTCGCCGGAGAAGACTGTGCCCTCGAGACCTGCCATGTGGTGTGCGGAGCCCACGGCCACTGCGTGGGAGGCGTTTGTGTCTGTTCCGATGGTTTCTTTGGCGAAGACTGCTCTCAGAGCCGGTGCTTGAACAACTGCCTGGGCCGCGGTCGCTGTGAGGAGGGAGACTGCGTGTGTGACGAACCTTGGACTGGCTTTGACTGCTCCGAACTCATCTGTCCCAAAGACTGCTACGACCGCGGACGCTGTGTGAACGGCACTTGCCACTGTGATGAGGGCTTCAGCGGGGAGGACTGCGGAGAACACTCTTGCCCCAACAATTGCCGCGGCAATGGGTTTTGTGTTGACGGCAAATGTATTTGCACTGCTGGGTACAGCGGTGAAGACTGCTCCCAGCTCACCTGCCTGAATGACTGCAATGGCAGAGGAACGTGCTTCAATGGACTTTGCATCTGTGACTCAGAGTATCAAGGTGAGGACTGCAGCCAGCTTGCGTGTCTGAATAACTGCAACAATAGAGGTCAGTGCATCAACGGACGGTGTTCTTGTGATGTTGGGTTCGATGGAGACGACTGCGCCGAGCTTTCCTGTCCGAACAACTGCCGGCTGAAGGGGCGCTGTGTCAACGGCCAGTGTGTCTGTGACGAAGGCTTTGCGGGTGAAGACTGTAGCGTACGCATCTGCCCATCAAACTGCTACGGCCGTGGGGAGTGCATCAAAGGACGCTGCGTGTGCCACGTAGGCTTCGTCGGCGACGACTGCAGTCAACTGAGTTGCCCGAACAACTGCAGAAACCGTGGTCGTTGTGTCGATGGGCAATGCATTTGCGATGAAGGGTTTAGCGGGGAAGACTGTGGCAAGAAAGCTTGTCCCAACGACTGCCTGGCACGCGGTCACTGTCTGGACGGCAAGTGCTTCTGTCAGGAGGGCTACACGGGAGATGACTGCTCTGTGCTGGCTTGTCCGGACAATTGCAACAACAGGGGGCGCTGTGTCAACGGGAGGTGTTTGTGTGAGAGTGGATATGAAGGGGAGAGCTGTGCAGACCTGAGCTGCATCAACAACTGCCAGGATAAGGGCCGCTGCGTGAATGGCCAGTGCTTCTGCGATGAGGGGTACATCGGAGAGGACTGCTCTGAAGGTGAGAAGCTCCTAATGTTAACACACGCACACACACACACACACGCACACACACACACACACACACACACAGAAGGATTCTGCTGTTTTACTTTCTGAGAGTTTCCACGTGTCAACTTGAAGAGAATATAAAATCAAACTCAGGGTGATGTGATTTTCTTCTATTCTTAGTCACTACCCACTAAACTGTTCTTGGTGAATGTAAAATAGGCTCTTGGTTTGTCTTTTTTGTCACACCACGTCCAGATTGTAGGTCTGGAGTTTGCATTACTGCCACATAATGGATATTCGCCGATACACAGAGCATGAGAAACCATCTGAAAACAAAACCACAACATCCTTTTTCTTTTGCTTTATTCCAGTGTCTCCTCCTAAGACCCTGACTGTCGGGGAAGTCAGCACCGAGACCGTGGACCTGTCCTGGAACAACGAGATGCTGGTCACAGAGTACCTCATCACATATGTGCCCACCAGTCCCGGGGGTCTACTCATGGAGTTCACTGTTCCTGGAGATAAAACTGCTGCCACCGTTAAAGAGCTCGAACCTGGCATTGAATACCTGATCAGCGTCTACGCGGTCCTGAGCAACAAAAGGAGCATTCCTGTCAGCGCACGAGTGGTTACAGGTACGTCACAATTTTTGCTGCGCTAACTATTTAAAACTTGCATCTGGGGTAAAAAAAATAAAATAAAATAAAGGACTAATTATTTTCCCTCCATTTTGGCAGATCTCCCACAACCAGAAGGTTTAAGATTCAAGTCAGTGAGAGAAACCTCTGTGGAAGTTGTCTGGGACCAGCTGGACATTTCCTTTGACAGCTGGGAGATTTATTTCCGCAACACGGTTAGTATGCCCGCCGCTTCCCTTAAGACTCCCCTTCCTGTTTAATAACCGTCATGGAAAAAGTGAGAGGCGATAAGCTGTGCCAGCTTTTTCAAAACTTCAGCATAAAAGATTTATGTCAGGGCTAACCATTAAATTTGCTTTGACATGAAAAACTAAAAAATAAAAAAATAACCCTCACTGAGGGCAAATCTGGATGTCAGCTAAACCCGCTGCTAGGAATCTGAGCTAGACATGCTTTGAAGGAAAATGACTGTGCCGGCTGATAAGTCAGAGCTTTTGATTTTCTATCCTCTGTTTGCTTGTATTCCATTTTAAATAGGCTGTCCTTTTACTGACCTTTAAGTTTCTTCTGCTCCTTTGCTGTTAGATGCCTGCTCAGATGCAAGTTATAGAAATCAGCATCTTTTCACTTTGAGTGATTAATGAAAACTGATGCAGATCCACATAAAAAGAACAGGCTGTTTGCAGCCTTATGTTACTGCGACACAAGATAATACAGCATGATTCCCATTCACAAATGCAAATATTAGTGTAAGTGCAAAAACTGCTTGTGTTTTGTCCCCATGCATGCTTGTCTTCAATTTCTTTTGATGTTTTCCCGTCAAGCATCTCTTTAAGATATGAGTACTTTGTATTCATCAGATGATATGAACTATTCAGTAACTGCTGCAGTCATAAATTTAGTTTGTTCTCTCTGGAGGATATTTTTTTCTTTTATTCCATTGTTTTGCCTTTCTCTGCAGAAAGAAGAAAACGGAAAAGTCGTGAGCACCCTTCCACCCTCCCAAACAGACTTCCTCCAGTCTGGGCTCGGACCGGGACAGGAGTATGAAGTCTCCATCAGCATCGTAAAGAACAACACCAGAGGCCCCCAAACATCCAAAACTGTCACCACCAGTAGGTTTCTAAGGTCTTCATCAGTGCAAAGGTTTAATCATTCAGCGAAAGCACTTTGGTGTTATAAAGAGCTCTTGGCACTTAGTAAAAGTATTGAGTTACCAGGCGTCTTTAAAGGCTGACAAAAAGTAAATTAATGTTGCTGAGTGAAATTCCATAATAATGAGAAGAATTACAACAGGAAATCTATGTTGGTTCTGATTAGTTCACAAGGCTACATCGTACCTGTAATTTTTCTTCTTTGTAGCTGCTATCATCTGTTAAGTGACTTTTTTATTGCTCCAATACCCAATACTAGATGTTATAAAATCCTTCCAAGGCCCTTACGCAATGGTAATCCTGCCAGGCCAAACATCTTCAGATGTGTGTCTGGCAAAGCCATTTATGGTTTTTAAGGTCTGCGGTGAGGGAGCCCCCTGGATTTCTGGACCCCACATTTCATAGCCGATGTCATTTATTTGGGTAGCTTGAAACTTGACGCAAATCCCAGAAAGTGACTGATAAAAGAGAGCTCAAAGTTTTCAGAACGTCAACCTCCCAGAGGTTTTTTAAAACGTGGATCTAAAATATGAATGACAGAGGTCTCCTCTACATGTTACCACGGGAGATTTAGCAGGTAGTAAACATGAGGCTGGAGTGAAAGGGGACGACATTATAACAGCATGTCCGTTTTGGATCAGAGGTTTTCCTTCGTCTGCCAGATGTCAAGTTAGGTCTAATTTCCGTTGACTTTTCTTGATTGTCACTTTGGGAGGAGTAACAGGGTCCTCATCAATGTTTTTTTTTTTTGTTGATGTGCATTTTGACGTATTGCGTTGGAAAAGTTTGACAGAAATGGCAAAATATGAAATGGCTTCCACATATTTGCAAAAAAGGTTTTGCGCCTGTGTGACGTGATTTCAAAGTGTTAATGTGCTGAAGGTGGAGATGGAAACTTATTTGCCCAATAAGTTCTGACATATCGAACATTTGCCTTGCATGGCTGATTAGGTTACAGCCACAGTTTATGTCAACATCTGACAAAGTAATGGTTGGTAGATTGAAACACGCCTAATTCACATTTTCTCGCTTTTTTTTTTTTTTTTTTGTGACATTTTAAAAGTTTGCTCAAAATTCAAATGACAATTGGATGGAAACATAGCTATTGCTTGGAACATCATTAAACATTTTTAAGATATTTTCTCTTTCGCTTTTGTTTTACTTTATTTCTATTTCAAATTGCCAAAACTTTCGTTTCTCCTTCCTGACGTCCTGCCACAGAGATCGACAGCCCCAGGCAAGTGGAGGTGAAGGATGTCACGGACTCCTCGGCGCTGATCAGCTGGTATCTGCCGGTGGCTCCGGTGGACAGGGTCACCATGTTTTACATGCCCAGCTCCGACCCCTCAGACGAAACCACGGTGGACGTTTCCCCACCAGACAAACAGTACAACACCGACAACCTGAGGCCGGACACGGAGTACACCGTGTCCATCATCTCAAGGCGCGGAGAGGCAACCAGTGACCCCGTCACCACCACGTTTACCACAGGTGAGAGTTTGGTAAAAAAAAATAAAAATAAAATGCCCACAACATTTTAATTTATGCTTGATAGCAATCATATCCCAGGTACTGTATTCTGGTCCTGGTCAACAGAGAGCAGGTGGAATACTAGTGTTTAATTTTTATAACATTTAACCCTTTAGCTGTCATGAGGACATCAGTGTCTTCATGGACACATTGACTAAAAACATGTAAGTGTTTTGGGGGTGACATTTAAGGAATATGAAAGTAAGCACTATGTTTCTGAAACAAACTTCTTCTGTGGCAACACAATGATACTGGAGAAACAAGAGCTAAAACAATGAATGATGGAAGATTTTCAAATAAAGTTGGATATTTCATCCACGGTCGAGCCGTAAAACAGGTTCCAAAGAGTAAATACTCCCTGAATTATGAGCGCTTATGAGCAATGAACCGCTCTGCCTTCAGGAAACGTCACAGTAACAGAGACTAACCAGATGGGAAACGATTTGAGCAGATGAGGACACGGTGTAGTAGTTAATCACGTGGATCCTCCTATTCTTCTTCTATTTTTTTTGACAACCAGATCTTCATCGCCTTAGTTACCGCTTCTAATCCATCTCGATTTGTGACTGTGATCGGTAAACGGCAGCATTTTTTTAATCTACTTGTTTAGTCTCCGATTGCCACAGTTTGCAGCAGCTCAGAAACCTAACGCCGTGGCATTGCTCCAGTAGCAGTGTCTGGTTATTGCTCTGCATTTCCTCCAGAACGGCAGACAGGAAGTTAGCTGACATCCAGTTGCAAACACCTTTTAAAATATGTGCAAAAAACCCCCCAAAAAAACAGGGATAGTCTGATGAAAGTCCTCCTGGAACAAAATTTAATACTTTATTGGCGGACGCATTGACAGCGATGAGGACCAAAAATCCAAGAATAAAAAGCAATTCTACCAAATTTACTGAACGAGGATAAGACTATGTATACTAAATGAAAGACTGAATGAAAACTAAAAAAACAGAAACAGGAAAACTAAACTATCACCAAGCACAAAATAACTCAACTCTACCTCAGTGGGTGGAGATCCGAGTCATTAAGTTACTGGGGACAAAATATCCCTATTGGAACATCCATCCATTTTCTATACACTCTTGTCCCTATTGGACATATGCGATGTACTTAAAGTACATCGCAGAGATAACTAAATAAAGAAAATAATATTAATAATAATAATCAGAGCATTACATCTGACCTGGTCGCAGAACTCAATTCATCTTGCTGTTGGTAGGAATCTGGATTTTACTCTCAGTTTGGTGTATCAGCTACTGCTAAAAAAGCAATATTTCAAAACTCAAAAAGTAAAATATCTGTTGCATACTATAATCCACTGGAACACATTCTTCTCATTTTCCAGTCGGAAGCTGCTCTACTTCTCTAATTACTTCCGTGTTTTTGCTCCCTCAGCTCTGGATCCCCCTACAGACGTGCAGGCTGTGTCTCAGACCGATGGCAGCATCACTCTGGAGTGGACCAACAGTCAGGCTGATGTCAGCAGTTATCGAGTGAAATACAGTCCCATCTCTGGTTCCGCTCATGGCGAGAAAGTCTTCCCACGAGGATCAGGACACGCCACACAGGCCACCATCACTGGTCAGTATGGGAAAAGAAAGAACTGCAGAAACACAAAAATCTTACCAAGGCTTTTTGCTCTAGTTTCTAGTGTAAATATATTAGTGCACTTAAATAAGACAAAACTAACTCTCAAGAAGTTTTTCAAACACAGTGTATTAGAGATAGAAAACAAAGAGTAAATTTTCACCAAACAACTCCGAAATTTTCTAGAAGGAAAAAAGGAAATTTCACAGTTTGACAAGTTGAAAATTGGCTTGAAATAAACTTAAAATTAATCTCAGAAATGTTTGAGAAATTTCTGTGTCTAAAGTAGAAAATGTTATAAGTTTCAAAAAGTAGCAAATTTTTGACTTTTCAAACTCAGAATTTGAGTTGTTTGTTTTTTCTAGACAATTTTCTTTGACCAAATTATTGACCTTTAAAACTCAGAAAGCCAATTAAATAATTTTGAGATTAATCTCAAATTTCAGAGTTTTTCTGGTGAAAATTTACTCCTCTTTTGTTTTCTATTTCCAATGGCCCAAATATGCTGTCGTACTTTTTAGCAAGATATAAGAGCCTGTTTTAAGTCAGTAATTTCATAATATTTCTAAAATAATGTACTGGCAGATTTTTTGAGCTATCACAAGACATTTTTCCTATTTCATAAGTGAAATAATCTACACTAGAAATTAGACCAAAAAACAGTGTTTTTGCTGTGTGTGCATGAATGTGACGCTCCAGAGCGCCTTTACTCTCACCGCATCATCATTTACCCTCCATGTTGTTTCTGCTCCAGGGCTGAAGCCGGGGACGGAGTACGGAGTGGGAGTGACAGCTGTGAAGAATGAAAGAGAAAGCCTCCCTGCCACTACAAACGCAGCAACTGGTGAGAGAAGACGCCACACAGCTGTCCAAACACACTTCTTCCATATATCCACAGAACGTTCTGTTGATACAAGCGCAGATAAAACTTTCGCTAGCACCGATAACTCACGATTACATGTCGAGAACATTGGGAGACGTCGAGATATGATGCGTTTCTTATGCGAGCTTCTGTGCGTGCCCTCTGTCAGACCTCGACCCCCCCAGAGACTTCAGAGAGGTGCGCTCCACCGAGACGTCTCTCACCGTCGCCTGGCAGAAACCCCAGGCCAAGGTCGGCGGCTACAGGCTGGCGTACATGTCCAGAGACGGCCAGGCGGAGCAGGTGGAGATCCCGGCCTCTGAAAGCGCCTACGTGCTGCAGAACCTGGTTCCTGGTACGAGCTACACGCTGACGCTGGTGGCGGAGCGGGGACACAGGAGGAGCAAACCCGTCTCCCTGACGGCGTCCACAGGTGGGTCGCCCAAGAGCTCGAAGTTGAATTTTACAGGTGGATATTTTTTCTAAATGCTCATCTTTTCAATGCTTCATTTTACTTTTTCAAACAAATTAGTTTCGGTTAATGGTTTTAGGTTTATATGCGACCTGTTAAAAATTGGGGAAAAGTGTAGCGAAAAATGAGCCGTAAGAGCCTGATTTAGTCTTTTTAAAAAATATATCAACAGAAGATTGCAGTTTTATTAAGGGACCACTAGGGCCAGACTAAGATAATTTGTTTTATTTACGAGCATAAAAGTCATGATATTAATAAAGATGCAATATTACCAGGAGAGTTGCAAAATTATGAAAAAAAGAAAAGATAGTTTTTATTAGTAAAAAGTTGTGAGTTTTCGAGATCTGATGTGACCAGCTTGGCACATCCGTGTTTTTTTTTTTTTTTTCATTTGCTTAATCATTTCAAAGTCCTGCGACTGATATGAATCTGCTGCTGATGTATTAAAAGATGAAACATTTTCTTATTTTCAAAACAAGTATGTCTTCACGAGGTGTTCAACATTCTTCATTTAAATTCTTTATTATTAATTTTATTAAACTACTTCTAATATTATGACTTTATTCTCGTATTATTGCAACTTTCTTCTCTTAATAGAATGACTTTAGTCTCGTATTGCTTCTTCGACTTTATTCTCGCAACATGACTTTTGTCCTACACCTTTTTTCTCAGTATTGTGACTTTATTCTTGTAAAAACAAAATTCTCAGCCTGGTCTTAATACTCCATTATATAAATTAGACCCTGTGGCGCCTGGCAAAACATACCTGACACTCTTTTTCACCTCATTTCATTATTGTGAGATTTACAAAAAAAACCCAAAAAAAACAAAACAATGTTTTGTTTGTGAAAAAAGTTTAAGGAGTAACATGTCATTTTATGCAATAGTGACTATGTAAACTATGCAAAAATGTAGCTATCACGTCTAAGCTAAAGATACATTTATACTATCAGATCGATGAACATTTGAGTAAATCCTCTGGAAGCACTGGAGATAAGATGTCATTCTGTCTGGATTTGTGCCTTTTTGTTTTTTTCCTTGTAGCCACTTTCACTTTTTATTTAGCTGCCTCAGACGACCGTGAACAGAGGACCCCTACAGGCTCGGAGGACAATGTCACTAGCTCTGTAATTTTAGATCCGCCAGAGTCACAGGTTTCCGAGACAGAGGCTGAGGATGAGCGTGGAACTCTGACCGCCTCGGGCGTTGTGTCCGACGGACTTGACCTCTCTTGGGAGTTAAAAACTCCTGGCGCCTCCGTCGGCGCTGCCGTACGGTATAAGGACGCTCAGATATCACGGGACGGGAGCGAGGTCCAGCTCCCTGGAGATTCCCGTGTCGGCGGCCCGGAGCCGACAGCAGAATATCAAACTGAGTTGTTTGGAGTAAAGAGTAGCCAGGGACCTGCACTACAGGAAGCTGTTGCGGTTACAGGTACAAGGGTTTGTTTAAGTGAACAATTTTTCACAGTTTCTCGTTACAAAGCAGACCCTGTGTGTCACAGACCAGCCGTGTGGTCTCGATCACTCTCGCATGCCTTTATACGAACAGAGCACACCACTTCCACTCTGACTTGTCTTTCCAAAAAGGCCAAAGAACTCATCCTGTTTATCATCTGCCAGGGTCAAATCAGGATGTTGCTTTCTGAGGTTTTTCTTTTTTTCTCTTTTAAATTGCAACTGTTTCACTTCCAAGGGGCTTCGTGCCACTACTGTACGTTGCTAAAGTATTCACACCTCCTGAATTTTTTGAATTTCTTTTTTTTGTTAAGGACTCCACAAATCTGGCCGACAGTGAAAAGCCATAAGATGTCCCAATCATGTAGAATAACAAATTCTGATTAGTCCAAAACAGAATAGTAGAGGCTAAACCATTACCGAAATAAAACTGGGCATCAGCAGCATGACTGGAACATTGACGTTCACAGACTCTCTCCATCCAGTCTGACTGAGATGGAGCTATTTGGCACAAGAGTAGGGAGGAATTGTCACTAAATGTGTGGTGACTGTAGAAGCAGCTTTTCCATTGATTTAATGCTGCTAAAGCGTTGACTTGTGACCAGGGCCCGATGTAGAAGGACGTGGGCCCCTGGGGCTGGAGCCCTTTTCACCAAAACTGCATTTTACACTTACAAATAAATTACAGTGCACTGGTAGATAGACCAACATGTTGGTGGGTACAAATGACTGCATTGTTGGTTTAAAAAGTCTGGCAGACATGTTAAAGGAGATACTCTAGATTCATAATTATTATATCGAATTCTATTGATGGAATTACTTTTAATCACTAATATTGCTCATATTAATAAAAACTCAACAATATTAAGACACCTCACTTGATGATTTTTCTAGCAGTTTACTTGCAAAATATGTATTTGTAAAAAAATAAATAAATAAAAATAAATAAATCTTTGGGGTCCCAAAAACTGGTTTAAAAATAATTGCCATTAGAGACAGTATTATGTAAAATCAACTTTTCTGAGCTTGATATCGTGTTATAATGATTGTCGGAGCAGCGGTTTCCATACTTCCCAGCCTCCGCCTCACAGAGCGCGACTCTTTCATTGAGCTCCTTCAGACTAGCCAGCAGCAATTAGCAGACAACTGGTGGAGCTAAACATCTGCAGAGCTCATTATAGGAGCTACTTCTCAGTGCAACATTAGTAAAAACATTGCTAAAGGGTTAATAGAGGAGCCATGTTGTGATGACTTCCTGAAGACGGAACTTCAGAAAGAGCAGGAGTTTCTTAAAGAGATAGAGGCCCAATTTCAAAGCTTTAAATTACAAAGTCAAATGTCTCTTAAATCATGGGATATACATATATATATATGTATGGTTATATGTAGCATATTTTAAACAACTGAAGTTAAAATAGCTGCTTGATTGTGATATAAAATGGCTCTATGTGCCTGGATAATACACAGTACTGCCCCTTTTATTTTTTTTTTACACAAACTATGTTGATCTTCATTAAATCCCACCGACGAACACTGAGGTTTGAGACTGGAATGTAAAAAATGTGAAAGGGTTCAGGGGTGTGTGAATACTTTTCCAGTTTACTATTCTTCCTGCTACTTGATTCACTTCTTTACTTCCATTCCCACAATCTAATAAATTTCTTGCAGTCAGAAGAAAAGATAGCAAATGTCACTCACAAGTCCATCCGTCGGACTGACTCTTTAGTTTTGGTTTAGAGCGGCAGGAAGCCGAGCGGCTGTGCATGGCTTTGCTAGTTGAAGAGAGCTGCGTACTTCCACTGCGGTGGGCTACCCAGCTCCTTCAAGAAGTTAATGGCTCCCAGTCAAGTGTCATTAACGGCTTAGATTGAGCTTGGAGAAAAGTCTGTGCAGAATTGTTTATTTAAGCTCTTATTGTTTTGTTTGTTTGATTTTTCCTCCAAGGTTTTTTTCAGTTATCAACAAACTTAGCAGGAAATTCACAAATTTAACCAGCTTTTATCCACTGTAGCACCCCCAGACGTTCTCGCGCTGAGCATCAAAGAAGCCCCGACGGCCCCAGAGCCCGCCAAGGAGGAAGAGAACCTTGAACGTGTCGACAAGGTTCACAGTGAATCGCCCTCAGAAAACGATGCGATGGCCTCTGGGGCCGAGATCGAAAGCTCTGGCATGGAGCTGATAAGCGGCCTCGCGGTCAACGTTACCGCCACGAGGGTGAGCCTGACGTGGTCGGCGCCCGACGACGCGTTCGACAGCTTTTTGGTGGAGATGGTTGCCGTGTCAGCTGCAGCGACGCAGCCTCAAGCGAACGAATTGCCCGGGAGTTTTAGGAAGGCCGAAATTGAGGGGCTGTTGCCCTCGACGATGTATGAAATAACACTTCAAGGGCTGATGGAAGGGAGGCGATCTGTACCGCTCAGAGTTTTTACTGCAACAGGTACACCGAGCAAAATGTCTCTTGCCACCGTCATCATCCCAACCCCATCATCCTCATCTCATTGTTTGTCTGTCATGTAAGAGGCTCATGCTGGGTGAACGGCTGCTTTCCTGCCACAGATGGTTCATGTTTCTGTTTTACAGGTTTTCTTTGCCTCTGAATAGATACTGACCAGCAATGGGACCAAAAAAATTGGAACGTTTTGGATCAAGTCCAAAACGTTTTGGGAAATAAATGCCAGAAATACACTGGAAATTTACACACAAAAAAAATTAAAAACAACTATAATTTAAATCATAATGTCCAAAAAACACATTTTTAAATTTCACAAATTATTTTTTTGTGGCTATGAAGCTTAAATTTTAGGCAACGTCTTACCTACATATGGAGAGGAAACTGATCTGAATAGTTGGAAAACATGGAGAATGGGAAATAGTTACACAAATTAGTATTATCGTTCTATCAATTTATTTTCTAATAATTTATTTCAACATTATTTTCAAAATAAAAAAAATAGGATTCAGTGGAGTTACACATTTGATCAAATGTAACAAAATAAATGAATGTAAATGCTTCAGGCTAACAGCTTTCCGTCTATACGGTTATAAATGTTGCGGGCTCTCATATGAAATTCAGCCAGAATGAAGCTGATCAGATGCACCACTTTTTTCAGTATACCAAACCCAAAAAAATCTTACTTTATATCCCCATTATTGTGGAATTTTATTGGTGGTGAATCTCCACAGTACAGCTGACATGAGTTAATCACAGAACCAGCCTGCTGGTTATACATGCTGTTCAGTCTGAATTTGCTGTAGTTCAGGGTTTTTACTAGATATAAAACATTGTTTTGTTTCTACAGTATTAGCTTGAGCTAAATTCGCTCTCTGTCAAAGTATATTTTCTAGAAAACATCAGGCGTCCACAAAGTTATACTCTGCTGGAGTCCTGACTTACATTTCCTTGCCTCGTCTTCATTACAAAAGTTCAGTTTCGGAAGGTCAGACACACAGATCTGAAGATGTTTATTAAGTTCTACTTGTGGCAAAGCTAACGTATAATTTGGATGGCAAAGAAGGATTCAAGTAAATGAGGGCAAATAGGAGCGGCAGAAAAGAAAGCATGAGTCCAAGGATTTTAATCCCTCTACTCAGTCCAAAATCTGTGGGTAAAATCCACCAACTGGCTGACTTTCATACAGAAATATAAACGTTTCCCAAAATCCACTGGCACTTGGAAAAAAAACTGATTACTGAAAGAATTTGTTTTTTTCCCCACTAAAAACAGTTCTGGTGCAAAATCAGATCTAGTTCCAGCAGGAACCCAGAATGAACTAATGAATGAAACAATTTGGTTTTCCACAGACTGAGCCACGTCATTGTTCTGTTATTACCAAACTTTTAGTTTTTCCTCCTCCTGCTGATGTATTTTGAACTTATGTAGATGACATTTAAACTACACTTATATTTAGTCTCATTGTTAATGTTAGTCTGATTTTTTTTTAAGAGTTCAGTATTTTTTATTATTTTTGTCTCAAGTTAAACCTAAAAATAAAAGTAAATTGGATGTTTTAAAGAAACAATGATCTCCTTAAGCCCACACAAATGAGTTCTTCATGCTCCTCTTGTCTGCTGCTGCTTTAGGATCTGGTTTAGCACTCAGTGAGTTTGGTGGAAAGAACTGTGAAGGTGTTGCTTTTCCTAATATTTATGGCAAGTTACTTTTTATTTTTAGAACTAGAACAGGTAAAACGATAAACGCTTTTTGAATTTTGAACAAATGATCCCCAAAATTGGCTTGAAACTTTTGCTTTTGATTGAGGTGACAAGCTAAGAAACACAAAATAAAACCTCAAAGATCTGTGTCTAGTTTGTATATTTATAGTAATGTGAATACATTAGGACATCCTCTTTTGACATAATAGTACCTAAGATCAAGTTCAGTGGTCCTGAAAAAATTACGGATTCCATCAAAACAATTAAACCTTTATATATCATACTTATTTATAAAATGATATGACTGCAGAGGAATAACTCTTGACTTTTGAAGACCAAGTGAACACCGTGGTGGGATCCAAAGACATGTCTGAGGCCTTCAGAAAGAAGACTGGAAGCTGAAAGAGGCTTCAAAACAATCTGAACTCACCGATTCCACTGTCCTGATTTTCTAAACAACAGCCAGCATGCTCAGGTCTAAGCTAATTTCACACCAAGAGTAGACCGAAAGATGCTAAAATTTTACAAAAAACTTTAAATTGTCCTCATAGGACCTACTTTGGGATCTTGCGTAATGTTTTTTCTGATAGATTTGGACACCAGAACACAAGACATGTTTGGCATAAACCTACAACTTTATGTCTACTGTGAAGCATGGAGGTGGAAATGTCATGGTTTCTGCAGACAGACTTGATCTTCAATCTCCAAAGAATCCACATTCTTTGAAGATTAGCATCTGTAAATAAAATAAAGTTGAATTAGATCCTGTAACATAACAACCCAAAGCAAACCTGGTGAAACCCACCACAAAACAGAAATTCTTGGGCTGAGTCAAAGCCCTGGTTTTTAGATCCTAGAACTTATTGGGTTGCTTGAAATAGGCTGTTCAGACTGGTAGATGGCTACAAGAACCGACTCACTAAAGTTGTTTAAGCTTAACAAGCCAATACTGGCTGTTGGAGTGTCCTAACTTTGGTTAGACTAGTCAATCTTATTAGTTAGTATCTTTTGTTCAATATGTAAAACAAGGCCAAATTTTAAGTAAATAACTTTCTTTTTCAAAGATAATGTATGTTCTTTTGAAAAAAAATATTCAAAGGGTGGTCCTAATTTTTTCACATGACTGTATCTGTCGTATAGTGGAACTTGAAAAAAAGAATGATCTTTCCTACAACCCAACTGATCCCAGTTTGATTTGTCTGTCTACCAGCGGGGCTGGAGCCAGCGCTAGGGAACCTGGTCCTGTCTGACATTACATGGGACAGCTTCACAGCATCCTGGAGCCCCACAGGGGGAGACTTTGACAGCTTTGTCATTGAGATAATAAACATGGAGGATCTTGGAGAAAGACAGAACCTCACTCTGTCCGGAGACGCATCAAGCCTGGTCATCTCCGGATTGAATCCCAATACCAACTACATGGTTGGCTTGTACGGGATGCATCAGGGCTCCTACCTCGAGCCCCTGTACCGTGAAGCCACAACAGGTACCCGCAACTTGCCGCGTTGCAGTTAAAACTTTCCATTACATCATTCCTACTTCAGTCAAGGTTTTTTTTTTTTTTTTTTTTTTAAAAAAAGCACCGAAACGCATAACTCGTTTGTCCAATGCACAATGGAGCGTGAACTCTTGGCTGCATGAACCGAGTCGATCGCAATAACCTGGTTTGTGTTTTTGGTATGACGTTCTGACGCCGTGGCCTCAGTGCATTGAACTGCTGCATCCTAACCAGCATTACCTGTTTCACCCCTCAAGTCACTGTTTCTGTTTCATTGAGGAAAGGGAAGGAGAAGGTTACTGGGAACCGCATCGTCGAGCGGAGCAAACATTTTGTCCTTACTCCCATCCCGACTTCCAAAGTGCATGAAGCCCGTCCTTCTTCCCCCCTACCATCATACTTGCATCGTGGTCAGGTCTGTCGCTGATGTGCTACAGTGATTGCAAAAGCAAAAAACAGTAACTCACTCTCCACAACCCCCATACCGCTCATTTTACCCCATCCGCCCGACTCCGTCACCATTTCAAACCATCCGTCAACCTTCATTCAGTGTGTCGTTGATTAACCTTGAACAATCATTTGCCTAAGTGCTCATGGCATGTGTGAGTATTCATCTCAGCTGAACTCTGAAAGTGAATGAAAGTGAGGTAGTTTTTTTTTGTTTTTGTTTTTGTCCCGGAACATCAAAAATAAATATCCTCATTTCCTTTTTGAACCACTAGGTGGCAAATGATTAAATCTTCTTTCTGTTATCAAGGTAAAAATAAAAAGCTAAAGAGGCTAACCATATTCTGCCACCTTGTTTAACACCAAGTGCATGTTTGCACTAAGTTGTCTACCTGCATCGCCGCATGTAAAAGAAAAATATTATCAGTAGGTGAAACATTTGTTCCGCATGTTGCGACAATATGTCCATAACATAAGTGATGTGCTGCATGATCAAGTAGAGCTCCGCAGGCATGGACCCTTCATTAACCACATTGACAACATTAAAAACAAATACTTTAGTTAGACTTTTACAACAGTAGATTTAAGCAATGTGACCACAAACTTTCTAAAATACTTGTCCTGAAATTAATTGATGCTTGTAAGTATTAATCCTTTTCGAAAGAGCTAGCAGGTGTACTTTGTGTTCAATCCAAGCTGCTATTTAACAACTGGTGCAGGATGTTCAGTTAGTATCTAAGCAGATATATGCATGTGACTTTTACTCAGCTGCTCACACTATCAGGTATTGCTTTTGGTTAATGGTGAGCCTTCTGTACATCTTTTGTTTATATTCTTTTAACAATAAGTCAACGGAAGCATTTGCTAATAACACTTGAGATGTGTTTCTGATATATCCGTTTTACAGAATGACTGACATTTCTAACTGTGGTTTCTTTCTTCAGTTGCTAGACCAGTGGTTGGCAAAGTGTATGTCTCAAACTTAACGTCCGAAAGCTTTACGATCCACTGGAACAGCACTGAAAGGGAGTTTGATGGTTTTGTTCTGGAGATAATTGACTCAGACTGGCTCATGGAGCTGAAGGAGTACAACATTTCTCAAAATGTATCGGCCCATGATGTCACAGGGCTCAGGCCCAGCACTGATTACATAGCCTACCTCTATGGGACGTACAAGGGATCTCGAACACGACCTGTCAGTATTGTTGCATCAACAGGTATTTTGACTTCAAGTACTTTAAAATGTCACAGAAAGTTAGGAAGTTACCGTATTTTCCGCACTATAAGGCGCATCTAAAAACCTTCAATTTCCTCAAAAGCCGACAGTGCGCCTTATAATCCGGTGCGCCTTATATATGGACCAATATTGAGCCACAACAGGCCTAGCAACTACGGTAAGCAGCCGCCGACTTCATTTTCACCCGCAGGAGAAGAAGCGCATAGTGCATGCTGGGATAGTTGTCAGAACGCTGGTTTGTAATCTATTAATAAAGTTTGACTGACCTATCTACCTACCGACCGTGTAGAATCAGGTCATCTGCAGGTCATTTAGCACCACGTTCTCCACAAACATGCTGTGCGCGAACGGAGAAGGGTGACCATCGTCCGCCCCGGCCCAGTCGCGGAAGGCTCTCCTTGACGAGAGTCGGACTGCTTTGTTGACATTCACTTTAGTGCAGCTCCATCTAGTGGATGCATAACGAAACTCCAGCCTCTGCTGTAGCGTCTATTCTATGCGTCTTATAATGTGGTGCGCCTTATATATGAAAAAAGTTTTAAAATAGGTCATTCATTGAAGGTGCGCCTTATAATCCGGTGCACCTTATATTGCGGAAGATATGGTAGGTTTTTTTTGTTTTGTTTTAGTGTCAAAGTGATGACAACTTTTGGAAAAATCAAGTTTCCCTGTCGTGCGAAAACTAGGTACACCCTTACACAATAACTTTATACTTGATTGATCAATTTTAACTGTGACCACCTTTGATCTATCATTAAAACTGAATCATTTTAGTGAGAGATTAAGAATAGTTTCTGCCCAGCAATCTGGGAAGGGTTGTAAGGCCATTCCTACCAATTTAGTTCATCGTCTGACAGTGAGAAAGAAGGTTTACACCTGAAGATAATTTAAAAGTTGAAAATATGTTCTAGATTTCCCCGTGGAAGTCCCATCAAATACTGAACAAACTAATTTATGTTTCAAAGAGGCATAAGGCAGTCAAGCAACTCCAAAACTAGCTCTTGCTAATGAACGTTGTCCTACAAGCGACTGAATTACGGTGTGTGCTTAGTTTTTTCTTGGGTATATTGCCGATCATGGGAAACTGTGACTGTTTTTTCCAAAAGTTGTTTCTATTGTATTTTACTAAGTTAAGTAGAAATCTGAAGTACTTGAGTAGGTCTGTAGGCATGAAATTTTAAGAAAGAGACCAGCACAAGCTTGTAAAATCATTGAATGTGTACTATTTTTTTTCTTCCCTATAGCTGAGGAGCCCAATTTGTCCAATCTAGTTGTTTCCAATGTTACCTCAGACAGATTCTCTCTGTCATGGCGAACGAGAGAGAAGGCCTTTGATACGTTTGTAGTCGAAGTCAGAGAGTCTGCTTTGCCGTCGCAGGCGATGGGGCGCACTCTGCCCGGAGATGTTCGCGCCACGGTAATGGCGGGGCTCAAAGCGAACACGAGCTACGATATAAAGCTTTACGCCAGTAAAGGCGGCAGGCAGAACACACAGCCTCTCCTGGCTGTAGCTACTACAGGTATCCCAGTAACACTGCTCTGTATTGGACGGTATATGTGCTCCGGACAAAGTAACTCAAAACACATTCTTCTCTTGTTCAGAGGACGTCCCGCAGTTGGGGCCGATAGTTGCTTCGTCTGCTAACCCCCATTACCTCAGCTTGTACTGGAACATATTGTCTGGCCACTTTGATGGGTTTGTTGTCCAGGTTAGTGACTCGGAGCAGCAGTCTGACACGCTGGAGTTCAGGCTGCCCAGTGAAGCCCGTAACATTACAATCCCTAACCTGATGGATGACACGGGCTATGATATCGAAGTGTACGGTATTTCTCATGGCCGTCGCACTCCGTCTATGTTCGTCCATGCTGTCACAGGTACTAAGTATTTTACTGATATCCATTACTTTAAGAAATTTTCTAAAGTTTGGTTAAATCCAAAAATGCATTCAGAGCCAAATGGGCATGCATTACCAGCTGCAGTTTATTTCTTCTTATACGTAGATGCTGTCTTTAGGCGTCACTTGCTGCCATCATTAAGGTTGCCACAGCATTGTTGTATAGTTGAGTTAAAAACCGTGAACACTTGAGACCCCCTCTATGCATTAATACACACAGTGGAAAACATCTTAGCACTACCAAAGAAGCTAATATTTACAGTCTTTTGGGGTACCACCAATCAGATCCAAGACAGATAAATGGTTCTTCTAAATTGGGTGCTTTGGAGATACCAGTCAATAGCATGTCATGTAGGATTGCTCCTGGCTTATCAGCCTCTCAAGCTGCATTTTCTTTCAAATATTTTAGGTATACTCTACAAACAAAAGCAAGGATAGGCAAAGATTTCCACGATTAACTTGTATAGTCAGGGGTCAACTGTGATTACTTATGTTTTGTCATTTTACTTCAGACTAAGAATCAAGTGTAGAAACCAAGATGTTCAAAGTTTCTGCTGTAGATTTCATATTTTCAAAGCTAAAAGAGCATGATGAACACCGTAGTCATTAGGGCGCATAGTTGCAACTGGACAATCACAAGGTAACTTGACATAAAGTACCTTGTTTCATCAACTTGACGCTCCTCTAAAGGAAAATAGGCCTCTGTTAGCCTATGTCATTTTTGGCAAAAAAGAGGTGGTGATTATTTTTGCCAAAATTACTTTCGGCAAGAACTGACTTATGCCATTATTTTAGGAAGGTGGTAATATTAAGCTGCAATAGAAAGCAGTCCACACCAAACAAATGCATGAAAGTCGAATACATTTGATTAACAAGAAGCTGAAGACCCACTGATGCATTTGTTTTTAGTCAGTAGTATGCTTAATGGCTTCAGGTTTACAGCGATAGGGCAGCAGTAGAGAGGCATTAAATGATATAAAATAATGTGGTTGTTGAGTTCATTTTCCCCACTTTTATACGTGGCTTCTTCTAATTATATGTCTAGATTAAAAAGCTTTTTGCATTCCTTTAAAATTAAGCAGTATGATGCAGGTCACATTTTATTTTATTGTGTTGTTAACTGATAGATATTGAAAATATTTCACTTTTAATGCATCTTTGACCTTTTTTTTTTAAGATACTTTGGCACACTCTTGAAAGAACTGACTATGTATTTGCTTTTGCAACCACTGCATACATCATACTCCCTAAATGAAATGTCGTATCCCCTCCAATCAATCCCCTTCCCCCCACACCCAACTTCCTTCCCAGCTCCTTTACCTAAAGTGGAAAACTTGACCATATCCAACGTAACCCCCTACGGTTTCAGAGCGTCCTGGGAAGTGAGGCAGCAGCCACCGCCGCAGCAGGAGGAGTTATCCCCCTCTGGTGGCGGTTTTAGCCACTTTCATATAGTGGTGACAGACTCAGGCTGGCTGCTGGAGCCTCAGGAGTTCACCGTGCCAGGAGACCAGAGTCACCTGGACATCTGGGGCCTCATCACCGGCATTGGCTATGAGGTCAAGCTAACCGGCGTGTCTGAGTCGGGGCTTCTCTCTCGGCCCCTGACTACAGTGGCTGTGACAGGTACCGCTTACAGTGCGCTGAGAGGCCCTTTGTTTTACTAAACGCTTCTGGGATTTTTTGTTTTGTTTCAGCTGCCATATAAACTTATCTCTCAAGATCCATTTAGGAAGTTTCACTATTGCAACATGATGCATTCATCTTGATCATGATTAAAATCTACAGACTGAAGAATAAATTCCAAGTGCTCACATTTGGTGCTGATGGATTATAGCCAGGTTGTAGGTACAGCTTTAAAGGCAGTAAGAAGAAAAAGGAGCTAAAGACAAATAAAAAAAAACAATAATACATAAAAAAAATAGAGGACACAAGTTATTTAAACTGTATTTAAGCACTAGTGAACGAGCTTTTCATCAGGTCATCAAATATCTTTCAATTCATTTCATGTCATGCATTCACAATGTTGTAAAGACAAAAGGTCTTTTATCTTTGAACATGGCTGGATTTCTCAATGTCCACAATCCCCGTCTGATGAAGAACTCCCCCTGCCTAGGAGAATAACATCCTGCATATCCTCGGATTTAAACCCCAGTGAAAATATTTAGGGATGGATGGGAATAAATGTCACCTCCAGACCAATGATGTCCTTCATGAAATCATCTTCACTACATGAAGTAACTATCCCTGGCAGCAGACTACTGGAAACATTTGCATCAACCAAGTTTAAACTAGCTTTCCAAATTTAAAGGGGCAGTAGTGTGTTTTCCAGTCACATGGTGCCATTTCGCAGCTCAATCGAGCCTTCAGTTGTTATAAAAATGCTATATGTCAAAGATGACTCAAAAGAGATTTGACTTCATAATTTAATGCCTTGAAATTGGCCCTCCGTCTCTTTAAGAAACTCCTGCTCTTTCTGAAACTGCCTTCAGGAAATGATCACAACATGGCTCCTCCATTAACCCTTTAACAAAGTTTTTTTTTTTTTTTTTTTTACCAGCGTTTCACTGAGAAGCAGCTCCTATAATGAGCTCAACAGATACACAGTAGCACCAGGTGTTTGCTAATTGTTGCTGGCTAGTCTGAAGCAACACTTCAGGTATGTTTTTGATGAGGGAATAACGTTATATGTAACATAATGTAAAGCTAAAAAAAATATAATTGCTTGTTTTACTTACTTAGTTTCGCTCTATGTTGAAGTCCAACATCCAACCTGGTCACAATCCATCAGTGTGAAATGTGAACGCCTGTAACTCTTTCCCATGTTTGAAGATTTCAATCAGGGATGCACCATGTTTTCTATGGTGAAGTTTCACCTTCAACCTTCTTCTTTTTAACCCCAGTTCTCATTTATAGTGGAACTATTTCTCCTCTCTTCCTTTATTTCAAGCCTTCTCTCGTTATCTAGCTGCATCGGCATAAAGAAGAGACATGGAACGCCTTCGGGTTTCTTCTTTCCTTCAAAATATGAGCCAGCATATTTGCTTGGTTTCATATTTTGCCATGTGTTTTCCTTCACGTTGTAAATTTGCAGATGCTACCTTGCTGCTGACCTCTGCTGCCGTTTTGTAGCTCAGGTCCCAAAGCACTTTTTTTTTTAAATCTAGGAAAACACTGATAAATCAACAGACTCTCAGAGCATGAATTTGTCTGTTGATTTAAGCCTTTTAAATAAATAGTTTTATAGTCTTTGATGTGTGCTGAATGAATCCAGTTTGCATGGGGGACTCATCTCGACCAACACTGACATCAATAAACAACTACAAGAAAATCATCTCATCATCTTCTTCTTCTTGTATGTGCTTCCTGGGTCGTCTTCGGACTGATTTACACTAACGGATACCTGAGCAGGCTGGATCATAAACCTTCTACTTTCCCTGATATCTGACCTCTTCCACAATGATCACTGTTGCCAAAAACCCATTGCTGCCCGTTCCTGTTTCCTTGTCTAACCAGAGGCAGAGCCAGAAGTGGATCAGCTCTTCGTTTCGGACATCACGGCCGACGGCTTCCGCCTATCATGGACGGCCGACGAAGACCAGTTTGACAGATTTGTGATCAAAATAAGAGACAGTAAAAGATTAGCTCATCCGCAGGAGTACAGCGTCCACGGCAGTGAGCGGACAAAGGTCATAACTGGGCTCATGAGTGGCACTGAGTATGAATTTGAGCTCTACGGCCTCACGTTGGACCAGCGTTCCCAGCCTATAACAGGGGTTGCTCAGACAGGTATATGAAAAAAAAAAAAAAAAAACGCTGCTGTGTCACATTTTCAGACTAACTCTCCTTTCTTTCCAAGCGTTCTTTTAGCCCGATGATACGACAATTCCACTAATCATCTTTGATCCTCTGGTTCAGGCCAATCATGTCGCATGGAATTAGGTCTAATGGGTTCCTGACATTTTCCTCTCAGGAATTCACCATCTGCACGTTCACTTTTGCACGCTGCTAGGTCTGAGTGCGCCGAGGGGACTGCATTTCACCGAGGTGACGGACTCCACCGCCATAGTTCACTGGTCCATTCCACGTTTTCCGGTGGATAACTACAGGATCACCTACGTGCCCTTTGAAGGAGGTAAAACTGATGTCAGGTGTTGTAGTTTTCTGATGGTTGAAGTTCACTGTGCAGTGGTGGATAGCTGTGTTTTCGTATAAAGGTGCAGCAAAAATCACATAAATTAGTCAGAAGCGGGATACTACAGTAGTTTTTGTCGTGTAGAAAGAACTTGAAACTATATGTTCTGTTTTTGTATTTTTTATATGCAATAAGTTTGACAATTCATATCAGCTTTAGACTAGGTAGCTGTAGAGATACGTGGTTCTTTTGCAGAACAGCATCAGAACCCAACAGTATTCTCCTGAGAGGTGGTTGGGTTAGAGACCAACATTTCTAGCATTTACAGACTTTGTCACATGACCTGTTTGCTGCAGGTTTTCCCAGAGAGATAGTTTATGTTACTTAGTTTTGTATCTTTTTTTTGACTCGCTGATAGATGCTTTTCATGTTTTTTTTTAAATTGATTTGTACCATTCAAGTTTTGCTAGACTGGTTCAACACGGATCCAAACCACAATGCTATATCGTTATATGCCATACATTGTATGAAGTTCTTGTATATTGTAAGTTTTGCAGACAACATATTTCTCCTAGAAGCATTTTCCGGTAACTGTAAGAGTAGATGCTTTCTTCAAACCAAAGAGTCTGACGATTTACTCATTTTTGATGTAGTTACTGTATGTGTTAGGTCATTTTTTCTCCACGAATAATCAGTACTTACTACAAAAAGTGATAAATTTTTTTGGTCAGTTATTTCTTTGTTTTGCAATGCTTCATGACAATAAATGCTACAGCTTTGGAAAACCTCTTTATCTCACTTTAAATTAAATCATATTTTTAAGAAAAATGCATTGCCAGAGTTAAATGTGTAGTCAAAGCTGTCTGCCAATGACTTGATCATTTTAGATTTTTGTTTTTGTAAATGTTAATGACATTTGGACAGATTGTCATGTAGTTTGATGCAGACATGGTTGTCACCCCCAGATTGCTTGGAATACATCTTTTAATCCTGTGACATATTATCAGTTTCAGATTAGGATTAGTAAATTGGATCTCATTCAACATGCCTAATATGCACTATGTGACATGATTTTATTTCCAAGAGTTGCTCTTCTAAAGCTTGACCTCTGTAATCTCCAGCTCCAGACTTTTTAAAGTGAGCCGCAGCACACATTGGTGCTGGAAGTGCAAATAATAAAAGCAGTGTGATCTGTCACCATGGCACTGCCGTTTGTTTGTTTGTTCCCTCTCTTTCCCAGGAAGCCCATTGATCGTGACGGCGGACGGCGGCGTGTCTGAGACGGTGCTGATCAATATGTTTCCCGGAAAGACGTACCAGGTGACGGTGAGTTCCCTGAAGGGCCTGGAGGAGAGTGAGCCCAGCACCGGCACTGTTACCACAGGTTGGATTTCCTCTTTTGCTAGAATTTTCCCATCTTGTCGTCGAGACGTTAGTAAATTAAAAAAAGCATGTTTTTCTTGTGTGTGTGTGTCCTCCAGCTTTGGACAGTCCACGAGGTCTGACTGTCATCAACGTCACGGACACGTCGGCTCTGCTGCTGTGGCAGCCGTCCGTAGCCACTGTCGACGGCTACGTCATCACCTACAGCACCGACGCAGGTGATTTTTTCACTCAGAAGTCAACTAAAAACCTTCCTGATTGACGCGGCGTTTTGATCTCTTTGATTGGACTGTGCCATTTGGTTTTCGCCCCAGCGTCCCCAGTGGTGGAGCACGTTTCTGGGAACGTAGTGGAGTTCCAGATGAACACCTTGGTTCCAGGATCTCTCTACACGGTTGGGGTTTATGGTATGAAAGAAGCTCAGAGGAGTGCGTCCACTGTTACTAAATTCTCCACAGGTAGGTCAGGCAACACTGAGGAAGAAATATTTCCAGAACGATTATTCTAAACTTTACTGTGTTTCTTTTTTAGAGGTGGATCCTCCTCGCGACCTGATGACTGTTAACGTTCAAACTGACAGCGCCACTCTGACATGGCAACCCCCCACCGCTGCCGTCTCTGGCTATGTGCTAACCTTCTTCTCTGCTGACGGTGCAGTCAGAGTATGTACACTTTTGAAATTGCTTACTTTACTGCTTCAGTTCTTTTCCGCTAGAAATTTGCATTGGATGTTTTAGCCAAATGATATGCAGGCATAATTTCAAAAAACAAAGTTTTGTCTGACAAGAATACGTCCGAAGATCAGAATGATTGATCTAGAAGGGATTAGTGTTACTTTTCGTCAGTCATGTTTGTTACGGTTTCACAAATTTTATATTGAAAGAAACTGACTTAGAAAATCTGATTTTATTATTTTGCAGTTATGTTATTTATATGAATAATTTTCATTTGAGTTCTTAAAAATACCAACATTTCCACATCATTTTCTATTTTCACAAATCTGATGATGTGATTTTTGAACATTAAACGACTGATGTTTTGATCAGATACTCAGTTCTCCATAAGCCTTTTCATCAAAAACTTTTTTACTTGAGTAATTTCTTGGATGGCGACCTTTCACTTCTACTCAAGTAAAAATATGTTGAAATAGAGGAATTTTTGGGTACTTTTCCCATGTCTATCTATAAGAAAACAAGTGCTATCATCATTACTTTGCGTAAGTAAGGCACCACATGTGAGAATACCTCTGTAAGTAAGACTGCACCCAAATCAACTAGTTATCAAACCATCCAGGACTTCGACAAGAGACAAGACTATCCAATGTAGTCCAGCAAATTCCAAGATTTAACCAAGCTATTGAGTTCACCCCAGTGGTCAGAAATGTAAGACAGACACGTCTGGATGATTGCCTGGTATCATTAAGGGCAACAAATGAGCAAATTATTTCCAAGAAAAACACCAAGCAGCTCAGACTGACATTTTGCAGTCCAAAGGGTTGCTTGGGATGTTAGGGAAAAGGACTGTCCTGATGAAGAAAAGGCAAGACACTCACCGGTCCTGTGCCAAGCTGACAGTGAAGTCTCTGGAGGCCATTCAAGTGTGGACCAAGAGATTTCACAATTCCCCCAAAAAACACAAACCAAGAATGAATGATGAATGGTGTCAAATCTTCCAAAAGCAACTTTTCCCAATGATTAAGCAGCTGTTGATGAGCAATGCTTTTTCCATCAAGACAAAGGAATATGTCATGAGGCATGACTAAGGGCGCCTTCGCACCAGAGGCGTTTGGACCAACTTAAACAAGCTGGAGTAATCAGATAGTCTGCTTCATTTGGGCAGGTCAGACAACTCATCCGACCTCTGGTGTAACACAAAAAGTAAAACTCTGGACCCCGAAAAACACTGGTCTTTGTTTGAAAGTATAGTGAATAAGCCACCCAGCAAAAGCTGTTGAAAGAGTACTTTACCTCACACAATGTTATCTAGTCTTCAATCTGGTTTTAGAAAATATCACAACAGCTTTGAAGGTTGTGGATTACTTTTATCTGATCTCTCTCGAGGAAGTAACACTGCGCCACTCGTTAAAGGCCTTTGACATTTTACACCAGAACCTCTTGATGCAGAAACTGTTTGATGTAGGAGTTGCAGAGCATGTTACGTCTTGGTTTCACAACTCTATCTCCAACATGTCTCAGCATATATAATCGACAGATGTTTTCATTTCTAGACAGCTGAACATCCTTTAAGGGTGTTCCTCAAGGTTAGGTCCTTGGACTACTGCCTTTTATCATCTGCATTAGTGATCTCGCTTAGTGTCCCCATTACCGTTCTGGTGACTCAAATGTTGTTTTGAATCTAGGCAAGTTGAAACCACTGCTATTTTTAAATTCAAGATCAAAGTTGATAAATTACAGGCTGAGAGATGGAGCTTGTGTCTCAGCACAGACATACTGGTATCCTCATCAATGAAAGTTAAGCATTCAGCAACTTGTGAAGAAACCTAAATTAGAACAGCCCTTTTTCTTGCATCCGTTTCTTTGTTTTTTCCTTTTAACTAAGTCAAGAAAAACTGTGTTGCAACTTTGATGTCTGTTCTAGATCATAGTGACATTGTATATATGCACACTTCCTCTCAGTGTCTGCATATGCTAGGCTCAGTCTGTGATAGTGCTCTTTGATTTGTAGTAAATCTCAAAGTTCTTATACAACAGTGTTTTTAATGTGAGAGGTTGGACTGGTCTCCCCTGTCCACTAGCAAACTAAACCACTGGTACGTCTACAAAGTAGATGGAGTTATACCAACTAGGTTACATCAGTCAAAGACTACAAGTTGCTACTCTCTTCGCTTATAAAACATCTAACTTCTCGAGATCTAGATTTAGCCTGGTAAACACCCGCGCCTTGTTTTATATTTTTCGTCACACAAAGGATCTGTACCCTCGGTTTTTGAGAGACGACTGCTAATTTTACGCAATCGCTAATATTTGGCTGCGATTTCTGTAATGCACCAGGCGGACCGTGAAGGAAGCTTCGCTATGAAGATTACTGGAAATTGCGTGCGCTGCAAACAACCATCATCCACTGCAAAGAGAGACGTGCCAATTCCCATTGGCAAACTACAACCATAGGCAGACTTCAGTTCTAAAACAGCGTGGGAAATCAACGTCATTGATTTTCCTTCTGTTCGATGAGCGGCCCGGTTGAAATTCTACTGGAGAAATGCAAGTCAATGCGAGAAAGCCCAGATGAAGCAGTGAAGGGTGAGGAGAATTGAACAGAACTGTGTAGGAAGGCCAAAGCCAGGCTTGTCTGGACTGAACTGAAGAAAAGCTCTTTTCAATATCTCTACCTGCCTAAAATCAATTAAATCAAGGAGAAGGTCTCTCTGAACGTCTTTAAAGGGTTTTTAAAAGTCTTGGAAATAAGTACATCTTGTAAATGCTTCTAAAACTTTTGTTATTGTATGCATCATCTTTGTTAGTGATGGTTTCCTAGTGAAATTACGGTGAAATACAAAAAGAAACTGAACCAAGACATGTTTTATCGTCCATGTGAAAATGTTTAAACCGCTGCTGCTCGCTGCCTCGTCTCCTGCTTTCATTGGGCAGCTTTTTGTGACAGCTCCCTGAGCCAGCATCTGTTCAAACTTCATGACAAAGTTTTGAAGGCTGTGAGTCACTTTAAAAAGCATAGCGTGAACAGAAACCAGGCCAAACAAAGGTGGTCCTTCCTCCCCACAAAACTCTCCTGGTGTGAAACTGGCCTAGGTGGAAACCTTTTGGATTTTACAGACAGAAAAACTCCAAATCTGAAAACATTTGGCCACAACTGCAGCAACAACCTTCTGTTAATTTTGTCACTGCAGGAGGTAATGCTAAGCCCCACAGCGTCGTCTTACAGCATGTCTCAGCTCACTGACTCGACAGAGTACAGTGTCCGCCTTCAGGCCATCTCTGGAGGCCAGAGGAGTCACTACATAACCACCACCTTTTCCACCAGTAAAGGTAAGAAAACCTCTCGGTATTTGCATCCATCACTAAAAGTCACCTTTTAATATGATTTTTGTCGGCACCGGAGGCTCTGATTACTGGTTACGCAACATTCCAGATGGGTTTCTAATGCTAATTCCAGCAAAAGCAGATCACCCGTGTCTATTTTTCCTTCTCCCCAAACTGCTCAGATGGAAAAAGCTTCTCTTTTTTTAACCTTCTTTACTTTCTTTCTTTCCAAAAGCCATTCCCACTCATGACCCTGAATGGTGTGGGATGGATTTCTTGAAGATAAAGTGCTTCTATCTTTCTCTGATGTCTTTCGAACATGTGGCGTTCCAGCTGGACAGATGTACGCCCGCCCCCGGGACTGCGCTCAGATTCTGTCGAATGGGGAGACCACCTCTGGTCTGTACACCGTCTACATAGGAGGAGAGGAGAGCCAGCCCATTCAGGTCTACTGTGACATGACCACAGATGGCGGAGGATGGTTGGTGAGGAAGCACTTTCACACCACAAGATCACACAGAATATGCTAGCCTCGACGCACCTGTTTTTCTGATGATGTATGATAGACAGACCCGGAGAGACCTTAGCTGTTGTTGTTGTGGCACTCATGAAAGCCAGTACTCCTCAGGTTTTCCTCAGGCGCCAGAACGGAAAGCTGGAATTCTTCAGGAACTGGAAGAGCTACACAGCTGGCTTCGGGAACATGAGTGATGAGTTCTGGCTGGGTAAGAGAATTCCCCTTCTGGCATCCGTCACTCTCCTCCCTCCCCCACACACCCTCTGACACACGCTCTTTTTAAACTTGGCCTATAGGTCTCTCCAACCTCCAAAAAATCACGTCTCTGGGACATTACGAGCTGAGGGTGGACTTGCGAGATAACGGAGAGTCGGCCTACGCGCAGTATGACAAGTTCACGCTTGCCGAGCCGAGAACACGATACAAAGTCTACTTAGGAGCTTATAGTGGAACAGCAGGTACGCAACAGTCCAAAGTTAATCTGAAGTTTAAATCCTTGTCATTTACAGTGGGTGGCTGAAATATACCCTCCGTATGAGCTTTTCCACATGTTGTTATTGTGATTTTATCAGATGCACAAACAGGAGTACATGGTTTTGAAATTCAAGGAAAAATGGCACATGGTTTCCATTTCTTTCTCTTTTCCCCAAAGCAAAGAAAGCTGAAAACGCTTACAGTTTTATAGAGTGGACACTCAGTAGATCATAAATGGAAAAACCTTACCACAGATTCTCAATTGGATGCAGATCTGGACTTTGACTGGGTCATGTTAAGATTATGCTTTGATTGAGGGGGTGTTTAGAGCTGCTGCTGTTTGATTTAAATTGGTTTGGCCCTTGACAACAATTTGTAAATTGTAGAACTCTGAGCCACCAGTTCCACCAGCTACACAAGGCAAAATGTCCTACTACCTACCTGCTTTTTGTTCAATAAGGACAATAAAGTGAGAAGGTTGATCTTGCAAAGATTAGCTTTGCCACTTTTTAAGTTTTTCATTGCTGAACTTCAAATTGTAATTCCTATAATTCTGACTAAACAAGCTAAGGGTAAAATTCAATCTAGAAGGAAAATACTTTGCAACTGCATAAAAGCTACAGGATAACTCTGATAGTTTGAAGTCAGAACAAAACCTAAAGCTTATTTTAACCAACAACACTGGAAACTTAAATGGCCTAATTTCTTCTAAATCACTTGAAGGATCTTTCAGCTTCAAGTCTTTTGTACTTTCATTTGGAACTGAAACATGCAGATGGTTGTAGAGATCATCCTTTAAAATTCCCCACTGCTCTAAATTGTGTGGCAAGTTTTAAAAGTACTAACTCTGTGATGTGTTTTGAGCATCAACATGTAATGTCAAGAAGCAGTGGTGTGGTTTTCGCATTTGGTGGTTCTGTTGGTATCAATATTCAATAACCTTCAGCAAACACTCGAGTATTTTGGTGCAGAAGGCAGCCAGAGTGAAAGTCAGCTTTTGTCTTAACTCCAAAAGAAAACGGTGCTTCCTGGAGGTCAGAGGTCAGTGTCTGCCTAAAGTATGTTGGAGTCTTGTTTACTAGTGAAGGTAGGAACTGGAAGGTGGAAAAACATAGATAGGGCTTCGTCTGGACACCGATCTGGCTAAAAAAATAGCTACATTTTGGGTACAAACTGATTTCATGAACCTTCTCAGTAGAGGATTTCTGGATTTTTCTCCTGTTGCCCCCATGGCCCAATCCTGGAAAAGTGGAACACAATGGCAGTATAGGTAGACAGACAGATCCTAAACATGCTTTTTCCCCTTTAGAGAGAGACATATTATTCTTAGAGTTCATAAAAGTGCCTGGATATTTCATTTGTTGAAGTCTGGGGTTGTTGTGAGGAAACATTCCTACTTTTTAACTTTAGTTTTTTTATGCAGCTGAAGGTCATATTTACAGCAGAAAGAGCATCAGATGCAGAAAGGCGGTGGGCATGTTTGCGCCAACATGTTAGTGCTATTTACCTTGTGAATTAGATGCTTACACAGTCAATATTGAGCCCAAATTGCATGTAAAAAATAAACACCAGGAGTTGGTGAATTGTGGCCTATGAGTCATGCGAAGGCACCTTTGTAAAAAAAAAAGCCAAGTATTTCCAAGCATGTTGAACTCTTCCATTGATAAAAACTATTTTAAGCAAGTCAATCCTTTGGAGTTGAATGTGTGGAACTGGTTTTATTTGATGTGCTACCAGGCGACTCCATGTCCTACCATCAGGGCCGGCCGTTCTCCACCTACGACAACGATAACGACATCGCTGTGACCAACTGCGCCTTGTCCTACAAAGGTGCCTTCTGGTATAAAAACTGCCATCGTGTAAACCTCATGGGGAAATACGGTGACAGCAGTCACAGTAAGGTATATATCATGTTCGTTTTTTGTTTTTTTACTTTTTGAAAACCTTTGTTCACTTGACAAAACTGTCTCAGCTTTTATGCCTATTTCAGTACTTCTGTAACTTTATTCCATCATTAATGCAGTCCTGTTAATGGACTTATTTTTCTCATGATCTTAGTGTTTCTTTTCTCTTAGGAGCTTTAATTTAATGTTAGAAAATTACTATTTTAAACAGTGCGTTTCACATTTTCTCACTTAAATGAAATGAAATTAACATCTAATGTTCCAGGTCAGTCAGGGTTGCTAAATGTTAGATTTATGAGTGAGAAAAGTTTGCATTTTTTTCCTGTTTGTTTTAATTTGCACAGAGTATTTTGTATATTTCCTCGATATTTGGTAGATGTACCTTTTAAATTATGAGTTGGTTTTCTTAAATGTCAAGAAGAAATGCCAAAATTACATCAAGCTTATCAGGAGCTCACAAATTCATGACATCATCATTTACGGCTTTCTCAAATTATTTAAAAGCAGAGTAATATTAGTATGTTATTTTTTGACTATAAAGAAAAAAAAACATAGCTGATATAAGAAGTCTTCTTTCTCATTATTTTGACATTTTTAGGTCAGGTAATCCTTCTCACCCCCCAAAAAAGTCAAATTTACTTTGATTTAATGCAAAACAGTGAGGAAAAACAGATTTGTGTCTCTCTGTGGAGCGTTTTTAATGATGTGTTAGCAGCTGTATTTATGGTTTTTTCTTTCTCCACAGGGGATAAACTGGTTCCACTGGAAGGGCCACGAACACTCGATCGAATTTGCAGAAATGAAGATTAGGCCAGCCAACTTCAATAACCTGGAGAGCCGAAAAAAGCGATCGTAAATTCCCGAGACTCCCCACTCCAGACCCTTCCACTCCTGCACCTTATCGTCTCCGAAGAGCGCCCCCTGGCTTTTAGAATCACTCTCTTAAAAAATAAATATATAAATAAATACACACAAACCAGCACTGTGGGACTTCCTGGAGTCCAGTTCAGACTTTTACAAAACAGCCTGGTAAAATCACATCAGCGACCCAGATTGGCAGTGCGCAGTTAGTTCTCCTGGTCATGTGATTTCCTCCCAAACAAAGTTGTCGTTGACCTGTTGTCTTTTTAAGAGTCCTGTATATGAACAATAACGTGTTTAAGGGGAACAAGCAAACGCATAAGAGATCTGTGACCTTTTACAACCCCGCCCCCTGCTGTATCCCAGTGACATTGTATGTTGAATTAATTTTCAAAAAATAAGCAACAAAAAAAAGTCATTTTGATGAGCATAAATTAAGTGTTTATTGTGAAACCACTCACCAATGTGCTTGCTGTTCATATTTAAAATCTGATTTGCTTCTTGTTTTGTTTTTTTTTATCTTTGATTGGAAAGAAAGTAGCATCCGGTGCTCTGTATACAAATAAAAAACGGTTGGTTTGATACGTGGGAGTGAGCTCTTGTTTTTCCTGTTAAGCTGCGTCTCCTCCAGCAGATGGCAGTGTTTACTCTGTGTTCAAAAACTCCGTTATGGTTCAGACGTAGAAGTACAACGGAAAGTAGTATTTCTTATTCGGGTCGATAAGAGGGCTTAAGGCATTAAAAAGCGCTGGAATTTAATTTAATGTTAATTTAACCATTAATGTATTATTGATCCGCCTCTGTGCAGTTTGGTGATACTGTTTCCCACTTTGACGATCCCGGTCACATCAATTTAGATACTTCAAAAGGAATGATTCATCTCTGCAGAGGACATTGTAATGCATGAATTTGCAAAGAAGTTTCCTCCTATTTGGTATTAGAAATGCACAAAACTCGAGTTTAAACATTTTTTTCTATCAGAGGCTGATTTGAGTAGCATTAAAGTATGTCAGTTGCTACGTGTATCAGTACTTGCATTTCAGCTGACCATATAATTGCGCAATTGGAGCTACAAAAATAAATTTGCTTAATGGAAACACAATAACTTAGGGGGTAAACTCACTTTTTTCAATTAAAAGCTTACTTATGATGAGGGCTTTTCAGCTGTATCAAAATCAATATATTTCGCAAAACTTGCAATGTGAACACTCTTTCTGCGTTACAAGAGTCACATGATCAACAACCGGATATTACTACTGGCGGAAAAGACGAAGACAACAGCAGGAAGTGGAAGGTAGGATGATGGCGCAACACGTTTTTTAATGATTGATGGTGTGAACAAACGTTTTCACTTGTGATTTTTGTAGCGTGTCTTATTTAATGGAAACACCACAATTTCAACATATATATATAAAATATTAGTGGAATATCATCAATGTTTTGCACACATTTGTAATGAAAATGCAGCTACAGATGAAGCTTCAGCCTCGGTGAATAAGGTTAAGAGTGCAGCAGGTTCTCATCCCCGTTCCAAAGTTTGAAGTTTATCTTTTCTCTTTTGCAACAGGAGCCTGTTTTAGCAAACCACTCAAGGCTTTTGCTAAATCGATACATTTTCTGCTGATTTCATTGAATCCGCCCGCAGTAAATTGGAGCAATGTTCAGATTTGGTGTTGGCCAATCTGTTCAAATCAGTCTTTTGTGAGACAGTTTGGCTAAAAATGATTGATTTGTGTCCTACTTCCATTTAAAAGTAGGTTGTCTCAGGTTTTCATCTGTGGCCAGGTGTTGGAGTTTAGAATACTGTAATGAACTGTGGTTCTGTTTGCTTTTGTTTTTCCTCTAGTACGTTTCAGTTCAGAAGCGTTTCCACATTTTTTTTATATCATAGCCACAAACTATTATGTTTTACTGAGTTATGAGATTGACTAACAATAGTGTATAGGGGAAATATGTTTTTTGTGAATAAAAATCTAAAAAGTGAGTCAATACTTTATCAAAACATGATTTGCTTACAGCTGCAATTACTTTGGGTTTTCTGCCCAGCCATGGTGTGTTTTTGTGTTCCTGTGTGAGATTCTTTCCTGCACAGAGGATCTCTGCTGGAGGGTGTGGCTGTCCTGCTGCAGATCACACACCTGGCTGCAATTATCTCATCTGTCTTCAGGGGATTTAAGGAGCCTGATGGCCAAACTCTGTATTAGGGTGCATTCAGATCAGCTTTCATCAAACTCTAGTTCTTTAGTCTTGAAGGTTTGGGGAGGTGTGAGTGCTAAGACTGGATTTAAGACGCTAAGTCCGGTCTGCCTAAGAACCTAGGACTCGGTTTGATTGAAGTGAGCTCAGACGGCCATGTTTTGGCAGGTTTGCAGTTGAACCGCACTCCTTGTTTTTTTTAGGTTTTATTGGCTCTAGTGGCCTTCATTTGGTAGTGAATTGACAGGAAAGAGGGTAATGAGAGAAGGGGGAAGACATGCGGCAAAGGTCGCCAGACCGGGAATTGAACCTATGACGGCCTCGTCGAGGACTAAGGGCTCCATATTTGGGTTGTGCTTAACTCCTGCACCACCACAGCACCCAAAACCGCACTCTTTCTTGCACAAAATGTTGACTCCAGTGTGCATTATTTTCCCCCACCACCTACTTTTGTTCGGCCACATAAAATCCCAATGAAATCTACTGTATTTTGTGGTTGTGACGTGACGGAATGTGAATTAGTTCAAGGGATACCGACAGTTTTGCGAGACCTTGCATCTCTCATTTGGACCATCTGGAGAAACCGTCACTGCTTAGTCACCAGCGGAGGAGTAACAGCTTCTGCTTAGCGGAGCTAGTTATCAGCCTTTTTGCATGTTCGCAGAAACCCAGGAGGTTCAGCTGTCAGCTGGTTTTGGTTTTCAGAACATTGTGTTTGAACACGACAAAGAGGAATGATGAGACATTGGCTGTCTGCCTGCTCAGAGCTGGGAATTTTCCATATTAACTTCAAGGTGTAGAAATAACTTCTGACCTGGATTTCTACCAGGGCATTCCGCCCCGGTCTAATTTCATCCAGAGATGTTTCTAAATGCAGTCAAGTGTCCTTCTAATAAAGCTCGGCTGTAATGGCAATCAGAGCACTCAAGTTAATTCTGTACATCTTTTCAGGAACGGCGACACTTATTTTTCACGGTCAGGAGTCTATTTACACCAACTCGCTTGGAGGATGACATGATGAGATAATCTGTGCCTTTCTTGTAAGACATAAAAAATTTTCTTATGTTTATTATTAAACCTCTGCTCTTATGAGGCATCTTTAACCTGACTTTTAATTGGCTCTACAGAGTATTGTTCGATGTTTCTTTCTTGCAGAAACAGCATTTCAGGTTGCAGTGTCTTGCAGGGAGCAGATTCCACCTCTGTGATTTGCATAAGGAACGTAAAGTTTTGACATGGCTGTCAAATTTCGACTCAGAATACCTGTCGGGCTTTGTGATTTGTGTGTTGTGGCCCAAAAATGTCTTGTGGTTCCAGCCCCCAAAATGTGATGTTTCCTCTCACTCTGCATCACATCTGAAGCTGTAAGTCATCAGATTCTTCAGTCAGTTCATCAGACTGGTGGATAAAACATGAATATGTGAGGGATTATGTGGCCTCTGGGAAAAACTGGCAGCGTAGCCGAGAGTCTCCAGGTCCCTAATTAACTAATTTGTAAGGATTATATTCTATAAATGCCAGCTTGTTGGCTTAAGTATTTACCTTAAAGGAGCAGTATTGTGTTTTCTCCAGCCGGGTAGTGCCATTTGTAGAACTATGTGATGTAAAATGGCAACTTTGTTACGTTCAATTGTTGTAAAAATGCTGCATATATGAACATTTGAAAATGGGCCACTGTCTCTTTAAAAATCCCTGCTTTTTCTTAAACTCTGCCTTTAGGGAGTCATCACAACATGCCCTCTCTATTAAACTTTGAGCGACGTTTTTACCAGCGCTAATTACTGCTGGCTAGTCTGAAGGAGCTGGAAGCTTGGAAGCTGCCATCTGTCCCTCCAAGTGTTTTGCACAGCTGAATGGTTGCCACGGGGAGATTAAAGGATTTCCCAAACATGCATGAAAAAATCAAGTATGTTTTTGACGAGAGAATAATATAAAATGATGGGAAGATCAAAAAAGTTGGTTCTACATAATACTTCCCCTTTAAAATGGTTTGCGTGGCTACAGGTTTCAGTTTCTATAGGAAACAAATATGTACAAAAGGTGAAAGGTGGCTTTCATGCTTATATTTTTCACAAGTGTATAAAAAAGTAATCCTGATTGGGAAGTTTGAACAAATCTAGACCTAGATGCACTCAAAGTCTAGGCTATCTAGTAGCAGTGTCCATGCCATGATAGTGGACACTACAAAGTTCCTTTAGTGTCAGGGATTATAACCAGGGTAGAATGGAATTATCCTAAATTTAGATATGTGCTATATCTAAATTTAGTAATTATTTCACCTTTTCACTCCGTTTTCATATTCTTGAGATTCCCCTGTCTTGCAGGGATGATCTTGGAATCCATAGAAAAGGTATTTACTTGACAAAAGCTTCTCCTGGATGCCACTGAATATCAGCTGAAATTTTCTTGAGCAAAAAAAAAAAAAAAACCTCTTTGTTTTGTCTTGTGTAATGTCGCATTGGTAGGTAAACTCCAGTTCCTGAGATTTGACTCTGGTCCTGTTTTTGGCTGGTGCTGATGTCTCTTCTGGAGGAAAAGTCTGTCAACTTCCTGCTTCCGCCAACCTGGAAGATCCAGGCTCCCAAACAGATAAGACTTGTGTATGGTGATGGGAAGATTCCAGCATTAATCAAAAGACATTATCAGTTAGATAAAGGATATATGAGGGCAGTTATTCAGACTTTAACTACCGGTGTTCACCTTGACACACACTTTGTCAGCTGTGCAGGTATTCCGCCACTACGGTGCTTCAGTGTAATAGTGAAGAAATTACTTTCCCCGACATAGTTAGTACTGTTTCATGTTTTGGCCAACAAATCCCCTGGAGATGTTTCAAAAATATGCTAAATTTGAAATTAGGTGAGCTAAGTAATTGAGTAATTTGTTTTAAAGTTCTCATTAGCACAAGCAGCCTGGGTTGGATATTTTTATGTGTTGGAAGACAAGCAGCAAAAGTCTAACAATGTTAACAGCTGCAGAATCAAGTCAGAATCAGCAGTTTGCTCTTTATCCAGAATCATCCATTTGATCCAACCTGCCTACAAAGCTCACTTTGTCATGGTAACGGGCATTAGCTTCGCTCAGAATAAACAAACTCCATTTTGTCCGTTTCAGTCTCGGTTTCCGTCTCTATATCTCTCTCCAACCGCTGCCCTTTCAGCAGAGCTGAGAGGTAGCGACCACAATCCCAGAATGCACTGCAGTGGGACATCTGTGGGTATTCCCCGTTCGCTTCCCTAGCTTTGGAAATCCTTGACTCACTTTTCTCCATGCATTGGTTTGCTTGGAGACCAAGCGCAGTATTAGAAAACAGTCTGGACATTACTAATGTGGTAAACATTTTAATTTTCTGACCATTACTGAACTTTTGGCTTCAGGTCAGTGTGTCCATGTTTTTAATAGTCTTAGAAATACTGACAATGCATTACCAAAATAATCTCAGGGTTTATTTTGGTAAACAGATGGGAACATTTAGACAACAGCAGAAGTGAAGATGCTTTCTGCTAGTTGAACATGTTGTCCTAAATAATGTCATATAAAATAACAGTAGTTGGCCAAAGTGCTTCACAGTTTACACCAACCATAACATAAAAAAAAGCTTAAAACAATAAAAATTAAACACTGAGAAATTAAACAGCAAACAGAAAACAAGCCAAGTAAAAGTTTCAGAAAAGCTCTAGAAGCCAATAGAAACATATTTAAAAAGTGGAAACAATATGTTGTAACTTTCCTATTAACCTAAAAGTTGTCATTTATGATATATTAGAACTCATAATTACTTCCAAAATGTTATATTTTTATTATATTTTTCACCTTCGGAGGTCACCATTTCTTCAGCTGCATAACGGACCGATGAGATTCACAGTGTCCTGCTGCATCCTGCCCCGGGTATGTTACTTATTATTGATGTCACAGTCCGGTTTTTATCCTACATTAAAAAAAAACTGGGAACGAAATGTGAATGATCTACGACTGCAGCCAAATTGTCAAGTAATTGTTGGACAGCATTAACAGATGGAAAGTAACTGTTTATATTTCACTCCCTTGTAATCTGGTGAGTGAAGTGTCAACACAGCATACTAATGAGATTAAACAATGTCATTGTTGCGACATTTACACCGCATTTGACTTGTTTCTGTGGTAGTGACTTGCATGACTTTTGATTTGAGAGCTGTGTTGGACATTTTGTCAGAATTTTCTAACCTTTCAGGCTAGATTAAAAAAACAACTGTGGCAGATTGAATGGTTGAACCATTGATAAGATTCTAGATTGAATTTGTAGGTAGGAGGTTTGGGGACGCTATTTATGGCATCACGTCTTAAAAAGGCAATGACACCAAAGCCTAAAACACAACCGTGTGACGCGGGCATTTTCTGAGCTTACTATAAACAGTTTAAAAAAATTACAGCTACGTAAGAGTTTAAGAGTCACAGCTTTGTATTTACCAGAAATGTTTGATGTGTTTGCAGTCAAACTAGGTCGTAAAAAAAATCCACTGAGACCTGACATTGAGAGGACCGTGCACAGAAAGCTGCGTCTGGTGCCAGCTTCAAGGGTAAGGACCTCAGGAAGTGTGCATACTTCCTGCTGGGTAATGTATACATCTCCTGCAATGCTGCAGTTCAACAGCCCCTTACCTCGGTACACGTGAACCTAAATTAGCAAACAGTTCTCTGAAGTGTCATCGAGTTGCTGCACATTGTGAGACTCTTTCTATTTGTACAGGGTTATATCACTGTTTGCTCAAAGCGCTGCCTCATATTGACACTGTCAACTCTCTCTCTCTCTGTCTCTCTCTCTGTCTCGCTGATGCAATGATGGAGAGTTTGGTTTATACTCATTTAAACGTAATCGACGTGCCTTTAGGTTACATGCTGTGACACGTGACGATTCCTATGATTCTGATTTTGTGCTTATATGTCTTGATGGCGAATGTTTTCTTGAATGAAGTGCCCCTACCGCCATCAGGTCAAATGGAAGCCAAAATAATAATGTGATTTCTGCATCAGCCAGTTGAGCAAAGGTTACTGTGTTGCCCAAGAAAACCTGTTTGCATTAGTCACACCATGTGGCCTGAGAGAAACACACCGAAGAGCCATTAATCATGATTTTCAAGGAAAGTTTTTCCCAAGAGTCTGAGCTATATTTGAATTGGCTCTACTCTCAGTGGAGGGTCCCTGGCAGTGTGCGAATATGTATCTAAATCATCTCCCCTGGCCCTGTCAGTGCACCCGAAAAATATTTTTCCACTCCTATATTGGAGACCAGCTCTTTTTTTAGTTGCATGTTCCCCCCCTCTGTTTGTTACATACGCTCAGTGAACTCCTCATGCGTGTTCGTTTGTTCAATGGGGACAGCTGCAGATTTGAATTATTAAAATGAATCCTATTTAATGTTTCCCCATCTTCACTTCTCAGAAATATGAAAGCAGCAGGGAGCTTTCCCAAGTGTTTGGTCTAAAGCCTTTTTGTTTGTTTTTTTTACACCACAAAGACATCACATGAGCAGAGCTTCGTAATCTTAAACAAACGTTAGCAGACGCTGCATATTGCTGCTCGTACGTCTGAGCTTCAGTGTGCTGCAATCAAGCAGCAGGATGAAGCAGAGTCCTGCAGAGAGGAAGCCTAGACTGGAATAATTATCGCAGCTTTATCCTGAGGAGGAGTGACATTGTGTAACTGACCCGAATAAAATCTTCTCGTGAAATTTGTTGGCTTACTGCAGAAATGTCTTGGGGTTTTTTTTAGAACTGAGATGTGTTACAAAAATCGTAAAAGCGGATTTGCCTGTTTTTTTTTACATTTTTTTTAGAGCTACTACTTCATAAGTAAAATGATCAATTTTAATATTGTGAACAACGCTTACTTAATGCTGGTGAAAGATACTTGTGTAATTGACTGCATGGTATGTCACGGTTTAAAGCGGTCTTTCCGCAGCCAGCAGTGGCTACTTCCTTGTCGCAGGAGGCTACATTCATTCTGAAGCTAGCTGCTGCTAACTGATTAGAAAATGAGAAGGAGGCTACTCACTTGAGTTAGCTTTTAAGAGGCTAGTGACTAGCATGCATATGTAATCCACTGTACTGCCTTCTTCGTCAGCTAGCCATTAGAACGGACAGGCTAATGTTAGCATTGAATTTCCAGCGTTAGCCTCGGATAGGCTAGCAACTAGCATGGCTAGGATGGCCACTCTCAAGACATTCTTTTTTTAAAAATCTTTGTCAAAACAAATGGTTGACATACAATGTCTGTCGACATATTGACTTGTTCTTTATAAACAAAAGTCTTGAAAAGGAGTAGTTTGAATAAAAAAAAATTGTAGTCTACCCCTTCTCTCAAAAGTCAGTTCGCTATAAGCATCTAAGCATAAATGAACCTTTTGCATACATCTTTAAACTCAAAACAGGTAATATGTATATATAAAAATAACCAAAAAAAATATTATCTTTGTAATGATATAACACTCTGAAAATTAGCCTTTTCTCTTTGGATTCTTTAGACCGATTGTTTCATAAACAGAAACACAATGTTCCATTTATTTAGTTCTGACTTTTTTTTTTACTCTCATCCTCTCAAATAATAAATGCCATCTCTTTTAATAAATCTGTTTTTTTCTTCTTTTTTTTGCAAATGTGCTTGTAATATATTATGTTAAACATATGACCCCCTTTCTTCTGACCTTTCACAAAGGTTAGAGCATTTTTTTCCCGAGGGGGTCAATCTGTTCCTCTGTGTTTAATAGATTGCACTTGGAAATCCTTTCTTGGAACAAATTTGGCAGTAAAAATTTATAGCTGACTCATCTAGAGGATTTTGGCAGTCTGGAATAAATTATGTTTTTTTTCTCTCTTTCTTTCCTTCTTTCTTTTTCCACATAGAACAAAATCTTCAGACGCTGACTGCTCTCAGCTTAACCACTCACTGAAAACTATTTTTAGCTATTTTAGACCCCCAGAAAAAATGGATTATGTTATCCAAATAAACTAATCTGTGCCATCAGTGCAATATTTCACAGAATCTATTCGTCACATTGCTAAATAGTGAAAATTTTAATCACTTATAAGTTGTGTAATTCCTACGGGCTCAGCAGCGAAGCCGCCAAAATAAAAACAAAGAGTCTTGACTACGCGAGTAGTAAGTGACCTTCCATATACATGTGATCCTGCTGTGAACTCGACAGTGGGATGAGCCCCTCTAACGGATTCGTGGTTTCCAGGTTACCAACAGAACTTTCTCAGGTCCGATCAAACTCATAAAAATTGATTCTGTCGGCAAGTTTGTCAAAGTAACGGCGGCGATGCGACCGAGACCAGCCGCTTGACCCCATCGTGATTGAAAGTGACAAACAACAATAAACTGGATTATTCAATAAAAGGTCATGCAAGTGTCAATCCCCAGTCCAAATGAAGTGATCTTGTAATCCTTCACAGCACCGGTGCATTGTCAGCTCCCGTTTGCTTTACATGCGTTAGGAGAAAGCAAATTTAATTAGAACTCTGTAGATGCACGTAAAGTTGGACCGGCGCCTAAAAGGATTGTGTTCAGAGTGTGTCTGTCGAACGTCACACATGACCCGCTCAAGCCGCTTTCGTCCTACATACTATACGACACAGATCGCAACTCTGACCTCTTGACCTTATCAGGTTGCCATCTGGACCTTTAGGCATGCGGGGTTGTAAAGGTCTTGAAGCGAATTCGTTATAATTCCATTTATATAAGGAGTTTTACAAACTGCGCCTGTCAACAGAACTTAAATGGTTGCAGTAATTCTGTTACAAAACTTCATTAGAATAAGTTGCATTACCTTCACTTTCCACTTAAAGAAACCTGCCAACGTTTCTAATTAAAATAAAGTCTCTCAGATATGCTGTGCTAAATGAAACAAGTTGATGAAATATGAATAATTAGTGACAGGTCGACTCATTTCAACACAAAAATCTTCCCTCTTGCTGAACAAAGAAAAAAAGAAACAAAACCACCGCAAGTTGGGTCAAGTGACGTTGCTAGAGCTAAGCATCGACATAAATATAGCATGACGATGCGTGGTTAGCTGCTTTCCGCGTCACCAACACTGACGTCTTGAGAAGGTGGACGTGTTTAAAACATACAGTTGCATAGAAAATAAGTCCAAAGCAACACCAACAGAGAAAAACAGGTTTAATCTGCATTTAACTGTATTGATAAAGTTACTGTTCCTGCTGAGGTATTGATTTGACTTTGACGTTTGAAATGATTAGCTCAGGATTCTGAAATATACTGATTGACAACCCTGACCTCTATGGCCTGTGATCAGAGGGAGTTGATCATCCATCACTAGTTTTTCTCTTGCTCACTGCATCCCTTACAACAACCTGTTCAACATCCAGCAATCATCTCCCCAGCATTTAATACTTCCTCTTTAGTAATTCCTTTGTCAGATCCTGATCCCGCCATAGTCCTTGTTACAGTATTGAGTTCTTTCCACGTTTTCCCACTTGCTTTACTTTTGTAAATTTTGACATTTGTTTCTTTAAAGTCTTAATCTTTCGTTCTTTTGTCCAGCTTTGAGATGTCTGTGGTTGCTGCTACAAAAGAGTTGATTGTCAACAGATCACAAAACTGGCTGACTGAAAGTATAGTTCAAACAGGAAGTTGTGGTTTCCCAGGCTTTCCTCTTTGAACACTCAGGAATACGGTTTTGAAATGCTTGAAATTTTGACGACGAGAGAGGAAAGTGTCAGTTTACTGGGCATTGTCTCACCGGCAGGACCGTTAAGAAAAAAAAAAAGGGTTCACTGCAGCTTTGGACACACAAAGAAAACGTTTTCAGATCTGTGGAAGAGAAGTGACTAATTTAGATACGACAAGATAACACAAACCTGGACAGGTTTGGTCATTCCTGGTCGGATGTGAAGGTAGAAACCCAAAGCACACCTGTGGAGCAAAAGGTAAAACTCTGAGTAGTACTGGAAAGAGAGAAAGATGGTTAAAATTTCTTGCACGATGCAGCAACAGGAGACATGAGGTGGAAGAATTGGTCCAGGATTAGTTCGCATTGGGTCAGGCAGAGCGGAGTCAGAAGACAGATAAGAGCTAAAAACCATTATTTAGTTCTTTAGGTTAGAAGTTCAGATGGCAGAAATGTGGTTGTGTTCTCAGTAGCTGTCTTTCTTATGTTTTTCAGTCAAATTCACTCTGGTTTAGTTGTATTTGGATACCAGGACTCTATACTTCCTCAGTGTGATAGCTACTTTGTTCCTTAAAGGCTTTGAAAGACATTTCAAACCAGTTCAGAGAATCCCTTTATGGGATTTAGTGTACCTACTCATATTCCCCCCTCTTCTCTTTTACGTGATGATGGTTTGAAACCTGCAGCAGGGTGACATAACGCCCGGCATGGCCGTGAGGATTACGACTCATTCTCCAGAGCGCTGGGTTTATTTTGAGGTTCGAGTGGATAAAACAGGATTAGCATCACAATGAATCTACAAGTATTCTGAGGCAAAGACCAGTGGCTTTGTGACCTTTGGCATCTGAAATGTTTCTTAATCCCTCCTCCATCTGTGTTATGATGGCTAAACATAGATCTGATGAGCTGTCGTTCCTGCCAGGTGCCCATCTTTTATCTTTATTTAATCAGTGTTATCAGGGGTCTACTAAAAACATCAAAAAGTCCTGCAACTTTTAGATGCATTTTGGGTCCAACACACCTGAATCAAACGGTTGAATTATAAAAACAGATTTTTGTAAAAGTACACCGGCCTGCGAGGATTGGAGTTGAAGACTTTTGATCTAGATTTTATTTCTGAGCGCTTTTCAAGATTCTCAAGTTTGCTTTACATCAGCAATGTAAAAACAACACACACATCAGCCTTGTTTCCAAATTGCATTTATGAAAATAAGTTTTAAAAAAATCTCCCATTTTTCAATGAGTTTTTGGTATCCAAATTTGTATATTTCGCAAAACTGCAATGGAAACGTTTTATATTTTTTGCAATACACAAATCATGTGACCGACAACCGGGTGTTACCGCTGGCGGAAAATCGAAGATGACGACAGGAAGTGGTAGGAGGATGATGACACAACGTATTTTTTGATGATTTTATTGCGTGGACAAACTTATTTACGTGTGACTTTAGTTGTGTTTCTTATTTAGAGGAATTGAGAAACTGTGTGTAGTTGACATGAATGGAATAGCAGCAACGTTTTGCGCACCCTTGTAATGGAAATGCAGCTGTTATGAATAAAACTTTATCTGCGCATTTTTTACACCACGGCAAGTACTGAGTCTGTATTTGAGTTGTGTGTGGCGCCGGTTTCTTGATTTCAGAAAACAGAAAACAAAAGTGTGACTCTGCTGCACTTCCTGGTACCTTTGCTACATTGTTTTGGGTCATTGAGCCCTGATCCTGAGGAAGTGAAGGTTAATCAGTGACTGGTGGCGCTTCTTTGTGTGAAAGCATACAACCAACCTCCCTTAAGGTACACTATTATTTTCTATTGAATTGTGTTCCTAATTGCTACATTGCATGTAGCCTCAGTTTCCCAAAAGCTACGTTAGTGAGATTGCTAACATACTCATGTTTTTGAACTCTTGGGTTGGACTTGTAACACTTATGGGCTAGGCAGCTAGCTGTGGCTACAAAAGCAACATCAGAAGACTGTCCTTTTAAGGAGCCTGAGGTGTGAATGAAAACAGGAGGCAGTGCTTTTAGTTTTGGTGAATATATATATTAAGTAATTTGAATAAAAACAGACAATTACAGCAGCACGATGACAAAATATTCAGAATAAATAAATTCCAAAATCATAAAGTCCATTGTCCTTTTCCTAGCTCACCATCTTCAGATCCAGATGAGGGTCTGATCCAATGGGGAAACAAACCCGACCTAAAACGTCAGAAAAACCCATTAAGAGTTTTTATCAAAAAACAATTATGTACAAACATACAAAGGAAATAATTTAATTTAGGCATTTGGTTTATGAATATTAAATGCAATTATTAGATTCCTAATAATTAGACATGAAACATTTCAATAATCAGGTTAAATTAGCCATAATTTAAATAAAGTAAAACAAAAAGAGTATCAATCATATTTCAATCTAATCAATTTAAAGTTAAAGTGCACTTTCAAAATATCAGTCAAGAAAAATAAAATTAATTGTCAAATACTCAAGCAGAGTGAAAGACAGAAAAAAATAAATTAAATAAATAAATACTGCTCAGTATCAAACTTAAGTGTAGCCACATTCTGTTCTGATCAATTTCATTTTAAACTTCACTGCCTCAGCATCAATACAAATGTGTCAGAACACTAACAAAATCAGCAAACAAGTGACCTTCTCAAAGAGAGTGGGGCGGTGTTCTGTCAGATCAGCATACGTTGTCAGATAGTCATACGCTTAGCTCAGACATGTATACGCTGTCATTACCATATGATTTTATTTAATCAGCAACATAGAGTCATGACGTAGATCATCATACACTTTGTTATTAACAGTTGAATGGCATCCTGACTCAGCGGTTAAGTAGGTTAATGAGTTTTACACGGGCGTGTGTTGTAGTTGGCTGCAGCCAGACCTGCTTTAAATACACTTTGAAACCACGACAACGCATGTATATTTATGTAGTTATCATATTATAAACAATTTAATGACTTATTTTCGTCATAACTTGTTGCGTATGCTGAACTGACAACTCCACTGACGGTCGGGCTTCTTAATGCGCATGCGCGGGCATGCGTACTCACGGCACAGCGTATGGCTATCTGATAGAACACCGGCCAGCTGACAGCTGGCGAGGGGAGCTGGCTGTTAATGCAGCGGGAACAAATATCTCCGAAAACGTCGGAGCAATATTGGAAGTAGGTGATTTATTAATGAACCGAGCAGATATTTGAGATCTATACATCTACATTCTCGCCTAAAAACATTGTAAAAAAAAAATCATTTTGCGTAATTTTAAGTATAATACAGCAAAAATCATTTTGCTGCCATTGCTGCTTTTCCGAACACCCGCTTTAAAGGATGCAGAGCCTAAATTCGGACACAGCTGTTTTTTGTTAGACTCCCCCTAGTGGTTTGGAGCACTTCCGTTTGCATCACTTCTTGTTTGCTGCATTTCATTTGGTTGCGTCTCTTTTTTTGTTTGCATCTTTTCTCTGTTGCTGCGCGTTTGCACCTGTCGGCCACCGTAACAATCACAGTGGAAACAGGTGAGGATGTTCAAACTGCGCGCTGGAGGTGAAGCTGGCAGAGTTTGGGGCACCACAGGAAGTGGGCCCGCAAAAATAAAAATCCTTGACTAAATGCGGGTTACAGACTTCAAACGGAATTAATACCAAATTAAAGGATTTTACTCAAGACTCGCTTTATTTAATTGCATTGTACATCCCTTCATCAACATATATTGTTTATATGTAAATTGACAATGATAATTCCCTATTGTAGGTAAAAATTCATTCGGTTTGATCATCAAAATCAAACCAAATGAAGTCTCTGCAGCCATCTTTACTGCAGAGGTTTGAATCCTTATGCTATAATTCTGTGTTTTAGATGTGCTTCAAACATTTCTTTACCGGTAATGCAGAAACCTGCAAATTTCCCTCAGGATGCATCAGTCCTCTGCGCTGGTTAGAAGGGATGAAGGGATGCACAGAGAAACTGGGTCAGAGCTTCTGGGAAGCATTAATATGTGAATGAGTCCATCCCCATAGCTTGTGAGATATATGATCTAAACGCACAAATATCTACTTCAGAAAAATTTCTGTTCATATCAGCCTAATTTTTGGCTGTTAAAAACCAGGGTGTGCAAAAATACCATTGAGATTTAGTTTTATTTAGTCACTTTACATCCACAAACTGCAATTATTTTAATGGGATATTTGTTTATTTAAGGATCCCCATTAGTTTCTACCATAGTAAAGACTATTATTACACACCACAGACATTACAATAAAATCATACTTTTACAAACATTACAAAAAAAGACATAATAAAATGACATCGAACCGCAATATTCAAATTGACCGCCTCAAGACTTTTAATATTTTGCAAATATTACAAAAGGGCATCCACACACAAGATTAAAACAGAAAATGTCAAAGATATATTTAAAAACAAGTCCAACACACACATATATGATGTTTCTTTAGTTTATTTTTCCTATTCCTAACAGTTTACTGTGCTCTAAAGGTCACTAGTGGCAAAAAAAAATCTTTAAAACTCAGAAAAAATGTGGCATGCACACTAAAATAATAACCAAAGTCATTTTTGGATTTTATTTCAGAATATCATTTCAAACTTTAATTTAAAATAAATTAGAAACAGTACATTGTTTCCCTTCATCTTTTAAGTTAAGTTGATCCATCGCACAAAATCCCAATATACATTTAAGTTGTGTCTGTAGCGTAGTAAAATGTGAAAAGGTTTGCTGAATACTTTTGAGAGGCGCTGTATGACGGCTAGGAGGATAGTAAAAATTTCCACTGCTGTCTGTCGTTACTGATATAGTTGTGTGATGGACTGGACAGCCCTGGAATGTATGTTACGTAGATCAGTGGAGAAACACAGCTTTGAAAAAAAAAAGTACGCCAAAAAACAACATTATGGGATATGAGAGGCCAGCCAAGGTCAGCAACAAAACATCCACACAAATATCTTCTATCTATTTCTATAAGCGCATTGTAGACAGAAACAAAAACAGTTAATTTCTGCCAAAAAGTTTCAATGATTTTCTAGAAAAAAACTCATAAGTTTCAATAATAATCTAGAACAAAACTTGGAATTTTCTGATGCTTCATGAATAATATATCACAACTTTCCTAAAATAATGTCTAAAAGTGATACTTGGAACAAAAAATCACCCTGCTTTTATTGCCAGAAGATGATTTAGGCAAAAAGGAAAAAAATATACATTTGGCCAAAAAAATAACCTTATTTTAGTAAAGTGACGATATTACGTTTCTAGTATCGAGAATCGTCACAGTGTTTGCTAATTTGGATGAGAAATGTATATATACTGCTCAAAAAAATAAAGGGAACATTTCACTTTAATTTGTGTGTGGCTCCAAATCCAGGCCTCCATTGATTAATAAATTTGATTTCCATTGATGATTTTTGTGTGATTTTGTTGTCAGCACATTCAACTTTGTACAGAACAAAGTATTCAATGAGAATATTTCATTCATTCAGATCTAGGATGTGTTATGTGAGTGTTCCCTTTATTTTTTTGAGCAGTGTATTTCTAATGGGAAAGTTCAGGATTTTCTCTGCGAGAGACAGTTGAAAAAATGTAATAGGTTTGATGTTTGAGCCTTCATTTCTGTTAATTCCTAAAACTCAGAATATTACATCAGATTAAAAAACATTTTCAATGCAAAAATGCGAACGCAGTGAAAATTATGACCTGTCGAAATGTCATCAATTATCAAAAAGCATGTTTAACCTGACAAGTGAGTGTCGTTGGAAAGCATATTATTGCTTATTGAATATGACTGTATGCTCTAAGAGGACAAATCTTCATAAATGGTGCATCCTGAGAGTGAATTTGACTAGGTGGTGACTCGTCGTCACGTACTTCATCAATTAGCCATTTGTTGTCACATGCTGAACAATCTTATTGTAGCTGAATGAAAACCCTTTAAATCTCTCACCATGTGCTACATAAATTCTCAAAAACAGAAAAAACCCCCAACTAAAAACCATGACTGGTGTTATAGTTTGCAGATGATTTATCTTGTTCTGCTCAGGCGGCCTGAAGGTCGACATTTGAACGAAATGTCTCAACGGCTGTTATAAGGATTAAAATTGGAAGTGCTGTAATAAATTTGACAAACCTCTCATAAATCCAGAAGAAAAAACCTGCCATTCCCTTGAGACGCGGTTGTTCTTTCCGCCTGTTATTTATTGCTAAACGTTAGCAGGCGAACGGGCCTCGTTGATAAGAACGCGTCGTGTCGGTAGACATGCTATGCTCGCCTGCAAAATTCTTGTTGGACGACTGTAACAAATGCAGGTTTCCACAACCTCATCCAGTTTCTGACACATGCGACTTTGACAATAATAACTCGGCAAGGCGAACACGCTCTAACAAGCTTGTTAGTGTCTTGCTGCAAATTCAACTCTATGCCGTTGCCAAGGCACCAGGTATTTTCACTGAGGCTTTTTCTTTAATACATGCAGCCGTAATGGAGTCATAAATTATTCGGCTGCCGGCTCAGAGCAGAGCAGCAGCACTTTGACTTTCATTCACACACTTTTAACTAACCAGAGTTGATGTAATTGCAGCTGGTTTATCCCTAGCTTGTTAATAATTGAGAGACTCCGCGCCGAACGTCGGAGATTTCCTAATCGACCCAACCGAGAGTCTTCCAGCGTGGCCTGGAAAGCGCTTCAGATTCTCTCCATAACTCCAGACTGCGGCCCAGCGGAACGAGAAATCCAATAAAAGTCAGTTTCTGGGGAAACTTTGCTGACACAATCAACACTTTGGGTTTTTTCTAGAGGAATCCATATTCATCTAAAAGAGTTTTATTTCTCGTTCTTCCAAGTAAAGAGGAGATTTCCTTGTGGGCCTTTAAAGTGGAAAACACACACACACACACACACACAAATCCCTCTGGTAATGAATCTAAAATACACAGAGTGTGCAGCAAGTCTTAAGCTAATGAAACCGAATAATAATAAATTCTTACATTTGTTGCAATAAAAAGGCTTTAAAATGTAACTACTGACTTCCTGAAGGATTACTTTTACTTGAAGTAATCCTTTGAACCTCAGTCACCTTCCCAGTCAGTTGTATGTGGTTATATACAACCCCCCACTCCCAAAATAAAGTTGTAAAGTGAAATCTGTTTTTGCTTTAAAAAAATTTAAAACACAAATAAAACATTTTTTTATCTGTATATTCATATTTTTCCAAAAATGAATATACATTTTTAGAATATTGTTTTCAGAAGTCAACTTACATCATTATACTGATTAAAAAAGTCAAAACGATTAACAATTTGCCCCAAGCCTTGGGTGATACAGGAGAATCCTGGAAGAAATCATGAATGCTGGAATAAACTGTACATAGAGCCAGAGCTGAAATGGAATATAAAAGTATGCAAGGTCAAGGTTTTTTGTAGCCATTTTGTCTTTCTCCGTTATAAAAGCGTACTGCACCGTTTTGGCGCCCCCTTCAGTTCAGTGGTACTGTACAGCTAGGGTGGAGCTGCTGGTGTCTCACCACGCAATCCAACAGAAAAAAGTCACTGCTTCTGACAAGTATAAGACATACTGGTGTGTCACATTTGTCGCCACAGCGGTATGATGGCATGCTAGGCATCTGGGTTTAGCCCCGCCTACCCGGTGAGAGTCCCACTGGTGATGGAGAGGCTCTCCTGAAGAGACCATAAAACAGCATACTGAATCGTACTGACATTACTAAAATATTAATTTTTGCTACCTCTGGAAAACGATTGCTTACTCTCTTGTTGTAGAACCCCACCACTGTCACATGTTTGTCTCTGGATGAGAAGCGTTTCTTAAAAGGGAATCCTCTTTGATTTCTCTACAGCTGGCATGTGTGTGGATATTTAGTGTGATCTCTGCAACACTAAATATGAACTCCAGTTTAAGTCAAAGCCTTTGTGGGTGGTGTTCAGATGTTTTCCTCATGCCATTGTGTTCCCTGTAATAGCTGGAAGACTTCACTGTCCTTAAATGTCAAATCTTAGGCCTTCCACCATAATGTGCTGGATCGTACATTTGAATATTTTGATGGAACACAACAAAAAAGTCAGTCCAAGTTTGAAACTCTCACAATGGAAAGCTCTCTAATGGGCTCAGGCCTAAACTTGTTGACCTAGCCTTGTTGAGGTTACAGGTCACCGAGGTTAGGCCTCTGCTGAGAGATCCCACAGGGCTACATTCTTGGATTCCTGCTGTTTTTTTTTTTTTTTTTCCATTTTGTCTACTTTCTTTTCATCTGAATCAGATTGAATTTAAGTCTATACAGATGACCATCAAGTTTATCTTCCTATCTAGAAAGATGGCCCATGCTTCAGTCAGTCCCTCCATGATAGTTTCACTGACATCAGGAGTTGAGGATTTTCTGATCTTTAAGATGTTTGGAACAAACAGACATAAAGGTTTACATTTCTGGAACAAATGAGAGAACAAAAAAAAAAATCTAATTTAGTCATTAAAGTGAATCCTATCCTGAAACTGGGCAGCACAGATAGAATCTTGTTTTTACCAGTTGAGACCACCTGGTCAACTTTACTGGTTTAAAAGTGTTTCATTAATAAACTGGTATTGGTATATCAACCAGATTCTATCTATTGTTCCACCAACAAGATGCTTTGTAGGATTACAAATTTTTGAATTTTATTAAACGATGTGTTTCTCAAATTTGCAGCCATTCCAGCTCAGTTCAAGTAAATCGGTCTTATTTCATTTGAAATTGGCCCAAATGCGCAATGGCCGAGGTGGTTTGCAACAGAGAGAGTTAAGGTCAGACGCTCACACAGCTCCGTAATCAGATCCATGGAGGAAGCAGTGTGTGTGTGTGTGAGAGTGTGTGTGTCTCCGAGTGAGTCATATAGACAGTTTTTTCCCCTGGGGACAGTCTGACGTTCCCAAGATTGTCTTCTCTGTAATTGTCTTCCAGTCGAAGCTAAAGTCTTTATGTAAAGGTTACTTCCCTCGTACTGGGAAGAGCAAAACGGAACGTGACTCTTCGTACTTTTTAGTATTTACTGCTCAATTGTTCTCCAGGCCGATCCTGATAACCCAGCAATCTGGTTTCCTGGAATGTTCCACTTTGATCGCCTGCGGATTCACACTGTTCTGATCGGACCTGATTATTGAACCCGCGACACCGGGGGTGGCTCTCTGTGTTTGCAGCGAGGCATGAAACATCACAGGCCGAGCAATGAGGGGTACAAGGGGGATTATTGGGTTTGATTGGGGGCAGAAGTGAAACTTGCTGCTGAAAATTTCCCCTCTTTTCAGAAACTTGCACCGCAGACACAGAGTGACAATCTTTTGGTGTATGATGATGATGATGATGTATGTCGGTGGTTGTGATGGATTTGTTAATCTTTCGCAGGGCCAGGTGGGGCATGGGGGTTGATCAGGTGGACTTCGGCCTCCAATTACTTCCCTCTTTCCAAGAGTGGCTCATCAATGCTTTAGATAGGAAGTGTTAATGTTTGACAGAGTGCAGTGCAATGCAGCAGCACTCTGCTCCTGCTATTGGGGCTTTAAAGATAAGCCATCTGAACTCGTTGCCTTATCTTGCGGCCTCATCTTTTCAGCTCTGTAACTGGCGTGGCTGCATTACAGTCTGAAGACTTGACCTAATAGAGGAGGAATTCATTTTCTAAAGAAGCAGAGGCACACACAAAAAAGAGAAGAGTCAAAACAATTTTAATCCTTTTGACATTTCTGGATACGGTGGCTTGCTTTGTGGGAAGTAAGAAGATGGTAGAAAGACCGAGTCCAACTTTCATGCACTATTGATCACAGAGAGAAGTCCATTTACACCCCAAGCCCTTTTTCTTATATAACATCAGAGAATCGGCTGATTAAAGAAAAACATTCATAAAATACAATTTGAAATGCAGCTTTGTTGATTAATCTTAGTGAAACATAGTGAAACAGAGCGATTCTCTCACCTCAGCAGACCCTGAGGAGGTGGGGCTTGCTCGTGGCAAAGTCCAAGTTTTCGCTCTTACACAACACGCGTTGCAGAACAAGAACAAGAACAAGCGCTGCCTGTGAGGGGCATTTAAGGCTGAAGAAGTGGAGTTTACAAAATAAAGCAGTGGAATCATGGCCTTTACATTTTTTTTTAAATGCAGGGGTTCACCATGGATTGAATGAATGAAAAAGTAAGGATTCAAGAAAGGAAATAGAAGAAGGAATGGAAAAGGAAGGATGAAAACACAAAACAAGGTTCAGATAAAGAAAGGAAAGAATGAGTCAATGGTATATTGAACAGAATCTTGTTTTTGGCTAAATACTCTTCTGGATGATGTGGGAACTCTTAGTGACAGTGAAGAGATCCATTGTTTATTCCCCCATGTGGCTCTGCTATTGTTGTAGTGTCACATGGTGCCTGTTGTTTGGGCAAGACCTGACCAGGTGTAGAGTGTTTAAGGTCACCCAAATACAGAAAATCACCAATCAGTTCACAATCAGGATCCTTTGTCCCCAAAACAGCCTTCCTTTCTTGGAACCTTTAAGAACAACTGATGCTTACTACGAGTTTCATACCTCAGCAAAATCAGACTTTTCTCCACCCATCCAGAAATAGTTGTAGTTACCAGTAGGTTAGCACGATGCATCTCCATATTCCACAGCTTGAGCTACGTTTGCTCATCTGATCCCATAAGATCACTTTTGGTCGGTTGGCCGATGTCAGGCCAACGTTTGCTGCCTCTGCGTCACCAGTTCACCAGTGTTTCATAGAAACTGCGTGGTCCTCTGAGGAGGAGCTTCGTCCTCAGAGGAGGAGCTTCGTCCTCAGAGGCGGAGCTAGGTCCACCTGGCCTTTTTGCACAGCTGAATGGTTGTCAACGGGAGAGAGAAAAATTTCTCAAACATGCATGAAAGATTCATGGCAACCCTCCTGGGTATGTTTTTGATGAGGGAATAACGTTATAAAATGATCTAATTTTACACAATACTGCTCCTTTAATGTGATGTGCTAATCAAAAACTGAACCGACAACATCTTTGTGGATGAAATCTTCTAAATTGTTATAGTTGTACCTGTTGCCGGCGTCAGAGAGTGGATTTGACTTTTCAAACTTAACTTAACATGAGCTGCTAAGAATGGTGACAGCTTGCGGTGTATGAAGAGTCTTTGTTGCTGCACCAGGCACGGTGTGCATGCAGGATGTAGCTCGACAAGTTTGCAGTGCAATCAAAGTTCAATGTGAAGGGGGCGGAGGAGGTGGAGGCTGTGACGAAAACTCATCAGGCCAAACATGGCATCCATCCAGCTGCATGCTCCACAATGCAATGAGACATATTGGTAGTATGACAAATGGTGTGGGTGTGTGTGGGGGGGAATTCTCTGAAGTCTCTTTTTTTTTTCTCTCTCTAAAAGGAAGGGATGTTCCTTCCTCGTCAGGCGTTCCCTGCCTGTCGACAACGAAACGACTCAGTCTGGAGTTTCACTTTGGCCTCACGTTGCATGACTCTCCTGTTCAGAGCCACAGACCCAGACGCGAAGGCGTGCATGTCCCATTCTGCATGAATTGGCCCCAGACTTCGTTGTCACGTTATGATAAATGCAAAGTTTCAGATTGAATGCTTTGGCTTTTTTGTTTAAGACATTTTAAAGAAAGACATTCCAATTCCAGGGACAAATGTTGACTTGAGCTTTTTGAGGTGTATTTGTCTTCAGAATTAGCAGCTTTAGTTGCAATGTGGTTTCACATATAGTTTTGTCAAACATCTATTTCGAAACAGCCGAAAACCTACATCATGCTAGTGCCAAGACTTTCTCTTGAAAAAAGAGTTGTTTCGAAATTGCAGTGTTTCCGTTAAGCAAATTTATTTTCGTAATTCCAATTTGCACAATTTTCTGGTCGATGGCAGCGTGGCTATTAAAGTAGAGCCCAGATACTAGATCCTGTGATGTAACCTAAGTCTAAGAGTTACATCAAGTACAAGGGTGGTATCATCATGATGTGTGGCGATTAAATGCACTTTATGGTGTTCTAACAAAATACTGAAACGACATGTCAAGACGTCGGCCAGAAGGTCAAAGCTTGGCCACAAAACACCAAGTTACTACAAAGAGGCTTAAGGGCAACAAAGCAGGTGTCTGATTTCAGGCTCTAGAAAATATGTGGACAGAGCTGAAAGGTTTTTGTTGGGTGACCTACATACTTGACTCTGTTACACCAGTTCTATGAAGATGAATGGGCAAAAATTTCCAGCAAATTGTGAGAAGTTTGTGGAAAAAAACCCAAAATGTTTGAGCAGAAAAATGCAGTTCTACCAAATACCAACGAATGACATGAAAACCAAAAGTCCCCCTCTGACTGGTCTGACATTTAGGTCCAAACTGACTTAAAGTAGGAAAGTTGGATGTCAGAGGTTGAGGGGGAAAAAAACCCACTAAATAAATTGTGAGTATATATATAATGAGAGAAACACCGATCCGATATGAATATCTGTATCGGTCCTGATATCGAAAAGATTCTAGATCAGGTATTGGTGATCTATTGGCCGATCTATTCAAATTCTATTCTTTTGTGAAGCTAATGGTGTATTTAAGTGTGCTGTACTGGTATATAGTTGTCAAAAAAATTGTAATTAAGTAAATTTACGTCTGTGTTTAAAAAACAAAGGAACGTTTTAATGTTTTAAACGTGAGATATCGGTACGTCCCTATTTAAAATGTGACACACCAACATAAAATCAACAATAACTATTGAGATGGAAGAAAAAGACTAAAGGCTTTTCAAAATAGTAAAAGAATAAAGTCTGAAAGTTTGCATTCTGCCCCCAGCGCTTTGATAGCACAAAATAAATTCAACTGTTTGCCATCAGAAGAACCAAATTAGTAACTCCAGCTTGTTTGAGTGTCTAAAAACTTTCTGTTTCTAAGAATGACGCGAATCTGGCTGCTGCACATAACCTCATAAAAAAATAAGTAAAAAAGTTTCCAAGTTGACACCGTTCCAGTTCTTTTCTTCACTTACGATCTCGCTCCGATGCGCCTCAGGTATGCCAGTTATGGTAACTTTTGCAATGTGAGGGAGAGGCATCCAGGTGTCTGTTAGAAAAAAAACTGGTTTGTGAACATTTGCATATTTGTTAAACTCCACTGCGCTCTGTACCTCAAGTAGAAAACGAGGGAAGACGGGGAGGGAAAAAACCCATCAAAATCTGCAGACTGGTGTTCTGACTGTGATGGGGAGCAAAGATATAAGATCAGCGGTAGGCGGCTGGAATCACGTACGTGTTTCGCATCCAATGCACGTGATGAAAACAATCATTATGCCGCATTTTGAAGGTTTGAAGCTCAGATATTTAGCCTGATGTGCCAGTGAGTTGGAAAACTCTGCCTGAGGCCTAAAGAGAGAATATTGTAGCAACTTTTGAGTCGGTTCAGGGGATTTCAAGAGATCTCAAAAGAATTTGGAAATCAGACCTTCCAAATTTGCCACAGAGAACGATGATATTTAGACCAGTCGTCACGTCTAATGCATTATTTTGACACCGGAACAAGAGGACAGTCTTTGGCGTAAACCCACTGCAGGATTCGAGTAGGACAAGAAGGTGGAGGTCAAAGTATCATGGTGTGGAGACGTTTTGCTGTAACCACAATCCTCAATCCTGAGCATCCTGATTAAATCAAAATTATATGGAGTGATTTAAACCCCTCAAATATCTCACAGTGGAAAGAGACGGTCATCAGATTGATGTCAGAAAATGGTCATCCAAAAACATTAGTGTGCTAACTTTTCTATCAGAATATTTTGTTATGTTTTGTTTTTGTTTAGCTGAAATGAATGTTTTTTAATCAGATTATTACAAAAATATATATAAATCAATCAGTAATATTTTCTTAGTAAAAAAAAAAGATGGCATAAATGAGTAAATATGTATAAGCCTGTATAAGCTGTCCAGAAGTAGCATTGCTAAAATACTTTAAGCTAATATCGCTGATCTTTTGCCTCCGGACTCTTTGGTCACATTTCCAGCCAGGCAGGTTTCCTAGTCCTCAGATGTTCAGCATAGCAGAGGTCAGGGCTTTCCAAAAGGTCAGCAGGTGTTTGAGTTCGTTGTCCTGTTGCAACATCCAGCAATGTCAACGTTTCAACCACGCTAAAAAAAAAAACGAGTTAGTTTGTTACATGTAATCAAATTAAGTTTGTCAAACTTTCATATATTCATGAAGTTTGACAAATGAGTAACTATTATATTCACTTAGGTAATGTTAATTTGATTTCTTGTAACAAAATCATTTTTTTTTCAAGTTGGATCACCTATTTTCTGTTTTCATTGAGGTTGAGTTCAAGAATAAGGAGGAAGTGTTGAGGTTAGGTTTGCCACCTTTCAGAAATTAGGTGGGGGGTTGGGGGGCTGCGGCGGCAGCATGTTGGTCTGTGTTACCCAGAAAGCAGTTGGGCACAATATCGCAACACCAACACCATGAGTCAAACAATGACTGAGGCAGCCTACTATTTAAAGTACTCGGGGACCTTTTCTTTGTTATTACGCATCCACATTTGTAAATTACACTTTTGTAAATTAAAGAAATTTGTAAAATAATAATATAATATATTGAATCGCGTCCCGTATCGGTTCAATACGGGACGGTTCCGTATTTTACGGGACGGGTGGCAACCCTAGGAGGTAGAAAATGTAACAATGAGAACGAGGGCCTGGATACTTTTCTGAGTTGGACAGAAACATGGAAAAATCAGCTGCGACTCAGTGGTTCAGTTAAACTCAACCGACCGGCTCAGACCGGATCGGACTCCAGCGGGTAGCCTTCCGGTTTCACTGTCATGCGCCAGCAGATACAGAGGAGAGATGGAAGATGTTCAGCATAGTCTGCAGGCAGCTCAACCTGATGATGAAAGTGTCAATGAAGCATCTATTTAAAACACCCACCAATTATGCCACGCTGTGGTTTATATGCAGTGTAATCTCCAGCCAGGTGGAGGTTTTCCTTTTAAGGCAGGAAAGCAGAACGCAACACTTTCATCTCGTTTGACGTAAATCTGGAGGCACAAAGCAAAGACCTGAACAGCTGAGACGTTTCCTTGTACCAACTGTGATGATGTATCTAATAAAAGTCCGGAGAGGAACAAGCCCACTCACATCTTAATTAAAACAAACGGGTTAAGTTGCTGACTCTTAACACAAGCTAGCGCTACTCCAGCTAATTTAAGCGCAAGCTAACTTCATACTGGAATGCTCAGATACTGAGGCAGAAATGCAACTTGATGATAAAGAGCAATTGTTATTTTTGAAATAGCATGTCATCAATTATTCATCCCCTTCTGGATTATCAATGCAAAATGTCTATTGATTTGATTGTAGTAATGTTAATTTAAATGAGCATTAGGTTGATTCAACACAACCTGTGTTGATTCTTTTGCATATTTGGGTCTTTTTAGGTTATTTCCAGTGACTGTAGTTAAAACCAAGACTTTTAAACAAAGATGTTAAACTGCATCTTTTTATCATATCATCTTCAGTGCATAGCTGCAATGTCATTTTACCTCAGCGTGCTGCTCCTGATCTTCACATCAAAATTCATTCAGCAAATAAATTAAACACTCGTGTTTCTTTAAAAAAAAGTGTTTTATTTGTTGTTGTTTTTTTAAACAAAGCCCAATACAGATTCAAAGCCAAACTTAGGAACACTGGCAAATATCAATCCAATCATGTGCGGGACACAAAATGAACAGGAAAAAAAAAATCATACAACCCAGCACTGAGGCAGAGAAGGTGCATGATGTCTGTGATCTGAGGGGATAATAATGAAATAAAAAGGTTGTGCCAGCAGCTGTTGTGAGGTAAATAAAATTAGACATATTACAGATGTCTTTAGTACTTTTATAAATGTGATAAAACCCAAAATGTGCTTAAAAAAAAGAAATTAAATTTCAGATGAGCAGTTTGGTCAAAACTGCGTGTACCGTTGCAGAAACAGTTTCCTGCTTTAGGGGGAAACAGATTTACACCCAGCCTCTGCCGCCGCTGCCGGTTTGTGTGTGTGTGTGTGATACATGGGAGGTAAATCGTCCGACTCCCGTCGTAATAGTGAAAATAGAAACAATCACATTCTGGTTTCCCAGCTCATTTTTGTTAAGATTTCAACTCAACAGCTGTGACTCGGCGTGCATGCCTGTTCAGATTTTGTAAAACGCATCACACCGACAAGCACTCTGATTGGTCGTTTGGGCATGTACCGCTTTTCTCATAAAAACTTTAAATGAAAAAAAAAAAAGTTAGGAAAACTAGTTGAGCTGTTGACGATTTATTTATTTTCGGATTCGCGCCACTTTTTCGTGGCGCAACTTTGAAATATGAAAAAAAAAAAAAAATTGTTTCTGAAATGAGCTGATCCACCCATGTAAACATTTTCTGATACAGAAAAATATACAAAGTGTAAAATGTAAATTGATCTTCTATTCTCTCATATGGGAACATATCTATTTTATAACAAAATAAATCTCTACTGCTGTTTGGGCGGCGATATGGGGTCGTACAATCCCAACCAGCACCGTTCTCCGACTGCTCCTCCAACACGGGCTTCGCTCTCCACTCTTCACTGAAGCAGCTCAAACACTCAAAAGGCTCTGCCTGAGAGGAACTTTAGTTTGAAGCAAAACAAAAAACAAAAAAAGGTAATAAAATACTCATCTTTTCCATCTGTATACCAGCTGTTAAAATCATTTACAATAAAGTGTACGTTTCTATTATTATTCTTTAAAAATCAGAAGCGTTTTGTACTGTAGCTTGGCATTTTGAAACAAAAAAAACAAAAGAAAATATCCTCTTGGATATTTTTTTTACACAGGAAAAGATACTTTTCAAGCGGTAAAACAAGCTTATATTGTGGGTTTGCAACAGTTAAACAATTCTTAAGTACAAATGGAGAAAGAATTGCATAGCTGATCAGAAGAGAACTCAACAGGAACTGATCCTTTTTGGTACGGTGCACTTTGTTTCATGACTTTGCACAATTTCACATATGTACATGAAATAGTAAGTCCATTCATAGTCTCAAGCTCGTTCGACACCTTTAAGATCAAGTTTGCTTCTGCACTCTAAAGCTCGACAGCGACACGGCTGCAGGCTTTTTTCCGTCTCTACTCTGCTCTTATAAGTTCATAGGAGTTTGTTTTTTATCAAACCATTAAAAAAAAATTGTGTAAAAAAAAAAAAAGAAGAAAAAAGTGCCATTTTGCTACATTTTCAGCTGATCCATGGTCTGCTGCTGAGCAGATAAACACAAGCTAATGTGTTCCAGCCATCCAGCGTCGCACGGTCTCCCGATTCTATGAGTTTTGGTCACGTGGACAGTCCGCACAAACACACACGTAGAGGAAGGAGGAGAAAGAAAAAAAGAAATGCACGTTGATGATGTGAGGAAAAAAAAGTCGTAGCCGGTGAGTACGGTTCCGTTTCAAGGGTTTGACTTTGTGGTTTAACATTCCGGCTGGTAAAGCTTCGAAAAAACGGACAAGCACCATAAGGAAAAGGCCTCAGACGTCCTCCTCTTGGAGAGTTCAGCAGTTTCCGCTAGATTCTGTGCTCCCACAAAAAAACTAAAGAAAAATAAAGAGATCTACATTCAGACTCGCCTCTGGTTTTACGGCAAAGTCACTGAAATGTTTCAGGCTTTATTGTGTCCTTTTCCTCCGGTTTCCAAGTCCGAGCGTCGGAGCGTGTCCGTTCCGTTGTTCATTGTTCGCATTTGCTCAAGGAGTCCAAGACGTCGTCTCCTCCGGCTCCAGCCAGATTCGTAAACCTGTGTGTCCGTGCGGGGAGGTGAACGTCCAGGGGTTGGGGGTTCCTCACCGTCTCTGCTGGGCGTACACCGGATACGCTAGCGTCACGTTCAGAGAGTCGTTGTGCTGGACCAAAGACGTGTGCTGGTAGTGGAGGACGAGTTCTTTCAACGAGCCGTACAGGTTGTACGGCTCGGCGAAGCCGTAGCCCGACGGCGTCTTATTGATGACGCAGTGCTTCACCTCGCCTTCCACGCTGCGGAAAGACAGAGAGGCAGGACAAACGGTCACCCACTTGTCGAGAAATCTGATGACGACAACTCTAATCGTAGTTTTATGGATACGTACACAACGCTGCAGGCGTAGCACCCAGCTTTGCTGCTGTCCCGAACCAGGAATGTTCCGTCTCTCTTGCCTTGGAGCACGGCCTCGGCCTGGAGCCGGTTGATGTTGCCCAGTCTCCAGCTGCGTTCGTCGTGATGCGGGAGGTCTTCGTCGTCGTCCACCATTGAGTATTGACTGAAAGAAAACCAAAGACGTGACAGAATGTTAGTCGTGATGTTTTCTTGTTGAACGTTTTCTGTGTCGTTCGGACTTGGGGACTTACTCTTCGGTGTTCTCGTTCTTGATTCCTAGCCATTCGTTGAGCTTCTTCTGTCGGACTCCTTTCTGTGTCAACCACCTGTCGGACAGGAAGCAGATGCACGTTAGACACAAAGAAAGACCAAACCTATCAAGGTACGTCGAGGTTACGACGCACCTCGATAAGAACATCCTAACCCTCGATGCGCCGTACTTACATGAGGTACTGGTCTCTGGTCTTGCGGAGCTGGATGAGGTCGGGTTTGATGCTGTTCATCCTCTTGTCGATCTCTCTGTAGTCTGCCGCCTGCTTCTTCAGGTCTTCCTCCAGCCTGCGCTTGCTGTCGACGATTTCGCTGATCCTTGATTTCAACTTTTCGTAGTTACCCATAATTCTGCGAACAAAAGAAACAAGTTAGCACAAAAAAAAAACAACACTCCATTGGAAAGCGAGCTAAAAGCGACTAATCTCCATAGCGTCCTCACCTTTGGATCTCCTTGTCGTTGCCTTCTCTCTTGAACTTCTCGATGTACTCTTTGCTGTACCGCTCTTGCGTCTGACATTGCTCCTCAAATATCTTAATGGTTTCGTTAAAGGCTTCTATCGCTGTGCGTTTCATTTGGATTTCCTGCAAGACAAAGCACGGTTTTAAAATCCAAATTCAAATTCTGCAGTCAAACTACGGATGCCAGTCAGGAGTGAGGCTGCGTCTCACCTGTGACGTTCTGGTGTATTCCTCGTACAGACGGTCGTACTCTTTGTTCTTCTCTTGGTACTGCTGGTGGTATTCGCAAAGCTTCCTCCCCACAGCTTCAATGTTGTCTTCTTTCACCACCTGGTCCTGATGACGGATTTCAGAGTTGCGGTTAAGTTCCCGTCAAAAAAGGGAAGCGCTGTGACAATCCAGTGGGCTAGCTCCCCTACCTGCTGGTGTTTGGAGACCGGGTAAAGCAGCTTGACGTCTAGCTTGGGGTTGTACTGAGCCAGCGACTCGTTCCGATAGTGGTTGATGAGCTCCACGACAGAGCTGAAGGTCAATGGATCCGAGAAGCCGTACTTTCCGTCACGGTGGAAAATCTTGATGAGCTTGTTGTTGCCTCCTTTCCTGCAAGCAAACAAAGGCGGTAGAAGAGTTAAACCAAGAGCGGGACGGAAGGATAGAAAGACGGAGGAGGACGGTTGGACTCACCTCAGCGTCAGAGTGTAGTCTCCGTGCATTTTAGTCGAGGCGTCCCGCACCAAAAATGTACCGTCCGCAGTGTCCCTCAGTTTCTCATTGACTTCCTCCCGAGAGATGTCCCCCCAGTACCATTCAGCGTCCTGAAGAGCCATGTTGTTGTTCATACCGTTGTTAGTCACAGCTGTGGACTTGGGTGGTTTTGGAGGTAGAGCTGTTGGAGCAAACAAAAAAAGAAAAAGGTTGAATTTCTGGCGTCTCGGCAGCAAAATTTACTTTCCCCGACTTCTGCCATTCGAGGCAAATCAGGCATTCTGCTACAGGCTTATTAGCTCTCACTCGTACCTCTCTTCCTCTCCGCCCCAATTCATCAAACTGGGATAATGAAACTCTGCCTTCTCTCCTGACAGCGAGAGTGGGAGGAGAGATGGAGCGGAGCGTGAGTCAGGCAGAATGAATTTCATTCAAGAAAGGAGGCCGCCTATAAATATTCCTCGCTGCAAAATGCGGGAGTGCATCCTTCTGAGAGAACGATGCGCATGGAGGACTTGAAAAACAAACGGCTGGAAACAGACGACGCACGCAAGTTTGAAATCCACAGCCGTCGCTGGCGAACGAATCCCCTTCGTCCGGGGCTTTGGTGTGGGATGACCTGATTCTGCTCTATAGATTCAGAGTCAATAAATCTATGAAAGTCAAAGCCAATAGAGGCTAGCGGAGATTGGAGCTAAGGTAGTCGGCTATTTTTAACCCACAAATCTGCACTGCATCAATTGTTCTGCAGCAGCGGAACGTCTCTCGCCTGCAACTAAAAGCAGGATTAACTTGGCAGATGCTTTCTGCAGTAACAAAAAATAATTGCATAAAACAGAACAGTGCAGGTCTGAGCTTCCCACCACCTCTAGAAATTACTGGAAATGCCTCCTCCTCCTCCTCCTCAAACGCAAAGCAGACTTAATAAAAACAAAAGGAAACAGCAGCAGCCACAACAACGCAGATTCCTCGTTCTCTCCGAGGCAGAGTCACTTTTAAAATTGCACGATTTCCAAAAAGCCATTAAGAGGCAGCCTGCTCGGTAACGTGTTACATCACTCACCGCAGCCAATCACACAGGGGGGTCAGTCACCAACCGCTCCTGCATCTTTCATTTCCTGAGAGCGATGAGGTCATTCTCCGAGTGCATTTCCTGCCGATATACTTTACAGCTCTGCTGCCGAGCAGAATGGGATCAGACTCTCAGCTTTGCAGCTAAACTAGAAGGAAGGAATTTAAAAAAAAGCTTCCTGCAGCTCGATTCATGCTTTCCCTCACGCATCCCCGTCTCCCTCTGCCGAGCCTGTGCACTTGCTCTCCTGCAGGTTCGCTCGCCCCTCCTCCCTGCGTGTGTCGCGCGGACGCTCGGCCCGTCCCACTGCTGGCACACGGACAAAGCCGGCTCTGCTGCTGCTGCAGCACGTACGCAGCTGAATCATAATGCCTGGCCCCCCTCCTCCTCCTCCTCCTCCTGCCCCCCCGTGGTCAGCATTAACCCAGGGCTCTGAAATGCGTCCTGTAATCCCGCAGCATGACACTCGATGTGACGGAGACAGCCTGCCAGGTTTCCTTAGCGATGTTAAAATAGAAGCAGCTTCCTGGTAGAGAATTAGGGCTTCAGAGGGAGGGGGAAGCCGGTTTTCATACGGCCAGATTTACTAAGAGGAGATTCTTCTGATTTATGGAGAAGAAGAAGAAGAACTAGTAGTGAGTGATGCTCGAGAAGAGAGCTATTAGTTTAATAAATAAGTGTCTGAAAGAAAAAGTACAACCAGTATGATTAGTAAGATCTGCTGCTCTCCCCACACCTGTTGCTGCATGCTCCCACTCAGCTGGCTGAAAGAAACTTTCCTTTTCTGACAAAAAGTTCTACAGAAATAAGTTCAATTCTAACCCTATATAGATAACATTACTTCATACCCGTATCGGTCCCAATATTGGCAAAAATAAATTCTAATTTGGATATTGTGACAATCTAATTATACGCTTTGTGGTCTGAGCGACTTCATGATTTATTATTTATTTTACATTACGTTTCATATTCCTAATTGAATTTTCTGAACGTTTTTGTTGCAGTTTATTTGTACAAATCTCATGTTTGACAAAGCTTGTGTAGCTGTTGGTTTATTTGAGCGTGCTGTACTGCTGCAGTCATCAAGTAAATTTTTATTTTTAAAAAAAAAAAAGAAGAAAAGAAACGTTTTTAAATCAGTTCAGCATTTTTTTCTGTACCGGTGCCTCAGATAGCGGCTTCAGAAGTGAAAAAACCAAACTTTTGCTTTCCTGTTTGAAATAAAAGTAACTCCATCTGGCAGTTCTCGCTCGAGGTTCTTGTCCTGAGAGAATCTCACGGCAGCACACCTTTGGCCGGGTAAAGAGTCCTTTTACGCTTTAAATTATTTAGACTCTCTCTCGATACGACGCATCTAAAAATAATGCGAGGGTTTTAGAGCCGGTGCAAACTGGAGAGTTACTTGTGCAGCCGTGTGCCTGAAGCAGGCCTGAGCGACAACTGGGCTTCTTTAAAAATAAAATAAAATATATTTATGTGTTTTTTTTGGGGGTTTTTTTGTAAGAGTTCGCAGGTTAAAAGTAGAGATACATCCTGGAGTTTCAGAGTAAGAGCGTCAGACTCACGCTGTACGTTGTGCATGTCTCAGTGGATGAAAAGTCCTTTCTGAAGCGTCCTCTTTCAGTTCCACAGGTTGAATTAAATCCAGTTCGACGGAGCTCCGTTTCGTAGTTTGGGCTGCATTCACCCTTCTCTTCCTCCTCCGGTATGAGGATGCGTCTCGTTTTAATTCTTTGAAAAAGCTGCGGCTCTGCGCGCTTCTTAATGAAATCCAGGTAATCCTCTGGGCAGGTGCTGGGTGCGACCGGGCTGAGTGTGTGACTGACTCGCTCGCCCCGCTCTGTCTGACTGAGAGTGCTCAGCTTCTGCTCTGACTCTCCCTCCTTCCCTCCCTCCTGCTGCTGCTGCTGCTCCTCCCCCCTGCCCCCACACCGTTTCCTTTTCTGAGCCAAGCCTGAGGCCTGCTCACGTGGAGGCGGATGGTTAATGATTAGCAGTAGCTGCTACAGTGTCGCCCTGAATCCAGAGTCTCAGGTTTCTGTGGTCACTCCCTCTTCTTCTTCTTCTTCGTTTTTTTCCTACATGTTTGTAAAGGACGAACGAGGTGGGCGTTCGGTCTTATGATTAACTTGCAAAAGTTTCAAATATTTGCTGACTGAGCCCTTTGAGGGGGCAGGACATGTGGATATCCAGGCGGTGGGGAGGTGAGGAGGGTGGGGGCCGTCTTCAGTTAACAAGAAGCTCTCTGTGGCACAGGCCGACTTTCCAGCCAACCAAATCTAAGTGGGCCTTTTGACGCTTACTTAAAATAGGCTAGCAGTAACTGGGAGGAGGCATGCAGACACCCTTAAACACACGCACACAGACACAGGTCATTCACAAAACACACACAATCCGAACATGTGTGTTTACAGAGTAGGCTCCCCTCGTCTCGGTGTTTGCATGAGCCAGATGACTGAAACCCGGCGCACCTGAGCGCCCATGTTTGACAGGGTCATGTGCTTCAGGGGGGCCGCCCACGGCCGGCTCTCGAACCGCTCAAACTCTTTCTGTAGCAAAGAGTACAAAAAAATAAGGTGCTGGCCCCTCCCCCACCTGTTTCTGCAGACCGACAGTCAGCTTGGGGGTAAGATGCTATTGCCAACAGGACAAAAACTGGACGTCTGAAAAATATTACGGCGTTGTTTTGAAGCTAAAGCTAGCATGCTACAAATAGCACAGCAGCTAGCCCAACTAAGCTAATAGCTTATGGCAAAACAAAATAGCTGTCATTTATTCTAATTTTTTTGCTTGAATCTATGTATATAGAAATGAAAAAATAAAGATAATTGTAATTTCCAGGTTATACTAAATTTGCTTATATTTCCCAATTTAAATATGAGAAAATATTTGGCTAACATGCAAAGCATTTTGATCAGATTTTAAATGTGTGCAACGAATCCACTTTATCGTGAGAATCATATTTTGGAACCTTTTTTATCATTTGTAATAAGTTTATATTTTGAAAAGGTTTCTATTGAAAGCTAGGCTGGGGTTGTTGCCATAACAACGGGGTTGCAGTTAATTATTTTTAGTAATCCATTATTCTACCAATAATTTTAATGATTAGTTGGATAAAAAAATTACACCTTTTTTTTTTATACAATATTAGAAATATCCTAAAAGGTGCAAGCAAAAAACTAATAATTCAAAAACTATTATTAAAACTACTGGGTGAAAAATATTTACAGAAGTTTTTTATCTTAAATATAAAATCTATATATTTTGTACATTTTTGGCTTAATTACTACTTTGTTCAGCAAATTGACATTTTTAGTCTGTACTTTCCAGTTAGCCATTACTCATTGACTAAACTATTCGTCTATTCATCATGATGAATCTGGTTAATCATTTCAACCCTACGACCTTCCAAATATAAATCTGTAATGGGGGAACAAAAAGCATTTCCATCCATGCGTCCATCAAAATGCTCTTGCAGGTGCAAATTACTGACAGCAGAGACCAGCCGTGTTATAAATAGCCCCAACAGGTAATAAAAATGTTTAAACAGCCATGGTCAGTCTATGGTCCGTGGGCGAGCCAACAACAGCGCTTTTAACAAGCCCTGTAAAAACACAAGTGTCACACGCAACACACTGCAGCCTCCTACCACAGCAGCTCGGTTTTTTCTCTCTCTCTCTCAGCTCCCAAAAGCAAGACCACCGCCGAAACTTTAAAACTAACTTCAGTTTCCAGGCCGACCGTGAGAAAATAGACCCAGAAAGACAAACCACAAAAATCACAGAACAGTCTGCAAACTGGTTTAATCCGGTTAAAATTATATAAAAAAAAAAACCAACATCCAGCTGAAGCAAGTTTGTGATGCTGCATGCTTTGAAGCACCTCAGCTGTGAAAATACCTCTGTAAACACTAAACTTCCTATCTCAAGTTACTTTCTTCAATCTAAACTTGCCAAATTATTCCTCAAACAGGTTTGATAGCATTCAGAAAATGTAAGAACCGCTGACAGTCGTTTCATTTGAGTTTTCTATTTTTAGGCATCAGAAGAAGCTCAGATCTGATCAAACTGAAAAATGTGAAACATTTACGCTTTGCCTGGATTACTTTGCATTACATAGATTCGAAAAGCAGAATTTGAGGAGAGAAATATTCCTTATTCTGCTTGGAAAACATCTGAATGCACTGGAATCTAAACAAGACTCATAATAAAAACAAACTCCAAAATAAAGGCCAGATTTTTCAAAACTGCATTGAAATCCTGCAAGACAATTTGACACTTTCAATTCAGATGCACCTAGATGTTGCAATCTGCAGCCTGCTGCAGCTGCTGGTCTCGACACTTCGAGCAGAGCTATTTATAGCTCAGCTCTCAGTCAAGAGTTGTGCAGCAGTTTAATGCCCACGGTGAGCTTAACGCTCTGCACCCCCTAATAAATAATGTGCCCATCTCTAAAAGAGGCGATGCAAAGTGCGAGGGTCCGATGTAAAGTTAGATGGATGACCGGAGCCCGTACCTGGAGCTGCTTGGCTCTCGCTCCACTCGCTGGTCACCAGCACCTCGATTATCTTGATGAAAGCATCCAGACTGGGTTCGCAGCTGTAGGAGGGGAGAAAAGGGCAGGTGTGGGGGGTTAAAGGTCAAGCCTAAAATGCAATATGTCTGGATTTATTTATTTTTTTCGATGAGCGATGTTCACCTGGTGGGCTGCTGTCTGAAAAACACGGGGCTGAAGATCTCGCCCAACGATCTGGCGCTGAGCTGGTTCTTGGGCGCGTTCTGGCAGACTCTAGAGAAGTGCCTGAGCAGACACTGCAGGGTGAGCCAGTACTGGGGCGGCAGGGTCGGGGAGCTGGCGATGCGGCGCAGCAGCTGGGCGCATTCCTCGGGGTTCGCCGCCTCTGTCGGTGGGGGAAAAAGAAAAAAAAAAACGTTCGGGTCAAAAGAAAATGAGACGAAACGCAACTGGGAGCGTCTCTGGCTGAAGAACGACACGAAATGAAAGCGAGATCTTCAGACAATGAAGAGATGGAACAAAAAAAAAAAAGAGAAAAAAAACAGTCATGCAGTTTGTCTTGGAAACCGCTGAGAGAGTGTGCGGTTGAGAATGAGCGTAAGGTACACTAGCAGGTGATTGGCTGCCTGGAGATGGCAGAGATAAACTTTCAGGCTTGTTTTAGTTCCTATTAACCACAGATATCCTGTTTCTGGCCATGTGACATCAAGGGAATGCAATGCAACAGAACACAATGCAAACGAACGCAGCAAGGTGCGACTTTTCTTTTTTCTTCTTCCCTTTGCAAAAAAAGTTAAAAAGTTAATTCAAAGCTAAAGAAAAAAAAGCAGGGGAGAAGCATGCATGATCTGAACTTTGCATGTTTTCAATTGATGAAGTCAAGAACCCAAAAGGAGAAGCGGAGAGCAGATGAGTGTTTTGCGGTTGGTTTTTTTTCCATCTCACAGAACGTGTTGTACAGTTTGGGGACATCACGTCAGCGCTTCATGCGCCACGCTTCGAGGACGCTGGGTGGGCGCTCACCTTTGACGGCGTGGACCATCTGAGCGTGGAGGGCGGCTGGGACGATGGGCTGGGGCAGATCCTGCAGGTACCTGCGCAGGCCGTCGCACAGGGCGGGCAGCTCCAGCTGGTCCAGCTCGGCAGCGGGAGGATCTGAAACGCAGCGGCTTGGTTTGTGAGAAAACCGCGAGCCCTTTGAGTCGCTAACGTCATATGTGTGCAAACACACAACCCCTTTTATTTTCTGAAACTTCCTCTGTGTGTGTGTACTGGTCTCGTTTTGCTGACTGGAAAGTTACAAGGTTCACACACACACACACTCAAGCTGATTAGGACATGGGGAATGGAAAAAAAAAATAAAAATAAAAACATTCTTACCACAATCATAATACTGCCTGATTTCGAGTCCACCTCCAGCGGTGAACGTTCGATACAGAGTCGGGTTGTCCACACCTGTCAAAAGGAGAACACGGACGTCACCCCGTGTGGTTCTGCCGAACCGCTCACCGATCGACAGAGTCAACTGGGACGTGAGGGGGAAGACTGGTTGTCATGGCAGCCTCACCTTTCCTCTCGATAGCTTCGAGGAGTCTGGTCAGCAAGGCCGGGGCGGTCTCTGGGAGGAAAAACTGCTCCGTCAAGTCTGCCAAACAGACGCCTGAGGAGACAAAGGTCAACAGATGGAAATATTAAAATCAGTGGCTTCATATCAAACAGACCTTTCACACGTGACAAGCATGGAGTCCAGGGTGACTAAAATAATATGAGGAAGTACTCTCGTGTAAACGTAGCCCTAAAGATCAGTGATCAGCCAGAAAATTTCATTTGGATTGTGGCGACCTGAATACAGACGTTCTAATAGTCCTTTTAAGATCAGCTTTACTCTCAGCAATAAAGGATTGGCAGAAGAGCTGTGGATCTCTGCAGCTTCCCCAAAGTTATTGCAATGTTTCACTGTAATACTCTCCTTTCTTGCATGAAATCCCCTAAAATACGTCGACGTTTGTGGTTGCATGTTCAAGGCGTATGAATAATTGTGCGAGGCACCGTTTCTCTCTGACTGAAAACACAAAAGCTCTCAGGGGATTTCAGTAGGTGCAGTAATTCTCGAGGTGCACAGTCATGGATTGTTTCTCCGTTGTGCACGATTGGGGTTATTCCTGCAGTTTTCACACTTGCGTTTTCAGAAAGGCTTCTCGCATCTCTGTGTCAAGCTAACAAAAATGCAAGGAAGCCTTTATTGTGGCGCCACAGCTTAATTTCTCACAAGAAAAATTACATTTGATACTCTAAACAACAACGACGACGACAAAAATACAGATAATTCACAGATGGCGGCGATTCTTCTGAACCAGCTCAGGTGTTTGACCAACAAACCGCTCGGAGGCTTCAAAGGCGGCAGGTACATGGCCGGAGAGCGCCTTTCAAAAGGTGAAAAGAAAAGTCTGATTCAAGAGCAGGAGGGGCTGAGCGCTCAAGTCAGGGTTTGGTGGGTCAAGGAATTAAGCAAATATCCTGTGACATGAGGTTAGCCAGGTCTCTGGGTATTTTAGTTCTTTACTTATTTTGCCTTTAGAACTTTGCAGCCAGGTGCGGACATGAAAGGATGAAGGATTTGGCCGGGGTTTTTATTTGGATTTTGTAAAGGCGTATTTTGAAAAAAAAAAAAAAAAAAGAAGTAAAAAGGAATTTTTCCTGAAAGGCTCGACTGTTTCAACACCGAGACTCCAGGTCGGTGAATGGAACCTTTCTCCAAACTGTATTTTCCTTTCTGCCCCTCTTAAAAAAAAAATAAAAAAAAAGAGTCAATTAAAAAAAATCTGCCTTTAAAAGAAGAAAACGAACAAGTGCAGCTCTCAGTAATGTATGATAATTATCACCGAGGCATTGCTTGGTTCCAACGAACGCAAGGGGATCGGGGAGGATGGGGGCAGGGGGGTTCAATCGGGCGAATAATGAACGGCTTCGACTGAATCCACATCCTGAGACCAGAGGGGCTGGTGGGTTGCGTGTGAAGAAACTGGATTACTCAAGTCCCTCTGACCACATAACACACAAACCTTCGTCGAGGACAAGTGGTCATCTGGAAGACATTACTGGAAATGCAAAACCAATGGGACGGGGGGTGGGGGGGATTCGGAGAAGTAGCAAACTTTGAGATGGAGCAAAGTTTCCCTAAATAAAGATGGGAGACATGCAGTGCCGCCATCTCTCACCTTGGAAGTGTAAGCCTCTTCCCCCTTCCTCCCCCCGAACAACAAGACATCCAACACGGATCTCCTCCCGCGGCCAACCTCGTCTTTCTGGGAAAGGAAACCCTAACCCGGCTGCTTTCCCTCAGATCAAACCCATAAAAATAACAGATCAAAAGAGGAGAATGAGTCGCTGAATGCTTAAGCGGGGATCCAAAAACTTTCCAATCAAAGTTGCAGATGCTTTTTTCTGCGTATTTTCACCCACAGATCTGTCGGTCTGCTCCAGACAAGGTAGGGCGATAACTGCTGCAACGAGACGAATCTTCAAGGTGATCCAGGGTCCCGTGTTTATTGGGTGAGGGGGGAAGCAGAGGGGGGCATGAGTGGCACTGCACAGACTGCAGATAGAGTTGCTTCTTAGTACTGTCAACGGCATGACGGTTTTGGCGTCCATAGAAACATATTGAGTGTCCGGGAGGCAAAACATGGCAGAAATGCTCTGAGCAATCGCCGATGATTCCTCAGACGATGCATTGATAGACAAGCCTGTGCTAGGCATGGCTTGTAACCAGGGAAACGCAAAGAATATGCTGTGTTTATTTAAAGTTTGATAATTGTTCTGGCAAAATAAATTGTCCCAGGGTTCAGACGCAACCGGTTTAATTATTTTTACAACTGTTTGCTCTGATGCGTCGACGTCTTTGCTCAGGAGGAGGGATCGGTGCCATCGGCTGCCCTTCTGTAGACAGAGAACTGAATTATCTGATCCAAAGCCTTTTGTGGTGAAAACCTCTCTCTTGATGTACAATGTTGGTTTTTGGAAGTGTTAAGTAGGTCACATTATTATTTTTTTGTTATTTCTTGTGATGTATGAAACAGGTTGTTCTTGTAAATGACTCAAGAGATTTTTCATGAATAATAAATAAAACATTATGTTATATAACATTATTTCACTTCACTTGTATAAATGAAATAAATAGGATTTGATTCTTACATTCAGTATGATAGATGTTAGTGTAACCCGTCTTGTAAAGTGTGTTTAGGTGACATGTTTTTTGTGAAGTTGGTGTTTTAGAATTGAACCAAACTGAACTGAAAGTTAGTTCAGTTCAGTTCAGTTCATGCATACATTCCAACTGCTACACTTATCAAGTTTGTTATTTCAATTAGAAGAGATCAGTTTCTTGTTTATTCAGACAGCTTAAATAGTTGCATGGCAGCACGGTATGGAACTTTATTTAGCTTTTTGACGAGAGACTGTATCTGCGGCAACTTGGAAAAGAATAGCAAGGCGACGGTAGCCTCCTAAACATGCTTCTACAAGTGTGCATGTTTGGCCTCAGTCAATCAGCAGTCAGTCAGAAAGACAGACGGACTGAGGAAGTCTTTGCAGCTGCCACTCGCAGAGCTGCGGTGTGCTGCAACAGGGGGTTTAGCTGAGGGGTACAATCTCACCGGCTCAAGTGGTATGTCTGCAACGAACAAAATGTAGACTGTGGGCAGAGGGAGCCGTGAACTCACTAAAGATAGCTCACTAGTTGGGATAAATTTAGAGAGTCTGCTCTGGTAACTACCATTTTCAGGTTCCTCCTGGTCTGGAAGAGGTCGAGCTGCGACTCAGGAGTTGAAATCAGAGGACCTGTGCAACAGCTGAAACAACCGGCCGTGCAAAAAAATGTTTAAAAAGAGGTTTAAGACTTCACTGGAAACTAATATTACACGGAGCATACCGCTTAGAATCTGTTTTAACCACAAAAAAAAACATGATGCAGCTGTGACGCACAGTAGAGGAAATAAAAGGCAGACAATGTCTCCTCCTTGTGGAAAGAAGATGCAATGCAGACGAAGAGGAGGAACCAATAAGGAGGTCGTTGCTAGAGGGTGAAAATTAACCCTCTGTGTGTATGTGTGTGTGTGTGAAGACTCACCACTAATGACTATTTTTCTAAAGCCAAATCCACCATAAAAACTCTTACTTAAAATAGAAGAATAGAATAATAGGGCTATATATCCCAGAATGCATTGACACCAATGTTTCCTGTTAATACCAACAGTTTTCGAGTTAAGACACAAATTTTAAGACATTTTTGCAAGATTAATGCGCAAGTTTAGAACCCCATCTGGTGTACATGTTAGACAATCACATGCAACAGCGTCAGATCAGATAGCAGCTTGGTTTTACAGCTCTATAGCGACAGAGTGAGCTATAATCTCGATGTTTTGTTTGACCACAACGGTTTTTAAAGATATGCTGCCTCTGAGTCGTGCTGCTGCTGCGCGCTAATGGCTACAAGCCTGTGCATTCAGTAGAAGTGTGCAACACTGTGTGAGCCAACGGGGGGAAGGAAAACATGTGGGCTGAAAATAAAAGTGTTTAGAAGGAGTGGAGTTTTTTTTTTTATGCATTTATGCAACTCATGTCCGTTTTAGCGCGATGCATAAACCGTTTTGGTGGAGCTTTTCTGCATCTTCCAGATATTGTCTTGCTCTAATCTCACCTCTGTCCTGTTGCTCTCCTTCCAAGTCAAACACACACACACACACACACACACACACACACACACACACACACACACACACACACACACACACACACACACACACACACACACACACACACACTCACTCACTCCAAGGCTTCATTTCCTCTCCTTCCTAATCCTCCTGACAGACAGTGACTGACTCCGGTAAAGAAGATTTGCCAGTTCAGACTTCAGTCCTTGCACACAATCAGGTAATGAAACGGCTATGCACACGATTCCATGTTACGACTTGAGTGGATTTACACTCTAATGCAATTTGGTGGTGTGTGTGTGTGTTGTTGGTGGGGTGGTGGGTGGAGAGAAAATATTACATTTACAGCGGTGATCTTATTGAGCTTCAGAATTACATTACAGCCCTGGACAGCAGTTTCGAGACACAATGGGTTCATGTGAAAGTGTTCCTAGAAGCGAAGGTAACAAACAAGCCGGGGGGTGTAACCGTGTTAGCAAGTTAGTACAGTTCAGTGGAGTTCAGCAAACAGTGAAAGGACAAGATGAACGTTTATTAAACATGTTTTTGTTCTAATCAGATCTCGGAAACAGCGAGGAGCCAAAAATACCTTTAAATCCAGCTGGAGTCCAACGGATTTATCACCTCTCAGGATGTGAGCTAACATTTACCAAGGGCCAGTGCTATGCGTTTTCAAGGACATAGTGCCATTTTATCGTGCAAACAATTACCAGTTACTTTCAAATTTGACTTAAAGCACCTTGAAATTGGGCTTCTGTCTCTTTAAGAAGCTCCTGCTTTTTCTGACACCGCCTTCAGGATTTAACGACATTTGACCAGTTTTTCACTGAAATGTAGCTCCTATTATGAACTCAGCAGATGTGCAGTTCCCCCAGGTCTTTGCTAATTGCTGTTGGCTAGTCTGAAGGAGCTGAGTGCAGTTTCCAAGCTCGGGAGCTTGGAAACTGCAGCTCTGGGCCGGAGCTTTGAGGAAAAAGGAGATGTTTGGTGAGACAAAATGTTTAGTCAACCCCCAATGGTTGCCACGGGAGATTCAAGGACTCTTCAAACATCCAAGAAAGACTCATAGGAACACCCCCACAATATGTTTTGTTTTTTTAAATTTGAGGTTGGTATAACGTTATAACATGATATAAAGCTCAAAAAAGTCAATTTTACATAATACTGCCCTTCAGCCCCAGGAAAATCAACTGTTTCTTACAAATAGCAAAGAATAAATCAGTAAAACTAGTTGTCCACCAGCGTAAAGCTGCCGAGGCGAGAGTTAACGTTTTATTTTCTGGTGGCATTCTCTACCGTTACTGTAATCAGCACTTAACACAATACAGACTCATCACAGAGCTATTAATCAGTGTACCATGCAGTCTAAAGCATCAATACAGCGTTTGCATTACTGCAACAACAACAAAGATCACACCATGACTGTGTCCTCAATCTGCTACTGACTTGGATGGTGGTAACAATGTGTGACTTTTCCTCCGGGGGGGGTGAGAAATAGTCACTGCCAAAGTCACTAAACACCATAATTTACAAGAATTAATAAAAAAAATAAAGTGACTGTGTTGAATGGAGCAGATGTCAGGCTGAATGCTAAAGAGGCCCAGACAAGGAAAGCTGCATTAGCTCAATCTGCTGCTATGTGGAGGACCGACCCGTCCAAACTCCCACCAGCTCCCTTCAGTTGCACTTTTTAGCAACTTTTTCAATAAACACAAATGAAACTCATGGGCTTTTAGATTTTTTTAGCTAGTTTTGGTAATGTGCCAATGTGACAGACGCTGCTGAATATTTCCTCAAACAAGCCCGAGCATGCCTGCCGAATCTTGTGACAGCACGCACAGCAGCAAGCAATCACTGTCCTCCAACATTTACACCAAAACTCAGAACTAGGAAGTTAAAAAAAAAAGAAATATGGGTGTCGCCTAAACAATTTATATGTGACTTCGGTGGTGACCTTTGAAAAAAGAAATAATAATAAAAAAAAGGTTCCACGTGAGACCACTCCGTGTTCCTTCCACTCGGCGGGCCCAAACACATGCATGTTGTCTTAACTCAGAGGCCCCAGCGAAGGAGCAACACTTTAATGTTTATAAAAAAACAAAAAGAGAAGAAGAAGAAAAAAAAAAAAGAGGTAGTGAGCTGGAATGAGCCGGAATAGTTTCCCAGCCCTGCCCTCCTCTCCTCTCTCCACATCTGCTGCACTCATGTAAACTCCCTCCTCCCCCCGTGGCTCAGAGAAGAGAGGCCCCCTTTCTAAGCCTCAACTCTCCACCTTCTTTGCCCTCGCAGAGCTGACTGTAGGAGCTATGAAAACATTAAAAAAGGGAGTAGAAGGAAGGAGAAGAAGAAGAAGGAAAAAAAACTGGTGTAGGAGGAAGGGAGTTGGATCTCCTCAGTGGTGGGCGATAAATCACAAACACTCTGGGAGCAACAGGACCCTCTTCAAAGAGCCCTTGAGCATGGTTCCTCCCACAGCCCCCCCCTCTGGCTGCCCTACTCCCCTCCGCCTAGCACAACGCTCTCGCTCTTCCTCCCCCTCCTTCCCCACCAACCTCAGGGCGGCACCTCCCCTCCCTGTTCCTCTCCTCGCCCGGGACACAGAGACTTTTCTTCTTCTTCTCCCTGCGCTAAAATTCCCCACTCGCTCCAGGCTCAGCCCTGCGATGCAGCCATTCAAACGCCGTGCTCCCCCCCCAAAACGTACCCCGGCAAAGAATTTCACAATCGCACCACAAAAAGAGCAGAAACTGGAAACCTGGCAACTGCAGCGGCTCGGAGTTTGAGCCGCCGCCTCCTTCAAAAAGCATAAAAAAAAAAAAAAAAAAAGAAAGAGGCCGGGTTTAATTGTGCTTCATAGTTGTGGCCGGCGCATCCCCCCCAACCCGACCCTCACACTGCTGAAACATAAAATCTTACCAAGTCTTTTTTTTATATATATATCTTAGCATACTTGAAATAAGAAAGTTAACTGAAAAGTAATGTTTCAGTAAGATTCAGCAGCTTGTTTAAGGTAAAACATTCCTTAATATTGATGAAAAAGTGAAACCATTTCACTCAAGAGAAAAATGTCTTGCTATAAGTGAAATAATCTGCCTGATTTCCATCAATATTGAGGAATTATTGACTTAAAAAGAGCTCCTATAGCTGTTGAAAAATTATTTGTATCGGATTTGAAATATACCAAGATATTTGAAGCAGAAACTAAGGCAAAAAAAAAAAAACAACTTGGTAAGATTTTGAATTTTGCATCATGTTGCAAATACTTCTAATGTTAACAAATAAACTGTATAAGTTTCAGTTATAAAGCAACTGAAAACTGAAAGTAACCAGGTAAGAAAGTGAGCAACGAGGGGGGAGAATATCAGGGGAAAATGTTCCTTTTGTGTTGGTTTTGGTCGGACTGATGGCGAACACTGGGTGCTTTCTCCTCACATGCTCAATCGGTGACATTGTGTTGTTGTGATAGCCACAAATTCAGTCCAACAACGGACACTCTGTGCAGCATTTTGCTTTCTTTTCTTAGGAAAAAAAGTCCCAAGCTTTTCATATTCAACACTTGTGGTTTTGCTGCTTCGCCGTTCGCACTCTGTGGATCACAGGACGAAACCAAACACACCAAATGACTAAAACACAGTTAAGACGACTGAAAACACAATGACTAAATAATGAGATCCTTCATTGGATTTTTCTGGCATTAAATTGTTGTGGGGGATTTCTCCCCCTGCGACGATATTAGAAATAAATAAAGTAAACTTTTGGCTGCCGATGAAACACGGTGGTGGCAGCAACATGCTACCAAACCTAACCATTCTCTGCTTTTGTATAACTAGAAGAAACATATTCCTAAAAAAAAAAAAAGAAAATAGTAGCAAAAGGCGCTTTAAAAAACTATCTGCATGCACTTTAAATGCTTTAAATTTATGGCATAAAATACCAATTATTTGCGGTTGCTAAGTAAGGAGAAAAACAACAAAAAACAATTGAGAGTTTATAGTTGCATTAAAATCAGTCTAGTGTTTTATTATCTCCTCTGTTTTTCAGAGCCTATGACTGGTTGAATGTCCTGATACCTCGAAAAAAAAAAAACACACACACACAAAAGGCAACCTGTTTAAACAAAAAGACTAAAGAACTTCTTTTTTTCTCCTTTTTGCGAAACCAGCTTGCCTCAACATGCACAGATCCATAGATCTGAGCATTTTCCTTAGCGCCGATAAGGACATTCCAATCTCCCACGATGGAGATTGAGAAGAAAAATAGATGATATCCACAGAGCCACCGTTCCTCTGGCAACCTGAGCTTCGCTCTTTTGGATTCTCATTCAGGGCTAAGTTCAAGTTTGCACTGGTACGTAAAAAATAAATAAATAAAAATAAAATAACAGAAGCTCACCTTGATCCGAGTCGGAGTCCTCTGCCTTGAAGGAACCTGGAGCTACAGGTAAGGGTCTGAGCGGCCTCGGCTTGGGCGTCGGCGGCGAGATCCACTTCTTCCCCACGTACTCCACGTACGTCCCGGGGAAGTCGCCCTTCTCCTGCGTGGTTTCGTTGAAGCCCGGCAGCCAGCCGATCTTCTGCGGCTGCTGCTCCAAGCCGTCGCTGTGACCGAGGGCGACCAGGGCTCCCTTGCTCACCAGCAGGATGTCCCCCACGTGCAGGTCGATGTCCTCCTCCCGCTCCTTCTTGTACTCGTACAGCGCTCTGTACTGGTATCCTTCCACGCTCATGTTGAAAGGGGGTCGATTTATTCTTTTTGGTGTTTTGTCTTTTGTTGTGACTTTTTGGCTACCGAAGACTGAACGCAGACGAAGGATGTCTAGCTTGTCTTCTTGCTCTCACAGATCTGGTCTGATGTCGACGCTCTGCTGCGCTCCTCGTGCGTCGCCGCACGGCGCGTACCCATCAGTGAACGGCCCGCAGCCGTGACGTCGAGCGTGCCTATCCAGACCTGAAAGCTGAGAGGAGAGGCCATGTTGGTCACGGTTTCACCAGATGGCTCCTGCCTACGTCACGTGTGCGCAGCGAAACCTTTTTAGCTAAGTGTCTGAGAAACCGTAAAAGTAGCGGCTAAAGAGGCAAATGCAGCCCGAGGTTCTTCGTAGTTTGATAAATGCGCCACGGTTTTACAGCGTTTACATAAGGGGAGGGTTTAAGTTTATAGGGTGTAAAAGCTTGTGTTTAAGCTAAAAAAAATTTTTTAACAACGCTGCAAAGAAAATCTGACAAGTACAGGAAGTTACCGTAGTCAGTCTCATAAACTGTTTTCATTAGCTGTGCCAAGAAGAGCTTGTACTGAGTTAGGGGCAAATAAAAACAGCCTAAAATGATTGTAAGCTTCTTCGTCTAAATCAGTTGAGATGTGAAGGAACTGGAGTTGAAACTTTGTGAATGCTGAAACGTCTGGATATGACTGTACTGATCGGTGACGCTGCTAAAGACTGGACACATCGCTCTTTTTGTTTTATTGTTTACATTATAGATAAAAGCTGCACAAGAAATCTAACTGCAGTCATTACAAAAACAATACTTGAGTACTAGGATAGTATATTTAAATTTTTTAATCTTTCATGCTCAGCATATTTACAACATACATAACCAGCTGGATGGTCTCAACTTCTTTTTACCTCCCACGTTTCATGTATGATTTTTTTTTATGTATATTTGATGTATGTTTTGTAATTCAACAACTGATGAAAAGCCTAGGAGCCTACTGTCAGCCAGCAACAAGTGGGGGAGGAGGAGGGCTGAATTATGGCTTTCTGACATTCTTTCAAATATGTGGAGAATTTCAAGATTTTCCAAAGTGATATTGTTCAAAATGTTGGTAGGATTTCTATCATGATTCCTTACAATATGTATAGTAGACTGTAGACATATATATAGAGAGCTATTTGGACATAGATAAATATGTGTGGGATGATAAAATAAGAGCCATTGGAGCAAATATCACTGATATGGTTATTGAAAGAAGGGCACATAAAGTGGAATGTACTTTAGATTTACAGAGGTAAGATAAATTATTGCTTTTTACATGTCAGATAATGTATTCAGTTAGTTTCTTTACCGTCTTTGTTTTGTTTTGTACATACGGATGATGTGTAGTTTTCTGTGAAAGCTATACATTTTTTTTCCAGATGTATTTTTCTGCATCTACCCTGGTTCCCACAATAAGCACATAAAGGGTTGTTGTATAAGGTCTTCAAAAGTTGTACAAAATGTTCTATGCAAATGAAGATTCATCTGATTTGCATAAGCATCCCACAGACAAAGTAGGGTAAGCAAGTTTTTCTTTTGTTTGCGAAATGGTAAAAAGGACAGAAATATATATTATATGTATATATTTTAAAAGGAATAACTAAGTTAGAAATACATGTTTTTGTTTTCTTTTTAAATCCTTCATATGTCCATGCATTTTTTTTTTATTTTTTGGTGCCACTGAAATATCTCCAGGGCAGACCTCGTCATCTGCCAAGAAGATAAGCGTCTTAAAAGTGAGTGATTCACTGCACTCCAGACTGCGTTATTACTATGAACCGGTTTTTAATGGCTCCTCTTTACCGTCTGTGGCATGCAGAGCTGCACGGCCAACATTTATAACACACGGTTCCTCTCACATGTGCCTTATCGCCTTCCTAATCTTGAAAACACATAGATAACCACAAGCAGTTTTGTTGGATAGTTTGCAAAACGTACTGCAGACTCTATCTTTTGGATAGAGTCCGAACTCGCCAGCAAAAAAATGTTAATGGAGTAGTTCGCTAGCTAAATGGGCAAGAAGAATGAAGGGAGAGACAGAGAGAAAGAAAAAAAAGCTACGTACGAAAGTTAAGCAACGACAGAAAACAGCAAGAGTACAAGGTAACTCCTTTTAAGAAACATTAACTACATAAATATTCGACTTTTGCTAATAAGAACCAGGCGTAAACATTTTAGCTAGTTAACTTAGGGAGTTCGGAGAGTAGGCACTTACCGAGTGAGTATGCAATGCTCCCGCAAACGATTCCAGTGAGTCCTCCTCCTCCCTCCACGTAAAATGGCTTTTAACTTCGAAAAACTACCAGCGAATGGAAGCCAAAACACATCCTTTACCTGCCTGCATGAAAACGACGAGTCCCCCGCGACGGTCTAAATCCGATTTAATGACTAGAACAAAGTGTTACGACACACACACAGTCAGGCGACATAACGGCGCAGCTCCCTGTCCCGAACAAATGTTCCCTTCAACGTCGCCCCCCCCCCCCTTGGCCGACGAGGGGGCGAGACCGGGCGTTGACGCTGATTGGTCGAAACAGCTGTCAACCAATGGTGTCATGAAATTGGACCAATCCAGTTCCCGCGAGAGCCGACACTCCCCCTTCTATGTTACTCTCGCAGGCAACATGGAGAGCGCGTATAGAAATTACATAACTACAACTCGTAGCCCCAAAGTTGTACGCCATTGTTATCGTAGGCAACAAGCACAAAGCAATATTATTATTACTTTCGGAAGTTATGAGAGGGGATAAAATGCAGTAGCAGATTCTGTGTGGCAGGGAGTAGATGTGAATTTGTACAAATAAAAGTGTGTCATGCTGTATATGTACTTCTCTCCATATGCCTCTCTATATCTATATATATCTTTATGTCTATCTCTATTTCTGTATCGTAGGTAGGTAGATAGACCTAAAAAAAGAAGCTTAAAGTTTAGGGTAACTTAAAGCTCGTAAGTCTAGCCAAAATGTTTAATTTAGACCTTATTCAACGAAAGCACCTAATTTGACAATTCTCAAACCTCTCAAATCTTCATAGCACATCTCTGTATTCCTAACACCCCCACCACCTGAAAATCCAATAAAATACAGCAACAATTGTGTAAGTGGGAGGGACTAGTAAATCACATTGTAAATGTTCCCATTTTACCCCAGCTTTTTCCCAAAATCTCTATAAATCTGGATGATTCCGTTTTCATTTTATTGTATTTATGATTGATAAAGACAATCCACAACCAAAGAGCCAAGCACTCAGGGGGGATGGCACGTAAGCATGTCTGCAAGTTTATTGTTTTCACTCTTTTCTGCCAATCATTGCATGTTTTTAGTGTACACAGTCTGAAAATGTTACAGAGAAACCATGTGAGGCTCATGACCATGAATGTGGGTGGCCTAATTAAGGCAGAGAGAGAGACAGGGAGACAGAAAGAGAGAGAGAGAGGGAAAGAGAGATTGCTTGCAGAAATACTCCCATACTATCCTGTCTGTACAAATAGAAACTGTAAGCAGGTTTGTACAAGAGTAGGCCCCTTTTAGTGTTCAGCAGGCAGTCAAAAGGGGAACAAGAATGGCACACAGCAGTATTGATGGTGTTGAAACAATCAGCAAAGTAGGAACTTCAAACTGTTGCTGTGGTGCCTTTGGAAACCCAAATCACACTTCTGATGTCCTCTCTGAGCCACTCGAAATGCATAAAAATGGCTTTTCTTAAAAACGAGCTCCGCTCTACAAGTTGGATTTTCGAATAGCCAGCCAAAAAGGGTTTGGGCAGATATCTCTAGAATAATAAACTGAGCTACAGATGATGGAGTGATTATTTTGGCCTCCAGACCACACAGTATAATCTCCACCTCCGCCAGCGAGAGTTTACCCCCTCCCCACCTAAAATAATCATGCTCGGATGACCCATCTGCTGCTCTGTGGATACACAAAATGCAACTGTGATCTCCGTTCGCAGACAAAACATTTATTGGATTTGCCTTTTTTAATATTGTCTGCCATACAATACAGGATTATGGATAAGTGTTTCATAAACTCAGTACCCACTATTACTAAATATGAGAAACTACACTGCAGTCGTTTTGGAATAAAAAAAAAAGGTACACTAAAATCGAAATATCAACAGATCACATGGCAACTGAGGTTACTCTTTTATTTGGGAATCGTAAATCCAAGCAAAGATCACATGTGGGGTTCCTCAAGGCTCCGTTCTCGGGGCGCTTTTATTCGACATCTTAATAAACTCTCTAGCTCAGAATACGGGGAACTATTGCATCTCTTACCATAAGTATATTGATAACACACAATTTTATACTATTTATTATTACATGATAACAGACCTCGACAGTCAAATCATTTAGAATTTCTTCCAACTTAATGCTGCAAAGGTTTTCCACAACAACAGATTACTGTGATGAGGTCTTTACCACTCTCTTCAAATCAAATAGAAAATCCGTCAAGCAGTTGTTGCTCATTCAAAATGCTGGTGACAGAGTCCTGAACAACATCAGGAACATGTCACACTAGTCCTCTAATCAATGCAGTGGCTCTCTGTTTATAAAATGACATAATTTAAAATCTCCTTGGTGATTTACAGGGTGTATTAGTACATCTGTATCATCATTTAGCACTCAGCTTTGATCGTAGTAATCTACAAAGTGGGAAGTGGTCTTATACTGTATGCAGTATGCAGAATGTTGTGCAACACAGTCTGAAGTAGGTCAACAGAAAATGATGTTATAAATTTTGCAAAAGGACTTCTGTCTTTCACCGACAAGATCTGGCAATAGCAAATTAGTGCTAAAACGATTCGTTTCAATCGTCCAAGCACCAAATGAGGCATTCTTCTGCTGAAAACTTTGACAGCTGGGTTTCTCTTTTCTTCCAAAATCCATCAGAAATAATTTGGCTTTGCAGAATAAAATACTTTGTGGGCTGTCAGATGGCGGAGTTAAGCTGTGGCTGCCTGGCAGTGGTTTCCTTTCATGTCGTAACACTGGATGCGCCTCTTGTACAACTCCTTCTGTCAGCATTGTGCTCCTTAAACCAACGTCCTTTGAATTCACATATTAGTTCAGTGTGTTGGCCTCTTTGGTTTTTATTAATCCCTCCTCATTCCCCATTCACAGTTTCTTTTATGTTTTTGAGCAAGCCGAGAACTTTCACGTGGACTACCCCATAACGTTCACCGACATGAGATGAACTTCTGAAACACATCACCCACCAACGGCTATTCAAACAAACCGCTCTCCCTTCAAAAACGGGGGAAAAAAAGATTCTTCCTCTTCATGCTTTGGTTCCTTTTTTTTAACACGGGAATAGTTTTTTTTTTATTCATGCTGGTTCGCTGCATCATCCTACCTTTGCTTAACAGTGTTTTGAAATCACAAATAGTTATGCAATTAAATGTGTCATACATACCTTTAAATAAAGCTGAAAAACTAACCCTGAAGATGCTTTCCTGTACTTCTTACCACTCTCACCAAGACAGCTGAACATGACATTAAATTGGACATAATCAGAATGTGTTTGAGATTATCCAAACACAAATTATATTTAAAGTCCTTTTTTTGTTGTTTTTTTTTTGCCAAGGTTAAAATTGAGTCAACAGAATACAACCTTGTACAGCCCTCCCATTTGTCCTATGCAAGTCTCAACCCGTGACTTAAACACTGGCTCCAGACGGACATTCTTATAGGGGGAAGTTATGGGAAAACTCTCCCTCTGGAAAATGTAAACAGACAGGTTTGAAAGAGCAACAATCCTCTCTCTCTGACCTTGGTATCACGACTCGTATTCATGCAGACGTGTCAGGAAACACTTGACCTATGACTATGGTTGAGAGCTGAGTTAGTTGTAAAGGAGCAAAGAAGAAGAGAACGCAGAGACAGAGAAAAGAGATGAAGAGAGACGAATGGACAATGAGTCACTGACCAGTCAACACACTGTGCCAAGAAGCAGTGCCCAACACACAAGTTGGTTTCACTTATTTATGACTTTTAGATGTACTGCTTTTCCATTTCTCCATTGTCTTGCAGGGTTGAGATGGTGGCTATCTCCAATGGGGTACACCCAAGAAGAGCTACACCAAAATCATTTGTATGGCAGCATTTTGGGGTTTCCAGTTGGAACCACAAATGCAACAGAGTGACAGACAAGACAAGGCAAAGGTGAAAGTACTCCAAGTTGTTTAGAAAGCTTTGCTATAACAGCCACTGGGTGGATGTCTAATGGTACGTTAAGCTATAAAACACTCTATCAGCTGGAATTGAACTGAAAACACATCAAACAGATCAGCTTGTTGAGTTTGTGGAAATCTAAAATCCATAAAAATGCAGAATGAAAACATTTTCAAAGCACAGATTTGATCTTTGATGTTTTCTTGAAGGTAATATTAAAATCTCGTCCTGTCTCATTCTCGTAAAATCAGTACCGTGTCTCGTCTCATGAGTTTTAGCTATAGTTTCACCCCTGACATCAAATGACATCATCAAGCAAAATACACATCAAATATGTTGATCAATGTTCCACTTACTTCAAATCAAAGGCAGCTCTAAACGTGAGTTTTTAGCCTTGATTTAAGGCTAAAAAAACATCAATGCTGGTTTGCCTTGATTTCTTAATGTGTTTCAGCCGGTTTGGAGTTATCCAGAAATTTGTTCCAGACAAGAGGAGTACAAGAAGCTGAATGCTGCTTCTCGTGTTTGGTTCTGGTTCTGGGGTTGCATAGTAGATACTCAACTTCAGTGTTTAGATTCCATTCTTTAAAACTGAGACAGGCTGAGGAGTTTGCTAGAAATTTAGCAAACATCCTAGCAAGAAAGTTAGCAAACGTTCTAGCAAAGAAGTCAGCAACTGTCCTAGCGAGGAAGTTAGTAAACGTCCTGGCAAGGTGTCTTTCTCTCCATATATTTTCGTTCTCAATAATTAAATAGACATGACTTTTTTGCACTGAAGCTTAAATCAATCAGTACAAGCGAGTTTGCTACAGACCGTCAAGTGGCGCCGTTTTCTCTCTCTTTTAGTTTTTTGTGTTCCTAATTATACACCCTCCATTTCTAAAACTACTCTGTCACTTCATGAAAGCACAAGCTTTCGTTTGGACGTCCTCTGTTATAAAAGTGCAGTCTCTCTAATTATTCATTGACTCATCACATAAACTTCTTGCTGACTTTTCTTGTGAATCATTTTTAGAGAAGGTCACATTTCAGGTGTTCTCAGGCCTTAGCGTAAATAAGCGCGCCAAAGCATTGGTGTTTTGCAGAAAATCACAACATTATCTGCATTTTATGCACGTAAATGTTGACATGTTTGTAGTTTAAACTATTGGCCTTCTTTTCAGGAAACACATTTCTGACTCATGTAATAATGGAGAGTTAGTTATTGTTATGGGTGGATCCATGCATCTCCTCCAGAGTGTTTCCCTAAATGTTGCTCTCGAGGACACCAGCCATGGTGTTCTGGTGCGTCTACATGCAACTTTTGAATGACACTCCGTAAAATATTCAAAGCATAGGATATTTTTCTTTCCTTAAAAACTCGATGTTCCTCTTATGTCGAAAGAACAACAATTTTGTAATTACGGTGTTTCTATTAAATAAGAAGCACAATTAAATGTTTGTTTTTTTTTTTGCTTGCTTTTTTTTATGATGTGGACCATGGGAAGAGTAGCCATTGGCTAACGGGGATTCAAACAAATAAACAAAGAAAATCACACGAGTAGAAGCTTATTCACACAATAACTCAATCAAAAGCTTACAGCACCATCATCCTCCCACCACTTCCTGCCATTTTCTTCTTCACCTTTTCCGGAAGTAGTGACATTCAGCTGTTGATCACTTGACTTGTGAGTTTTGCAAAAATACACTAATTTGGATACAGCTGATAAACCACCTCATCCATACAGAAACTTTATCGAAAACCTTTTATTTTATTTTTTTTTCCAAAATTGGCGTTTTCCCTCAGTGTTTTTTTTTCTTTTTTAATATTTCAAATTTGCACAATTTTATGGTTAATTGTAAACAAAGCTACTGTGCAATTTTCAGACTTTTGTGGCAGAAGAAAAGATTGGTGGATAAGATGGGTTTCACTTGTAAGTAAAGTCTGTAGCTGTAAAGTCTGTACCTTGAATACGTTTCAAGGGAATACGTTTGTAAGATGCTCTAAAACCCGAGTCCTAATCCATGCATATAATCCCACAAATCATCTCTTTTGTTCTATACCTGTGTTGCTAAGCGGTAAAGTCACACGCTTTTGAAAGTTGCTACAACCTAACAAACCAAGGTCAGAGAATGAAAAGAAAAAGAGAAAAAGAAAACGAAGTTTTATGCAGTCGCCACATGCGAGCCGAAAATAAATTTAAAACACCCTCTAACTTCTGCCTCGCATTAACGAGGCATCTTGGAAAAGAGCTCGGCGAGATGATTAATGGATAATGTTGGCAGGCTGTAGTGGAGACTTCTGGGAAATCAGTGACACAGAATAGGAGCCTGAGCTGTCATTTGGTGTTAGTCTCTGAGAAAAAAAAGAAGAAAAAAAAAGCACGCATCTCCTATCTTTTCTCAAACGGTGACAGAGAAGTTTTGAAAAAGATATTGCAGAAACAGAGTTTTTTTTCTGAAACTCATTGAAGTGGAAACTATTTTCCATGTAAGTGAGACTTCTTCCCCTTGCGGTTTGACGAAACTTCTCCATTCTCACCGTCTCTTCTTCATGCAGCCTCCCCTACGGCTGACACGTCCCTGACCGAAGAACATGTTGGTTCAAACGTCGTCTCTGCTGCACGGCTGCAAACCGTGAAGGGCCAGAGGTGGTGACATGTCACAGAGACAAAAGAGAGAGAGAAAATAAAAGAAAAGAAAATAGGCCGCATCATGTGGGGAGTGGAGGTGGGGGAGGCGGGAGCAGCAGCGAGCCAGCCGGTGCTGGAGCGGAGGTCCCCCTGTTTGATGTGCACGCACGGAGAGGAATGACCTAGTTCAGCAGTGACATGTTTACGGCCGATGAGCACAGGCCAGTGATTTAGCTCGTGGAGATTGCACCCTTGCTTCAGGGCCCTCTCATTTGGAGCGCCTGGACTTGAAATCATTCAGGGAGATGAGACATGCCTCTTGTTGGATGGAGCCCGAAAAGTCCTCTGTCAAGTCAGCGTCTGTGTCTTCTTTGGGTTTGTGTGTGTGTGTGTGTGTGTGTGTGTGTGTGTGTGCGTGTGTGTGTGTGTGTGTGCATCTCTCACTTTAGTACTCTTTCTATTTTTGACATGACAGCAGAGTGACGTGGCTTAGCGATGGGTTAAAATACGTTTCCGCTTGATTTGTATTAAATTCATCTGTAGGTTTTGTCTCGCCCAAAGCACAGTTTGAAGTTAGTCTGGTAATTCGGCAACTTTAAGTTGTGCATTAATTATTATTATTATTTATTTATTTATTTTTGCCATTTTGCAAAAACTGGCGAAAATGAAAATAACAATTTAAAGACCGTAACAAGTCCTGCTTGCAGCAAGGTTGTTATAGCTAAAGCTAACAAAAATAAGGAAAAATTGAAATTGAGAAAACATTTTTGTTAACGGACATAAATAAGAACGGTAACTAGTGGGAAAAAACTATTATTATCATATGAAAAATGAACTAAAACATACTGAATTATCAATATAACATGATTCGTTTTCGTGTTAATGAATCTATTAACTAGCCTTTTGTTAAATTATTGTGAAATTGATTTTTTCCCTTCACACAGGCACTTTAAGTCAGCTGTTGGGAAATGACGATAACCCACAATCCTCCTGGCTCCATTTATGCTGGTTCACAAAATGGTGGCAGCAAAAGTTACGATATAACGCCAGTCAGTTGATTGTTCCACAATATTTAATACATTTTTTTTGTTAATGGTATCTTCTGTTTGAAAGTATTCATTACACAATCAGTGTATACATAATCACGATACAATACTTTGACCTTTTTGAATTCTGGACCAAAATATGAAAAAGCTAAAACTTAAAACTACTCCTATAACTAATAAAAACTAAACTGAAACTAAACAATATTTAAATAATAAAAACATAATAGAGAAACAAAGTACGAAACAAGCAATGAGCATTACATTTTGTCACATGGCATCATGAAAATCAAACAAATACACATCATATATTGATCAATGTTCCAGTTTTTATGAATAAAACAACTCTAAGCAGGTGAGCTTTTAGCATTGATTTAAAGGAACTCAGTGTTTCGGTTGTTTTGCAGTTTTCTGGAAGTTTGTTCCAGATTAGTGGAGTATAACAGACAGTATATTTATGGCTTAAAACGGAGGTGAGTCAAACTCATTTTCGTTTTGGGCCAAATCAAGGTCATGAATGCTCTTAACCTGCTGGTTGTGGCAGAAAGTATTGATAAAACCTGTTCACAAACTGTTAAAATATCAATGAATTCTTAAAATTAAATATCATTGAGCATTTTTTCAGTCCCCTGCAGGATCTTGTTATTCTTTTTGTGTTTTTTTTTGCAATAAAAATCTTAGCATTTACGTTAGTAATTTGGAAATATTTGCGATATTTATTTATGAAGGTAAATGCAACTTTTTATTACTCCATGTATCGATCATGGACTATAGTCTGACTACAATTAAGGCTGCAGCAACTGTTTTGTACAAGTAAAGTTTTTGACAATTTCTGAGAAAAATCTCGTATAAACTCCCGATTATGTACTAGCGCAAAAAAAGTGCGGGGATTTATTGATTTTTGTGTGAATTTCCATGATAACTCTCAGGAAACAGGTGGGACTGATTTGATATAATTTGGCAGTAAGCAGATAAAAACTCCATTGATGTTACTGATGACATAATGTTTAAGCACACATAGTGTTTAGTCTAGAATCTAGAGGGCCACATAAAAAGCTACAGCGGGCCAGATTTGGCCCACGAGCCTTCAGTTTTACACATGTCAGCCTTGACCTAAAATGAATTTACAATCTGTGGGAAGACTTTGGAGCTCATAGACACTCCCCATCTAATCTGATGTTCAAAGCAGGTAGAGACCTTCAAACAGACCTGCAGCTCTAGATGGACAAAAAAAAAAAGCAATTACATAACAAATTGTTATGTAATACATAAGCATGAAAACCTATTCAGATTTTGAAATATGAATTTTTCCCCCCATACACTTCTCAGTTGTGTACTACTATATGTTGGTTAAAATAGATGAGTAATTACAATGTGAGAAAAAATGAGAAGATGAAAAGGTACAAATAATTTTTTGCAGTGCTGTTGAGCTCATTGATGTAGTAAATATTACCATGAATAATTTTTTTTATCTTAAATGCAAAATGTATCTATTTTTTGTTACAGTTTTGGCACAATCACTGCTCTGTTTGTTGTTCCTTCCGCAAATGGCCTATTTTTGACTCTGTATTCTCCTGTTAACAATTAATGGGTCACTAAATGAGCTGATGATTTACTGTTTCAGCCCTGCTGCTTTTATGATCAGTCAAAAATGACGTTTCAACAGAGCATGTGTCATTCAGTGCATTTATCAGAACCTGGTAATACCATAAAAAAATTTTAAAAAGTCGTTTTTGTTTATTTTATTTTACATTCAAAACCTTTCCAATCAAAGGTTAGCGCTGGGGTCTCTTAAAAGATAATTGACTATTGAGAGATTCAGTAGCTGCACAGGAGCTTTGCTAAGTGCCTCTGCCTCCACTAATTTAAATTATTTATTCCGGACGTGAGAAAAATAGATCAGGCGTCTTTTCCAAATCGTTAACTCATAAACCCTCCGATTGCTTCTCCTTCTCTCTGTGAAAATGAAAAGTGGAAGGTTTAGAAATCACTCTCACAATCTGTCAAATTCAGCGTTTCTTCCAGAGGCGATCTCTGTATATTTCTCAGGTTTTCATTCAGAACCAACACTAAAATTGACACTTGAATTAAAGACTGTAAGAAAAATCAACACTTGGCTATAACGCACATAGAAAATCGGTGGAAGGCTGCTCTGTGAACGGTTGCTACGGGAGATTAAAGAAGTTCTCAAACGTGCATGAAAGAATCAAAGCAACGCTCCAGGTTTGTTTTTGATGAGGGAATAACATTATAACATGATGTAAAGCTAAAAAAAACCAGTCGATTTTACATGACGCTGCCCCTTTAAGTTAATCTCTCTCACAGGTTGTGAGTTACAACGTCTGTTGAAGTTGAGAGAGTAAAAGAAGTTGAGAAAGAGGGGGATATTAGTAGAAGAGAAGGGAAGATGAAGGTGGTGAAAAGCGAGTGAAGACAGAAGGTGGAGGTGAAAATCTTTTCTGGGGGATTTTCCCAATAAAGATGCCAAGCTAAGTTACGATCGTATTCTTGAACTCTGTCTTTCACCGTCGGAAAGAAGATATTTGCGAGACATGTTTGACACCCAGACGGTTTATTTCATCCCCCACCCCGGACTGGGACACCTCTAAAGAAGTTAATCCAACCGGGTGTTTGGTCCTTTAAAGGCATCTTGAAGTGACCTGAAGCAAAAGCGGTTTCCGTATCTGACGGGTCAAATCCGACACGTCCATGTGCACTCCAGTCATTTTTATTTTTTTTTTAAATAATACTTCATCCACCTCCCCCAATTCAGGAGGTTGCAAGTTCAGCTGCAATAATGAATCTTAATTCTTCTGCCTGTGATTACGTGGTGTTTAAGGTCATGTGTGAGTTGCCACAGGGCCTGCATGAAAGCCTGAGCATATTCATTTTTTCTGATTAAAGCCTCTGATCAAGGGGCCCTTCCTCTATAATTACAGCCAACCCCGCAGCCTCTCTTCTTTGTGTGACCCGAGTTGTTGTCAAGGCAACAACCAAATTAAATACGTCTCCTATGGGGAGTAAATATACCCTTGCTCTAAATATGTAATCTTGTTTGATGTGTTTGCCACAGAGCGCTCTCTCGGCGCTGGAGGAGGGAATCGTTGGCGGAGATCAGGACGAGTGGAGGGCGAGCTTCTCCTTTTTGACATCGATGATGCGGTTACAGGGGCGCAGCGGAGTCGATCGGGTTGGGGCGTGAAACACTTGAACACCGGATTGAGAGATTGTCTTTTCAGCCGAAAAACCCTGTTTCGCGGACAACAAGCGGTGCGGATGTGTTCCGTTTTGAATAAGAAACTGGCAGCACAAGATGGAAAACCGGATAGACCTGCTGATTGTTGTGCTGCCACAGAGAAACTACTGCAGAACACTTTTTTTTTTTACACATATTCCAACAGTTTTGCTATTCTTTCTATTTCCTTGTATTAGTGCTTTGGTTTTCTTTTTTTTTTTTTACATGTGAAGCAAAATTCACATTTTCCACATTTTTCTAACTTCCATTCACAACCTCTTAAAGGCTTATTGCCACATCAGGCACTTTTTCTGGCAATAAGTTAATATTTTTAGCGTCTGGAAAGTCAGCCCTTTAAAAAAAAACCTCTGGAATGTAACGTCACAAATCAACAGGTACCTAGCAACCCAAGCGGAGCTCCAGCACATCTGCTCAGCTGGTTTTAACCGCTGTTGCACAATGGCTGCTGGACAAGATAAGTGTTTTGTCTTCTAGAAATCATTTGCTTCCTTGTTGTTTCATGTGGAGGAGGCTCCACTTCTGCTTTTCAAAGCTGTGCGGTTGTGTAATTGCGCATCTGTTTGGAGCCATTTTTGCATGTGTAAGCATTGAGTTTGGGGGCGTGGCCAGCTGGCGCTAATTTGGATTTAAATTGACAAGAGGCCCTAAAACAGCTAATTTTGAAACTAGCTCAAAGTAGATAGCGCTGAAGAAATCTCATTTGTCTTAGAAATATAAATTGTACTCAGGAAAGCACAAAGTAAAATAAATAATTTTGTGGCAAAAATGTAATGAACATGTTTCGTATAGCCCATGGACCTACTCTAACCTGTTCGCATTATAGCTCAAACTTAAAAATGGGTAATTTTAGGAAGGATAGTAAAGTGTCTACTGTATGACAAGATACAAATGTCTTTGAATTAAATTTTCTAAATGTGACATTTCATAAGTTAGTACTTCAACCCTATTCCATTTTCAAGGGATCATCCTGGGAAGTGCTTAACTCCACACACACACACACACACGCACACACACACGCACACGCACACACACACACCACTCTATTCCTGCTGCTGACCCTTAGGATCTGTCCTGCTATTTCTCACCTATATCCCAAATTCGTCATAGCCACACAGCGAAGGTTTAAAACTGTCAATTTGAATTACACAACGAGGCTATAGGATGTGGCTGCAAATTGAGTTTCCCAGGAGACACCCATCTGACGCTGTCGTAGTTTGAGGCAAACTGTAAGAAAGGTTCCTGGAAAGACTTGATGCTCCCGGTTTATCACCAGCCATCTTCAGGGGAAGTTGTTCTGCTGAAGAGGTTATAAGGAGTTAATGTCTTACCTGCCGGAGAGGCAGGCCTGGCGCCATGGGCGGGCATTGGGGGTATTACCCGCCCACAGAGTCAGCCGTGCCCCCCTGGACTGGAAGCTGTTTGTTGTTTTTACCTTAAAGTGGCCAACTCTCTCTTATTCCTATGTCAATTTGATGCAATAGGGGCATCCGCACTTCCTAAGATCTGTACCTTCTGTCACTTTTTTTCAGCAGCTAAAACCTTTTAATCCGTTGTTAACACGTCGTAACCTGCTTTTCCGAGCCGCCTTCAAACGCAACGTGAGTGCTAAGAAGTTATGAATCTTCTCCAGGCTGTTAAAATTATTTGAAGGTACAGAATCAGCCCAGTACAGGTTCACATTCTCAAGTGAGAGAGACTCACCTGGTATAAAGATAATTAATTACATTTATTAATTTAATCAAAGTATGTCATGAATATGTGTGCATGTATTCCATCTTAAGTCCAGAGCCTACTAGTTTTTTTGTTGCTTTTGCCACCACTAGATGATATGCATGTAGGATATAATATAAACAGCACTATTCAGAGATGCAATGAGTTTGTAGCAGCTGTGCGAATTATCTAATCATCTGTTGATTTGCAGCAGTCCACATTAATAGCAGATATAGAGGGCCCCAAAATAAAATTCAGCTTAGTCCCCATGGAGGTTTGGGCCGGCAGCCCTGATACCAACATCTCCAGAAAACATATTAACGATTGTAGCATGTGTTACACACACCAGGACGGGTGTCAGTGTAACAGATGCTGATTTTCCTGTAAAAAGTAAAAAACAGGTAGGAGTGATGAGGCAGAAACAAATCTGTGCTTCGCTAATCCTCCTGGAATCAGTTCTGATTAAACATTTCCTAACAGCGCCAAATCTGATCTTTATTCAAAATAATCATTGTGTCCATGTTGTTTTCTTTGTCATTCTAGACAATATACTTATTTCTGTAATAAACAGTTTTAGATCATTTAATACAAGGGTACAGCTTATGTCACACACTTAAGTCTCAGTATAACCCCCATTTGTTACCCCATATGCTACTGCATAAAGAATATATAATGTATTTGTATTTTTTATCTGTACACCAACATGTTCACAGAAAGACACAATATAGCTAAACAGATTCGACTCATGTAACGTAAAAACGATATAAACAACACATTACTTTCCAACAACTTCCAGAACCGTTTTATTTCATAGCTGATAACGGTGATATATTAAGCAATCTGTACATAAAAACAGATCACAACAGCTCCTGTACAGTAACTTTATAGCTCAGCTAACTGGAACCGCCGTTGTTCTTTTTCCTCCCGGCCCGTTAGTTCAGTTGCTATGACAACGGTAAATAAAACACAAAAGGACTTTAGAGGACTCTTGTTTTCGCTATTTAGCATAAATCCTGCTGCAGGCTAATGCTAACAAGTCCAAGACCAAGGTGGCCATTTTTTTAACCATTAAATAAATCCAGTCTCCAAACAATGAAAGCAGTTTATGCCAAAAAATTTTTTATGAACCTCTAAACCATTAGCATGTTTACTCTGGGTGGTTATTCAGACAGAAAATTGAGGTTGGAGGCATTGCACCAGCAATCATCTTCCTCAGTGAAACGTGCTTGAAAATGAGTCTGTTACGATCACAATAACTGTGTTATATAAACATAAAAATGTATAAAAATCCAAAATGTTACAGCAGTCCAAGGTAATTCTTCTCTTTTTTGGACTCTTCCTTACCTTTTGTAATATAATTACTTTGAACAAAAATGCTTCATGTTTAATTCCAAGTACATGTTTTACTCAGGAAGATTATTGTTGATGCGCTACCTCCAGTCTCCAGTTTGACTGTAAATACTGCACATACCAAGTGATTATAACCTTTAAAGTACATCTTAACTCTCAAAGTACAAAGTATATTTACAGCAGCATGCATAGTTACTAATATAATACAAGAGATTAAACTAGTTTCTTACATTTAAGCATTCTAATTTTATTAATACAGGTTTCTGGACAGAACTGAAACTCGACTTGCAAAAAATAAGCAAACGCTCACTGTCTGTGAAAGTCAATCCCTTACAGACAAAATAAGTGTTCTACTAAAAGGGAGAAATCAGTAAATGTACAAGTGGCAATCATTTAAAAATAACATAAAACGACAAAAAAAAAGAAAAAGTTTACCACATTATTTCATCATTTTAAGTCAAATTATGATGGAAAACGAAGGAAGAAATGCATCTAGAGTATTACCATGTATATTTAGGCTATGTGCTAAATAGGAGAGAAACAAAACGAGGAAGTTTCTTCAGAACTTGATTATCTTTAACATATCCTGAAACTGTTTTTTTAAAGGCTAATTTTAACATGACAGCGATTCATAAAAAGATTGCTGCTTGTCAAGCAATCTGTAAACGTGGCCAAAAAGTAAAAAAGACAACTCTCAATGTTTGTAAGACAGCATGTAAATCTTGATTTTCACTCTCTTTCTTTAGGCTACGTTTGGAGAGTTTTATTGGTCTAAAAAAATAATAATAAAAAAAATCCCCTATTTGATTTATTTTTCTGTCCTAAATATGGCTAATGACTCGCCAAGCTAAAATAGCCGTAAGAAATACCCTTTGGAGGCCCACCGTTGAGCTGCACATTAACTACTGCATATAAAAAATAATAATTTTGAAATGCAAAAAAACACATGAACAAGTGGAGTGTTGTAAAAGGAGTCGGAGCCCAAAGAGCGACCTCAGCAGAACCTATGTTTAAACTCATGAAAGGAATGTTATTTTCACCATACAGACCTGAAATGAGCAGCACAAACAGGGGGAATCCCAGAGGCTGCCGGACTGGAGCAGCAGATGGTAAGAGAGCCGCCGAGGGCAGAAGGAGCTGAAGGGAGTTAAACCTCTCTGACATGAAGGGAGTTGGCTCTGGAGGCCGGGCCGAAGCCTCCTGTCGCCCCCACTGGACGTTCAGTTCCCACTGCGGGGTTAGGTATCAGCTTCCAGGGGCATGATGGGAAAGGCTCTGCATATGTGCATGAGGTGGACCATCTGGCTTCAAACACAGGAGATGGGAACAGGGAGGAGCATCCATCCATCACACCAACACAAACACAAGCTGATCAATAGGTGTGAAGAATTTTGAGGGTTCCAGAAGATTAATGCTTCATCTTCAGATCCCGCCGTTTGGAGAACGTGGTGATTCTGACATTTGTGAATCGGGATTTAGTAGCAGAGGCAGGATGTGACCTGTCTGGCTGAAGACATTTGGGTGTTGAACTGAAGAGAATTAGGGTCACCGAAAAAAAGTAAATCAGATTTTTCCTCAGATTTTTATCAGATTCTGTCATTTTTTCCCATCAGAATCCTGATTTTAACCACAGAATTTAGAGTTTATTCTAATAATTCTCACATATTTTCAACAAAATTATAATGTTAATCTCAGAATCCTGACATTAATATCAGATTCTGACATTTTTTCATCAGAATCCTGACTTTAATCTCAGACTTCTGGCTCTAATCTCAAAATGTAGAATTTAATCTCAGAACTCTCACGTTTTCATCCAAAATATGATTTTGATCTCAGAACTCTGACATTAATATCAGATTCTGACATTTCTTCATCACAATTATGACTTTAATCTTCTATGATCAAAAGTCAGAAATCTGAGATCAGAAAAAAGGGCAGAATTGTGGGATTAAAGTCAGAGTTCCAAGGTTAGATTTTCTGGTATCCAGCATTCAAGTGATTAAAAATAAAACAAACTTTGTTAACAAAATCTTGCTCTCGTCCACATTTTTTGTAAGGTCTTATAAATTGTAAATTGAGGAAAGGAAACTGTCTTTTCAGCATAAAGTCATCCATGTTTTTTCTTTTTTCTTTGTTCTTTTCGGTGAGATCGCTGCCACAGCACATGATTCCAACACATGCCGTGAAAGGCATCACGCTCATTTCAAGTGTCGAAATTCCCATAAACCCACATCGAACCATGACCAGGTTCTTCTAGGAAGTTGGAGACGGGAGAATGTAGAAATTTAAGACAGAACAGCTCTGGATGTCACGAGAGGGAATAACAGTACCAGACATGCGAGTATTAATAAACTAATCATGAGCTTGTTTGCTAAGCTAAATGCTAACGCCACTGGAAAAGATCCACAAACATCTTTCACTCACATCTAAAGCAAATTTGGAGATGCGCTCTAGATAAAAATATCTAACTTATGCGTCAATATCATCATGAAAATGTTTGTATTTCTAATCTACTGGATTGGAATAAGTTGATCGGGGTTACGTTTAGCTGTTTTAATGAACAGTGTAGAATTTCCAGTTTGTTATCCAGGTAAATTGGATGAGATAATTGTGGAGAATAAGCTCTGATCAAGCTAAGCAGATAAGTTTCTTTAAGCAAAGCCACTTTCCTTATTTGGCGTCAGACTTATCGGGGCAGACCGGAGTGACACAGAGAAGGAAAAGCTTCGGAGTGCCATGGGAGAGGAGTGAGAGTGAGCAGCTCGGCTGAAACGTTCAGTTACGTTTATTAGTTTATGCAAAAGGAAACATCCAAGATTTCATTTCTCTTAAAAAGCTTTGTCAAGTAAAGTTTTTAGAGTCAAAATATCTTGGTTGTGACTCTAAAATTCCTACCTTGAGCATCTTGCCTATTTGTTTTTGCAAAACCTAAGAGAATTGTTGTTGACTGGTTATGGATCATTCATTAAAGCAGAGGTATGTAACTTTTATTTACAAAAAAAAAAAAAAAGTTTGAAGAAATGCAGTGCTCCCGGTCAAAAACAACCAATCAGGGTCAGGAGGAGGGTCTTAGCACTGTCAATTATGCTCATGACTGCGCTGCTAAATGCACTAAACAACTCACCGTTACAGGAAAACTGTTTATCCGCCGTCATCGGTGGCCATGCTAATAGCCTTAGCATTCACGAACAAGCTCTGCTAGCTGTACCATAGCAGAGAGCAAGGAGGCAGAAAGAGAGGAAATGAGTAGTGCCACATGGAGGTTGACTGACAGCAGTAAGACCTGCCTCCTGGCTCTGATTGGTTATTTCTAGTTAGCCTTGCAAAAGCCAGAAGCTAATTATTTTTCACAAATTATCTGTCTCATAAACTGCCACTACACGGTGACAGCTTCAACAAATGTGCAAAAACAATATGTTAATATGTTTTTGTAAAAGTGACAAATATAACAAATATGACAAAACCATTTATTTTTCATAAAAGCTGCATACCCCAGCTTTAAACAAATTCCCAGGGGACAGGTTTTGCTTTTTTGTTCCTGTCCTGAATGATTGATGTAAATAATTAGCAGCTGCAGCTCCATTTGCGGTTATTCTTAATGACCCAACGATGCCACCGTCTCCAATCATTTAAAACAGAATCCTCTGCCAGAACAAATTGAACCAAGCACCTCTGGAACCGGAGCACTCCCTGTTAGAAACGCCTCGCATGAAAGAACAGAAACACGTAATTACCCGAGAATGTGTCACTTGGACACGTTCCCACCTTTTGACAAGACGGTAAGCTTTCCCGATGGCAACCATTAAACGCTCTTTCAGCAGTGAGTCTAATATTAGAGGAGCTCAGTATTTAGTCTGGCTTCACGGCACAGGCCGGGACAGGTCTGCTACGGCTGCAGGCTCCAGCTGGGGCCGCAAACAGAATAGCACAATAAAGCAGGATCGAGCATTGTCTGACATATATTATTAATTCTGCCGCCGAGTTCCCCGCCAGGGCATGACTGACATTTATGAACGCGGCTCTGAGGCATGTCGTCCTTCCTGGAAGAGGGATGAAAAAATGTTAAAATAAAATTTAAAAAAATATATCGGAACTCACTCCGCCTGTCTGATAAGCAGTTGGCAGCAGCGCAGGCCTCAGAAGGCATTCATTATTTATCTTAATCCTCGTCAAAGATTAAAAACAGGAGAGTTCAAACCTTTTATCCCAATAACACTGCTGTTCGTCATATTCACACAGGGGTGTTTTAGTTAAGATCACAGTCGCAAAGACGAGACATCTAAGGTTAAAGGTTAGAATCATGTCTACGTATACGACTTTCTTTCGTACAGGAAGTACTTCCTGTTTACTCTCTTTGTTTTTCTTTCTCATACTCCTGATTCTTGCCCTGATTTAGTTTTCCCCAAAACAAATACGGCTTTACTGTACGAGACGGTAAGGTGAAACATACTGGCAACCATCCCTTTAATGTTCTGAACTCTTAAAGGGACACTGTTATACGTTTTCAAAGCACTTTGTGCCATTTTATAGCACAATCAAGTCACTATGTTGCCTTCAGTTGTTATAAAAATGTCATATATTATCAAATATGATTTAAAAGAACCTCGACTTCTTGAAATTGGGTCTTTGTCTCTTTAGAAACTCCTGCTCTTTCTGAAACTCCGCCTTTGGGAAGTCATCACAACATTCTCCATTAACCCTTTAACAACATTTTTACTAGCGTTGCACTGAGCAGTAGCTCATGTAATGAGCTCAGAAGATGTGGAGTTCCAGCAGGTGTTTGCTAATTGTGGCTAGCTAGTCTGAAGGAGCTGAGTGGCGGAGTCACGGGAAAGCATGGAAACTTGGAAACTACAGGCGGAGCTAGGTCTACCAAGTCGTTTTGCACAGCTGAACGGTTGCGTGAAATAATCAAAGCAACACTCTAGATGTTTTTGATGAAGGAATAACATTACAACATGTTGTGAGGCTCAGAATTTCACACAATACTGCCCCTTTTGAACAAATATTAAGTCAATGCTGCGTATCAGGGTGAAAACAGATTACATCTGCTGCGTCTTGAGCTTTATTGTGCCGTTTCTTTAAAGGGACGCGCAACGTCACATCTTCCACTGATCCGATTTCTTACCATAGAAGTTTTTTTCCCCAAATCACTTCAGACATAAGTAATCTTGTCACTTCTTGGGTTTCTATTTCTGGGCCGTGTCCTTGTTTACAAACACAGCTTTGATTTTTCTGCCTTAAAAGGCCGTCGCAGCGGAGATAATGGCGTCGCTTTAGCCGTGTCTTGGGAGCGCACCGTATCAGATGTGGCGTGAGGAGGAATATTAGACGGTTCCAGTCCGTGTTTAGAATCAGACATCCTGTCCCTTCAGCTCCCTGCCAGACTCATTAGGAAACTCCTTTCTAACGTTAAGAGGAGAAAATGAATCACCTTAGGGGTCAACGTCTAGCTCGTACTGTGTATTTTGCTTGAAAATGTGATATTTTTATCATTAAAATAGTCAATTTTTGGATTCAGCTTTGGATGCTGAGCTGCGGTTGTTAACAATTCCTAGGGCTAGAGCATACTGACAGAGTACGAGTTTTAAGTATTTAAGTAGGACACAGCAGAAATAGGAGAAATTTATTATTTAGTGGCTTAGTGACACATGACTGGAATCTGGGAATTCATAGAAGCACTTTACTGGGCAGAGAAATAAGATTTAAAGTAACGTAAAGGTTTTATCTACAAGCGGCATCAAATTAGGAAATAATACAAATATAATACAGAATCCATAAAATACAAATAAATAATGTTACTACTACTAACAATAAAAATAACATAATATTCTATATATCATACTTGCTTCTTTTTCGTTTTCCTATTTCTTAAAGTGACATTCATTTCAAATTCATCTGCTGTAGATCGTTTGATTAGGTGCCAAACATCTTCATTTGTCTTCCTGGATTCTTTTTTTTATTATTATTTTTTAAATACCAACAATATGCTTTTTTGGACAGAAAAAAACAAAGACAACCAAAGACTACACTGCTGGCTGCTTGAATTGAAAAAAGAACAAGCAGATCAAAGATGGCGTCCAACATTTTCGCATTACAGTTCATCAGAAACAGTAGGCGTGAAGTTTGACATCAAGAGAGCTGCAGAAATAGATTTCTCAGGGTAGGGTATGTTCTTTTTTTTTTCCATCTCTTCAGGAAAAGCCTGTGAAATACGTCTGAGCACATGATCACCAAGAACGTTTAATTGAAGAGATCTGATAAATCAGCAGGATGAAATCACGACTCATAATTTGCCTTTATGTATCGCAAACGCACATTTCCAAGAAACTGGACGTTAATTTGAGTTATATGTACCGAGGAGTGAGCTGCCTTTGTTGAATAAAGTGATTTAGCATGTTACTTTTTCCTTGTAATTCCCCGCACAGCGCCCAAATTCCCGAAGAAAAATGTCTATTGTGTGACAACGAAGGACGCGTCCACGTAAAATCTCATTACACCAGGCCTCAAAAGGTCACATTTTTAGCAGCCTGGGATAAATTCTGACATATTTTCCTCTGCTGCTCATCAGGAAAAGAAAAACAAGACATATTTTTTTATAGTTTTTTTTTTGTATATGATTTCATTGCCAAATGGCTTTAAAGAAGATAACAAAAAGTCCACTGGAAACCGGGTTTGGCTTTTACCTTGACTGATGATCCGGCGCCTGATTGAACCTTAAAATGGATGATGCAAGCCCGAGGCTTTTCAGCACGAATCCTCCGGGAACATTGGGCCGTGTTCTTGTCAACAGCCAGTGACTCATCCATTAAAGAAAAGTGCTTCCTGCGATCGGAGACCGAAATAGGCTCCTCTTACAGCGGTTTGCCTCACCAGTTATTCAAGGCTTTTAATGGCGTCCATTTAAATAAATGTTTCAGTGCAAGTTGGCACTCTGGACCAGGGAGCTTTCTTGCTGACCGTATGCAGTCCTGGGAAAAAGTATCTACTTTCTCCTTAGATTTTTTTTTATTTTTTTTTTTTAGTTTTTTTTGTCACATTCAATGTTTCAGATGAACACATTTTAACATCACAATAGTCAAACTGGTCCTTTGTAAAAAAAAAAAAAAAAAAGTTATTAGGCATTTCTGATATTTGCTATCAAGTCTTTTACATTCCTATTAAGAACCCAAATGTCCTATTTTAGTTTCTGCCATGGCAACTCAATTGGATTTAAGTTCAGACTTTGGTTAGGTCAGAACCTTCATTATATTATTATTTTATTTTTTAGTCATTCAGATGTGGATTTGCTGCCACCGTTGGATCATTTGCTGTGTTTCTGTTAAACAAATTTACTTTCAAAATATCAAATTGTTCAATTAGATGGTCAATGGAAGTGCGGCGATAGTTGCTCGCCGGAAAGTCAAAGCTTTAGAAATGACTTTGTAACCTTTTCCAGACCTGTAGAATACAGTCACTTTGTATCTCATCTGTTTTTTTGTGAACTGTTTTTAACCTACTTCATATTGTGAAACAAGTTATTTCTTGATTTTACAGATCAGACATTCATCAAGTCTGGGTGTTGCAAGTGAAATATATCCCAAAAAACAAAAGAAAAAAAAAGTTGGGATAAGTTTTGTATTTAACTAAACAAACCCATCATATAAACCAGTGGTCCCCAAAGTGGGTCCTCGAGGGCCGGCATCCTCCCTGGTTTAATGCACCTGGATCAAATGATGGCTCTTGAAAAAGGCCTAAGAGGAACATTGACCTGCTGAAAAGGTTGTTGCCACCACCAGGGAGAGAACCAAAACATGCAGGATGCCAGCCCTCGAGGACCGACTTTGGGGACCTCTGATCTAAACGCTACTTTCTGTATTTACTCAAGTTATTCATCTGATACATTCAAAGTTTCAGATGTCCCCTGTTGTGTATGTCCCCACCAAAGTCAAAAAGTGTTTTTATTTTTCATGAAATGCTGCACATATGCTGCTTCTCAGTGCACAAGTCAAGTGTTTGGGCATCACATGCTAACTTGGTGATTAAAAACAACCGTTTGTCGTGTTTTCCCTAAAGTACTGATGAACTCACACATGACGGGGTCAGGGTTTAAACCTTTTACTGCTTTAGCTCGGACTTCTCATATGTTCCTTTGTGTTGCCAGCCTGGTGCCCACAGATCTGTGGAAAAGTGGCGCTTTTCCAGGGTGTGACCCTGTGTAATAAGCACAAGACTTCCTGGGAGCGCTGCCTCAATACGTGGCTTCAAACGGGTTAACATGCCGCTGGCTCGACCCGCCTTGCTTCCGGTGAACTGTCCTGTCTTTACATTCGCAACATTGTGAGCAAATTTTATGTCAATCCAAAATCATGTCAGAGTTTCCAAAAGAACGAGGACGGATGATTTTGGATCTTTGTCTGTAACTCCGGGTCTGCTTGGTAATGAGAGAGTGAACACGTCTACACCAAGCTGATTATGGCACAAGCCTATAATCTGTGAACATCTGCAGCTCGACTAGTCTGCCACCACCAGTCGCCGCAGTTTGAGAAAATCTGCAAACGGCAGATTCGTCCACTCTCCCTTGGAGGACTTTGGTCCCAAACGAGACGTTCTGTTGCAGGATGCGGACAAGGTCGCGTCTTGATCACATATTCAAGACGTATTACAAATCTGATGGTTCCCAGCTGAAGGCAGAATCAAGCATTTTACATGCAAAACATAAACTTGTATATGTATTATTTGATTTACAGTCAAGATTATGTATTTGATGACTTACCTGGTGAAAACGCAATTTGCATTTACCCTGACAACCCTAAATATAATGTAGTGTAACTACCTTAAAGGGGCGGTATTATTTAAAATATATATATTTTTTTAGCTTTGCATGATGTTACAATGTTATTCCCTCACCAAAAAGGAACATTGTTGCTTTGATTCTTTCTTATTTGTTTGAGAAATACTTTAATCTCCATGGCAACCGTTCAGGTTTGTAAAATACGCCGCCTTCGAGGATGAAGCTCCTCCTCTGAGCAGTTTCCATTCCTATTTTCGCATTACAGAGTACCCCCCGACCCCCGCAACTCCCCACACTGAGCCCCTTCAGACTAGCCAGAAGCAATTAGCAAACATCTGGTGGAACTGTCCGCCTGCTTCCCAAGCCGGTCTGCCAACGAACATAAATGCCCACCCCCCTGACATGAAGGCAGACAAGGAGTACAGTGTATTTTGCAAAAAAGCATTTGGCTGACCATCTTATGCATGAGGGTTTTTCTTCTTTCAGTAAAAATAGGTAAAGAATACAAGAGAACTCCAGGCTTCTCACATTTTTATTTGCTAAATATATTTCCAATCCCACCAACGCCACCCTGTGTCACAAAAGGCAGAGGAAACCCGCCGAAGTCGGAGAAATATGACGAAATGCGGACAAGGCCGCGGATTTGGGGTGTGAAAATCCTTCGTGAAGCGCCGATCGTTAACATCGTTCTTCAGACTGGACGTTTGGCAAAACATGGACTGCTAAACGCAAACATCTGCTCTGCCACACAATCCCACTGTAAATCCCGTTAAAGTTGTGACATTTGCAGCATTTTTTTCTTTTTTTTTTCCACTAAACAGTAGCTCATTGTTGTTCTGCTTCCACATCCTGAGCTGATGAAATCAGCAGCTGTAAGCTCCGTGTTCCTGTGACTGCTGAAGGCTGTGCCATGCTGGCAGCTCGAGTGAAGCAAATCCAGTCTGTTCCAATTATGAATCAGAGCACTTTACTCCACTTAAGTGCATTACGCCCTTAATCAGTGTGTGGCTGTACTTGTTAGTGCATGACCGCTCATATTTAGCAAAGGTACGAGCTTCTGGTAAATTAGACCTAATTGTAGGAATTTTCTAATTCATGTGAAAAGTGATGTTTATCTTTAAAAAAAAAAACAAGTCGATTTTCTTTCCAGTTTTCTAACATTTTTACCAGCTTACAAACTTTAAAGCCCTCAATATATATGCATGTAGCACATCGTCTGCTTTTCCTTTTCCTTTTCCTTCAAGCCTCTCTAAAACGTGTCGCTTTATCTCCGACACCACTAGACGCAGATTCAATTTAAGAGCAGGGAAAGCTGGAACATTTTGTCCAGGAATGAAACATTTTGTTGGCCTGAGTTTTGGAGAATTTTGGAGAGCCGGTCAACACCCTGACCTTGTTCTTGTGTTCCTGAATAATTTTTTTTAAACATATTTTGGCAGGAAGTGTACAGTTGATGGAAATGAGGAAATAACCATGAAAGGGTGTGCTTAAGCAACAGCTGTGTAGGTGGTATGTGTCTCGGCGAAACGACAGGATCCGGGGGCTTTCGCTCCTCTCAACACGCTGCATTTCTCCATGTGGTCGACGCGTATGGAAACACAAATCAGCTTTATGCAGCTCGATTCGGACGCAGGTTTCCCGCGATGCTGCCCTTTAGCATCACATGAAACAAACAGTAGTTGTGTTTCCATTGCGCAAATCGGAATTACGAAAATAAATTTGCTTGTGGAAACATGCTAATTTTGAAAAAAACCCTCAAGTTTCTCTGTTACTAGTTGGTATTTTTACCATATCAAAATTGATGTATTCCACAAAAATCCAAAGGAAACCCTTTTTTCACGTCACACCCTTCGTGATCGACCGCCAGATGTTACTACTGGAGGAAATGATGAAAAAGACGACAGGAAGTGGTAGGAGGAGAATGGTGTGGCATGTTTTTTAAATCTCTAATGGCTTGACCAAACTTACTCACGTGGGATTTTGTTTCTTATTCAATGGAATGGCGAAATTGTGTTTTTTATTTCAACATTTGCAGAACGTCGACAAAGTTTTGTGCACGATTGTTGTGGAAACGAAGCCAAAGATTTGTAAAATCAGGGTCGACTTTCAGCGATCTCAGCAAAAATCACTGTGACTTTGCTCCAAATGTGCCTCAGACATGCGTGGCTTCACACTTTTATCAGCAGTTCACTGGTTTTTCCTAAGCACTCCAGACTGGAAACATCTCACAAAAGCTGCACTTGTAGAGTTGCCCATCTATTCAAAAACTAATTGGTACTTGGCAACATTGCTCGCATTCTTGGGTTTCTGCTTCCAGCAAATCAGCTTCAAGGACATAAGGCTTCTTTGCAGCTCATCATATCCCTCTCACTTTCAGATGGTAGTGAGACAACTAGAGAGGCTCAACCACAAAGTTTCACCTGTTGGACATTATCTTGCAATAATGATAGTAGATTAGCTAACAAATGGGTGGCACTAATAGTGAGGTGGGGGTTGGAGATTAGGTTTACCTCACCTGAGATTCTTGAACGTATTTTATGTTTTCTGGTTTTAACGGAAAATTAATGCTGTTAGCTTTGTGGTCATTAGAACCGCTAATGAAAACTGAGGTTCACTTTCGGCAATGGAGATTTGTGCTTTTCATTACAGCTGAAAAACTACGGAGGGGAACGGGGATTTTTTTTTTTTCCTTTTGCGCTACCTCTATTGCGGTATGATAAATGGCCAGCCCTAGTTAGAAGTGATATAATTTGCTTGTGGAACTAGAACTTTTTCATTAGTATTAAGGAACTATTGACTTAAAACTATTTTCTATAGCTTCCTAAAAAGTTACTTGCAAGTTAGTAGACTTGAAATAAGACAAAACAAATATACCTGCACTACAAAGTAGACCAAAAACATTTGGTAAGGTTTTGTGTTTTTTATATACGGCCAATTTTCACACAAAGCAAAGGCAGCTGTGTCCATTTCTTTGAAGCTAACAATCAATAGCTTAAGAGGACAACGATTTCAAGTTTGCTAAGTAGATCGATTCCGACTTTGACTGAACTGATTATGAAAATTTAGTAAAAATAAACCTCTTTTGAAAAATGTTGCTAACTCCCAACAAAATTTGGGACGTTCAATCACAAAGCTGTCAAAATAAGTTCAGTGAAGTTTTCCCGAACGCCCCTGGAAGCCGCTCAAACTGAAGGGTCTCTTTTCGACACTCTACTTATTCGGGACAACCTCAATCCTGCACTTACGCTAATCCATCCGTTGCAGTACCATGCAGCTGGTGACTGTGACACAGGCCTGAACTAAAGGAGATTTCCACTGATCTACAAACCCGGATGGCAAACACAGAGTCTGAGCCGAGGGGGCCTCTTACGCAAGTCCAGCCAGCTGTGGCTGCCTGGGCCATGCGTGCAGGGAATGTGTTTACATAACGCCCATTTGGGCTCTTTCACCTCACATAGCAGGTCCTAAATAAACTCCAAAAGCAAGCAGGGTGGATTATTTTTTTTTATTATTTACGGTACTTCTTCACAATTAATGAAACAGGTTATGGAACTGTACTCTGGCGTATTGTCTTTTTAAATGTAGTATATGGAAACTAAACCCAACTAAACTTCGGAGGAAACTCCCTTTACAATAAGAACGAATTCAGCTGCACTTTTCTGCATCGGAAAATCGTGCATGTTTTTTTTTGTTGTTTTTCCTTTGAGCTCGTGTTGTTTTTTTCTCTCTCTCCTTTGGTTGTCTTTAGATTAATGATGTACAAAACATATGCAGAGCAGCGCTTTATTGTGCAGTTCAAAGTCTAGTTCCAGCTTCTGCTGGAACAGAAGTGTCGCTGTGTTCCATCACAGGAGTCCAGACGGTTTTTTTTATTGCAGAAACATTTCGCCAGCCAGCCAGCCAAGAGACGTGACACAAAAATGGCGCTTGCTAACTTCTGCACGTAAAACCTTCATCCCCGTTTACACTGAGACACGAAACGGCAAGCAGGAGGTTTTTACGAAACGGTCGTTTTCAAGTACGGAAATCTCAAAACGTTCAAAAGCAGATGCTCCTGTAAATGTAATGCATGTTGTAAATGGCCGTTTTAATACAGTTTGTCCAATTGTATCCGTAAACTTTTTATTTTGGGATTATATGTCATTAAAAAACAAACAAACAAAAAAAAACCCTGTTTGGTACCATCAACTCCAATTTGCTCTAATACCCCGTAGACAAAATCCAGTCTATGCTTTCATAAGTCGTAATAGAGTCCACCTGTGTGTATTTATATTTGATTCTATTTTATCTCAGAATGAATCCAGCTGCTCTGTGAAGGTCTCAGAGGTTTGTTGGAGAAGAGTGAGAGTACAAACAGCAGGAACGGGGAGAAAGTTTAAAACGGGGTTAGGCTGTAAACTAGCTTAAGCTTTGAACATCTTGTAATGTACTGTTAAACTCATTAGCTATAAAAAAAAATGACACAACTGCAAACTTACCAGTAAATGCATTCCAGAAGGCATTGTAGAAAGAAAGCAACAAACCGTGAGTGAAGAAGGAGCTTGAGGTATTTTGTAAAAAAGAAAAAAAAAAAAAAAGAAGAATTCGCAAGCCGCCATGCCGCTTCACACGATGTTAGCTGCTGTTCGCGAAGCAGCCAATCCAGAAGCACCACTCACAACTTGGTGCTGATTGGCTGGAACTCCCCTAACCTCAAAACTTTGTCTTGTGGAGATGCGCTGTGCGCATGTGCGTAGATTTCTGCTGTTGAAGAGTTTCATTGCATGGAACGGTCGCATGAACATTTCACGTTTATTTTGATGCGAACGAAATGTGTTGTGTCCATCATTAGCACACAAGGCATAAATATGTAAACACCACAATGTACTGACACTCAACACATAAACATCATGCATTGTTTTGCACTGCATTGTAAAATTAATGTGAAATGTTACACTTTCGCATATAGGTGTTAGCCATTTGGTTGTAAGATGACTGAATTATTTTAAAGAGTTTTAAGTTGTTGGTAGTTTACTTTATAGTTGGTGAATTATTAAAAAGTCTGTTATAAGCATTTTTATAAGATTTCCTCATATATTAGTGGATTTCAGATATTTGTATACAGTTGTAGCACCTAACCACAACTGCTGGGGGTTTGCCGTATCTGAAAACCATATATCATTTTTCTTTTACTTCACATTTATTCATCAATCTTTGGTTATTATATTACCTAAACACCAACTATACAGTCTTTAAAGAGGCAAATATGTAAAAAAACAAAACAAAACAAACTAACCTAACCTGAACCTAGCCTGGTGGGGCCCCAAGTAAAGCCTGGTGGCCCGCCAGGCGTAGAATACACTGGAGGAAACCCTGAAATCTTAATAAAATACATTGAGGTTCAGGTTAGTAACGGCATAACATGTTTTTTAAAAAGAGAAATTTCTAGACATTGTTTCATTTTTGTTTCAAATATGTCCACATGAAATAAAACTTTATTATGCCAGATATTTTACAGTAGCATCTCGGTATTTGAAGTTTTTCTTTCATCCTCCTCTCAAACCTGTCCTGTTTTTTGGGGGTTTTTTTCTCCCTCAGGCAGGGAACCATGGCCTGATCTGTGCTAAGCCCTGCTACTCTAAATCCCTCTCAGACGCTCAGTAATGCGCTCGGTGTGGGACCACACTGGGGTCATGTCACTCATCTGAGCCCAGACCACAGCTTGGTGTCTGACAGAGGGATCTTCTCTCTCCCTCTCCCCCCCAAACCATCAGCCTCTTCATCCTCTTTCATTTCTTCCTCACCACCGACTCTCAGCTCAGGTCACCACTTGACCTTTCACACTCATCCTCACTGCTGCCAGACGAGGGATTATCAATCAGCTGTTTGTAGAGTTGCATTTTTTTTTTTACCCCTGCTAACATCACATTGAATTTGGATACAAATCTGGACATTTCACTCTGCATTTTCTTTTAAATTGAATTGAATTGACCTGTGGATGCATGTAGAAAAATACTTTTAGTGGATATAACCTTATCCATTTGAAAGGTTTGCAGAATAAGTTTACACATGCATCAAGACGTGACTAAATATAAAAAAATCAGTTTGTAAACAATCATTTTCAGTGTATTATTTTTGTTTAACTGTCCAGATGAGGCACAGACTGTCACACTATCACCACCACTATATCTGCATGTCAGTTTAATTTTTGTTCTTCTTCCTTTTCCTAACTGCTGTTATTTTTAAGTCAGACGTAAAAGGACTCACATCTTCCAGAAAGTTCCACTTTTCTGTCGTTGCTACAGAATATTTTCCACTGACGTTTTAAGGATCATAGAGAGGTTTTCGTAAGACGGGCCTTTCTCTTCTTTTTCCTCTGTGGTTCTGGAAATTGAGACTGACATTTTTCCCCATCGTCTTTGATTGTTGACCTCAGCTGAGGCAAGTGAGGCCTGCTGGGCTTTAGAGTAGATGTTGTTCTTGGTTCTTGGTGTGACCTCCTGGATGAGTCGTCGATGCACTCCTGGATCAATTTTAGTGGGCTGGATCCCTGCTGTTCCATGTCTTGCCTGTTTGGTTTTACCCAGGGTCATCATCTTTCAGTTTTAATGGTACTACAGGGCTCTCCACACTGCCTCCTACTGGTGCAGCATCGGTATTACAGAGCTTCTTCTTTTTTTTTTTTTTCAAAACAGGGAAAAAGTAGCCTACGCAATTCTGCTAGATTCTCATGTCCCCTCAGTGCTTCGTCTGGGCTTTCTCCCATTGACTTGGATTTCTCCGGTAGAATTTTAACTGGGCCAATCAGCAAACAGAAGGAGAAGTTGTGAACGATGATATTGATTTTATTTACTTATTTTTGTTTGTTTGTAGAATTGTAGTCTGCTTGTAGTTTTACCAATAGCAACATAGTAAGTAAACAAAGTCATTCAGTCCGTGTTGGCCACGCCTCCAAATATTGAATTAACATCAACAGCCATCTTGTTCAGCTCTGCACTTCCTTCTTCATAGTGGAGGATGGTTGTTTAAAGCGCAGGGACTTTCTGGTAGGCTTCATAACGTCGAATTGCCACATTACATACATCACGGGTAAACGTTAGCAGTGGGGTAAAATTTAAGACTTCAACAAAGTCCATGTCTCTGGCAACTGTAATCATTTCTCAACAGCTGAAGGTCCAGACCCTCTGTGCGAAGCAAAGCATAGAACACAGGGCTGATTTTTTTTTTTTCTTTTTTTACCAGGATAGGAAAAAAACATTCATTTTGAAGAAAATATCTGTTAGGATAGCCAGTGCTCAGCTTCTACTTTATATTCAACCTTCCTGGTTTTGAAGAAATGAAAATGTGTTCTTGCAAGGTGAGATAAAATTTTTTTTTCAAATTTTATGAACAAACAGCTTTATCTCATACTCAGACTAACTAAATTACAGTCTGTAATGCGTCTTTGTTGAGCTACATGCTCGCTAAGCAATAATGAACTGAAGTGATGCGGTAGAGATAAGCGTGATAAAACTCCTCTTATCATTCCTTTATAATGTGTGACAAATTACGTCATACTGAAGACAATCCCAGCTTGTTATTCCTGTTGGTTTGAACTGCTGCTGAACCTTTGGGGTTTTAACAAACAGCTTCTGCATTTGTAGCTATTTTGTTACAAATGATGCAAATGCATTTGTAACAAAGTAACACAATCAAATGGGTCCTGTGATAAGGAGCTAAGAGACCATTTTTATTGTTTCCTCCTGATACATATAACTTTTAGTATAAACTGCTGATTAACAGCCAACCCATGTGATTTGAGATAAACAAGATTTAATTTGCGGCGACATTCTGGGGTTTAGAGTCAGCACGTGTAGCCGTGCTTCGCCGGCCGTGTGGCTTTGTGGTCGATGGGCCAGCTGAAAGACAGGGGTCAAAAGTCACAGGGCTATCTTAACAACCTGATTTGAAAAAAAAAAAAAAAAAAGAGAAAAGACAAAGAAGCTGTTTCAGCTCTGCTTGATAGGTTCTCGTGAACTCCGTGTCATTGTGATACAAAAACCCCAACCAAACGATTTGCAATAACAAGTTATGCTGACCCCACAAAAGACTGAATTCGATTGACTACGCTTTGGATTACTTAATGTTAGCAGCACCTGCTAAATTAGAGCAAAAGACTGGTTATGTAATTCATAAAGTCCTCACAAAGGGGAAATGTGTCCCTCAAGCCGCACCGTCTACCGAATGGCCTCACCGGTGAAATGAGCTGACACAAAACTAATTCTTTCTCCAGATGAGACCTTTTTCTCATAGCTAACATTGTAGCATTGCAAGTTATTACTATAAATACAGGACATGATACATAAAATACTGTAACGTCAAGCTTAAAGTTTGAACAGTGTTTCTGTCAACAACATTTAGCTACAAAAATGTTGAAGGAACAAAGAAGACAGCGACTGGCTAACCATTAGCAGCTAACGATGCTAAAGTTAGCATCTTCTTCATAGGCTTTTGTTAGAATTTACTGTTTTCTTCTTTAGTTAAAAATCTAAAACACTTTACATTAAGCTTCCAAAACATATTGCTAAAATATTACTTCCCGTTCTCGTGAATCCAGTATAGTTTGCCATTTCACCTTTACTTATAACATAAGGACTTAGGTGCATCTATTAATTTATCATAACAAGGATCCATTTTCATAAATAAGGTGAAAAGTAGTGAAGCAAAAGTAAATATTTGTCTTCTAATAAATGTGACATATTTGTTTTGTACTTCACTCACTGACATTGGTTTTTTACATATATATGTCTTGGTCGTTAAAGTTTGAATGAAAAGTTATTTCAAGGTAAGCGCAAGTGTTCAAAATCACACATTATTATGTTATTGTTAATAAGACACACTAAGCCAAAATGAACAAATGTTGAATAGCTACAGTACTTGCCTGATAAACCTAGCTACCTATACAAAGCAAACAAAATCCTAAAATTTAAATTGCATAAGAAAATTTAAGTGAAAGCTTTAAAAAGTCTTTATGAATAAATCATTTAGAAAGACATCTCTAATGCGAATCAGTTAATATTCACAAAGTTTTGAACGAAGCTACAGTAACATTAGTGGTCCTCTTTCTCTTTGGTTTTTGCTGTGATTATGGCAGATCATGTTTAAACTGCTCCAACTTGTGCTAACACTTCTGGATAATATTAGTACTATTTGGTTTGTGAATCAGATACTCCAGAGTGAATAGCTGGCACAAATGAAGAAATTGAAATGAAAAATGGATGCACAATATTTCTATTTAATCTAGGCCACTTCTCCAAGCTGGTGTAGCTTTTTTCTGAGTGTTATCTACAAATCCAGCCAGATAGTTTGTTTGGATTTCTCAAAGGCTGTGAGAATACTGCGTTTCTTACAGAATATGTGACAAAAACCATCAAAAGTCTTTTTCGTGCAGGTGCAGTGTGACAACTGGCTCCACAAAGCAAACTTCGCTGCTGTTGTGGTTCAGCATGCAGGGTTCTTTTTTTTGCAACCACATCTTTCCAGAAATTATCGATCGCTCTCTCGAGATCTCCTGCTGGCACTTGTACTCTGCACCACAGGTGTTTCGCTGAATCCTGCTTGGGCTCAATACCAAACTCTGAGTTTGCAGGGGAACTGGGCCAGATCCTGAGGGAGTCTGTTTTTTTTTATTTTCTTTTATGTGTGTACGGTTTAGTCACGAATGCCTTAATATGTTCTGATAAATCGGTAGCCTCTTTGAGATCACACGTTTCCAGACTGCGGGATGGATCCACTGTTTGCTGCAGAGCAACTACAATTGAACCAACACTGCAAAAACACAAAATCCTACCAAGTATCTTTGGTCTAGTTTCTAGTGCAAAATGTCTTTGCGCACTGGAAATAAGACAAAACTAACTTATAAGTCACTTTTCAGCCAGATATATTGTTTGAACTAAATAATTCCTGAATGTTAATAAAATGAACTATTTTCAATGGCAGATTATTTCACTTGAAACAAGACATTTTTTCCCATCAAGAATTTGTCAACAGAACTAGTAGTTAAAAAAAAATCTAAATTAAGGAATTATTTACTTAAAACAAGATCCTACATCTAGATGAATAGTTATTTATAAGTTAGTACACTTCAAATAAGACAACACTAAGATTCGCAGTAGAAATCAGACTAAAAATACTTGGTCAGATTTTTGCAGTGAAGACTAAGCAACGATTTCAGGATTGGGACTAATGTCGTAATAAATAATCCACTGTCCTCTACTGAATAAAATAACATAAAAAAAATCTATGGCCTCAGTGCCAAGATTATGGTGTATAAATCTTACTTTTCCGAACATGCACGCTATAAAGTCCTACAGAGGCAACTGTCAAACAACATTGGAGACACGTTTTCTTTTCGCCCTCGGGCAAGATGTGCTGTCATAACAGAAAGTACCATTTCTCTCATGAACTAAAACACTTGCTGCAGTTCTGCTGTACTGTCAACTCAGTCTGTGACGGTTTAACGTTTAGCCTGCAGGGTGAACTTTGAGGTCAGGCCAAAGTGTAAGATAGAGGAGGCTGTTCAAAGGGATCACTTCGCCAGTCTTATCTCCTTGGAGTTTCCCTTCAGCTCTCTGGAGTGTTTTTATGAGCTTTCTCCTGATTGTTTCAGTCTTGGTTGTATAATTTGAGAGAAATGAGCACATCTAAGTGCCAATAAAAAATAAAAAATAAAAAAAACATCTGAATCTTGCGAAGGGCTTAAGTCTGTGGTTTTCGAACCATTTTTATGACTAGCATCAACTTATTAGCATAAAGATAGCCCCTAAACAGCAGATACTTTTGAGAATTGTGCAGCAAAACTAATATGCTGTTCATTAATATTATCAGTCAATGTAACTTATGTACAACACTATTCAGTAAACTTGCCACTTCTTAGAATTTAAAACCATTGATATCCAAGCTAGCTTGTAATGCTAATAACAGCTAACTTGGCTTACCAATGTTTCACTGATGAGAAACACTGTTTCTATTTAATTACACGACTTTCCCAGTGTGGTTGACTTTTTATTAGCCATTACACTGAAGGTTATGGTACATACATAAAATGGCTGTCTTTAAAAAAAACATGCTTCATTCATTTTTTCCCCAGAAAAATTATAAGACTAATCTCAAAGTTTCTGCGTTTTTAGCCGTCCTTTTTTATTTTTATCGACAATGGCTTTAATGTGCCGTCGTATTTCACACACACACACACACACACACACACACACACACACACACACGCACACACACACCCACCCACACACACACACACGCACACCCTACTTTTAAAAGTGCAAATGTAAAACGAAGTGCTGAAAATTAAAATCAGTGACCATGAACGCCCCACCCCTCCAGTAAAACCACAGCTGAGCCACTGATTTGGATTCATATATTCCTTCTACATATCGAGCACCACGCCCCGAAAGAAACACACACACACACACACACACACGCACACTGACATCATCTCCCCGTTTAAACACTGAGATGAAATCAATGGGAAATATAAGACAGCGTGCAGAAACGACACTGTGTGTCTGAGCTCTTAGCTTGTCTTAGCATCTCGAATCGACAAAAAGGAACCACAATATTATTCACTCCAACTTCATCCTCTCATTTCACCGCACAGGCAGTGATGGTTTTAGTCATTGTGCTCATTTTCTTTGTGCCACACACGCAGGCACCTCGAAAGGCTTCCAATTAAACCTTAGTTGCATGAGAATCAGGTTTTTACGTCTCTAATTGTTGCAACACTTGCACTTCCACGATTTCTGAAAATAAAACGGCCTTTTATTGGTCTCCCACCCGGTTTATACCCTGCCGAATGTTGACTCTTGCGCTTACTCGCCCACTTTCAACCGGTCACCACCCACCCACACACACACACGTATACAAACACACACACATAAACACTTTATTTTTCCATGTTTAAACTGCACTGCCATGCACAAAAGGACTGGATCAACAAACCGAAATATGTTTCAGAAAGTACACAAACACAGATCGCATGACATGCAGGCTGGGCACAGGACATGCAGAAGAGTTTTATTGCGTAATCATAAAGGATGTTTACCACGTTCCTGAAAAACGTACATTAAATCTCCAGGACCGCACGAGCCTTTAATGAGCGGAGTCAGGAGAGTGGAATTCATGCGGCAGAAACTGAAGCATATGACCTGTTGAAATGCAAATGGGGCTCTGGAACTGCAAAAGCAGCGCTGCAGTTCCTCAAACGGAAGTACATTATAATTTTTATTCATTATTTTTCGAGTGCGAGAGCCGACAAACTCCTATAGAAAGCGCGGCCCTCCTCTTCCACCATCTCCTCCTTTCCCCCCCGCGCGCACGACGAGCCCAGTGGCTGTGGGCTCGCGCTCGGCCGGCAGCCATCGCTTGCAACATGAGATATGAGAGCAGGGCTGGAGATTTTGGCTTCTCCCCAAGTCACAGAATGTACTCAAACAAATTCCAGCAGCAAAGTTAATACAGGCCAGAGTGGATTTATCTGCGCGTCTCCGATTGCAGGAGGGGCGCACGGGAACAGGGAGTCTTCCCACCGCTGTTTTCACTGTCTCTGTTTGTACGATTCTCACTCGCCTTTTTCACCCCACCTCACTGTTCTTTAGTTGCATTGAGAGGGGAAAAAGTTTGCGAATGCTGCGACTTTTTTTCCCCTCTTCCTTTTTAACTTATATCCAACAACAGATCCAAACTGTTAATTAGGAGCACTGTCAAAACATGTTATCCCGTAGAGGCAGAAGTTGGCTGACTTTATGAACTTTCACCTTTGTACCACCTTCACATGAGTTTGTTATTAAAATCTCTACATTCAGTTGGGACTACATACAAACCCAGCCCAACGCGCAAGCAAAGTACGCAGCAGACCTCCACACCAGTAGGGGGCGTAAAGTAAACAACTTTACTTGTTTTGGAAGCCACATCAATATTAAGCAAAAAATTAAAAAAAAATGTAATAGTATAATATATACTGAAAAATGTACACTTTTTACTGAATGATTTTAATATGTACAGTTGAAACATCAAAATGTTTTTGGTTATTATTTCTTAAGTTTCTTAATCCAGTTTGATACGATTTTGACTCATTCCTCCAAATAGAACTGGTTTAACCGGGTCAGGTCTAAAGGCTCCCTTGCTCATGTTTGGTTTTTAGCCGAACTAAGATCAGAAATGTGAGATGACCAGTCCAAAACTTCCACATTGTTCTCATTAAGCATATCAGTTTGGGCTCATTTTCCATTTAAAACGTCCATTCGAGCTCAAGGTTCGACTTTATCGCTTCAGTATTTCCACATAATGTTGTTCCCTCATATTTCGTGAAGATCACCAATTCTTCCTGCAGCAAAGTCACCTCCCGCTGTACTTCAGAGTCTCCAAAAATAAAATGTGTCTCTATGTCCATTTTCAAACTTTAAAAAAATGATTTTTCTGTTTGGAATAATGGCTTTGTGGACTGGTATAAAACACCGTTTTGTTAATGTCTTCCAACAAAAAACCAAGAAGCTCTAGGTTTTGACCTCATCTGGTCGACCAATCAGTTTCTGCGGTGCAGCCAAAGTTAAGAACAGAAACGGCCTCAGATAGATGGAACGACTCTAAGAACTGTTCTTGTGGTCTGAGAGAATCCAATGATGCGTCACAATTTTTGTACGCTTACCACTAACACCTCAAGGTTTTTTCATCTCACCATTTGCTGCATGCTTGTGGTTAAGATGGCAAAGCACAAAAGTACCAAAAGGCATTAGGTGTGGCTGGGAATCTTGTGTTCTGGTCGGAGGGCGCGTCCTAATCTAACCCAGCTAACCTGTGTAAACAGTGAACTACATGTAAACACTCAGCGTTTGGGGGTTGGGGGGGCAAGATCACTACACCGAGTTCTGGTTTCTGCGTTTTGTGTGCTCACATTAAACAACGCAGCGGGACGTTGACAACGTCTGTCAGGTGTGTTCACTCAGTATCCAGCTGTGAACATAATAGAACATCTGGGAAAATATTTGGAAAGTCTTCCAACTAAATCCAACTCGGATTGAGTCGTTTTTTTGCAAAAGAATGTGGAACATTCCAGTCTCTAGATAAAGCAAAGCTGACGGAGATGCACCGGGACATGTTTTTATGAAAAGTGGATTTTTGCCCTATTTTTCCTACTGCGATCTCTTTTGCATATTGCAAGCATAGGCAAAAGAGAGTCCTCCTTACAGTGAGAGCATAAAGCAGAGTTACAGTGGTGGGATTTATCTGTGGCAGTGTGCTCACATCAGAGTAAGTAATGCTGAACGCTACAAGCTTTTACCACCAGACTTCCTTACCGTTCCTTTATGATGCATCTGATTCTGTGTGCAAACAGACTTGAATATCCCCCCCCCCCTTCACACCCCACTGTATCAATACCAACCCACGCTGTGAGGTCACATTATCAGTATCGATCCGCTTTCGGAAACCGTATCAGAAACCTTCCACTCGCTGGTTCAGGCTTATGATGACCATCAATTGAATAATTTATCATTTCATTCCTCTAAAGTGGCAGCGAGGCCCCACGGAGAGATGAAACGTGACGTGGAGATCCGAGGCTGCTTTTGCAGATTTAGGAGAATAAAAGATGGCCGCTGGAGAAAGAAGTCCTTCTGATGAGGACAGAACAACGTTCGCTTTGCTTTCTGTAAGTGTTGTGGGGAAGCAGGGGAGACGTTCTCTGCAATCAGCACATGAACAAGGCTAACTTTGATTTACTTGACGGCGCTCCTCCGAAGACAGAAGGCCGCAACGGGGATGACAACAGAAGCGAGGACAATGCTGAGGGAGGCAAACTGCTTTGTGATGGAAGTGTGGGTATAATGGTGACATCATATGATATACATATTTTTTTCTTATCCTCCCTCTCCCCCCGAGTAAGGCTCAATAAGATAAACTTACTCTCAGTTATAAAATATTACATTTGACATAAAACATAGGATTGTGGGACTTAATATCATTTTATTGTGCTGCATACAGTTTGAGAAATGAGTGAAGGAAGCTGCTGGAAATATGCTGCGTTATAAGACTTCATTTTCCCTGCAGCTTCTCTCTGCACATGTTGCATAACAGGAGACCTACTTTAACTTATCCCGCCCTGGCACAGGAGTAGAAAGATACTGCCCCCTACTGGTACTGCAGTATCGTTTGACCCATTTTATTTATTGCAGATTTATAGGATTTAAACGCTTCGGTACAGTTGTTGGATGAAATAAATCCCCTGGTTGAAACAGGAAGTGTGGGCTGCTGGGATACATGCAGCCCACACTTGCTGGGATACATGACATATGTGTCATGTATCCCAAACTGAACTATTGGTTCATATAGAGCTGAAATGTAAACCACTGCGTGACTTTAAATTAGACTGAAACTTCTCTTTTTATTCAGTTAGGGTGTAAAATAAAAAGTGTGCTGCCAAAAAAAAAAAAAAAAAAGAGGACAAAGTTGTCTTTACAAATTACCTGTCATGGGTCGATTAGGAAAGAAAAAAGAAGTCTTGGGATAAGACCAAGTTTCTTCTTGTGTTTTGGATGAGAAGAAAAAAACACTAAAATGAGAGAAAATATTTTTTTCTTTTTCCCTTTGAGGCCGAAGTACACACACACACAAAAACAATACTTGGAAAAATCTCCAGAGATGTTTTTTTTGTTTGTTTAAATCTTTTTTTGCATGTTGGCTGAAGAAAAAAAAGCCTTACACACCATAACAGAAAATATTTTTTTTACTTGCCCTACGCAAAAAAAACCCCAAAAAAACTTCACTCTACTGGTTGTTGAAATATATTTCATATTAGATAAAAATGTTATGCTCTGAATCAAAAACATGTTTCATGAGGGGCAAGAAAAAGCAATAAAAAATAAAATAAAAACATTTTAATGTAGATTTTTATACTTACAAATGACTCCAAAACATAAGATTCAAGTCAACTTTCAACTCAAAATAATTTCTTTTTGTTAGACTCAGAAAATTAGTCTTCAAAAATGATTTTTTTTGCTCTCCTCCACCTTTTAGGTCACCTGTCTAGCCCTGAATTAAAGTGGACTATTAAATTCAGCTTTTCGTTGGATGTTTCTGTGATCAAAACAAAGATACTTCCTTTGCGCTGCTAAGGGAACAACTTTCTAAACTCATACTGAGGACATTTAATGCATCTTGGATAAGTGTCAACTTTGCATTTTCACTCAAGTTTCACAGAAATGTAAGCAAAACATGCGTCTTTACAGAAATAGGCACCTATAAGAAAACCAAATGGAGACAAAACGGATCATTTAGAATCTCATTTTATTTTCAGTATTACGGAACATTAGAAGTATAAATATCTGTTAATATACAACATCTATGACATCCATAGAGCTTTTCTTGGGCAAAATACAAAAACGCAAAACACTTTTATTGCACATTTTCTAAAAGACAAACCATAGAGAGCGAGTTCACCTAATACCAGTGTTGCACAGAGAAACTAAGGGACCTGAAGGGACAAGCAGACGAGAAGAACTGGACGCATAAAGAACACTGATTACCGCACAAACGAATATCCTGCTGGCAGGGGAGCAAAGGTCTCACATGGCTATCAGCAACATCATCTGAGACACAGAATACAGATTTGGCAAATTAACAATATACAAAATATACATCCATGAGGCTTTGTAAACAAACACTGAATGTGCTTTTAGACGTCTGTCGCCTTGAGAACATAGACGGGGAGACGGGGAAATGAAAACGAGGTGTCGGCTCTACTTTTAGCTCCTAATTTATAATCGACTCGGTGATCAAACATTTAAGGTGCAGCTTCTTACAACAGCTTTACGATATCTAATGCGAGGAAAACATCCGATTGGCTCACGATAACATCCCTATAGTCAATTAATAATTACTGGAGACGGTGTGGAACATTTAGATATGCTTTGTGTCAAGGTAAATTTATAGGTTTTATATGAGTGGTAGAGATAAAAAAAGAACAACAAATCAGTATATACTGCTAAGAATAATGTCCTAAGCTAATTTCAGTTTGCCGTACAGGGTTTGTAATTTAACGGCATTAATAATCAAAGAGTGAATAAGGATACATGACAGCCTGTAGGTGTGGTACAGAGTAGTTTTGCGCGCCATGGACATAAACTAATGCTAACACTCTTTTACCACGTTAAGGTGAAGCTAAAGGTTGACCGAAGACAGCACAGACACCCCGACAGCGAAACAGTTGAACACCGACCCTTTCAGATGGCACATTCCTCGTGTGGTCGAGCAAAAGTCCTCGACATGAAAACCCCTGAAGGATTTAAATCAACACAAGCGCTCGTTTACTCCTTCAAATTAACAATCGCTTAGCATTCTTCAAAACTGCAAGTTAGCCTGCAAACACGCCAAACGAACGATAGAGACATTCTTAGGAAACGCTGATAGCCCTCACAGTTTAATATATATTTATATTTATTTATAATGCTACATTTAAAAGAAATAGCCCAGTTTAGCTCCTCAAACTTTGTCCCTCTTCAAGTCAGTTTTGAAACACGGCAGACGTCAGAGAGGATGAGACTTCAGACCACAGAGCAGAACGTCTTCATGTCGAGCAATACAAACATGACACGGCAAAATCTTTACATATAATACAATCATTGTAAGCCCATGTTCCCCCCCCCACCCCTCCTGTTTTACAGTATATTATTTACACCATATTGCATAAAAATCAGAACTATATATGTACAGATGTCAAAGGAATGTGAATAAGCAACTCCTTATTTGCTTATTAAGCAAATAAGATTTTATTTCCCCACATGTCTAAGGCCCCTTCACTATGAACCAGAACATGATTCTGTATTTTAATGTTTTAGGTGAACAAGCACCCGCTGATCGACAAACTTGAATCAAGCGGATCATACCAGGCAGGAACAAAACAAAAAACAAAACAAAACAGAAAAAAACACCGGTAGCTAAACTGCTTAGTAAAATCATGTGGTCTACTGCATTAAAAAGACCTCGGCATCGGGTCCTCCGAGTCCACAAGTAAAAGTGCAATTCGAAATCTTTTATGGCACTGACTCTTCATCACATTACAGCCTCTGACGTACTGATTGCACAAAGCCTTTGGTGAGGAAAACAAACAAACCTTCACACATTCATTTGACTTGAGAGAAAAACACCAATGTCATCAGCAAATTAAGAGATGTCAACACCTGAATCGGCATGTAACAGCTTGGCCGGTCCTCAAGTAAATCCCTCCCGCCCCTCCCAAAAAAAAGAAAAAAAAAAAAGAAGGCATGATGATGCTGACAAATCATTTGAACTTGCTTTGTGTTTTTACTTCTTGTTACTGGAGTTACGGGGTAAATCCTTCTGCTGCTTGCACCTGCTACCATCCTTATCTGAAGTCTCTTTGAGCGTAGAGGGAGAAACCCGGGATGAGTCCCTTTTTGTGGTTTTCTGCGCAGACGTGACCTCTAGAACAGCGTCTTTTTTCTTCCTGTCCGCCTGCTCCTTCCGGCCGGACGAGAGCTGCTTGTCAAGGGGGGTTGTGTTTTGGGCGTCCGGAGGCTTGTGACCGTCTTGTTTGAGCGCGTCCTTAGACCCCTTGACCACAGGCTCACACTTGACTTTGTCTAAGGCGTCTCCTTGGCTCGGCAAGCACGTGTCCTTTTTCACTGCAGGCTTTGGCAGCACCGGTGGAGGGTTGGGAGGAGGGCTAACCTCTGACGGCTGCTGAAGTGAAGGGAGAGGCAAGATTCGATCTTTTGGTTTAGAATCAGGGTGAGGTTGGCTTTTGGGTGAACGATCTTTTGGTTTTGCATCCAGATTTTGTTTGATGAGAGGAGTTGACGATGCAGTTTTAGGAGGCAGGGGTTTTGGCTTTGTGTCTGGGCTGTCTTTTATGGTAAAAGAACCGTTGGGTTGGGTCACCTTTTGCTTGGGTGACTGTGTTGGCTGAGGTGGTTCTTCCAGCTTCGTGCCACACCTGACGGACAATGAAACCTCTCCACGTTTAATGTCCTTAGTTGCTTGAACATTTGTAGTGTTGCCTCCAGATTCCTTAGGGTGTTTTGTGCTTGGGATTGGAGGAGTTGTAATGTGAGACTTTACTTCAGGTGGATTTGAATCCTTCACAGATGCAAAACCTTCAGTTAGGGGTTCAGGCCTCGATTTACCTTTAGGACTCGAAGCATTTTCATTTGTAGGTGAAACTTTGAGTTTCGCAGGCTGGACCGCAGTGCTTTCCTTTGCTCCCTTCTTGAACTCTGAATCCGATGGTTTGTGCTGTGCTTTTTCAGCTGGACAGTGTTTAGAGGATTGCCCAACATCTTTCAAACACACAGAGTTCTTTGACGAGATTGTAGGAAGTTGTTTCTTCAGGAACATGTCCTGTGAGTCATCAGCAGGTGCGGAGTTAGTTTTTCTGTCCACATTTATGTTCTCTTTTGTAGCAAGATTGAAGGAAGTGTTTGTGATTTGCTCCGTTTTGGAGGCGCCCGTATTGATTTCAGAGCTCGCTACGTTCGTTCCTCTGCTAGGCAGCGCCGCGTCAGCAGATGTTCCGCAGGTGACTTCAGGATTTAAACAGTTGGATTTATTATCACACTCGGAAGATATTGCTGATGTTGTGACAGGAACTCTTGCCTGTGCGTCTGAGGAGCAGATGTTGAGTGGTTGCTGTTTAGAAAGCACATTCTCTGGAGTGAGCTCAGGAGCGAGGACGTTCTGTACTTGCCCCGAGCTAACAGCGGATATTGGTTTCTCAGCACTCTGATGCTGACCCGTATCCAAACCACAGTTTGTGCTCTGCCTTCGTGGCCTTTCATTACCAGCCACCTCAACATGTGAAGGAGTTGTGCTGTTTACCTCTAGCCTCGCTGAACTCAAAGATGACACAGTTTCTGACCCGTTTTGATTTGGTGATGCGGTATTTGGCGAAACTTCCTCTTGCTCCGCTTCGTCCTCCTGATCTTCATTGCTCACTTCCCGTATAGAGGGTGTTTTCCCGCTGGAGGAGAAGTGGGAGGTGTGTCTGGGGCCTCTGAGGTCATGAACTAAAGAAGATGAGGCCTTTACACCGGCACGGCCATCTTGTTTGACTCCTGAAGGCTTTAATGAGTCTCTGTGTCTGTCTTGTGTCTTGTCAACGATTGAAGCAATTTTAACGTCTGCTGCTGCAGTATTCGGCTGCTCTTTGGAGACAACTCCACTGGTTACAGGCGAAACAACTTCATTACTTGGCAAGCAGGTCAGAGAGGTTTTCACCTTATCAGCCTTCAGTTGGGGGACGGTGATCTGTCTATCAGTTGGACTTTTGAGGCGTACCGATGGACTCAGAGAGAGAGTGTCGCTTGTGTGGTCTGCAATTTTGGACAGGCAGCTCTCGGTTTTGGAAAACCTCGGCCCTGAAAGCAGAGCAATGTCCAGAGTCCCCTCCAGGGGCTTAAGTGAGGAGACGTGACGTCCCTCGAGTTTGTACTCTGATGAAGTCTTCCTCAGCGCAGACTCGGCAGAGGAAATGAGCTGGAGTTTCTCCACAGCGCTCCCTTCCCTCCCCGAATAAAGCTTGGGGGCTAGACCTTCGGGATTTGAGTGAACGCTGCCCTTCATGTGGTCATGAGACACGACCGTGTCCAGCTGGAGGCTCTTGGACCTCATGGAGCCAAAATGAAGGTTCTCGTGGAGGCCGGACGACAGCCGACACAAGCAGTCCTCTCTGTCTTCAAACGACAGCCTCTTCCTGGTGAAATCTATGCTTGGAGCTTTGAAGTCCAGTCTGTCGGGCTTCGCTGCGTCTTTCCCCTGGCGCGTGAGCTGCCGCTCCACATGGGGAGTGCAGGGAGATGACCGAGTGCTTCCTTCGCCTTCACAGCTGGCACCGGATGCTTCGGCAAAGCCCTCAGAGACCCGTGTGGAGAGTTTTTTGTAGAGGACATCTTTAAGCGTTGTGCTTACAGCTTTGATCTCCAGACCAGACTCTGGGCTGCTCTGGGGTTTGCTCTGGTTTGGAAAAAGGAAACTTTCATCCTTCTCATCGCCACATGGAGGCAATGAGTCAGATTCAAGCAGAGCATCTTGCTTCTGCAGAGATTCCCTCCTCTCTGACCAGTCCTGCCTTTTAACCACCATCTTGAATTTCAGTTTCTCCTTGTCAAGCTCCTCCAAAGACTCCTGTCGGCCTACCTTACGACCAACGGGCCTCTTTAAGCAGCCTTGCTCAACGGGCCGCAGGCGATTGACGGGCAGCGGCTCGCTAGCCGTTTCATCCACGCTCTGCAGGGTAGTGTGATCTCGTTCAGAAGCTCTCACCTCCTCGTCCTGAACCTCCTCCTGGGTGACTTCCAAGCTGTGTTTTCTGGTACAAAGGTGCTTCTTCTCTCCCACGTAGGACGGGGACAACTTCTCCTCGGACTGAACGCGCTTCAGCAGGGGTGAGCGAGGAGGCTCTGCATTTTTAGGGCAAGCAATATGGCGGACGATTGTGGGAGGAGAGTGTATTTTGGCCGGGAAAGGTTGTGCCGCCTTTGAAATTGCTACAGGATGTCCGCTCAGTAGCGGAGAGGGCGAGCGCTGGGGAGACGTTGGCTGCGGAGTGGGTGAAGGCGTACGGGCCAAAGGAGAGAGGGGGATGCTGCCGGCAGATTTTCGACGCCCCTGTCGGAGCCGCTGACTCGGCAGCTTGGGGCCGAGGCCGTACAACGTGCTGGGACGGATGTGGCCGGAGCCGGCAGGGGAGTTCGGAGCGCTGGAGCTGGGAGAGCTGCTCTGGGAGGAGTTGCCACCTGAAATTCACAAGCACAAGTCAAGGTACGCATCAGTAAACGAAAGCCGCAAGCAGGTCATGTGTTTGTCAAAAGTTGAGATCAACTTTTTTTTTTTTTTTTTCAAGTTGAGACCACCTGACTGGGTGAAATCCGGTGCAGTTCGGAGGGCGGCGGTGGGGGAGCGAGGGGAGAGGCTGTGGGTGGGGGAGCCGGGCAGACTCTCGCCGGACGACAGAGAGTGGTTCAGGGAGGAGAAACTGCGGCTCGTGTGGAGCAAAGGAGAAGGCTGCATGGCGAAACGTTTGAAAAGGGAGCGGCGCCTGAAAAAACAAAAACGAAACAAAAACTAAGAATAACGCATCTTTCTTATGAAAACTTCATGAGGATGCTTCATAAAAGCAGATGGGTCAGTAATATATATTTAGACCCTCAGTATCATTCTACTTTATAGAAGTCAACACAAAAACAGCTATGAGCAGGAATCAACAGTGTTAATTAAAATTAGAATTTCAATTTGCTGAATCAATTCAAAGTAGTGTATAATAAGTTGGAAAAAAATGACAAGACTTGACATTTTTTACAAAAATCTGAAAAAGTATGCTGTACATTTGAATTCACTGTAATAACACAACATAAAATCAACTTCTTTCAGGGTATGGTACAACATCAAAGGCAGCTGGTCAGATATCGTGTGTAGATGGGTGGAGTTTCAGTAAATACAGAGTAATCCTTTAAGAAAAGTAGAATGTAAAAAAAAAAGAATTAAGACTTGGGCGAGGTTTCCCTTCTGGCAGGCGAATGACTAAGCTGAAATAAAATGGTTAATATCAAAGCATTTTCATGTGTACGGACTCGAAATTCGACTGAGAATCTACAGCAACACTTGAAAGTTAATATTCACAGATGGAAATTGCTACTATGTAAACAATGGAGGAACCACATTCATCTACTAAATGAATAGAGCTTCAAAAACCTGCAGCTGTGAAGGCCTTGTAAGCATTTCATTCAAAAAGCCTGGAACGGGAACTGCCCTAAGTAAATAAACAGTCTTTAGAATCCACAGTGAATAAATATTAAACCCAGAAATTAATTTAAATCCAGATACATTAAACATGGTTCTGTCAAATAGATTTTGCTCAATAAAAACAGTGAGGAAAAAATACCAACTAATTTTGTTGAGCTCGTCAAATCTTTTAAGGCTTGAAACTAAACTTCATTCTATGTTATTACTTTTACCAAAGCAGTCCACAACCTCTGGATGTTTTCCACTGAAGTTAAGAAAAAGTTTTGTAGACCTGGAAACATTTTGACAATGCAACTAAACACCAACAATTTTTGTACACTTCCAATGTCTGAACATGGTTCATACACGATGCTTATGTTAAATTCTTGAATGCCAGGGGGAGTTCAAAATTGAAATAAAAAGATTGAAAATATGTCTGTAGGCACTTCTATCAATGAAAATTGGTGGTTTGGGTTTTAAGACATGGTAAGCAGATTGTATAATCAGTTTTATGTTATTTGTTATTGATATATGTAACAGGTGTCTGTTGTAAATGAGAATGAGTCTAAGAGATTTTGCTGGATAAATAAAGGATTAATAATAATAAAAAAGAAGAAATCAAGGAGCAGCTTCCTGAAGGACAATTACTGGGGAAACAGCAGGATTCTGATTCCTCATCTTAAGCAAAAGCAACATCCACTCACCTTTTATTGCATCTACACTCTCAAGGTAGAAACAGTTAATAAGATTCCCAATATAGAGAAAAATAAAATATGTCCAGTTTTATATAAATTATTTACCTTTCTGGTGTCTTCTCCTTTTTGGGCTTCTTTCCACACCTCACCATCTTGCTCCTGTAGCTGTTTCTCCTGGCTGGACCTGTTTTTATTGACGTGTTTTCAAAGGGAGTGGTAGAGATCGCCACTTTGCTTCCACTCTGAAAGAGAAACAAAATTCATGTGAGTAAGATGTGCTTAAAAATATTTAATTTATATAACCATAGTAGATAGAATATGAATATGTCAGAATGGCCTAGTCAAAGTTCAGATCAAATCAAGACCCAAGACATATTTTCAACATATAGTGTGACATTTTTGTATTATATTTTGACTTTATTGTACTATGTTATACCACCATAAATAACTTTATTTAGCTTAGAGGTTATTGTAAAGGTCAATAAAAATAAGTGTATTATTATCATCATCTTCATCATCATCATCATCTGATTCCAACTTAATAAATTAATGAAAATATGACCAGATAATAGTTAAAGGTGAGATAATAGTTGAGTGAAATGAAAGGTGTGTTGGTTCAAGGAGACTAGAACAAACAAAAAATAAGCACACCACACTTTTCAGTTTTTTCTTTATTTTGTTTCTGTGTTTTTAAATTGAGGTTGAAGGGAAGCTGCTTATTCTCCTGCAGAAACAGTTAATGCAAAACAACTGGAGTTTTTATTACTTTCATTCAGATGGTTTTCAGCTGATTCATGGATTAAAGTAAACTGAGCACAAACCCAGCATGTAATGGTACAGCCCCAGTTTAAAGGCACAGTGTTGGTTACCTTCAGCAGGAGCTCCACCACTTCTGTGTGGACCAGACCATGAACTGGTTCTCCATTCACGTGAGTAATCAGGTCTCCAGCTTTGAGTCCTGCTTTATGTGCCGGTCCAGCATCTTCTACGTTCTGAAAAACAACCAGAAATAGTCAAAACAACCATGTTTTCATCTCAAAACTATTTGTTTGTTTTAACAGAACGCCAGCTTAAAAAGTCTGTAGCATGCAACGTTCCTTACCCAGACCATGTGATAGACTGTGTACATGTCGCTGTCGCAGGCGTACACCCTGATTGCCCTCAGCGTGAAGCCAAACTTCTTCCCGGAGCTGTGGATAATGATGGGCTGCCGTGGGTTTGTGGTGCAGAGAGACGAGTCTCTGCTGGGAGACGAGTCTCTGGAGGACGGGTCCGAGGAGAGGGAGTATGGAGACAGAGGGCTGGCGAGTGGAGACGCCCCAAAGATATCTGGGAAAATAAACAACCACCACCTGAGAGGCTTCTCTTATTTAATCAATCGGACCTAAACCAGGCCTGGAGTTGGTACTGGAGCTGACGCGATGAGGCTAATGGGATTTTCTCTCCCGGCAGCAAGGATCTCTTGCCCCCGCAGGCCTAACTGTGAATTCTGTTCATTATTGGCTTGGACTCGCCTGTCTGCTCACAGTCGGTCTGGAAAATGGATCTCGCAGCAGATGTCAAGCTGGGCCAATTCTGCACAGATCTATAAAGAGCTTTCTCCGAGGCGCTCGGCTCTGATATGATACGTTATAGCTAAGAGCTCACTGTGAGAAATGTGTCTTTGCAGTGGAAACCAGTATTTGATTGTGCACCGTCTCTGTGACTTACCAGCAGGGATCATTAGGGAGAGGGCTCCGGTTGAGACGGACTTGGGAACTCTGGACAAAGGTCTGGTCTTCTCTGCGGCGGCTTCTGGTCGCAGGGAGGGCGTCGGAGGCGCCTGATCTGTGGGGGCCTGGCTGGAGCTGTCAGGGACTTTTACCTCCTCACTTCTGGGCGTCAACTGGTCCAGGTGCTCAGAGAAGCTTCCTAAATAGTGCAAACGGTTTGCAGACAAAGACATTAAGGAGGTTGCTACTAAAGTAGTATTTGGATGAGGAAAAAAATCGACATTTATTGTCGGGGTGGTTAAATCAAAGTTGCTCCTGCTCTTGTTGAGAGAGAGAAAAGATGAATATCTTTTTCATGCTTTAATAGTATGAGACTCAATAATCTATAAGAATAAAAACAGATTGACTCAATTACTAAGGAGTTAAGGATCTACAGCTGAAATGATGAATCATTATTAATTAGTTTAACCACCATTGTGAAAGCAATCGTCAACCACTGGACTGGTTTTAGCATCAATAAGGTTGGAGGAAGCAAAGAGATAAAAAACAAAAAACAAAAGGGAACTTGGTACATCAAGCCTGCTCCATTTGATCTTTTTCAGTTTTCTACCTCCGTCGTTGAACATGCTGGACTTTTGCAAATGTTGCCATCATTTGGAAAATCTTGTTTTCTAAATTCGCTAGGATATGTTGCTTTAATCGTTCAGTTCTCTAATAATTTAATAAGCAGATCTATTAAACTATCCTAAAGAAAAAAAACTTGCCTTATTTTATCTACTTTCCTGATCAATGATACAAATTAATCAGAAAGTATCTCAAACTAATCAAGTAAAATAATAAAAAGAACAAGCCCCAATGCTGAAACCTTTATTTTATCAGAAAACCAAAGTCAGATGTCATGTTTCTGCGCGGCGGCGTTAACTCGTACCAGACAGCGTGGCTCCGCTGTGAGTGCTGCCGGGCGTGACGGCATCAGGCTCGTCTTGTGGCAGCTCTCCGATGGAGAAGGAGACCTTGCTGGGGTCGCTGAGGCCCGAGGTGTCGTCCCCTTCGCTCTCAGCAGAGATGGCGAACTTTGGGAGCAAAGCGGGTCGGGGGACCTGGTTGGTACTGTCCGTGTCGGTTGAGTGGGACAGCGAGGGCCTGGATAAAAGGACAACGGACCCTTATGAGCTAATCAAACAACGCTGGAGAAAATTGTTTACAGGAATTCTGCAGGCTTCACAAACTCAAATTTAAGACTTTCAAAGACGTTTTTAAGACCATTATGAGAGGGATTTAAGACCTGTATCTCCTTAGAAATGTACGAACCTAGTCCAGCAATGACTGGCGCAAAAAAGGTTAGCTAGCAAGCTAGATAGCTAGCTAGCATGGGTATGTTAGCATTGAGTTAACAGTAGGTTTAATTATGGACATAATAAATGTTTTTATTATTTTATTATCATGTCTTTAGTTTAACCTGATAATAAAACACAGTGTAGATGTCTGAGTGTGACTCAAACTTTTGCCCGACAGAAAAGTCCATTTTGTCATGTCCAGACAAAATTTAAGACCTGTGATTAACATATTAAAAGGTCAACTTGATTTTTAAGATAAGACTTTTTAAAGATGCGCTGATGCAGTCAGTCAGGTGGTGTTTATCTGTTTAAACTCCTTCTGCGCAGATGGAAATACGCCTACATTTCAGCAAAGTCTGGCGTCCAGCTTAGGGAGTCCACAGTGAGCGGGCTCTCGCTCTTCTTCTCCTCCGTCTCTCCCTTCTCCTCCAGATGTCCTCGGGATAAATCCAAGCTACTGTAGACCTGACGGTAACAAACAAACAGTTCACTTCATTACTCTCAGGCAAAAAGAATTAAAAAATCTACAACGAAATGCATCAAAAAGTACAACAATCTTTAGGATTAAACAAACAAAGGTGTAATTGTTTGTGTTACGCAGAGCTTATCGCATCTGACAAATGTGCAGCTGAGGTGAAACCATTCAGAGCGATTCCTCTGAGACGCTGCGCTGCTTTTTGAGACTCGCTGTAATGTTTTTGTTTTGATGTGAGAGGAGTGCTTACTGCAATGCAGCACGACTCCCAGCATGAGGGACTGGACTGTGTGCCGTTCGCACACTACTAGGAAAACAGGTCTGACTTACAAGCAGAAAATCTACGCAGCGAATGTATGAAATAAATGTTCAATACAACGGGGAGGTGGTGGTGGTGGTGGGGGTGGGGGTGGGGGGGTCAGTAGAGAACAAGCAGGAATGAAAGCAGGATTTTTAGGTGAAGATTTCTGTGAAACCCCAAAAAGGAACGATGGGACAGATGAGGATATCGGCTCATTTACGTTGCCGGCGTGAGACCAGAGCAACGCAAAGATCAGAGATTAAAGAGGCACCTTAGAGAATCTGTGAGAGCAGGAGGAGAACTGCCGCAGCTCCACGTTGAAGTCTTCATCGTTTGTGTCGTCTTCCTCCGTCTCCAGGTGGTGATACCTCTCGGAGCGAGCTGAAAAGGAGGGAGGTTTTAAGCTTAATTCTTTTTCTCCACAGTTTGTTTTTCCTTTCTTACGGGTCATTTATTTGCCAAGGAAAGAACTTGGGTAGAGAGCAGCAGTTTTGATTTCTGTCAGCCACAAAGCCTCGTTTTCAGACGCTAAGCAGAGAGACAGACAGCAGAGCAAAACAAAGGTTGGCCTTGGCTCGGGTTGTGCTCTTAAATCTCTATTTCTCCAGCTCCCGTTCAGCATTTTCTACCAAGAAATCTTCACGACTTTTCTTAAAATGGATGAGAAATAAAGAAAAGTGAAACTGCAGACTTTTGGACTTGTGGAGCTTCAATCAAATCGGTAACTTCACTAAATAAAAAGCCATCATTGAGATATAACAAGCTTTTTTAGGACTGTAATTGTGAGTAAGCAAAGTATTGATGCTCCAGCCTCAAATTCATGTTTTCTACCAGTACCGACATGTATTTAGCTTCCTGGATCTAAATATTACGATTTCGACTACAATAAGCAACTCCACAGCATGATGCTGCCAACGTCATGTGGACCTGTTTAAGTTATCTTTAGGGTGTTGTGCAGAAATATTATGCAGCCACATGTTTTGTTTTTGGACTCCCTTTGGGCAGAGGAGAATTTTTTTAATGGCAACTTTGCATTTTCAGATGAAGGACTGAACAGAGCTTTGCGAGATGTCCAAAAGTACATTTGGTTAAACTCTCTCGCTTCTTTTTTTTTTTTTAGATTTGTAGTTGGAAAAAATTAGAAGCAGGTTTTCTTTTACCTTCACTTTAAAATATTGTACTTTTTTATGTTGATATATTAGATAAAATGCCAATAAAATAGATTGAATTCAGAGATTGTAATGTGGCAAAAATATTACAAATGGAACGTTTTTCTTTTCTAAGCTTTTAAAAAAATCTTGTTTTTATATGTAAAAAGAAAAACTCAAGAAAAAAACATGATTTTTTTTTAGATGGAAAACACATGTAAGCTTATAAAACAAACATGCAAGTTTCTTGATAAATTATTTTAAAAAGCATGCAAGTTTTTTTTTATAAAACTCGCATGCTTTATAAAAAATCTTTATAAGAGCTGCTTTATTTAATGCTGCCTTAGCACACGAAGTCTGCTCATGTTTTCCATTTTGACTCACTGTCGAAGTAGCTGGTGTCGTCTTCAGACTCCAGCTGAGGGATGAACTCAGCCTTCTGTCTCAGCAGGCCGTTCCAGTCCAGGTTGTGGAAAAACTGATGTTGCTTCACTTCCAATGCTCCTCCTGTTGGTGGGATCAACACAAGTTTTATAGGAACAAAGTGAAAAGAAGACCCTAACCCTACCCTAAAGAAGAAAAATAAAACGAAGAGCATGAGAAAAAAATCCCTAACACTTCAGTTTAACACAAGAGGTGAAGGACCGCTAACGCTGCGTTTCCTTTTTCACCCTCGTGGCTGCAGGACAAACCGATGTGACGACCGTAAATTCTGCTGGAGGACTTCCTGCCTGTGACCTTTCAGCGCAACAGCAGCAGACATTTGGTCCTCTAAATGACAAAAGGCTTTCCGTCGCGTCGTGGTCGCTTTTACAATCCGCAGATTCTCATAGTACCTGCCTGACCATGCATGGAATTGGATTCATCCACTAGCGAGGAAATAATTGCAATTGATCAGAGCGGGAAGAGTTCAGGTCCGGTCACGGGACAAAGTACTCTGCTGTAAGCTGACCTCAGCCTGCAGCTAAGAGCGACGAACCGAACCGCGCCAAGGTGGAAAACGAGAACCGGTTCTGCAGGCGTCAAAGTGTTTCTCACCTGCTCCCATCCTCTCCAGAGGGTTCTGTCTCAGCAGCAGGGTGATGAGCTCCTGAGAGTCAGGAGGTGGAGCATCCTCACCGTCAGGCCAGTTGATCTCATCTGCAAACAGTGCATAGAATTGGTTAGAATACCACCTGAAACAAGGAGCATATTAATTTGCTTTTATATGCATTTTAAATGGAAAACTGACTTTTTCCATCTCAAAGTCAATATTCAACCAGGGTAGGAGCCCATATATAATGCCTTGCAAAAGTATTCATAAAATTTTGAGAATTTTGAGTAACTGGATTAGGGGTGCACTGATCAATTGCTGATCAGCCGATACGTACAGGTGAAATCGATCTCATCTACCATCAATAAGTCAGAAAATTACTACAGGAACCATCTCATGTGCAGTTAAATCAACTTTGTATTATTTCATGAGTATTGTACAATAGTTTACAATAACATAAGATTGGTATATCGGAGGTGTGTCGTGACCTTGTAGCAGAAAGTGTTGGTTATTAAAGAAAAAAACATGATAATTGTAATCGGTCAAAATTGAAACAGGCAGGTCATGTTTTTAAAAAAAAAAAATTAAAATTTGGCGATCAGTCTGAAAACTGAAAATCGGTGCAGCCCTAAACGGGATCTGGACTTTTCTAGATGTCTGAAGAAATGCACATCTAATGAGCGCAATTTTTATTTGTAATGAGCCCTCTTTACTCTGATACCCTTAAACAAAATCCACTGCGGCCAACTGCATTCAGAAGTTAGTCAGTCGGTATATTGTATGATTTATGTTGCCGTAAATGCTGATATTATTTAGAAGTCATTCCCTAGTCATTTAGTACAGAATTCAACAATGTCAAAATGTTAATCGAGGCCAAATCATCTCTAAAGACAATCAGAAATCTTATCACAATGTTATTTTTGTGCAATAACATGCAGGTCGAACTTTTACCTGAAACTCAATAAAGTTGGGATGTCGTCTATAATGATGTGCAGTTCTGTTGATTTCTGCATTTTTTCCTCCATCTCTGAATTTGAGACATCGGTTTGGATATAAGTGCGACCTGCGACAGGATGCAGTCACATTTCAGGCGTTGCTGTTGTGAACAGCGGCAGCTCTTATTGACAGCCTGTCTCTCGTTGTCGTGCTTTACTGCTCCGTGTCTGCACTGACAACTTTCCAGATGGTTCTGTTTGAAAAACCACCTGGAATGTCAGGCTGGCATATCAGTCAAAAAGCTGGATTTTTGGTTTTTTCTCCTCTAAACAACTAAGCTACACCTTACATTCATAACTTTTCAATTTCAAGAGCTCCTTTCGAGACACAACCAGGAAATTCAACTTAACCTTTTAATGAATTGCAGGGATTAAAATGAACAAATCTCTGCATGCTCTAATTTTCTGTGAAAAGTCTCACAAGTGGAGAACAGATGTTTAAAGCCCCGCCTATGTCACGCCGATTGTCGACTTTAAGCGGCATTTTAATCAAATCTGGACACAGGCTATGAATATGTATGTGCATCCTGAGGCCACGGTGGAGAATATTCAGGCCTCTTTAATTAACAGTTACCCTCAGAGGCTTGGCGTGTCGTTTGATTGAGAGCAAACCAAATCCGTTATGGCGTGCCATTCATTTCCACATCCCACACGATGGCGGCTATCCAGCGGCTGAACATACAGCGACGCGATTCGCTGGAAACTGCAGCGCTGACAACACCTCATGTTTTCAGGAAGATGAATCATAATGTTTATACTTGACATGCGGTCTCCAGACGAAACGAGAGTCACTGTGCGGTGTCTGTTTTTGTACAAGCCACCGGAGGAATGTCAGCCTTCAGTAAAATCAACAAAATGAATGCGGTCACTACTGGGGGTGTCCCGATGCAACGTTTTCACTTCCGATACGATACTGATATTGCATCTTTGAATATTGATTGATACTGATAATTAGGCTTGTCACAATAAATCAATCGCATGTTTAAAAAAAAAAAAAAAAAAAAAAAACACGAAATAATTTCCATTTGCATGATTTATTGTTTTTCTCTTTTCTCTCTTTCTTCCAGAAACTGGATGATAAAAATCTTCCATCTGGTGGTTTGGTCTCAACTAGTCCTTTCTTTTTGTTTACAGAGATTTGGTCATTATTTTTATTTGTTGTTTCTGATTTGTTTATTTATTTTTTATATTTAAAATGTCTTCCACCTCCGGTGTTAAATGTTCATTAGCATTTAAAGTTAATTGATCTTTGAGAATGTGTTCTTGCATTATTATGCCATTACTATTATATTACTTGAAAATGGTCTTGAAACAACAATATCATTAATCACGACAACTTCCAGGACTATTTACCATCAAGCAAAATTTGTTATTGTGACAGGCCTACCGATATTGACCCGATACGTTATCAGCACGAATCATACACACTTTAATGACTTATTTTGTAGTGTGCAATGTTAGAAAAGGCTTGATCAAGTGATATTACATAAACAGAGAACAATAGTCAACAATTGGTATGAGGACAGCTGACTCATTTATTGTTAACCAGTGAGTCTGTGTGTGTGGGACACAAGCGCTGCTGGACAGAAATGCTGGGGCAGAGTGCTCCTATCAGTGTATTTATTTCAGAGATTTTAGATGCAGGTCGAAATAATCCGATACTCATATCGGACCGATTTCCGACATTAATATCAGATTGGGGAGATTCCAAGTCACTATGGATAAAGATTCATCTCTGAGCAAAGCAGCTCCTGCTTCAGAAAGAGTGTCTTCCACTTTGATTTTGAATGTAATAAAATAAGCGTTCACTGCTAAAATACTCGTCTCTTAACTGATAAATGTAATGCAAAGATGGGATATTTTGAGGACATGTATGTAATGTGAGTAATTCTTTAATGTATGAAAATAAATCAGCCAAAACCTCATGTATGCATGCAACATGAACAGCTTTGAGTTGTTGGCAGAAGCATAACCAGACCTCCGAGGCTTCATGTCGCCATGCCGGTGCTTAGAGCTAAACCCCAACAGCTGCATGCAAATATGCTCAGACTGAACAGAGTTTTGTTCTGGGATGAGGCCGGGCCTGTGGAGCATCGACTACACTTGTTTGTTAGATTTTCCCTTTGACTGGGTCCCAGCTTCAGTCAGTGTCGTGCATGATGTGGACAACAATAGGATTGCAAGACTTGGAGAGAGTATCGAGCTGCTCTGGTGTCTGTCGAAATGCGATTTTTGGGATTTCTTTTCTCTCGATTTGGAATAACTTGCCGTTCAAAATAAAGGTATTTTCTACAACATGTCTAGATTGGTTTCATATCCACACAGGCTACAGTCAGATGGGAGAGAGTGAAGCTTTCAGCAGATAAAAGGGAGGCTGAACAGCAAAGTTGCAGTTTCATCACTTTGAGCCTTCAACATCTGTCAGGGAAGATTATGGATTTCGAAATGTTTGCTGCCTTTGGCAAAACTCAGAATTATGCTGAACAGAGAATAAGCACAGTGACCTAATCATGCCAGCTAACTGATACAAGACGCTAAAGACTTCAGGGACATTCATTTTTTTAAAAAATATTAGTAAAACCCTGTTTTAAAGGAAAGACTTAAGCATTATTCACTGGTTTAAAGGTAAAAAAAAATAATAATTTGAATTTTGTTCAATTAAGATCTGTACTAGTAGACAGAGATATACAAAACAGGGAATAATAAAAGAAATCAACATACCAAAACTCAATTTATCAAATTTGTTTAACTACCAGGTTGCAAAAAAAAATCTTTAAATTGTACAAGGAGATGATTTATAAGACAAAATCAACAAAAGGCAGGGATAATTTTTTTCTACTTTCAGTTACAGAATATTGTCTAAAATGGAAAAGGATTTCCTCAACAATAAAATGTAATGGTAGAAAAAAAAATCAACTGAACTTCATTACTGACAGCATTATTAAGGACTGAGGATAAATTTGTGTGAAAAAGAAAAGACTGCAATAATCACAGTTGTATTCCTGGAAGCATTTGACCCCAAAACCTGCTCCCGTCTTCTGTCCAGGCTTTTATTTTGAAATTTACATAAATCCTTGTTTGAACAGACTTAAATCAAATAGCTGACTAAACTCTACAGATGCCTGGTAATCAAAACCAATTAAATATTAAACAGAAAAAAAAAAATACTTTGGTAACACTGACCACTTATGACCTGTCCAAACAAATCCTCTGGTGTGTCTCCAAAAAATGGCACGCAGCCCACAAGGAACTCGTAGAGGATGATGCCCATGGCCCACCAGTCCACCGGCTTCCCGTAGCCTTGCCTCAGGATGACTTCTGGAGCGATGTACTCCGGGGTTCCACACACCTGCAAACAACAAGACGCACAAAGAAATCCACACCTCAACGATCTGTGCAACGATACGTGATCGAACCGGAGAGGACAGAGAGTTGAGAGACATTCACCTGCTTGTCTGAGAACTCCCTGGCATCTTTCTCTATGTGTCCCTCATACAGGTTGGTGGTCATGTTCATCAGGCCAACTTTAGAGAGGCCAAAGTCGGTCAGTTTGATGTGGCCCATCGACGTCACCAGTAGACTGAGAGAATGTGAAGGAAGATAGAAAAAAAAATGTAATTAAAACTGGAAAGTGATGATTGATATGTCTAACTAGAAGGAGACATATCCAACCTGTACATCTTTAAGCGTGTGAGAGTTATAATCTTAACATTTCAGTTTAATTGAGTTAAATCAATACATAAATAGTGCATGCAAAACTTTTTGTACATCTTGAACGTTTTCAGATTTTGCAATGATGAAACAAAAACATACATGTAGTTGTTTGGCATATAATTTGATAGACCAACATAAAGTATGACACTGTTATGAAATAGAAGGAAAATGTTGGCAGCATCATGTTTTGGGAATGCTTTTCTGCAGCAGGGATTGGATGAGAAGATGGATGGAGACAAAATTAGGTCAGTCCTGGGAGAAAAGCTTTTAGAGCACGAGTCAAACTCGAGGCCCACGAGCCAAATCTGGCTCGCAAAAATTATTTCTATGGCCCTCCTTACATCGTCTGGCCACAAAGCTACCCAACTGTTTAAAGTGTGAAAGAGAAAGCGAGAAAACAGTAAGGAGTTTGTCCACACAGTTCAAATGAACTGCACAATATTTGCTTCAGTTCCATCTCTGGCTTAATACATCAAGTTCTCACTTGTCAGGTTTCAGATCCCTGTGGACGATGCCGTAGTTGTGAAGATATTCCAGAGCAAGAACGGTTTCTGCAAAGTACATCCTGGCCATATCCACCGGCAGGGGACCCATGTTTTTCAACAGGGTGGCGCAATCTCCTCCTGAGAGGGGAAAAAAATAATAAATAAAAAATCAATGAATATAAACATGCAATAGAAGGAAAACAGAAGGCTTTGAACTCGGCCGCAGCTGACCTTCGACATACTCCATCACCATGCACAGGTGCCGCCGTGTCTCAAAGGAGCAGTACATGGAGACAACAAAGGGATTCTCGGCAAAGGTGAGGATGTCTCTCTCCACAAAGGCCTGCTGTATCTGATTCCGCAACATCAGATTCTGCTTGTTGATTTTCTTCATGGCGAACCTCTGCTTGGTTTCCTTGTGCCGAACTAAATAAACAGCTCTGTGGAGTAAAACGGTGCAACAGTAAGGAGCAGAAAAAGCTTTCAAAATGGTTCATTTTCAGTTGATGAGAAATTATTGGAAAAAATAATATTTTCCTGTAACCTATTAGTTTTATATTTTCTTACCCATAAGCACCGTTGCTGATGAGTTTTATCATCTCAAAGTCCAATTCGCAGGGTTTCCGTCGGGAACGCAAGACAGTGCTGAGACTCTGAGACTGAGGACAAGAAGGTAAAGAAAAAAATAGTAAAAAAAAAAAAAAAAAACTACACTATGAATAGTTAAAAAATATAAAGTATTATATTTCTTAAAACGTACGGAGTCGTCTGTTTCTGGAGTTTCTGCAATGCCGCTGTCACTACTGGTCAGCTGTGCAATTTCTATGAAGAATAAAACGCTGATTTAGTATAAAAGAAAAGTAGTAGAAAAACACTAAAAGTTTAATTCAGGCAGCTATTTAAAGTTAAGAATACATGCAAGTGTATGTAAGGCATTTAAGAAAAACTTAAATGCCAAGAAATCAGCACATTTAAAACACACAAAAAAAATCCAAACTTAAGAGTTTATTGGCTAAATAGCTTTGAGCTGCTGACTCCAAGATAACTGGAATTTAAAATAAATGGAGCAGAAATCAGATCTGGCAACATAAACACACGTCTGATGGCCATTTTGAAAATCACCACTCTGGAACAAATGCCAGTTAGATACTGTCGTGCGTGTTTTGGTTTTGTTTGCGTGCAACAACGTGAACCGCCATGTGAGCTCCCCAGAGAGCCGGTAAACACATTTCCACTGCTATTTAACATCTGTCCCTCCCAAGAGTTCACTGTAAGCACCTGAGGTGGCGTTTGAACCAAACACAGGAGACGTTCGGCGGGGTAAAGTAGTCTGGCTGATGTGCCAGCTTGTGTGGCTCTGTGGGGAGGCCATTCTTTTCTAATTAGTCATAATGAATGCTGTTGGTTACTGAATATGCAGAGACAGAAGGCCATTAGGCAAATGGTCCGTTTGGTTTTCGCGTACTTCAAGAAAAAATAAGTCTTCAATTGATTCATTCATTTAGAGCCATAATTCAGCAGGAACAACAATCCTACAGGATAAGAACAACACACATTTCATATTTAACAGCTCTAATGAGTCTTTTTGTATTAGATTATGTTAGCGCTGATGATGATGATGAAACATCCGGTACCCTCTAGAGGATCTCGTGTGAGTCCCAACTGGCTGATGATGTAACGAGGGATGTCCGTTTTGATGCCTTGGCCTTCTTTAGCATGTCCTTCAGCTGCTTCCAGAAGGTGGTAAAACTCCTCTGGGTCAAATTCCTGGAAACACAGAGACCCAACTTCAGTGTAAAGCCTATAGAGTACGCCGGGGAGCTGGAAGGATACATTACGCAACTTTCTTGTTTTGCTAATTATTAAAATATTCAACAATAATTAAATATTTCATCATTAAAAAACCCCTTAAATTATGCACAGTGCCTCAAAGACGAGGCTAAAAAATATAAATCAGGTGTGAACATGAAGTGAAGTTAGAGTCATTCAATGTATTGAACAGCTTGGATTCCAAATGTATTATTTATCTTTTGCACTTTTAAAAACAGGAGAGATGCATCTAAAAATACTGAGCTGGATGTATGAACACTGTGTAATTGTCAGCACACTGAAATGCCTTATTTCAAAATGATGTCAATTTATGTAAAGTGGGTCAAAATCGTACTAATGTAGAAAAAAATAGGGTAAAGTAAGTGCTCAATATGTTTTATTTCCAAACTGCTTGCTGTGTGTGAGCAGTGGTTGTTGTGGTTGTTTTGGTTCCAGATATAGGCAAATTTCATCAAACAGCTGTTCTCCTGATTTATTAAGATTAATATACATTTATCTTACTTAAATAACATGTTCCCTTGTCTTTCCCATTTTGAAAAGTGGTAAAAATAAAGGGGCTTTTAAGTCTTATCAGATTCATTCTTAAAAAACAAAACAAACAAAAAAAAAAACAGGAAGTCAGGGACTACCTATTAAAAGTTCTTCAACACATTGATGACATAAGACAGTAAAATATACATTTAAAATTAGCTTCATTTATAGAGACAGTTAAGTCAAAACAATTGTTTGTACTTTATTTCTTGCCTCCTTCTTTTACCACTAATAAAATAAAGGTTTTAAGCAGGAGATTAGGCTACTGCAGTAATAGCAAAAAAAAAGTTATTTACACAGCTTTACACACAAGGAGTGTCTAATTGAGGAAGGTGCTGCATGCTGCTCCTAGTTTTCTATTAAAAAACAATAGCTTTTCAATTTTTGTTTGAAAAATGTAAATGTAAGACAGATACTAAGAAAAATGCTGAAGCCTGGGGAAGTTTGCATATCAGAAGTTGTTTACGTACCAGACATTCCAGCAGCCGAGCAGGCCGAGCTATCACAATGAGGATCTTCTTTGCCAGCTCTCTGATGAAGTCAACCTCCTCACTTTCTGACCTCTCTGTGGACTGCAGAGCAACCAACAGGATAAGAACCGTCACATGCATATGCTGCACATCACATAAATCAGAGACGCTTTGGTAAAACTCTGTAAAAAATGGAGAGATACTCTTCAAGTATACACTTTGTCCTTTTTTATTTAGCTGTAACTTTGCTGTCAGTATAAAACAGGAGTAAAATGAAAAATGAAGGGTGTAGAAATTCACATTTTGGGGATCAAAATTGCAACATTTGTTACATTTTCAGCAAACTGTTTAAAAAAAACCTGTTCCCCTCCTCGCCTGTGGTGGCGCTGCACCAAGAACCACTGAAGGAAACAACTCAAAAACCACTGAAGAAGACACTGAGCGCAACTTCCTCCTTCATGAAAGGTTAAAAAAAAGTAGAGTCAAATTTTAGCAGCTATTGGTTTTCTCTTTTGCCTTTGATAAAACATCATGAGCCATTTCTCCCACTAGCGGGTTTGTACTGGTGGTGTTTACCCAGAATGCCCTTCTCTATAGTCTGTGTCCTGCTTTTGGAGCAGTCTGCATATAAGTTTTTCATTTATATGGACTCAAATTGCCCCAGAGTTCACTTCAACCGAACCCAGACCTAGGTTTTAAGGCGGGTCAGGATTTGCTCCTTTGGTCTGCATCAGGGTTCAGTTGCACTCACACCTCTCCAAGCGAACCGGACTTTCTAGTCAAACTCACTAGAGTTTGATGAAACCCGACTAAACAGGGATGGAGTGAATGCACCCTAATAGAGTTTTCTGAAAACTTCACATTTTTTAAAAAGCACCCTACCTCTTGAACAAGTTTCTCCAGTTTGTCAGTGAGTTCGCAGAAGTAGCTGGACGTGATGAGACCGAGCCGGCTCTTTTCCAGACAGTCCCGCGCCAGTTCAATTATCTGGTGGTGGGCGAAGCCAAGCACGCCATCTGCCAGAGGGAGGACGCTCTCCGGGGAGTTGCTGCGGATGATTTCCTGAATCTTTTCCTCCATCTGAGCGGTGGCCTGTAACGTGAGGAGGTTGCGGAGCATCTTTCAGTTGAAGTGGAAGATCTTCAGCTGAGAGCGCGGCTACTGGCGGGGGTCCACTCACCTTAGGGAACCGCTCCTTGTAGACGTGGTTCATCATGATGATCTCATGGTCGTAACAGGATGGAGATCTTCCAGGGCTGAAAATGCGTGATGCGGTTATTGTAGGGCGGGTTTTCAGTGCAGACTATGAAAAGTTTCAGTGGTGTAAAGATGACTGGGGTACCTGAGACTGCGTGAGCGGGGTCGCATGGCCGTCGCTCTGCGGCATTCGTCCCCGGAGATGCTCTCGGTGCAGAAGTGCTTGGAGAGGAGGTACAGTTCATCAGGCGTAGGCTGGAAGGGCAGCTGGTGCAGCTTCTCCTGTGATGAACAGGATGACTGAAAATGAAACAAATATATATTCAACATGAAAAGGAAAAGAAAAAAATAAAGAGATGGTGTTGTTTTTCCCTGTAATAATGATGAAAAATACTGAACTGCCGTGTTTGTTACTAATCTGGCTTTTTTTTAAAAAATGAAATCAATAGTTTTCTAAGGTCTGTATTGTAAATATTACTGCCTCTGTGGGAGGCTGAACAGTCTTCAAACAATAATAAATTACCTTAATTTGACTATTATTGTAAGCAACTTGAGCCTTTTTTGAATTTGAAATATAAGTTTTGAGTTTGATATTGTTCTCAACCATGGAGCACTTAAAAAGTGGAAAATGAGCAAATTTCTCAAAAATTACCTAGAAATTAGTATTATAAACTATCAAGAAAACCAAAGTGCATCATTTTTCAAAGAAAATGTTTAACTTTTTCTTTTTTTTTTTTTTTTTTATTAAAAAGATTCAAGTTCAAAAACTATTTAAAAAAACCCCAGGTAATATGTTCCAGAATGATCTTAGCATTTTGTTTAGGGAAAATAAACATTTACACTTTTATAATTTATTTTTTTTTCTGAATATGATTGAGCTGTTTCATATAGAACATACAAACCCGCAACTTTTCCTTTAAGATGTTGACGACTGCTGGCTGATCACGCTTTATGTTAATAAAGCCGACATTAAAAAATGAATGCAGTGCTTTAATTATTAATGTGATGTTTGACATTCCAGCTGGTTTCCATTGTTCTACTGCTCAGAGTGAATCAATGGGTCTTTAAAGTAGATTATGTTAACTGTTAATATTTCATTTCATTGATTAGAGAAACAAATTGTTTTGTCTTCAGGCACAATTTATTCTCAGCTGGATAAAAATCTGATCTAATGTAGAACTAGAACCAAAAGATCTTGGTATGACAGAGTAAATAGAAGTGTATGTTAAAGCGCGTTCACATATTTTAACATGCTTCCTAAAAGTGGTAGAAATGGTTAAAAATATATAATTTAAAAGAGTTAAAGTAAAGGATAGTGGAACTATTTTGAAGAAAAAAAAAAGTATTGATACCAAATTTTGTTGCATCAAGCCAGTTTATTATGATTTGACATAATGAGGTCTATCAGGTACACAAAGACACAGTAATTATTTTGCATTGTGACGAGATCAATGAGAAACCAAGAACGGTTTTAAATGGTGACAGATGTTTACTGTAACATCCCCAAGCAACGAATTGTCTTGTGAAGGCTTTTGAGGTTTGTTAGAGAACATTAGTGACCAACATAAAGGTCGAGGAACACAGATACGAGAAATCTCAAATGGAAAACCTGTAAGAGTCGGTTCATGGTGACCATTAAGGCCATTCAACGAGCTAAAGGCTGGATTAAACTGTTTCTCAGATTCTGTAATTTAAAGAAAAAGCAGAATCTGAGGAGCATTGAGCCTACAAATGTACTTTAGGTTTTCTAAATCCGATTTATAGAGAATAAGAGAGACATGCGGCATTGTAGTAACACTTAAACTGGTTCAGATTGTTTATTTTACTCTAACATGCATTGCTGTAAACCAGGGGTGCCCAAAGTGGGTCCTCGAGGGCCGGCATCCTGCACATTTTTGTTCTCTCCCTGGTGGTAGTAACCTTTTCAGCAGGTCAATGTTCTTCTCAGGCCTTCTAATGAGCCATCATTTGATCCAGGTGTGTTAAGCCAGGGAGAGAACTAAAACATGCAGGATGCCGGCCCACCAGGACCCACTTTGGACACCCCTGCTGTAAACCATACACCTGAAGAGAGCTAGCGCAGGTGAACAAACTTTGTTTTCCCCAAATTGGACGGTGTTTATGTGCGTTGAATCCAACCAGCTCAGAGGCAAAGGAGGGTCGGACTAAAATGCAGCCATTATTTCTAAAATGTAATGCTTGGATAGTAGTTTAAAAAAGAAAGTGAGAATTAACACCTTTGTGAATTTGTCTGACTGAGGGAGTATACTTAGATTGGTTTGAGTTAAATGAAGAAGAAGTAAAAACATAAACTGATGTTTGATGGATCATAAACACTGGAGGAGAAGTTGCTCCATTATCTCATTGCCACCTATGGCCACTTTAGACAAAGATACAGTATTTCTGCCTATTCCAGACCTAAATCCAATCGAGAATCTGCGGCCAGTCGATGCTCTTAATGTAATCTGACAGAGATTGAGTTATTATGCAAAGAAGCATGGGCAGAAATTTCAAGTCTGTGACATGAAAAGCCAATAGAAATCTAAAATACAAAAGTTGTTTCTACAAATTATTAACACGGGAGGGCTTTAAAACTGAAAATCCACCAGTCAGTTTCATTTTTAGTTTGTTGCTGTTGTGTGAATTACAGGCGCCTGATGCTTACAGAGATGGTGGAGCTGGGCGTGTTGGTTCCATATCCAGAGGACGGCAGGGAGGCCAGGGACCAACGGCGGCCATCGGTCCTGTCGCAAAACAGCAACAAAAACGCTGAGGAGTGTCCCAACCGTTAACACAGAAGACCTTTGACCTTTAACAGACAAACTCGACATGCTTGGGTTCAAACAAGACGCTCCCATGTTTGTAACCAAAACATGGGAAAACTTCTAAAACCTGAACGGTCGACGAAGTTGGAGATGGATTTTAAAACAGATGCTTTTTTTTTTTTTTTTATGAAATCTACTAGTTAATTCGCAGACATAATAAAAAAAACCCGACAAGTAAATAAATGTAGAATTAAATGTAGATGGCTCAATGAGTAAAACTGCAGTGTTAAAGTGAGACTTATGAAGCAGGGAGGAACTCCAGACAAATGTGGGGTTAATGTTTTATTTTCCATTTAGAAGTGAAAGCCTAGCTTCAAGTTACCTGTCTGCTCTGTGGCAATGACTGTGGATTATAATAAAAAAAAATACAAAATTACAGGACTCATGATGGATGCCATTTTTGAAAATATAAATATAGAAAAGTTGAATACTTTATACACGAGCTCGCACAGAAAACACTCATGAGTCTCAACGAAACGGCTACAGACCTGGATTAATTTTTGAAATATATGACCGTATCTCGGTTCTCTTTACCTTCGTGCAAAAGAGAAATGAGCAGAGGCACTGGGGGAGAAATTTCTTGGGCTGTCTTGTGGACTTGTTCCTGTATGAACAGAAACACAGAAAGAGGAGATGAAACAACCTGCAGGCTGAAAACTTAAACACTAGATTTTTTTTTCCAATTAGAAATAAAACAGATCAGTAACACAAAACCATAAAATAAATATATATCAAGCAACAGTGAATTTACTTTTTCCATTTTCAAACTAAGACATTTCTGGCGACAGTGACATTTTCAAAACTAATTGAGATGGAGCATATATGCAAGAATATGTTTATAATTTATATTCTGAAAGATAGTGATAATTACCAAATAGCCAGTGGGGTTCAGAAAAGTTGCTCATTTTTATCTTTTAGAGCTTTTTATTTCCATCTGCTTTGGAACATGCTACATTTAGAAATCTTGGCAGACTTTTGGAAATCGATTTAATCTCGACTCCAGGGAAAACTCACGGCGTCTGTTGTTTTTAGTGATGCTAGCTGGAATAATCTCCATTATCGCTTTGCTTTAACGTAACAAAACCCTGTTCAACAGCAGCTGCCCTGATACCTTACAGTACTTCATATTGTAGTGCACTCGGTTTCTGAGAGTTGGAAATCTGGCTAAAGATCAAGGGAATGCAACACAATCACTGGTTGTTCTTCAAGTACTAAAAATCAACAAAAGCTCATTCAAAGAAGGTTCATTGTTTTTCACATTTTCAGATTGCACCAGCACTTGGTTTGTAATAGCACCAGCTCTCTATTCATGTGTCTTTTTGTGCTACTTTTCAAAGCTATTAACTGTGGGATTTACTAAAACCATTCTCCCAAGATCCCCCTTTGAGGGAAGATATAATTATCTTCAATTTCTTGTGAAAGCACTGGGTAAGCTCTAAAACAATTGCTTAACTGGTCTGATTTAATTTATATTCTTAAAGATGGTGAATTGAATGATAAATGTGAACCCCGAAGACCTAAAAGCCTGTTGACTGCTGTGATATGGAGATAAAAACAGTTCAAAACAAGCTTATGAGAAAGCGTTTTATTTCTTTGAAGAAAAAAAAACTGCACTAAATACGGATTTAAATAGGACATCATGTGCACAAACATAATGCGTAGAAATAGAACAAAATGGTAGGATTTTGAACATGAATGTTATGATTCAGCAGAGTATATATATATATATATATATATATATATATATATATATATATATATATATATCCTCTCAGAGAGCAAGGGAGAGGGTTATGAGCAGCGCATACACAGGCAGACGTACCCAACACTTAAAACATATTAAACTAAGAGCAATATGTTCCATTTAAAAGCTAAACACCATTCAGGTAGTCTGCAATCCTGGACCCTGAAATTTACCTCATGTACCTTAAAGAAGAGGAAAACAAAACATAGAAACTGACATAGACGCTCTGTGCATAACTTGCAGTTTTGATTACTGTTTTACCCTCCCTGCCATGTTTCTCAATCAATTGTATTTTTGTCGTCAAGCTTTACCATACATTTTTGTATGGACAATTATAGATATCTAAGGTATTAAAGTCAAATAGTCAGGGCAGTAGAGGTGCATTGTCTCTGCCATGGATAAAGCTCTTCTTTTAGAAAAACTGGGTCAAGTTGCACCACAGTATTGTGTTTTATCAAAGATCAAATGTCATTTTTGCATCGGCTTTCATGAAGTTTAAATGTTGACGGCTGAAGTGGACTAAAACAAGTTCCTCTCACAATTCTCCTTTCATATAGCTTTGCTATCCAACAAAGCAGTAATTTGAGTTGACGTTGCGTTGTAACAACCTTCACATATTTAGAATTAATCAAATATATTACACAGGTTTGGCCACATAATTAGGTGACCAATTTCCTTTTTCTGCTATAAAGAAGATTAACCTTTTTCAAACAGAACAGATAATTTCTGAGGAATTCATGACTAGAAAAGCTTTTACATGGAAGATGGCTCAGAGACGATTACATGCCTCAATATAAATGGCAGCCTAGAAAAGTTGCTCTTCTTACCTTTGATATAAATATTACGCCTCAGCCACAGCGTCACGTCATCCCAGAGCTGTGCGCATTCGTTAGTAAAAGCACCGGGGCTTTCAGAGCCGGAATCCATCTTAAAATCTGGGCTCCTTCATCAGGTCACGATGCAGACTAAACACTTGAAGCTGCAGCGCTGTGTTCGCTAAGCAATGGCAGGAAATAAAACGCCCTGTGGTAAATGAGGTCTCCCTCCCTCTGGTCCTGTGCATTTCCTCCCTGCAGGCCGCCGCTTCCTCACCCAAAAACAATCATGGCGTTTTTGATTTGTTGCACCGTTAAATTCTCAGCCCCAGCGCTGGATGACCTAACCAAAGTCTGACCAGAAAAAAACGCCACAATGCAACCTGATGCTTCACGCCGTCAATCCTTTTATCATCCCACAGCAGGATCACCCAGTGATAGTCGGTGTGATTATTGTATTTTCTTACTGCATATTCCTCTGCTGGTAATTACAAACAGGGCATGAGAGCTCCTGTGTCATCTGTACTTGTACGTTTTGCAAAAATAAAGAGCTTTTCATTTTCATTGTCCTTTTTGCAGGTTTTTCCTGTTGCAGTGCAGTAAAGGCCCCCTCTGTGTACAACCTGACAATGATGACAACAGGTTCTACATTAGGCGACACGAACATGTGATGGACATGAACTCACCTGTGAGAGAAGAGAGCGGAGAGTGGGGTCGCGGTAAACCCGACGACTGACCGCTTCCAATCAGGCTCTTTCTGTTGCTCGTGCGACAGCTGCAACAACCACAGAGACTCATTTTAAGGAAGGAAAACATACATTAGAGATAATATAAAAAGTTAAATTAAGGTAGAAATCCAGTATCTTGTGGGAAACTGAATAAAAATTAATCAACTAATACTTAGAAAAAGGTTTTGTGACACCTTGGAGCTCAGTTTGAGTTTTACAGCTAATGAATCCAGAGTTCAAAATGCTCTGACCTCCATGTTTAAAACGCCAGTATAATTTTTGATCAGCTGAATAAAACAGAAAAATCTGTTGAAAATGCCACAAATAAAATAATAAAGTGTTGGATTAGCATCGGAATAACACAGTGTTATTATACCATTTTAATGCACTTTATTTTAATATTAGGGAACTAGTGTGTATCAGGGATCTACAAGGGAAAAAAAAACATTTGCTCTACTCTGAAATTTTGACAATCTCAGAAATTTTCTAGGGAAAAAACTTTGGAAATTTCTTAGTTTGAACATTTTCTAAAAAAAATAAAAATAAAAAAAATAAAAAACCCTGTAGATTAATATTAGAAATTCAAGGAATTTTTTTCCACTTTTAGAAAGTTTTCATAGCAAATTTTTTGACTTTTCAAACCTAGAAATGTCCTTTTTTCCTAGAAAATTTGGGATAATTTTTTGGCAGAAATTAGCTCCTTTTTCTATCCACAGTGGCATTAACACGCCTTCATAGAGATCATCCGATTTGGACTTAAGCACCACTAGTTGTTTGAACCAGGTAAGGTGCTGATATTATCTCACATGTTTGCAGGAGTATGAGGGTAAATAATATTAGTTCAGCCAAATTGCCTCCATGCACTATGATTATTCACACAACTTATTTTGAGGTTTTTATTTATTTTAGAAATAAGTTGTGTTTATCAAACTGCTAAAAAGTGGCTTGTTACTAAAACTTGTGTTGGGTTATTGTGTTACGATTGCTTCTTTGCGATGTCTTAGGATGCTCAACTCTTCATTACAAGCTGCAAAATGTCAGCACACTTTGTGATTTATATTCGCCGATGGGATGTGAATATAGTCAATGAGGCAGCCTGTTCTGGCTCATTGGTTAACTTTTATTTACTTAGACTTCTGACAGCCTCTATCTGTACTGCAATTGCACTGAGAAATGTTGACTCTTGTATTTTTTGCATGCTTCTTTCTTTTACTTTTGCTCAAACTGAACTGGAGAAGAAGGAATTGTTTGACCTTCTCCCTTATCCTTTAAGTAGCTACAGCTACAGTGGTTTTACCGCCAAAGTAAAAGTTCTTGAGGTTAACTCAATAATGCACATAGCTTGATGTTTCCCTCTAAATGTGTAACTTTTTCATGTTACATTTTTGTTGCTGCCTATTGCCGAAGCCTCGCTTAAAACGCAGGATTTAGATCTCAATTGGATTTTATCCTGGGTAAATAATTAAAAAATATACAATTATAAAAAAAATAATAAAAGTGTGGGAAGCTCAAACAAATAAATAAGCAGATGATGGAAGTGATGGAAAAGCAAACTGGTTCATTTACAGAACCAGTTCAGAACTGGCTCTTGCTGCAACCTGATGGAAAATCCCTACATATGATCAAATCTACTAAAACATTTTAAAGACTGGATCAACTGTTGATATTTGAAGATAAAGCTCCTTTCAAAATAAAGCTTTGTGTTTTATAATTAAACCATAAGCTTAATTTCAGGAATATTATCCAAGGACTATTACGATTGGAAAGCAGATTCAATGTCCACTTCTAACTATAAATTTCACTTAATTGAGTTAAATTTACAACATTATATTGAATGCTTCTGCATTCCCTTCCTATAGAAAATGGAGGATATTGTCTATTAATATTATCAGCTTGCTTTTGAGTCCCTTCTACTAAAGAAATATAAGGCTGTGCAATATTTAAAGTTCAATAACCTTGATTTCATTGTATAGGATTGCTAAATGCAGAAAATTAAAAAAATGTCCCAATTCGAACACAAATAATTTCTTCTAATGGTTATTTAAAACAAAATGAAAACCCGTTACGCTCTCATAACAGTCCTCAAGTAACCAGAGATAAAATAAAATAAAAAAAAATGTACAAGTGACACAACGTTCCGGTTTATTCCCCACAAAACAAAAACAAACAAATAAGAAAAAAAGAAGACGGCATGTGCAGAGCATTCCTACTTTTATATTTACTGGTCCTGCTATTCCAGAACAGTGACTCACAGGGAGCCACCGTGATCCACAACGTGTGACTCATAAATGAAACCCACTTTTTAACCTTGACAGAAAAAAAATGAATTACTTCAATGTACAAGTGGCTTCTGGTTAGCATGACGGTTCCCGGTTTCAGATTAGAGACGGACGGCGGAACTACAAAGACCCTGAAGAGAAACGCATTCCCTTCAAGGTCATGGACTTAAAATCAATGATGCACTGTTACATAAGCCCCTCGGAGACCTAAACCGTCTTCAGCAGAGTTCACTAAAACGTTATTCAATAATAATCTGCATGCTACAAATCCCCCATTAAATCTGCTTGGTATTTTACCAGGGGCTAAAAATTACGATGTATGTATTTTTCATAAAGAGCAAAAAAAAAAAAAAAAAAAAAAAGAAAGTACAGATTTATCCATTTAATACAATTAGAGAAACACAAGAATAATTTATGTTGCAGAAAAAGACAGAGGAAGGGACGAACAGCAGTCAGTCAGTGGTGCAGGCCTCCTGCCTGTGCGCTGCAGCAGTGATAAAAAACAATCTAATTCACATAGGCTACTGCAAAGACGCTCAAACACATGAGCTGGCAGTCCTCATGTCTCTGTTGACAGTGCTGCAGAGCAGGACCTACAGGTACAGGCACTGCAGAGCATCAATGTCAGTCAGAAGCCACAAAGATGGCGTCACGCTTTTAAATGACGTCCTGCTTTCTTGGGATTTTCAAGGAAACAGTCACAGTATTCAGATTAGAGCTGCAGCTAATGTTTATTTTAGCGACTGAGTAATCTATCAATTATTTTGATGATTAATCGAGCAGCGGGATAAAAAAAGGGGGCACGTTCTGCAGGTTTTTCATTTAAACACTTAAGTTCTATTTTGTAGGTTTTAAAATGAATGAAAAATAATTTAATATTTCTTTTCAGGCCTTTCTGCTTGACGTAGCATTAATACAACGTAGATTTGATTTATTGACTATCTTTTGATTAACCAATCAATAATTGAACAGCAAAAGTTACCAATTACAAGTATTTTCCTAGAACTTGAGGAGTTCCATGTATTTACAGTCGAAGAAAAAATGTTTTTTTATCTTAAATGCAAAATGCATTTATACAGTGAGAGTCGTACTAAATGTGGGATTTTTATGGCTATCTTCAAGTATTTATGTTGTCAATTAGAATATTATTTTAGTCTTAAAGCGGGACAATGTCATGATTTTTCACATTGACACCATTTTCGTATAAGGAAAGTTTATCATCTGATGTCCCTGTAATCTGTGATTTTTGAACCAATGGGATTAAGGGGGAAAAATAACTTGGATTAATTTAGTTACAAACTGAAGGTTGGCAATGTATTTATTTTCAACCTGTTGTGCTCTGATGTACTAACATAAATGCAGTGAAACATTGTGCCTTCAAAAGTCAATTATTTGTAACATAAAGTCTTTCTTCTCGGTAAGGATCTGGCTGTTCTGTGAAGGTTTTAAAGGTTTATTAGAGGACATTTGAGAGAAAAAAGCACCATGATGACTGAGAGGGATACAGAAAAAAGTCAGGGAAAAAGTTATAGAGAAGTTCAAAGCCGGGTTATGTGATAAAACGTTAATCCCAAACTCACAGATTAATGTTTAATCAATCATTTGAAAGTGGAAACAGTGTGATACTACCAAGACACGGTCAGAGGATGAGCAGCGGAGATCTGCAGCTCAGGTGGGCCAAAGACTGGCCGGACATCAAGCAAGCTAGAAGGAGAGCTGATGATGCTGCTTAGATAAAATTTGAGCTTTTTTCTGATTTACATGAAAAAGTTCCATTCAAATCGACTCAATTCAAATGCGGGCCAAACTTTCAGATTTTCATCTGTGAAAAGCTTTGAAAATAGTTTTTATTTTCCCACTTCATGATTAAGAATTTCTTGTTAGATGATAACATATATAACAAAAAAAAAATCCATCAACCATAAAAATCATCATGAGCAGCTCCTTGTCAGGGTAAAAAGTCAAACCATGTTTCTAAACATTTTCTATTGAGCAAGTGATGCATTTTAACATGGGCTAGCAGAATAGAAACAGCAGAAATCTTTATCACGACAGAGCGAGTGGATAGTCCATATGTGTTCAAAAATGATCAAATATGATGAGATCTGCTCATAAGCTCTCACTGTGGATTAATGCTACTCCACTGCTTCCTAATCAAGCTTTCATTCCTTCACTATCATCTCAGCATAGGAAGCGCCCCCCACTGTTACTACTGAAGCCGAGTACTTCATGAGTATTCACTAAACTGGCTGCTACTGGATTACTTTATGGAAAAAAATCAAGTCGTCTTCCTTACATCTGATTCTTGGTAGCTGAGCTTTAGCAGCATTACCTCTGCAGATAAACGGGGATAATCGTGTTGGTTTAGTGAAGCTTTAAGGGCTGGAGGATGATAGAGAGAAAGTAGGCCAGTGTTTCTGGAGACATGCTAACTGATGTGAATGCTGTGCTTCATTAAAAATCTTTGTTTCACTCCAAAAAGACCGCAAACTCTTTATTCAGTGACTAAAAATACCTTCTGAGCGTCTTTATGACAGTTACTTTCTGAACCAAATCAGTTTATTTTTACCTTGCGTCCACAAAGTAATCTGAATCTGTCAGGAGCAATTTCTTAGACGTCGGCCCGGCTGCGTATTCGGGCCGCAAGAAGCGGCAAAAAATAGATCAAACTCTTAATTCCCAAAGCTCTGCATTCAGATTGCCGACATCCGTAGCCTGACCCATGTCAACAAGAAGCCACGATTAATCTTTTTCAGTTCTGTGAGCGGAGCTCTGTCGTCACAGCTGTCAGGTGAGCTGCCACTGTGGGGTGAAATGAATTGCTGCGATGAGCTGACAAACCTAGATTCAAAGTCAAACATATGACACATGCAGATCTATTAATAGAATAAAAAAAACAGATGAAAGGTAAGGCGATTAAAGCACAGCAACACTTTTATTGTTTTCCTCGAGCTGAAATCAGATGGTATTGTTTTTGTTCTTGTGAGAATTTATTTATCATTTTTATACACCTCCACTGATTAAAGAATGCTACTTACTTCCTATTTATTTAGACTTAGCAAAGACAGAGTTCAATGTGATATTAAAAGTTAAAAATTGGAAAAGAATTCTAAAAATACTGAAACCTCTGTCATGTTATAGTCATATTTTACATATATATTAAGCAACATGTACAGTAACGCATCATCGACACACATGGATTATTGTTTTCGGCTGAGAAAAAAATGGTCAGTTTTTCATTTTAAGCTGTTCTGCAGCAAAAAAAAAAAAAAGAGGTCAGGAAAGGGATTAAAAACAAATATGATTATATAGACTTTCACCAATACTGTGGTCCCAGCAATATACAGCTAACAGAGATCAAGGGGCTTAGCTGGTGAAGTATGAAGTTTCAGCTAAGTTTATTTTCCAGAAAAAGTGTAATTCTTTAAGCTGCAACATCAAAAACGGTTCACAAGACCAAGCCCAAGTTGGCTGTCTTCAATAAAAACCAGACAATTTCTCACAGGCGAACTCTGAGTCAACTATTTCAGTTGTGAATGCAAACCGTGACTTCCATGAACACACACAGGATCAGCATCTTCACTTATCCACTGTTATTTAACTGGGATGGTACATAGGAAAGTACACATCCTGTGTGTGAAAAGCGTGTCAGAACGACAAACATCCAATTGCCATTTGGCTCACAAAGCAAATAATACACAACAGGCAAGAAGGAAACACCCGTCTTCTAGTTCAAGAAGAGAAGGTCTGGGAACTAAATCATGATTACAGTTTAATGACTAATCTGTTTGTTCAGCTAAGAAATTTACACAAGTGACACAACGGCGCTGAAAAGTGCAGCAGCTTCATTTCGAACGATACCTTTGGGATCGACGCAGACGGGCTCCGCTGAAGAAATGTGGCATGTTAAAGTTGGACAGCACCGTCCACGGACTGGAGTCGGACATTGTGTCCGCGTCATGCCAGAGGGGGAGATGCAAAGGGGGCTTCTGAGGTCCTGATGAGAAGCGACGGCTGCCGGGGTTTAGGAGGTTATGACCCCCGGAGCACTGCTGGCAAGGTCCAAACTTCCTCTGTAGGGACACATCTGCAGCCAGCTGCGGCATTAAACGCTACTGTCGCCGAGGGCGCGTTGTCCTCAAACAACAAAAGGAAAAAAAAAAAGTAATCCGGGGACTGGATCAAAGGAAGGCACAGAGAGCGCGCGATCCAGGTCAGGTGTTGACAACCTCCGCTGCGGCAGGGACGCGACACCCAACACCGGCCGACTCAACCCGTCTCACGGCAGCTGTTCTGCAGCACGCCAAACGCTTGTCCTGCTCCCTTCGCTCAACATGCTTCATATCATGTAACAGGCATATACCACTTCACATCCTGGGGAACGGAGGGAGGGAGGAGGACTGCATCATCAACACATGCTGCCGCGCTCTTGCTGCTTTCAAAGATTACACAGGTCCGGTGGGTCAGAGTTTCCAGCGTGAGGTGTGTAAAAATTGAACGATTTTTTTTTACCAACTGCTGAAAAACAAAATAAAAAATAAATAAATCTTTGACTGTTCCTTCCTCAAGAGAGTTATGGCTTATTTATTTGACGAGAGCCTCGCCTTAACTAAATCACCTTTGTCCCATGACTCATTTCCTGTTTGACTTTTAAAAACTACAGAGCGACTTAAAGACGTAAAGACAGATGTAGATTTGTTTAATAAAGAAAACATCTTGATGTATAAAAACTATTAAGAATATTATAGTCCAAACAGTTTTGTAAGTTTGTCTACTACGGTAAATAAAAAGTGAGGATTCATTTTAACAATATTTGATTAGGAGGTTGACTGCTGAATTAATAATTAACATTTAATTTCTGTGTTGAATTTGGATGAGCGACTGATCTTTGGCTACGGCAACCAGAGGTCGATTTCAAATCAGAATAAATTTTACTCTCAGAATCACTCATTATAAATAATTTGTAAGAACTTATCAAATATAAAATGCAACCATTTTAATTGAAAAAAAGTCAAGTAAGAAACAAAATAAAATAAAACTGAGACTCAAATTGTTCATCTCTGAACAACCTGTAACATGCTCACTTGTTTCTTTATTCAGCATGCCTGACACCTCTGCCATTAAACATTAACGACAAACATAAAAAATGATTTAATAGACAGAAAATTACACAAATCAATCCCTAATTTATTTGCTCAATGTCATATAAATCAGCTGCATGGTTAAGAAAAACAAGATAAAATTGGTAAATATTGCAATGCTTATTTACCAATCAGTAAAGGGTGTTAATGTTTTTGGATGTCATAGGACTTCTATTTCCAACCCAACTAAGACACGATTTCTGCTCTGTTGACACTAAAACTTAAATTTAGAGGTTAAGTATTGGTTTGTAAAGGATGCTAAATCGAGTGCCACATCTAGAGGTTTTAACAAGTTTTATAGAAGGAGGACAATATATGAATGGAGCAAAGTACGATAACAAATCTGCAGCCAGGTGCTTGGAAATGCTTATATTTCTAGACAGTTCATATTTTTATGTCGTCAGGCTTGTTAACTTATATTACAGCAGTAGAGGACAGTAAAATGATGTGCACAGTAGGACCGGAGGACACTCAGGTTGTTGTAGATGACTCTAATCACTTGCCAAGTGCTCTGCCAGGAAGGGGAAAACAGCTGAGCGAGACAGGCAGAGCAAAACCGACAAAGGAAAACACACCAGTATGACTGGCACATAACCACTGGTCCCACTTCCCTGTGCCTCTCTTCTGTAATAAAGTGTCATCAGAGGTCGCTTTCGACAGCGAAAAAGCTGGAGTTTGCGAGCGCGTTCTCTCTGAGAGGGTCGGCCGGTCTCCCTGCAGGCTGATGTGACAGCCTTCACTCTAATTATGGCTCTGCTCCGTTTCGCTGCTCCACATAAGAAATGACAGTTCAGACGGTTCAAAGTCAAACCTGCACACAGCGGCACGAGAGCCGCGGAGTGGAAAACTCAGTCAAACAAACAAAACGCGCATTTACTTTTTTTTTTTTTTTTTTTTTACACACCGAGACTGTTAACGTCTGACAAATGAGTTTAGAGAGCTTCCCTTCCCATGAGCGAGTTTTTACAGTTGTGTTTTGTTAACATTTATTGGTGCTAACTTGCAGTTTGACTTTGCTTGCTTTGATTGTTAAGACTCGAGCAGTTTTTTTTTTTTTGTTGTTGTTGCAGCCAAATGTTGGAGACGACGAGGATAAACATAAAAAAACCCTCATCAGGACAGACTCAAATAATGCTACATTAAAAAAACACTGAATAAAAAGACAATAATAAATCTATTTCCATCTTGTGGCACAAAGTTTACAGTTGAGTTGAAGTTTGTGTGTTTCAATATGATGAGTTTTCTTTTCTAAATTGACATAACAGGACTGGGCTTGGCACAGGAACAAATTTTGCTGGATGATAAATTTTCCCAAAAGTTATCGCAATAAATAATGTTTTGAGACCATTTTCTAGTAATATCATGATATTGGCATAATAATGCAAGAACATATTCTCAAAGATCAATAAACTTTAAATTCTAACTAACATTTAAAACTGGAAAGGGAAATTTTAAAATATCCATAATAAACCAACAGAAACAACAAATAAAATGAACCATGAAGAATCTGTAAACAAAAATGTCCTACAAAACATAAGCTGGTTGAGACCAAAGCACCAGACTGAAGACTTTTGTCACCCAAGAGGAAAACGATAAGTGATGCAAATGGAAACCGAACTCGTTTTAATTTATCATGTAAATTTATTGTTTATTGTCCTATATAGGAGTGGAAATCTTTCTTAGCTTCCCGATTTATAATGCTATGATTAAAACATGCAGTTTGTTGTGTTTCCAAATATTTTCCTTCAGTCGTACACAGCCTGCGTACGGCGTGGCGCTTGTCCAAGCTGTTTCTGCTTTAATACAGAGGGTGAATGATGTGACCTTGTGTTTACCATAAGCTGTCCCTCTGCTGCGCTTACGCACTTCTGAGTTGCCTATTTCACTTTAGGAAACTCTATATATAATGTAAAATAAATAATGAAAGGTCTCGTCACTCAGGGAACACAGCGTAGAATTAGACTGAATAGATCTGCTCATGGATCAGGGACATTGTCACCAATACCCAATATAGAATTATTTTCAGTATTGGGACCGATACAGATATTGAATCAGTGCTTCTTCACATTACCATGTTCTCTGCATGTTCTGCTCTACATCCAGGTCCTTTATGTTTGCTTTCTACTAACAATAATATGCTGCAAACATTGCCACCCTAACCTAATAACGTGTGTGTGACAACCTTGGCTTACGATTATTAGGTAAAACAGGAAGTAATTTGTTGAACACCTGCCTGGGAGCTTATGACCTGCTTTGGTTCACCAGTGAAACCATTATTTTCTCTCAGTGCAAAGAGCCGCTGCTTATGTTTCTAAAATGATATTCCTAACCGTATTAAATTGGGCTTTTCATTATATGATGACATTCAATATTTGCACTGGTGTATTAGATGAAATCAAATCTTGCATTTGATCACACAGGAAACACTGCATTTAGAAAAAAAAGAAGAAAAAAACCAGCTCAGTGCTGTTGTATGCAGCTGACTCATTTTACCGCCTGCTTCACTTGACTGTCTGTGAAAGCTGCACAGCACAAGAGGAGAACAAGAGCGAGTTGGGTGGGTGTCTCATTCTATTCATTGATGCTGCAAATTCTCAAAAACAAGCAAGTCTGTTGAATGAGATGGAGAGGAAGAAAAAAAAGACCCAAACATGCTGCAAGTTTCATTTCAAACATTTAACTGTCAGCAAATATTTAGCATCAAATGATATGAACTTGAAATGTCAGAGAGATTTGTTGCAAAAGGAGCAAGTTCAAGCACAGAATATTTACCAAGTGGCAATAAGAGGAGAGGGAAAGATGCTCAACAAAAATCCAATCATTTTGGGTGGAGTTTCCATTACTGGTCTGATGGTTACCAAAACTAGCAAGGACATGGACTCAACCTGAACAGGAATATCTGAACTCCATCTGATTAATTTAATTGTATTCAAGAAATGTTCTTGAAATCACTGATGGAGAAAACAAAGGATGGGGATTAGAGATGCACCAATTGCAGTTTTCTAATCGATCACTGATATTTCAAAGCTTGACCTGCTGATTCAGATTGGTCGATTTTCACACCTTTGCAGAGGCAGATGAGATCGGTTTCACATGCAAGTATCAGCCGATCATAGATCACCCGCAATTCAAGAAATCTGCGTCGATTTATCAGTGCACCACTCTTATTTTTCTCTAAATATTGGTCAAATGTAAACGCCATGTTACTTACAATGAATATATCATTTCATCCAAAAATAAACAGGATTTGTAACACTGGTAAAACAGTATGAACTGCTGATTGTTCTTATTCATTTTGTTTAAGTTTGACTTAAATTATAAAAAATATATTTAAATATAGAATAGAAAAAAAGGGGGTTGTCCAAGAGTACATATTGCCTTTTAGTCTAGAAAACCTGAAATCAAAGAAGAAGCTTTATGTAGATCCATATTACAAAATAAAGAAATATATAAGACACAAGGTCAGGTAGTATCTACAAACTAGTCCATAACTAAGTGGTAAATGTACACATTTAGCCATCATTAGCTTCCATTATTTGCAGGACTTTTCATTCCAAAATGAATCAGTCCAGGATTGGATCCATTCTTCACTTTGATGCATTGCTAATGCCCCAAATCCTACTTAGCACATGAAAGAGAAGCAAAACGTCAGAACAGAACAGGGCATGATGAGGGTAGGCGGGGGGTTGGTGGCCTTATCAACATTACAGAAGCTCCGTGTCCTCTTACGGCATTTTAATGGGGCTTGACGTTTTAGAGGGCAAACTGAAGATTCTGCTTCACGTTAGAAAAAAGAAAATTGGCAACCAAACAAACAAACAAAAAAAAAAAACCCCACAAGACATCCACGGTTGAACAACTGTTGCTTACCTCCAGAAATGAAAGGCGTGCAGTGGGCTGCACGGACTGCAGGGGCTAGTGGGAGTGGGGCTCAAGCTTCGGGGAGTGAGGCTGTAAGTTAAATGGAGTGCAGTGAATAGATGTCCTTTATCACATACAGGACAGTCAGACCGCCACAAACCGCCGCCACCGCGCAGCTCTGACATGAGCAAAAATGAAGACGGCAGCATCAGTAAATGATCCCTGTCAGACCAATCTAATTGTGTTTGAGGAGCAGGTTCCCAAGGCATTTGTCTGGTTTCTGCAGTGTTTGGTTGACATTGAGCCTGTGGGCTGTGCCAGACTAAAATGACAGCAGGCAATAAAGAGCACCTGTTAAAAAGGCGAACGGTCATAAAAAGGAGTTAGAAATTTACCAAAGGTTGACGAGGAGGTTGCAAGCAGAGTTGTTCCTGCTTCTGCGATCACAAGGAAAGCTTTTACCTTTTACCGTGCGAGGTCATATGTTTAATCTCTGCTTCGGCTGGACTGCCAGCAGCACTGCAGAGCAAAGGTGAGTTACTTTTACTGCAGTGGCTTCCATTCATCAAATAGTAAAATGTGGAAAGAGCCCAAAGCAAACCAGAAAAATAAGCCAACAGTAACATGATAATAAATTACTTAATTTAGGGAATAATTTGAGAATTTTCATAACGATTTTAGTGCGATGCTAAGGAGACCTCTCATTGTCAGTGATTTTATTGAACGCGGTGACATGTTAGACCAACATGCCAGGCATTTTCCTCTGTGTTTATCTTGAGTCAACAGAACATCATCTTGCTTGAACAGTCAACATACCTAAAAATAAAAATAGTCCCTTACAAGTGCAGCTTTTCCATTTCTTTTAAAAGATATAATTGTGATTAAAAAATGACTAACAACTAGAGGACAATTTTAAAATATTACTGTTACAGATCCACCGAGACGTTTGCTGCGTTCAGCTTGATTTGCTCCGAGTGATGATCAGAAATTAAAAAGAAAAAAAGTTAAACCTAAGCTCCATCAAACTGTGCATTCAACAACACTCTTCAGTGTAGATGTTGTTAGTGAAGGAAGAAACTCAATGTTTGACATTTTTGGCATTAGGAAGCCATTTAAAATAAAATCAGAGGAAGCGCAGAAATGCAAGACACATTTTAAGTGAGAATTATTTTCTCTGACATGTTGAGACATTTCTGTGCTCCATTCAGGCTGCAACAGACCAAGAGAAAATGCAGCATTCAGTGGATACCAGGAAGGTATGAGAAAGTTGCTTTTTTAAAATAATTTAAAGTTTAAACTTTAATCCATCCTGGAGCATGTTGGATTTGGGAATGCTGGAAGCTTTCTGGGAATGTAACGATATACATCTGACATCGCCTGCGCTCTAAACCTAAATAAAATTAAATCTCTACAACAGGAAGGCTAGAATGAGTATCTGTGTTGTTCTTGTTAGATCCTATTTTAGCTCTTAAAGAATCATTTGAATCAATTAAAAGCCATCAGTTGGTCAAAGCTTAAAAACATGGAGATGAGAAATTGATCACAAATTCTGATTGGTGGATCTCTATTATTGTTAATGAACCGTTTTTTATATTTTCAGTATTCACAAATATACTAAGGCAGATGATGCGTGTCAGAAAAGGAATATTGTTAGTTTTGGTCCCTCAGTGTGGTTTGTTGACAAAAAAAAAAAAAAATCAAATACTACCATGGCAACACCGCAATAAATTAATAAAAGGATGATGTTCAGTGAGCACAATTTGCTTAGACACAAAGGTAAGAATGTGTTTGCCAGTTCTCATTGTCTATAGGAAAAAGAAGTGGGTTAGAACATTTTGTTTAATGATTGAGTTACTTTAGTATCGGCCCAAAAATCTGCATAGAAATAACGTCATTCAGCAATCCAATTGGCTCAGCTGCAAAATTTAAACCCTTAAGTACGGAGAACCATGACAAATGCCTCGGTGACCCAAATAAAACATGTATTGAATCGTGCAAAACGGCACAGTCTGTGATAAAGCTGCCAATGTAAACACACAGTCTTCAGTAATTCACCGCTTCCCACCTTATTGATCACATCCAGGCATGTTTTTTTTCCCCTAACATGTGCGTTATTTTGTCATCACTCACGCCTGCGAATTAAGCCACTCCTTTATGTTATTTTGTCCACGAAATACACGCATGAAAACCTCAAACTGCAGAAACACGCATGCAGACTCGGATACGCAGGCAGGCTGCTGTTGCCTAGGTGGGGAGGATTTGACATTAGACTTCCTGCTGCAGATGCTGCTAATGCTAACACAGCCTAGAGCAGAAGGCAACAGTGAAAAGACAGCAACAAATCTGACACAGAGACACATGAAGCTACAAATAGGAGTTGCCTTGAATAAGAGGAAAGAAAATACTCACTCCAACGTCAGCCCAGGAATTCTCAGTCTCTCCCGCTGGGCTTTCATGGCTGAACTGTGCTCGTTTGCTCTATTGTGGTCATGATATGAATTCACGCTGTCTGCCTGCTGCCAGCTCCCACTACCCCCCCACCCCCCCACTGCACCGACAAAGAGACAAACCCAGCCACCACAGTGCAATGAGACCGATTGGTTTCCTCTTCCCCCCGAGAAGAAGGGAGGGGGACTACAATCCTTGTTTTGGTCTTTCCATGTTCCACCTTGAAGCTGTCAAATGAGATCCTCATATGGCAGAGAAAGGCATGGAGGCAGGACAATACCCCCTTCTTCCCTCCCCTAATACACGCCCCCTGTTCCTTAATACCACTGACCCCCCTTCCACCCCCACCAGCTGGTGGTGTGCTCCATGGCAGAAATTCATGCAATACACTGAAGTGCTGCTACGTGCAGTCACCTTGACAGCCGCTAACATGAGGCACGCAGTGCACAACACAATGTTGCCACAACCACAGGGATGATGTCATCTCCGACAGAGACAACACGGCGCACCGCTAACGAGTCAGCGTCCGCATGAGGGGCGAGGGGGACAGGCAACGGCACAAACAAAAACAAACTTGGGAAAAACTAAAACAAAAAGGTAAAAAAATAAAATGAAATTTATGAGAGTGTACATTGTGATATTTCAAAACTCTTAATGTCCTAAATCAGCTCAGATTCTTTTCTTTCAGATTTCTTCAAATGAATCGTTTCACCTAAACAATAAGTAGATGAACAAACATGATTGGTAGCTGTTCTGTTCAGATGTGCAGAAGTTACAGAAATCTTTCTTTAATAGTAGAAAATTAATGAGGCACAAATTTTGATGTGCAACGATGCCACTTGACAAAATCTAATGATTTACAGTGTTGTGTTTTTTATCATTTGTATTTCTGTGTTTTTATGATGCACAGCATTATGATTTGTGGCAGAAATGTATTACAGAAAAACTTGATTGGAGAAATCAAACCATAAAAAAACTGAAGTAGTGATCTCCTGTTTTCATTTCTGAAAATATAAAAAAAACCCTAAATAATCCGTTGGGGAGGGGAAAAAACTTGAGAGATTTTTGAATGGTTTTTTCCACAGTTTTTTACAGATTATACTCTTAAATAAACAGTAGCAAAGTAGAATATTAAACCAAAATAATTTAATAAATTAACTTAAGCAGGAACAAGACATTTCTAAGAGCAGCTGCGCTGTAATCTGGGCCAGATCTGGGACTTCGCTACCCGACCAACTCAGCAAACACCTCAGAAATCTGGATCTGTAGAATCAAAACATGCAGATTCACAGTTACATGTGAATCTGGAATGAGTTTTCCAAATCACTTTTTTTTTAATATTGGAAAAACCATGATATACATGCAGAAGGTTAAAGTGAGCTGCTCATAAACCAATGTCAGTGATTTCAAAATCAACCTTACTGATCTATTGTTGTAAAGCAGCAACAGGAACATTAAGACCCAAATGGGTTAAATTGCATCAATGACTCAGAGGCAGATAAGCATGCTGACGTACGAAATGCTGAACGACAAAAGGAGGAGGTCGTTATAGATTTATTTCTCCCCTTTGTCCAGTTTATAATTAGTAATTTCCAGAAAGTGTAACAGAAAGCTGAGGTAAAAATAATGCAATAATGGAAAAGAAACTAAACCTGAAGAACTTTGACCTTCTGACTTTTCAATTGTATAAAAGACAATAAGCTGTAAACAGTAACCAGAGCATAAGATTGCTTACGCACTAAATATTCAGTTCCTATCTAGCTGAACAGATCTAGCAAACCTTGGTTTGCTAGATCAACTTAAACTTAAAAGTTTTATTATCCCTGTTTGCTGTTCAAAATTATTGAAATTTAACTGCCACACATCCAATTACATGAAAGAAAACTAAAACTATGAATTAATGCAAGACTTTTACCAACACAACACCAAGTTGTCAATTTTGTTCATACTCAAATGTAAACCTGAAGCGTTATAGTGTTTTCACACCTGATGGCCCGATAGATTTAGTTCAATTGGGGACCAAAATCGCAACATTTGCTACATTTTCAGCTGGTGTCGTTTGCTTCCAGGTGAAACTAACAAAACCCTTTGAAAAGCCTTTTCACTCCCAACCTGTGTGGGGCGCTGCACCAAAAAATATATGAGGCAACAACACAAAAACCTACGACAGAGAGAACAACTTCCTTCTTCACAAAATGTAAATGAAAATGGAGTCTCATAGATTTTAGCGTTTGTAAAATCTGTCTGTTGTCTTTGGCAGAAAACCATGATTCATGTCATGTGAAATTAAAGCTCTCATACAGTCTATAGCTTGTTTCCTGCTTTTGGTGAGGTCTCCAGTCTGCTTGCATTCGCATTTCAAGCACAACAGAGGTCACATTTTTGGAACAAATCCAAGTTCAATTAAAGAGGACTAAACAGGGCTGGTGTGAACACAACTTCAGACTCTGGAAAATTAGCCCAAACTTTCCACAGTGCAATAATTCTGAGAACTTAAATCCCCTGAGCTGCTGATCATCTCTTCCAGGTTATATTGCTGATAAAATAATACCGGACCAGACTTTTTATAGTCTGAAAGTCCTGCAGTTATACTCGGTCCCTGCCTTTGTCTATGACAGGTGCTTCCTGTGTCAGAGCAATTTCAAAAGTCCAAAAGAAGCAACAGATTAATCCTCAACAAACCAAGGAAGTTAATGATGCCATCAGATATCTTAAGATTTTAATCTTCAGTTGGAGAGTGTGTTTAATTTATTGTGCAGCTGTACTGATAATTAATCTTCTGCCTCCATTTGTGCAAATCAGTGCAACAACATTACTTACTTTACACAAACACTGGCCAAAAATGTGATCATCAGGGCTGGCTAACTTGAAATATGGCTGTGAATGCTGTTGGCAGCTGCTAAATCACTGAGTTCAAGGCTCTTTGGAGAACCAGGTGTAAACTTAACAGGTTCAAAACAAGAAGAACTTTAGGATGATTGATTATCAATTAGTCCGTAATGACAAATCACAAGAAAACACAATCCATAGATACAACTGCAGCAAAAGGTGTCAAAGGATTTCACCAGTTTAACAGAGTCATTAAACTAAACAAAAGTTGAGGCCTTCCTTGTTGACCAGCAGAATTACAACTAAAACACCGATCACCTTTAAAAATCCTGAAAAATGACGAAGTACAGTAGTTTGAATCAAATGGGATTATAAAATAAATTTATTTTATGTTATAACTCACTGCTTCTGATGAAGATAGACATGAAGGACGATGACTCAGCTGAATTTCATTAATAAGATTTAATTAATGTGATTCATAAAACCTCTGATGACTCACTCGTAGAAGTGGATATCCTCTATTGAAATAGTAAAGTTTGATAACTAGTACTCCAACTTTATCAAGATATTTTCATAGGTTTCACAAAGCGAGCCGATACTAAAGTAAAACATTTTAAAAGGCACCTGACCATATAAAGAAAACTTTAAACCATATGAGAAACAGCTTATTGTAAAACCAATGGTTTAATTTTTAAACAACGTACAGTCACAATAAACAGATAAGGCTGAGTTTTGACCACTCAATAAAACTTTTCCCTGACAATGAGATACTACTGGTGTGAAAGGAGCACTGCAGTTTGTTTTTAAGAAAATAACTAATGAAACAACTGAAGCTAAAGCATTCAGGATAATACATATTAATTCGTCAGGAAAATAAGTAGCAATAGGACAGAGCAGACCGTGATTTCAACAGCATTTTCTGTCAACTACAACAACAAAACAGTGGAAGTCAATGCAGGTTATTAAAACCAACCGAGTACGACATCATCTGCAGAGATCAGGTTGATGAAGCTCAGCTGACTGCATCTGTTAAACTGGATGTAAGATCATCCACAGTGAGCAGGTCGTCTTTAAGATCCAGTTACATGGGAATGTGTTGGTGGGGAAGAGAGTAAGCCCCGAGTTTGACCAGCGTAATGTTAGTGCTGATGACAGGAAATGAGATCAGAACTGATAGTCAACAAACAGATTGAGTTGTTGGACTTAAAGCCAGCATGAAAGTTCAAACTATTAATAGTAATCTGTCAACCAGTGAAACATGTGTTGCAAACAAACTCCAAATGCACCAGCCTTCCCTCATGTGGCGATGGAAAATGGAGTAGTGATGAAAACTGAAAGACAACTGAAGACTAAAGACAATTAAAGACACGGCGGCACGGCTCATCACGTTAATGGCATCAAATTTTCAATAGATGGCACTCTATCACAGTAAAACCTCAGAGAGCTCAGAGAATCAGGTAACGATTTTATTTAAACAGACAGGGTTTCCTTTAAGGTTAGGAGAGAAGAAGAGCATTTTGTTCTTTACTCGTATCATATCTAAGATGTTTTTACCCACGACTAAAACACTGACATCACAACAGTCACTTCTACTGTGATGCGAAAAAAGCTGCCAGATTTTTAGACAACGAGGCAGTCATTTTTGCCAGTCATCAGATTCGTCTCATCATGGTTGTCTTGCATTTATTGCTATGGTTACCAAGGTCACTTTAGGCTCCGGCGCTCTAAATATAAATGAGTGCAGTTGGTGTTTTCACTGCAGCAAGTAGTGGAGGGTCACCTCCATCAGAGCTGCTGAGGTTGCAGCAAGAGCATAAAGGATCAATCAACAATAAGTTCAGTTATAAAATGTAGCTAAATTGATCAAGGTGCAAGTTGATCTCCGTCATGTTTTTATGTCTTAAAAACTGTGTTTTGCTCACAGAGAGAGAAAAAAAGAAGTAACTTTTGACAGTTTTTGCACTTTGGTTTACATTCATTACTTTTAGTTTATTTTGGCTTTTAAAGTGCCAAAGAAATGACGGATCATAAATCAGCTGGATATGAGCAGGTGTACAGTTGAGACTATATAAAATAAAGTTGTAAAGCTCTTTTTATTGATAACAGGAGAAAACTTCATTTTATCAAGAAGATCTGTGACAAGGTAGAAATGACTAATAGGTTAATAAGGCTGATCACAGCAATAAATAATATTAATAAAAAGAAGGTATTTACTTTGTATTGCTAAGCTAATAACATTACACAAAAATATTGTGAATGTGAAAGAAAATAGCTGCTGAGTATCAGAAATAAACATTCTTAGATCAATTCCAGGCGAGTTACACATTTTTACTTGCTTTCAAATTTTTATTTGTAAAATAAATTTTAAAACATGTCCACCTTACAGTTGTTTAGTATTTTGTGTAAGTCAGGCACATAAACTCTAAATAAATAATACTAACGTTTTTGTGGTTATAAGTAAAAATAAATAAATATGTGGAAATTTAAAATGTGTATCAGTTCACTACACCAAGTAAACCAGAATAAATAGAAATGAGCGCAATCCAATACTTCGCTATTTTGTTGAGCTTTAAATTCAACTTGCAGATATATTGTGGATCTCCTGAATTCTAGTGAGAGACTGTAGCAAGCTTTCCAATAAGCTACACATAAAAGCAAATTCATCTGCTTTTATGGTGCCTAGCAGTGAACTGACCTATAAACCACCACAATATTCACAAGACTTCCCTTCATCAAGCTGGATTGGACTGCTTTTTTATTTGGTTGTATTATAAAAACTGACACAATGCTAGTGTTTTGTGAGATTATGTTATTTCTTTCACAGTTCCATGATATTTATGAGTCAAACAGGGGAAATGAAAAGGAGTGCACATGCCCAAGCAGCTCATAACATAATGGTACTTACAAACTGCCTCTTCTGGGAAGACTCAGCTCCTTCTGCAGACACAAAGAAAGATGATGCATAAGTAAATGAATCAAAACTTAGTTTTTTTTGTCTGTATGTGGATTAAAAGACTGTAAAGAATAAGTGCAATAAAAGGACACCCCCATTTATCGAACCCTAAAGCATATCCAGAAGGCTTTGTTTTTCATAATCTACTTTGAAAATGTTGATTATTAAAGTTCAGCTCAATAAGTTTAAAAATGCTAATGGGAAACTCCTTCAAGATGGAATGACAGTCAAATTGTAGAAAATCAAGTGAATTTAAGGCTGAGTTTGTTTTGAACTCCATCTTTTTGTTGCAGAAACAGCTTCACCGTTTCACACCCAGGAAACTGGGAACAGTATTTACTCTGCCTCCATCTGTGTATGAACCCGTTTGATCCTTAATGCAACAGCTGAAGAAACATTATTGTTCTTACATGTTCACATAATAAACAATCCCACTTAGTTTAAATCTGGAGTGTGTTTGTCAGATAAGTGGTCAGATATGTGCCAGTGGTTCAACCTGCAAAATTAGGAGACATGTTTGAATTCATGCAGCTTTTCAAACCACAGAGATTGGTCTGCAGCTGCAGAATCACAAGATCGGGTCGAAAGCAGATCAGGAACCAACAATGCTCTCCTTGTTCTGCAGAGATTACCCTTTCTCACAAGCTTGTTGCATAAAAGTGTAATACTATTAACCAACGGTGGCAACTAAAGCTCTAGTGAGTTGTTTTTCTTAAACTTAGTAAAGTACGAGTTATTCATCAGGAGAAATAAAATGCTAAATGGAACAACGTCCGAAAAATGTTTTTTAGCTGGTATCAGAAACCAAACTCATTTGTATTCCTTAATAAATCTGTAATGCCCTGACCTTAGATATTGGAGTTGAATATTCAAATTGCTGCTGTTTTTTCATTTCAATCATGCATCACTAAATAAATTTCAAGTTTGGGTTTTCTGAGCTATTTGGAGCGTGCAGTAATGTTTTCTGCCTATACGAACCTCTGCTGGTGCACTGTCAGCCAGCTGGCTGAAAGAAGGCTGCTTTATTTTTACCTCACTCATTAAAAGACAAATTACACCGTTTAGAAATACACTCAAAGATAATGTTAAAACTCGACAAGCTGCGAGTCTCTGATAAGCAGACGACTGCAAGCCAGCTGCTCGACACGTTAGACAAACTATTTGGATAACAAGAAATTATACATTAAATATGTTTAGCAGAAAATTGCTTCAGATGATTGCTGAGTTTGCTTAAGCCAATGCATCCATTTAACAACAGATGTTAGATTCTGTAACTAAGAACCAAAATCCTGTGTTTCAAGAGACGCCGTCTATTTTCTGTACTAAGAGCAACTTCTATATGTCTAAGTGCTGTTAAAGTGGTATTAATACTCTATGTTATAAAATACTAGGCCATGCCTATTCTCATTACGAATGGTCATTATTAAAAACGACTTCAGAGACCAATCTAGATCTATAAAGAGAAATCTCAGCCCAGCTGGGAACTTTCTTTCAGCAAAAGGATTTCAGGATTTGGCTAAAATGTCACTGTGCTAAATGTGTAATTAGTTTAGACCATGTGAGTGATCAAGAGAAAGCACCATGAGGTCATTTTAAACTCAGTTCTTAATTTGTCTGTTCTTCAAATTACATTTGGATATGAAAAAAAACAAATCAGGCGGAAAGTGAAAGAAAAAGACATCCTGTTTCTCAGAGTCGCAGTAGTGTTGGGTTTGGTACCTGCAACCTATTCAGCCAAAACACAGGTGATTTTCAGCTGGACAGAGTAAAGTCATTAAAGTGCATCACAGAACATATTTCTTTAGGATGCCAGACGACAAATACGTAAACCGCATTACACCGCTAATGATACTGCGGCTGCTACAGCATCTGTTAGCATTCCAGCACGTCAAAGACGACATGAGTCACGAGGAGACAGTCACTCGAGCCATATGTTGATCTATAGAGTCCCTCCAGACTGCACACGTCTGCCTAGTTACAGCAGGATTTAGCAGTGAATGAAGAGTTTCTGCTGCCACAGCACCTCTCTGTGCCTTCTTTGGAGAAACAAATACCCAACGTCTGGAGCCGTTTACCTGGGAGACAACAAACGCCACTGATTAGATCAGTGTACACTGGTTTTCCCATCAACAGACTGAGATGAGCCGGCTCCTTTGTCTTGAACGTTGTAGGACATGATGCCGTTTGTACAGTCAGCAAAAACAGCGATCTCCCTCTGGCATCAACTAGGACCTAACGTCTGACTCCTACTGCTTCCTGGATAAGACCAAGGGCAACTTACTGATATGCAGAAGACGCCTTGAGAGATGTAGTTCAATCACAGCAGTCCAGACCAGAGTGGCTGTTATGTGGTATAAATATATGCGTTACTGTGAAAATAATGTGCGAGGAAAATATTTACAGAAGGTTAGAGACATTCTGTAATAATTCCAGAGTTTTTATTTATTTATTTATTTTTTTTTTTTTTACAATTTTTAGAATAAGCAAAGCTTGTGAAAAGACAAGCTTCCACTTGGCAAATGTAAGAACTAGATAGATGCATTTATCCAAATGGTTTTAAGTTTATGCATAGCAAAACTTTGAGCTTTCAGAAACTAACTACTTTCACAACAATGCAGCTCTACTTTAAATTAAGCAAATATTAAAGTCCAGAGGGAAATTACTGATCTTGTTCTTGAAATGTCTTTTCTTTTAAAGCTTGCCGTTTGTTGAATTGATTTTCACATTTGACGTTGTTCAGCAAGAACAACCCAACATAGCAACGTAAGAAATAAATTATAGATCAGCTAAGAATCTTTATTTAAAAAACCTCAAACCTTGAAGATAAGCAGGTGTTTTTAACAATGCGATGGAGGCGATCGCCTGCACAGGGAACTGATCACTTCAACAACAACTCGCAAGCTGTGCAGCATGAAATCACATGGCTGTTGCTCATCTCTAGGTAGGAAAACACAATCGTCACCCGACTTCTTCATTAGAGCTGTGTGAGATTCGCTTGGCTTCACTGTGAAGAGAGACACCAGTTGCTGCTCTGCTGTACGAAATATGCTTTTTCCTCAAAATTCAAACATTAGCTTAGCCTAAAATAGCTTTAGATAAAGCAAGGGCTTGTAGTTAATTGGAACATTGGGAGCTGATTTCACAAACAATAAGGTGTCACTAAAAATCTAAGCAGCTTGTTGAAGCAGTTTGTTGCTTTCACATTTAAAAGCAACAAAAAGTGGGAAAACATTTATTTTTATTTTAAGGGTGCATTCACACCTGTTCAGTCCACTTTAATCAAATTCAAGCTTATTTGCAGGGTTTGTTTGAGGAGGTGGGCCATCGAACTCTGACAACCAAAAAAGCCTAAAAACCGAGGTCTCGGTTCGGTGAAGTGAACTCCAGCACGGTTCGAATCCATATGTGAACACCAAGCAAACCAGAGATCACTCCACAACCAGGAAGTGGACTACATTGCAGGGCATTCTGGCTAAATACAGCCAAAACAAATGAGTATATATGGCATGAGCAAGAGAAATGGCTCGTGGTCTTTTAGACCAGAAGAGAAAGTCTACATCAGCTTAAATTTGACGCTACTTCATTTTTTAAATATTTTACGAAAAAGGAAGTTGCGCTCCTTTTTTCGTCAGTGGCTTTCATGTTTTTTCCTTCAGTGGTTCTTGGTGGTGGTTATCACAAAACCCTAAGAGACCTTGTTGTTATACTGCTACCACTAAATATAAGGTGAGGTAAAAGGCCTGTACTTTATCAAGTCAGAGAACTCAAAAGCGCTTTACGCTACAATGAGTCTTTCACCTATTTGCACACTGAGGGTGGTGAGCTACACTGTAACCACAGATGCCCTGGGGTATCCTGACAGAAGTCCGCCCCAGGGTAGAATTAATCGATGCCACCAGAACCTCTGACCACCACCAGCAAGCAAAGCAGATCAAGTGTCGTCCAACAACACAACCGCAAAGTGAGTAAAAAGTCAAGCTCGCCTCTTACAGCAACAAATCCTATTTTCTGAGCCACTGTGGTCTCTGTTGGAAAACTTCGGGCGTGCAAACCTCAACATTCTTAAAAGGTCAATATCATTTAGTTTGATTTTATTTTGCTGAATGTTTTCTTCCTCCATCTTTCAGGTTTTTTTTTTAATTTTTTATCCGAGACCAGAATTTTACCATGAAAAATCTCCACAGCAGTCAACCTGCGTAAGCTCATTTCTTCCTTCTGTAGAGCAGATCCACTCTATGGACAGGTTATTGTCGAACTGGTGCAGTATTACATCCCTCACTCTGACCTTTTAAACTGTGTGCTGCTGTGGATGTTTCTGAAAGCGCTGTTATGACGCTGTGTTTACTGGCTTATGGGTTCTCCTGACAAACGGTGTGTTTTCCTGGCGGTGAATAAAATTGTCTTTACCCTGAAGCTGTAGCCTTTCCACATAGAGAGATGAGAAAGGAAAAATGTATCTAGAGAATCAGAAATGCCTTCATCTAAGATGTTTGAAGGTTCCTGCACATAGAAAAACCCTCCAGCTCTTTGGTCCTTGTCTGGATCTAGAAAACCTAGGAAGCCTCTATTTTACATTCACCCAGCAGCAATGGGAATGTGTGTCGTTTCTCTGCTTTAAATGATAGAAATAAGAGCATTTCTATGCCATTTAGTTTTCCATTTTGTGTTAATTCAAATTTAAAACCTGATTGAAGTCTTTTCCCCCTCTATAAACCAAGGTGACTGCTGCGTTGCACGTTTTTTGCATTAAGTGTCATTTTCTCTTCAACAAAACTCCTTCAGTTACCTTTTCTTCCATTTGTCATTTGGTTACACTTGTGAGAAAGTGGCAGTGATTGTTACCATAGAAACTGGCTCTTAGCTCGCCAGGGGGCACGTTAAAAAACTTGTTTTGGCTCTTTTTGTGTGAAAGTTTCTGTCTGAAAAATCTGAGACCAAAAACAATGGAACAGCAAGCTGCTAATCAGCTGCTTTGTGGTCACCTTATTTGTATCATTTCAATTCTCTGTTGCATGAATTCAACACTTGACGGTCATTTTTTTCCTCCCTAATGTTGAATATATTTTAATTAAACAGAAAACTTTTGTATTTTCATTTCAAAATCCAACATACCTACTAGATATGAAACAATAAGAAAACTGCAAGGGTCATTAATTTTAAAATTCAAGATCCGACAGCTTCGAGTCGTCTTTAAAATCAACAGGACGCGCAACATAAATATTTCTTTTACATTTCGTGATTCGCCATGTTTTGCCGAGCCATCAAAAAGCCAGAAAAAAATGTGAATAATTGCGTGACAACCTTTCATATCTGAAAATATCAGGCGGTAATGACAGCACTCGGGCGCGCTCAATCACCGGTCTTTCTGGTAATCTGTATTAGACAACAACCGTTCCACTGTTAACCTAAAAGAGTGTTTTGTTCCACAGGGTAAATGTCAATGAATGCCTTGCAGCAACAACATTTCATCGCCAAGGCTCCACATCAAAGCGGTGCTGCTGTAAAAGGCTACAAGTAATGCTTCATTAATAATTCCACTTGATTTCTTTTGGATTCTGGAGCTCAAGATCAAAAGTGTGTTTTACTTTGTTTGCAGATGACAGGAGAGGAAATCCCCATTCTCATCATATCTCCACCTTAAATGACAGGCGGGGTGTGGATGGCCAATCCCCTCTCCACTTTGTTTTATTTATTTGAAATTATGGCTCATAACAACTAGGAGGCATCGCTCCAAAACAATTAGTTACTTAATAAATTGTAAGCAGCATACATGCTGATTGGAAACCATCATTTGATGGTTGATGATGGCACCTTAGGCTACACGTTATTTTTAAAGTGAGGCTGAGTTTGAAATATTCAGTATTTTAGGACAACTGGCGGTCGGCGAAGAAACAAACACAGGATCATTATGTAAACTACCCGGAGCAGCTGGAGCCGAGAGGCAGCGATGCTAGCCGCTATCCCACCTGTCTCGTACGTACGTTACATTTTCATTGGTTTTTCTCCCTCTTATTCCCAACGAGGGCAGACACAGTCACGACTCAGAGCCACAGGCCAAATCAAAAGCTAAACCCAACTGAGAAAATGAAAAAAAGCCTAAAATATTTTGTCTCTGGTTGTGTATGTATCACCCAAACGCCTTGCAGCTGAAACGACAACAAAAGTATCGATTTCACTCTCCTGCTGCATTTTGTGTTTCGTTGTTTTGTCTATTATCTATTGCAATAAAATACAGAAAGCACCTTTACTTAAGCTCCAAACCACATTCTAACACAACATTACAATACTCCAGGCTCATGTAGCATTGATTAAAAACCTAATGATGTAGCTGCATGAAATTAAGCCGTGTTGGAATATCTTAGAGTACGACATGAGGGAATTTAGAGGAATATGAAGTCATTATTCTCCACTCCTCTTGGTGCCTCTTGATTTCTCATCTCATCTGTCGTCTGGGCTGAGACTTGGAGAGACATCCCAGAAAAACATCTTGAACGATATTCTGAATCTAAAGGCTCTGAGGAGGACGGAGGAGACGGGAGGCTCTCCCCCCACAACATACACTCACCGCTATGCTCATTGACGGATCATAAATACAGCAAATGGGCTGCAACAAAAGCAAACGGATGATGCACCTGTTCCACAAGGCCCACTGGGACGCCTCGCATTGTTAAACGGCTCGATTCGGACGCACTCCAGCCTTTTTCCTCTGATGAGCGACTCGGACCTCAAGCAGACAAATGGTTTCCTTTTACATGGTTAAAACTAACAAATATTTTCCGTATTGATTATTCAGATGACTAATTGATTAATTAGATTGAAAAGTTAAAGTTAAATGAAAAACTTATTGGATGTTTCATTTAACCATTTAAATTTTGTTATTTTTACAATATTAGAAATACATTAATAGATGCAAGTAAATAAAGTCCTTCTTTTAAATAACATTTTATTGAATAAATGTAACAATAGAGATTTTTTAATGATCTTTTTTTTAGATTAACTGACTAATTATTCCATTAAGCAATTAATCATTTGATAGAAAAAGATGCTTAATAGAAGAATTAGATTTTTACAAAATGTGAACTACCTGAAGCTAAAACTGTGGTAAAACATATTTTAAAACGTTTTTTTTTTTATCTTAATTTACAAAATATATACACTTATTTACAGTTTTGGCTCACTTACTGCTCTGAATATGCTGTTCTTGCAGCAAATTACATTTTTTTGGAATCTATATTTTCCAGTGAAATATTACTGGCCCAATAATCAATTAATCTTGATGAATCCAATTACTTGTTTCAACTGTAGTGGTTACCTTCTGTTTCTCACCTAACACTACTTTATTTTTTAACATTTGAAAAATTATCTATTTTTTACTGTCTACACTTTAACAACTTGATCCATTTTCTGTTATCTGATGAACAAAAAATAAGTTTTTTTTATTTGAAGTTTTATTTACCTTATTTTAACATTTGCATTCATTCTATGAAAAGAGGTATTTAGTTAAGAATGCATTCACAGGGTTGAAGATTTAAATAAAATAGAGTAAATTACCCCTTAATTTAATCAACATTATCTAAAAGCTTATTGAATATCACATACCTGATGCTTATTTGAAGTGAAGGTTAATGAGAAAAGCTAAAGTGGATTCTCTGCATGACTTGCCAGAATCGACTGATTTAAAGCTGCATGATTTCCCCAAATGACGCTGAAAAACAGCAAATGATCTAAACCCAGTTTTATCAACATCAGTGACAACATGAACTGCCTGCCTGAACTTATTTTCCCTTCAGAGTGAAGGATATTGATTTTTGTGCAACCAGCTGATAACTCGGTATAAAGCAGACAGAAGCCCACAGACAGACAATCTGCTCATGAAGTCAGCTCTTACATTTATACGACATGGTTTCTCATCCCTCAACTGGTGCAACTTTTTTACTCTTGCATTGATTGCTCATCATTGAAGCATCCAACAATTACCATCCGGTCGACACAGCGTCCTCAAATTTTCAGTTTTTCAATTAATTTTAAGATTAAGTAATTGGCCATAAAAAAACACAGGTTTTGGCAGGTTATGGGACTGACTGACCCCGCATGGTGTGGAGTAATTTATAAACAGAATAATGAAGAAAAATAAACAGAATAATGAAGAAAAATGTTCCACAAATAGTCAAATTTAGCAAAGAGTCAATGGATAACGAATCCAATTGTTGAAGAATGTGACGTCCTAAACCTGCCCTTCGCAAATGAATAATCCAAATTGTTTTCACTACCTAAAAAAATAAAGATGATGTGAAGTTTTCAAAACCAAACGTGGATGACGCTTCTGGCTTTACTGTCAAAGTGCACATCTGAAACGCTTTTTTATATATATTAAAATGTAATTTTATAGATTTAGAGTTGGAAAGCGCAAGTTTAGAAAATTCTCCCCTCCCCCCAATAGGTTTGCCTGTCAAATCAGCCGTTACTAAAGTATATGATGCATAACATTAATAACATAATAAGAAGGAATATTTTTTTATGAATTACATATTTAAATTCAGTGATCAAGGTCTTAATTTAGATATTAAAAAAATCATGTGTGGGCCTGAGTTGAAGCAGACAGACCTCAGTACTCAATGTGTGACTCAAACACTGAATAATTAGTCAAACTGTTAAGTTGTTTTCCAAATGTTAAGATTTGTTTTTGGCAGAAACAGAATAAACACTGTGGACCAATGTCAAAAGAAAAAATACATTTTTCCACAGCTCTCCAAAATCTCAAACACAGAGACATAACGACAATACAGCATAAAGAGCTTCATTTTATTCACCATTTGTTAAATATGTGTGAACTTGAAGGCTAGCACACTTTATGATAAAATTCTCCTTGCCAATGAGGTTGTGCTGATAAAAACTGAGGGAATTCGTTTTACTTTAGCAGAAAGAGGCATTTGTGTTTTTAAGTGCTCACTGCGGCTGGTTGGCTGAACGTTTGATGGGACAAAATACTAACGAGAGAAGTGATGCACTAATTCAGATGACAGCCGGTGTGAGCAGCTGGAGATGAAAGAGGAACGGGGAAGAGAACAACTAAAAGACATCTATAAACACTTAGCTTGAACATGAGCTAATGCACAGAACCCACACATGTTAAGTCGGGCCAAAAGCAGACACTGATACGGCAATAAAGACACTAACAAGTTCATTAAAATTCTTACAGATTAAACGTTTGCGCTCGTGTTCAGTAACCAATTTGTGTTAACTCATCTCTAGATCTGTAGAAAAGACCAAAAGAAAATAAAAAGAGACAAAGACTTGGCTCCATGCTTGACTTTTCAGATGTAAAAAATACGAGCAGTGGACACACAAGTCAAAAGATTCTGGGCAGATCAGATCAAGACTCTTTCCAAAAGTAAATTAGGCCAGACAAGGGAGGCAGTTCCTGACATCATCACCAGAGGGTGCTGTTGTACACAACTTTAACCCTCATCTGAGAGCATCTATACGTTTCTTCATGCAATTTTAATCAGAAGAAACATCTTCTGGAACATGAAAGGGAACTGTCTTTTTAATTCACACGAGCATAAAAAGGGAGCATGCCTTTAGTCATTGATTTAATTCCAAAATTCATTTGGCTTTGTGAGAATCTGTAGCTTTGTGTTTCCTTAGACACGACATTCATGATTAGTTTTGTTTAATAAAAACAAATAAAATCCATGTTATTCTGACCCCTTTCACAGCCGTACTATGAAATGTTGCTCATCCTGGTAGAAAGTCGCCGCTTATCACACAAGCACTTCAGCAGGAAAGCTGCTCCTCTTCAAACTAAAGAGAGCCATTTCCTTCCACTGACCTCTCCGTTTGTCCTTTTCTTTGCCAGAAGTTTGTCTTTTGTCAGAAGACAAAATGTCACAGCTTTCACTCTCATGTGAATACACCATTTTAATATGTGTATATGAACAAATTTACATAAAGATATAAAAATTTGAAGGTAAAAAGATTGTTGTTATGGTATCACGTTCTGTCACACAGTTGTTCTTTCTCAAGCTGCTCTTGGAGAGGCTGTGCAGTAGCTCTAATCTGAAATACTTTCTTCTTTAATGAGACTGTGTTTGATTGATGCTGAGAATAAAGTAAAATAAAGCAGGAGCTGCTTGTTGGAGCTTCATAATTAAGACAAAGCGTATGCATGGAAGCTTTTTGGTACATAAACCCTAAAACATTTGTGAAATGCCTAACTGTGTCGCAAAAACAGGCACTATGGGAAAATATTGGAAATAGCAGAGCAAAGCTAAAGGTTTAATGTTTTAAGGATCAGTTAAGTCAGACAATTATTAATGTTCTTTATGAATGTGCTTACAGAAAAACAACTAAACACCATATTTTGTGATGACACAATAATGAGTCCAAATCTGAGATCCTTTTGGATCTTAATACGACCTGAGGCTTTTTTTTTTTTTTTAAGAAAACAAGACATATTTGAAAAAAAAATTTCTACGTCCTTCAGATTTCAATAAATTTATCTAGTTTACCTTTTAAATATTTATGACAGAAAATATTTTTATGCCAAATTTTAATTGCAGTTTTATAAAGCAAGAACTTCTGTTTAAGAACAAGGTGGTAAAGCCTAGAAATAATTATTTGTAGTGAATAAATCTCACATTCCCCATTTAACAACAGGAAAATAAACGGCAATAGCAGTTTAATGTTCATCTATTGCATTGTTGGACTTTTATTTATTAATCTAAGCTACAGTAAGCTTTTTAAAAAAATTCACAGTAGGAACATCCTGATCAAGATTTCTTTTTAGACCGAAGTCACTTTAAACGAGACTGTTAGGAATAAAGACATTTTGAATTTTGTCCCAGTCTGAGCTGCTGTAACACAGCTTATTATGGTTTCTTAAACTACATTAAGAAAGCAGCTTTAAATAGCACCCAAACAACAACACAGCTAAAAGAGGCCAGGTTCTATCATTTGTTTCTAAACTTATCAGATTCAACACAAACCGTTGTGTTCTGGATCAAATTCACGTCTTGCTCCATCAATTTATTGATAATTTGACTAATGAAATATTGAATTTGTATTGAGAAAACATACAAACAAATCAACTTTCCTCTGCATACACTAATACTGAGCAGGACAAAGATAAACTGGGAGCCGCAGCCAATACAGTCTCTGTCTCTCTCTGTGAATGACACTGGGCAGGATGTCAAGTATTTACATTGCTTAAAAGTTTTATATAGAAAAATACAATAAAAAATGGTAAAGATTTTTTTTAAATGATGTCAGACTGTTTAAAGGTTAGCACTATGGTTGCAGTGACAAATCACAACAGGAATCAAAAGTTAAATTTGGTCAAAGACTCAGAGCAACCATTTAAACAAGTCCTTGATTGATCACAAGATCATCAGTCTTCAGTTCTTTATTTTCTCAAAAAAAACAAAAACTATTTTAACTAAATATTAGTAATGACGTTCTTTCACCATAAATGCAAACAGCTTGAAAGTAAAAATGTTCATACTACTTCAGTATGAACATAGAATACAATAGAAAAAGACTGAAATGGGAATAAAAAATGGCAGGAGATGCAGATCTATTCTGAAACCACAGAAGTTGCAAAATCATAACATAATGCTTTGACCAACTTTAAATCTTAACATCATTATGTGAAAGCAGTACAGGAGGAAGGTTTGGCGGAAAAAATTGACTTCTGCTGTTTGGTTGTTTCCTCCTGAAGCGGCACCGAGTGAACCCTCCGTTACTGTAAATAGATCCGTCCTCGTAATCTGCTCGACATAAACAAGGTCTGTTAGCAGTGCAGTCATCCCTCGCCTGTCTAGGAATGAATGGAAAACTGCGTCACTGAACCGGCTGCGTTCATTTGACTGGCAAACTAACTTCCGCGTTTCATGGTGAATGTAAAAGTCAGAGCGTGGCAGCTGCCTGACCACAGGAACACACCCGCTGTTTTTGCTCCAACTGATGCAGGTTAGGAAACGCGGAGAAGTGCTGCATGGGAAAAGGCGAAGACAGGGAGAGAGAATGTACACAAAATTACCATGTAGCAGCTTGTAAAATGTAAAGAAAAAAAAAAAAGTGTTTCATTCCCATAAAAAGGTGCTCTCAAAGGGAATACATTAAATATCAGCATTTTTTAGAAAAATTAATATTCAGAGCAACGCTCTGACACTGAAACTAAGAAAATGAATGCCTTCCTGTCTGAACAAGGAGGGGAAAAAAACCCTGAAGTTGAACTTGTTAAATTTATCAGTCAGCATGCAGGCGAGAAAGAGCGGCTCATTGGGAGTTTGTGATTCCAAACACATGCAGTCGTTTGAGCTGAATTTTAAACGGACGTCCCCTTAAAACGTGTTCGTCTCTCTGTGCGTGGCCCCGAGTAGGGTAAGCAAAATTATAAAATCAAGTCCAGTTTATGCTGCAGCAGCCAGAGATTGAAGACTAGGCTGAACAAAATGATTAATGTCTGATGGGGTTCTGATTAAAAATAATAGGGATACTTGCTGTACAATAAAAGCCAATTGGTATTTCAGGACATCCTGTCCGCTCTCTCCACTTTCATGTAATTTGTTTTGTAGATTGATAGCGGCAATAATTTAGTTGTTCCTCTCTCTCTCTCTCTGAGAGCTGCCTTAAACTCAGCTCACATCTTCATCAGGATTACTGACAGCAGGGCAAAAGCCTCACTCTGCACTCAATTATCATCAATTATCATAAAAAGTCAATAAAGCACAAGAAAGGCATCCTCACAAGACACTGTAATCGATCTTGCTACATGAATGGGAGCCCCACACCCCCATCACCCGTAACCCGCCAACAGCTAGCACCAATTAAACGTGAGAAACAATTCCATCTTTTATCTGAAAGTCAATCTGCGGCTGTCTGAACTTTTATTTAAAAATGCTGACAAAGAGTAGAGAGCATCGCACATTGTCAAGAGTCAGCGGCGCTATGCTCAGCTCTTCCAGCAGACTGTCTCACATGCAGGACACACACGCAGTGCTGCAACTGTGGAGTATTGATACTGAGGAAAAGTCTGAACTGTGCCGCGATGAAAGGAGAAGCCGCTGCGGATCGATACAGCTGTTTTACGTCCTACCTGTAGCCCTCGCCTCCTCAGAATGCTCGACTCGTCCATGGCACGGATCCCCGACTCAACATGCTTCCCTACCGGTGCATATCCACACCGCGCTGCCTCGCTCCAACCTCCTGCTCCCTCCCTCCCTCTCTCCTCTCCTCCCCTCCCCTTCCCTTCCTCGGGCTAAATCTGATTTTAGCAGCTGCTAAACACCTCCGTCTGAAGTTATCTGATTGGAGCGGCTCAGTCAGCTGACACCTCCTCTTGTTCCTTTCCTCTGTAACTTCAGGAATGAAAGAGGACAGACATGAAGCCAGGAAGAGAGAAAGAGAGAGACACAGAGAGGCAGAGAGAGAGAGAGAAGATAGGCAGTTCTAATTTAGCATGGTAAGAGGAAGGGGATGAATAGGAGGTGCAGTGGTGGAGGGGGAAGCCCCAAGACTCATTTCTGCCACCAGCCACACTTTTTTAGTCACCCCTGATGACCATGACAATGAAAGGATATCCTTCCCCAGCATTGTTTCTGCTCCAGACTGAAGAGCGAGCGTGGCATCCTGTCTGCAGCGGCCCCCGTCCTTACTGCAGTCACATTGAACCGCCGTGAGAGCACACCTGAAGGTTAGGCCCGTGACAGGAACACGATGGCTGACATTAGAGAAGGCATTAAAAGTGAAGGGAAAAGGGCAGAGAAAGAAGTGCTGTCTTGTGCTTCCAGTGGAAAACAGTTTGGCTTTTGCACTTGCTGTAAAAATAAAATGGAAGCTCGCAAGCATGAGGCGAGTAATCTGGACCACTTTAATTTTGTTCAGATTTTCTAATTCCCAGGTGTGTAGATTTGACAGCTAATTGGATTGAAGCAGTGACTTTATAAGGTATACATGTTCAGTTGATTAACACAAACGGAGGATTGTTGCATCACGCATCAGCAACTTGATGCATTTAGATGTGGTAAAGACGACTGGCTGTGGTTCAAGCCAAACTCGAGAACCAAACAGAGGGACGAGATTTAAAGCTGCAGTAGAGAGTTCTGAGAAAACCGTGGACTTCACCTAAAAAATTTCAACAATCACACCTTACAGGATCCTCCCAACAGCAAAGCTTGCCAAGAACTCGATAAATCATCTGTTTTCTTGCAGCGTGAGGCCGTTTCTCCACTATTAGAAACACCTGCAATCTTGAGATTTTGAAAAGGTTGCCTGATAATTTCAGATTCAGTATTCAGAATGAACTAAAGCTCGGATCCATCCTGCTTTGCATCTACATGAAGGAAGAGTCAAGAAATTTCTGAAGGCAAAAAGATTCAACCAGGAACACATTAGGAATACTTAAACCGGCCGCTGAGTGTCTAATGAAGGTTGGTGTGGCTCAAAGAGATAAATGCCTTATAGCAACGCAAGCACAAAAGATTTACCTGAATAGAACGTCAAATTGTAAAAGGTCAAATGCAGCATTTTTAAAACGACTAAGAAATTGAGGGGTGAAATTGGAAACATTATTCCATTTGTTATAAATAGTTAAAAGGGTTGCAGAAAGCTGTTTAGGGGGAAAAAAAGACCTATTATTTCTCAGCGCTGTTATATCCAAGAACTGCAGCCCACCTGGAGTACCAAGAAGTGCGACACAGTAAGTGCATGGTTACGGAGAGAAAGGCTGAAACCCGACCAACCACTGAAAAGGACATTAAAGAGCAAGAGAATAATAATCTAAAGAGATTTTTAAAGGTTTTATCAGGGATTTATGAAGAAACTGACTGACTCCATAAGTTAAATCAATGATCGAATTGTAAATGGAGTTATTTTACTTCAATAACTTATTTAAAAGAAGTGTCATGGAAAAGTATTTGTTCACTTACCAACATAATTGGTCTGCACAGCAACAGTTGCCCAATAACAAATATTCACCTAAAACGGGCAAAACTTCACTTTTGTTTGAGTTATTCAGATTTAATTAGATCTTAGAATGATAGATTCTATAATAATAATAATAATAATAATAATAATAAAACGAATCGTCAAAACTGTAAATTAATTCAACTTTATCTAATAACTGTGCTCACATTTCAAAATGGAGACCAGTCTGTACACAGGACGTGCGTCCAGTATTCCCAGTCACCCAACCCTGAGGCATTGCCATATTGCCATAATGGAATCAACCAGCATAACCTGTTATATACACATACATAACCACATATCCAGTGTCAATTTCCAACAATTTCATGCCCTGCTGCAGCTCCACAAGGCTGAGTTTTCAGGAGCCACAGACCTTCCCAGTAAATCTGCATCTCCACACCATCCTGGGTTATTAGCACTTGTAAAATAAGTTGCTTCACTGTGCGCTGGTTCCAGTCCTATCCTGCAATTTCACATTCTGTCTCAGTCTCTGTTTTCATTGCCCCAGCCTCCTCCTCCACCCCCAACCTCTCACTCATTTCCATTCACCGTGCTCCTGCTCTGTGAATATTAAGTGGGCCCCTTCCTTTCTCCCACCAAGCTCCAATGATTTCTCTTCTAGCGAGTACAGCAGCCGCCAGAACTGGTGCGCCGTGTTGTCTGGCAGGTGACCACCACATCAACTTTTCTCATTTCCAGTTGTGTTCGACAGGAAGCTGGAGGAGTGTCTTTGCAGTCGGAGCGACGGCCATTTGTGCCGCTGGGCTGATAAGAGAGCCGAGGTCTGTTTATTTGAATAAACTCCTGAAGGCCTCAGACGAGGATTACAGTAGTCAACTTTTTCAGCTTTAACAATACCTTCCAGATTACCTGAGGGGAACAAAAAATCCTGTTATGTTCAACAGGCAAGTCTTGAGCTACAGCTGTGTCCAACTCACTGGCTGCTTAAAGGAACAATTAGAAAAAATCCACGTTGGACTCAAAATTAAGATTATTAGCTACAGAAAGACAAGGGGATGGGTCTTGTCTTTTTGGACTCCAACAAACATGAAAATCTACAATACTCATAATTACTACTTCACTAATATTAAAACAATTACTCATTTAGTAATAATGACTGCTGTGCATTTACCAAATAACTACTGCAGATATTCACAAACCTTTTTTCCACCCAATTTGCTGAACGTTCATCAGATACACGTCAACTAGTTTGAAATTCAAATCCTCTTTTTATCTTTACTACCAACTAAAAACATGAACACTGAACAATTATCCATCCCAGAGCCCTGCAGTCAGTCAGTAAATTAGAAAATACATCCTGATGAGTCTTGTTTGTCAGATTAATTAAAAGTACTTTTTGAAAATAACCCACAAGTAGGTACTTAACATACTTTCCAGTAAAACCCACATTTGTTTCTAAAATGTTTTTATTTTTTTTACTTTGGTCTGATGTAATATTCTAATTTAAAGTACCATGTTTTGTTTAGTTGTAAGTGAACATTTATAATTCTTGTATGTACTTTGTCTATATAATGTGTCTCACTTGGTGATAGTTTCTAAAAGAAATGGGCTTTTCAATAACATTATAATTTTATTCGAATTCATCATGAACAAAACTCCTTGACAGCTAATTATGTAGCACATTAGTAATGTAAAATGATTAATAATTAAATTAATGCACATAATATGTTAAATGAAATCTACAAATAGTAAAACACTAAGACAGATCTATAGATTGAATTGTACAATAAAGTGATTAGAGCAATGCAACGTGCATTCTGCTCTGAATAACTTCAGAGCAGAATCTTTGCATTAGTGTCATGTCTCTGACAAAAAATACAATATTGTTTACAAAATTACAAAAACTAAACAATTGCAAAGTAAAATTGCTTTGAGTTTCTGGGCCAGCATCAGGCTAGACATCAGGGCAAAAGGGAGGGAAACATCAGGGACACATCCAGGTCTCCTTTCCTCCTGCCAATTGAGCAGCTCAGGTCGTTTCAACAGTGTTTGGAGAGAAAAAAAGGTAAAGTCAAAGCTGGCACTGAAAGCATGCAGAGAGTGCTGATTGAGTGACCTGCAGCCTCTGCTTTGCTTGAGCTTATCAGACCGAAAGGTGACCTGCAGATGTAAGAAAGGCAGAGGAGGGGAACGACCTGCGAGGGAAACATTAAGGGGAGAAAGAGTCAATTCCCTCCATACAAAGCAGTAAAAAACTGTATCAGCCAGAAGCCTAAGAAGAAAATCAAGGCATGATAAACCCTGCAGGGCCAACCTCCCCTATGGATAGGGCCAATCTTTCCACCTTGACAACAAGCAAAAATATTGTAACCGAGAGCAACCAATAGCTGCAACGTGGGTCCTCTCTATTTTCAGTTTAAATAAACTGGTGTAGCAACTGTAAATGTTTGCATTGAATTGATGAATTAGGTCTTCATCAGTCCACTTGGGAAATCCAGCATGTTCTCTCGTTATGCTTTAAAGAAGCGGCCACACTGCAAAGAACGGTGCCACTTTTGAATCACACCAGAGAGGAAATGATATCTCAAACAGAGCAGATGGCACGGCTGAGTGTCGAAGCGAAACTACTTCGTCTACTCTCTGACGGTTTCGCATTTACATCCCACGCAGATGTTTACAGGTAAAAAAAAAAAAACAAAAAACCCTGCCGTGTTCGTGTTTTGGGGGAAGTATGACATCAATTTCCAAACATGGACTTTGGAAAATACAAACAGCAGAGGGGAGGGAGAGGAAAATGAAAGAAACAGAGCAGATGAACGAATTACAATCTCTTAATGTGATAAGCAAGAATTTCTTTTTCATAATGTTTGTCAAGAATGACTTAAAATCTCTCCTAACTGAATAAAACTCCTTGCAGCGACAGAGTAGATGTATCTGTTTTGAAAAGTCATTCATCTTATATTTCCTAAGCTTTCTTTGTCCCTCATCTACTTCATGGCTTTCGTGAGGATGAATGTGAGGGCATAATGGCCAGCATGAACAAAAAGAGAAATTAATAATGTAGGCTCTGCACCAGTTTATGAAAAAGAAGATATGAACATTAGTTTAAAGCGGTGACCAGTCTTTAAACAAAACAAAAAAAAAAAAAGAAAAAAGAAAAATCTGTGAAAGATTAAAATCTTTCCACCGTCTTCAAAGAAGTCGGACTCTAGTCAGGTTTATGTTGTGTTAATTTACATGTTATACTCTAAGTAAAGGAGGAGGTAGTTTACCCTCTTGAGGAAAGAAATAAATTAAAGTTCAGGAGTTCATTATGCCGTAACAAGCGCAGCACACTGCACAATGCCCACGCAGCTTGCTCCGCTCCCATCAATCACACATCTCAGATTTGCACTTGACTCACCCTGCGGCTACAACAAGCGACAAAAAGGAGCTGGAAGATGCTAAGCAAAAGCTAAAAATGGGAGAAATTACACCAATTGACCAATTCACCTAAAAACAAAAACAATGTTTGTTTTTTTTATAATATGTTTGTTTATAAAAACAAACGTATTATATTCGACAGTATAATATGTCGAGTTTACTTAGAGCTCAGGTCTATATTTCCAGTTAATGAGTCGGACTGGATCAGGCTCGGGGTGGATTGGACTTTTTAGACCCGATCTAAACTCTGGACTGTACGAGTTGTGGGACAGAGAGAGAAAGAAAGGTGAGCTACTGAAAAAGGTGAAAAAGACAAACAGAAAAAACGTAGATGGACAGACTAGCAGATGGACAATTCAAACCAATGGGTTTATGCTGACAGATGGTAAATGAGTGGATGGATGAATGGGCAAACAGAAAAAGAGAAAGCTTGATGGTCAAACAGGTGGATGATGGACGAATAGACAGACTGACAGAGGACTGGATGGATGCAGCTTTCAGAACATGGAATATTAAAATGTGGGATTTTTGTTTTCCTCATTCAGATCAACAAACGGGAACAGAAATGCTCAAAACCCCTGGAGGTCTGTAAAATGCTTTTCTATCATCCTGGTCGACTGAACGGTGCTCATTAGCCAACTCAGGCCAACAACACAGGGAAACTCTAGAGCTGCTGTTTCCTTCCTTTAAAATGAGTCTCGCATGTAAATACATTTATATAATATAGTTTGGTGCTAAAAGCCTTCCGCTTCATTTCTGGAGCTTCCAGTTACTAACTGGACATCTTGTCCTCCAAAATAAATTAAACTGTGTTTGATTATCAATCATTGCAAAGTACAAAAACATCCAGCACTAAACTATAAGCCCTAAACTGCTGAATAAAAACAAGCAGATCGATCTTTAAGCTCCGATACGCCATCATAAGCAGCCCTGCAGATAGTTTACACACCTCCAGAAAATATCTTCATCCACTGGTTTTATTTTCTTAACACTGTGACAACACTTGCTTATGTGTTGCCACAAGGTTTTTTTTTTTTGTCTTTTCAACAAGAAATTGCTGTGACCACCATGAAATCAGCAAAGGACATCACAGAGTGGCAATTACCAGGGAAAATGAGAGTCCACAAAAGCACGGCATCAGGATTATGACAATCTTATCTCCATATCATGCCAGGAGTGAATTATTGATTTTCTGCCAGAGAGCATCACGGTCAAGAGGCCGGTGCCATGCCTGTGACAGAGCAACGAACACCCAGGGGCATGATGAGGGAGCGCAGAGGAGGCGAGAAGGCAATAACGGGGGTCCAAGGTAAAGCAACGCAGGCAGAGGAGAAAGCTGAAAAGGTATTGGAAACAGGGCAGAAAAACACATTCAATTCCAAGTTTCACCTTTTATTTTATATTCCTGGTGCCTGATTTGGTACTTCTTGTATATTCCATGTTATATCCTCCTTTTTTTAGATGGTTGAATGTAACAACCATTTGTTTTAAAATCCTGCGCCTCCATTTGAGGTTTGACTGCAAGTATTTTAATGATGTGATCCCACCATGTCCCTTACTCCCCCTGAGGTTTAACAGGAAGTCAGCTCGTGTCACCCGCTATTTGCCTTCGGGCGAGGCCTGTCACACTTTAACAGGAACCTTTTTACAAGGCAGCCAAATAAAACTAATAAGAAGAAAAAAATTACCATTTGTACAGCATTTTTCTTTGATGATTTAAGGGCCTCGACTAGTTAATTGCCCGATATAAGGCCAAAACTGATGTTTTTAATGAGGAAAAGGCAATTACATTTTTAGCTGCAATAATAAGAATGGAAATGAATCATCAGCCAAGGTGAAAATGGTTTCTGTTCGTCTTTCAGTGAGACGGACAAGGAAAAAAAAAGAAAGTCAACTTGGGAGAATTTAAAACTTTGAAGAACATATTGAAAGAAAATTTTAGGCTGTGTGTGTCTTAGCAAGTCAAAGATAATTTTTTTTTAAAAAAAGGAAAAGATTTAGATCGCTGTTCCTGGTGTGGTTTAAATTTATTATTCTCAAAACATTAAAATAATGATAAAAAATTTAGAAAAATAAACTGCCTTTAAAATAAATAAATAAATAAATCAGTATGGTCCATTATAACCTAAGCAAAACTCCCCAAAATCTAAAGTCTAGGTGTGATAAATCTCTTAGGACCAGGATTTCCAATGAATTTTTGAAGAGGGTTTCATTAGTAAAATATGTCACTGAAAATTGTGATGAAAATCTTAAGATTGAAAGTTAGGAGATGTAGAGCCACAGAAATCTGAATTAGTTGTCGGCATTAAGGAAGGAAACTAATATATTGCTAGCAAGCAGGGTATATACACAAAACCAATCAATTACGTATCCAAGCCGCTATACTGAAAAAATTGAAACAACGGTGACAATTGCAGTTCAATATATTGTGCAGCTCCATTTCTGAATGTGCTGTAAGCATTGTTTGACTTGGCAACCTCATGCCTGCGTGCTGGCAGCCCCTCCACTCAGTCATTTTCAGTGACTAGATTGCTGTGCTTCCGAGTCTCATAACCATCAGCATGACAGATGCTGTTCTGTCAGTGTAATTCACAGGCATCATCTTGGCTTAATTAGGGCCCCTGTTAATGATGGTGTTGTGATACGTTTTCAGAAAACCCATCTCCTCCCAAAACAGAAAAACTCATTTTCAAACTGATGATCAAAACTCTTAGAAAAAGAAAGGAACAGCAAGATTTTGCTATTAAGGAGCTGAAGCATCTGTGGCTTTTGTTTTACTCATCTTTCCTAAGCTTTGTGGGAAGCAGTGGAAAACAGACCACCTTAAAGTAATGTGTAATTGGACAAACAATGCACGGTGTTCAAAGTCAGGCAAAAATATGTGTAGGAGTCTGAAGCAGGGTTAGGAAATAAAATAAGACTGTAAGCTTTAAACATTTTCACATGTTCAATCCATCTGAAAAAGAATGAATCAACGAGGCACCAAAGAGGATAAATTTAACTTTTGAGGAGCTGCAGAGGTTTACAGCTCAGGTTGAAAGAATTTGTTGACTAATTGTAATGCACTCTACAAATTTGTCCTTTTTGGAAATACACAGGAAGAACATCATGTACTGCACAGTATGACTCTGGAAGAAAACCTGCTAAAAGCCACAAAAGACGTCTGACTGGGCCAACAGAGCAGCTACTCTAAAAACACAGCCAGAGCTACAATGGAAACTAGAATTTCTTACAACTCAAATTTGTATTAGCAAGGAAAAACCGAGTCGTTTAGGAAGTGAGCTATTTGAGAGGTTCTCACAGTTTGTGCTCCATTATGTTTACAACAAAAGAAAACAAAAAAAAAACTAAAACCTTATGTGTTTGCTTACACTTTAAACAGAGGTGCAATACAAAATAGTAGTGGTGTGCCGTTTCACCTCTGAAACGGAATGGAATATAAGCTTATGAGGAACAATCTGAGGTGTGAGTGTACATGGGTAAAATATGCACGACTACGTCACCCAAAATGCACATCAATACTAAGTGTCAACAAAGTCTGTATAGACCCAAATAAGCTCTAAAGTGCAGTCCTGCTACAGAATCAAACAGAGAATGAACCTTCCTACATTTAGTCGTTTCCATTTTTACAGCTTTTACTTAATTACCAACATTAAAATGACTTACAACAAATGCAACAACCAACCACTGCCGACTGATTCATGCATGGAAAAACAACAACAAAAACAATATACTTTTCAATCACGTCTCAGCCTCGCCTTGGCAAGAGAAGGCAGAATGCATTTGGCCACAGGCTCTCATATCTCTCCCGCTGAGCTGTCCTTATCTGGTGAGCAGCGACCTTCCTGTGGTGGTTGTCAGATTAATCATCATCTAAGAGGATCAGTCAAGAAACACAATAAAACAAATCTCACAATTCTGGCAAAGTCAATGATGTTAAGGATTCTCTCAGGTTGTCGAGCTGTAAGACCCAAATTAAATCAATGCATGAGCTGCAGGACAATTACGTTACAGGGAATGATGTGATCACTCACACAGCAGGGCCAAAATAACCAAGGGGGCTTTATATTGTGCCTGGTACAAGAAAGGGAGCTTAACTACCTGAGGATTAAGGGGAAAAGCACCAGCGCCCCCATGTGTGCAGAAATATTTTACACATACTGAACCTAACTTTTTTTAATACTGATAAACCTGATCAAAGTGACCTATACATATATGAGTGTTTTGTTTGTGCAAACATCCAAATATAAAGTTTTTTTTATGAATTCTGTAAATAAATATTTTCCTCTCAGTTCAGGTTGCAGTGGCTTTTCTCATGCTTACATTGCAGAGGGTCTCGGTGTCATACCCACAGTTCTTCTAAAAGCCGCCTCAAACATACGTGTGGACACACAGACATGAGCTTCACATGCTTTATTAAATTAACCTTTTCTCAAAGTGATATAGAGCACACACACGGGAATGACTCTCAGCCTAACGTCATTAGGCTGGCCTCTGAATTTGATTGTATCTCACTGCTCAGACAATAAGATCACGACAGCACACTGTGCACCGCTGTGGGACGACAAAGCAGAGCATGAACACAGTGAAGGTCATTTTTGTCCTGTGGTTAAAGGAGGGTTGAAGTAACATGTCTGAAGGAGTTCTTCAGTATTTTCTTTTAGACATGCCTTGATCGAGAACGCTGCTGCTCACGTTCTCACCCAAAACAGGAAGATGAAGCACGTCACCCCATTTTTAAAGTCCTTAAACTGGCTCCCTGTAGCTCAGAAAATACAGTTTAAAATATTTAGCACTGAACGGTTTGGCACCAAAATACGTTAAAAACTTGCTTTCGTTGTATCGACCTTCCAAACCGCTCTGGTCTGCTGGTTCTGGTCTACCTTCAATCCCCAGAACCAAACATGGAGGAATAGCATTCAGTTTTTATGTCGCACTTCTGAGAAGTTTCTTTACATCAAGGCTAAAAATCCATCTGCTGCTTTGTTAATAAGTGAAATATAAATCAATTCTAGCCTTGATTACAACTTTTCATTACTTCTGTCTTTATTCCACTACTATAATGCATATAATGTTTTTGTTGTTCACTACATTTTGTTTTTTTTTTCTCATGTGAAGCACTCTGAACTGCTTTGCTGCTGAAATGTGCTAAGCAAATAAACTTGAATTCACATTTTGAACCAGTGCAGTCAATGAGAAAGCCATGAACTAAACATAGCATTTCTGGCCATTACGCCACAGGTTAGGAGCAATAAATAAAACTAAAAATAAAATTGGGATCACAGAGGCTGTTCTCACTATACTGGATTTAAAGCACAGACCATAAAAACTGTACTTGATACCATGTACAACGAGCCTTGCTTAAAATCGCAACACTTAATTAAATGTTGGATATAATTTTCTTATTTTTATTGAGTAAAATCACTCTATTAAGAACTTTTCTCAAATAAATAGTGAAATATCCCATGAGTAGACTGTATAAATGCATTCTGGGTACATATTATACATTTGAACCAAGGACTTAAAACAGAAAGAGTTTGATCCAATTTCACCTCGACCAGTGAGGAAAAAAGGTACATGTCTTTTTATTCGACTGCATGCGTTTTATAATTACTAGCAATTTATGTGGAAGCTTTGGTGAAATATAGATTTTGATAATCGTTCCATATAAACAATTGCTGGTTTGTGAGATCACAATCTGCTCAAATAAAGCAGAGTTTGGTTTGAACGAAACATTAAGGCCAGCAGGATATTAAGCAGAAATAGCGATCACTCACCGCGCTGGAGGTGAGTGACGGGTCCGACTTTCCAAGGTTCAGGGATCGCATGCGGACCAGATTAGAGGTCTCGGATGATGACTGCAGCATCGTCTGTGTCTGGTGAAGGCTGGGGGGCAGCAACAGGTACTTTCCTGCAAAAACATTTTTAAAAAAGGCAGATAAATCATCTGAAAGGCTGCTTTAATGCATCAGATTTTCTTTGAACAGTTCTTTGAGAACTTAAATATGACACAGAGTAATTTTTTGTCAATTGCAAAACTGTGTAGAGGTCCTGATATGATTTTTTTTCTTATCCTCTGTGTTATGGAAGACACCTGATGGTTCTCAGAGAAGTACTGTACTTTAGAAACCACCAGATGAAATGCACACAAAAAAAACTCCACAAAGAACAAGCAATTCACCAGGATTAACATTTTAGTTCTGTACCGGTTTATTCGTACCACACAAGTCTTAAATTACAGTGAGAGTTTAAACCCTGAATACACCTTTTATAGCAGTTTGAACTTGACTTGTGTTTTCAAATGCCACCTGCAGCAAAAGAGACAGAAATCCTTCAACAGTTTTGCATTTCGTAATAACCTTTATCAAGTGCAGGTCAAAGGATGTCCTACGACATGAGAAAATCCCTGCTGTCAGCTCCTGTTAGGCACGTTAAGATAAACCCTATTACTTTGTGCAAACAGGAAGTAAAATGGTTAAATTAGGCCAGGGGAGAGTAAGCTTATTAAGAGCTCACAACCTAAACTACATAATCCCACAATAGAGATATCCTAGTCCAAGAAGGAAAATGGGCCTAAAAAAATAAAAACATTAGTTCACTCAATGTTACTTTTTGAAAAGCAGCATTTAATCAATTTCTGTGTCTTGCAGCTAGATGGCAGTAGAAGCTGTTTAGTCTACTCCATCCATTATCAGTGCCTCCTCTTATCACTGAGCTTCAGTACACCAAGATAAAGGATGGCAAACTGAAAATGACCTCTGCAAACAAATCACACCATAATTCAATGAATCACTGAGTCGCCATAAATACTTTTTATCATTCTGAACATTTTAGATTTATTCTACCATCAGGGAAAAAACAACAAGCTGCTGCTGGGTGTTTTTTTCCTCCAATAAAAAAAACTAACAAAACAAAGGAAGGGAGTCTGAGCTCTAAACTGCAAGAGGATATCTCCAGTTCATTCAGCCTGAGGCAAGTATCTATTTTTATCAGGTGATATGATGAGCTGCAGAAGGTATGTTTGAAGTTCACTGTCCTGCTGACAAGATTTATTAAATCACTGAATGCAGGGCTTGATTTACAGGTGGACTTTTAATCCACAGCTTTCTCAGAAACGCTCAGGAAATATTTTCAAATGTCTGCAGATCAAATATTGACTTGGAAAAAGAAGTCCCACGCATTTGAAATTTGATGCATATTTTAATGCTTCCTTAAGGCCAAAAGGTTGCTGGTTTGGGGTAATAAATCAACTTAAACTTCATCTGCAGCACTCAGACATAATCAGCATCAATGGTAACAATGAAACAAACCTTAAAGTAAATTCAGAAGCAAAGTCTTGCAGGATTTTGTTCGTCTTTAACGGTGATCTTCAAAAGCTTAACCCGTTTGAGATTTTGCTGTATTTTTCCTTGCTGAATTTTTTGGGACACTGTTTGAGCTCCATACAAATTTTGACGTAGGATGTAGATACCAGCAAAAGTTGTGTTTTCAAAGAGAGAGAGAAAAAAATGTTCAAATTAAAATAAACTAGAATAAATCATCAGCTGGAAACTGCAAGCAATTAACAGGCAGAATAAAGGTAACAAATATGAAGGTTCATGTATTTTGCGGTTTTCATTGGATAAAATATTCTTTTAGCCCAGGATAAAGTCTGACAGACTGAAAATCATATCTTGAAGCTTTAATGCCATGCCAATAATGGCAAATATAAACAAAAATATATATTTTTTGAGTTGAAAAAATCAAGTTGCCAAGCATAAAACACCAAAATATGAACTAAAACATAACTCTGAAACCATTGTCTGTTCTCTCTCATCTTCCTCAGTCTCTCTATGATCAATGATTTAAACCCAGGAAAATTAAAGTGTGAACAGACAGGATGAGAAGGGAAAAGTGAGGCCTTTCCTTCCTTACTGGCAAATGTTTTCCCTCACGACGGCCCTTCACATCCCGGCATAACGGAAACCATCACAAATAACTCAACACTTGGAAAGGTGTGTATCAGCACTTACGGGTAAATGGGTCAGGCTGGATTTCAAAATAGACATTTATGAGAATGTCAGATCCCAACTTTGAGTCAACTGCGTTTAGACTTCATCTTGCAAAAAATCTATCTAAAATGTGTCTCCATTCACAACAAGTCAATTAAGGGTGGTTCCCATTTCACTGAAATGGCCTTAATTTCCCTTCAACCTTTAGGGAAATTAAGTCACAAAGCTCACAGTTTAGGTTTTTGTAAAAAAAAAAAAAAAAAAAAAAAACATTAACAGTTGTTTTCCTCCTTTGACGCCACACAGTCAGAAGAACATTACTTAATGTTTGCTGACCTTTCTGGTGAATAAGTGAATAATCCAGCTCTTTAATTTACACTTAGCCCTCAGTGTTGTGTCTGCTGGATGTGAAAATTAGCTGCAGAAGTCAAAAACAGAAAAAATCCAGTCTATGATCAGAAGGAAAGACATTCATCATGTTTTAACTGCACAACTAAAACTGACTAACTGGCTCCAGGTTTGTTTATATATCCTGTTTTTTCTAGACCAGCTACTAAAGGTTAATGCATTTATTCAAAGCTGCACAGGTTTTATTAACTGAAAGGTTAACATTTTCATCAGCAAGGTGAAGCTTTCTCTAAATAGCTCAGAAATCAGGCTTTTAAAGCCACATTTTACACAGAGCCTGAGTTGCTCTAATTTACTGCAATATGCAAACAAAACAGGCAGACTGAACAAAGGAGACATTTACTGGTTTGCGTTTTAAAGGAGAATTTATTTTTAAGACCAAAACCTGGGTTTGAGAAGAAAAATGTAACTTGTGATCAGTTGTTTTTAATCCGACTGTCTACGTTGATTTTAAAGAAAATGCTGAATATGTTTGTGCATTCTGGTTGTTGTAACTTGGTGCATCAAGACCAAAAGTAGATTAATTGTCATTTTCCTGATTAAATACAGACTGAATAAGTAGATTTTTTTAAAAAAATCAGTTTTTAAAGTTTATTGGACATCAAATAGTATTTGGATTTTTTCAGGATTATTGTCTAGTCTTTGTTTTTTACCAGCTTTTCTTAAACTTGTTGCTAAACTTCTGCTTGCTTTGGAGAAATTAAAGATGCAAGAACAAAAGCCCAGCCAGTCGATTTTGTATTTTCTTTCTGTCCACACAGTCAGTGCCGGCTCCCTTCTTGCACACTAATCCACCATGATGAACAGCCTGTTAGTGGTGCGGCCGCCCTCACCGACTGACCGAGGAGTCATTCAGCTCATTCACTGAGTTTGACATCACAAACTGAGCATGAAAGCCACACACCAGAACCAAACACACCAGAAAGCCGCTCAGCAGCAAGAGGCCAGAGAGAAACATTGGATAATATTAATACGAGAAGTACAAATCCAGGTCAGTTTTATACTTTTCAAATCTATGACCAAGTCACTTACTATTCTAAGGCTTTGCTTTTTTCCTCTATTAACTTTCCAGTTTTCTAAAACATAAAAATTTGTCTGTACAAAAACTGCAGATGTGCAAACGGTTACGTTAAAATGCTCATTTTACAGGAGAATTTTTATTTTTTTAAGGTGCATAGTGCATTTATTTCCCCCAACAATGAGAATCAATAAGTGATATTGATGATGGAATCTGTATTGCTAAATACTCATCAAGTCCCATTCCTAGTTGATAGGGTTGATTAATAAAGATTCCTCATCGAACTGGACGACAACACTAGCAGAAGAGTTTAGTTAGTCACCGTTTAAATATTTGCATGGCAGGATTTTGGTTGCCTGATAGAAAAGTATACAAAATAAAAATCAGCAAAATTTTACTGATTTAGTTCTTTACTAAGTGATTTAGTTCTTTAGTGATTTAGTTCACTCTTTGTTTTCCCCATAATACTGCTGAAAATCTTGTCCCAGCTCGTTTTTATGAACCCGGTTTCGTGCATCGTTTCGCCCTGTGAGCTGCTAGTTTTGACTGGCTCTGAATTACGTGTTGCAGCCGTTTTCCTGTCGTCTTTCACACCCTTAAAAAACAAACAAAAAAAGATTAACCAAAAAGATTACGCAGGCAGCTGAAATGAATAATAGCTACAGCCGGTTAAAAGGTAAAATCTTAAATAATGCTTGTTTTACAATAAGCCTATTTAATTAGCAGCCCACAGACTGAATCCACCCTGTTCACAACTTGAATGTGGCCCTTTGAATATGTATAAAATAGAGGGAGACGATCTATTCATACTGAAACGTCACTTTGCGTAAGAACTAAATCAAACAGGGTGTTGTACCAAAGATTTAATTCACACATTAAGCTCAATAAACAGGATGTTAACCAATAAACCTCCACTTCAGTTTAATAGGGTTTGATCTGGTAAAAGTCTTTTAGTTTTCCACAACTTCCCTCTGAGGCAACTTTCATATTCGCGTAGATGGAAAAACACTCAGCGACTTGTGAGCCGTCTGAAGCGGCTCACTAGACTTGCCTGGCAAGTTTGGAAGCTCTCTCCTGCCCTCACCCGAGAAGGCCCCGGGGCAGTGAGCCTGCGCATATGAACAGATTTTCTTCAAGTCATTCTGAGCAAAACGGTAGATTAAGAGAAAACCGTTCACAGGAGGATCAGTCAATCCTCTTTTTGAAAACGCGTTCAATCTTGTTAATCCACTGAACTTGTCAAATTTAAACGTCGACTGATAAATTACACTAAACGTCATTTAAATCTCGCTCCTTCCTACTCAAACATATTTAAAGTCAAACATGTTTTGACTGGTTTTGAAATCCGTTAGCAATTTATTTCCATTAGCCAACAACCATGTTGGTCTGTAGGCAGATATGTGGTTACCATTAGTGTAAAATCTTTCTCTGTGTGTGATATTAACCATGACAAATCATTCTTTAGCTGCAGGAGGAATGATTAGTGAAGCCGGGTTACCGTCAGGAGGAAGCAGAAAAAATATCCAGAGGAGCCGACTTATTGTCTTAGTAGGATTAGTTACTGTAAACATGGGCTGTGCAGGAATCCACAAACAGTCCCTCCATGTGCTTTGTGCTTTTCAAAACAAAATATGTCATGCATTTCTCATTTGTATGCCAAAGCGATGAGTCATAACAGTGTTGTAAAATAAAAACACGAGGGCAAATCAGAAAGAGGGAACTACATACAGCATGTGTTAGATTATTTTAAAATCAAATCTGGTGGTAAAATGTAAAGAACAAACACAGAGATGAAGAAATTACCCGTCAAGCCACCGCCGAGACTTCTTCTACGAAGCTGTCTTCCATCCTCGCTGAGATGCCTCTTGAATTTGAGAGCAGGACTTAATCCGTGGGTTAGCTCAGGAATACTGGACTTTCTCAAGAGGTTCGGAGGTGGGTAGAGAATGTTGTCCAACTGCAGGAAAAGCAAGAAGAACAGGATAAGACTGGAAGGAATACACAACACAGCTGGGCCCAAGACGCCTTCACAGAAGACCTTCAAACGGTAATATCAGACTTTGTGTCTGCAAGGATGCAAAAATTAAAACAAACACAAAGGAACAACTACGGAAAATTCAGAAGGAATTGGATAATTTCAGCTTGCAGGTTAGACAGATGAGAATACTCTTCAGTTTGGAGACTGAGAAGACCTCAGTTATAAACAAGAAGAAAAGATTTTTATAACATGACGACAAAGGTATGCAGTGCATTCAGGCTGCTAAGTAGTGAGAGAGAGCAAGACGTTGGGAAAGCCAAGTTTTATGATTGAGCTGCTGACCTTTGTCATGAAAGATGCCGGGTTTGGACATATCGGTAGCGCTGGGAAGCCTCAGAGTTAAGATAGTAACCAGGCTGTTATCAAAACAGGGTCAATCATTTTCATTTGCAAGATTTATAGATTTATCAACTGGTGCTTTGGTCTCAATAACTTTTTTATTTATTTTTTGGAATACAGTTTTGTTTACAGAGATTACATAATTAACTTTATTTGTTGTTTTGATTATTTAGTTTATTTTGGATATATTAAACATCTTCCAGTTCCAGTGTTAAGTTTGTTAGAATTTGAAGTTTATTGATCTTTGAGAATACGTTCTTGGATTATTATACCATTATCATATAAATGATATCAAATCAAAAATTGCATTGTTTATCACAATAACTTTTGGGACAATTTATCATCCAGTAAAATCTGTTTTGAGAGGCACCATCCACTTGGCAATACACTGGGAAATGTCTTTTTAATTATTCTAATATGGCTAATCACTAAAACAAGTGATTGCTAAATAATACACGAGATGTGACATTGCCTCTTCTGAAGCAAAATATACAAACTAGAGGCAATTTTCTTGCATAACAAAAATGGAAAACCAGCTACGTCAAAATCCAATTTTAAAACAGAAAACCTCATTGTCGGAGGCATCTAGCAATCAACATCTACAGGAATAAACCGATTACATATTCCATTCTTCAGCGTTGTCTATTGCAGCCCTGTTGTGCTCCCTGAAGAGGACACCATGAAGCTCAGACAACATAACAAAGCGCTTTGGGGAGGAAGAGACCCTCCCTGAGAATACAAAGATACACACAGAGGTGAGAGCAGTGTGTGGAAGGAAATGCCCTCTGCTTCCCCCAAGGGATGATTCATGATCCAAGCTCTTCTAGGACAAATACAAGCAAACCTTTGTAGCAACAGCAAAAGACGCTCACAATGTGTCCTTTCTTGTTGGTTGTTATGAAATAAATATACTTTTACCAACATTTAAATTTAAGATGTTAAGAAGTGTATATCAGCTCTGAGCAATGTTTTAAAATATGCATATGTTCAGCAAGTACTGAAATATTTTGTTCTTGGTTATGTATGCACATGTTTTCTCTGTCCTACCGATTGTTTTTTTTCTCTTGTTCTTAAAAATATATGAAAATAATAGAAAAAACAAATCAAAACTAAGTAAAAATATTAAATTCATAACAATTTATTCATACAGCGCCAATTCACAACAAATGTAATTGTAATACACTGCAAAACGTAATTTCAGTCCAATCATACATACATTCCAAATGATTCAAGTAATCAAATATTTCAGTAAAAAAAACCTTTTCAACATAAGAAAATTCAGCAGACTGCATCTTGTCGATGATCATTTAGTACGTTTTATGTTAAAGTAAAAAGTTAATAGGAGAAGAAGGAGGATGTTTAGTTGTTGGCAGCATTATGTCAGTCAATGCACGAAGTACAACCATCCCTCATTCCTATTGGCAAACATTTCAACTTGCCAGTGGGGATGAGTAATATTGTTTTGTTAATGCCAGTTAGAGGAAAAAGAGTTAGCATGATAATTAGCCATCCCATAATATAAAGGTTCACAAACCTCAATGATTGACATCATTGAAATTATTATTTCTGCTATTCATGAGGTGATAAACAGTGTGCCTGTGTTTCAAAATACGACTGATTGGAATCACTGTATAAGATTTAGCAACACAGTTGCACTTTTTAGTCGCTTAGTAGAAACATTTTAGTTGGTGAGAGATTAGACCACAGGAACCACTCTTGTTTTTTTAACAAAAACAAAAATGCTACATGAAACAAATTTGCTTTTTTTTTTTTTTAAAGAAATCTGCTACAAGAGAATTTTAAAGAAAAATAATTTTATTTTTGTTGTTCGGTCTTAAAAATCAAGAAAATAATGAAACTTTTAAGCAAAAGGAATTAAATTTTGCACATCAGAATGTGCAATGAGGGTCACTGATACGCTAGTCAACATAGAGGTAAGACTTTGATCATTTCCAGTGATGAAAAAGCCACTGCAAGCAAACAATGACAAGAAAGTGAGAACATTCCTATTGCGCTGCTTTGCCTGTAAATGGGGAAAAAAGACGACCACAACTTGATCTGCCTGTGATCTCAAAATCATCACAGCAAATATATACCTCTATGACATTAAAAAGGTTGATATTCCTTAATTATTTTCAAAGTATAGCATTGATTAGCTCCAAGATTTTACAGTGTTCAAATGAAAGAAGAGCTGACCTATAAAGTTCACATGTGTAGATTCCTTAAAGACAAATACCTGATGTAATTTAATGCATGTCAACAATTGCAACTACCAAAACTACTGCATTAAAGTGATGCACCCTGACTTAGATGCTGCACTGCAGCAAGTGCAGCCAAATGGAAATAAACAGCACTGCACACCCACCAGCTTAATTCTTAGGAGATAACCAGCGCTGGGGCAGAGATGAACAGCTCAGATAACATCCTCTAGCATCTACAAGAAGCATTCTTAGTACATTTAAATCACATTCAGCATATCATACGTACAAGAAACATGTTATCCACAGGTTTCACCAAATAACAGTGAACTACAAAGACATGTTTATTAGTCTACAGGAAGATCTTCTGAAGAGCAAGAAAATAAACTTTGGGTTTTATTTCAAGATTGGGCTGCAGCTTCAAATTTTGATTGGGTTGCCAAAACAATCAAGATGTTTTTAAAAAATTATGGTTGCTAATGGTTTGAGTGACTCACTCAATCAGCCCTGGATCTCCAAGCTAAAAATAAATCTCTTGCTTGTCTAAAGTCTACATTGGTTGCTACAGGAAGCTATTGGCTATGAGCTATGAGTGAGACATTTAGGTCAAGACAACCAAAAGATCTACGTTATTACGAAATAAGCAGAAAATCCCAGATCTCAGAGTGAAAATGTTCTGTACAAATTTGCTCCTTAGTAAATTCTCTAAAAAAAGAAAAACGGACACAAACAAACTCAGATCACAGTTGAAGTTAATTTAAATGTTTCCCCCTCCCTGTCTAGAAAAGCAAACCCAAAGTTGGAGGAATGGGGCCGAGATTTATCCTGCTAGCAGGTGGTGCAACAGTGTCCAGGTGTTCAAAGACGAACATATTCAGATTATTAAAAAAAAAAACTGGGCCCAGGAACCGACAGACTTATGTAACATCACAGCAAACACACAACAACCAAACTCTGTAAGCAGCTTTCAGGTATGCGGCGAGACAAACACGGGCATAAGCCGTATTGGTCTGATCCAAGAAATTCAAGAAGGGTTATTCTGAAATGCACTCGTACAAATCTAACCATGATGTAAGGCGACCTATGACCTCAAGGACGACGCGGTGATGGGGTTCTCAGTCAGATGTCCTGTATGTCTCAGCTTCCTCTGCTACTTTCAAATTTTATTTTTCCCGTCTACCCTACGGCTTAAAAAAGAAAAACCAGGACTTTTTTCTTATCTCAAAGGTGGTCGAGGCACATATCTGAGGTCTGTTCAGTACTATGCAAAAATGTTTGCATCCCTGGAACTTTGCCACATCTTTTTGTGTTCCAGTCACAAACTTAAATGTATTTTCATTAAATGTTTTGGAGAGATGCTTTCCCATCCAACCAGCTTGAGGTATTTTCAAGTATCGAGAGCGTTTTACTTTACAGTGAAGAAAATTCAAATGAAATACACCAGAGTCTTTGGCTGTAACATGACAAAATGTAATAAAGTTGGGGGCGTTTGAATAAATTTGCAAAGCACTGTAAAACACCTACTTATAGAGAAATATAGAGAAAAATTACTCCTGTTACTTATAACAGGAGTAATTTTTTCCTTCACTGGAGAATACAACCAGACATTATTACAAAAGTACTATACATAGGTAGTAAAAAAAAGAAGCATGCAGCACAATCATCATAAAACTGTGTATAATTTGTGATCTTTGCTTTTATTTTTCATAATAACCATGATAACGATGCGAGCCCAGTAGATCTGCGGAGGCTGCCAAAGCTGCATGGGTCCAAGTGATTTCTGCATTAGCTCAACTGTAATTACAGGCCACTCATGCCAGCCATGAATCACCGGGATAATCAGTAAACCCATGCTTCCCACTCTATACATATCAGCATTTAAGAGGCTAACACAGCCACACAGCAGACTCTCTTATTAAAGGATAATAGTGCAATATCGTTCCATTCAAAACATCTGCATTGATTTAAGAGTGGGTGTCAGCCTTTTAAATGCCTATTTGATTACACGGAAAGCCCTGAAGTCAAGCCAGTCCCAGTTCACTTTCTGTGTCCACAGCAAATAGCATGCTGGTTTCAGTTTTGGCAGCGGCCACTGGCCTTTCACCCACCATTCCTCTCTATTTGCGGCGGGGGTCACAGGGAGCTCCCGGGTGCAGCGTCGAACACCTTTCCTCCCTCTCTCACCGTATCCTCTGTTCCTCCCTGAGCCCGATTTACAGTGGACAGTATCAACAGTGTTTTGTTACCAAAGCAGAGAGCAAACCGCTAAACACAAGGCGAGCTGCACAACACAGACTGACGGTATGCAGACTGAAAAATGAGAAAATATCCTGTTTGAGTCTCATGTCACACAGTTGTGTTTGGGAATATGGACAAATACTTTCAACAATATTCGGTTCCCTCTGGGAACCAAATCCTAACACGGTGTGTTTAAAAGAAATTCTGTGAAATCGACCAAGACAATACAGCAAATAACTCATCAGTGAGAAAAAACTTCCCCCCGTTTTCCTTTTGTAAGTAAACATATGAGTAGTGTGGTGTGTCACCACTTCCTCTGAGTCAACACCTAAGTACTAATCTTGCCATATATTCTCAATTGGGTTTGTGTCTGGATATGACTACGCCTTTTAAACCAATTCAAAGGTAAGTCTGGTTGTACGTTTAGGGTTATTGACCAGCTGGAAGTTGAACCTCAAGAGTTTTGCAGTTTCAACCTTCTTTCTTCCCAGATTCACCTGCATTTCTGTCGATTTTCACATCAGCTCTAATCTTCTGTCTCACCGGCCATGAAGAAAATGTCACTGCAGCATGATGCTGCCACAACTTAAAGGGCTTTTCCACCAACACAGTCTGGAACCTTGTAATGTATTCCAGTTTTTTCATGCTAATGAACAACCTACGGACTCCAGTTAATTATGGAGTACCACAAGGTTCAGTCCTTGGGCCAATTATTCTTTCATTGCGTCATTACAGTTTTTATCAGAATAAAGCATAGCAAGTTGTTGAGCTGCTGGAACTGGTTAGTCATTTACTCTGCTTAGCATTACATTATCTCTGCTGATAAAGCTAATTACCTTGGTGTCATCTTTAACCAGGACATCAACAGTCCTAAACTAAAACATGTTTGCAGGACTTTCTTTCACCTTTGTGCTGGTGCCAAATTTTGAAATATCCTGTCCCATAGCGATGCAGAAAAACAAATCATTTGTTGCTTCAAGGCTGAACTATTGCAGTTATTTCAATCATGAATTATTAAGAAAAAGAAAGAAAAAAAAGTAAAACATGAGAAGGAACATTTTTTAACCTTAACTTCTCTACTTTGGCTCCCGGAGTTAAAAACCTGGATATAATTTACAATTATTCTTCCTGCTTATGAAAAGCTCTCAATAGTTAAGCTCTGTCATGTATAACATACCGTATGCTTTCAACAGACTCATTTAATCTCAGACTGATGGTTCTGAAAGTTTCTAAAGTGGAAACTTTTCATTATCAAGATCCTCTTCTGTGGTCCAGCTCCCAGTTTTAGTCTGAGGAAAACACTCTACTTTTAGGACTAGCAGGCCTAAAACATTCCTTTTGATAATCTTCGAGTTTGGATGCTTAGCTACATGTATAGCTGTAGCGCTTTGGGCTTAGGCTTCATACAGACCACTCTTCATCATTTGCTGTCGTTTCAGCTGTAACTTTATTTTTCACCTGGCATTCTGCTTCTACAGTGACACTTTCCTGGAGAAATCAAGTTCAAATAACTTCTTCAGTAATATAGAAAGTTCTACTTGACTCCTTCTTCTGCATTTGAGTGTCTGCTCTGTCTTCTCAAATCCCCAGAAAGGGGGAACAGGACGCGATCAACTGTCTGCTGTCGCCACACGTCCATTCAGGAAAAGTGGTTGCAATGTGATGGGTTTCCATAGATAGAAAACTTTTATCCAATCAGGTGCCCTGAGACAACATTTGCTATGATTTGGAGCTACATAAACTGATTTAAAATGTTTACTGTAAATATTTGGACATTTTAGAAACACAATTTCACTACAAACTGTGTTCTGATGACTAGATCTTTAGTGAAAACAGGAAATATGTTTAAAAACAACACTGCATTAAAAATGCATGGTCCCTTAGGTCATCATTGCTTCATAGATGAAGGGTGAATAGTCCAAACTTGACAGAAAAGCAGCAAGCTGCAGAAAGAAGAACAAGTGTTAAGCACAGACTGTAAGCCTGTATTTGGATTTTACCAGCCAAGATTCAAGATAACAGAAACTAAATACCCCAAAGGTGGGAAAAAGCCTGGGTGCTAAGGAGTGAAACGTCTTCTGTACGAAACACTAAAACTGACAGAGCTGGAAGAAAAGAAAAAAAAACTGTATTTCACCACACAGACAAGATTAAACAAATATTTCCCAAGGCTAAGGAATTAATACTTTAGTAGATCAGGCCAATGAAAACGTTGCAGCATTGACACAGTCATCTGATCTCTGCCAAAGCTGCACTACAAGGCTGAAGAATGAAAGCAACACACGCAGGAGGAGTTTTAACGAGCAAACTCGACATTTCAAATAAAATGTTTTAATATACAACAGCGTGAAGTGAATGTGTAAACCTTGAAACTGTTCTGCAAATGTGTAACTTTCAGACATCCTCATTCAGCAGGACATCGCCTCTTTCTGTGAAGGCATTGCGATGACATGTTGCTCATTTTTCCGGAGATTGATGAAGGGAACTTTTTAAAGGGGAACAAATTGTTATTAGAAACTTTCATTGGTTGCTAAGACACAATATTCTCAGGTTTACAGTGAAACAGGAAGAGAGACCCCATACATCAAGGCAGGTTCCACCTGCTTCCAGTCAGTGCCGTCTTGATTCACTCTTTGCTCTCCCTGCCATTGTTTCCTCATCACTTCCTTCTGAGAATAACACAAGTTCTCAATAATGAATCATTTCTAGAGAAGAGCTTTCAAAAATATTTGTTCCCCCCCAAACAAAACTCTACATGCTTGGTAACAAAATGTCTCAAATCTGTAGGTTTACATTTTCACTACCACTAATACAAAGCGATTTCATCATGCTGGTGTTAAATTAATTTGCTACTGAATTACAGGCAGTTTGCATAACATTTTGAGGATGATTTCACAGATGAAAGAGTCTCTTGCTTTAATTAGCAAGTCGATGCCCAGTTGTTTGAGACGAGTAGCGTTTGAAAAGATGAACTGATCACCAGGACAAAGTAGTTTGTCAAAGGCATTGTGATGCAAATTACCCAGCCCTGTTCAAATACAGATTTTCATTTGTTGAAACTGAGGGAAACAGTGAGATGACTACGAATAAGCCACTTAACATATGAGTGATACTTGCAGACTTACTACCCCTGACACATTGGGTTAGTAATCAGTTTGCCCCACAGATTTCTTTAAATTCTATTTTTCTTCCAGGTCAAAGAGGCTTTTAATTATCATACAAAAACAAATCTCTAAAAATAATTGTAGCTTAAACTAAGCAAGTGATTGTGGCACATTTGGCAACAACACCTCTCTCAACAATCATTCAACTTTTATCATGGACAATGAGTATTTTACACCAGAGATCAAACACACTAAATCTTACAAAGTATTTTTTACTTTAGTTTCTAGTGGAAATATATTTGTACACTTCAAATAAGAAAAAAAAAATCAGGATCTTCTAAGAAAGATATAAGAGCTTGTTTTAAGTAAATAATTCCTTAATATTGATTTTTTTTTTTTAAATAGCTTCACTGGCTGATTTTTTCACTTGTAGTGACACATTTTCCCATGCTTTCAGTAGAAGACTCTTCAACACAGTTTCTTATAGACTGAATCAAAAGCAATAAATATAAAGAGACTCTGAGTCAGTTCTTCTAAAATAAATAAAATGCAAAGAATGCCATTAAAACTTGGGATAAGATACATCAGGCTCAAGTAAAGACCATCATCTAACCACCATGAAGTTGTCCCTTTTTGGCTTTATTATTACAACTCATGTTTACTTTTACTAGGCATCTCTTTGTGAAAAATGGTTTGATAAAAGTAAAAACATCCAAGACTGTGATTGCGTAATGCATCCTTGAAGGTTCTAGAAAAGTTCACATTCATCCCCTCCTTCCCCCCTCGCATCTGTCCTGTTCCACCCTCCATGATTTCCACCCCAGACCAAATCCCTCTTCGCCTGCTCACAGCCTCGACTATCCCAGTGTTTAATCACAGGAAGAACAGAAGTGAAATGTTTTACAGCTAAAATCATAGCAAGTGTGTGTAACTCTGGCATTTCATCTCTTAGTCCCATCTCACCAAGAGTACTTAATGGCACAGTCACTGGATGTGAAGAAGAAATGAAATTTACAAGCAAAGAATCCAAGTTTTACAAGGATTTTTTTCTGCCCTCCCTTGAGAATTCAGTTTCCTGTGTTGACAGGACCTTAAGTAAACAGCGGTCCTTTCCTTCTTCAATTTCATACCATCATCTATGCTGAGATTTATCATTTTCAGCACTGGAAAGAACTGAACCCTGCACCATTTGTCCAGTCAATTAACTTCATTTTTCCATGCAGAGGGACCATAGAGACTTAACATATGCATTTTAAATCATGTGCAGACTGGTCTCAGGCCAGAGAACAAGTTATATTTGATGATGATTGAAGGTTTTTATCAACTCATAGTCTTAAAATAACGTTTACAAGGCTGCTGCATGACCATGTGATCATAAAGTTTGATTGTAAAAAGTGATAGGAGTAATTTCATTCCACAAGCCCCTTCAGATTCATTTTTAGACGAGACCGCTAACAATATTTATGATATAGTAGTCCCGCTGTTTACGCTTGAACCCAATTATTAGAGAACTACCGTCTCTTACCTTGTTTCCAGTAGAGGATGAATCCCGAGGAACAATTAAATTCCTGCCAAGGGACATTTTATCTAGGCACCAACAAATGCCATGCACATCACTTTAAATGTGGCGCAGAAACCAGGGATTACAACCAGAAACCCTTCGACAGAAGACGGGAAAGAAGAGTCAAAAATCAATGACAGATTGTGTTCAGCCAGCCCCTCGCAAGACTGAACAGAGCCTTAACCAGATTGCGCTAATCCTCTTAGTCTCAAAGTGAACATTGACACGGGATGTTCTTCTTATCATCCTGCCTGCTTAAATAAGCGGCTACTTATTTAGGGGTGCAACATGCGGGCCGAGCCAGCACGCAGGAAACGGCTGAACATCGTCAACCATAAGCAACTGTTGATACACAAAGCAGGCACTGATGCTCTGCTTCACTGTTGACCTTCCAAATTCATGGAACAGATCCTCGCAGAGTAAACGTACCAGCCAAATAAAGGTTACTGTGTGTCACAATGAAATGAAAAGCCAGAGGATTAGCGGGTTAAAGGTGGCGATTAAATTACGACGACCTGTTGAAGCTTTGTGGGAATTAAAGTTGCAAGTTAAAGCACAAACTTGCGCTGCAATTCAGACATTTTCACATTTGGCAAACATTATCCACATTTTCTTCTTATCTACTCATTCAGTTTAGCCTCAACATCAACACAAGAGTGTGTTTTGCAAGTTTAACAACAAAAAAAGACGTATTTTCATATGAATTCACATCTGCTTATTAGCAGTAGTTGGTTAAGGCATTATTAGAGTATTATTGCCATATAATGAATGAGTAGTGAACTAAAAAGTAAACAAAGACAATTCAGTAGATAGTTGACCACCACAAGGTCTCCATTCACGTATTACTAATAAAGTGACTAAATTTCTTCCATTTTGCATTAACTGCCCTTAAAATATTTCATTTTGTGATACAGGCATTTTGTAAAGCAAAACAACTTCTCAGGATTATTTTAAAAGCCTCCTGGTCGTCTAAATTTCAAGCTAGCTTTGTTTGCAGATCTCAGCGTCTCATCTCACACATGGTCAGCTTGAACAAAGTCATCCATCTATATTGATTTTGCTTTTAGGGAAGTCATCTTTGTTTGCCGGTGAAATTTGGTTGTAAATTATTTGCCCGAGTACATATTTCAATCCAACAGGCAAGCATGGACAAGGACTGGATTAACATTGTTTTAGTTAGCTAAATAAAATACCTACAAGAAAAACTAATTTCTGTTTAATTAGAACTTTTTTTTCATTTTCAAACAGAACAAATACAGTATTCTGTTTTTCTTTTAAACTATCTCCTTTTCTTTCTAGCTAAATTGCAATGTTCTGTGGCTCGAAGCGAAAAATTAAGACCAGAGTTTATGCCAGATCCAGTTCTCCTTGTGAGGACATGAAGTTGGCAAAAAAAAGCCTTTCTCCCCAGGAGTTATATTTTGTTGAAAATACTTTAAAAAAAAAAAAAAAGAACAAAAAAACACATGTGGGGTTGATGTTCCTAGAGTCCTACTGATGCAAGAGGTCTCCGTTACATTTATCCTGAGGTCTTGTTCCCCGTCTTAATTAACTCCTACGTTTCAGCTACTTCTGAAACAGCAGAATTACGTACAGAATTACGACTGAACACCGGCGTCTTTAAGAAACAAAAATCCACATAAATGACCACACTGGCACACAGACGCTGGCAGGCACTAAGGCGTGAAATTAAAACATGTTTTGGTGTTTCAACTGCCTCCTCAGATTCACTTTCGCAATGGCATTTTCTTCCTACTTCTGCTTTACCTTCTTTCATCAAGTTGCCCTGACCTTTCAGCCAACTCCCACACTCTTGTGCTGCTTTTTATTTACCTTACAAAAAGCACACAAAAGAACTCGCTGTACAACTAAATATGGCCTCCGTTTACTCATATGATTCTAACATCATCTGGCTGTTTAGTTATGCAAAGTCATTGTTAAATCCACTACAGGAAATGAAACAAAAGCTGTCTTGGCATTTTTTACTCTCTCTTTTCCTCTCTCAGAGGATTGCCACTCAAAGAGCATGCACAAAAGCCAAGACAAGACTCCATGAAAGAAGCAGCTCTGTGTATATTTATGTCAGTTTTCAATAGTATAATAAGGAAAAAAGGAGTTAGCAATCTGCTCAGTGACTATTATTTCCATCATAAAGCTGCATAGTTTCAGTAAGTTCATTATATGCAGTTTTAGGGGGAAATATCACTCCAGCATTGCCTTACTGTGCATTCAACGCTAGAACAAACAACTACGCCAGCCTGCCACAGATTTCTGGACATGTTGAAAATCTCCATAGCTGGAGTGCACTGCTCCGTCCTGCACATGTGCATCATCGCAACACAACTGATGCGAGAACAACTCAAATATCAGTACTGACCCAACAACAACATTCACCGTCTCGCTGGGCTGCCTGCACCGCTGAGACTCATTCTGCTGAATATACTAAACACATGGATCTGAAAGTGAAACAAGCCTTCTTTCTGAGTAATAGGCAAATAATTGCCCAACCACAACAGCACATGGAGCACTGAATTGTAATTATGAGATAGTAAACTGATATGTAAAGTAAAGCAAAATTGATTGATGATTTTGCAACAAATGTAATGCCATCTTTTCTGAATTTCACTGCCTTGGTCTTAATATATCTGCACTATTCAGTTGGTTTTGCACAAGTTCGCCTTCATTTCCTCATGTTTAGACCCACATAGGATCCAGTGGTTCTCTCCATCGTGGTCTTCAAGAACCATGTTCCTACATGTTTTAGGCGTAATCCGTCTACCACACATGACTTAAATAAATTAAGTAATAAACAGAATAGGTGGCCAGGAGTTAATGCAATCATTTGAATATGAGGTGCTGGAGACGAAACACATTAAAAAGACAAAGAAAAGGATTGAAAACCATCAACTTAGATTTAGTTATGGGGGTAGGGAAAGAAAGGAAAGAAACTTGATTGGGCCATTTTCTAAGTTGGAGTCAATATCAACTACAGATCATGGTAAGTAATGGTAAAAATTGATATGTTGACATTTGTTTATAATTGTATTAGTTATCATGACAGTCAGCTCAGTTAGTTATTATAAACTGTAAGCGTCTATGAATTTCTAGATTGTAAACAGATGGGACCTTGGCTTTAACTTCACCTAAAGTTAAGATGTCAAGGACCAAAATGTTCCAGGACATTATGTTACCTGCTGGAGCTCATCGTCACTGTGGAGTGAAACTCAAATATTCAAACCTGGAAAAATAAACATTCAGCTCATGAGTCCAATGAATATTGGGTACATAATAAAAATATGAAACCTCTTTTTTTTATAGTGATTTCATAAATCACAAATAGTATTTTAAATAGTACAAGCAGTGCAGATCTTAAACTATGTGCTTTTAGAAACTAACAGTAAGTCACAATGTTTTCAGAGCTTTAGAAATAATTTAAAATTGGTGGTGACAGTGTCAATGTTTGCGTTAGCAAGTCCCAGACAGTCAACAACAGGGCAACTCAAGAAATGCTTCATTTTCTACTACAAAATAAACATTTTAAGACATGAATACAGCAAGGTGTCCAACCAAATACACAAATATTTACATTTACCACCCAATCACTTACTGATTACAAATGACGATAGCATTCTAAGACATATTTTAATAATATCCATCGTTCAACCAGCTAAAAATAAATCACAAGAATAAAGAGTTGAGTTTGGTGAATGGAGGTGTGACTTCAGCACAATAACTATCCACAAGTGATGCCGATATTGGTGGCCAACAAAAATTATGGTAGCTGATTGGATGCAACTTAGAAATACTTAGTAAGTTCAAATTAACTTCGCCATTGGCTTGAACACTGACCAGTATTGCTTGTACTCTTCTTTCAAGGCATTTAATACGTTCCAAAATCCTAATCAATAATGGATTTTGATCCTTATCTGTAAACATTTGTGAACGCTACAAGAGGTTATGGAGGTAAGCAAATCTACAGAGAATCCGAGGAGAATGAAACTACAAAACTGAAGCTAAAAGTCCAAAAGTTAAACAATAACCTGAAAATGATCATTTCTCTCCGGGTTGCTACTGTGAGTTGCAGTCGAGGTAAACATTTTGAGCTTCCCTGAAAAGACGATCTTCAACAATGTCTGCAATTAAAGCTACTTCACAATGACTTCACCTCCACTGTGTTCTTTAAAAAGGTGGAATAGATGTTTATGACTAATGTGACCTGTGTGCAGAAAAAGCTCCTCAGTTTGTGTTGAGGTAATCCACCTGGGTACTGCTGCATAAACCTTTTCAGGACAGAAAGAATACAAAGTACAAGAGGATGAGTGAGTAGTTTTTATGAACATAAAAGCTTTTTTCCCTCTTATTCCTCAATGACATGTTAGTATAGTAACTTTATTGTTTAGTAAACATTTAATCTGCTCCTTGAACACAAAGGCTTTTCAATAAATTACCATACAGTAATCTAATACGATGACTCATCCTAGTAAATCGTACTTATCTAAATATTCACCCTCAATATGCAGATTAAATGACATTTTTAAGGTTCATTTGTTTCTGCTTCAGATTTTCTGACTGGATTAAAGAGACTGGGCTTCTTTTTGGCTCTGGAGCCATATTTTGCATACACCAGTTTTAAAACAAAACAGGTATAGACGAAGAGATTCGATGATTTTCTGAAAGTGAAATATAATTTTGCCACAGTGACGGGAAACTTCCTGCAATATCCATATGAAACAAAACAACCGTAAATATCCAAAGGTGTCTTCCCAACGTGACAAGGAGAAGTAGGAGAGTTTGGAAAACAGGTGGTTTGATTATGAGGGGATATAAAATCTATAGCAGACATAAAAGACCGCTGAATTAATGATTAACATACTGGCTGCTTGTGTAACTAGTAAAGCGGTAAGTCAAGACTGGTGTGCGAGATATCTCAGATTTATAGCGGCTGTGCAAATTGGTCAAGTCCAGAGAAGTGCAGTGTTATTACGAAGCATATCAAAGGTGGACAAAGAAAATTTGTTTATACAGCAGTCTGTAAAACCCACCATAAATAAAGGTGTGAAGCAAGAGGCTGTAATGCTGACAAACATAACACTTCCCGGATCAAAAGTTAAGCCCGGTATTAACCCAATATTAAAAGCTGAAGGACCATTCTAGCATGGATTCTCCAGTGGGGTGGAGTCGCACGGCGCTCCTTTCCAGTCAGACTGCCTGGCATGAGAGATCTTAGCAGAGAGTTGAAGTGTTGCACAAAGGCATCTAAGGGATATTTTCTCAAAACCTCAAGGAATGCTGTAAACATGTTAAAAAGAATAGATTATATGTTGACTCCAAGTGTAATTATAGTAAAGTCAATAAGAGGTTATTGGACTGGTTTGACCAGGAAGTGAAACAAGATGGAGCATTTCCAATTAGAGTTTTATAAATAGAAAGGTGACGCCTCACTGCTAGAGATTTCCTATACAGCTTTGGCAATAAATGTATTTCAAAAAACAGCCCTAAACCTCATTCTGTCATCAAAATAAACTCAATCTGATGATTTACAGATTAACAGAGAAGGGGAAGCTGTTTTCATGTTATTTATGATAGTTTGCTTTCCGATTTTTAACTGTATTTCATCTTCACTGTGGCTTAGAAATGCTCCTTTTTCTATTTCCAACAACTGAATTTTAAATTATAAAAGACTTTCTTTTTAGGTCTAGGCATGGTAATCTTATATACACATATCACAGTCTCATGTTACACAAAATTATACAGCAAAAATAAAATAACACATGACTCAAAGGCTTTTATATAAACACAACGCAACTGCTGCCAAAAACAACTTTTCTAGTTTTATATACAACTGATTTTTATTGTTAAATAAACTAAAGTTTTGAATAAATACTTGGTAAATTTGGTATCAGTTCTCGTTCTGGTTGATACCGACAGATACAACATGCTGGTTGCACATTGCACACTGCTGAAGCACCCATATGAAAATATTTCTCTTTGGATCATCTTTTGTATAATGTGCATTTTCTGTGCAATTACCAGCAAATAAATGAATAAATAAACTGTAAGAATTTGGAGATAGTTAATATTTTTGTTAGAGAAATTATTATTTTTCCACAGTCCTATTTTCAAATATATAGACTGTTAAAATCAAGACTACCTACAACTCTGTGACAGCTTTCTGACTGAAACGCAACATTTAATTAAACTTGCATCGTCTTTGTTTGAAAAAGAACTAAACCAAAGTTTATCTGTAGATGGGGTTTTTTTTTACTCACTGCCCGCAACTCCAGACAGATTTATATACCCAACTCTAAAGCTGCAATCATACAGACCTGTAAATATAGGCATCAAACACAGCAGGAGGAAAACCGTGAACCGCCAGAGCTGCACACTTCTAAGTTTGGAGAAGGAGTCGCTGCCGAGCCGATCGGAAAGAAGAAGTGATGTCATCTGCTCTCAGAAAGTCAGAGGTCAGGATTCCCTGTTTAACGCGGTGTTTAACGCGGTAATACCAGCCTGCCTGGCAGCGTTCTAGCCCGCGGCGTGGCTACTTACTTCAGTTTGACAGGTCAAATTACGTCTCATCTTCAGAGCTCGGCACAAGTGAGGTCACTGGCTTTAGATGAAGCTGGAGCTCCAAAGGCCGAAAGGAAAAAGGACAGAGTTCACAGGGGTAGGGTTCAGTGTTGGGACAGATTCTTGTATGTTTTTAACTCTACTTGCTGAACAAAAAGGGCTGAGAGAGAGAGAGAGAGAGAAGTAAAATCTGTCTCTGCACTCAGGGAATTCTGCTCCAGCTACGCGTGTCTCGTAATGAAGGTGGAGAAAACATTTGGTGTCATGCATTTCACATTTTAATTCCGCCAATTAGTACGCATTGACGGAAAATGTAATGAGATCAGACTCCGTCTTTACTCTTGACTTTTTATATCTCAGCCCAATTAGGATAATGACCTGTCATTCAGTCGGATCAAATTAGTAAGGCAACACACGGTTCGCAAACATGACACCAACTTAGGGCTGTCACCCAACAAATGTTAAGATGGTGTTGCCAAGTTGATTATGCATAAACACAGCATCACTAGACCTAAAAACAGAGGCTAATTCCTTTCCATTTTGAGTTAAAACACTTAATACGGCGTTTTGTTTAATCCTGCAGAGTCTTCAGACAACCCAACCAAAATGAGGCAAAAACTGTGTGGCGAAAGCAACAGCACATTGCACAACACTTTGTATTTCCCATCCACAATTACTACACCAAGGAAGAGCTGGGGGGTAGAATGGTGCTCCACACCTACACTCCAAAGTCACATCATCTTCAGCTAGTATGATTTTAAGAGCAGACTAATGCTTGACATTTCAAAAGACACCCTGGAATCAAACTAGAGCCAGAGGGACCAGTCTGCAGAAACATCCAGGAAGGAGAGTTAAAAAGCTGAGGCTCACATTTGAGCTTCCTCATGTTCTCCTTTCTGTTTCCTGTGAAAGCACTACTACAACTGTGCTTTTCTCTTTAAAAACTAGACTAGAACCACATGGTTTCTCCAAAAATTCCCAATTATTATCAATGTAGATGTCAATATTGGTTAGATTTTGTCTGACGGCTATTTTCATCTTTCTTTGGGATGTCTGAAGAAAACAAAAAAAAAAAAACCCAAGATGATTCAATTAAATTTCCTAAAGAATCAAACAATATTTATCTTGTATTATGTTTGTTTTATGTAGTCCAAATAAAAATATCCATCAAATGTGAAAGGTGTAAAAGGTTTTACCTTTTATAGAGGCAAAAACCTGCCTGTATATAAATAGCTAATAGAAATCACTACATTATTTACTGGTCCAGTTCCAATAAAAAAAAAGGTTAAAAAAGAAAAACACAACCAAACAATACCACGGATTCCCAGGTTCTGCACTGGCATGACTGACACACATTCCCTTCTCTTATCTTTCACATTTTGACGTGTAACTAATCAAAAGAGAGACCTGGGTAATGCTATATTTAAATCGCACAAAACAGGAAGTCAATGATTATGAAACTTGATCTTGAATATTTTATTTAAAAAGCATGCATTGAGTTTTGAAAACAATTTTTTATAGACATCAACCCAAAATCAGAGACTTTATCAAAAAATGATTCTTTTCATCTATATAGACAGAAACAATCCATATTAAATAACCAAATAAAAAAATGTCTTCAAATCAAAGGTTGAGATTTTTACATTTTTTGATACGATATTACGGTACACCTATAAAAAAATTCACCTAATCCTACGTCTTTATCAATGGGGTCAACAATTGCTAATGGTGCTACATGCTGTCATTCAATAACTCACTGATTATCTTTATTTTATGCTTCATATTTTTGATACTTCGTTTATCAAGACAGGAAAGCTACGGAACAGCTTTTTGTTTTCCTCTCTCATGCTTCAAATAATCTATACTTCTTAGCATGCTTTTTTCTGAACTGTGGCTTTTCCTGTTACATAACCTCTGGGTTTTTTTAACTAACCACGTTATTCTCAGATAATCTAACATTCTTTGAGCAAGCGAGGGAGTGTAAGGTACACATTTAGCACTCCAGCCGCTGGCAGGGCTGCTTGTGTCCTGAACATGCTTCATATTTAAAACCACAAAATTTCAATGTGATTCATTAGGAGTTGATGTGAAAAACCAATACAAAGTAGAAGAAAAGTAACATTTTGTTTTCTGTGCAAGACAATATGGTAAGCGTGGTGTGCATTTGTAATCAATCTCTCTATGGAAGTACTTTATGGAAACATGACCAGCTGTAGCCACAAGTAGTACTTTTTTGGTACGTCTCCACCAGATTCTCTCATCTAAATGCAGAAATTCAGAACAATTTTTATTTACAACATGCCTCAGTAGCAAAGGGTGGACCGCTCCTGTGAACGTCAATTCTCAAGACTTGCCTTGACTTTCAAATGAGTGTTTTGCATGCAGGCCAAAAGGCTTTGAATCAGTCTCATCTTCTTTCACGTGTTTGCCGTGTCTAAATGGCTTGTGGCAAAACTCTAACCTGGATTGTTTTAAGCAATCTTTTTCTCTCTCTCTTAGTCACTCCTCCATATGATTTGTCAAGAGCATGACTAATTGCTATGGAGATTTTCTCACCTGAGCTGTATCATACACCTTGTTTTTTTTGAATGATTAAACAGTGCTCATAAACCGGCTTTACTGGCACAACTTTATAGCCTGAGCTGTCCGCTGCGTCGATTGGTCTTCACGGTGTTATTTTGCCTTTCATGTTCATCAAGCCTCTGAGGCCTTCACAGAACAGCTGAACGTATATTGAGATTGAATTACACTAAGTGCAAAAAACACAATCTTGCCAAGAACCTTTGGTCTAGTTTCTAGTGCAAATATCTTAGATCACTTGAAATAAGACAAAATTAACTTTTCAGTTTGATATGGGAGCTTGTTTTGACTCAATAATTTCTTACCATTGATGAAAAAGTATTTGTTTATTTAACTTACAACATGGGAGAAATGTCTTGTTTAAAGTCAAATAATCTACCAGAGGATCAAGTATTTTTTCCCCATCTTGTTTTAAGTCAATTATTGACTTAATATAAGCTCCTATATCTTGCTAAAAAGGTCCTTGTAATCTAGTTTTGCCTTATTTCAAGTGTACTAAGACATTATGCACTAGAAACTAGACCAAAAATACTTAGTAAGATTTTGTATTTTCAGTGTCTTTTCAACTGCATTTCATTTAGGGGCTTCAGGGTGAAACAGGCAGAAGCTACAACCCTCAGACTTTGATTCTGTGTCACATTTCAAAACCCAGTCCACTTTCCTTTCACCTCACAATTTTGAACTAAGTTGTTAAGCGTCAGACTGATTGCATAGCAGAAATGAACAGTAACACCATAACAGAACAGTCGAAGGCAAAAGAGCACACTTGATGAATTGTAATCGGAGCTTAAAGTTCTTCACCAACTTCAAGAGTAATTCGATAAGTCTGAGCTCAGCAGAGGCAAGGTGCACACTTACAAATATTTTGACAACAGGGCGAAAACTAACGACTTCTGCGAGCTCTGATGTTCTCCACTTTACTTCTGTGTGTATAAAAGGGGTTGAAAGACTAACCTAAACGCAAAGAGGTTTATAATTAATATCCACTCAAATATTTGGACTTTCTAAAACCAACAGAAGTGGACCCACACACACACACACACACACACACACACACACACACACACACACACACACACACACACACACACACACACACACACACACACAAAAAAAAAAGCTAGGTTGTGTTTGGCGTCTGCTGCCTCTGCAATCAATTCATCAAAACTTGGCTAATATCGCTGGCATATCACTCACGTTTGAATGTTCGCATATTAGGAATCTAAGATTACAAATATTACAGCATGCATAAATAAAATATGGGTGGAGCTGAATTTGTGGTGCTTCATCACTGATAGCATTAGGAATAACATATTTAAAAAAGGTGGAAAATATTTTGATTTCAGAGAAAAATTATGTTTACATCAGCAAGTCTGCAGGTTCAAATGTTTCTTGTTTACAATACAACAAACCCCCGATACTCATGAGGGTTACAGTCTACAGTCACCCACGAGTTAATCCACAAATACCTCTAAAAACCCTAATAACTACCTATTTTAATAGTCCAAACATCAAAATATGCACGAATACACACTGTTGTAGAAGCTAATATCTACAGTATTTTTTATTTCCACTCTTGGAGCTACAGCCAATCAGCACCAAGGAAAATAAATGGCGCCCTCTGCTGGTGTGGAGGACCAGATGAGCAGCTGCATGGTTTGCTTATGCCTTGTGTTGACTGACTCTTATAACATTTATTTACATTACGAGGAAAAAGAAAAAACATTTGCTGTATTTAAAAGGCTAAAACTGTCAAATATGAAAAAAAAACAGATGATGTCACTGTTTTAGGGGGTGAAGGGGGTGACTCAAACAAATACCCAAAAACGTGTTCTTGTAGTTCGTGTGTTTACCATGTCGTCTTCCTCCTCCTGCTCATCATCATCATCATCATCATCATTCTCCGATGTCTCCTTGTCGCGGTCTGCGTTCCCACCGTCTTCAGCTGCTTTGCTGCTCCCACGGTCCGGGTCTTGTGCGTTATCAACATTATCGCCATAAACTTTCATCTCCACACCAGGCGTCGTCTCTTCTCCCTCGGACACGACGTTTGAACTGGAGGAAGACGAAGACAGACTTCTACCGCTTCCAGACACCGAGAAATGCTGCTGTTGCTCCATTGTGTCAAGTTGTTGTTGTTTTTTCTAATGTGACGCCACAACAAACGCGGCTTTTTTTTTTAAATTAACTTCCCAGCTCACCTGTCCGGTTCATTTTAAGGAGCTAGAGAAGTCTACTTCTTTTCTCTCCTTCAGCTTGAAGACAGAGCCACGACGCAAACATTGTAACTCAAGTGCTGCTCATTAAACGTAACGACAGTCCAGTCCAAACCCCAAAGCTTGTCAAACAGCTGGGCTCCCCTCCTCTGTTGCGGTCGCCTCCTTTTGGATTTTGACGCTCATGACGTTCCCAGCACCGCGAGACCATTCTGTCACCTTCATATCTCACAACTACATACAGCCTGCTGCCTCAAACGAAACCATGCCCACAGCGTGCGGGTGTGGACCAATCAGATCACAGAGACTGACGAACCTGCCAAATGCTACTGGTCCGCACTATTTACACGCCGGTGTATCGTGCAGACGCGATGTTGAGAGCGACGTGCGGATTTTGCATGACTTAGAGGGCTTAGACCTTTCTTATGCCTTGAAACAAAGAAAAACCGAATCAGCTGAATGCTTTTTAGAATACAGTTTTTCAGAAACATACTATTTTTTTTCTTGAAAACATACACTGGCAGAGTATAATGATGTTTCAAATGAATTTTTAGAATGGTTTTTATTTTCTTTTTACATTTATGTAGCTTAATTGTTAAAAACCTCTTTGAACTGCCCTGTAGAATCCTTAAAAACATATTCTCGGGTATTCCTAGGACAGGAAGCCGGCTCTTCACAAGACAAAAAGATGCTCACATGACAGGGAGAATATCCAAACTCCATACAGAAAGCGATTCAAACGCAGGACTTCCTTGCTACCAGCTGCGCCACTAAGCAGCCATTGCACCTTATCAGAAGCTAATCAGACACAAACTTCCGGCCACTAATGCAGCAACACTTTCCCACAGTGCATTTGCGTGAATCACCTTAGAAAATTTCTTCTTAGGGACAAGTAAAAAGTTACTTTTCCTCGTATTGCTGCATACAACCGCTAAAATGCAGCTCATATCAATGAATAATATTGAAAACTATATGAATATCTATTATATCCAGCCTTGAAAATTGTCAGTTCAGGGTAACTTCAACGCATCCAACAAAACATTGTTTCACACCTATTGTCCTCCCTAACAGCAGCGTACCCTTTCTTTCTGTCACAGTTGCAAGTCAAGTCACGCAGCGGTGATATGGAAAACGAGCAGACCCACCATTATACCCACATCCCACACTGCTACTGCCGTTAGACGCTGTTTGATTGATTTGTTTATCATAAGATAATTTTTTTTATTTATGTCAAAAATTAATTTTTACATATTTATTTATTTTCATTTAGTCAACTTTGCTACTTTATGCCGACCTGCACCTCTCACCTCTTAAAGGCGACACGCCCACATTCAACAGAGCCTTTCATTTATCTTATCTAAACAAGCGAAGATGAAAAGCTTATTACCAGTAAAGGAAAACATGGCGATGAGCTTTTACCATAATGTACAATTTAACAAATTAAGGGAGTGTTAGATGCTTTCCGATCCCTGCTGTAATTGATGTTTCATAAAGCAAGTTGTATATGTTTTAATTGAATTTAATATTATAGTAAAACTGTCCACTCCCCTTGAACCATTCCTGCAGCCACAGTGGGTGTTTGGGTGAGATGAGACCAACATGATGCTGCTGTTGTTTTGGCGTACATGTAAGATGCAATTATGTACGACAGAAAATTATCGTTGCAAATCATTCTGTCAACACCACCTCCACATTAAGATGTGATAGCAACATCATGCTGTAGGGATTCTTTTTCTTCTGCAGAAAAAAAATAGAAGCTGGATAATGTTAGGAAAAACAATCTGATCAACAACGCACATGAATGACCCAGTCAAAGTTCAGATATGAGAATCTGTGAGTATATTTGTCTTTAATCCACATGCACTGAGCTTGAGCTGCTTTGTGAAGAAGGGCTGGCATGAATTTCAGTTTCTTGATGTACAAGAGACTGAATCTCAATAAGTTTGCATTTTTAATAGCGGTGAAAGATGTTTCTATGCAAAGCAGAGTGTGTTAAAATCAATTCTAAAGATGCGGATTAGGCTCTGTTATGCAACTTTGAGAAAGCTTGTAAAGCTAAATGTAAACTAAAACAAGAGTTGAGTAGATTTATTGTCTTACTTACAAAGTAAACTGTATTGCTTTCAAATGCCATTGTCTGTTTTTCACTTTGTTTTTTCAAAGTAAAATGTTTCAATCAGGCAAAGCAACAACTAAGGCGATTTTCATGCAACATAGTTTCAAAGAAACCAAGGACAATACAAGATTAAAGACAATAGCGCTCATTCACTGAAAAATCATTTACATATGTACATAAACACACACACACACACACACACATGCACAAACACTTCAGATGTAGGAATGCTCTCTTAAATTGAAATATGACTAATGTGGTCAACACTAGACACGCAAAAAAGTTAATTAGTAAGACAATAAAATGTATTGCATCCAAGTATGCTGCAGTTGGGAAAACATGAAGGGACAGTATATAAGACAAAGTAAGAGGTAATGAAAGTGCTCTGTACTTAAATCTCAAAGAAATAAAATGATCAACTTAGAGACTTTTAGAGTTAAACATGGACAAAAGTTTAAGAAAAGAAGCTACATTTTCCCTTTATTAGACTTTTAGACTACTTCAGAATGATTGTTTATAGTGATTTTTTTTAAAACAGTCTGACAGTAATTAGCCTTTAATATAGCCAATGAAACTAAACCAAAAAAAAAAAAAAAAGCACAATTCCACTTAAATTCTCAATTTAACAGCTGTTGGGCGTCTGTGTTTTCACCCAGAATCAGTTGGTTCAAATGTTTTTTTTTTCTTACTACTAATAAATGAAGTCACCATTGGAAGTCTGCGTTTTCTATTGACTTAGGTTATCTGAGGCAAAGCCAGATAAAAACCGTACTCTGGTAAATACTTGTTCATGGAGCTGAGCATCACAAAATTTCCCCGATTGAACTTTACGCCCTGAGCATCGATCGCTGCTCCCTGGCCTCGAACGACTCATCCAAAGGTTGAGGGAAAACACAGCTAAAAATAAATGTTAAGAGTAGCAGGATGCACTGCAGAGACCTTCTCTGCAAGAGCCGAGGCCTCCATGGAAGAGTCTGGAAGTAAACTTCATTGTTCTGAGAGAAATACGACTTGCAAAGAGTCCTTTGTTTCCTACATCAAAAAAAAAAAAAAAAAAAAAAATGACACATCATCTAACACAAGGAAGAAGTGCTTTTATCACGGAGGGAACCGCATGCAATGCTAATTTCTCTACGTTAAGCTATTGGTTGGAGCTCGAGTTCATCCAGAGCTCCATGTGGTTTGTGTTGAACTTTTACATTCAGAAGACAATATGTTTTCTTTGTTTTTCTCAAGCGTCTGCCTGTTCACGGCTCTAACCTTCAGAAATGTTGCCATTCAGACATTTTTAGTTGCACTGTAAGCAACGCAGTTCTCAAAGTTACAAGCCTCTTGAGGGAGAATTTCTCTCATAACGCCTGGACATGGTGCAGAAAACATGACGTACCGGTAATACCACAGATTTGTCTTTACCCGCTCTGAAACACACGGTTGTGTCCCTGGTTTTGCCCGTTATGACGTGTTTGCGTCGGTTTGTTCAAACATGCCCGACATGTTGATGAAGCTCTCTGTGGTCATGTTTCTCGATAAAGTTGTTTTCCTTGAATATTGAAAACGAAGAAAGAAGTCCCCATCAATACCAAGGGTTTACGCAGAGATTCAAGGTGGTACAATGTCAACTTTTACACTTTGTTAGTTCCAATTTCTGCAATGAGAATTTCTGCAATGTTTGCTAAGACAGCTTACTAGGGTTATTGTAGATAGAAAAAAAGGGAGCAGAAAATTCCCGCCAAAAAACTCAGACATTTTTTAGAAAAGACAAGGAATTTTCTGAGTTTGAAAAGTCCAAAATTTGCTAGAAAAAAAATCAGAAATTTTCACTTTTTTCTTTTAAATTTCAGAGATTAATCCCAAAATTTCAGATTTTTTTCTAACAAATTTTGGACTTTTCAAACTTTGAAATTTTTTTGTGTTTTTTTTATTTTTTTATTTCTGACATTAATTTAAAAAATTTATTAACTTTTTTGGCAGAATTCTTTTTCTATGTACAATGGCCTTAACACCATCGCAGTTAAGAGTATCTATACTACCTCGTGTTTTGAAGGTGCTGATTACAAAGCAAGACACTAAGTGACCACTAGAGGACATGACTGCACAAAACATGACGGGATGACAAACTGTAGCCTTGCATTCTTTGTTTTTTGCAAACTTAATTCGTCCTGTGTAGGAAAGTAGTGATGTTGGAGTTTTGAGCACCAAAAAAGCAGTAGCTAGGCTACAGACATATCTGATATTAAGCTAGTGCAACCTTTTGGATATGTATTTGTTTGGACAAAGAAAAACATATCAGTGTCTGATTTTTAAAACTATTCTTATGAATAAAATGTCTTCATTGAACATCTGGTCCCTCTTTTTTGTAATTTCTTCTTTTTTAAAAACAAAAAAAAAATAGAGACAAACAAACACAAAAATCTTTGACAAGGAGGGTAAAACGTCCTAATTAAATGGAAAGCCTGCTTAATGTCTCAAAAGCAACATGTCTCATTTTATTTTGTGGTTACATTTGCCTGCTTTAAGATTTGTCCCTATGGTTTCTGAATATCAAATCTAAAGAAATTCAGTAATCCTATTTCACTTTTTATTGTACATGAAGAACTGTATATTTAAAATGAAAAATGGTTCAGTTGTAAAAGAAAAATTGCAATTTGTTACAAACTAGTGCAGGGGAAATAACTTTTATGACAAGTTCACCTTCTTCGTTGACTTAATAAATCATGAAACTGGGCTTTTATTTTTTATTTTTTTAATGCGAAACAAAACAGTTTATTTGTTCTAAATAGAAGAGGGGCCCCCTGAATCAGTCTCTGCTTTGGGCCCTTGATGGTCTTGGGCCATCTCTGAGGTGGAGTGAGGGATTAAGCAGAGAAATGGACCGGGCTTTGTGGAGAGTCTGGGATATTAAAGACAGAGAGAGCATAAGGTTCGAGAGAGATAACACTGGCAATAAAACTGTGTTAAAATGTTTTAGGTGTTCATGTATGAAATGTGCTGTCGGGAGCAGAACCCAACACATCCCTGTCTCTCGACCTCCAATTCAAACATTTAGAGGAATTTGATTTTAACCTTCCAGGAGTAGCAAAGTAAAATAAATAAATAAATCATTTGGATTTTGAAATGCAGATTGACACATGGTAATGTACGTGTGCCATTTTATTTTAACTATTTGAAAATAACATCATCATGTGTAATAGTATGATTACACATGAATAAAATTCAATGTTATTTAAAATATATATATATTTGTCTATCATGTTGGTTTGGTGCTCTTGGGGGACCCCTGGTGGCTTGGGGGGGCCCCAAGCAGCCCACATTTGCCTTGGGCCGGCCCTGTAAATGAACATCAACTAGTTCAGTCCAAACTGATGGCCTGAAAAAAAAAAGTGTAAATGGATAAAAAGCAGTGAAACTCTTTAAATGTTACTTAGTTTAGTTTTTTTTTTCTGAACTGTAAAGGATTCAAGTCAAATCAATCTGCACTGCAAAAACACAAAGTCTCACCAAGTATTTTTGGTCTAGTTTCTACTGCAAATATCTTTCTACTTAAAATAATACAAAACTCACTCACAAGTGATAGTCAATAATTTCTTAATATTGATGAAAAAAAGTTCTAATTATACGTGAAATGATCTGCCAAAAAGTGGAACTAGTACTTTATCATCAATATTAAGGAATTATTGACCTAAAAGAAACTCATATAAAAATTATTTCTTAGTTACTTTTGCCTAATTTTACTAAGATAGTTGCATTGGAAACTAGACAGAAAGTATTTGGTAAGATGTAGAATTTTTGCACTTTGTACTTTTCAAACTTTTTTCTCTACATAAAAAAGATTAAAATAATTAATATTGATTATTTAAATATTTTACTCATTCTGCTTTGCAAATGTGTTTCAGTGTTTCCACACTTTCGACATCGCAAACGTCACTTTATTCGATTGAGATTTATTGCAATAACTCAACAACCATCCTGCTTGCTAACTAGGCATTGGGTTTTATTTAGGTGTATCGGAGTAGAAGAGTTAAACTAAAGAAGGGCACTTTTGTCTTAAGCTCAAATCACAACAAAAAGAATTAAACATTTGTTTTTGTGAGAGAAGTGGGACAATTTTATGCATGAACACATGCAGGGATGAACAGAAATCAGCTTACAGGCCGTACTGCTGCTGCTGCTGCTGCTGCTGCTCTGAGGTCTTATTTTTCACCCTCTTCCTCTTCTTGCCCTACAAGTAAAAGACTTCAGTTGGAAGGATCTAATTCTGGTCTCAGTGTTTTATCAGCATTAAGCTGGTGATGTGACCATGTTTGAACAGACTCCACATACATAGTTATCATTGGTGGACCAACCAGGGTGTTGCTGCTGGTGGAGCCTTTGTTCCAGTCTGGCCTTCTCGAAATATCTGGCCTTCACCTCGACTGCCAAAGAATTCCACTGTGGAAACACGACGGAACCATGTCAGTACTGACACTGACCAGTCCAGCTCATGCAACACACACAACCAGGAATATTAAAGTATTTGTTTCTTGAGTTTTTCCCCAAAATTTTTTTACTGCATTTGATTTAGTTTCAGACTCTGCTCTGCTCATGAGGGATGAAGTTGAATTTCCTCACCTTCATCAATAGATTGATTATTATTATTATTATTATTATTATTATTATTATTATTATTATTACTTCTGGCAGTTTTACTTTCCTATTTTTGTTTGTTAAGTTGTGAATTTGCACTGGATAAGGAAAACAGAAGATCCAATAGGAAAGAAATTACAATTAATTTGCTACAAATAATCAAATAAAATTTATGCAATTATGTTTATTAAGTTGTCATATTAAATAAATGTAAATAAATTAAGTCTAATTTGATTACATGCAAATTATCTCAACTTTTTTTTAAGTCGGAGCTCCTTTCTCTTTTTTTTCAGTGAAGACTGAACAAAACCACATCAACATGATCTTAAATTATCCAACTGGACAAAGATTTCCCGAAAGCTCAAGATCAGCCTGACTCACCATTTCTCCCACAAATCTATTCACCATGACACTTCTGTTGATGTTGAGCTCAGACACCACCTTTGGTCTAATCTCCTTCAGGAAAAGCATGAAGGCGTTTGGTGGCTTTTTAACGTACGGTCGGCCATCATCCCGCTGGTCTCTAACTCGTCTGTGGTGAGATACAGCAGAGAAAAAAAACAAAACAAGTAAGAACGCAGAAACCTGATGAGCTGAGACACAACAAGAGATAAGAAAACAACTTGAAGGAATCCATTTATATATATAGTTACGACGGTGTGCTGAAGCTCGACTTTCTTCGACCAACATTCAGTGGAGGAGGAGGAGGAACGACGCCGTACAAGGTTTCTCCATTCCTGCACAGAATCACAGTAACATGACTGTGTGAAAAACAAAAGCTCCACAGGTTCAGAGTTTTGTTGATCTTGATGTGTGTATTACTTACAGGACTCCAATTGGTTCTAGCTTGAAACCTTCAGGTACGTGGACTATGGGTAAACTGTGCAGAATCTGAGGGGGGAGAAAACAGATGCAGCTGCTGAGGTTTAATTGGCCCTTAAGGTTCCCCCATTAGGAAGAACCAGCAAGGTTCAGTTTTTAGTTTGTTTGTTTTTTACTCAAACTAGTTTTTCTGCTATTTAATTTGGCTCTATACAAATGAATGCTCATTTGATTTACTGATGACATATTTAAGCACACAGCTGTAAATCTTGAATGTATATTTAAGTGGCAGTTATGGCGGTTCGGTCGGCCATAACTGCGGACGGTTTTGACTTCAGTTTTACCCCCAGGTTCTAGATTAACTTTCTGGAATGATCAGAGAAACAATAGCTACGTTTCTATTGACCATAAAGATGCGCAAACTGAAATTCCGAAAAGAAAAGAAAAAAATCGTAATGTAAACACGACAATTTGGAAAAAAAAAAAAAACAAAAAACGTATGTTTTCCATTTTTAAAAAATGTACTAGTATAAGTTTTTTTTTTTTGTTTGTTTGCTGTATTGAAATAGATGTATTTCATAAAACTGCAAAGGAAATACTTTTTCATACCACACGAGTCACAACCGGATGTTACGATTGGCAAAAACCACGAAGAAGACATCAGGAAGTGGGAGGAGCTTATGAGATGGTTTATTTATTTTAACTTTTTTCAGACAGTGCGCTGCTAGCTCCACCACCCCCGTATCACACAATTCATTAAAAATTGTGTCATTTGAATGTGTTGAATCCGTAGTTCCTCTATGAACTCTCCAACTACAATTTCCCTAAAACGGAGCTCCCAATTATAAGGGGTGACGTCATCTCCGCTGATGCCTGATACATCATGTATCTGCTCACATCCGTCGCCACTATGATTATTAACGACTTACCGCGTGAACAAGCGCATTCACGTGTGAATTTAATGTAATATCTTATTTGGTAACACTTGATAGGGTGCGCATAAGACTGACATGATGACACTGTCATAAACATGACATAGCATCTCTTTTAATTATTTGGTAAATAATGACGCTTTTAATGCAAAGTTGGCACTTTTAATGGACTTGTAATGCAACTTTTAAAGCAACTTTGCATTAAAAGTGTCATAATTTTCCAAGTGACACTTCATGACAACAGTCATAGACATTCATAAAGACTTCTTCATCTTCATGACAGTGTTATATCAGTCTTATGCACACCCCATGCATAAGATTGTATTTCTCAGTTCATGGAAATACAGCAATTGCGAAATTGTTTATTTTCGACATTAGCAGAATATGGAGAAGGATTTGCCTAAATTTGTAATGGAAACGCAGCTACTGGTACCACACAACCAAAAGCAGAACCACCAGACTGTGACCCAGCTTCCTGCACCAAGCAAAGATCACACACCTTGTGTTAGAATTGTTATTTTTATTTAATGTCATCATTTTTCACACTAAACTAAAAACTAACTATTAATTACTATTTGGTAAACATTGGGATTTAAAAAAAAAAAACATAAATAATGGAGGTGAAGGTTTGTGCTTGTTATCTCGAGCTCCACCCGGACTGACCAAAGTATCAGTGTGGAACTGTGGTGGACCAAGAAAGATGAGAGGAGAAGGAGGAGGAGGAAGAAGAAGGAGCACATTTCCCGGAAGAAATTCCTCCTTGACGTTCCAGTCAGCGGGAACCACGTTGCCGACATTCTCTGCCAGGATGTGGTCGACGTCCTCCATCATCTCCTGGATGGAGGGTGGAGGAGGGGCAGACGGAGCTGGAGGTAGAAATGTCAGAGGAGAAGGTCCAAAGACATTATCTTGATCATTGTTGTATCTGACCGGAACAGTAGCGTCGACACTGAACTCTGGTAAAGCAGAGCTCACGTTTGGAGGTAGAGCAGGAGGATGAAGATGAAGGAGTAGTGATGGAGGAGGAGGGAGGAGCACTTCCTTCCTAGGAAGGTCTTCCATATTGTCCCCGTAAGTCCAGACCTTGTTTTCAAACTCCTCTTGCAGGGTCACGTTAAATTCTTCCAAGAACTTCTTGATGGAGTCAGAACTCTCTGAATCTTCATCTTTGCCTGAAGTCTCCCTAAGCAGGTCATCTACAGAGTCCCAATCAAGGGTAACCAGCACTTCCTTCTTTGTTGCTAGGATTCCGTCAGATTCTCCCTTGTGCGTGCTGTCAGACACAGAGCTCTCTGAATCCTCCTTATTCACTGCACTGGTCCAGCTCCCTGGACCTTCGTTAGATTGTCCCATCTGTGGAGGAGCAGGGATAACAGGAGAAAGGGAAGGCTTCGGAAACAGAGGAGTAGAGGGGAAGAACTCCTCCTTGAGGAACTCTTCTACTAAGTCCCCATCAACATTGGCAAGGCTGTCGAGCATCCACCTGTTCTCTGTCAGGATGTGGTCGAATTCCTCGATGAGCTCCTGGGTGGAGGCCCAGCTCCTTAATTCAGTGAAGGAAACTGCGTTTAACTTTAGTACGATTGGAGGTTTATTACACTATTGAGTTCATTTTTTGCACCATTAATAAGACTAAACAGACTCTTCAGTTTGCTGTTATACTGAGTTCAGTAGGTTGTTTTCAGTGGTGGGAAGTAACGATGTACAAGTACTTCGTTACTGTACTTAAGCACAATTTTCGTGTATCTGTACTTTACTTAAGTAGATTTAATAATGGATACTTTCTACTTTTACTCCACTACATTTCACAGTAAGTATATTTACTTATACTTCACTACATTTCTACAAAACTGTTGCGTTACTTGTTACATCCAAGTCGCATTGTGCTTTATTTCCATTAAAATGTGAAGTTCACATTTATATATATATATATATATATATATATATATATAAATGTGATATATATATATATTATATATATATATCACATATATATATCACATATAAATGTGATATATATATATATATATATATATATATATATATATATATATATATATATATATATATATATACTGCTCAAAAAAATAAAGGAAACATTTCACTTTAATTTTGTGTGTGGCTCCAAATCCAGGCCTCCATTGGTTAAGAAATTTGATTTCCATTGATGATTTTTGTGTGATTTTGTTGTCAGCACATTCAACTTTGTACAGAACAAAGTATTCAATGAGAATATTTCATTCATTCAGATCTAGGATGTGTTATTTGAGTGTTCCCTTTATTTTTTTGAGCAGTGTGTATATATATATATATGTATATATATAATGTATATATATATATATATATGTATATATATAATGTATATATATATATATATATATATATATATATATATATATATATATATATATATATATATATATATATATATATATATATATATATATCACTAGTCTAAACGATGGTACGGAGACTAGGCACAATGAAAGCATGCTTTATCTGTGGTATTGTTCATTAAAATGGCACATTTCTGATTTATTAAAATTAAATACGATCGGTACACTTAATGATATTGTAATGGATTTGACAAGTACTTTTAGTTTTAATACTTAAGTATTTTTTAAAAGCCAGTACTTTTTTACTTTCACTTAAGTACCAATGTTAATGTGGTACTTTTACTTTTACTTAAGTAAATTTTTTGAGTACTTTCTCCACCACTGGTTGTTTTAGATGTTTCAGAGCCCTAAAAAACAAACAAACAAACAAAAATCTCTCTCCCTCTCCCTGTGAATACTGACCTGATGTGTTCAGACATGGTCTACTTCTCTATCCTAACCTGCTCGTTAAAATATTCCCCAGGTTTGATTTCTTCGAGCTATGAGGCTAAAAAAGCTATTCGCTCGATGAAGGCTCGCAAACTAAACAGTGAATGTGAAACATGTCACTCGGATCTTTGGCTCTGTGACTCAGATTCCATGGATTGCTTCTCGTGATGTCAGCTTCTTCTGCCACTCTGTTTCCAAACCCGTCAAGGAACCAAGATAATTTGTTTTGCTTTAAAAAACATTAATGTGAAGCTCTGTTACCAACAACAGCACAATCACAGAACAGATGATTTCTGAATAGACTGATAGTTTACCATCAAAAAAATGAATTTAATGTGCAACTTTATAAGTTGTTTGGGGGACAACAGTGACTACTGAGCCTCTGTTGATACAGTGATCATCAACACATATTTTAAGAAGTAGACACCCAAAAACAGTGGTCTCTCTCTCTCTCTCTCTCTCTCTCTCTCTCTCTCTCTCTCTCTCTCTCTCTCTCTCTCTCTCTCTCTCTCTCTCTCTCTCTCTCTCTCTTTTGGGTCTGAAAACTCCATAAAAACTTTTCAAACGCTAAATTTCTTTGCATTACTTCTTCTCACCACTAGATGGTGCACTTACAAATAAAACGAAGGCAGCTTGTTTTGTATGTTTTGCTGTGCTGTCCCCTGTTTGGATGAAGATTATAGATAGAAAAATAAAAAAAAGTTTATTTCATGACAATATTTAAGTTTTAGTTCAGCTTTACATTTTTGCGAAAACGTAACTCAGGAGATGGTGGAAAATCTGTGATGCTGTGGGCCTGTTTTTTTTTTTTTTTACGTTAATGGAACCATACCATTTTAGTATAGTAAAATAAAATAAAAAATAGAAATTATAATACCATAAACTCTGAGGTAATAATAATAATAATAATAATAATAATAATAATAATAATAATAATAATAATAAATGCAGTAAGAAAATTGTACAATGACAAGAAGTATGACTGTATATTATATAATTACCTAGTTATTTATCCATGTCATTCCTTAAATGGAATAACTATAAAATAGCCACACATTTTATGTCATCCAAATGATTTAAAACAAAGAAATTCAATTAAAATATTTTATATATTAATTTTACATATATTTAGCCACATTTGCAAATATATTCACAAAAGTGAATAAAATGAAATCTAAGTTTAAATTATAGATAATCACCTTTAAGTATTTTTCTATTCGTTCATGTTTAAAATATCCAAACATTTGATTGGTTAATCTGTTAATTCTCAATCCAATTTTTGGTTGTTTCTGTTTTGTTTTTGTTTTTGTTTTGTTTTTTAATGTTTTTTTTTTATGTTGTGAGAAAACATGGAACTACTGGAAATTATTCAGGTGCCTTTTAAAGCAGACCAATTTATGAATCACACACAAATGCCAGCGGCAGCCGTGACCTACATTAGTTGTACTCCTGAAGGTATCCTCAAAGTCAAACTGCAGCAGCACAAAACGGGGCGTGATCAAAGCAAGAAAGAAAAAAAAACTGAGAGAGAAACACATGTCACATTTCAACTCTGCTTGCCCACAAATGACTTATAGCACACGGCTGATCTTAAACATGATAAGAGTTAAGGTGGGGAAATTTACATTTCAGAAAAACATGAGTAGGCACACACTCGCTCGTTTAGCGGAAACCAGCTTCCTGTCAAGGAGATCTCTGAATAGTTCACAAATTTTAATCGTAAGCGATTAAAATTCAGGTTATTTTTCTTTTTTTGTTTCTCTGTTTAAATCCCAAGAAAAATCCTTTTTATCTTTTGTTTCGTTAATCACTTCACCTGCAGCGAAAACGCAAAAGAAAAACAAAAAGAAAATGTTGCTTTTTTTCAGATAGTGAAATGTTACAGTAACCTGTGGAGATTAAGATGATAATAAACAGCATTAATGACGTTTTTTTTATACCGACTAGCTGAAGTTGGCGAGGTGTGAAGTGAACTTCCTGTGTGTTTCCAGTTCATTACAGAAAGAGGAACATGCAGCTAATAGTGCTAGAAGTCATCTTGGTGTTTTTCTTTTTCTTTTTTTTTTTTGCTTTCCTAAAAGTGAACACATGATAACATACTACTGCACTTACATGTTTTAATAGAGGTGATTATATGCTGTCACCTCTGAGCATACAGTCCCACTTATAAGATTCTTCTTTTTATACTTTTCTGAGGAATACACACATTGAACACATGGACTGGAGGTACTTGTAAGATGCTTAGACTAACGTTGTTTTTTCAGGATGAGAGTTAGGAGACTCAACGACTTGGTGTGGTGGGAACTGCCGGAGTCTGGTCCTGCTGCCTCGTGAATGTGGCATTTTAGAAGGAAATATGTTCAAAACAATAGGTCTTGTAGCAGAAAATCCCAAAAATATATTTGCAATTTCAGGAAATCTACATAAAAAGACAGAGAACCCTCCCGCTTACTCTGATGCCCGTCCTTTCTGTGTGAACTAAGAATAATAATCACACCTGGAATGACAATGTCAGAATCGTGAGTGCGACCCCTCACCCACCCACCACAAACCCCAAACCCCAAACCCCAAACCCCTTTCTTTTGGCATTTGAAGAGGGAAAACTCACTTACTGTAAAGATTGAGTGGTGTACAAGTGACTCAAACGCTGACTTTACATTGAGTGGCAGGAAAGCACACAGGTTACTCAAAAAAGCAAACAAAAAATACTTTGACACAACCGGGGGAACAAGCAAGTACAAACAATCATAGGAGCTGTAAGTGTAATAGATCCTCAAAAGTAGTACTAATCAGACACAAGACCTAGGAAAAAGTCAAAACAAAACAAAACATAAAATCAAGGAATATATACAAAATCAACCTTCCAGACCTCTCAGGTCTTCTGGTTCTGGTTCTGATCTGCATCCAGAACCAGAACCAAACAAGGAAAAACAGCATTCAGCTTCTATGCACCACAAATGTGGAACAAATTTCCAGAAAACTGCAAAACAGCTGAAACACTGAGTTCCTTTAAATGTAGACTAAGAACCCACCTGTTTCCAGCTGCCTTTGTATCATAATTAATGAAACACTGACCAACATTCTGATGTGTAATGATGGCATTTGACAAAAAGTAGTTTACGATGTTTTGTCTTTTGTCTTTCTTTCTTTTTTTTTTTTTTGCATGTTTGTGTTTTTATGACGTAAAGCACTTTGACCTGCCTTGTTGCTGAAATGTGCTGCACAAATAAACTATGATATTTTGGGGTGAATCTTTTTCAGTTCTTTCTTCTTCTGCTTTAAATAGACAGTGTACAAACCAACACGGTATCGCCCCCGTGAGAGGATGCAGCGACAGCTGCAGGTACACTCAGCCAGGCTGAGAACGCTATGAATACATTTATGGTATGAAGGCAAGTTTATTGGAATCACACATTTCATCAACAGGGCAATTCAATGCAATTTACACAATGAAAATAAAATAAAACAACAAATAAACAAACAAAAGAACATTAAATTGTGGTGGCAGGAAATGTAAAGAAAAGTTGAAATGCAGACCAAAATTATTGATGCTCCAGGTGATAGAAGACCGAATTTGTAATCGTCTTTATGTGACTGGGAAGGCTCAGGTCTGAATTCATCACTACATCCAGATTTCTGGCCTGATCAGTAGTTTCTAGCTTTAATAACTATGCATGCTGACTCTTAATCGTTCCTCTTTAGGTCCAAAGATAATAACTTAAAGTTATGGCCCATCCATTGATTTGCATTTGCTCAATATTTGAACAGGTTCGTAGTCACCTGGTGACATCTTGATGTAGAACTGTGTATCCTCTGCATAGTCATGGTAGCCCATTTGTTATAATCTGAGCTAATGGGAGCATGTAGAGTGGATATGAAATACGAGGGACACAAACATGGAACCTTGGGGAACCCTGCATGTGACTTTAGTCAACTCCAATAAAAAAATATACCAATTGACACAAAGGAGTACAACCAGTCAAGTTCTGTCCAATCCAGCTCTCCAGTTGCTTAATTGGACCTCAGTGGTGAACGCTGTGCCGAGGTCCAACAGAACCAGCACTGTGGTTCTTCCACAGTCTGTATTTATATGGGTGTCACTGAACACAGTCTCAGTACTGTGGTGAGCAAGGAGACTGGACTTGGCTGCACTTAAGAAGAAGCTGTCTAACTGTTGAAACAGCTTTTTCATTAAACCTTACAGTTGAATGGAAGAATGCAGAATGCATCGGGTGGATGGTCATAGAGAGATTTATCAAGATGGTAAAGTGCTAGCAAGTGCTTACTATTCATTTTTGGTTCGATCTTTCGGACATGATTCTGCTGCAACAACAAATTGCACGGTTTGACATCTTTCAGTAAATAGAGTCAAAATGTTATATTGAACTCACACAGCTGTTTAAGTAGCTTTATACATTTAGTTTCTGCTTTCCAAGAACCTCTGGGTCAACCGATGTCTGTCGAAACATATGCTGCCTCAGCATGTAGCAACAAGGCTGTGCTGATAATGCAAAAACAGACAGTGTATTATAGCTCTTTGTAATTTTAAAGTGTTTCCCATGAAGTGGTGACACATTTGTAGGTGACGCAAAGTCTTCTCTGCTAGTGCTGAAGCTCGATCTGAACTCACATATCATAATTTTTCTGACAAAAAAAAAGGTTGAAGACACATCAAACATGTTACCGCAATGAACTGTGCACCAGAAAAAAAATCCTCTCCTTTGATAAAGAATGATAACGGATGTGATTATGTGAACATCAAAGCTCCTTCCTTACGTCATTTAAACAGTATTTTCGCCTCGACTTGCCTTCAGGTCACTCAAGTAACAGAAGCGATGCACTGACTGGAGGTTAAAAGTAACAGAAAGTGCAAACAACTCACAAAGAGCAAAAAAAAAAATCAGACAACAGAAGAGCAAAATCCAGCCACCAGATATACCAAGATAAACTTATCAAAACTCAACGCAGAAACCAGCGCATACAAAAAGAGCAAAGTCAGAACAAGATAATGACACATTCTAACATCTCCAGAGAAAAGCATCAGACTTACTGGGAAATGTTCTCAAAAATGCACAATTTGGTTCATTTAATAGGTTCTACTGTGAATATTTTTGACTATTCAGTCGTCATTTTAAGTAAAGGTGCTAAACAATTTTCTCTGCATTGAATCAAATGACATTTGCAAATGTCAGAGGGAAGGATGACAGTTTGAGTTAGATGATGTTCACAATGTGGCCTAACAAGACCTGATTATTAATATGATAACTGGTAAAACCTCTGGAGGTTTCAGTGCACCATATTTTGACAGAGTGTTGGACAAACCTTTCAGTTTGATATTTGGATACCGATCTGATCTGCATAATGTTGTGATCAAGAGCAGATATAGTTATTGACAGTACTCATTATTTTACAAATATAAATAATTATAGTTAAAAAAAAAAGCCCAGCTCATTTCAGTGAAATATACATTAAATCATATTTATATGGAAATGTTAAGTTTTAAGATATATTTTTTTTATTCAAAATGTTATTTCCATGGACTGCCTCCCGAAAATATAATTCCACCATCAACATAATTATGTAAATATATATTTATGCTTTTTTTGTGAGTGTAGCTACTCAGATTAGAAAAATACACACTTTGTAAACCAATAAAAAAAATCCTACTTGCAAAAATGTTTTAAAATGAAACATAAAGTAGCATAATGTAACACAGAAACATGATGCAAATTAGGGACTATAAACCACATAATGGAAGGGGCAGAGGGCTTGATTGAGTGCCAACCAAGAAACGAGACTAAAAAAAAAAGTGTAATTTGATGTTATTAACAAAATGTTGTGAAGTCGATTGAATTAATCGATATGCAAGATGTGTTAAAGGTAGAATGCAAAGGTTTTAAAAACAGGCATGGAGAGAGGTGACAGGAGGACGAGAGCGTTGTGGTTGACTTGCTTCGCAGGAAGGCGGCGTGTAAAATTAAATTCTGCTTCTTAAATGTTGGCTCAGAATATGCAAATGTAATTTCATGCTGGGTGTATCTTATTTTTGTTTTGTTTTTCTTTTTGCGGTTTTTTAAACCGCAAACCTCTTACGTTCAAATTCTCTTTTCTACTTGTAACAATTTTTGTTACTAAATGTGCCTGCATGAGTTATTGAGAGTTGAAAAATTTCTTATAGTAATGATAGTATTTTTTTAAATGTAGAAGTTGACGTAAATTTACAATTTATAGCTTGACTTTCAATAAAATCGATATAGGTTAAAATGTTTCTACCAAAAAAAACAAACAAAAGGAAAACAAATAGATTGTGTTTTCCTTTTTGACGGTATACGTCAAACATCGTGTACCGCCAAACTTCGAACAAGCTAAACCGCCACACATAAATAACACATAACATTGGGAGGGTTTGATTGACTTCATACATTTACTGTTTTTTTTGCAGAATGCAGGAAATGACCTCTTCTCCGCATCTTTTCTAAAAGTTCCAGAGTTCAACAAAGTGCGGTCTAAGCAGGAGGGGGAAAATTGCTGTTGTTTCCTAAAACAATTTTTTTTCCCCTCCATCTTCTCCGCGTGAGCTAACATGAAAAAACTGACTTTCTGGTTTCATCAGGAAAAATGTGTATTTTTCAACTGAAATTTCTTCTTGATTCTTTGAAAGCAAAACGGGGCGTGAAGGGATCTTGATCTGACCGGGCCAGTAAAGTCATTTGGGTTCTCGGGTTTGATCACAGAAAGAGTCTTTCAGTAACTGTACGCACAGGAGTTTCTGAAAAGCTGCCTGCAACAGTTCAAACACACATTCAGCCTTGCGAACAGAAACTTTACAGTCATTACATTTGAGAAGCTTTTTTTTTTTGTCTTTGCAGGTCACATTTGTTATGCGCAGAGGCCAAAAGCTTTTCATGTCGAGTGGTTCTGTTTTTGGGAAAGAAAAAAAAATAAAGAAAAGAGAAAGAAAAAAAACGTGTTATTTCTCAGAGCTACTGTTTCTTGTCAGTTTGTGAGTCGTCCTTACAGTGTCATAATTCGTCACCGCCCCCTCCACGCTATGCGTAAAAAAAGAAAAAGAAAAGAAAAAAACTCCCCCAAAATATTTCCTCCTCGTTCAGTCTCAGCAGAGCAGCGGCTCTGTGCGCGGCGCTTGTGAATGGCAGCGGGCGGTGGGTGTGAGATTTTTCCCAAACCCACCATCGTGGTTTCATCATGTCGGGTCGTGGGGTGCAGAGCGGCGAGGCAGAAACAAAATGCAGTTGGCTCGGAACCTACATGCATGTTCTCGTCGTTGGTAAGACACCTGCAGACGTTTTCTGGTCTTCTTGAAACATTTCTGCGCATTAAAAAAAAAAAGAAAAAGAAAAGAAAGAAATAAATTGCATGAGTTATCATGTTTTCTTTCATTAACTGTTGTTTATATTCAAGGGTTGATACTCGTTCTCTATGCTCCAATCTTCACACAAGTCCATGTTTCTGCAGGTAGGACTTAGTTTCTTTCTTTCGCGGAGTGTAGCTTGTTCATGAGGGTGATCTTAAACGCACCAACGTAACGTTTGCTTTGCATGTGTTCCGGTAACAACAACCTTTTTTTAACAAGCTAGTTAAGTTCCACATGGATGCTGGTAAGGTGCGAGATGAGAAAATGTGATAAAGGCGTGACCATAAACTCTTTGTGTATTAATTTTGATTCAAAGTGCTTTGAATTTCCTGACTAGTATTTCTTGTATCAGCTGTGTTTTAGCTGAGTTGGAGGAGCTTTGTACCAAATGACAGACACCTCTCTGATGTGTCTTCATTCATATTTTATGTTGATGCAGAAACGTGCAAGCCGGAGGAGAACATTTCAGCCAAATACCAACACTGTGGGACTCACCAAGGTGAGAACAGACGTCCTCATCTCGTCAGTCGGTGCAATCACATCAGAGATAGGCAACTTTGTGTGTGGTATTTTTTCTTTTAAAGATGGAGTCCGTGATCTAGTCTGTTTCCGTAAATCCAAGAAGGATGAGAAATGTACGTGGGAATCCGGAAAACATGGACCGAAGAGCTACACATTCATCTTACAACAAGCGTATGCTTTCCATTGTGTTTTTTTAAGCAGTTTTTTCCTTGAATTTTTTTTTTTTTGTAAAAGTCCATTTCTTTCTCATTTCTGAGACAGAGACAGAGGCAGAAGCAGAGGCAGACCTTATTGTGTCGTTTTCTACAACCTAACCGAACCCAGTCAAAAGCTGACAATATATGATCACAACTTTACGGTGGAGGTTATTGAAAACAATGCGGGGATGGAGAATTGCACAAAAGCAGTTTTCAGTGGTTCAAAAAAGACTCTGAGTAAGTCTGAGAAAGTGTATGAATGCGTGTGTGTGCGTGTGTGTGTGTGTGTGTGTGTGTGTGCACGTACATATCACTCTCTTTCTCTCTATATATATACGTATATGAAACGATGTGTTTTTGGTTCTCCATTTTCATACCGCTGCTCTGCTGTTTGACTCACACGCACTAATAACTTGACAGAAATCTTTAACCCATCAGTGCAACAGATCATTTTCTATTTTCCAAAGTTGGCCAAAATAGTTGCATTTTCAGATAAATGTAACTTCTGTAATTTAGTCCTGTATGGACTGACTGAGGGGCCACTCAGTACGGAAGAAGCCATCGCTAGAAAAAGTTTGTTTACGGTTTCAAAATGCCCACAGAAAGAAACCCTGCGGTCTAATTAAGCTGAAGTTTAAGCACTTGGCTATACTCAGAATTCATTTGGATGAAAAACGAAGAAGTCAGCAAACCATAAGTCACTTTGTGTCGTCTTTGTGACTGCAGCTTCAGGTTGCGTGGGTGCTTTGCGGCAGGAGGGACCGGTGCGCTTTATGAAATAGTTGACATCATAAGAAAAGAACATTACGTGGAAAATTTCACACAGATTCTCGGGATATCAGCAATGAGGTAAAACTTGGGCCTCAAATAGACCTTCCAAATGAACAATGGTCTTAAGCATACCATTAAGTCAGATGCAACACGACTTACGGACAAATAAGTCAATGTTTTTGCGAGACCATCACAAAGACCCAATCTCAGTCTCACAGAAAACGTGTAAGCAAGACAAACCTGATTCAGCTGCTCAGCTTGGACGGCGTCTTTGTAAACAAAACATTGGACCTATTTTATACTGTTCAATGTTTGATTCTCCAAACCACAGAGGAAATGCAAGTAAACTTGTGACGTGAAAAAAAAATAAATAGAAAAAACATAAATGGGCAAATAGAAAGAATGTTGCTAATCTTAAACAGAAACAGCTTAATGTCAGACAGTGAGAATTTTATTATTTTTGTTTCTTTTCTCTACTTCAGAACGGTCCTGCGGGCCTCCTATCGAAGTGTTGCTGACTCGCACATCTGGGGCGCTGCAGGTGAACGTGACCTGGCTCAAAGAGGACGGAAATAACAAGATCTCTGTGAGATACAAAGCGCTGGGCAGCCACTCGTGGAACGAGGTCGGGATTAATCGCCTGCTCATAACTGTCGCAAACCGTGTTTTCGGAACAACTATCCGTCCTGACCACGTAACATCAGTTAAAAACAAAAAGTGAAAGCGATAATATTGTAATATTGTGATATCACAGCTAGCAGGTAAATAACTGGACTAAACTTTACTTTATATTTAAAGACTTTATAGGTGTACGTGTTTGAACTGGTTTGTTTCTTAAATGCAAATGAACTTGATACATTTTGTGTTTAATGTTTTAAGTCTTAATAATAGAGCTTTCAAGAAAGCAGAAAGCTTTTACTGTTCATTTGTCAATGTCTAAATATTGGAATTGACTTTTGCTATACAATGAAGAGTTTGTTTAAACTCTCACTATCCTCTGCCTTCTCCTTGTGGTTCTACTGCCATCTACAGAAATAGACCACTTGGTCTAAAAACAACCAATCAGAGCCAGGAGGAGGGTCTTAGTGCTGTCGATTATGCTCATGTACACGCCGTTCATATGCTAGGTCCCCACACGGGAGCCTGCAGTGAATACTAAGGCTAGTTAGCATGGCCACCGATGATGGCGGATAAACTGTGGCAGGTTGAGCAGCGCATACGTGAGCCCGATTGACTCCTCCTCCTGGCTCTGATTGGTTGTTTCTGATCGGTAGCGGTGCATTTCTGCAGATGTCAGTAAGACAGGAAGGAGGCGCAGGAGCTCCGTTTTTTCACAAATTTTCTGTCTCGTGTTACACTGTCACAACATAGTAATGTGTAAACATATTCATTATAAAAGTTCTACACTACAGCGTTAAAGTTATCAAAATGAATCAAACCTGGTTTGACTTGTTTCCAGCTCACTAATTTCTGCCTTTGTTCACAGACTGTGGAGACTCAGCTTCCAAACACAGCCGTGGTGGAGAAGCTAACGCCCTCATTGGTCTACGTTGTCCAGATACAGTGTGTGACTACTGCTGAATGCTCACAGTGTCCATGGAGCAAAAATCACTATGTGCCATCAGGTGAGGACTGACTTCAGATTGAATTCAGAAATCAAGTAAAGCAGTAAAAATCCAGAAAATATTGACTACGTCAAATCTCTTTTTTTCAGAGCTTACAACTCGACCCATCCTTGTCAGCGCCAAATACACCGATATTTCGCAGAAAACCGGCTGCCGGTTGATTTCCATAACCTGGAAGGTACTTGCACACTTTGAATCAACGCAGTTTTAACGCATCCTAAAAAATAAAAAAAGAAAAGAAAAGATAATAATGAGAATGACACGGTGCTGAAACGGGAGTTGTGCTGTTTGGTAGTTTCCTGTCAAAGATCTGTACGACGGCTACAAAGTGACCGTTTGGAAAGAGTCCGGAGAGCCTCCGCAGGCGCAGCTGACCACCTCAGAGCCGGAGATCAGACTGATCCTCTCCTACTCGGCGTACCGCCTCAACATCAGCGCTTACAACAACGCGAGCGTTTCGCCATCTGCCACCCACGTCATACCACAGCACACAGGCGCCAACAGTAAGAAAATCACTTCTTTTTTTTGTTGTTGTTGTTTTTAAATGACAAACTTATAAAATCTAAATTATTAAAATGTACTAATTTGGTGAATTCACAAACAGGGTGCAATGTGTTATTTAAAGCAGGAAACAGAATTTCATAGGGAAATGAAAATTAAAACCGAGCTCAGAACCGCAAGAAGTTTTTGCGTTTCGTGTGGGACAGACAGATTGTGGCGTTAAAGCATTAAGGACATGGTCTGCTCTGTACATGGGAAATTATCTTAATATCTTATGTTATTGATATTAACAATATTATCATTATTATTGTCATTAATGCTAGTAGAGCTACTATTAGTAACACTCTTACATATGGGAATATTGTAAGCACATCATTGAATCAATACTTTGATGACTAATCAGAGTATGTTGCTACAATAACTTATAAATAGGAAGAGATCATAATTGTGATGTTGCTGGAGAAGCGGTAAATTTGAACACGTTTATATTTCTACCCACTGCTTTGGATGCTTATCACTTAGTGTATGGCCGTCGTTTCGTTTTTGATCTGTAGCGTTCAATAAACATCGATGTACAAACTCAGCAGATTGTTTTGGTTACTGAATGAATGACGCCGTGGCGCCGTAGACCATGACGAAACTTTGAATCCGCAGTTTTGGGAGACGGGAGGCTGAATGTGACAGTCCACAACAGCACGGCGTTCACGATCCACTGGAGGCCCGATCTGATCGAGAAGTACGTCTGCTACGTGGTGGAGTGGATGAAACAGGGACACTCGGGATGGTACCTGTCCTTCTTTGAGGACGCCATTGCCAGGAAGACCGTTTCCTCTATATCAGGTGGGTAAGCTGTTCAAACAAGCGAGTGGTGGGAAATTTAGACAACGAAATATGACACAGAGTCTTTGCTTTTTGTCGCCATTCCTGACCGACTACACTGCAGCCTTAACGACCGTAAGCCTTTTGTTGTACATGTGCAGAAGGGAGCGGTACTCGCTCATCCGGCGCTAGCATGCTAGCAACATTAGGGTTACAATTAAGAATAATTTAAATAATTGATTAATCAATTTTTCAAACGATTAATCAGAGAATGGCACATTCTACGGATTTTTGATTTAACCTCTTTAGCAAATTTTTTTAGAAATACAAATAAATGCAAATAAACAAATAATTAAATTACTTTTAAAATGTAGAAAATAAAAATTGCATTTCCTAAAATGCAAAACCAAAAGATCCTTTGGTAAATCGGCACCGGGTGCAGCTAAAGCTAAAGCTAACATATTTACATACAAAGCTATTTTTTATCTTAAATGCAATATAGTTTTTGAACAGTTTTGGCTTAATTACTCTAAATTTGTTTTCTTTATCTAAATGAAAGAATGACCATCTTGAGCAGTCCAGTTAACAATTAATCAATTAGTTGATTATTACTTCAATAATCAATTAATCCAATTAATCATCTCAGCCCTGTTGTGTATCCATCCCTCCATCCTTGACGATCATTTCAATAATCAATTAATCACAATTGTCGTGATTAATCCAATTAATTGTTCCAGCCCTGGTGAAATGATTCACTGTTTCACTGCTGTTGGGTCTGAAGCGGTCCCGACCAAAGACGTGATGCGTGTCTGGATTGAGCTGAGGTTGTGTTTACTCTGAGTGAGCGTGTGGAGCCGTGTGTGTGTGTGTGTGTGTGTGTGTGTGTGTGTATAGTGTGTATTACCTACGTTAGTGTACCTCACACACTGTGAGAGCTCCTGTAAAGCCGAAAGTCTCATGTGGTAACAGTGCATGTGTAAAACCTAAAATAATGTGCCAAATTGTCCCCTCGTCACAACACATATCCAAGTGTTTGTTTGAGTGCGAGACATTGGTGGTTCAGGTGGTCGTCGTAGGAACTGCTAGTTTCAATCTGGAAAAAAAAAAAGAGCTCATGTCTTTCGGCAGAGGAAATACTCCAAACAAACCCAAGAGAGATTTGCTTAGATCAGTAAGGCAGGTGATTAATAATGAACCTCCAAATAAATAAATAAATTCCATATCTAGAAGTAGGACCAAAGTTGGTTTAGGACCAAAGGACATTTAAAAATCTAGCCTTTACTGGACAACATGCAGTATATTAGATGAAGTGTCTAAATACACCTGATAACGTTCATGTCTCTTAACAGCAGAAGGTTTCCAATAACATGTCTTCCTTTTGGTTATGGTAAATACCCCCCATCGACTTCATTTCCTTTAGTTGTTTGTTTTTCTGCCAAACTCAATGGAAGTGAAATGGAAAAGATGATAGGAAGTCCCGTTTTGAACTGCTCACTTTGAAGTGCTTTGCTGAAAGAAGCAGCCGGTGGTGGGGAAAGACGTGCATCAGCCTGAAATCTGATCTAAATCAAGTGTTTATTTTTGGTCTGTAGGTGAAACACAGAGGGAGAATCAAGTGTTAAATACATCAAGGTTTTTCTCGTTTTGAATATTCGCAACCCGGATGAAACAAAGTTCCCTTCAGATGTCCGTAGTTATGTTTTATTAAAGCAGTTTTATTGACGTTTTGCACATTTTCTTCATGTGGATTTTCACCCATAACTTCATTTATGAAATAATATGGTTTGATTTTCTGTTTATGTGTGCATCACCGAGGTTGTTGCCAAGATCTGGTGTGTATTTTACATTGATGGGCCTTGTTAAAAATATTTAAACTGAGAGACATGTTGACTTGAGACATTTAATACTTACTTGCTGTAAATTGAATGACCAGTCTATAATATAACCTTTTTTTTTTTTTTTTCAAATTACTCCAGAACATTTGGAGCCTTACACCAGGTACAGAGTCACTCTGCATTTGCGACCAAACAAGAACACCTGCAACATGAAGTCCATCAACAACAGTGAGAGCACCTATGGGACTACAGAGTTTTATCACACTGAAGGATGTAAGTCAGATACTGCCTGCCAGGGGCGTCGCTAGGTTTTAAGAAGAGGGGGGGCTCAGCCCCTACAGAATGCACAGGATGTGTTTTAATTTGTGTTTTATTGTTATGTGTTTTTATCTGTGCTTTATGAATACTGTACAGCACTTTAAAAGCAGATATTAACTGCACTAAAGTGCTTTGCAAATAAAATTTGCATTTCGTAGTAGGCGAGAACAAAATCTGTCAAACAGCAACAAAACAGAGAAGTTGCTTTTCAGCTTTTAAAACAGTATTCAGCATAACAGAAAACTCTTCTACTGTAAAATATGACAGTTAATGGAATTAAATGATTGTCTTGTAAATGACGCCAAGATAGTTCTAATTTTCTGTGGCTCTGCACCTAAAATTGTTAGAAAGCCTCTGAAGAACACTTGTGCAAACTTTCACATTTGTACCATCTTCCAAACTGAGAGATTTATGATCATATTTGAGTAAATATAATACCTAATGTGGTTATTTATATAGAATTTGCAGGCAGTTTTTTTGTAAAAAAAACAAACAAACAAAAAAACAAACAAAAAACACATTATTCCAGGGAGGCTTTCGAATATTTTAGGGAGGGTTCAGCCCCTCGAAAACAGTCCTAGGGTCACCTCTGCTGCCTGCACTTTAAAAATTTTATCTTACAATCTGAGTATATTTTACAATTATTAAAAAAAAAATAAAAAAATTTCACTTTACGTGATCATGTCTTGGAATCGCCCACAGCTCCTGTCGGCGCCCCAGCAAACGTCAGCTTCCACAACGTGACGCTTAATTCAGCAGTGCTCCAGTGGTCACGAATCCCAGAGGAAGACTTGAGAGGGTTCCTGCTGGGTTACATCATCTACTACACTGAGCATCACTACCAGGAAACGAGCACAGCACACAGTAAGGACCAATCATATCAAACCAAGTGATAGCTAGGAAGAGTTTTAGCGAAATAAACATGGCGCCTTCACCTTCATTTCTGCTTTGTCCTGTAGTAGATGCACCAATGTTTCTAACTTACATGGTGTCAATCAGAATGGTAAATAATTTCTTGAGCATGTAATTTGTTGACACAGACGCTGACCCAAAAGCACTGTTTTTGAACTCTAATTCTGCCAAACTGCAAAAGAATGAGTCATAACTAGTCTGGTTTTCAGCTATGTAGGGCAAAGTGCATCATGCTAATGGGCCTCGAGAGACAACTGTGAGTAATTATGAATGGAATCTAGACATAAAGGGAAATTTGTGGTATGTTGTTTGCGAAATCAACTTCAGTTGAGGTAAATATCCCGAGTGCAAGCCCAATGCCAAATGCCGCAATCAAATAAAACATCTTAGGTTCAAACCAAAGAGTAATATGTACATACATCCGAATATTTCAAAAACTATTTTACTGAACCAACATCAACTCCTCCAATTTCCCAGCACAAAAAAGTCCTCTCAAATGCAGAGAAGATGAGCACATAAAAAAGTAATAAAGTACATGTTCACATATTGGCAGATGAGCTTGAAACGATTTAATTGGACGGTATCAGAGAGCAGAGAGCGCTCTGCATTCTAAAGCAAAATTTGTTCCCAGCAATGCTGCAGCAGAGATTCCTGTTGGTTTGTAGGTAAATACCCAAGCACCAGAAGCACAACTCAAACAAAGTCCCATTTCTTCGCAGATATAACGGTGGATCCGGGTTCTACCAGCTTTCACATGGAGGCCCTCAAAAGTGGAACGGCGTATCAAGTCCAGATATCTGGTTTCACATCGGCGGGCGAAGGAATCCGAAGCATTCCAAGTGTCTTTAAAACGGATCCGAAAGGTTATTTGATTAGTAAGTTTTAAGACATTTATTCTTTTGAGCTGAAGTTTGAATTTTTATTTTGTTCTTTGCACAGTGAATTTCAGCATCAGGGCCGCAATCGCAGCTTTCGTAGTGGTGGTCTGTTTGCTGGTATTTGGGTCTCCGGTGATAAAAAGGTAGAACATTTATACCCTACATCTGATGGCAATAAAGTTGAACAGCAAAACACAACATTACTCATACACTGACTGTGCCTAGGGTAAAAGCCATTCTGTGGCCAAGGGTGCCCAACCCTGGACATAGCAACGCAGTGCAGAAAATAGAGAGTCCCGGACAACTGGTAAATGTGCATTTCTGCTTTTCTTTTACAACTTTTACAACCTTAAAGGAATGCAAACTGTTGATGATGTACCATCTTCCACTCAGAAACTTCTGGAGGCATTAGTGACTCTAAAAGCAGTGGAGGAATGGGACACGAAGAGTTTCCAGATTCTAGAGAGGGAAGCCGTGATCCCGTTGTCGTCGATGCTGCCTCATGTCAGGACCTGTGAGGACGACAGTCTGGAAACGGCTCACGCCTGGAGCGACAGGGACGGAGACAGCGCGGCAGACGATGATGACACAACGGACACTTTGCTGGACACACAGAGGACACACTTCCAAAGCTCACCTTTTACCTTTGCAGGCGGTTATACGACGATGGAAATGTTCCAACAGTTCACCCCGCAGTGGACGACGGAAGGTGGCTCAAACACACCGAGCATCGAAGGCGAACCGGAGGACTTCACTGTGTTAAAGTCTATGAGATTAGACTACGTGAGACAATTTAGCACCAGTCCACCATCAGACAGTGAATTTACACCAGCCCTGGTGTGAACGCCACTTCGGTTGCCTTGAAAGTCTGGTTCGTTTGGGAAGGTGGTCTCTGGTCCGCCTACAAACCTAGGTCTCCGTTCGGTTGAAGTGAACTCTGGTGCGGTTCGAATCCGTATGTGAACGCCAAGTGGACCTGAGACATCTCCAAAAGCACGAAGCGAACTATATCGCTGGACATATATTAGCTAAACAAATGTGAAAGTTTAGCACTAGCGGGAGTAATGCCTTGCGGTCTTTTACCAAAGACAGAGGAGGAATCCTACAGCAGCTAAATTTTGACGCAAGTCCATTTTTGTTTGCATTTTACGAAGAAGAAAGTTACACTCATGTTTTCTGTGGAGACTTTCCTGTCCTTTTCCCTCAGTGGGATTTGGTGTAGCGCCACCACAGGCGAGGAGGGGAACAGGATTTTCAAAGGGTTTGGTTCGTTTGAGCCGAAAATGTAAATGTTGCAGTTTTGGTCTACTGGGCTACCAGTTGTGAAAACACCCTGAATGGAGCTGTAATGTTTTACACCTGTTGCAGGACAACAGTTATTTTTAAGCTTTATTCAGTACAAATGGCATGTCAAGCTTGTATTTATGTGTACAACTCAACCATGAAGCAAATGACATAAATGCCAAAGTTGTTTGCAAAGGAAGTATACCTTACTTTACGTTTGAATGTGAACGTGTCTACGACTAAAAATATTTTCCTGTACGTCACTGATTAGTCAGTAACTATACGGGGATTTCTGGTCATTGTTGACATTTATTAAAATGTTTTGTGTGAGAAATACACAAACAGACACACATTCTTGTACTTTATCGATCTGAGGACCTCCATTCACTTTATATGTATGAAAAATATTGGATACTAGGTCCAAATGCTGTAAACTTCAACAAGCTCCAAGTGGTACAATAAATGCTAGTTTGCAATTAGTGATATTTAGAACAGAAACAACCAGGCAAAACATCTGAGTGGAAAGTCTCTTTATTCAGAGCTTTTGCAATCAAATAAAACATCTTAGGTTCAAACCAAAGAGTAATATGTACATACATCCGAATATTTCAAAAACTATTTTACTGAACCAACATCAACTCCTCCAATTTCCCAGCACAAAAAAGTCCTCTCAAATGCGGAGAAGATGAGCACATAAAAAAAGTAATAAAGTACATGTTCACATATTGGCAGATGAGCTTGAAACGATTTAATTCTGACATTTGAAGCTCATTACTTCTGACAGATGTGTTAAGAAAAAAAAGATGTAAACTTTTCAAAATAGGAACTGGATCTGTTGCCGTTTTGCCACCATGTTTCAATGAGCACACTCATAACTACTGCAACACATTAAATTACAGAATAAACGGATAAAAACATCCCATGAACAGTTAGTCTATTCCGACAGCCCACAATACTTTAATATAAGATCTTATTAGTTTTATTCGTAAAACATCCAAATGAGTCAATATTTTATTTGCTTGCTGTACAATCGTGGTCTAGGCACTTTTTGACCCTTCTGTGCTTCCATACGGTTTGTTGACCTGCGAGATTTCTGTTTATTTTCCCCATTTCCAAAATAAATAAAAAAATCAGCCCGTAAACTTTTTTCAGTCATCTTGTTAACTGAAAATATTTCATCTCTCAGCGTTACGATAGAAAAATCAAACATGGTACACTGAAATGTTGCTGTGGCAACATAGAAATTGACGCAATGATAGCTATGCGAATGAGGCCTACATCTAGACAAAAGTTGGGCCAAACACCTGCAACAACATACTGTCTCATAATTATAGCTCTCTGAGTTATTATTCAGTAATAATATCCTGAAGGACAACAGAGTTCCTGGATGGTGCAGAAATGAGGCGCAAAAAGATGGACAAAAGGACACTTCACAAACCTCAGACAGAAATCCTCTCAAGTGTCCACAAACAAGAAAAAAATTAAATAAGCACTTCAGAAACCTGTTTTCTTTAGCCTTGTAGAAAAAAAGTCTTCAGTCCAGTTTACATCCTTACAGGAACAGGAAGGTCCTCACACTTCTAGTGCTAACAAGTCGTACGCCTGTGCTTCTCCGAATCAGCTAGATGGGGGAAGCTTCTGTTGCAGCCACACCACTTTCTTCTGCTTATTTATTTAGTTTTTAATATTTATGGTAAAAGTTGGCCGTTTTTAGTGAAATTAAGTTTTTTTTTTTTTAACTCTACAATTTTGCACATCCTTTTTGTTTGAAAAGGTCTGGATCAAACCATTCTTTCCCTCCTCACCTTTAAACAATCACTTAAAAAAGTAATAAAAAGAAATATCAACTGAAATGAGATTAAAGTTGTTAATGTCAATGGATTTGTTTTTTAATTTAGTAGCTTTAAAATTTAACTATGGATTCCTGACAAATATTTGACACAACACACAATATATAGCAACAGTTCTGGTGAAACTACTCGCTACTGATTCTAATTAAAACTATATATTAAAAAGGCCAAACACACTAAAAAAACTAACAAAAAAACAAATTTTTTTGATTGACCAAATTGATCCAGGTTTTGTAGTTGCAGATATAAAAGTTTTCCTTACCTGAACAGACAGTTTTTTTTGTTTTGTTTTTCTTATATCAAAATACTTCTTGCTCCTTTATGATCCCACTCACATTTATTGACTAAATAAATAATTAAGACAATAGTCAATATACAGTTTTTATGACTTAAGCAGATTCCTGCTGCACATGTGGTTTTGAGAAGTAAGCACTGGCTGGTGACTGCCACCAAGGAACAAAATGGCTTTCAAATATCACCGCTCAAAGTTTCCTAACAGTGTTTGGAGCTTAGAGTGATAGTCCTGTACACTGCCAGTCAGCTAGCTGAAAGAAGACTGCTAGTTTTTTTGTTTTTTTTTAATACTTTGAAAAAAAAAATAGCAGTTTGGATTTTTGTAAACATGGAAAGAAAAAAACGATTCGGAAACTAGATGAGTTCCAGCCATCGCTGTTACCGGGGCAACACTGTTTCTAATCAAATGTCGGCTTTTATAAAAAGAATTCCTATTTTCATAATTAGTATTTTTACTCCGTTACTGAGGAGGAATTTATTTAGAGGAAAGGGTTGACGTACCGGAGCATGACTAAACACTGCCAGTCTGAGAGGCATTAATGAAGCTTACAGATAAAATCCAGAGTTTTACCAAATAACATTGACCGCAGCCCCGATCGCCTCTTCGGTTGGCTCCAGGTTTCCACACGCGCTGGTCGATCTCAGCAGCTTTTGTTTTTCTTTCTGCGACATCGCGTCGTCCGTCGGAGCCGCTTTGAAACAAGCGCCGCCGTTGGGATGACGCCGACGTGCTTTTATCCTGGAAGGTTGCGTCGAAGCACCGTCTCTCCTGTCCTCCGGGCAGGAAAATGAGCTCGACGTCAGAATCCTCGGGTTTGCAGCGGGAGTTCGTAACGCAAAACGGAAGAAACTCGTGATGAGGCGACAGGTGGTGGGAGATGACGCGCGCGGCGGACGAGGGAGACGCAAACGGCGACTGTTCACTTGGTGGCGTTGCGGCCCAGAAACGCGGCCTCCTCTCTGTGAGTTTTGTAGCTGCCGTTGTGCTGGGCGCGCGGTGATGATGTCATGTTTTCACTTGGAGTGGCTGAGCCTTCCCTGTCGCTCCCGTACGCCGCCTTTTCTTCCCTTTTGTAGTCCTGTTAAATGAAAGAAAGTCAACGCTTAAAACAGGACGGAAAGATGGCTACATGCTGCTTTTATTGCTCTGAAATGACTACATTTTGGATTAAAAAATAAATAACACCTGATAAATATTTATTTTAATAGTGTACAATAATTTATAAATCACTTTCCAACCAAAAACAAAAACTCTGACTTCATTTGATTGAGTAATTAAATATTCTGACGATTGGATAAAAAAAAAAAACTGGCAGATTTTTTATTTACCCACGTAAGCCTCTTTTATACAACAATAATACACAATAATAATACAATTATAAAACACATTTTTATCATGGTAATAAGCAAATAACTTGTATCATAATTAGGAAAATAAACATTTTAATGCCTGAAAGGCAAAAGCGCTGCATCTCTTTACTGAATCTGAACCAGATGAAGCTGAAATTATACCACTTGAAGATTTTTAGTTAAAACATTTACAAACGTTTTTTTTATCTTAAATGCAATATATATATATATATATCTATATATATATATATATATATATATATATATATATATATATATATATATATATTTGTACAGTTTTTCCTTAATTACTGCTACAAATATGTTGTTATTTAAGCAAATGGTCCTTTTTTGATTCTGCATACTCTAGTTAATAATTAATCAATTACTAAATTAGTTGATAATTATTTTCATAAACAATTAATCCGATTAATTGTTTCATCCCTAATCAATCTGGCAAACAAAAACTATCACAGCATAAGTTTTAATTACAAATATCACTTCTTTGGCCTCTTGACTCGACAATTTTGGCTCATGAGACAAAAAGTTTGGACACCCTGAGCTGGAGGGGAGAGCCGCTGGCCGTGGCTCAAGAACGACTCCCTTACAAGAATCCGACCGGCCATTTGTAAAAACTCACGACACTGACTGAGTTAAGGACAGTGTCCTTTATTTGTAAGGCACTTCACATGATAAAAATGTCAAAGTGCTTTGAGGATTTAGCAGCTCTGGATTGTGGTGATCTCAAAATGAACCTTATACGTTTTACAGCCCTGTTCAAGTAATCTGACGATATATTATTTTAATTACACTGCACAAACCCAAAATCACTGGTAGATTTCTTCACTTGCAGTATGTCTTTTTATAGGGCAAAGAATACACAAGAGGAACAAGGAATTTTACTAACTAAGTCCGATTCTCTGTGGAGCCACAGAGGCGAGTCTGGAATAAATTAAGCCTGAAATGGCGTCAGAGTTAACCTGATTGGTTTTGACTCAATGAAATTTGACAACAGATTCGTGTTTACCTCAAAAACAGAACAAACAGTTAGCTGCATCACACTCCAAAAAAAAAAAAAAAAGCTGTTAACTGTTGTACGTGACAAAACTGTGTGCAGATATGACGAACAGAGCCCTGCAAGATGAAGGCTTTTTTTTTTTTTTTTTTTTGTGGGCATGTTTTCAGCCGTCTAAGATGTTCAGATTGTTATCAGATCAGATGGAGCGACGAGCCTTTCTTCAACTTGTTTTTTCTATCAACGCTATCGTTTGGTTTGATCTGGAACTGAAGTAGGTTAGTTGTGTGGTCCCATCTGAAACGACCTAAAGAGGAGTGGAAACATTTACCACTGAAACGAGATTACCTAGAGTTGGTGGGACTCTGGCTCACTTATCTCCCCTCTCCTCTACTCTCAGGTTTGCTTCAGAGCGAACGGCATGAACGGTGCTTGCCAAACGTAACATTTCAAAGCGCATGGAGTCATACCGAAGTTGAAGAACCACGGAGAGACAATCTGGTTGTCTAATTTGTTTAAGTGCAACTTGGTCACAGAGCTGCAGCACTTCCTGTACGCTACTACTTTTAAATTTATTTTTATTTTTTTGCCACCGCCTCATTTGGTTTTGTTTTAGAGTTGTGAAACGATCTCACTGGCTAAATATATTCAGACACTCTCAGTGCACTGCGTTTGTTTTTACACTCTGCACTTTTACTTTGCTTCGCTGTCCCAATGTTTACGTTTGAGACACTTTAGACTTTTTCAGTAAAAACAGGAAGTGCAAAACAATCATTTTAATTTTACATGACATGAACCAATTTGTGGACGAATGCATCAACTCCCAAGATGCAGTTGAAGTTGAATAAAAAAATTAAAAAAAAATCAGGTGGAGGTCAGGGGTCGGCAATTATCTCTTATTAACTGTCTTAAAATATTTCTGAAAATATTTTGATTTATTGTTATCTCGACAGTATAAAAACAGTATAATCAGAAGTCCTAGTTTTGCTGTTGTGTCCACTGTTCCATGAGATAATTTATAAATATCATTAAATTTGATAACATAATAAAATAAGGTTACTGTTTGGGATTTAGTGATATAAATCACACTTTTTTAAGTAACTGGCATCCTAAAGAAGTCTGTTTTAAATGAGAATGTTTTTCAAGAGCAATATTTGTGTTTGTGGCCCAGTCCAGGCACATCCACACTATTACCAAAAAAAGAAGTAATAAATAGTTTAACAATTTTTATTGTTATCACAATAGACAACATTTTAAGTTCACATCACCCCCTCCTGGTGGAGGTTAGGCTATAAATGGTGATAATCTTGTCATTTTTGCTTTGATTATAAACTCCTATCTAGGAGCCACCATATTGTTTTATGTAAAAGCACTTAAAAAAAAGAGTCACTTGGTCAAAATTGTTACTGACAGGTCAGACTTCAAGAAAAAAAAAAAAAGAAGTCAGCACTGACTGAGGCAAATTCAAAACTACTGGCAGGCCACAAAATTAGGTAGTATTTTTAGGTTTACCTGCTCAATAATAAACACATTTCTTAATGAAATCTGTATATCATTAAAGACCCGAAACATAAAAAAGGCTTTGGACTTTTGCCTTATTAAAAGAAAAACAGACAATTTCCAAATTCTTGACTTGTGGTCAGGGGTCAAACAAAATCATTTCAAGGGCCACAATGTGGAGAGCCACGTTCTACTAAACTGGTCATCCTGTTAAGGGGATAGCAGATGGGTTGGTGAGAAAATCGCGAGTTGTTTCACCTTGGTTGTCTTGGATTTGCTCTTTATCCGTTCCTCGTCTTTGCGGCTTCTCTTCCTGGACAAGGAACACTCCTTCCTGTCTCTGCTGCGCTCCCTCTTTCTCTCCCGTTTACTTCTAAAAGAGGCCAACGGAAACAAATGAACAATGACAAACAAATGAACCAAACAACGTATTAAATGACTCAGGTGCTGCTGAGAACAGAACCACATTTGGGGCCTCAGAGGTTGACGGACTGACCGTTTTGGTGAAGGTGACCTCGCTTTCCTTCGAGGGCTTCTGGACCGATCCTTGCTCCTCCTTTTGTGGCCTCTAATAGAAAAGAAAAATTACATTTAATAAAAACAGTTAGTAGGACAGCCAGAGAAGCAGCAAATGCAAATGAGGTGGATTAGCAGAACTGGCCAACAAATGATATTATCATCTAGGACATGTTACGTTGAAATATCATCTCTGCTACGCAAAGAAATAAAATAGTACCATAGCAACAATCTTCAGTCAGAATCCTCTTTGAAGATGATATGAGTTATGACAACATATGATTTCCCCTTTAGGATAAAATAAAGTATTTTTGTCTTGATTTGAAAACCTGGTCAAATATTCAGATTTAATTACATTTTCCATCAGAACAAAGTCAAGATCACTTGGAATATGGCGCCCTCTTCTGCTGACAGTGGGAATAACTTTTGTTCACTGTTATAGAAATGTGAAATGTGTTGGAGATAAGCAGAAGTACTGCAGTGAGAGACGGACGGAGGGGATCAGCAGGTCAACTCAAAGCAGAAAGACACATAAATAACACTAAACTCGTTTTCGTTGGATGTAAAAAAAATTTTTAAAAATTGTACCTTTTAAAAAAAATTAGAAGGTACAATTAAAAGGAACTAATTCAAAAATGAGTTCAGAGACTAACAGGTAATAAATAATCATTAGTGGCAACTCTAAAATATACAGCATTTAGACTGGAAAAGTAAAAAAAAAACGTTTGTAAAGTCGGCTGCTGTCAAAGCACCTGGAGCGACTCCTGGCGTGTCTCCTGTCTCTGGACCGAGAGCGCCTCTTGTGGCCGCTCCTCGAACTGTGGGCGTCACCGCCAGGAAAAGACCTTGGTGTTGGTCTGATCAGCCAGAATGAGAGAGAAAAAAAAAACAGGGAAAACATCAGTGGCCGGACATCACAGTACCGGTATGGTGTCAAACCGGGGCTTTCTGAGCACCTGTGTTTGGAGCGGGACCTTTTCCTCCGTGATCTCGAGTGGGAACGAGAGCGCGTCTGGGAACGGGACCGCCGTGACCTTTGGGAGCGGCTGGACGAACGCTGCTTTGTCTCTACAAAAGCACAAAGAAGAAATCTTAGCGTCAGCATAAAAACAACTTCGGCTGAGGTACGGAGCACTTTGTGAGCGTTTCAAATCAATCCAAATCCCCAACCTGGCTCTATGGCAGCAGCAATGGTGGACTGGGCCTCCCTCACCCTCTTCATCACACTTTCCAGCTCCTTAGCAGCAGCCTGAGGCGTCATCTCAGGGGGCTTTACTATGGCGTTATTGGAATGATTGACCCTGAAACAGATTTAACCATAGAAAAATTTAAAAAATAAACACTTTTCAAACACATTTCACAGTAAACGGTGTGAGAACGCACTTCAGGGGTCTGTCTCCAAACATGACTCCGTTTAAAGTGAGGGCTCTGGCCACAGAGTCCTGCTCCACAAACTCTACGAAGGCGAAGCGGGTCGGCTGAGTCTCGTCTCCGGCCATCCGGACAAACTTCACGTCTCCCACCTGCTTGAAAAACTCCAGCAGCTGCTCTGCAGTGGTGGTCTGGGACAGATCCAATAAAAATATAATAAACTGCACATTTAAAAAAAACAGTCTTCACACCAAGAACTCTTCATGGGAACTGAACTCTGCACTAAACTCACATAAAGGCGCACTAAAAATTAGTTGTCTTCTAAAGGCTATTGAATACCCTAGATTTTATTTAGGGGTATCAGAGCACCGGGAGCTTGTCGTAGAGGTCACACTTTGTAAAAATGTTGAAAAAAATATGCATCCAATGGTTATTTTTGTAGTCAATTATTCTGACGATTAATCGGATAAAATCATTGCTGCATTCTGTGGATTTAACCATTTACAGTTTTTCTATACAATATTAGAAATACACTATAAGACACAAATAAAGAAATAATTAAATTCATTTCTAAGTAGAAAAATAAACATTTTCTGGCCTAAAATACAATAACAGCTTTCCTTTAGTGAGCGCTTGATCATTTGTATCAAAGGATGAATCTGCAGCTAAAAAGATACTTCCAACATCAACATGTGAAAAGCTCAAGCCGTTCTCCTTTTCACATTCATCGACTGGATAACTAAAGGTGCTTAACAGGAGATTTATTGATTTTTTGAACAAGGTAAAGCTAAAATTATGCTCCTTCAGTTGCTCTGGGTTGAACATATTTGCAAGCTTATCTTTTTTCATCTTAAATGCAAAATTAATTGGATATTTTTTTCACAATTTTGGCTTAACTACTGATCCAAGTGTGTTTTTCTTTCAGCAAATTGCCTTTTTTTTTGGTCTGTATACTGCAGTTAATTAATTGATTGTTAAATTAGCTGACGATTATTTCAATACTCAATTAACTCTTTCAGCCACAGGTACGACTTTAACTACCTTCATTTATTCAGACTTTTCTTTGACCTCACCTGTGAGTTTAGGTTTCCAACGTATACCGTCCTCCTAATCTCATCGATTTTCGTCGGGTCGACATTGCCGATAAGGGGAGGTTGAGCCAGCACAGAGGCTGTGGGGTCGAGGCTCGCTGTGATCCGATTCACCAGAGGAAGGTTCAGCTGCGGACGTAAACCGCACGGATGGATGTCAGATTCAACCCGTGCATGTGAATAAAAAAAAAAAAACACCATAAAAAACACCCAAAATAAAGACGATGACTCACGTTCTGAAGTGGAGCCGGAGTGGGAATCGGCAGCAGTCCTCCGCCTGGAATCAGACTGGGTACCGGGGCGGCAGGTGCCAACAGCGACAGAGCCTTGGCCTCCTCTGGGATCTTCCCTGCAGGACAAAGTGGGACGTTAGGGAAGGCAAGGGAGGCGCTCTTCACTCTGCCTGCACATTTATCCCACTGTATTCTAGAGAGAAAGAGAGCATACGCTTCCCCATCCAGCCTAAAGAGTCATCTACCCGCTACTTCAGACCAAGCATCCTTACTTGGATTTGATTAATCTACTCTTCTCAGTCAATATGCATCATTAATATAAAAAGTGCAAAAGAATAGCTTCTTATTAAAGAAAAACAAAGGGAGCTGATTATTTGTTTTTCTGCTTTCTTTCTTTTTTTATATATATAGGTTAAGTAAAAAAAAAGAAAAAAAAAAAGAAAAAGAAAAAACACAATGCAGAGAATGAGTCAACACTTTGATGTATGGGTCACCTGTACTGGAAACATATTGGTCATGAACCATACGATATCAAGCATGGGCGCTTTTCCGCGGGGGGGAGTGGGGGGCGATCGTTTCGCAGTGTTGGAAAGGTGTGCAACACAAGACAACCCCCAATGGCTGCATCACTAATAGCACACAGAACATCAGATACAGAAAAGAACAACAGTTTTAAGAACTTTGGAAATGCTAAGAGGTCAATAAAACAACCAATTAGGAATTGTGCTCACTCCACTGTGGATAATCATTTTCTTCCTTCTCTCTCAGCAGGAAGATTTAAAAGTTTTAAATGGTGCCTTGCAAATAGATTCACAACCCTTCGACTTTCCCCACATTTCCTCGTGTCACAGCCACAAACTCAACTCTGATCCACTGGGACTTTATGCGACTGACCGACACAGAGTAAAGTATGCTGGACCGCTTTGTGTTGGTCTAGCACAGGGGCCTAGACCAGACAAAAAACCTGCTATAGGAATTTTGTTGTAATTTTCAAAGAACCACAGTTTTATTTCTATTATTTGGTTTGGAAATAATATTTTAACTTTATATACATTTAGTGTTTCAAATCAAAAGCCAAAAAAAAAAATAAAAAATTAAAAAATCATCTTATGTGTTAGAAATTTAGTGCAATTAATACATGTCAAAAGATGAATTAAAACTAAAAAACAATTATTATATAGTAAAATTTAAAAACATTAGTTGGTTTTTAATTATTTTTACTGGAAGGTAAAAGGAGTCACTTGAGGCTCCGGATTGTCGCATTGCAGACCCCTAGCCTAGCACATACAATCCCAAAAAAACACATCAAAGTTTGTGGTTGCATCGAGACAAAATTAGAAAAAGTTTGTGAATAACATTGCAAGGCACCGTGCAATTTTGACCTAGAGCTAGAGGGAATTCAGCATTAAAGGGGCAAGCAACCATCTTTGTTAAGCAAAACATGAACAGAGCAATGTATTAATGCATTACAAAGAGAGAATGATGCTACACTGATCAGTTCTGTGTCATTACTAAACATTCACATCAGAGCGGTACTGAAGTAATGTGAGGAAAAAGTACTAAATGTTCCCTTCTTAGTTCAGTGTCAAGTAGATGAATAAGTGCACAGATAGTTTAAAAGAAAGATATGTAGATATATATATATATATATGATTTGTTACTGAGGCTCACTTTTCCACACAGACTAGCCCTTCACTACGTCAACAGACGTAGGAGACAAGAGAACAAAAGAGTTAGTGATCCTCATAGCATCTTTTGTGTGGCACACATCCCACCGGTGTGCCGTAGCAACCTGGACTGAATTCAACCACACACAAGCTCCAGCTGTAGCGGAAAGAGAGAGGGGGTTGGGGGGGTTGGACAATAATCAAAATAACAAACAAAAAAATAACAAATATAAACACAACCTGCAAGTTTCTAGATAGAGACAGTAGAGAGTGGACAACATGGGATAGTATGAAAAGGAAACAAACCGAAAACAAAATAAAAAAAAAAGTAAAAAAACAAAAACAAAACAAAACAAAAAAAAAAAGAGACAAGGTGTCCATCTTGGAAGGTTCTGCGGGCTATTCTCCGGGTCACATCCCCCCCTTGAAGGCTGCGTTGGCCCGATCGGGGATAGTGGCTTGGAAAACAATGCCTGACTCAGGCTAGTGTAGTGTAACAGCTGGGCCAGTCTAGTCATCTGATATGCACACATAATCACACAGAAAAAACATACAAAACCAAATTAATAAACTCATTAGCCATCCAGCACCAAGTCACGTGGACAAAATGCATCAGGTTAGAAGTGTAATCATTGTGAGTGTACACAGGGGTGCCAAAAAAAAGGGGGTGGGGAAGAGAAGGGTACCAAAAAAAAAATTTAAAAGGGGGAGAAAGACAGAGTTTTACTCTTTAGCAATGGATTTGGTTACATTTCTTTTAGATACACAAGTTGTAATCCAGACTGTCCAGTGCTCATGGTAATGCTGATCTCCCTTTAATTTATGTGACACCAAATAGAAACTTGAGTGGGTGCTGTGGCTAAACCCATCACCTGTGTCAGGTGCTGGACCAATAAAATACTTTAAATCCAATCTAGGCATGGGCCGGTTTCTGCTAGTCCTTCTAATTAGATATGTGCTACTCATTTGTTATAACCAGGTCAAATACTGAAACCGTCTTTGCTGTTCATCAAATGTATCCAAAGAACCCACAGAACATTATTCTCTTTATGTTCTGGAACTTAGAAAATGAAATTGGACAGATGTAAAAAACAAAATTCATATCAGATTTTAGATTGCCACACTGCCAGTCAGCTGGCAGAAAGAAGTCTGCTATAGTTTCTCTCACGTGCAAGAAAGGGGGAAAAATACAGCTAATATGTCTGTATTCCCTATATTTACTTAAATATAACAAAAATACTGAAAAAATAAGTGTCACATCATATTAGAAGTAACAGAAGAAAATATCGGTTATAAATCGTCTTAATTTATGGTATTTGTGTTTTAAATCTTTGCATATATTTGCATACCGGCCCATGCCTGCTCTAAATTATGCGACACCAGCCGTGTTTATTTCTGAAGACTATACCCCCCCTCCCCACGACCACGATAGACATCAAGGTGAATTCCAGAGAAGACGTCCACAGCTATTTATCAAGGTTTTTTTTATTATTGTAATATTATTAAACCAAGCAGCTTGCACTCACCTTCTGCGCAGGGAACCACTATCAAAGCTCTGTCAATAAAAACAGTGTTGGTGAGATGTTGCGCCACACCAACACTTGAGGGGTCTCGGTACTTTATATAACAAACTTTGGAGGAGAACGACAGAGGGGTGTTGCTGTGGGAAGAAATAAGGAGAACAAAGGATAAAGTTAGTCATTAAAAAACATTTGGGACAGCTACATACAAATTCTTACGTGGGGCCCTAACAAGGCCGCAACTCCGCGGCGTTGCCTCGCTGGCTCAGACCGGAAAAGCAGCGCTTACTCGGGGGGATAGAGACGAAGCTCCTCGATGTCTCCCAGGAAGCCGAACAGAGTGCGCATCTGCTCGCTGCTCACGGCCGACGACAAGTTGGTCACCTGAACGACTGCAGTCCCCGGCATTGTGCGAGCGATAAAGTGTTTCTTCGTCTGTGTGTGTTTTAAAATTAATCTTTATCGTTAGAACTGTATAATTCCTCAGTTATCCCTGTCTGCGCCAGAGGGTGGCGGTGCGGCAGGTTTTAGACTTCTTCTTGTTTTTGAACATCGTCTAAGAACCAAAATCGACCACTACAGCCCCTCCTACAGGAAGAAACAATACACTACATTTAAAATGAAGAAATGAAAAATAGTCAGAATGTTTTGAGCAAATCATAAATTTATATAAGCTCAGTTATTGACTCCTAACGCATACCCATATAAAATAATACAATAAAAGTTGAAAAATAAACCCAAATTTAAATGTATGTTTCAAAGCTAGTTTCATATAATCTTTTTTTTTAATTTATCTATTGGAGAAAAAGAGCACCATTTTAGGACAATGACAAGTAGCTATCTTTAACCTATCTGCTATTGTTAAAATTTAATTTTCTTCCACAAATAACTTTTAGCACCCATTTTTGCACTTTAAGAAAAATACAAATATAAACCTGATGAAACTTTACAATAGAAAAGGTGCAATGTTTTTTTTTTTTGCTTTAAAAAATGCAGTGGTAATATTTACAAGTATTAGACAATCTAAAACTGAAAAAGGAGACTCCTCCACTGTAGGAGTTGTCACAGCACAACATATTTCTGGATCACGTTCCAAAACAAAACATATAAGCACTCAAAGTGTTTTTCCTTCTTATCTTCACAAGCAGCAACATTTTTTTTTACATCAGTGTCTGAGTTAAATGAAGGACAGATTGTGTAGCAGCGTTTTGACTTACCGTCAATCCATTTTATATCGGACATACCAGAAAAACAAGAATTTTAAAAAAGGAAGTTATGTATAAAATGTATACATAACAGATTTCCCTGTATTCATAGCATAACGGCTCAATTTAATTTTCAACAATGGGGCAGGAAGCAATATAAACTGGGGGTCAAATATTTTATAGTAAATGTAAACAGCTGTGCAGAGTTGGGGTTGGCTTGACTAACAGGGATCGGCAAAATACCTTTTGAGAACAGTATAAAAAAAGTGAGACTTTTAGCTTCTTCCGTTCACTTCCACTACATTTACACAACCACTACTTGCTAATCCAAGTATTCTGGTCATACAGCTGTTGGTAGAAATAGAATCCAACCTTGTGCACTTAGGACTGTTAGAACTGCCAGGTATTTTACACGTATTTGAATTACAACATGTAGACAAAATCTGTAAAAAGCAGTGGAGTGCCCATGATGAAAGTTTTGTGCTGGCATTTGTTTTGCTCTCTGGTCACCACAGATCTAAAAATATTCACACAAAATGAGAAGCTGAAGCTAAAAACTTACGTCTATTTGAATGGGTAACAAAGTAGCACAAAAGTGTAAACTGCGGTCAAGACTTGCATATTCACACGCTTTTAAATGAAGCCATTTTTGAATAACTACCAGTTACTGCAATTTATCTTCAGCAGGTCCAAAACTAGCACTTATTGAGTTCTTCCCAGTTTTGTCGTTAGCCCTTAAGATGAACCTGGACGATCGAGACAGTAAAACAAAAGCATCACTGTTAAACAGCATTAGTTTATTGTCCCACAGGTAACTTCTGAAACAGGAAATTATGTACAAAATCTGGAATGTTGGATAAATGCATATCAATCATCTCACTGTGACCGTTTCCAGAGAAACATTAGAAATACTAGCTATACATTTAAATGGGAGCCTCTGCATTTGCAATTTATTGCTGGTTTTACAATCGCAAGTCACAAATGTTTCTTCAGTTATTTACAATTTGATTAGTAAGGTCTAAAATTTCATGTAAGTCTGCTAAATAAATACAAAAGTGGGAGTGAAAAACACAAAACGTGGATGAAGAAACAGTGAAAAGATTTGTTTTCATCCCTAGATTGTCTAAAGTAGACAAATTTATTTTTGAAGTGATTATAAAGTGACCATAACCCAAGAAATTAATCTCTGCCGTTAAAAAAAAACAAACAAGAAAAAAAAGCAAAGAACTTTAAAACAAATACAATCAAGGATTTCATCAGAGTACAATACAACACAATGTGCGAAAAATGTAATTTTCTTGTAAATAAAAATTGACCAATTGCTAATCAAGTAGAAGAACTAATGGCCAGCTTCATTTGGAACAAATATTTTTCAACAGAAACTTATTCGTTTATTTTAAATGAATTAAAATGGGGAGGGGGGGGAAGTAGTTTTTTTTTTTATTTGGTTGCCAATGGAAAAAGCAAAAATACAAGATATTTCACTGGCAACAAGTGATGGAAGTGAAGGAATCCACTGGACAATGTGTATTTTATCATTTCCACTAGTTTGGGAAACACGTCTCGCTGCTGTACCTGTGTCTGAATGTCAACAGGTGGGGGTATAATACAAATCTTGATCACACTTATTTCTCACAGTCCTTTTATAATTGTTTTCGGAATGCTGAAACCCCACAGTGGAAACTTTTAAACACACAAACAGCGAGATATTCAGTACTCGACAAAACAGTAAAATATCTCGGCCAAAGTGATGAAAACTCTGTCACAACGCAGAGATTTTGTTTTTTGAGCAATGCCACACACACATATAATTTCTGTGCCATTTCATTGTAAAAAAAACACAAACCAAAAAAAAAAAAAAATCACAATATAAAAAAACATAAAATCATCAGGGGTACTAAAAGCTTGTGTTTAGGTTTAAAAACGATGCCGTGGGAATGAAAATAAAGGCTTTTAAATATTGCTTTGAAGCCATTATGCTGCAGATGTATTCGAAGGGGTTGCGAATGTGGGTATTGCTTGGGTTCCTCGGGGGGGAAGAGCTGAACATCCCTCCTCTTGTTCAAACAGTTCAAGGTCTATGGCACTTGACAATTTGTGTCTCCCATCTGTTCTCTGTACAGCAAAGGAAAAACAATAAAACAAAAAAAAAAAACCCACAAGACTGCTTCGAGGTGATGAGTGACGGGAACAAAACAGACACAAAAGGCAACCTGTGGTTTTCTTCTGTGTAAAATGTTTCATGTTGCAAACATTTTTATTTATTTTTTTTGCATTGATGGCGACCTAAAAGATGAAATCCCCACAACGAAACATGTTGATCCTTAAAATCTCTCTTAGAACAGTCCCTGCTTTTACCTTCTGTTCATTTTAATGCTTGCTTTGGTTAAATGGAGTTGCCTTGAGGTGTTTTCATCGAAAGCTAGCTTGTCTACTTCTAAGCACCTTTATGTCATCCTGCCGGAACCAGATGTACTTATTGCCCCATTTTTAGTCCTCTTTTTTTTTTTTTTAAACAAAAGTTGTACCTTTTCAAAAGAGACATAAACACAAGAACCCGCTTTTTCTCCCGATGCGAGGAACTCCATTCTGCTTTCTTCTCTGGTCGAAGGAACACCTGCATTTCTGAAAACGTCTGACGAGTTGGGATGAGCTTCCGGATGGCACAGATCTGGTTATCCAGAACATGACTGAGGTGGATCTTGACGGGTTTACGGAAGTCGGAGTGGATGGTTCTCCCTCTTCGTTTCCTTCTTTGATCTTCCATTAAAAAAAACAGAAACAAACGCCTCCTTGATCTACATTCGTCTCCCCATGAGAAGCACGTGACGCAGTCCCTTTTAATAATGTCGCCTGGCAACTGGGAAATGGTTCAGCTACAGAATAATAATTAAAAAAATAAAAGGCAAACTTAAGGACATAAGAGAAGAGTGGGAGCCCTGCCCCCTAGTGGTCGCCTCCATGCCCATCTGAGGAAGTAAAACCCGAATCTTGACAAGTGGTTGATAAGTCGTTGACTTAGAAAAACAAACAAAAAAGCGGATCTGTACAGAGATCAGAGTTCTCATCAAATCTTCAGGTTTTCGTATAAAAAATATATATATGTATACCACAGTGACGGCCTTTTGAGGACGCGTACTTGCATGTGTTTGCTGCTGTTTCACTAAGACCCACTACATTCAGTGGTTTTCCCCGTTGCATCGAGGTGACGAAGACCTCCGAGGATCTCGGCTATAAATAGTCCCAATAGGTGTCAGCAGATCAGTCTCTCCTCTGTGTATAAAAATATGACAGTCACCATAAATTTCTTTGCTCTCCTTTCTTGTGGTGCACCGGTCTGTCGGACAGATGCAGTCGAGTCTACGCTTGCACTTCTCTTACGATCGTTAAATCCACAGTGGTTGGAAACGTCTTGAGCAGGGACACTGCATTCCCATGATCGATGTTCACAAAGCTGTAGCCATTTGCCTGTGGACAAAAACGAGCACAAAAAAGTTTGTTTTTCCCCCCTTCGAACCAGAACCAACATTACATTTTTTTTTTTTAAGCACAATACCTGAATTATTTTATCTCCAGGTTGAAGGATTTTGGACGCTGGCCCCTCAGGTTGAACTCGAGTCACAAAAATGCCCTAAAATGACATAAGATATAAAATGCAGTGGTTTTCAACTACAACAATAAATTAATGTCTAAAAAAAACTTTTTTTTTTCCTTTCTTATTTCAAAATATGACATGGTTTCAGGGTTCTCCCTCTCTTTTTGGTTAATAGGGAAGGATGCATTTCTACAGCGGTTAGAAACAGGCTTTGAATACAAACCTGCAGAAACCACAGACTGACTGGATGTGCTGATTAACTAATGGACAGAAGTAAAAAATAACGGGGCTGAAACGATTAATCATGATTAATTGATTAATGAAATAACCGTTAACTTATTTAGTTATCAGCTAACTGGAGTTTTCGGACTCAAAAACGGTCATATACAAAAACAAATTACCCCACACATTCACAGCAGTAATTAAGCCAAAACTGTTAAAAAAAATATGTACATTGTGCATAGACAAAAATGCAAAATGTATCCAGATCGTTGATAAATATATTTTAGCTAAAACTCCTGAAGCGGTATAGTTTTAGCTTCACCTGGTTTAGATTTTCTTAAGTATCTTAAGCAATAATTTTTTTTTTCTTAATTAATCAAGGAATTGAATTATTTGTACATTTTAGTGTATTTCTAACATGTTATGAAAGGCTTAAGAGGGTAACAAAAATATACAGAGAATATGCCATTTTCTGATTAATCGTTAGTTTCAGCCCTGATAGAGAAATAGATGAAAGGAGCGAAGCACGGATGGATAAATTCATGGACGCACATACGGACAACTAATGCAGGAAGGGATGGACAGATACTTGTTTAGATCTTGAAGAGTACTTAAAATCCAATTCCAAACTTTTCCAGACTCTGTAGGCACCCGGGGCACAGAATGTCCTTAAGAGCAAAAAGAAAGACTAGAAGATGAAAGGTGTAAGCTTACATTATCCTCAGGACGGAAGGGGTTTCCCCGGCCTCCCACTCCGCCCGATATGCTGAAACCCAGCTCTGGATTCTTCTCTACTTTCACACGGATCTGAAACACACCCACACACTTTTGATAAGCTACTGTTTCACTTCACTCCCCGTCAGTTACACATTTCTCTTTCATTAATACACACCAGAAGCAAAAACAGCAGGACTCTAAAGAAAACAATGTCAAACTAACTCACAATGGTTCGTTAGAAAGACAGGAACAGTGATTATGTTGGATAAACGGGAGAGATAAATCTAGGGAGAGATTTGCAAAGCCTTTGTGTGGACAGATTTTTTCCTGATGGGAAGGTTTGAAGTAAATACCCAGAAACATGATGCCTTGTAAGTTTCTCCCCTTGAACTTCAGACTTAATCCTAGCATTGATCTATGCAGCTGAATGAGAGAGAAAATAAAATAAGTACTTTAAGAGTTTGAGTCTTTTATGGAGTGGAAGAAACTGTTGGAAAAAGAAAAAGCTGGGAGGGGAGAAAAGAAAAGGTGAACATCTGATTCAGTTTCAAGTCTTTTTCAGCCTCTTAACAGGTTTTCTTCCACAATCGTCCTGTTCTTATGTAACAGGATCCATGTTCTTTCAACTCTGAGGAAAAGGTGTCCCACTAGGCACGATGCTGGCACCACTGGTTTTACTGTGGGGGTGGCATGTTCAGGGCAATGTGCCGCGCACCTTCTTTGTCTACACGGCTTGTGGCAAACTGATAACAGAATTTCTTATGGCTTTCTACTCGCCACTTCTTTGTGGTGCAGTTTATTTGCTTATGTTCTTTAAAAATACCCTGACACCTATGTACATCATTTCTATTTATACTGAGATTAAATTACACACAGGCAGACTCTGTTTACCAACTGGGTGACTTCAGAAGACATTTGCATTCTTTTTAAAGGACCAAATACGAAAAGTTAAAAGGGTATTAATAATATGAAACACCCATTACTGATTAAAAATAACATCTGCTAGCAACACCTGCAGACTTAAACAAGCGATTGTAATAGTAGCGAGAAAAAAAAAAAAAGCTAAAGTTTCATTTTAGTTTTACAAGGGAAACCGACGACCTCACCTCTTGCTGTAGCGTGTCGTGAGGAATGCGCGGAGGTCCGTGGGGCTGCTGGGAGACTTTGAGCATCAGATAATCGATGAGCTGCTCTCTGGAAGGGTGACGAGCCATTGAGGTCTGGCTCATCTGAGGACGAACAGAAGGGCCCATCTGACCATTCATCAAAGGCACCTAGGCGACAGAAACACACACTGATAAACAGACTGCTCGGCACATGTGTGCAAGCTCAGTGCTTTGCTAAATATTGACAGGTAAAAATCAAGTTGAAACCAGAAGTTTTGACAAATTTAGGTTTTTCTTTACTGGATAACATGAATTACACCTACTTTTCTGTGGGGGTCCATGGTGTAGCTTTGTGGCCCTTGAGTTACAAAAACATCATCCTGAAAGGAAAATGTGGATAATTATTGCACTGAAATGACACACGCCGAACATCTACTTGGTACCTTTTCAATCAATATGCAGGAGACATCAAAAGGACGACAGGGACATATAGTTTGCCTTGTGTTGACATCAAAAGCAAGACTTTAATTTGACATAAGAGGAACAAGGAAAAAGCATATCAGTTTCTTTTTAATGGGGAAACATTAAATTGTGATTTGCTCAAATCAAGAACTAAGTGGACTGTGGTTAAGTTTACAGGAATAGAAGAAGTAACACAACACACATGGATTAAACAGGATCGAAAATCTCCATCTATGCCAATTCCCACGTCTACGTCCTTAACACACACACTTCGGCCATCTTACCTTTCATCAACATATTTTTAAGTCCACACATGAAGTGGGAGGTTACGAAGTCAGGCTGATGTGATCAGAGGTTGGAGTGAAGATGACGGATGAGCAAAATTAAACATTACAAATGCAGTTAGAGGAGGAGACATCATGGTTCAGACAGCCGTCACAATCACAAGAGGAATTATTCGAGATGAGATGGTGAGGAATACTGGGATGTTTCTGAGGGGTTTTTTTTTACGTTAAAGAGCACAGCATATTTAAAAGGGGCTCTTTTATCCCACTTAGGGGATGAAAAGTATCGATTAATGATCTAAAGTTAATTGAGCTTATTGATGTTACCCATCGATAAGCTGCCATTTTCTTAAAAATCTGAGTTTCCTCCAGACAAGTGTTTGTGTTTCAAAACAGAACCACATAAAGTGCATTTTCTATCCCACACTGGACCCTATTTCGAGCGTTTCTCTGGTATGGTGCCGCCATCTTTGTTTCTCTATCAACTGGCTCTGCTTTAGGATGTTTCTGCTGGATGGTGGCCAAACTACAAGACTAAAAGAAGACCTCAGTGGACGTGTTGTTAGTTACTTGATAGGAACTCATTTTGATTTAATAAACAATTAATTTGCGATTAATCGTACATCGATCAATCGTTTGCATCCCAAGTCCAGTCTGATGTTCAGCTTACATAACAATGATGGCTAAATAAGATTAGCTTTAGAAACATTTAAGCTTTCTACTGGATTTAATTATCTACTGGTTTATTTTCTATATTAAAAAAACAAAACAAAAACAAGGCCCCTGTTAAAAAGCTGCTCCCCTAATGATCACAGGGAACATGAAACTGGAATCTGTCCAGTTTTCACTGAAATCAATCACCACACATGAATTTTAGTAACAGGAAATCAGATGTTGAGAAACAGTAAACTCTGGTTTTCTATAAAAGGACAAGCCAAAGATGGCTTCTCAGGGTCTGATTACTTCTCAACATCTGGTGTAAAAGGAAACAGACATTTCCTTTACTTTTTAAAATGATGTGAAACTAGCAGGAGCTGGAGCTTGAGCTGCTGGCGCTGGCTACAAGTTCACAGTACTCACACGGAAGCTCAGGGCTCCATAGGGCTGTCGGTCAGCTCCGCTAAAGGCCATGCCCCCTTGGCTGGCATGCATATCCCTACAGCTGCCGTAGTGAGACCAGCTCAGCGGAGAAGTATTGAAATTATAGGAGCGAGACAGCGCATTCTGACGACAAGGAAGCAGCCGACATGTCGGAAGGTAGCCATGCAATCCACCAAATGAGTGACAGATAAACAAAAAGATAAAAACATGGACAGATACAGTAAAAATCAGCATGCAGTGAATCAGAGGAGTTCTACTGATGGGTTAGTAGCCTCTGGTAAACCCATTTGTTAAACGGCTATTTAATAAAACTGCTTTAATTAAAAAAAAAAAAGTACTCTCATTGTTCCATGGCTTGCTTCAAACCTCACAGAAGATGCAAAACTTTTTTGTTTTGCATTAAATAAATATTTCCAAACAGCTACATATGCGCTTCTAGTGTCAAAATCTAGGAACTTATGTTTCACGCTGCTGACCAGCAACAAGTGGGGGCAGGGCAGAACCAAACTCGGATCACTCTGGGCTTTCTCTGGCATAAAAAGACTTTAAAAACAAAATTTATGTGATTTAGAACTTGATGTGGGAAGATGCAGATGCATTTGTCTGTGGTGCAAAAGAGTATAATACTGTCAACAGTCTGCAACTCAAATTTAAGACTTTTAAGACATTTTAAAGACAATTGTATTTCCGCAGAAATGTACAAACTTTGTCTAGGCTACTGGCAATAAATTTGCACTTATCCATGATAGACAAAAAAGCTATCTAGCTAGCAAGTGTATGTTAGCAGTGAGTTAACAGGAACCGCAACGCAATGGAGACGTCAGAGTGCGACTCAAACCTTTTCTTGGCAGAAAAATCCAGTGAGAAAAAAACAATGCGAGATCAATTTTGTCTTGACTGGAATATTTAAAGACATGTGATTAACAAATTAGAGGCCAACTTAGTTTTTAAAGTGAATCATTTTAAGGCCTTAATCTTTTAGACACGACTTTTAAAGGAGGCATAGACACCCTGATGTATCTGAATAGGCTGTAGAGTTGGTGTGAAGAACATAAACCTCTAGTTTAAACAAAACTATTTATTCAGTTAGAAAAACAAACGTTGAAACACTGAAATATTTTGGTCACATCAGCACTTTTCTTTTTTACCTTCTCCATTTTCTTGGCTTCAATGTGCCGCATCACTTGGTCCCTCCAGTCAGTTGGCACCCTCCCTGGTCCCATCCCTCCCGACACCTGACCCGGCCCGTCGAGAAGCGAGTGCTCAGACTTCACCCTGGTGTTGGGCCTCTTGCTGGGGCTGCTTTGCTGGTAGCTGAAATCACTAACGGACATGGTCCTTTCTGGAAGCTCGTGGGGCTGGGGCCTGGCGGCAACGGGCCTGGAAGTGATGGGTGCGTCGATGCTGTAAGTGCGAGCGGAGAAGGGCCTCTGCATGGCCTGGCTCATTGCCAGTGGCCCCCTGGCGAGGGTGTGGATGTCCCTGTAGGTCATGTACTCCCCCTCGGGAGCTTGGACACGCCTTGGGTCGCCAATGGAGACTGAGGAGGCGGAGCTGCCTTGCCGCTGCAGAGTGCTGCTTCGAGGCGGTCCACTGGCAGAATGAAGCCTCTCTTTGGTCCAGTCTCCCATGGGGGCCATAGGGACGCCCCTCTGCTGGGGCTGTAGAGTATACGGAGGTGCCTGGTTACGGTTTGAGTAGTTGGTGTTGGCGAGGGAGTGTGGATGAGGCGGGAGGTAGCCTTGGTGGTCCCGTTGAGCCCAGAGGCCGTCTTTAGGCACGGCGCTGCTCGCGTACTGGATGTTATACTGAGGGGGAGGGACTCCCATGCTCATGCTGGACGAACCCGGATATCTGCTGGTGCTGACCGGAGGCTTAGAGGACGACAGCAGGTCTGAGGAAGACGATAAAGAGCCGGGGTAGACCTGCAGATTCTGGTCGTTGAGTAACTGACTGGCCGATTTGCTCCGGACGATGTTCTGACCCTGAGCTCCCGGCCCCGGGACGATTCTACCCGCGGCTGCTGCGGCAGCTTCGTTGTCCCCATCGAACGAGTACAGCTTCATCCCACCCGCTTCTATGTTGCTGACGCTGTGGGATTTCGTCACTTGCGGCGGCAGCGGGCATCTTTTTTCCGGAGACAGCTCCTCAGTGCTGCGAGACAACGACATGTCGCTGCTGGCGGCCACGCCCGTCGAGGCGGACGTCTCCGCTCTCGTCCCTTGGCTTCTGTTCACCAGGCTGTTGATGCAGTCGCTCCCCTGCTGGTTCCCGTTCTGGAAGTCGTTGCAGTCATTGACCGAGCCGTTCTTTGCTTTGTCCAGCTCGCTGAACTGCGGGGCGTGGTACGGCGGCAGCTTGGTCACGTTCATATTGATCTGGTCCCACTTGGTGTAGGCGTCCCCCATCCCGTTGGTGATCCCCTTCTCAATGAAGGCTTCCATCGACAGGTCGTACTCCGGTGGGGTCTGCTGGGTTTTTAACAGGGTCTGGATTGACGGTTCGGAGCCGTTGCCGTTGTGGAGGAGAGGGGTGGTGTCTTTTGGCTGGTTCATATTCTCGTCGTCTTGTCTAGTAATATTTATCGCCGAGAGAGAAACACAGAATCAGACTGTGTGGAAACGGCAGGATGATGGCTAAGCTCAGAAGAAGGGAGCTTACCTGCTTTTTGGAAGGAAAGGCATCTTGGACTCCCTCTCTGGCGTGCACAGAGAGTTGTCCTGACTGCTGTCGGTGGTTAAAGACACAGAGTCGGACATCCGCGATGGCGACGAGCAGTTGCTGTTGTTCTGGTTGCTGTTGGCTACGGCGTCGTCCAGCAAAGAATCAGCATCATCTATTGAAGAGAGATATCACTTTTATAAAGGTACTTATGTCTGGAAGATATGTCTCCAATTTTTTTTACACCAGATAATCAATTTTTTGCTCGCTTTCTTTTCTAAAGAAGAAATTATAGAAAATACTTTCAAAATGGGGATTTTATTTCCATCATTTCTTCTGTGTGATTTACCACAGAGTATTAGGGCCAGGCTACAAGAATTTCTGTTTCATTATAAGAATGTAGTCATAATATTAGCAGAAAAAGGATGTCATTTCACCAGGAAAAAATGTATTAAGAAAAGAAATCATCAGGACCTTTATGTGAGCAGCTCAGTTTGTGTAGTTCTTTCTACTAAATAAAAAACTAGCTGGCTGCTGACATCAGTCTGAACCATGGAAACCCAAGAAGTTAATACTGCGATTCAATTGTCCGAAAATTAAATCTTCAAAAACCCATAATTTGATTAATTGATAAAAATCGATTTATCGGCCAGCCTTTCAGCACCACTGGAAAAAAAAAAAAATCTTAACATCTGAAATTAAATTTTAGGGTTTACCTTTTTTATCCTTACTTAAAGTCACTACTTTAGGCTGATTGATTGAAATCTCAATAAGTGGGGGTCTCATCTCTGCTATTTTCATCTCCTCTTCCTCTGAAAGCTCCTCGGTGTCCTAAAAATGAAGACAGGTCCTTTTAAACAGCTGGATCTTTTCTTCAAATTTTCTTTTTCTTTTTTGAAAAAGGGAGAAAACTGAGTAACCACCTCCAGTGTGTCCTCGTGGTTCATCATTGAACCTTCGGAAGATTTGAGGGGAATATTCTGGGAGCTGAAGGGCTCGGACGTTTCTCTGGATTCAGTTGCAGAAGAACTTTGGGGACAAGTGGAAGAGACCGGAGCGTCAACATCTGATGCCACACCGTTGGGAAAGGGGCCTTCGATCACCTGTGGAACAAAATAGATTGATTGTAGATTGAACGTTTTCATTTACATTAGGGCAGCAACTAAAGATTATTTGAATAATTGATTATTTTGAATTTTAATTAGAGTTTAAAAATGGACACATTCTGCAGATTTTTCATTTAACCACTTAAACGTTTTTTCTATGATATTAGAAGTACCGTATTTTCCGCACTATAAGGCGCACCGGATTATAAGGCGCACCTTCAATGAATGGCCTATTTTAGGACTTTTTTCATACATTAGGCGCACCGCATTATAAGGTGCATAGAATAGACGCTTCATACTCTATTATTACACATCCACATTAATAAAGAAATGGTCCCCGAGTACTTTATATAGTAGGCTGGCCCAGTCGTTGTTTCACTCACGGTGTTGGTGTTGCGATATTATGCCCAACTGCTTTCTGGGTAACACAGACCAACCGACACGCTGCCGCTGCAGTCTCTGTCTCTCTTCCCCTGCCCCTCCCCCCCTTTAAATGTATTATCAAACTTTATTAACAAACCAGTGTTCTGACAACTATCCCAGCATGCACCGCGCACTACTTCTTCTACGGGGGAAAAGGAAGTTGGCGGTTGCTTACCGTAGTGGACCAACTACGTAAGCAGCCTACTGCATGTCTGTGTAAACATGACGTCTTTCATTTCGATCTGAGTTAATTAGCGTAGCATTTCTGCCGGATTTTCACAACATATCAGCCACGACAATGGACAGGGGAACCAACAAGTTCATGTCATCTTTTTTGGACGACATCAAGGTGTTTGAGCCACTGGATGCCTCCAACATTGTGCGCGTCACAGCTAAAAGCTACCGATAGATGAGGAAAACAGCAGATCCTCACACCCTCAGCATAAATATAGCTGTGGACAAGATCACTGATGCCTATTGTTCTTGCAAGGCTGGGTAAGTCGGCATTCATGGTTTTGATGGTCCACAATGTACATTAGCATATGTTTACTACTGTAGCTTGTGTTTGTGAGACGGTCACGCACGTGGTAGCTGCACTGTGACCTAAAATGGGCATTAGCCAATGAAACGCGGCCCCTCTGGTAAGGTCCGTTGCTGGACCTGTTGTGGCTCAATATTGGTCCATATATAAGGCGCACCGGATTATAAGGCGCACTGTCGGCTTTTGAGGAAATTGAAGGTTTTTAGGTGCGTCTTATAGTGCGGAAAATACGGTACATTAAAAAATACAAATATATACTTAAATACATTTTTCAAATAAACTGAGCATGTTATTGCATTTCTTTAGTGAGTGCTTGATCATTTGTAGCAAAAAATGCCCATGCAGCTAAAAAAAAATAAAAAATACTTCAAACCACATGTGAAAAGCTCAGCACCTTCCTCTTGACTTAACATCAGTACAATGTAAGGCTAATCTCTAGATTTATTTTTTTGGTTTAATCATGGAATTGAATAGCAAAAAGTGCTTAATGGGAAATTTAGTTTTTACAGAAGTTCTTTTTTTTATCTTAAATGCAAAATTTGTATTTTTATATTTTACACAGTTTTGGCTGAATTGCTGCTCTGAATATGTTGTTCTTTCAGCAAATATTGTTTTTTTTGAGTCTGTGTACTTGAGTTAATGATTAATCAACTACTAAACCAGTGGTTCTTAACCTGGGTTCGATCGAACCCCAGGGGTTCGATGAGTCGGTCTCAGGGGTTCGGGGGAGCCTCTGCCGCGGAGGTAAAGACACACTGTGTAAAGTCGTGATGACGCCCCGTTTTGCCATCACTTGCTCCAGAGGATCACGTTACATGGCTGAGCCTATCAGAGCTGCGTAGGAGCACTGATTGAAGGAGTTCCTCTCAGCATGGATTTGAACTTGTGTCTTTAATTACTTCAGCAAAGCTCACCGTTTTCTTTACCAAATTCTATAGTCTAAATCTGCTCCTTAGTCGCATCTTTTCGGGGTTGGTACTGCCTCTAGTGGCGTGGGGGAGGTAATACAACTAATATAATTACATTAATAAATCAGAATTCCGCAAATTATTTTCTGTGTCGGGGGGTGGGGGGGTGTTCAGTGAATGCGCATATGAAACTGGGGGATTCGGTACCTCAAAATAGGTTAAGAACCACTGTGCTAAACAATTTGTTGATTAATTAATCGTTTAATCACGATTATTTGATTCAGCCCTAATTTACATTTACGTACAATAAACTATGCCTTGTAAAAAATGTTCACATGATTATTCCTACTTTGGTGTGTTCCACAAACCAAAAAACCACAAATTCCTTTCCTTCCACAATAATTTACTTCTTTGTGTTGGGTGGTCACAGATAAAATCTGTGGTGGTAAGAAGTTCAAGGGCCACAAAAGGCCCCCCATGACTCACTAAAGAAACAGAAAACACATGAAAGTAGCTGGTTTATTTCCACATTTGTTTTAGCTAGAGCTGACCTTAACTCCCACATCCTGAACTCCAATGTGGTTCCTCTCCACTGGTTTGGATTCCTTCCCAGACTCGTCACTCGTTTCATCCTCCTTCAGCCTGTGAGCCACAGACTGGGCCGTTTTTACCATGTTCTTCAGCTCGTCTGGGTAAGGCGTTGGGTAGCGTTTTAGGTGTCCCTCCTGGAAGAATGCAAATACACGTTTAGATTCAAAGGTCTCAAAAAATCTGGAAAATCCCATTTTCTTCGCCAATGTTTAGGGTTTCCTACTTATTCCCACCAGACTGTCTTTGGTCAAGCAAAGCCACCATCTTCATTCACTCATGGATCTAACGACTGTTGAAGTGGTCGACTCAGAAACAGCTTCACACGACAAAAACACAAAATATTGCCAAGTATTTTTGGTTTTCTAGTGCAAATACTTTAGTGCCTGTACAATAAAACAAAATTAACTGATATAAATTTGTTATAAAAGTATTACTGATTGCACTTTAAAAATTAGGTAACTTTATGTTATTAAAGGTAAAGTTTAAACAGTAATGATTTCCAAAGTTGAATAATGTCAACTTTGTATTAAAAGTGTCATAATTTACCGAATGACGCTTTATGACAACAGTCATAAATATTCATGAAGGCTTATTGATGTTCATGACAGGTGTTATGTCATGTTTATGACAGTGTCATGACAGTCTTATTCACCCACCTTCAAATAAAGTGTTACCAAAAGTACACAAAGTATAAGTGAAATATTTTGACACTGGAAAAAGATATTTTTCCTATACTATATGTTAAAATGTCTTGTTCCACAGGCAGATTATTACACTCATAACTAGTATTTTTTCCATCAATATTAAGAGATTACTGACTTAAAACAAGCTCTGATACTTGGCTGAAAATTTATTTGTAAGTTAGTTTTTGCCATATTTTAAAGTGTACTAAGATATTTGCATCAGAAAATAGGCCAAAAATACATAACATTTTTTGTTTTTGCAGTGTTTTTCAGAAGGCCTTGTTGCTGGTGGTCTAAATTTTTGGGGAATATTTGGTGAATGAGTCCAGTCTTGATCCTGGAAGTCCACCAGATGACAGACTATTAAAGTTAACAAGCGTTTCAGCTGCAGTCACTTCGGCAGGCAATTTGACACTTTTCAACAAGGTTGCACTATTTGTGTGGGAACTTTAATTGCGGCACGGAGTACAGCTTCTGAGAAACCAAATCGCTTCTGCTTCTCCTTTATTCACTTCTGTGGCCTGCTCAACTCCTTTGTTCTTCGCATGTGACGTAAGTTTTTATGAAAACAGTGAAACAGAAAGATTATCATGCTGGGGTCCTTGTGTGTTGAGGAAGTCTCAACCTATGTGATTAAAACTACTACTAACCCCGCCAAGGCTGACATTTTACATGAAACAGCTCCTCTAAAAGGTTTTAGGTCCTGGTTCCTGCTTTAGTAATGAAGACGGTCAGAAAAAGAACCCTCCAAAAAACCCTGGCCCTCCGGAGGGAGGGAAGTTCCAGTATTCAAAACACAGCTTTTTTTTTTTTTTTTTTGTATCTTCCCAGATTTAAATTTTCTATAAACCTTACAATTATAAATGTTTACAGGAGACCACAAAAAATATTTAAAGTATAAAAAATGTAATACAAGCTATAGCTAAAGGAGAGTTCAGCTGAAGGGCAGCATTATGTGTTTTCCAGGCACATAGTGCCATTTTACAACACAATCAAGTAACTGTGTTAAAATGCTCATATCAAATCGTCTTCCAAGGTGGCGCTCTGTCCACCTCGACATTTTGCACAGCTGAATGGTTGTCAAGGGAGATTAAAGGATTTCTCAATCAAGTTAACAGTAAAGCAGTAAAGGTATGTTTTTGATGAGAAAAGTCAATTTTACATAATACTGCTGCCTTTATAAAGAAATGTAAGTTATTAAACAAGATTAATTCTTTGTCTCTTTTTGCAAAGGAAGTAAACATTTTAATAATAGTTCTCCTAAATGATCCTCCAAACTTATTAGGAATCATGCAAACGTAAACAAATGTGCTTCACTAACCCTTGGCGGTGTTTCTCTCTCATCCTTGTCCTCGTCGCACTCGAAGGCCACCTGAGCTCGCTGCTTGCGCTGCTCCTCCCAGAGAGCCGGATTGAAGTTTTCAGAGTCGCTGCTAGGGATAACTTGAGCATAACAGAAGCCATGATGCTGATTAGTTGTACATATAATTTTTTTAAAAATAAATAAGTCAATCTTTGTAGTTCAAGCTTGATTTTGACCACCAGATGGCACTGTGACAGCATTTGATAAGTCAAAGCAAAGCAGAATGGATGTGGTAATAGCTGGAGATTTCACATAAATGCAGTTCTGAACAAAACAGGGCTATTTTAGTTTATGAAACACATTCAGCTGTGGCCACTGCCATACATTAACATATAAATGCAACAGTAGGACAACAAGGCCACAGTTATGTAAACAAGTGGTTAAAACAGTGACTGCTTTTCCTGCAAACTCATCTTAAAGCAGGAAGCAGCTTTTTACTGCAGCTGCCAATGATTAGGAATAGATTATGCACCTGTGTATAGATCATAATGTGACCTCTGAGCATGCAGACAGACAGTTCACAGTTGCATTAGACACTTTGGAAAGAAAAAAAACAGCTTGTGTGGTTTTTCTGTGTCAAAATAATATTTGGCCTCAATTTAGCAACGAGCCTACCTACCCTGCTCATGTGTAGAAAAGCCACTGATGTGATCTAATCTGGTTTCTCTCCGCTGAGAGAAAACTTTATTGAGAACTGTAGTTAAGCCATGTGAGGGTTCAGTGGGTGATATGAGTCATTTTTGTGTGTACTTGTTTCCCCCCTTATCAAAAGAAGTTGTAAAACTGTATTACGGCGCTGAAGTGGTCGCCAATTCCAGCCGTTCAGAAAAAGAAATAGAAATCAAAACAGACAAACAGCTGCTATGGGGGGAAATGAGAACAAGAGCGGAGAAGAAAGCTTTTGACTTCTGACCATTTCAGGAGCTTAAGCATGTAGATCCTGAACCTCTAATTACTCAAAAGCTGAGATGCAACAGGGTCAGCTGCATGCTATCAGGCTGTAAGAGAAACCAAAAGCAAAGCAACAGATGGAAGCCTGACAGCCACTCGGGTTTCTCCTGCCGCCTCCTATAACAAATGCTCATCAAACATGCAGCCGGGGATCCTTGTAGGTCACCCATAGGTTTGTGAAAACAAACATGGTAACTTTAGTCCGAGCAATGCAACGGCTAAGCAAATTTAATCTAAGCGAAAAGACGTTTTTTACGAGACTGAATTAGGTTTTATGAGTCTTGTGGAGCACTCACAATCCTCTGCATGCTGAGGGAACATGTAGTTGGTCAGCACGGTTTTATGGGTCTCTGGATCCTCTTCTTTCTGGAGGGGGATCAGGGGCTTTGACTGTGGGAAACAGAAAGAAAGAAGGTCATCTATCTAGAGTCAGCAGCCGTTTGTCAAAGGCTCAATGAAAAACAGAAGAAGAAAAAAAAAAAAAAAAAAAGGACAGCTGTGGGGTTTCCTCACTTTGGCAGCAGGAGAAAGATGGACGACATGATGCCAAAGCAGATACGCTGTCAGAAGTTGCAGCCACAACACAAAATTAGCAGCACTAAATTAAATGTTATTCTACTTTCTGCCAGGTATAAAGCACCAACTTTGTTTCACACCTTTTTAAACCAAAAGAATCAAAGATCGTGTGAGTACCGAGTAAGGGTGCACAGACTGCAGTTTTCTGGCTGATCACTAATATATAAAAAAAAAAAATTAAATTCTGGCCTGATACCATTTTTATGTTGTTTGAAAAGTTGATAAATACAGCAATCATATTATATACAATTATGATTAAAAGTTTTCAATTTAGAAAAATTATTTTAGGACAGTTACTATTGTTTTTCACCTTTTCCACTCTGGCCACAGTTTTCTTTGTGGACATATGTTAGCAGCAAGCCAGCTTTCAAAGGTGGCAAACTGTTGGCGTAATTGTTTAAAAAAAAAAGTTTACAGTTTACAGTAGTACTAATTCTTTTTTTTCCATACCGACTTCTTCAAAATATCAAATTTCAAGGGTTTAAGAAGAAATGTACTGTTACATTAATAATAGACGCTTTGCACCAGATTTAGCTGAAGCTAGTTCCCATCATGAGCAGGTGAGTGAATAAAACAGTCTAATTTCATACACCGAAAGTCCCCATGTACCCTAAATACAATCAGTGTACCAAGTTATAAAAATGCAACATAAATGGTACTGAATGCCAAAGTTACAGTTTTTACAGTTTTAAAAGCCGACACTCAGTTCAGTGCGGAGGGTTGATAACACATATTAGCTTCAACTTGATCTGCTCTTAGTGTAACCGCGTTGGTCAGAAACTGAAAAATCCCATCAGAACCACAACGCCCTTCAGTGTGAATGTTTTTAACTGAAGGAAGAAGAGTCAAACTTTAGCTATTTTCAGTATCAGTGATGCATTTAAAGATCAATTCAGAAGAAACTTTTTAAAAGGAAATCAATTTCTACTGAATCACGTCAAGCTGTTCCTGGAGGCAGCAACAACAAAAACCTTCTGTTTGTTTTTTAACTTCTTCGTAAGTGCGTACTTTTGCAGTTTTACCTGATCTGTACCAGATTTTTCAGTTAGGAAAAAGAGGCGTCGTCCATATATTTAAATGTGGGAAAGCTGGATGCTAATATGAAACGCTAAAGGTGGTTAGAAGAGTAAAATCCAGCTTTATACTGACTGGGAACAATTTACCACAAGAAGGCTAGAAAAATGTATTTTGAATGCGTCAATAAATCAAAGAATTACAAAAGAAAATTACGCCGGACATTAGAAATCAGCCTCAAATGTGTTTGCTTTCTTTTTTTTCCTGTTTTCCTTCAGTTCCCAATTTGAAGAGCATAAAGTTTTTTTCTGTTCCAAAAATAAACAACATTCACAGTAAAACTATTAAACAGGATCCAAATACAAATTACAATTCGTCAGCATTGGCCAAAAACTGATCCATGTTTTCGGTATCCTAGCCTGTTGTGGCCCATTGAACAGTTCTCGACTGCAGTGAAGTTAAAATATACGTTTCTCAAAAACTTTCGCTGCCACTCCATAAACATGTTAGGCTTAAAATACCATGACGACTGTACTCTAAACTAGTCTGCCTCTTCTTTGAAGCTGGTGAGTTTGAGTTTCCTCACCTCTGATGTGTTTTGACAAGGACGTTTCCCCAAGAACCTCTGGGTGCGTTTTCCCGTCAAAAAGTTCTCAGATGCCGCATTAAGACACTTCAGTGTCAGATGGTTGCTAGCTCTCTCCCTGCATCTGCTCACATGTATCCATGTGATGATTTTCTCCTTTCATCTTAGATTTAAGCTTTAGGTGCAATTTTTTTTCTACATGTAGGTGTCTTCATGTCATCCTAGCAGCTGATTCTGTACAAAAACATTTGCTGCGGCATTTTTAAAATGGCTGCAAGCTCCTGGGGATGATGATTTGTCAAGGTAGTTTAACAGAGTCTCAGAATAGTCCACCCCAGAGATGAATTGACATGAATAATTTATTCAAGGATCTTGTGGGAGGTAGACTGTAATGTGTAAATATTTATGCGCCAGACAAACCCAACACCTATTCAGCTGTGTAGTACAGAGTCCTCTCTAACAGCGCTATGCCTCTGCGGACAAAAGGTAAAGTTTTTGCTCTTAAACTCTGTTTTATATGAGTAAATGAAGCTTTTACAAATGTGATGGCTTCCAAGCGACGGCATAATGTGTAGAGATGCGTCTTTATCAAGTCCGCTATCCTTATCTTATTTGCCTCTGGCTGACTGTTGCTGCCTTATCTCACAAACTGCTTCAGTGTCAATCAGATAAACACGGCAAATACCAGGGTTTCTGTGGAGACTCCTTCCATTCCCACCCCCCTGCTTCCCTTAAACATTCAGGATAAGGATCTCATTTTCTAACATCCATTAGCATCCTGCTACAGCCCAAAGACAGGGTTTTGGGTGTCACTTGTGGCTGACCTGCATGTTTAGATCCAATATCCAGGAAGTGGTTTAATGCATTTGGGCCTCCTGGTTTTACCTTCTGGGTTCACTGTGGATTTCTTTCACTTCAAGTTACAGGGACCATCTGATGGTTCAGATTTCATTAGAGCAGCCACTAACGATTATTTTAGGTCTGGCTATTAATCGATTAATTGCACCAAAAAAAAAAAAATTGCCACAATTTTGCAAAAGACTATGCATTTAGCCACTTCAGCTGATTTTATACAATTCAAGAAATACATTTTAAAAAATCACAAATAAATAAAATTGCTGTTTTTTAAAATAATATTCCTTTAGTGAATGCTTGATCATTTTTAGCAAAATAAACATTCGATGCTAAAAGGGAAAAAAAATCCTACCATGTGAAAATCTCGGCTGTTTCTGCTCGACGTATTAATACAGTTTAGAGTTGGTCTGCAGTTTATAACTGGATTAATAATTGGTTAGCAAAAAACGCTTAATAGGATTTTTTTTTTCTTTACAGAATTTGAACAGGGTTCAGCTAAAACTATGTCACATGAGCCTATTTAGCCTATTTATGAACAAAGTTTTTTATTATTAATATTATTATTTTAAATGCCATTTCTTTTTTACAGTTTTGGCTAAATTATACGCCCAGCCTGTCGTTCTTTCATTGGTCTTTTTTTTGAGTTTGCATACTACTGTTAACAACTAATCGATTACTAAATTAGTTGACTATTATTTCAATAATCGATTCGTCACGATTAATCATCCGGAAAAACGTCTCACCTGGTTCTCAGACAGCCACATTGCAGTCATTTCATTGAGTTTAGTGAAACTGTAGGGAAGATTCTTTAACCTGTAGCAACAAAAACAAAACAAAAAACAAAATCATGAAGCTATATTAAAGCAGATTTTATTTCAGCCAAAATATCTGCATTTGCCAAAAGGATACAACTGCTGCATTTACCACCAGAAGCCAAGAAAAGAAGCCAAACCAATTCCTGTAAGTCGACAAACTCAGTCGAGACTCACTTGTTGTTGCTCAGGTTGATGACTTTGAGCTTCTGCATGTCTCCCATCTCCTCGGGCAAAGACTCCAGCTTGTTGGAATGCAGAAACAGCACCGTCGCGCTCTTCCAGCTGCCCAGCTGCGAGGGGAGCAAACAGGGAACCCGTGAGTGATGAGCCGGCGCAGCCAGCTGAGTGGACTGACGGTGATTTACGAACCGACGAACACGCTCACCTCAGGGGGAAGCTGGGAGAGGAAGTTGTGATCGGCAGCAAAAGTCCGAATGTTGACGCACTGGCCGATGGACGCGGGCAAGGCTTCGATCTCGTTGAAGCTGCAGTCCAGCTCGTCGATAGATGTCAGTCTGTTGGTGCGATTCGGGAGGATTTTAACCAAAGTGTTTACATTAATGCAGACATTAATTTGAGTTGAGTGCCTTGGAAAAGTCTTCTTTTTCAACTTTCATTGATATGTTACAACCACGTGATAAAGCTAATGTACTTGGGGTTGTATGCAAACACAAAGTTGCACATAGTTGTGAAAATTGTAAATGTAAAAGTTAAGGGTGCCCCGATCGCCGATTACAGCTCTTTACAAAGCCTGATCTGCTTATTCTGATTTTGGCACATAGTGTTTTTTTGTCTGAAATGTTGCGAAATATAGCGAGAAACTCAATGAGTTGGCAACAGCAGTGTGAGTATCGTTAAGTGAAAACATGCAGACATGACCTGGTGCGCCAGTCAAACCTCTTTCACAAGAGAGCAAAAGACAACTGTGGTTGATTTTTAGACCTTTGCTGAGGTAGATGAGGTCGATGGATAAGATCAGCTTCACATGCAAGTATCAGCCGATTACTGATCTCCTAAAACTAAGGAAATGGGGGTCGACATGTCGGTAGATTTGTAAAACTATGAAAACTGGTATAAAGCAATAAGTCAAGAAAAGCTGCTGAGGTGTCATGCACTCTATAAGTTGGGTCTTTATGGAATAGAGGCAAAGAGAAACCAATTGATGCTTTTTAGACAAAAAAAATAAATGGATAAAAGTCATGCAAAATCGGAACCAGCAGGTCAGGCTTTTTCAAGACCGGTGATGGCAAGAAAACTGCAATCGGTGCATCCTTAAATTGGAATCCCTAGATGCATAAAGCTGACACACTCCAAACACAAGCAGTTATATTTAAGGCAAGTTTTAGTTGTTGTTTTTTTTAAACATGTCATTGACTCATACATATTCTATAAATAACATTTGAGAAGAGTTTTTTTGTTATATATTAAAATTTGTTATATTGTCATGACATGATGGACAAATGTTCAATTCATTGCCAAATCACTCAAGAAAACAACAATTAGTAATGGAAGAAATCGGTTTTGACACAAGAGCTTAATTTGAACATAAATGACCAGGCTGACACAGCTCTGACCAAAATCACAGAGCAAAGGGAGTTCATCAAACAAAAGATAAAAAATAAAAAATAGAAAAAGAGCTTGCGGAGGCTAAAATCCTTCCAGGGGATTAAGCTAAATCATAGGCTTTGTCACATAATCTGTCAAAGCACACAAGGAAATGCATTCTGACATATGGGATAATTGTCAGTGTTTGGAAACAATAAAAAGGGGGAAAATATTATTTTGCAGCTGCAAATGTATTTGTCGTTTAACGTAGATGTAGGTATTTGATGGATGTGAGATTGAAATGGTATTAAAAAAAGATCAAATAGATTTTAATCTTTGTACTCAATCTTTGCAGTAGATCGAGTCACAATGTATTTGGCAGCGGTAACATGTACCTGTCTGCTGTGCATGAGATCAATTTCTGAAAAGTTAAAACTGTTTTAGTCTGAGGATTCACCGCTAGCTCCTTCTCAGATCAATCTTGCATTCAAAACAACAATACTCAGCTAATGTGATTTAGTCCACAAAGTAAAAACCATTACAGGAGTTTCTTTTGAAGCATTATGATTGTGCTTCAAAAGAAGCACAATCATAATGTTCTGTGGGAATATCCGATTTAACCCCTGGAGTTTATCTGATCAGTGACCGGATGATGGAAATAGCACAATAATCCACTGATCTCGCTGGTTTTATTCTGCCGATTATTTCAAAGCTACTGCCTCAACACTCACCCCCCGATGGTGTCCGGCAAATACATCAGCTGGTTTTCGTCCACCTTCAGCGTCGTCAGTTTCTTGAAAGAGCCTTAAGACAGGAAAAAGAGAAGAGACTGAATCAGGAAGAGGAAGACAACAATCCAGGATAGTTATTGATTATCACTTGCTGTTAAACCACAAAGAGGAGGCTCCATTAGAGCAGTTAATTAGATTCGCTAATACCGACATCAATACTGTATAAAGCTTAGAAGTACTCAGCTCTGACACCGACAGAGCTGAGTCGGTGTCAGAGGAAGCAACTCAGACAATCAATGTAACCGATTTGACAAGATTTTGACGGGGTTTTTTTTCCTGATACAATTCTTTCAAATCTTTAACTTGGAGATATGCCTGCTGCTCTATATTTTGAACTGTTACATAAATTATCCATCCTTAAAATAAGTAAGCCAGCTCTATGACTGTCCCACTTAATAGTAACCTTCCTCTGTTCTTTTTCAAGTTTTGCCCCTCCACTGTTATCGTAAATATCACTGAATTCTTGCTAACTTGAAATATCACATCCAGCATAACAGTGGTCAGTAAATTGGCATATAGCATCTTTCTAGTTATGGGGCACTTTATCTTAGAGCCACCCAATCACACTCATATACAGATTGGTAGGCGACTTATTGTTTAGTGCTTTGCCCTGATGCACATCAACAGATAGTAGAACAGGAAGCTAGAACTGAACCAGCAACTTTCCAACTGTGTCCGAGTTTTAAAAAATAAATAAATAAAAAATATACCTCATCTTCCCAATATAACACCAAACCAAATCACCAAATTGGTGAATTACATTTGTTATCATTACCTACTTTTATTTTTTGATGCAATATTTGTGTAAACACACAATTATGTGCATCTATCCATCCATCCCAAGCTGTGTGTAAATGAATCAATTCTGGAAATTCAAACCTTTTCCATACTTAACTAGATTAAAACAAAACAAAAAAAAAACACAATCCTTGTTTTTTAAGGTTTTCAGAAGAAACCCTGCTGATATGGTGACTTGTGGTAAACTATCTTTTACATAGGTTAACAAGTACTTCTATATTTCGAATAAAAATAAAAAAATCTTATGGATACAATTGAAAAGAAAGAAAGTGTTTTGAGAAAGCTGCTGGTATTTACAGTAAATTCACTTCAGCCACACAGGAAATCTTAGAAAACACCCGAGATAGGAATTCAGCCACCGAAAGCGAGACGTTTCGTAACAGACTTTTATCGAACGAGGTGCAAGCGAACTGTGATCCTCACCGATGGAGCCGGGAAGCTGTGTGAGGGCATTGTTTGAGAGCAGGAGGTCCTGCAGGTTCTCACAGCCGGAGAGTTTTTCATCCACCATTTCCAAGTTGTTCTTCGACACATCCAGATAAACCAGCTGTTTCAGCATCCCCAGCATCTGAATGGACAGGAGGCGGCGTGTGGAAAAAGATAAGTAAATCAATCAATAAATCATAGATGGGAGAGGGTGTTAAGAGAAGCATCGTCTTAGCTGTGGAATACATTCGCTAGTCTGAAGTTTCATATTTTGAAAGCAAAAAAAAAAAACCAAAAAAAAAACCCACATATTTCACATGATTTGCAGCCAACCCTTTCGTTTTATATGCTTGACGGACTTCATTGCTAATAAAAGGCCAGTCTGTGATTACAGCTGATGCTGCTGAAATGCTGCCAGCAGAACTAATGCTCTGACCCACTTTGCAGCAAAGCAGGGCCATTTGGATGAAAAATAAGGATCTCATGAAATTAATTCTGAATATCCATACATCGGGATGAATCATTAACATCTAAAAAAAGAAAAAGAAAAAAAAAAGGAAAAGCTGCAGATTTCCAGGCCACTTTCTTAAGACACACTCAAGCAGAAAAGAAAAGCTCTACTTAAAGAAGGAAAAATGTAAATTTGATGGACAGCTTCGGTGAAATCTGCTGAAAACACAACTCAAATTTGTTTTTTGTTTGTTTTTTTTTACCCCAGGAAGAAAAGTCAGTTTGTTCCCATCCATCCACAGCTCCTTGAGTCCATTCAGGTTCTCCAACACCTCAGGCTACAGATCAGAAAACACTTTTAAAGTTTTGGTGGAAAAATACGCAACATTTTACAACTCTACTATAAAATATTAGTGGAAAAAAAGAAATAAGCAAGTTAATTAAGGAAGCGGGGAGAGGCTGTCACCTCCGGAGAGGTGGAGCGCTTTGGGCAGCGACAGACTGACAGCTACTTACCACTTCAGTGAACTCATTACTCCCCAGGTCCAGCCTCTCCAGCTGTGTGAGCTTCTGCATGCTCCTATCGACACACGAGATGATGCACATTCAAAAACCGAGCCACAGAAATGTCTAGAATGCCATACGGGATTTATGCGACACGCGCAATAATGACTGCGAATCCATGTGTTGGTCCTAAATCAAAAAGCGAAGTCAAAAGCAAAAGCTGTGACTGCAAGCGATGCGGAACATATGCTAGGAAAAGCAAGCCAAGGAAGAAGGAAAATAAGAGAGAAAATAGTTTTTTTTGTTGTTTTTTTTTTTTTTACATTTTTGGGTATTCTCCAGCCACTGACTAATGAACGATATGTGGAAATATATTTAGCTTTTGGAGCTTAGTTGCGACAGAATTGCATTTTAAATGAAGGAAAATGTGACGTATGCTCGCCCTGAGACAGGCTCCACAATCTGCTTCACACATTCAGGTCACCGGCTCCCATTAGCAGCTACACTGTAAGCAGGCAGATAAAAACAACAAGCAATATTCAGTTGCTTGTTGTTTTGACATTATTTGACCGACTGATGACTGCAAAAACAAAATGAAAAGGTTTGTATTCTTTCTAGAATAAAAGGGAAAAAAAGTCTTGAGTCTTTAAAATTGATGACATATCCAAATACACATCACAGAGGGCAGAGCAATCTGAACAACCACATCACTTACTGCAGGTATCTTCACTGACTTGCTTTTTGCATTTCAGCTTGTTATTATAAGCTGAAATTAGGGGCTTGAAATTATTAAGTTTTGATTAAAGAACGAAAAATTAGCAAAGAGATCGGAAAAGCTGCAATATCAAGTGGAAAGTTGGAGATGTCTCACCAACCCAGATCTCTAGTATAAATCTAATATGGCCGACTTGTATTTAAAATGTCCCAAAATGCATCTCATTAAATCTTTCACACACTGTATTATACAATCTCTGTACAAACATGTTAATTACAGTGTTTAAAACACCAAAACATAGAGAAATGCATTATTGTCACTTTGCATTTTCAGTAGCTGTGTTTCCACTGACCATATAATTGAACAATTTGAGATCTTAAAAGTACATTTACTCAATGGAAACACACCAATTAAAAAAACAAACTGTTTTTCGATTAAATGTTTTGGCATTAGGATGAGCAGGGTTTTTTTTACCATATTGAAATTGGTTTATAACACCAAACAGCAATGAAAACACTTTCTTGACAATTACTGATGCAGTTTAGAGCAAATTAGTAATGGAAACGCAGCTAGAAATAAAGTCCAATATTTTTAAACTTGGCGACTGGTCGACTGTGTCCATTTGCCATTTTGTGCATTTTAATGTGGGTTATTTCAGGGGTGCACCAATTGATCAGTTGAACTATAAAACAGCCTCTATTTCCTTAATTTTGGGATTCCTGCATAGCAAACTAATCTTATCCACCGATCTTATATACCTCGGAAAAGGTCTGAAAATCCAGCACTGTCAAATTGAGCAACCATAAAGTCACTATATTTAGCAACTTCTTAGACAAAAAACAAGAAAGAAAGAAAATCGAATCAGGTTTTTTAAAGATTGGCGATTGGCCAAAAACTTGCAATTGGTGCTCCTCTGGTTGTTTTGCATCCAATATGTTTGGACATTTTACTTAAAAAGAATGCCCCATCGCTCTATGAGTGAATTAATATCCAACTTCAGTTAGTTTAGCTCAGTTTAACTCAAAATTTGGTTTGATGACGATATATTTACTAACTTAACTGATCTAAACAAGGATCTGAAGCAAACTTAAGTGGACATGGGATGCTATATAAAGTTTTCTGGAAGATGGAAGTGCCCAGTAGATTTGTTTATGATCATTCAGCTTCATAATTTTTAAAAACAATTAGAGGAACATATTTCTACATTAATAACTAAGCCGATAAAAAACATAAATACTGTTTGGGAACACATCTGATAAGGCCTCCAGTCGAGGGAATGAGCAGCATTACCTTGACCTTCACTCATACTCAGTGCAGGATGGAGCGCTGGAGGCCACCGCTGTGGAATTTCTGTTTTCCTTTCATGCGCTTCCCATAAAGCAACGCTATCAGACTCACTGCACCAATTATAAATATAATTTAAAACCTCTAAGCAACAAGGTTCAGCGTAAAATCGTTACTCATGACAAAGAAAGCAAGTATTTGCAAGCTTTCCCATATTACTGCATCGAAACTGGCAAGAACCTGAGCTGCCTTTGCAGGTTGAAATGGGGGTAAGAACAAACTGTGCTAGCTCAACTAGAAAGCGGAGTCACTGGTGGAAATAAATCTCAACCTCCTCGTGACCCAAATGTGTGTCGAGTCCTCTTTAATAGTTCAATAATGTTGAGTTCAATAATGTAACGAAGGAGTGGAAACGATGCCGAACATTTTGTATGGAAACCCTGAGAAAGACTTCTGCCCTTTGTGAGCGCGCACGTGTGTTTACATCTGCGACGTGCTTGCGTGTTGCTCTGGCAACCTTCCCGATCATTAGTCCTTTTCTTTTGTCGGGCCTCCAGCTCCTAACAGGTCTGTCCTGTGTCACATAAACACAGCAAAAAAAAAGAAAGAGAGAAAAAAAAAAGACGGTCCGCTGACGAGCCACACCGCAAGCATTGGCCCGGCCCGTCAGTCACTGACAACAGTGAGCATGAGAACAAAAGGAAACTCTGCCAGAGGAAGGAAGAACTTAAAGGAAAGTAGGGAAGCACAATTTTGCAGAGGAAATGGGAAGGGCATGAAATGATGCGGTAAGTGAAGCATGAAAGAGAGAGCGAGTGAGAAAAGGAAGGAAAAAAAGAATCTAACTTTGGTGAAAAGCAATGGGAGCCTTCGCTAATATTTGTGGGACATTCAGTCCCCTCCTCCATCACCACCACCTACCACCCCCTGTGAAAATGGTGAAATAATCCTCACCCCTGTGAGTTAGCTGGGGATTATAAAACCTGTCACAGCAAGTGGCCAAATGAGGGAGCTGGGGGGGGCCTTTATGTAACACAGTGGAATTCAATACAGGCAGAGGTGTGGAAATAAAAAAAAAGGAGGCTGGGTGAAGTACAAAACAGAGATGTATTAGAGGACCAAGAGGCAGTGATAAAGACCAGCATTATATATGGAAGATGGATAACTTTACAGGAAAATGCTTTGGATGTTTGTTGGATGACAAACCACCTACTTTGGCAGCATCTTTAACTGGTTCTCCCTCAACTCCAGGATCTGCAGCTTCGTCAGCCTGCAACCAGAAAGAGAGTCGGAGTCAAATTTTTCTCCAAAAACGTTACAACCTTTGAGCTTAGGGTGCAGCTGTCTGTGTCTCATTAAAGTCGAGATGCGATTGGAAAAAGTAAATAAAAAGCGACACAAAACAATAAAAGTACATCTCAGGATGTGATGCACAGAGCTGGTAAGTGTCATGTAATTACAAAACACCTCATTCGACCTCGCCGTGATGTAAGGATGACGCTTTTACATAACACCCAGCTTTCACAGTAGATTGTATCATGCAAGTACATTTCTCTAAGTGGTTGTTTTAATCAAAGTAACCATATTATTTCAAATAAGCATTTTGGATTTTTAATAGCTTATTTAAAGTTTTGCCAGATGAATTTTAAAATGATCCCTTTTTCTTTCAAAATACTTCAGAAATAATTCATAGAACGTCAGTGAGACATACTGGAAGCCTCAGTCACTAATTGATAGAAAACTTTATGTATTTTCTGATCTGTGAATATGATACACATATAAGCAGTCCCAGTTGGAGAAACACCAACACTCTTTAGTGTGCAAGTTGTGACCGTAAGAAGACGACTCAAATCTGTTTCATTTTCCACCTCAAGGAGGGATTGAGATACATTTTTGTCAAAAAGACCAAAGCAGTGACGGGTCAACCAGTCACTGCTAGGCTCCTGACTCACCAGACAAGTTCAAAGTTCAATAAAATGCTCCAAAGTCTGACTAGAAATGCAGTTATTAAAAAAAAATAAAATCAAATATTGTAAAACTTAAAAACAAAAAAACAAGAAGAAGAAGCCCATATCCACCACAAACAAAAAAAGCCCAACAATTATATGTTTTAAAGTCATAACTTTCATGGCAGAAGTAAAGTTTAGTTAAATTTGTAATGAATTAAATATAGATTAATCCGTTAGCTTGTGGACTGTTCTTGATGTCCTCAGTTACTGCAATCTTGTTTATTCTTATGCAAGAAGTGACCAAATTTAGACAAGAAAGGAGAACTTGGCTCAGAAACTGAGGAGTAACATTTATCTATTTTAGAGGATGACTATTTATGAGATCATTTTTAGAAGGAGGGAAGATCAAAAGAGGTCAATAAAATGACAACACAGTGAGAATTAGCTCAGTATGCCAAAAGTCACGTTGACATGTTTTGAGTATATTGAAATAGTCATATTCAAGAAATTAGACAAAACATCCTGATGAGTGCCGTTTGTCAGATTAAAAGTGTCTTTTGAAAATAGCCTTTAAACATACTTTTTATGAAGCCCATATTTCTGTATTAAATGTGCTTTTTTAGAGGTTTGATGTGATATTCTAATGTGAAATGTCATTGGGGTTTTTTAGCTGTAAATGGAAAACTGTCATAACAGAAATAAAGTCTCTCCAACATCCATTTGTGTTTAATCCATCTATATAATGCGTTTCCTAAAACAAAACAGGCCTTTCAATACTATCCCAATTTATTCAATTTGTCTACAATACCAGCTGGTGACATTGGTTACCAGGGGAACTGGGTCATATTTGAGACGACAGCCAGGTTTAGTCGTTAAAGATCACAGAAAATGTAAATTAAAAACAACAATCTGCCTCCGAAAAGAAAAATCCGTTATTGATGCTGCTAATTATTTACACTGTAAAAGTAGTCTTCCTTTATATTTACCCTGTTTTTTATATGTAAATCCAAGTCTAACCCTCCTTTGCACATATGCAATTTATAGTCAAAAATATCCATGCAAATTGTGCTAATTGTTTAGTGATGCTCTTGAAAAATAATCAATTAAGAATTTGACTTGACTAAATGTAGTGTTTCAATTGTTCATCCTATGTTGCATGACTGCGTTTTATGATATGAAGCACTTTGAAATGCCTTGTTACTGAAATGTGCTATTCATATAAAATTTGACTGATAATTTTAAGAAATTTGCAGAAAATTTTATTCAAAATGTTGGTAAAAGAATAATTTTTTACTTTACACAGGAGATGGATTTAAAATAAAAGCCAACAGAAACAAAAGACAGTTTTTACTTAAGTTTCTTGTGTTTACAAATTGCTCTGCAATACAGACTGGAAAGCAAACCGACCTGCCAAACGAGGCTGGTAAAAACTCAAGGAAGGCATCATTCACATAGAGCTGCGTCAGACTGATGAGCTGAGTGAAACCCTCTGGGAGCCTGGTAAAAAAACACAGCAGCAGAGTGCATTAAAGCACAAAAAGCCTCTCAGAAGGTTCGTCAGAATCAGAATACCTGGAAGTTGGACATCCTAGTAAAATGTAAGGCACTTGGAGGTTGCATTAAATGATGGGAATGTGCACTCACTTGGAAATAGGGTTCACACTGGCTTCTACAACAGTAAGGACTTTGCAGTTCTTGATGTTTTCTGGGAACTCTTGGATACCTTGAAGGAAATGATTAAAAAAATAAATAAAAATAAAAATCAGTCACTTAAAACTGCAAAAATGTGTTTCCACGCCCCATAAAAAAAAAAGCCATTTCACAGTAGTGTTTGCATTGTTTCATTTTACGAGCACTTTATAAACACAGACGATTAAAAAAAGTTACATCTTAAACAATTTTTCTTAACCAAAGAGAGAGGAAGAGCTGGGACATAAAAGAAGGGGAAAAAAAGAAAATAGAAAAAAAAAAAAAAAAAAACGCCACTGAATGTCAGTCTGCAAGTTCTCACCAAAACAATGTTTAAACTACAAGAGAACGTGATCAAGCCCTGGGTTTATTTCCTCTACTTTCTTTTGTGTCTACAACACTTAGGCTGAAGTGTTTGTGTTCAAGGAGAAGCTGTTTTTAATGTAAACATGATTCAAGCAGCTCTGGTTCATGAAAAAAAGAAAAAAAAAAGAAAAACGGGCGGTAAGATCCAAAACCGTGTTTGTTCTCGGCTGCCTCTGCACTCATTTATTTTAAGTTAAATGTTTAAGGACTGACGCAGTTACAGCAAGACTGTTTGATAAGGTTGTTTATATAAAAGGGTGTCAAACTCATTTTCATTTTGGGTCGTGAAGATCATGAATGCTCTTAAAGGCTGTCTGTGTCAGAACGTATTGATAAAACCCATTAAAATATCAATAAATTGCTGTCTGCATTCAATAAATATTTCTGACAATGAAATGTTGAACATGTTTTCACATTAATCAGCCCCTATAGGATTTTATGATTGGTTATGAGATTTTTTTTGCAATCAAAATCACTGATTTTGTGGAGCTAATTTTGAAATATTTACAAAAATTTTTACACCTTTTGCGCATATGTATGACGGAAAATGTGACTTTTTCTTCGATCAGACTATAATTTGACACCGATTAAGACTGCATTAAACTCAGCTATGTCAAAATAAGGCATACATTTGGTAATAAAAATGAAAATAATTCAGTTTTTACTTTATTTAATGAATAAAAAACCTTAGAAGTTTGAACGGCTCTCCTTTTCAGCTACACTCAACTCTGATGCTCAAATAAAATGTGCTGCTGTTCAGGTGGGAGAATCTCTTGACACAACAGCTATTAGTCACACTAAACACACACCTCTATGGAAGAGTGACAAGAGGAAAGCTACTGCTAAAAGGCAGCCATGTTTGTTATTCGACACAAACCATAATAAGGGGCACGGGACTGAAGCTCGTCAGAGGAGGGCAGGAAGGAACTTTCTGGCCAATTTTCCAAACACTAGACCAGAATTTTACCTTCCTGCAGGCCAATAATCCTAAACATGGGTGATCCGATGTATGACCTAAATCCAATTGACGCAAATCTTGTTTTTGTTTAGAATCACTTTTCATCCAATGTGAATTGAGTGATTTTCCAAAGGACGAGCAAAAAAAAAGGTCCAGATGTGCAAAGCTAGCAGAGATGCACTTCTAAAACACGAGCACCAACTTAGAGTGGCTGGCTGGGAAAGCACACACAAATTTTTCTAATCCGTTAAGGCCCAGTATCATTTTTGCTCCGCCACAATAACACAGTACTTTGTGTTGCTCTGTCACATAATATCAAGTTGCATAAAAGTAGGAAGTTTTTACCGTGACAAAATAGGCAAATCTCCAACACTGCCAGTTTCACAACTTTATCAAACTGCTTCAATGGGTAGCATTATGTGATCTCCAGTCACACAGAATCATCTTATAGCACGATCAGGTACCTCTGTTACCTTCAGTTTTATAAAAATGTGATATGTATCAAATATGACTTAAATGAAATTTTGCTTGTTGATTTTACGCCTTGAAATTGGGCCTCTGTCTCTTTAAAAACTACTGTTATTTCTGAAACTCCATTTTCAGGAAGTCAGCACAACATGGCTCCTGAATTAACCCTTTAAAACATTTTTGCCAACGTTTCACTGAGAGAGTTCCACCAGGTGTTTGCTAATTGCTGCTGGCTAGTCTGAAGGAGTTGAGTATGAGAGTCATGAGTGAAGGGAGTTCTGTGGAAGCTCACAGGAGGAGTTTTGTCCTTGAATGTGGTGTTAGGTCCCTCACAGGACAGCTGCATAGTTGCCATGGGAAATTAATGGATGGATAAAAAAAATCAAAACGACACTCCAGGAATGTTTCTGATGAGAGAACAACATCATAGCATGACATAAAGCTCAAAAAAGTTGATTTTATTTAATATTGTCCCCTTTAAAAAATAAGCCGAACATTCAGAATAGAAATCTCAGTACGAACCCTTATAACAAAGGAATGACAGTTGTTTCATCCCAGCATCATTGAGAAACAAGACAGCAAGTGTGGACTTGTTCAGCCATCTTTGTTTTGAGACATCGCACTGTGACGCCATTTATTGAACAAAACTTGTTGTGCCCTTTTTCCCCTCTGAGTCTCCAGGGTGTGATCCAAAAAAAGCAGCAATTAGGAGAGGATTTTTTTCAAAGAAAAGATAAATGCCCGTTTTAGCAACCCCGGGCTGCTGATGGTCAGTTTTAGCTAATCTGAGACCTGAGCTGTGTGCGGTCTGTTTCACCTGTGCTTCAAAAGCAGTTCTTACGTCTGCTCAATTTTTAAGAAGAAAGCAAAGGTCGATGGAGAATACAATTTTTTTCTTCTTTCTTTTTGCTTACTGTTTTTGCTGACATCAAGCTCCCTGAGGTTAACCAGATTTGCGATCGCTGCGGGCAACACCGTTACGTCATTATCTGGCATGCTCAGCAGGTTGAGTAACTGGCAGTTAAACAGTTGCTGGAGGAGGAGAGAAGAAGAAGAGCAAGTTAAGAACATTTCTAACATCACGTTAAAGATGTTTAATTTAAACGTCGAGAGGAAAGATTGATGACTTAAATGTTCTAACGTTATCACTGCTTCCATCATATCCCATTAAAAACTTGCAGGTTTATCAACAGCGCAAACTCTATCTTGCGTTGTGAACCAGCTTTTCAGAAACGTTCAAAAATGTCGTACTTTAGGCAGTTCCTCAATCTGGTTGGCATCGAGGTAGAGCTCCTGTAGCGTCTTCTCGAAGCTGAAGATCTCCTTAGGAACCGTCTCCAGGCTGCAGTGGGAGTAGTCCAGAGATGTCACCACCTCCTCCTCACCCCGCAAGCACCGGCACGGCACCAGCCGAACAAAGAAGCTCCGCTTGGACATCGTCACGGGCTGGAGGGGGAGAGAATTACAATTAATTGTTGCGGTAATTCGGGGGTAATTTTGTGTCCGTGTGTGTAGTGAGAGAATATGTAGTTTCAAAACGTAGCTGTGTAGGATTTCATCTTTTATCTTGATGACAAAAGTTCAACGTAAAGCTTCAACACCGTAAAGAAAACGGTGGATTACTTTTCTTAAGGCTTTAATTCAAACATTTGATGCTACGATACTTGTAACATATAAATATAAAACAGAAGTGAATGCGGCGGATCACTTCTGGGCAGCATTAAGCTGTTTGTGTACTGTTAGGTATAGCTCTGGGACCTTTGTCTATATTTACTCTTTGGTCGCCTCAGAGCATGACTGGCTGATTTATGGTAAACATGCATTTCCTGGAACGTTTCCTGCGACTCGTTTCTTCTTATCCTGCCCAGCGTTAACGTTGCTGTGGAAAACCGGACTTCCCACAGCAGAGGAGCTGGCAACACCGTCAATGTGCAAAAGAGTAAAAAAATAAATAAACAAACACTGAGATTTCTTTTTTTAATGAACACTGAAAGTGTCAAATTACCTTATTTACACAAGCAAAGAGGACAAACTATGCATATCTACTTAAATACATTTTGTAGAAAGTTATAAAATGTATTTAAATAGACACATTTTGTAACTTTGTATACAAAATGTGTCTTTATTATAGTTCTATGATAAAGAGAGTTACTTTTAGTTCTCTTTATCTTGTGGAGAAAAGGCCTCATTCCACTAGTCGACCATGTGGTGACAATACGCCCGTCAGGATAACAAATTTTGCTGGACGATAAATTGTTCCAGACGTTATTGCGATAAACGATAATATTGTTGCTTAGAGACAACAATAATATAATGGTAATGGCATAAAAATGCAAGAACACATTGTTATTAAAGGGTCAATAAACTTTAAATTGTAAAAACATTTAAACATTTAAAATACCCAAAATAAATAAAATAAAAACAACAATAAGATGAATTATAAAGTCTAGTTATGAAGGGCCAGACTGAAGGCTTATCATCCAGTTGTTAGTAGAAAGAGAAAAACAATAAATCAAGCAAGCTTGCTTTAATTCATCAAGCGATTAATTGATAAATAGGCCTGTCAAGATCAATTTTGCAGGATAAGTTATCCCAATAATTATTGACATAAATGATAATATTGTTGTTTTAAGACCTTTTTTTCCCTTTACTGTCTATGACTGCATATTTTCCAACGTTCAGGTTGTAGCTCATAAAACGTATGTAAAGCGTTAGCCATTATGTAGCTGCTGCTCGCTGAAAACACTTTTCTTACTGCAGTATGAATAAAACAAAGACGCCTCAAGTCGCTCAATGAAAAGTCAGACAAAAGGGACGTTGTAGAGAAATGTTAGCGTATATTGTTATTGCTCGAATCTGGGGTCAGCGCCACGGTTTTCACTAAGTACAGTGCCCAACATGGAATGCGCGCTGGTCAACAGAGGCTTTGTTCACTGGAGCTTGCACAGAATGTGACTTTTCCTCCCCCTCATCTTAATCTGAGTGCTGCCACAACACATAATCTCAGCGCACTTCATTCACCGTGAATCTTCACAGTCCCGCCGAGCCGGAACGTGGCGATGGTCTTCCTCTGAATAAAGGCCAGGCTGCGTTTATATTCGAAACCAAAGAAGAATTATCAAAAGAATCTAAATTAAATCTTTTGTTTCCGATGAAATGCAAAACGTTGCATTCAGCTGGTATGTGCAGATATGCCAAAAGGTGAGTTTTAGGGAACATGATTAATTTGCCTCTCCTGGCGTTTGTCATGTTGAAGGAAATCCAACTGGTTTCTTTCTGGTTACATAATGAGGAAATTTTCCAGAAGCAGCCTTCGAAATCTCCCTAAAACTCATCTGAAAAAGAGCAACAGTCAGCGATTCCTCCATCTCCAAAGTGTGCATGAACTTGTCCCCCCACCACCGGAGATATGCACAACCAGGCGGCCGTCTGCCTCCCACACAATCTGTGCCATAAAAGTAGACAGCTCGTATATAAATACTCCGTCAACCCTTCTGGTGATGGACCAGATTACTCAGAGTGCTTGGCTCCATTCATCCAGAGCAAAGAGAAGTGAGCGTATGTAGAGACGGTGCACGTCGTATAGAGAGGAAGGAGTGGCGCGAGATGGCAGTTGTGGACTGTGGTTAGGTACGCTACAGAGAGCAATGGCGGAGGGGAAAAATAAAAAGAAACAGTAGCTGTCAGGAGGAGTGGGTGGAGCTGAAAGAGCTGCAAGGAAAGCAGAACAGGTCTAGAAATGTTGATAAGAACAGATGAGCAGAACCTGTTAGAACCTGCGCAGGAATTCATTCAGATTTAATGGTTTCCAACGGCGGAGAAAGTGTTAAAAAGCAAACAAGGCGTGATTAAGAGGCGCAGGGTTGTTGTGCTGCAATTAGGAAACTTTTATGGATGCCACCAAAGATGCAACATCGGTACTTCGCCTCGCTAGTACTTAGCCTGCTGCAATTGATTGAGTATTACGTTAAAAGGAGTTATATAATTTCCGTTCTGATATTTTTTGAAGGGTAATTTTGCTTACAAAGATTTCGGCCATTTCATTTATGATTTTGATTGCGTTTCATTTTTATTATTTCTGTTTTATTTATTGTTTTGGTTGTTGCGTTTTACTTTGGATATTCAGAATGTCTTCCAGTTCCAGTGTGGAGTGCTCTGACGATTATTAAAATGCCTCGAGGCTTCATTAAATTATGTTTTACTTTTTAGCACGCCATGTGGCCACGAAACAACAATACTATCGTCTATTGCAATAATTTCTGGGACGATTTAATGTCCAGTAAAATGTATTATTGTGACAGGCTGAGTTGTGTGTTTACTTTGCTCTTTCTTTGCCACTGTTCTCCAGACACATTGCAGTTGTCTACTAGGAATGCAGACATTAGAAAATCTTGTGGCGGTGATAAAAGTGGTAAATATTGCAATGATATGCATCAGTTGCCATACATGTTGATTTTCTTCTCTCTTCTCTTTCAGATCTGTGACCGTTAGCATTTTGGGTAATGTTATTTATGTCCGGTGTGAGACTACAATTTATTAAACATGACATTAGCATGAAGAGGGATGGGTCATGACGCTTGGATTATGTTGGCTAACCATTACTGCACTCCAACTAGTCCTTTGCTGTATTCATTTTATACACACTGATATTGTGATGATGATGATTTATTTGCAAGATATTGAGCAAACTCAGTTTTTAGGCACGTTATCCCCATTTCTTATAGTTGCATGTTTTCAATCACAGTAAAGCTTCCAAAAAATAAAAGCACTGTTGATAAATGAATGATCAACGCCTCAGGCTAATTTGTCTGTGATGTTACACCAGGTGGAGTTATGCAAGCACAATCTGATGTGCTGGGATCCATCACTTGTTATTTTTTGCATCATAACCTGTTATAACATGAATATGGTTCTTGCCAGACATTTGTATCATTTCCTTCTTAACTTAAATTCATAGTTGAGCCACAGAACTGCTTAATGCCACAGCTTTTCTACAAACATTTTCAGGTTAAGTTTCTCAGAACTTCCTATTGAAGCTTTAATGCAGAAATAAAGTGCAAGTACACCAATTAAGGACATCAAGAAAACACTTCAGAAACATAAGAAAATGACCTGCAGGGAAGCTGACGACACATCACATCCACATGTGGAGAACATATCTGTCCAACTTGAGGTGCGTTTACAAAAAATGATCAAACGACGGCCAGATTTCTTAGTTTTGAAAAAATTAATGAACAGAGTCACCAGGGAAACTTGAGTATTACTTCAATACAGGCTGCCTTATGTGCATGCTCCACTTTCTTTATGGATATGTTCATATTTGTGAACTTTTTTTTACCTCTCTGTTGTAGCATAGCTTTTGAAAATTAAATTAAAGGAGACGTGGACAGTCAGTTTTGGTTGGGCTCCCTAAAGCAGCCCTAAAAGTAATCTGGAAGGCGGCACACTAATGAAAGCGGTGCATCCTGCAGCACAGATAAGCTTATCCACTGACCTACATGTTTCTGGAATGATCACCGAATGCTCGTCAAGCGCCATCAGGAGTCTTCACTTCCTTTGGTAAGAAAATTCAAGACATGCTACACAGACTCCAGCCATGTTAAGCTCTCAGCAGAGATATTCCTTCTTAGCCTACTTCTTTAAGCAAAAAAAAAAAATCATCATCGTGCTGGTAAATGCCTGATAGCAGAGAGACTGGTACAAAAAAAAAGGAGAAAAATTTAAGAGTCACAGTGTGAACTTTCACAAACAGTGGCCGCATTAATTGAGAAATTTTAAAAATGTGTGGGAATGCGAGAACTGCGGCCATGTGACTCTGCAGCCTGGCAGTGAACTTTGTGGCTTCCTCTGTGCAGCAGAGAATAAAAGCGTCCAGAGGGCAGAGCAGTCACAGAATACCATTTACTCTCTCACTCACAGCCAGGAAACCACTTTCCTCTTACAACCCCGTCTCCGTGTAACTCAAGTGCCTCCTGGGTCACGGCTGTTGCTATAGAGACTATAATCTAGGGCAGAATAGGCTAAAGCCTTAAACAACACTTGCAGAGTTGAACTTGCTGTGTATGAAAACCGTTATTGAGAGGTAACTAGGCAAACAGACAAGATATTAAGGTCCTTTTATTAGTTTTGTAAGCGACTACAGCGGACTGGGATATTCGCTAGGGTCTCTAGACCACAAGAACTCACTAGACAGAGTCTGAATACTTGAGCCCCCTCTAAAACTGCTTAGAAATGCCCAGTTTAATAACTCAAACACCATACAAATCCTAAAATGCATGAAGACACACTGGAAACTGTCTTTGCACGTCTGCAGAACATCTTTGGTCTTTTTCATCCAAAGATCGATTTGTTTCAACATCATAAATATTTCTGTTGCCTTAATTAATCACTGTCACAATTATTTGCCATCAGTGGTAAAGAGAATATTAATATAATTGAGGACTTACTAACGTTTTTTTTTTTTTTTTAGAACTTATTGCTCCTGGTTTGGCTGTTTTGCAAAGGCCAGCAAACAGCGTGTCGAGGAGCATTGTGGATAAGTATTTCAGCTTCCCAAGCTTCATTCCCTTTCAAATATTTTAGAAATAGTAGGTGAAAAAAAAATCCACAAATATGGGAACTTGCAAAAAACTTAACAAATAGGCTGGGGTCCACTGTGCATGTCCTTAGCTTTGGAAACAGTTTTCATAAAAACGTGTAGGCAGCTGAAAGTTTTTATGCAAACTAACAATTTGTTGATTCAGTCTCGGTTTAGTTGAACTTGTACCATTTCACAGCACAATTAAGTAACTACGTTACCTTCAGCTGTTATAAAAATACTAAGTAAATCAAATATGCCTTAAAAGAAATTTGACTTTGTAATCTGATGCCTTCCTTCTCTTCCTCAAACTCCAGCTTCAGGAAGCCATCACAACATTGCTCCTCCATTAACAGTTTAACAACATTTTTGCCAACATTGCACTAAGAAGCTCAAAATGAGCTCAGCAGATGCTCAGTTCCACCAGGTGTTTGCTAGTTGCTGCTGGCTAGTCTAGAGGAGCTGAGGCGAAGGGCTGCTCTGTGAGGTGAAAGCTTGGAAACTGCATGAGGAGCTGCGCCTCGAGGGTGGAGCAAGCACCATGCAGGCGTTTTGCACAGCTGAATGGTTGCCATGGGAGAGTAAAGGATTTTTCAAACATGCATGAAAGAATCAAGGCGTGTTTTTGATGAGGGAGCAACATTATAACACAATGTTAAGCTAACAAAAGTTGATTCCACATAATACTGCCCCTTTAAGTATAAACTATTACTTATTTATAATTCTTTACAACTTGATGCTTTCTAATCTATTTGTTAGTTATTACTAATTCACTTGTTTCAACATCATCAATATTATTGTTGCCTTAATCATTGTCACAATTATTTGCTCCATATTTATTTGGTTTGCGTTTTATAATTTTATTCATTTTTCTACTTCCTGTGTTTCCACTGCAGTCTTTCCAAGTGTTTTTTCTGACTAATACATTTAGCAAAAATTTTCCTATGCAATACTCTGTGCTACACTGGTAAATAAAAAAAGCTCTACAAATAACTAATTATTTAAGAGAAAAAGTTGATGCATGCATTCTTATGATCACAGGTCAATTAAATACATTGGGATAAAATTTGCATTTTATCTGGAGATTTTTACCAATCCGAATCGCCGATCAAAGCCGACTGAGGCGGGGAAGTTACAAGAGTGTCACCGAGTGCGTCGGGGGGTTAAGCGGAAACAAACGCAGCTTTTGATGGCGGCGAACAGCTTGTGTTATTTATAGGAACCCCTCTGGTTGATATGGCAGAATGTGATTAGTACGAGCTAGCTCCTGCTTTACGAGAACAGCTTTTCATCCAGATTGCAGCGGCCTGTTACAGGATTGCTTAGCCGCAGCTGCAAATTTACATCAGAGATTACGGCAATCCAAACAATGCACAGCAGGGAGAGGGGGGGGAGGGACATGGCAGCTCACAGGAGCTAACAGGGTTAGAGCTGCCTGAGACGGAAGAGGAAAGAAGAAGAAGAAAAAAACACTTCCTTGATATAGGTAGAGAGCCAGCGAGCTTTTTATCTCATTCTGAAATGCAGCTTTGACTGACCTTTTGAACTGGATGCTTTACAACAAACTTTATTCTTCACTCAATAATGAATGAATATACTAACTCTATTGTTAGTATATCATTACTACTCCATCTCAGTAAAATGAGGTACCACTCTCCTGTAAAAGTAACTTTGAAGCATCTTAATGTGGTTTCCATTTGCAGTGGCCTCATAATAATCAAAGGAAGGATCTCCTGTAGAGCTCAGATCAACTTTCTGTGAGTGGAGTTTAGAAGAGCGGCCTTTTAAATCGACTTCATTACATTAGAGCAAGAATTGTTGACAGGTTTCTGTTTTATATGGATAAGAAATTAAATAGTATTTAAAGCAACAGAGATCAGAATAGTCAGTGTTACGGAGAGGCCTATTTATTCACCATTTCACTGGCGAGATAAATACTGATTTCATCATCGGACTTGGAGGTCTATTGACTCCTCTTGATGAAACTAAAGATCTACTCTGTTCCTTAATTACCAGCTGATGCCTTGATGTCACTCTCAGCTTCAGCATTGTGTAGACTCCAGTTTTTTTTTTTGTTTTTTTTTTTACAAATTTTCTCCCTTTTTAAAGATATTAAATAAACTACAGCAGAAAACTCATGTAAGTTTAACAGAAAAAAAGCAAACTCAAATTCTTGTAGGACTGTTTAAGTTGTTCTGCTGCCGCTCACCAGGAGCAGACTGGGCGCTCAATTTCCTGGGTGGGAGAAGGGCTGATGCGTTTAGGAAACTTAAGCTTCCAGAAAGTTATTTGCAGAGGAGTAAAGATTCTACTGAAATGTATATCAGTCATCACAAAAAAGTAATTTACATGCTTCATGTGTAATAAATGTTCATTTACCCCCATCTTTCCAAAACATCAATATATAGTCCAGCCCTGCTCTCTCCATCACCATGGAGACACTAAAAGAAGTCCACACGTTGTTGGTTGAATCAAGTCAATGTTGGTTGAATGTATACAAAAATACCCACTTCCTGTCATGTCATTTAAAGTTTACTGAAAACATGAATTACAGAAACCGAAATAAAATGCTGGTTAATATTCAACCAGTTTGACATTTTTAGCATCCATGAAGCTCCACCTTCATTTCCAAACAAAAATTCCACCAACTTTTATCTAATTTGGTTCTGCTAAGGTAAGGAACGAAAGAGTATTCTTGCTCTTTCTCAGACATGTACATCATGTAGCACAAAGCAGTAAAAACATTTAAAAAATCAACTAAACAAAAAATGTTAAAAAAGCAAACTGATACCGCAGCAAAACAGTTTCACTTTCACAAGAGAAGAATATCAGGCTGCTTAAAAAGCCCAGTCATTAACTAACACCTTCTTAAATAGTTCAGAGATTTCCTGTTAAGTGTCAGTTTTATTAACAACACACACCTCACACTAACAGGTTCAACTGAAAAACGACAAAAACCTGTAAAACAGTGACCATAGACTCATCTTTCCTCAACTCAACATTGATTTACCTAAAACACAATCAGAGCCTCTCATTAGGAAAGCACAGCGGATCTCCTCATGTCTACGCCGACCCAAACAGATGTTGCGAGTCGCTTCCCATTCCCTCAACAATCACATGAGCCAGCCGTTTAAAACCAGTCTCACATGGGATGACAATGCCAGAATTCATCAAGCTCAAACTGCGCTCGCAGAGCGTGAGACATCATTTCACACGTTGCCCCGGCCACAAACGCCCACTCCATGGAGAATCATTGACATGAGCCGTCTTGGTAGCGGAGAAGGTTGCCTAAACAACTTGCGTGTGAGTCACAGAAAAACTGCAACCAAAACACACCGCAGTCTGCCATTATGCTTTCCATTTCACCTTCTTCCTAATTGTAATGTAATGTTCTTCTATTTACACAGTTAAATTAAATCTATGCAACGGAGCGATTCGTACTTTTTTCTTTTTCATTTCCCAATACCGCTGGTCCTAACCCTACGTCTAACTGCTGATAACCACAGACCCTTTCTCTAAAGACCTGCTTTCAAACACAAAGCCTCCTGAAACAATGGCTAGAAGTGCAACTGAAACAGGTAGAAAGACGAGCCTCTCTGTAATGTCGCAGACAGAGAATGCAGCAGAAGAGAGGACCTGAAGTTCCAGTTTTGCTTCCCCTCTTGGCTTTCATTCTCACCACTGAGCCGCTGGTCTCAGTGGTCTTACGTGACTCTAGAAAAACAAAACCATGATTGTTTTCTTTGAACGTGCTGAAACGAGGGTCAGTAATCCGATCTGCGACAAAGAGCTGTTTTTTACGGCATCTTCCTGATCTTCTACTCCCGAGCGGAGCGGCTCTGAATGAATCATCTACATAATGACTGGACATTTTCAGCCCACTGATATTTGTGTTGCAACAATGGATGTCACTATACTTAGTGGAATACATTTGTTTCGCAACAAAACCCATTTATAGAAGTCAGAAAAGCCTTCTTACGGAATCGGATGGTGATGTAAAAGGCAAGCTGAATATTGGATAAAGTCAAGATGTTATGCTTTAGCAACTCATGATAGGATAAAAAATTGTAGTGTACTTGTAAAAGGAAATATGATGATTATTTGTATAATTTCAACACCACCCAGGTAACATTTAAAAACTGAACTTATGAAGGTTGGGTCTTCACACACGCCATGTATGATCCAACCTAAATGCAATTCACTTATTTTGAGGTTAGTCTTTGAAATGAGGTTTTGTTAGCTTGAAATTAGGTTAAAAGGAAGTTATAAGATCAAAAAAAAAAAAAAAAAAAACCCAAAAAACTAAAAAACTAAACGGATATACACAACTCTGAACTCCTGTCGTGCCTTTTTGCATATCAAACAAAAGTAATGTGAACTCCAGCTAACCCAGACTGCTAAAGACCTTTAGACATGCTTGAGTCAAGTTTTCCTCACTCTTCTCTCCATTTCAATCATCACAATGTCCTCACCCACCCTGTGAACTTCATCATCTTGGTCACCAGAATGTGTGGTGGCTTTTATGCAGTGTCAAAAGTGTAGAGAAATAAATATGACATCAGTAAATATTGGTAATCAGTTGTAACAGCAGGATAAAAGAAATTTCATATTGACCACAACAATGACGTTACCTAATCTCGCAATACTCTCTTCAGACTCTTTGTCTGCACTGGTGAAGGAGATTCTCTCACCTCAGCATGCTGAATGCTTAAGGAGGCAAATACGTCAGAAGAGTTGTATTTATTTTTTTCTATTAATATGATTACTAATTATTATTATTTGATTAATATAATCATTTGAACACTTGGAGGCACTCAGACTGTGCATAGGGAATTATACTACTCTACCTACAAAAACTATTCACCTCTAATGGGGTTTTACTCTTTATTGCTTTTACAAAACAATGATGAACAAAATGTAGATTTTTTAACTAAATTACAAAAAAATAAATAAAAACTATCAAAGTGAAAACTGATTTCTACAAATTTGGAAAATATGTAGTTTAAAATAAGTGATTACATAAAATTTCACCCCCTTCAAGACAGTATTTAGTAAGTACTGACTTGACACGTAGGATACCGCCTTAGGTGTCAATCAGACTTGCAGATCTGGGTGCTGCCAATTTCCCCGCTGCATGATGTTGCCACCACCATGTTTCACAGTGGGGATGATGTGTTTGTGGTGATCTGCAGTGTTTGGTGTCTGCCAAACATGGCATCTTTTCTGGTGGCCAAAAAGCTCCATGTTGGTTTCAAAGAACTTTCTTCCACTCCACCATGGAGTTTCCCACATGGCCTTGATCTCCATTACACTCGTTCTGAGAGTGCTATCACCAACTGGTTGGACCTCTGTTGAATGAAGTCAGTCGCTAACTAGGCCAATATTTATGCAATCATGTATTTTATATGTTTCATATTTTTATTTGTCATTTTCTGAAACAAGCCTTTATGTTGACATTAAAGGAATTAAAAAATAAAAAAAGCTAAATTATGTTGATAAAGATGAGCTTCTAAATAAAAAAATATCAAAAGACAAAACAAGAGATAACTTTTAAGCCTTCATGTTAATTCTCAATAAATTAACAGGAAGGTGACATGATGCAACAAATGCAATAACGATGCATCATAAATGACACACAGTCCACATGACGTTACAGGATGTTGATAATGACATTTCACAAAAACGCAAACCTTTCTTCATACTAAGAAACACGGTTTGGAGTCTCAAACACCCATGTCAAGATTAGTAACAGCGGACCAGCAACTCAAGATCTGATACCTGGAGCAAAAGAAATTGCTGTGTAAGTGATAACATCCTCATTAACTGGAAAAAATCATATAATGAATACGTTACAACTTCCATTCAGTAGCTGCGTGTGTAGGATATATTTTCTCTGATATCTACTCTCCAAAGGAAGCCTGAAAATATTCAGAATCTGGGATGGCTTCATTTAATACCCTTTGAGATGACCGTCATAATTACGCCAATGAATAATTCCCCATGTTATCTAAAGACACAGATGAGCCTGAGGAGAATGAACGGAGACCTACTTTGACCCAATTTGTTCAGGCCTTCATAACTCGAAGGTTGCGGAGATGCCTCGGGTCCCCCAGAGACTGACAGAAGCTTGGCAAAAGGCAGCCCCTCCTTCAAAGGTTACGTTCTCACTACCACACATCGAGATCATCAATAAGCATGTTTATGTTCTGGGCTTTTGCTCGAGCGGCTAATCGTTGCTCCTGTATTTCACCCCGTCTTGAAATGTTGGCCTGGGGGGGGAAATATGTAAACGGTTGTGACGCTTAAACCAACACAGCATAACAAACACAGGGGCTGACATAAAATGATAATAAACATAATTTTATTAATTTTCCATAAACCCATTAATACAAAAGTCACAGCCAGAACCCGTACACCGCCACAGGCCCTAGATGCAGAAGTCTAACGCTTACTCAACCATAAAGCTAGACAACAAGAAAAACAAACTGGTTGCCATTAGCAACCACATGAAAACAGCTTCCTAAGACGTGTATCTGCCAGGTGGATAATGCATGCTTCTCGATAGACCGCAGACTCTCATGAACTACCTGCTTGAGATTCTGAAAGCCACTTCCTGGCTACATAAAGACAGACGGCAGAGCTGCTGAAATGTGCAACAAGACAATATCCTGTGAGATGAGCTCACCGCAGCTGTCAGCCAATGCCGAATCTCGATTGAAGCGAAGGACGTCAAGAAATTTTATAATTCGAAATGTACCAATCGCTTTAAAAGAACAGTGACGTAGGCAGAGCTGGAGGGAAAAACTAGCTAGCATAAGTAAAACATTGTTTTCGACCACATTTACCTTTTCACAGTGGAGTCCATGAGCGACAGCCGGAGTTCAGTCATTTGGTTTAAAAACAGTTGAGGACGCAGAGAAAGCTGCAACAGGATGAACAGGTCCACTGACTGCTGACAGAGCTTGCCTAAATATTTGCATAATGTTGCACCATCTATACTGGCTGACTTTGAAATAGCAAAGCGAGTTCATCCAATATGTTTTGTCGTGCTACTTTTCCCATCAAAAAATGCAGAAAGCTATAACCAGTCTCCGTTTGTCACAAAGAAAATATGCATTAAAAAACAGAAGAAGCCAGTTCACATCAGGTTGCTTCGACAAGATGTTGCATAACCTCTGTGAGTGTGTGGTAAAGGTTAGATTTTTTTGGACTGCTCAGGGCGGCGGCAGCATCAGAGACTCAAAGTTTGTAGCCAGAGAGATAATAAAAAACAACAACAACAAAGAAAGACTGATTTTAAGTTAAGGGCTGTTGTAAACGAATATTTTAGTAATCGAGTAATCTATCGATTATTCTTACGATTAATCGAGTAATCGGATAAAAAAAAATGTATAAAATGAAATATTGGTAAATCTGGCATAATACCGGTGTTACTATCAGATATCAATATCAGTCCAATTTTTCATATTTGAGCATCCCTAACAGTTGCTTTTTTGTAGTTTAGAAAACTAACCTGTAACAATAATATCTCACTTTCTAAGTTAACCAGAAGAAAAGTTATAGAAAAATCTGAAATTATATTGAATTTAATAACAAAGAGGCAGGCTCACAAATATGCTTATAAAAAATGTCTACAATCCAGCTTTTAGTTTATGTATTCATCTTCAGTGAGTTTAATAGATTAATTAAACTCACCTTGCCACCTAACCTGTCACGCTTTGGGTTTGAAAATACGGGAAATGCCGCCTGGAGTGGGAGGAGAGGGCGAATGAACGAACATGGGGTGGAGGGGAGGAAATAGACCAGCGGACTGACAAACCGTTAGATCGGGGGACGAACACGGGGGGAAGCAATACGGGATGACACCTTCACTGGTCACACTCAGAAACTCATCTACCAGCCATGTACGATGCGCTCCGCCACCCGTTTCTTCAGACCGGGATATGAAATTTATTGTGCGGTTCGTCGGTAAAGCTACATTTACACGGTAAGCATCAGCTACTCAGCCGCCCGCCCTGTTCAGTCTATCCGCTCGCCTCAGCGCTCTTCCCGCCGTTCGCTTTCAACCAGCAGCCCCGGAGGAGAAATGCTGCCGTACTCCAGGCATTCCCCCAGTCATTTTAAGGATGCTTATTGGTTCCCCAAAAACGATAAAAAGTCGGGCATTATCATCAATCAACAAAATCCCCACGGGCCAATCTTGAAGATTGGACTTTATGCCGCTGAGACTTAGCTTTTGTCAACAACTCAGAGGCAGAAGTGAGAGCTCCGCGCAACGCAAATGAAGTCCCGGCCGGAACACGGTGCGCTAACTAATAAAACATAAATTAACGAAGCTTTGAGGCAGGTAAATTTTCCTCGAGGAATTTTAGTAATCGAGGTACTCGAATCATTCGAGGAATCGTTTCAGCCCTAAATTAGATATGAACATATTAAAAAAAAAAATCTGTTGGTCAAGTCAGTTTGTTTTTCAAAAACATTTTATTCAAAGGAAAGGACCGCCTTAGGAGCTGGTGGCTTCTGCAGAAGTCTGTCATGTTTCCATTTTAACGTGGAACACACGAGTACCATGTAACTATGTGAACATCATTGCAAGATAAAATGCAAGATTTCTGCAGCTTTTTAAAACCTTTTTAAGATAATTATGAGTGGAATTTAAGACTTGCATCTCCACAAAAATGTACAAAATTCATCCAGCCAACTGGCGATAAGTTTCACTTACCCAAGATAGACGCAAAGAAGCTAGCTAGCGAAGGTACATTAGCAGCTAATAAAAACTTTTGACTGATAGAAAAGTCCAGTGAGAAAAGAAAAACATAGAATATACAAAATTAAATTTTCCGCCATGACAAAATTTAAGACATGTAATTAACGTATTTAATGCTTACTTGCTTTTCTAAATGAATTTAAGTCTTTTTAAGGCCTTAACTGTAGATACATGAATTTAAGACTTAAGGATGTGCGTACAGCCAGTTTTGAATGGGATGATACAACAAAAATAAAAAATAAATGTGATATTCCACACATTGGTAAAAAAAACAAAAGCAAACTGATAGTCATTTATCAAATACTTTCAATGCAAACATATGATGCATGTAAAACAGCATGTTGCATATCCACAAAAAGGGGAAAGGCTCATCTAAATGACAATATTTTCTACCTCAACAAAACCCAGCTTCATCACCTCTTTTAGAGTTTAAAAGGGTGAAAATACAAGAATGTCTTGGCGTCCATCATCAACATAGAGTAATAAAGCCCTGATGTTCATTTCCTTCACAGGGGTTTCTAATAAAGCATAGTAGAGGTAAGGGGCAAGTAGAGGAAATGCATAACTCCACATAATGTTGAGTTCAAGTGCTAACAAACAATGAAGGTTGCCTCTTTTGAACCCATTCAAGCAAAACAATAAAAATATAAAGCCCTGAAGGTAGATCTAACGATCTAGGTCAGCCCCATAGCTGCCCAAGAAAGAAAGAAGCAGCGAAACAATGGTACACTAGATAAAGACAATAGCAACATAGTATATTTTTAAAAAACTTCTTAAAAATAACTCTCCTCAGTGAACATGTTTAAAAGAGGATGCTCCAGCCATAAATGAAGACCTGGACCAGCAATCTACCACAGTTGCTTGTTTGTTCTTCTTCTTCTATGAGGGCGAAGCAAACCGAGGGAGAGCGATACGATTTGCCAAGATTCAATAACCAGGTCAGACATATTCAGGTCAGAGCTATGCATCCATGCAGACATCACAGCAATTTCCCTGCTTCCATCCTGAGGAAGGTTGAAAAGAAGATTTCTCCTAATTGCCTCCTCTTCGGACCTGATCATTAAACACGGTTTCAAACAGCCTTCAAACTGTAATAATTGTGTTTTAATGTGTTGTAATTGTACTGTACTATTCAAAAGTCCATTAAAATGTACATTTTAACTGAAATATTCATGGTAAATATAATTTTTCAGCTGGAAACATAAACCCACTATTAGATTGTATTAGTTTCATCAAGTTGTGCGTCACATGTATATGTAGATAAATAGGTCTGCCTTAGCAAATGCCTTGCTGCTGAAGTATGCTATACAAATAAAATTTATTTGATTTGATTAAGAATATTCTGACTAATCAAAAATGCTGCTAAACAAGATGTCAGAACTGAATTCACTGAAACTTTCCCATCATATTCCAAAGAAAGGTCCGTCTTCATCATTCATCATCAGCAAGGATACCAGAGGCAGTAACTACTTAGAAATTTTTGTATGCAGGGAATTTGCCCCAGGAGCTGAAGCCACCGTAAGTTACCATGAAACAGTCGTGACGACAATTCACAGGATGGACGGGATTTCTTTTCTGAAGCAGTAGCTCAACCACCTGGATTTACAGAGTGGGAGCTCTGTCATCAGAAGAGAGCTATGAATCATTCATTTTCTGTCCCATGTAATTTGGCACCTGTATTAGTGAAATGAGGATGCCGGTTTCATTTACTGAGAAAGCCTTTGGCAGCGGCAGATGGACAAAGAGCAAAGGAATTACAGGAGAAGTTGTCAAACAAGTAAAAGCTGCACTAAAGAAACGGAAATGCCTCGGCTTTCAACACACAAACCTGTCTCTGTCAACAAAGCTATGCAAAGTTGTCATGTGACTCCTGCTGCTGTTACTTTCGGCCTTCCGTGATTGGTCGAAACCGGTCCCAAGCATTAATAATTTTTTTTTTAAATCTGGCTATGCTCCCTATACCTAAGCAAAATATTACTGAACTCCAAAAACACCACTCTTCAGTATAAATGCTTCAACTGCTCCAAAAAGATGCTAAACACAGTTCAACATATATCTGTTATCATCATGGCTTTGTTTTCAAAAAACAAATTTAACTCTAGAGCGGTGTAACTCAGACTGCTCTCTCTCTCTCTCTCTCAAGCACACGCATTGTTGGGCTCTCTTAGACGCCACCTCTGATCAGAACAAATAAATGAAATAAATATTTAGCAATCTATTCTGCAACAGAAAATCTGAGTTTTTTCCTAAAATTAGCTGTTACTAATTTTTTTTTTCTGTAGGAAAAAATAAGTTGGTGTTTAACACTTATTTTTGGGTTGAGCAAAACATAAAAGTAGAAAAACATACTATGTCTCATAAAGAAAGAAAGAAGTTGATTTTGTTTGGTTTTGCCCAAATTAAATGCCTCCATCTCACAATATGGAGGATTTTACTGTATTTGTATAATTTATTAACCAGAAAGAGAAAAGCTCTTAAAGTTGGTCCCAATTTATTTGCTTGGGTTTTTTTTTTTTACCGGCAAACATTTTTGAAGTCTGTTACGCTAAAACTTTATCCTGACAGTAGAGAAAATAATATTCATTATTTAGAAACACGTTGAAATCACCAAGTTTAAGTTTCACAAAAACTGACAGTCACAAAATCTCACACCACAGCTGCTCGACAGAAAATAATGACATGTTTTCAACAGGATAATAAAGTGACATGATTTTATGATCATGCAGCTTGACATAGATCATCCCTTCTTCAGAGTCCACTTCAGGGTGTACAGTCACCACTGGGTGGGTTCAAAGATTTACCACGACAGATTGTTGTGACACAGCAAAAGGACTTGCTTCCCTGTGTGCGTTTATTACATTAGCAATGATTTATTGGACCCTGTTTTCTAAAGTAATTTACAAGCACAGAGTGGCTAAAGTACAAAAAAACAAAAGACAAAAAAAAAAAAAAAAACTTTACGGCAGTGTGGATAACCACCACAGAGCTCAGTTTGGCACCCATTAAAAAAATCAGAGCATGTATTCATTAGCCATGCATACAATACAAGATGTTTAGACTCAGATGAGCGATCAGTGGTTCAGCTTGTGGAGTTTGATGGACTTTGAAACAAGGTCGTAAAGCAAATTTCCCTGACTACACCATGTTACGAACCACTTAATACACAGTTTTATTCAGACGTTACGCTTGGATCAAATAGGGCAGCACAACTGTTTGAAAATATGTCATGATTGCCATTTCACTGTGGCCTGTAATAAAACTGCAAAGGACTATATCAAGCCTCTTGCATGGAGTCCTACTGTAGCAAATACAAATGTTGTTGTTGCTACTCTGAACAGGGTATCTGCAGATCAAATCAAATTTAAGACCATTTAAGACACTTTTAATACAAAACTGAATGAAATTTAAGACTAATATATATATATATATATATATATATATATATATATATATATATATATATATATATATAAATATAGGGGATAGTTAGAGGAAATGGCTGCATTTGCAAACAAGCATAGTAAAATCTGTGAAACCAGATTTGTGCTCATAATAAAAGCAAAAAAAAAAAAAAAAAGCTAGCTAGCTAGCAAGAGCATATTTGCAGCTAGTTGCCGGTAGCCTCAAACGCCTAGAGTCACAGAACGCAATAAAGATGTTTGTGTGCAAGTCAAAAAAATTTTGGCTGACAAAATTCCCCACAACAAACTAAACGACAAAATTTAAGACCTGTAATTGACCTTCTTAAAGCAAGCTTACTTTTTTTATGAATTTAAGACATTTTAAGGCATTAATTTTAGTAACACAAACTTAAGTCTTTTAAATGGTGTGCGCACGGACACCCTGTCTTAAGTTCACACCTTGCCTTTGAAAGGAAACCACAGAAAAACCTCCTCCGACTTCAACTGTATGAAATGTTAAATACTGTGCAAAGATGTTTTGCAGGCACTGTAATATTTTCTGAGGGAATTATAATGCACTCAAGATTATTTTCTAATTTTCACAAGAGGACACCGTAGCTTGTCTGTTTTCTTGAATAGAGTGTTCTTGTCTCTTGTCAAGTAATGTTTAACTGAGCAATGTGATTGTTAAAAGAGAAACCAGGTCAGAAATGACAATAAATTAGCTGCACTACTGTCAAGTACGATCTCAGCTGTGATAACAACACTAATGAAATGACTGGTCTGCCTTTCATACCTTGTCATTTATGACTCAAGGACCTGGATCCCAGTGGTTGCCCTTTGACAGACACAACAGGTTGATTACCTGAGAGAAAAAAAGATTAGGCAAACATCAGAAAGGTAACATTTAAAAATGTTAACTCCAATAAATAGATTTATTTATACACTTATTTGACATTTTACACCATTAATGTCAACATAAAACCAGAAATCATAGAACTGCTTTGAAACTCACAAGCTGCAAACTTTAACCTACTTGCTGTATCATGTGTGAAAATTGACGCTTTAGAAAATAACTTCTGTTATTCATAGATTGTCTCTTTTATTCCTCATCTGTTCTTAAAGCTAATGGGGTTGCAATACCAAACCTGGTTCAGTCCGTTCAAAATGGTCATGTCTGGGTTGTGAGCTTTAAGATGAAGGAAGAAAAACAAAAAAAACAGGAAATTTTAGAAACTTGAAAAGATCTAACTTCTCGAGTCAAAACCCTTAAGATTTTTTGTTTGTAATTTGACTTTTGTATTTGGAGTACTCATGGAGGCGTCTTGTCCGCCCTGGTAAAAGAGGTCTTGATCTCAATCGGACTTAAATCAAATAAATTCACAACAGCATTATATGTGCACTTTCAGAATGAATCTAAAAAACTGACCTTACAAAAATTGTTGACCTGAAATGATTAATAAATTATTGAGATAATCTGTTAATCATTAATTGGGGTATGCACACTTCAGATTTACTAAAGCAATGCTGTGGCGTTTCATTTTAGGCTATAAAATGTTTATTTCCTTATTGAAAAAGTGAATTGGATTATTATTTTTTGTATTAGCATCTTCTAATGCATTTCTAAAATTGTATTTAAAAAAAAGGATTAAGCAGTTAAATGAAAAATCAGTAAAACATGCCCTTTTTTTTAATCCAATCAATCGTCACAATAAAGGGGTTAATCGACAACTAAAATAATAATTAGTTGCAGCCCTAAAAAAAAACAAAAAACAGATCTAGCTAAAAAAGACGAGATCAGCTCTGTCCTCGAGGAACAACAGAGCTGCACAACAGAAGGGAGGGAGGGACTGGACGAAGCGGCAGCAGAAAGAGAGAGAACGGCATGAAGGAGGAAACATTTCTGACTTATTCATAGAGGCTCCCGATCGGCTCCAAACACATTGGACTGCACTCACACTCATTAGTTTCTGCCCCACTTCCTCCGGGGTGCCTTTATCCTCATCACATCTATTTGGGATACCGAGTCTCGACAAAGAAAACTTCCATCCATCACACACACAGAGGAATAAAGAGAGAGAAGCTCCCATTTCAAGCTGAAGGGGGCTGACAGGAGAGGTGGTGGGGGTGTTGGGTGTAATGGCTCTGGATTTTCTTTCTCCTCTTTTATTCCCTTTGATTCAGCACCACTGCAATCCATGAAACTGAAAGTGGCTGGGAGAAGGAAATCACCTGAAAGACCGGAGCGGAAGCACGGCAAACGGGGGCAGAAATTTACTTTGTGTTGACATGCGTCACTTGGGATGGAAATGCTAATGTGTATATAAGCTCTCAATTGCCCAATAGGTATTTCCATTTTACTTTCAAGCACAAATAATCACCTTAGTACTGTTATTTTTTTAAAAATTCATATCACTTTTTTTTCATCAGGAATGATGTTTCAGAAGCTACAACGTTAGCTTCTCTTGCTAGGCAACCAGCTAAATGTTTAGTCCTTTATGATGTGGTCCGTTGACAATTGTGTTTTTAATAGATTTTACTAAAGATCCAGTTAATTGTTTACTTACGATTAATTTGAATTGCCAACCAACTTTGAGCATTGTAAAATTTAATCCCAAGATGAAGATCTTTGAGGAGATCAGAGCGACAAATGAAAGGCAAGAAGCTGCAACGGCCGATACTCTCTGTCACTGTGAATGTTATTCAAGTGACAATAAAAATAATCATTTAAAAAAATAATAAATCGCAGTCATGCATGCGATTGTTTAAAAACTTGTCACCAAATACTTGCATAAGCCTCTAGAGCAGGGCTGGGCAATCCTGGTCCTCGAGGGCCGGTGTCCTGCAACTCTTAGATGTCTCCCTGGTCCAACACGCTTGAATCCAACAGCTGAATCACCTCCTCAGTGTAGTCAAGTTCTCCAGACTTCTGCTAATGACCTCATTATTTGACTCAGGTGTGTTGAAGTAGAGACGCATCTAAAAGTTGCAGGAGACCGGCCCTCGAGGCCTGGAGTAGCCCACCCCTGCTCTAGAGGTTGCAGCCGACAAAAAATCACACAAAATATGAACCACAAGTATTGGTGGATGGATTTTGTCAGATTTGGTTAGTTTAAAAAGAAAAAAAAACATGATTGATTTATTTTGATAAATCTACATCACAAAATTAACACATGCACATAAATTCAGACAGTCTGTTATAAAAGCGCAATACCGTATAAAACGTTGCAATTTGCAGCACCATAAATCCCCTATTGACAAGCGAGCGGTGAGTTTTTATTACAAACAAGATACAGTGACTAATGTTTACACTACCAGCAGCAATAATGTTTTAGCTGGGCCTGCAGTCATTCTGAGAAAACTGTCTGCTTGATGAGACAAAGTACAAAACCTAACCTGTGGTAACCCAATAACTCCAGTTTGAATTGCATTTTTACAGGAATGAAACGATTAATCGGATTAATCGATTATTGAAATAGTCGTCAACTAAGTTGGTAATCGATTGTTAACTGGAGAATCAAAAAAGGTCATGTGTAGGGAAAAACAAAAAAACTTATTCAGGGTTTAAATTAAGCCAAAACTGTACAAACTGTACATTTTGCAATTAAGATAAAACACCTTTGTCTGCAACATGTTTTCGGAAAAAAATTCCTCAAGTCCTATAGTTTTAGCTTCACCCCGTTCAGATTTACTGAAGAAATGTTGCGGGTTGCATTTTAGGCAAAACTATTTTTTAAAGGAACTGAATTGTTTGTTTATGTGCATCTTTTAATGTATTTAATGCTGTGCAAAAAAGCTTAAGCAGTTAAGCGAAAAATCTGTAGAATGTGGGTTTTTTTTAGTCAGATTGTTAGAATAATTGATAGATTAATCTAAAAATAAAATAATCATTACTTGCAGAGCTATCTTTTTGTATAAAGTGAGAAATGCATTTGTTTTAGGCAGTATCTGACCACACTGACAAAGTAATCTACCATCATCGATTTGATTTGCAGTACTATAAACGGCAAATGCAACATTACATAAATGCAATATTTGACTAAAAACTCCTAATTGTACGAAAGCAGCCCGTAAACACCACCGCGCAAATTTACTGTGTGAAAATATTCCGACAGGAATGTCCAGTGGATGTTACAACAGATTTCTTCTCGCTGCGTTTACTTCCAAGAACCTCTCTTCCCCCCATGTGGTAAACAAAAACCCTTTCAAAATCCTTCCATTACGCAAGTGAGAACGCAAGTTCCTCTAAAAATGTCATATCATTCCACAGGCGGATCGAGACCATATTTCCACCCGTATGTTTAGTGTGTGTGGTCAGTCGGAAATATTTCTTTTTGTAGGTTGTTTTAACCATTAAACACCTAGCATGACAGAAGCATGGCTTGGTTTTTTTTTTTATCAACAGGGCTGCTGATGAGACTCGACGAGGTGCAGACAGATGCTCTGCTAAGTGGGTCACATACACAGAGTAATCATTGGGGGGAGGATGGAGACTGAATGCACAGATGTTTCAACCCAATATGTCAGATGTATGTAAATCTACATATTTACACTGATTACAAGTCAAGTCGCACGCCCACTGAGAATGTCATGGACCAAATATCCATCATATTTAACAGCATTTACATACAAGCATCAATGTGTGTTATAATTTTAACTTTTTTTCATAACATAAATCACAAATCCTTCAGGCGTCACATCAGCCGAGGCTCTCTGATGTTTATGTGGAATAATTAAAGGGGATTATAAATATTTCTTGATGGGATTTACTTACAAGAGCAAAACAGGACAAGAAAACACCGTGTATCATAATTTAGGTCAGTCCGGTTGAAAATTAGCTTCAATTGGAAAACTGCTCTGAAAGGAGAGGCTCCAACAGGCTTCAGTTACTGTATCAATTCGTCTTAATCCTTGGTATGCAACCACCGCACCAACATTTGGCGCCTAATCCGAAGTAATCAGCGACAAATCCTTGGGAACAATTAGCTTCACAGGAGGATACAAAATATGCGGATGACAGTCATTCGCCATTCTGGTTTTCTCTTGGCCGAACCAGTCACGCCAGTTTGAGTGAAAGATCGGAAATGGTCGTCACCGAGTTACAGAGATTTGAGTCATGGGCAAAGATCAAGATAAGTTGAGAAAAAAAAATACAACCAGGATATGTATGAAGTTAAATACAGAAAATAATCCCTACAAAAGTCAGTGAATTAAAAACAGGAAGTGACAGAAACAACTTTTTTTTTTTTTATCCCTGCTGTAGTTAAATGAGAACAAATGTGAGAGACTGGAAGGAACTAGTCTACATCTGCTGTGAAAACATAACCACATGGTTGGGGTAAAAAAAAAGTTTTTCTTCATTTAAGGACTGTGGCAACAACTTTGATATAGAGTATTTGTGAAAAAGGGTTTCAGTTTACATATTCAAGGTATTGCTTAGATGATAGCTGAACTATGGCCTCCAAAGCGAGTTGAAAAAGGCGCTTATCCCCAACTCTGCCTGGATTTCTGACCAAACAGCCAATTAAAGAGGCGCGGCAAAAGCAAAGGAGGGGGATTAGCAGCTAGAACTGATGGTGTCATCCAGGATATTTTAGAGTGGAATATCCTCTCTGCTGCCGCAATGTCAATTTGTTAGCAAGTCATGACAATCATGAGACGTATAGCAACAGTCTTCAGTAAGAATCCTCTTCACGTATGTTGTGAGACTGACTGCTACTGGAGATTGTTCCTGCCCACAGCATCTTTAAGGATGCTAGGGATGATATGAGTTTGGACAACATAATAATTTCCCCTTTGGGATAAATAAAGTATTTTTAATTGAATTCATAAAAAATTTTTAAACGTACTTGACATGTATTATATGTTGGTCCATAACCTAAAACTTCATACATTAAAGTTTGTGGTTGTAAGGTGACAAATTGTAATTTTTTTTTTGAAGAGTTAGAAATACTTGTGCAAATCACTGCATGTGTCAAATAAATGCATGTTTCTTTATAACATTAGATCAAGAGTGAAAGCAAATCTCATGTCAATTTTTTACCAAAACAGCAACAAAGCATGAAGGTTTTTCTAACCTCAGGTACAACTTTCTGTTTTTTTATGTGTGTCAGCCCGCCACAACATTCTATCACCAGCCAAAAATCAACAAAGTCAAGTGTGAATTTAGTCACTTTTTTCTTGGAAAAGCTCATTTCTCATTTTGTTTACATGTGAAATTGACTTGCTGGAGAGGAAATGAGAACTCAAGCAGTCACCTGCATGTGGGCATCTTTAAGAAGAAGTAAAAGACCTTCCCTCTTTGGGATAAAATGTCCCTGGACAAACATCCAGAGCCGCAGCGACGGCAAAGAAAAGCATAAAACACAATGTTACCGGCTCAAAAGCAACACCCAACAGCAACACAAAGTCCAGAAATCCGAACCGGACTCCGATTTCCCACTGCTTTACCGTTTCAGGATCAGCGAGAACTGCAGCAATAAAGATGGTAAAGCTGCCATTCAGCAGGCTTTTAAAACAATAGAACCGCCAAGTAGAAGCAGGGAAGAGTTAGGAAGAGCCTTTAAAACTAAAAGCGCTCAAACGCAGCTGACATTATTAGTTCAGGCTTTTAAATCTCCATCTTTGAAGAATGGGAAAGCCATCTTTGGAGAAATAATGAGGCAAGACATGAAAATGAGATCAACTGTAGTCTTGGCAGATGTTTGCCTTCTTAAACCATCAGAGGAGCTTAATACAAGTCCAAGTGAACGCTTGTTACACGGTATGAACATTTTTTTTTATACTATAAATCATCTGATGGGTTGAAAAGTGAGAAGAGAGTGTGTAAAGTTGAATCTGGTGAAAGCAGTAGATTACCATCAACTATGAATATCTGCTGTATGATCTGCATGAGATAAGTGGAAGGGATATTTGTTAACAGTGCTGGTAAAAATAAATTAAAAAATAAAGTATCTTTTAGAGCAGCACCATTATCTCGCACTGAAAAAATGCGAACATAATGCTGCATGTTAGGAAATGACAATGTTTGACAAACCCTGCTGCTAATACTTTGCACAACCTCACGTTGGCAATTGGACAAAACTCAGTCTAACATTTTTTTCGGGGGAAGTAAAAGAGATGGATCTCTGGACAAACTCTCTACCCAATTCGGCTGTTTGTGTTGAATAATTACATTTCTGAAGGAGCCAATAATGACCCATTTTCCGTCTGCTTTCAGAGTTCACCGGGTTTTTATTTCATATCAAATCTGTTTCTCCTCAAACACTTCATGATTCATTTGACTGGGAGGACAAAAACAAATAAATAAAAAAAACTTCCACAGAACTCATTAGGCCTGTCACATAAACTGACCCAGTAATTATTGTGATAAACGATAATATTGTTCTTTTTGAGACCATTTTAAGTAACATATCAATAATAGCGCAACAATGGGAAGTTTGCCAACTCTCAAAGACTACCAAACTTTTATTAAGTAAAGAACGTTTAGCACTAGAACTGGAAGACATTTTTAATATCCAAAATAAAAACACAACCAACGATAATAAATGAAAATATAAATAAAAAAAACCCACACACAACTGAAACTCTATAAATAAAATGGATGTAAAATGTTAATCATCAAATGGAAGTTGCAGATCTCATTTTAATTGCTCATGCGATTCATTTTTTAGCACTTATTAAAGTTCCTTCATTTTTTTCAAACAACCAAACAAAAACCATGTAAATAGTGTGTAATGGTTGTTATGGGACTTTGCCATAGATTTATTTTATTATTTTTATTTACATTTTTCTACTGTTCAGTAAGACAAAGAAAGGCTTCCATTTCATTCGTGTCACATTCAAAATGTCATGAAATATTAATTAAAAATTCTTAGAAACACCTAAAAAAACAAAAGGTGATGCACAAAAAGCTTCAGGTTTGAATCTTGTACTCTTTCTTTGGCACAACCCGTTTGTACCAGAGGTCGATTTCTACCCGTTGTTAGATTACAGGCAGAAACGACAACGAGGAGAAGCTGATAGCTCTGTTTACATTCGAGCTGGGAAGGCCTCTGAAGCCTCATCAGATACAGCATCTGTTTACAACATGACAACACAGCCGTCAAATTAGGAGCGAGGGTCTAAAGGCAGCCAAATCCTGTTTTTTTTTTTTTTTTTTTTTTTCCCTGAGACAATCCCCTGATTTGAATGCAGACAGCGTTGCTATCTTGTCACACAACAACACTCTCCCCTTTGACAACCACCACTTTTGTCTGTCAGCACAGTCAGCTCTCGTGCGTTTTGGTAAATGAAATCATCCCAGCAGACAGAACAGAAACGTGGGTGATTCACAACACAGCCGGTCTAGATCCGATCTAGAGGTTAGTTGCTCTCACTTGGCGAGGTGGCGGGGGAACAACACAGGACACAGACTTATAAAACCGGACCAAACGGTTTAGCTCAGAACCTCACAGTGAGAATAAAAACGCCTATAGATGGGCCGTATAGCTGCGCTAATCCCAATCTGTGTAAACAAATGACAATGCTGCTGCTGCAGCTATTAGTTTAATGACTGTTAGAGGGGATGACAGCTTCATATATTTAAAAAGGTATGGCAGAGGAGCTATAGAAACAGGCTATGTTGTAAATATACATATGCTCCCAAATGGCCGATTACGCCACCGGATCCATTCCATTTTCATGAAAATACCCAAATATTTAGTTTTTTAAATTGGGAATTTTTGGAATCTTGGTTCCCCAGTTTTCACCAGATTCTTTTTTTTTTTTTTTACATTTTTACATTTAGTACCATTGGAGGGGAAAAACTTTGTTATGAGGTGCAACACTGCAACCACTTTTATTTTTGGTTCTCAACAGATCAAAATGGAGTAATCACTGACCCAAATGTGCAAAAATGTTAGCATGGGGCCCCACACATAGAAGCAACAACTTATCATAATACTTCTACACACTACACCATGTCCACTTGTTCAGGCTGGTGGTGGATCTGTCATGCTGTGGGTCTGCTTCTCTCTCTAAAACACTGCTAGGGTGTGGGATATCAGCCAATTTTAAATAAGAAAACTGAAAACGAACCATCACTCTATGATACAAGTTAAAACTTATGTACAAAAAATTTAATAAATCACTGATATTTTGCTACTACAATAAACAAATGCCTTTTACAGATCGGTGGTCTGTGCTGTGAAGATTGCTCAGTTCAGATTATAGGTAGAAACAATGACAAGAGGCAGTTGATTACATCAGAGATAGAAAGACCACTCAACAGATATAACTGTTAACAACAATAGTAATAAAATAACACAGCCATCACATTATGAGTTTTAGTTCACTTTTTCTTGCCTGATTTAAATATGGACAGAAGCGCCACCGTTTAATAAAGTGCACCGTTTCTTTTAGTTTATTGATCAATACCTAAATTACCATTTAAAGACTATTGTCTTTGCTGGGCAGTGAAACTTTAGGATCTCTAGAGAGCAGTCATGCTGATGATGATATTAAATTGTAGCGATAATTAATAATACAGTCCTAAGCCTGCCGTTCTTTTTCCATCAGAAACATGCTCACGTTCATTTAAAAAAAATGCATACCAACAATATCAAAATATTTTAAAACAGACTAGGGAAAAATTAGGTTGAATTAATACAGAAGACTGAGGTCGGACAGTATCAGAATGGCACTCAGAACGCTACAGTGAAGCTAGCGATAATGCTAGCATGGGGCCCCATAACTTGCGCAAACAAAGACACTTACCTCAATTTACGTCGAGCCTTCCCGTCATTTATCGGTGTCCGTGTTGTGGGAAAAGGTGCCAGTATCCGAAAAAATGTTTTCGAGAATTAAGTAGCGGCAAGCTGGGCAGCTTTCAGTTACGAGTTTGCCACGGGTTAGCAGCTAGCTAGTGGTGCCCACTTAAAGAGCAACTTGAAGCTGGCCCACTGCGCACATTTCTTCTTAATCAGCCGTCCTCGAGTTCTTCAGCTGTTTTCGCACTTTTAAGTGTTTTCCTCCCCCAATGGCTCTCAGACTGGTTAAAGACAAAGACCACGGCGAAACCACCCGCGACTGGAGCGAATTAAAGACGCGGAACATCAAAAAAAATCCAAGATGTCCACGACAATCAGTAAGGAAATACAAAAGGTAAAAAAATGCGTACGACCTCCGGGCTGAGCGAAACGTTTTCCTCTAAAGCGTGCCGCACCCAGATGTTTTCGCTCATAATTTCCTTGTGTTTAATCATTGGCCATAGTCGCGGCTGTAAGGCAGTCGCTCGGAGCTACATGGAGGCTGGTAGGAATCCAGATGATGAGGTGAGTTTCGTCTCCGCGACCTTTACGTGTAGGAGACGGCTGTCCGCCAGAAGTCGCTTTTCCAGCTTCAGCCAAAGCCGCTTCGATGATGCTTTCACTGTCTCACCCAGAGTGTGTGTTTGTGATGATCCCCATGTTCCGCCCTAATGTATCCTTCCTTGCTCAATACGGATCCACCTTGACCAAATAAAGCAAGTGTGTGTGCATCCCGCTGTAAATGATGTTTTAAATCCCGTTTCCCAAATATACAATAGGTGTTTGCACCATTATGTGACGAGACTTCGGACACCGGTAGTGTGCTGGGGCCCCCTGCTGGAAATCCCATATATCGTCTTTAATAAACATGAACTTATGCGTGGATACTGCAGTTCTCTCTAAACAGATTTTGGTCTCTTTCTAATGCTGTCAACATTGGTTATATGCAAAAATGTAGAGGTTAAGGATGTTTATGCATTTCTTGTTCCATAGAGTTATTTTATGTTTTTTATTCTTGTATTTATATGTGACTTAGTGTCAACCTGCAATGGGACGAGATATGGAAATTAGCCTCTGGGCTATAATGTCATGTATTTACATGTAAATGGTCATTAAAATGTACTGCCCCATTTTGAAAAAATAAAATAAATTTGAACCTCTGAAACACACTAAACTGCCTCATCAGTCTTGATCTTTAAAGTTTGTCTTTCAGTCATATTTCTTACACTGAAGCACATTTTTATTTTTTAATATTAAAGAAGACATTTTCATATTGAAATGGTCTCAAATGTCTTTTATGTTCATTTTACATTTTAAAATTGTTTCTACTTATGATGTTTTCGTATCAGTCAGTCCTTTGCACTGAAAGAAAGCATCCTGGCATGGCTCACGTCCAAGGAAGCTTTTCAGCATGTCCATCCCGTCCACCGCGCCTCCAGCTTCTAGTATCACCTTCCTGTACTCTTTCCCGACCTGACAAGACACGCGTGAAGACGTTTTACACAATACAAGATCGAGTGCAAATCAGATTTAAGAAGCAAGCTAACCAACTAACCTTTGGGTTCATAATGCCTTCCTTTTTAAAACGACTGAAAAAAATGTCCATTGAGTAGACTTCGCTCCACAGATAGCTGTAGTACTGACCATCGTAACCTCCAGCCAAGTGGCTGAAACTGGCTGTCATATTGGTTCCTGCAGAAATCACACACATATTTATTGACGTATTTGACAAAAAGAACGATGCAAAATAGTTTCACAAGAGCTGGCTAGTCATGCAGAGGAGTACTGGGATGAAAGTGATGGAGCATTGTCCTGCACAAGCATCAGTCTTTTTCCAAAGACCCAGACTTCTTTTTGTCTTGTAATAGCTAGCAGAAGGTTTGAGAGTTGATTTTGAGTCAATATTCAATCTGAACTGGCTCATCGTTAGTAATACCAACTCATACCTCCACCTAGCTGGTGTCTGATTCAAAAAGGAGCTTTGTGCCCATTATTGATCCACCCACCATTTGGTTCGTCAAGAGTCACTCTCATTTCATAAAACCTCTAGATAATTCTTAGCCCAGTCTAGATGCTTCAGTTTATGTTTTGTTCAGTGGTGGTCAAGTTTCAGCCTTCCTTATGTTGTCCATGTCTCTTAGCTCTGAACATCTTATACTTGTTGGTATTCCGGGAACATTGCAGTTATAGGACATGGCAGAGCTGAAAGATGATGGGTCACTGACAGCTTCACACTTAATTCTTCTCAAATCTTTGGTAGTTAATTTATGTCTTTTTCTCTCAACAAGTTTCTTGCAGAGCTATCCAGGGTGTACTCCGCCTCTTGCCCATTGACCGGTGGAGATAGGTACTAGCACCTCTCACAACCCTTCTAGGGATAAACCTGTTTGATAATGCATGGATGGATGAAGTTTCTTGCAACCCTGTTGACTATTTCCTAAAAAAGCTTGATGTTTCTCTGATCACTTCCCAATATCTTAGCAATTTTAAGAGTGCTGCATACCCCTGAGAGACTTTTGATAATTTTTACTTCTCAGAGTCAAGTTAAGCATGGCTGAACAAGATACGTCTACAGTAGTCAGTGTTCTCTCTAGTGCTATGCAACTTTAACAATCTAGCTGTTGTTAGTAGAACTGACCAGGTGTAGCAGGAACACCAAGGATGTCCTGGCAGTGCTGTGCAAACACCTCAGCTGTATCTGCACTTGGACAGGAGTGAAGGGACTGGTCCACTTTACTGAGGACAACCTGCCGCAGGTTCATCAGACCTAAAAACAACAACATCAAATTGAGAGAGGTTCTAAGCATGCGCCTTACAGAGAGTTGTAGGTTTCAGAGAATTCGGAGCGTCTGACCCGTGTTTGCTACTCTGGACGCAATCAGTTTGTCGAGCAAATCATCCGGGACCGGAGTCCCATCCTTGTAGTGGCTTGACATCCTTCTTAGTGGCTCCTTCTCCCAAACCCAGTTCTCCAGCATCTGGGACGGCACTTCCACAAAGTCTGTTTCCACCTGAGTACCGGTGAATTCTGAAAACGTGGTCTGTGTCAAACAAGTGCAGAGGTTCATCCTCTATTGCTGGAATAAAACTAAACCATACATAGAATGCAACAATGCTGAAACTGCAAATTGAGGAATTTACACCTTGGAGCAGAGCTCATGCATTACATGGCCAAACTCATGAAAATATGTCTCCACTTCATGGTGTTGGAGGAGGGAGGGCCAGCCTTTTCTCGGCTTTGTAAAGTTAGCCACCATAGCAGCCACCGGAAGCCTGCGTTTTCCATCAGGTCCTCTGCATCCTGGCAGGAGGCCAAAGCAAGCAGCGTGGCCATACTTCCCTTCCCTAAAGAACATTCAAGTCAGCTTTTACAAAACTAGAATCAGAAGCTCAAAAATTTGGAGTATGCTATGACAGAACTTTAGAGCATAAGGATAATTCAGCGTTTTTAGAAGTTGATGTTGACACCATCTTTACCTTGGGTGCAAGTCCAGGTAGAACTGTCCAATCTCCTCTCCCGTCTCAGAGTCGTGGGCTGAATAAAGCTTGACATCTTCATGCCAAACATGAGCGCCATTGACCTCTTCAAAGGTGAGGCCCAGCAGCTCCTGGTAGATACCAAACAGCCCTCCTGTTACCACCTCCAGGGGGAAATACTCAATCAGTTTGTCTTTGTTTACAGCAAACTTGCACTGCTCCACTTGGTTCATGTAGTAAGGCAAGTCCCAGGCATTGATCTGCCCATCGAACTGGAAGCCCTTCATCAAGCACTCCCTCTTCTTCAGTGCAAGGATGTACTTTCTTTCCTTGATTCCAATGGGTTTTAGTCTGTCGTAGAATGCATCTGCAAAAGGTGGAAAGGTGAAAAGGTTTAGCAGACTAACATCAGTGTGTGTGTGATAAATTTTCAGGACTCCAAGCAGTCAATTTGACAGCCTCCCCATGGTGTTTTGTGATCTTTTTTTTTGTACCATACAAGTTTCTTGTGCATCAAAAAAAAAAAAAACAAAAACAAACAAACAAACAAACAAAAAAAACATATACTGTATGGCGGCCCCTACAGTTAAATGCAGAGAACAATCGTTAGAGATCACGGATTCACTGTGGAATTTGGGGATATATATACGTAATGAAGTGAAGGAGTTATTGTGCTAATACTGACTAGCTTAAATATTTAAGCATCTCACCTTCTACACTGTAACTTCAAAAAATAATGGGGAGCAAATTTTTTTCACCACATCCACTGATAAGTTACAAATTATGATATTCCGGTAAAAAAAGACTAACGAAAATATATGTAAAGTTAACAAGCTTCCACAAGAATTGTCTATCAAATGCAAGTAACTGATGTTTCCTGAGAACCAGATATCCATCTGTCCCTTATTTTCAATGTTCTTTTCTTTTTTCCTTTTTTTTACAAATAAAAAAATCAGCAGAATTACACTTTTAGAGTTTTATTACAATATTTAATATATAACTTTTTTTCTTTTAATTTTAACTGCCTTTGAAACTGTCGCCCTAAAAGACGGCACATGATGCATCAACCGTGATGCCCAAAATTCCACTTCTTTTCATAAATTTCTAAGTTTTTAAAAACATTTTATTTGTATGTGTGCATCTGAAGGCCTGACTGTGCCCCTAAACAATAAATTTAAAAAATGGCAAGAATATTGTTGGGTTAAACTACTCATTGTTTTATCATTTTATTTGAGTGTTTTATCTACATGTGTTCAGTTACCTAACTGACTCTGACCAGTTATCTATAATGTAATTTCCTACTCACGGGGTCCATCTGTTTTGTTATCTCAGCATTGTTCTACTGAAAAAGGTCATCATAATAAAAGCCAGTTCCCAAGCAGAGGAGAGTAGAGCTCACCAATCGTTGATCCTGAGTGGATTAGAGGTTGTGGATCTCTCTCTCCCTTTGCAAAGGAAGTCATAAACCCTCATTGGTTTTGTGTCTGGTTCTTTACAGGTTTTGTGCGAATCATAAAAACCCCAACAAATATTCTCTTGTATCATTTTATGTGTAAACTAACTTAAGAAAACTCAATGTTTAGTTTGTGCTGAACATGCTCTAACTCTCCACTAGAGATCGCTGTAAGCACATTATATAGAGCCAAAAACTGTGAAAGGCTTCATTAACTTCAACCATACAGATGTATTCAATGTATTCAAAAGTAAATCCAATGGCTTGAACAGCAAACATTGTGTATAACAGCTATGCTAATATTTAAACGTCTGTGTAAGGTGATTGCTTTTCTTTAAACGTTTTTCAACCTCCAGGCTTTCTATTGGCTATCAGCATGACATGTTTCTGTCATGTGACCAGAAACAAAGCAAATCGGTTTCTTTTTCACGCAAGCTTTTAGTTTGATTTGGCTCATTCATCTTAATTTCCCACTGTAAAACAACATCAGTGATTTACAATCAACAATTTCTATTTACACTATTTGTTTTGTGTGAGTGATAAAATGTTAAAGTTTGTGAACCGTGAATCAGAATGTGGTGGACCCGATTTATATAGTTTCCTCACCAGTTATGTGGTATCGCTTCTCGGCCTTTTGGCTAAGATCAAGTGTAGTATCTGTTCTTATCAGTTTAATATCTGATACGTCCCCTACCCGGGGACCATATATTAAATTGATTTTTGGAGCAGGGAGATGGAATAGGGGCTTGCTCCGTCCACTCCACGCATCAACCTGGTATTGCAGTACTTCCAGGAATGGTGCACCCCACTAATGTGTAAAATGAAAATAATACACTCAAGCTGTCTACAGGCTTAACTGAATCCCATGAAGTTTTGAATTTAAAAATGGCAACTTGTTTTGCTGCGAGCCAATTTTAAGACAGGTTGACAATGAAATGCTGTGGACATGTAATATATCCTAAATGAAAACATAATAGAGAAATTAAATACATTTAACTTCACAGTAAAAAAAAAAGTCAAATCTTTCTTTGAGCTACATCCCGACAGTGAACACATAGTGTTGCAAAATCTAAACGAACTTAATGCTTGAAAGAACACTTTTACTGCTATATGCACATTAGGAGTTTAAATGGGCAGACAAACAACAAAAACACAATGACACTCCTGGAGAGAGCATCCTAAATTTTATGAGGGTAAGGGTTAACCCAAAGAGTGAAATCGCTCAAAACCTATGGGTAAGAGAGATAAGGGTAAGGGTTAAAAATTGCAACTTTTCTGCTGCGAGCCAATCCAACACCGAGGCCAATTATCTCTCACAATTTTAAGATGGGTTTAGGTGAAATATAAAATAATCACCTGTCAGACGCTCTTTTTATAATATACGTCGTTTACTGAATATTATGCATACCCCTTGTCAAAATAAGTCTGAATGATTTCTCTCCATTGATGCAGAGAAGGCATTTGACAGAGTAGAGTGGATCTATATGTTTGAAACTTTGGAGATATTAGGTTTTGGTGGGCCATTTATATCTTGGGTTAAGTTACTGTACTCCTCTCTGTCAGCCATGATTCTGACAAATAATTTCTACTCTTAACACTTCAGCTTACATCGCGGGACCCGACAGGGGTGCCCACTTAGCCCTTTACTTTTTGCTTTGGCTATTGAACCTCTGGCTCTGGCAATAAGAACAAACAACTCTATTAAAGGTATCACCAGGGGTAGGTTTGAGCACAAACTCTCTCTCTATGCTGATGACCTTTTGTTATACGTATAAGAACCATAACTGAGCATCCCTCACATCGTAACACTCCTCTCTCAGTTTGGGGAAATTTCTGGGTATAAAGTAAACATGCACAAAAGTGAGCTTCTGCCTCTGAATGCCTGCCTAGATCATATAACAAGTGCTACACCTGTTAAAATAGCTAATCATAGCTTTGTCTATCTAGGTATTACAATAACAAAGACTTTTGATGGCCTCTATAAGAGTAATTTTGAGAAATTGCTTACTGAGACCCAACGTGACCTAAATAAGTGGTCAGCACTTCCTCTCTCTCTAGTAGGGACAGTGAATACAATCAAGATGTCAGTGCTCCCTAGGTTCATATACCTCTTTCAGTGTCTCCCTGTTGTCATTCCAGGTGCTTATTTTAAAAAATTAGATTCAGCGGTTTCGACTTACATTTGGAATGGCAAAAAGCCTCGTCTTAAGAAAGATCATCTGCGAAAATCAAAGCAAGATGGGGGTCTAGCCCTTCCCAATATCCGACACTATTATTGGGTATGTAACTTGTACTGTTTGTCTTTTTGGATGCACTACAGCTCCAATGATGGTGGTCCCATTTGGGTGGAGATGGAAAAATTCTCATGTGTCCCTTTATCAATGCCAGCTTTGATCGGTGCACCCTTACTCCCTATACAAACACTAATAAATAAAGATTAATAATGGCGTGAGATTCATCCGTGCTGCAGTGAATCTGTCTCTCTTTTTAGATATCTCTCTCTTATTCCTCACATCGTGTCTAGGAAATTTTCAAAACAAAAACGGAAGATTTAGGATGAATCTTACTTTTGACAGAGTGAAAGAATATAAATAATAGTCTTTACCACCTGTGTAAACTTTGCCGGTGAATGTTATAACACATAATATAAGTTATATAATATGTGTTATATTGTTTCATTTCTAATATAGGCCCTTGTGTCAGATAATCTAAGTCAATGTTAGAGAATAATTAATTTTTTTAGATTTACGGAATCTCAGTTAGCCTTCATAGCGGGGCTGAACCCGTATTACACCAAGCACTGTAGCTAATATTAGCTGGTATCTCGCCGGTGGACATAAATACAGTAAAGTAATATTCTAATCACAATATATACACAATAATATGTCCATCTTACTTGTGAAATGTTGTCTGTGGAGCCCTCGCATCAGTAATCCATCGACCAGAACAACAATATCCCTCAGTGCTGAGGCATCTTCTGCTGTTTTGATAGAGCAAAGTAGGAGGGCATACCGCTCCAAGATGGCCGCCGTATTTCCTGCGCCGGAGCGGTCCATGAGGCGTCTATGCTTATATTATGTCTATGGAGCAAAGTAGGAAGGTATACCGCTCCAAGATGGCCGCCGTATTTCCTGCGCCGGAGCGGTCCATGAGGCGTCTATGCTTATATTATGACTATGGTCCACAATGTACATTAGCGTGTTTACGACTGTCGCTTGTGTTTGTGAGACGGTCAAGCACGTGGTAGCTGCGCTGTGACGTGAAATGGGCATTAGCCAATGAAACGCGGCCCCTGTGGGAAGGTCCATACACGCGGAGCTCCAGACATGCGCAGTGGTTTCCTCTGAGGGGGGAAGATGTCTGTCTAATCGTCAGTAATATAATAGCACTGCATAAATCATAAGATATGGCGACATGTAAAATTGGCAGCGCTTCGCTTTCACAGACGGTGGGGACTTCGTCCAACTTTTAGCGTCACTTGGAAGGAAAGCTTAAAGAAAGGTAAGATCTGTGGATGTGATGCTAGCAAAGCTAGCTGTACAGAGACACGTGTTGCATCTGCGATGAAAAAAAAGTTATCGTTCATGCTGAGTTATTTTGTGGAGGTGTTGACTGACGTGTCGCAGATATGGGACAACGCTGTGACCAAAGTCTGTATTGATATGACAAACAGGAACGATCCGATTCTTCTGAACGGATCTTTATTGATTAACTTTATTTCAGCTCTAAGTATTTAATCCACATTATGGGAATGTGGATCTCTCAGATCAATTTGAGAAGCAATTTTGATAGGTAAAATTAAATTTTTTGTGTCACGTAGCGCCGGGTGCTGGTCTTGACTTGGTCTTGGGTAGGTGGTATTGACTACAACTCTGCTATGTGGCTCCTCGGTTGCATGTCCTCCCCCACCCACCTTCTTTCCATCTCCTTTCTGTTGGATTTCTTTAAAAATAAATGCCACTAGTGGCAAAAAAAAGTGAAGTTAATGTTATGTTAGGACAGGAGACAAGATGTTTCCATCCCTGAAATTATTATCCATAGAATCACATATCTAAATCTAAACCAGAGGTTCCCAAACTGTGGGGCGCGCCGTGTCATTGCAGGGGGGGCGCGGGAAGCCGTCTGGATGAAAAAACAAAACAAAACATGAACACTGTATGCGCTGGGTTTTTACCTTAGAATGGCCAACTCTCTGTTATTCCTATGTCAATTTGATACAGTAGAGGCTTCCACACTTCCCATATTTGTGTCCTCTGTCACTTTTATCAGCAGTTAAAACTGTTTAATCCGTTGTTAACATGTTGTAACCTGTTTTTCCGAGCCGCCTTTAAACGCAACATGAGCGCTACGACGCTCGCGCTGGGTTTACACCTGTGAAGGAGACCTGCTGCTGCTGTGCAGAGCTACGTAGGTTTGTGTTAGAATCACGGCAGCAAACCAGCAAAACGCAAAGAACTTTTAAGTTTTTCCCTCCAAACTAACCGACTGAGTTGTTGGATGCAGGTAATGTTAGCTAAAAGATAACTAGCTAATATCAATACCGAACCTTAAGCTTAACAAGTACCTTGTAGGCTACCGATGTTGGTGTCTATTTTCAGCTACGTACAGTCATTTTGCCCCCAAAAAAGTCGATGCCTCCCCCCGTCACACGCGTCGTTTCAACCAGACAGCCATTTGTAATCCATAGGGGGGCGCAGAAATTATTTGGAAACCACTGGTCTAAACTATGTTACAGAGAGTAAACATAATAAAAACATGCTTTATCTGTGGCATTGTTCATTAAAATGGCACATTTCTAATGTGTTAAAATGAAATGCGATCAGTTAATTTAATGATATTGTATTAGCAATTAGATAATGCATTCAGCAAGTACTTTTACTTTTAATACTTAAGTATTTTTAAAAGCCAGTACTTTTTTACTTTTACTTAAGTACAAATGTTAATGTGGTACTTTGACTTTTACTTAAGTACATTTTTGGAGCACTTTCTCCACCACTAGCTGTAAGGCATACACTGTGGCATGCTCTTGGCAGCCTACATGCCACATAAATTACGCCGTGTGTGCTTGTGTGAGGTCAAGGTGTCAGACGGTTCGTACCTATAAAGCCAGACACATTGCCTGTGTGTTTAGCCATGTTAATCTCCAGCACATAGTTTGCATGGCTGCTGTAACCGAGTAAGTCTGCCACCTTTGCCCTTAGTTGGATTAGCTGTTCAAGAATCGCCGTGTTCACCTGGGGAAAAGTAGAAAGGAAAAAAAAAGAAAAAAGAAACACCTGAATCATGTTGTCAGAAACAACTAATCTAACAAAAAAATTAAGATTAGAAAGTTTAAAGCTATTCATGGTCTTTGAGCAGAACCCCTGAATTATCTTTTTAAGGGACTGTTGGTAAGTGGAGTTCTGGACTCACCTGTTTACACCTGCTGTGGAAAGCTGTTTCCATCTTCCTCCGGGTCTCAGGATTGTGACACCTCTTCATCAGGGGGTGGTAGTGGGGGTATTCCAGCGTCACCTTATACTTCCCCTCTGCTGTCCTCTCCAGACCATTGAGATAGCTTTCAGCGAGGCCTCCTTCGCCAGGTGAACAAATTGAGAATGAATGTCTTGCACTTCTTCGCATGAGCCACAGATTAATGCAAACAGGCTTTTACCTAGTTCCTGCTCGGAAAAAACAAGAAATGTATTGTCCTCGTTCAGATTCCTGTTGAATTCTATGGAGAGGTCACTGATAAGCTTGGAGGTTCTTTTTACTTCCTACGGAAATATAAAGAAAGACATTCTTTTATACTGGAATTTGAGACTTTGGGTATACAATCAATGGAAATATAACTACAGACTATTTAAAGGCAATCTCTCACAGAAAAACAACATTTATGTATAATTTTATGTAAAATAAAACCAAAGGAGATAGCATAACATACACCAAACAAGGCAAAATATAGGAAAACCTTTTGTAGTATATTTACTGAACGTCAAGGAACCCCATTTATGAAGGCAGTGCAGTTCCTCACAAAGCTCATAACCTAATCTCCTTATTCTCAGCATCCAGCAGGAAGCACCAACTTCCCACTGACTGCACATCCATAAAAATAACCAATAGCTTGTCCAGGATAATGGTATATACAGAGTTTCATCAATCATACCTTGAACTTGTCCTACAATCACTGCTGTGCTACAATAAATCTTAGAATAAATGTTAATCGTTAATATCTGTGAGATTACCTGCTGTATCTCCTCAGACAGATGCAGTCCTTTCCTCTGGCCCAGTGTAACCAGTCTGTCTAAGAATCTCTTTTCTTCAGTTGAAGGATTGTCTTGAAACTTTTTCTGCCAAAACACACACCACACAAAACATCTTATTGGTGGATTTGAGACCATTCTAAAAAAAAAAAAAAAAGGTCAGTAGTACTAGTCATTACTGTTTATATGAAACAACTATTTTCCATCCAAGGATTAATCAGAACTAAATAAAATAAAATAAAAAAAGGGGCAGTATCCCAGTTGATGATCCATGAGATGTTTTGTTGTATTTTCGAGTAACAAGGTGTACCTGCAAGGCCTTTATACGCTTGAACACGTCTTCCCTCATGCTAATCTCCACGTCAAATTCAGATAGTTTCTTGTCTGCCTCTGTGCTCGCCGACCGAACCTCCTTGTTGGGGCAGACATACTGGGGGAAGTCAAGAACATGGTGGGATGCTAGGAAACACAAAGGAACCACTGAGAACTTCAAGCATTTGCACACCATATAAAATGTAAGCAAGGGAAAATCCACTACACACAACAGATCAGTCCAGTGGTATCCAAACGTTTTGTAATCAAGGCCAAAATTGTCGAGATGAAACCATTTACATTTCTTGTGCCTTTTTATGTTTTATCCGCTCAATGTGAAAGATCTTATTGAAACGAACAAAACTGAATCGTATTGAAGAGGGATTTGTAAACCATTGTAGATCCAAAGCATAGGAAGGGTTTTTAACAATTGTGTCATTAAAAGACAGGCAAACTGTTTCCTTATGTTTTGGGTTCATTGTCCATTCTTGTGGACTTTTTTATGTGCTTTTCAGTAAAAGTTACTAAAGAAAAACCACAGACTTTTTCTTTAGTCTGTGGTTCTGTTAACTTTTTTATTTTTTTTATTTTAACTGCCTTTGAAACTGTCGCCCTAAAAGATGGCATATGATGTATTCATCAAACGTGATGCCAAAAATTCCACTTCTTTTCTTAAATTTTATTTGTGATTCTTGAGAATAGGGACAAAACAGGTCCTATTGGATAAAGCATGAAATTTGAATAAAATATACACAAAATATATTTGTTTCAAATATCTAACTAAACTAACCTGGGTCATGTGAGCACAACAATGTATATTTTTCTTTTTTTTGCTGAATATTTTTTTATTTTAAACATTGTAGTGGGTGGATGATGCCTGTAAAAGCCCTTGTCCAGGAGCAGAACTCAATACATTCTTATAGTTTAAAACAATTAAAGAAATACTAAAATTATTTATTATGACAATTAAGTATAAGTAGTCATATAAATAATTATAAAAGTATCGATAAATTGAATTAAAAACAATTTTTAGATATTTTCCAACTCCGTTGAAATTTGTCCTTAGTTTTTGTCAACACCGTCAGAAATGAAAAGAATGTAAAAAAATCAGGCATTATTGGGGGGCACCAGAACTTCTGAGGACCCCATGACGTTGTCTTTTCTCTTCCTTTGCTAGGAGGGCTAGTTAGCTCCGGTTAGCTTAAGTTATTCTTTAGTTTTTTCTTCTGTTTTATTCCTAAGTTGTTTGTCACAACCATGATGTGTCAACTCCATAACTGACAATTTACAAAACTTTGATGAAATTTTGCGAAATAAAAGCTTAATTTTGGTATAATGTGAAGATTTCATGGACCTGACGAGCTACAATATGGCCTCCTTCAGAATAACATCATATAAATTGAGGTAGTTTGGCATTTCGTCAACTCCGTCAGATGTCAACTCCGTCAGAGTTTTTCTGACTCTTTCAGTGAAATTGTTGTCAAATCTCACTTAATTGTGCAACTAATTCATTTTAATGTATTTTACATGAATTGGATTACTTCACATGTACCAAGTTTTTCATTTTACTCACTAGTTTGTCACCACCTTCAGTTCTGTGTCAACTCCGTCATGCACTGTCAACTCCATCAGATGGACTTTTTCTTGTTTTTCGTTTTAAATAATATTTATTTTATTTCTTGAGAAGCATTTGTCTGTAAATTGAGTAAAAATATCACTAATGGGGTATTTTAAAAATCATTTTAGATTTATTTTTGTCAGATGGTGATGACAAAGTTTTGGGTCAGGTCGATTAAAAATGTAATTTTTTTTTTAAAAATTCGCAACTGGGAGCCTGTACCTTAGCATCTTCATATTTTCTAAACATTATTTGTCATATTTGCATACATAAGGTTGAGAAATAATTAAAAAAAAATATGGGAAAATTAAAACCCATGTTGTCCCTATTCTCAAGAATCACAGTTCTATGTGTGCATCTGAAGGCCTGACTGTGCCCCTAAACAATAAATTTAAAAATGGCAAGAATATTCTCTTGTATCATTTTATGTGTAAATTAACTCAAGAAAACTCAAGTTTAGTTTGTGCTGAACATGCTCTAACTCTCCACTAGAGATCGCTGTAAGCACATTATGTAGAGCCAAAAACTGTGAAAGGCTTCATTAACTTCAACCATACAGATGTATTCAATGTATTCAAAAGTAAATCCAATGGCTTGAACAGCAAACATTGTGTATAACAGCTATGCTAATATTTAAACGTCTGTGTAAGGTGATTGCTTTTCTTTAAACGTTTTTCAACCTCCAGGCTTTCTATTGGCTATCAGCATGACATGTTTCTGTCATGTGACCAGAAACAAAGCAAATCGGTTTCTTTTTCACGCAAGCTTTTAGTTTGATTTGGCTCATTCATCTTAATTTCCCACTGTAAAACAACATCAGTGATTTACAATCAACAATTTCTATTTACACTATTTGTTTTGTGTGAGTGATAAAATGTTAAAGTTTGTGAACCGTGAATCAGAATGTGGTGGACCCGATTTATATAGTTTCCTCACCAGTTATGTGGTATCGCTTCTCGGCCTTTTGGCTAAGATCAAGTGTAGTATCTGTTCTTATCAGTTTAATATCTGATACGTCCCCTACCCGGGGACCATATATTAAATTGATTTTTGGAGCAGGGAGATGGAATAGGGGCTTGCTCCGTCCACTCCACGCATCGACCTGGTATTGCAGTACTTCCAGGAACGGTGCACCCCACTAATGTGTAAAATGAAAATAATACACTCAAGCTGTCTACAGGCTTAACTGAATCCCATGAAGTTTTGAATTTAAAAATGGCAACTTTAACCAACCATCGTTTTATTATCTCTGTTGTGCAGGACCGGGAACCAGTGACTCCAGTGCGCGGCCTCCTGCGTGGAGACGCCACCGCGGTTTGGCGCAATGTGGGCCATCCCGTCCTTCCGAACAGACTCCAGGACCTGTCCTGGATGGTGGCCCATGAGATCCTCCCGGTCAGAGCCGTTATGCACTCCCGCGGCATGTCGGCGACCTCCATCTGCCCCCGACCCGGTTGTGGCGCGCCGGAGTCGGTGAGGCATCTGCTGTGGGAGTGCAGCGCTGCCAGGGACCTGTGGGCAGAGACCGGCTCCTTGCAATTCCCATACTTACCAGCAAGGGAGGTCCTCGATCTACAGCTCGTGCTGTACGGGGTGAGCCACCAGAAAATGGAGAAGAAAGACTTCACAGAGATGTGGCTCACCCTTGCCACCATCAAAGACGCCATATGGACCTCCAGAAACTTGCTGGTAAGTAGGCGCAGGCAGATTCCCCCCGTGGCTGTGATCCGAATGGCGGCAGCAAGAAGAAGTACCATCAGAGCTGCAGGTGGCGCGCCAAGGACACAGCCACAAAGAAGCATCGCCTGCGCCTTCATGGACGAAGGAGCCGGCGCTCCACGGACAGAGGTCCCGGCAGCGGCGGCCTGGCCCTCCGGGTGAGGAAGGAGGGAAGGAGCAGCAGGGGAGGTTTTCTCCTCTGGGCCTCTGCTTGGAAGGACGGGATGGCTCAGAAATTTTTAAGGAGTCACCCCGGTCCTGCTCAACCTTTTAGCATGGAGTCTGGTTTTAACATCCTTGTTCTTATCTTCTTTTAGTTGTAAATGATGTGATAAATTGTATTTTAGTCCTTGAAAAGATAATTTCTGTATAAATGTGAAATGCCATGTAAACTGTCCAAAGTGCCAATAAATTTTTTTCGAAAGAAAAAAATCTGTTCTTATCAGTTTAATATCTGATACGTCCCCTACCCGGGGACCATATATTAAATTGATTTTTGGAGCAGGGAGATGGAATAGGGGCTTGCTCCGTCCACTCCACGCATCGACCTGGTATTGCAGTACTTCCAGGAACGGTGCACCCCACTAATGTGTAAAATGAAAATAATACACTCAAGCTGTCTACAGGCTTAACTGAATCCCATGAAGTTTTGAATTTAAAAATGGCAACTTTTTTTGCTGCGAGCCAATTTTAAGACAGGTTGTGCTGTGGACATGTAATATATCCTAAATGAAAACATAATAGAGAAATTAAATACATTTAACTTCAGTAAAAAAAAAAAGTCAAATCTTTCTTTGAGCTACATCACGACAGTGAACACATAGTGTTGCAAAATCTAAACGAACTTAATGCTTGAAAGAACACTTTTACTGCTATATGCACATTAGGAGTTTAAATGGGCAGACAAACAACAAAAACACAATGACACTCCTGGAGAGAGCATCCTAAATTTTATGAGGGTAAGGGTTAGGGTAAGGGTTAACCCAAAGAGTGAAATCGCTCAAAACCTATGGGTAAGAGAGATAAGGGTAAGGGTTAAAAATTGCAACTTTTCTGCTGCGAGCCAATCCAACACCGAGGTCAATTATCTCTCACAATTTTAAGATGGGTTTAGGTGAAATATAAAATAATCACCTGTCAGACGCTCTTTTTATAATATACGTCGTTTACTGAATATTATGCATACCCCTTGTCAAAATAAGTCTGAATGATTTCTCTCCATTGATGCAGAGAAGGCATTCGACAGAGTAGAGTGGATCTATATGTTTGAAACTTTGGAGATATTAGGTTTTGGTGGGCCATTTATATCTTGGGTTAAGTTACTGTACTCCTCTCTGTCAGCCATGATTCTGACAAATAATTTCTACTCTTAACACTTCAGCTTACATCGCGGGACCCGACAGGGGTGCCCACTTAGCCCTTTACTTTTTGCTTTGGCTATTGAACCTCTGGCTCTGGCAATAAGAACAAACAACTCTATTAAAGGTATCACCAGGGGTAGGTTTGAGCACAAACTCTCTCTCTATGCTGATGACCTTTTGTTATACGTATAAGAACCATAACTGAGCATCCCTCACATCGTAACACTCCTCTCTCAGTTTGGGGAAATTTCTGGGTATAAAGTAAACATGCACAAAAGTGAGCTTCTGCCTCTGAATGCCTGCCTAGATCATATAACAAGTGCTACACCTGTTAAAATAGCTAATCATAGCTTTGTCTATCTAGGTATTACAATAACAAAGACTTTTGATGGCCTCTATAAGAGTAATTTTGAGAAATTGCTTACTGAGACCCAACGTGACCTAAATAAGTGGTCAGCACTTCCTCTCTCTCTAGTAGGGACAATGAATACAATCAAGATGTCAGTGCTCCCTAGGTTCATATACCTCTTTCAGTGTCTCCCTGTTGTCATTCCAGGTGCTTATTTTAAAAAATTAGATTCAGCGGTTTCGACTTACATTTGGAATGGCAAAAAGCCTCGTCTTAAGAAAGATCATCTGCGAAAATCAAAGCAAGATGGGGGTCTAGCCCTTCCCAATATCCGACACTATTATTGGGTATGTAACTTGTACTGTTTGTCTTTTTGGATGCACTACAGCTCCAATGATGGTGGTCCCATTTGGGTGGAGATGGAAAAATTCTCATGTGTCCCTTTATCAATGCCAGCTTTGATCGGTGCACCCTTACCTTTACCTCTTAAACATACTTCCTCTAACCGCATAGTCTATAACTCCCTGGCAATCTACTCTCAATTTAGGAAAAACTTTGGCCTTCGTCAGATGAGTCTTTCCAGCCCAATTGCATTTAATAAACTTTTTCCTCCTTCGTTGCAGGATGCTACTTTCAGTGTGTGGCAGAGTAAAGGCTTTATAAGCCTCCCGATAATATAATCGATGAGTTGATGTCTTTCAACCCAACAAGACGCAAAGCGATCACTTCCTGGATAAAGCTGATCTCCCATTTTGATTCCCGATCCTTTGCCATAATTAAACAGTCCTGGGAGCAGGATCTTCAAATTACAATTAGTGAGGCAGTTTGGGCTGATATTTTGGGGAAAATCCACTCATCAATTTGCACGAGACACTCTCTTATCCAATTTAAACTAGTACATCGGGCATACCTCCATAAATCTAATTTGGCCAGAATTTACCCTCAAATCGACCCTATATGTGACAGATGTAAATTAGAGGAAGCCACACTATTACACATGTTTTGGAACTGCCCAAGGACACAGATATACTGGACTGGTATTTGTGAAGCACTGTTAGCTGTTTTTGGGGTTAAAATTCCTCCAAACCCACTCATGCTGCTCTTTGGGGCTACTCCTGAGGGTCTAGGTTTACCTACAGGAGGCAGGAAGGTAATTGCTTTCTCAACTTTGCTAGCATGCCGCTTAATTCTCCTTAGATGGAAGGATGCTGCTCCACCCACAGTGTCAAACTGGATAAAAGACGTTCTACTTAACCTAAAATTAGAGAAAATCAGGTATGTGATGAGAGGCTCTAAGAATAAATTTCATGAAACTTGGAAATCGTTTATGACATTTTTCAATAAACCTTCAACAGAGGTTCTGGAATATTTTTGAATATCTAAGGTGTAATAAACATGTTTGCATTTGTATTAATTTCACCAGATCAATTTTTAACAGTGATGTGGAAACCAATTAATCATCACTGGTGCACCCAGTAAGTCCTTCTCTCTGGAGATGCAGTTTGATGTAGTCTCATTTCCCAGATGCCTGAGCACTAAAGGTCGACTGTGTATCAACTGTACTCATTCAGGCCAACAAATATCATTGGTTCCTATGCTGTTAATCTCCCAGAGGCCCATATAACTACAGTGTGTTTGCATTTTAAACATTAACCTCATCTTCTCAACTCATATTCATTACTTAAAAATATTTAAGCCTGACCTCATCTTTATATAATATACATATCAGGCACAATTCTACACATACACTGTCTGGTGTACAAAATATGGGCCAATACAGATTTTTGTAATTTCTTTATTGGACCAATAAATAAAACTAAGCCGATATTACTGACCTGTGTTTCTTTCCATGCTGTTTGTGTAAGAAGAACATTGACATGCTGAGGAGGTTGCTACTACCTCCTCTGTGCTGAGGAGGGTTGTTACTTTCACGGGTTGTTACTTTCACGGTAACAAGCCGTTACCGTGAAAGTAACAACCCTAAAAATCAATTCACACCTTAGTCCTGCCCCTAACCCCTCCCCCTCTCCCTATCCTTATCCTAACTTTAAACATTCCCCCTACCCTTTCCCTAACCCAAACTCTTCCTCTGCCCTTACCCTGACCCCTTCCCCTGCCTTTACCATACCCTCAACCTCAGGGCTTGACGTATAGCTCTACTTGGATTTACCATTTTACCTATTCATCCATTCATCCATTTTCTGTACACCCTCGACCCCTAGTGGGGTCGGGAGGGTTGCTATCTCCAGCGAAAGTTTCGGTTGAGAGGCAGAGTACACCCTGGACAGGTCGCCAATCTGTCGCAGTTACCGTTTTACCTTGTTTGATATATCAAGGCTACCTTATAACCTCTCCTTATTGTGGTGGGGGGGTTTGAGTGTCCCACTGATCCTAGGAGTTCTTCTAGTTCTTCTAATTTTAGAATGTACCATCTTATAAGATTGTTACAGTAATTATATTTATTTCTGTACTCTCATACTTGGGTCAAACAAAAGGAGGTAAGCTCGAGAGTGACATGCGTTAACCAGTGCTTTACCTTTGACTCCCTACACCAAACTGTTTGGGTCTATGCACCAATTCAGGGGGATGTGATTGTGACATTAAACCACCCCTGATCCCTAAACCTAACCATTGTATCCAACCCTAATCTTAACCAAAACTTAATTTACACCTTAGTCCTGAACCTAACCCCTAGCCCAAAAACAGTAATTCCCCTTGTGGTGACCACAAGGAGCTGTGGGTCCCCACAACGCCAATGTGTTCAGAAAATGGTCCCCACAAAGTTTTAAATACGATTTCGTTTTTTAACACAAGTAACACAGCTGTAAGCAGTGGTAGGAAGTAACGACTGTACTTAAGTACATTTTTCGTGTATCTGTACTTTACTTAAGTAGATTTAATAATGGGTACTTTCTACTTTTACTCCACTACATTTTACAGTAAGTATCTGTACTTTCTACTTCACTACATTTCTACAAAACTGTAGCGTTACTCGTTACATCCAAGTCCCGTTGCGCTTTTTGTCCGTTAAAATGTGAAGTTCAGGGACTTAAGGTGGCGCCGGAAAATCCAAGCAATGGACCTTACCAAGCTCCGCCCAGAAACGCCCCCTAAAATCCCACGTGGCTGCATGGCTCACAAACAATGCCTCGCGGAGCTTAGTTTCTATGTGTAAACATGGCGTCTTTCATTTCGACTGACTCTCTGCAGAGTATTTCTGAGTGGATTAGTGTAGCATTTCTGCCGGATTTTCAAAAAATATCAGCCACGACAATGGACAGGGGGAACCAACAAGTTTATGTCATCTTTTTTTGGACGAAATCAAGCTGTTTGAGCCACGCGAAGCTTCCAACATTGTGCGCGCGAAATGCTACTGGTCGATGAGGAAAACAGCAGATCCTCACCCCCTCAGCATAAATATACTGTGGACAAGTTCACTGATGCCTATTGTTCTTGCAAGGCTGGGTGAGTCGGGCATTCATGGTTTTGACGGTTACTTTTGAAATCAGTGATTTCTGTTGTTGGCAAATGTTTGAGTGTGCCTAGGCCTGACATACTGTACTCGGTGCTAGCGGCTAACACGATTACAATTTAGTAAAAAGCCTTTTCAGGTAAAATAAAATCTTTAATGCATGTCAGATAAGGTACACATTGCATATTGATCTGTTCAGCTAACATAAGACTGTGCAACAGACAGGCTTCAAGGTGTAGAAGTTGTATCGGCACTGCCATTATGCTGTACTTAGCTAAAAGGTTTTCATAATGGATGTGTTAATTATTGACTTTCTTTTTTCATTCACTAAACACAAAGAAAGCAAATGCGGTCGTGCACAAGCTTTGATCCAAGCAAGGATCGTTTCAGATTTTGGAAATCTGTGAATTTTAGTTCCACAAATACGATCAGGATACCTGACATCGCCTGAACAGATACCCCACTGACAGTGGAGAACCATTCTCTTTCGAGTCCTGATGCAAAAACTTTCTGCCGGTCTGCTAGTCCACAACATAGACATAATATAAGGATAGACGCCTCATGGACCGCTCTCGCCTATTGTCGCTGACGAGATTTAGGGCGGCCATCTTGGAGCGGTACTCCACTCCACTCAGCGTTATGTGTTTAGCAGGCACAATGACTATCAGCGGATTTAATTGATCATAACACATTTTTTTGTTACTGTAAATCATATTCAAACATCTATTAAAGCAACATTTATAAACAATTGTATTTTTTAAGTATGTTTTTAATACATAGTTCATCATATTTAAATATGCTTAGTGGCTATAACAATAGAATAGGAATGGAATATTCTGATATCGATGTATGAAGAGCATATTACAAAGCACACAGCCGTTCATAATTTATTTAATAAATTATTTAGTAATATCAATACATATTTTATATAACTATACAAACACTAATAAATAAAGATTAATAATGGCGTGAGATTCATCTGTGCTGCAGTGAATCTGTCTCTCTTTTTAGATATCTCTCTCTTCTTCCTCACATCGTGTCTTTAGGAAATTTTCAAAACAAAAACGGAAGATTTAGGATGAATCTTACTTTTGACAGAGTGAAAGAATATAAATAATAGTCTTTACCACCTGTGTAAACTTTGCCGGTGAATGTTATAACACATAATATAAGTTATATAATATGTGTTATATTGTTTCATTTCTAATATAGGCCCTTGTGTCAGATAATCTAAGTCAATGTTAGAGAATAATACTTTTTTTTAGATTTACGGAATCTCAGTTAGCCTTCATAGCGGGGCTGAACCCGTATTACACCAAGCACTGTAGCTAATATTAGCTGGTATCTCGCCGGTGGACATAAATACAGTAAAGTAATATTCTAATCACAATATATACACAATAATATGTCCATCTTACTTGTGAAATGTTGTCTGTGGAGCCCTCGCATCAGTAATCCATCGACCAGAACAACAATATCCCTCAGTGCTGAGGCATCTTCTGCTGTTTTGATAGAGCAAAGTAGGAGGGCATACCGCTCCAAGATGGCCGCCGTATTTCCTGCGCCGGAGCGGTCCATGAGGCGTCTATGCTTATATTATGTCTATGGAGCAAAGTAGGAAGGTATACCGCTCCAAGATGGCCGCCGTATTTCCTGCGCCGGAGCGGTCCATGAGGCGTCTATGCTTATATTATGACTATGGTCCACAATGTACATTAGCGTGTTTACGACTGTCGCTTGTGTTTGTGAGACGGTCAAGCACGTGGTAGCTGCGCTGTGACGTGAAATGGGCATTAGCCAATGAAACGCGGCCCCTGTGGGAAGGTCCATACACGCGGAGCTCCAGACATGCGCAGTGGTTTCCTCTGAGGGGGGAAGATGTCTGTCTAATCGTCAGTAATATAATAGCACTGCATAAATCATAAGATATGGCGACATGTAAAATTGGCAGCGCTTCGCTTTCACAGACGGTGGGGACTTCGTCCAACTTTTTGCGTCACTTGGAAGGAAAGCTTAAAGAAAGGTAAGATCTGTGGATGTGATGCTAGCAAAGCTAGCTGTACAGAGACACGTGTTGCATCTGCGATGAAAAAAAAGTTGTCGTTCATGCTGAGTTATTTTGTGGAGGTGTTGACTGACGTGTCGCAGATATGGGACAACGCTGTGACCAAAGTCTGTATTGATATGACATTCAGGAATGATCCGATTCTTCTGAACGGATCTTTACTGATTAACTTTATTTCAGCTCTAAGTATTTAATCCACATTATGGGAATGTGGATCTCTCAGATCAATTTGAGAAGCAATTTTGATAGGTAAAATTAAATTTTTTGTGTCACGTAGCGCCGGGTGCTGGTCTTGACTTGGTCTTGGGTAGGTGGTATTGACTACAACTCTGCTATGTGGCTCCTCGCCCGGTTGCATGTCCTCCCCCACCCACCTTCTTTCCATCTCCTTTCTGTTGGATTTCTTTAAAAATAAATGCCACTAGTGGCAAAAAAAAGTGAAGTTAATGTTATGTTAGGTCAGAGTTTTTCTGACTCTTTCAGTGAAATTGTTGTCAAATCTCACTTAATTGTGCAACTAATTCATTTTAATGTATTTTACATGAATTGCATTACTTCACATGTACCAAGTTTTTCATTTTACTCACTAGTTTGTCACCACCTTCAGTTCTGTGCCAACTCCGTCATGCACTGTCAACTCCATCAGATGGCCTTTTTCTTGTTTTTCGTTTTAAATAATATTTATTTTATTTCTTGAGAAGCATTTGTCTGTAAATTGAGTAAAAATATCACTAATGGGGTATTTTAAAAATCATTTTAGATTTATTTTTGTCAGATGGTGATGACAAAGTTTTGGGTCAGGTCTATTAAAAATGTAATTTTTTTTTTTTTTAAATTCGCAACTGGGAGCCTGTACCTTAGCATCTTCATATTTTCTAAACATTATTTGTCATATTTGCATACATAAGGTTGAGAAATAATTTAAAAAAAATATGGGAAAATTAAAACCCATGTTGTCCCTATTCTCAAGAATCACTGTTCTATGTGTGCATCTGAAGGCCTGACTGTGCCCCTAAACAATAAATTTAAAAATGGCAAGAATATTCTCTTGTATCATTTTATGTGTAAATTAACTCAAGAAAACTCAAGTTTAGTTTGTGCTGAACATGCTCTAACTCTCCACTAGAGATCGCTGTAAGCACATTATGTAGAGCCAAAAACTGTGAAAGGCTTCATTAACTTCAACCATACAGATGTATTCAATGTATTCAAAAGTAAATCCAATGGCTTGAACAGCAAACATTGTGTATAACAGCTATGCTAATATTTAAACGTCTGTGTAAGGTGATTGCTTTTCTTTAAACGTTTTTCAACCTCCAGGCTTTCTATTGGCTATCAGCATGACATGTTTCTGTCATGTGACCAGAAACAAAGCAAATCGGTTTCTTTTTCACGCAAGCTTTTAGTTTGATTTGGCTCATTCATCTTAATTTCCCACTGTAAAACAACATCAGTGATTTACAATCAACAATTTCTATTTACACTATTTGTTTTGTGTGAGTGATAAAATGTTAAAGTTTGTGAACCGTGAATCAGAATGTGGTGGACCCGATTTATATAGTTTCCTCACCAGTTATGTGGTATCGCTTCTCGGCCTTTTGGCTAAGATCAAGTGTAGTATCTGTTCTTATCAGTTTAATATCTGATACGTCCCCTACCCGGGGACCATATATTAAATTGATTTTTGGAGCAGGGAGATGGAATAGGGGCTTGCTCCGTCCACTCCACGCATCGACCTGGTATTGCAGTACTTCCAGGAACGGTGCACCCCACTAATGTGTAAAATGAAAATAATATACTCAAGCTATCTACAGGCTTAACTGAATCCCATGAAGTTTTGAATTTAAAAATGGCAACTTTTTTTGCTGCGAGCCAATTTTAAGACAGGTTGACAATGAAATGCTGTGGACATGTAATATATCCTAAATGAAAACATAATAGAGAAATTAAATACATTTATGTATTAACTTCACAGTAAAAAAAAAAAAGTCAAATCTTTCTTTGAGTTACATCACGACAGTGAACATACAGGTGCTGGTCATAAAATTAGAATATTGTGATAAAGTTCATTATTTTCCATAATGTCATGATAAAAATTAAATTGTCATATATTTTAGATTCATTGCACACCAACTGAAATATTTCAGGTCTTTTATTGTTTTAATTTTGATGATTTTGGCAAACAGCTCATGAAAACCCAAAATCCCTTTCTCAAAAAATTAGAATATTATGAAAAGGTTCTCTGAACGAGCAATAAAAATAATCATCTGAATCAACAAAGTAACTCTAAACACCTGAAAAAGATTCCTGAGGCCTTTAAAAACTCCCAACCTGGTTCATTACTCAAAACCGCAATCATGGGTCAGATTGCTGACCTGACTGCTGTCCAGAAGGCCATCACTGACATCCTCAAGCAAGAGGGTGAGAAACGGAAAGAAATTTCTGAACGAATCGGCTGTTTGCAGAGTGTTATATCAAGGCACCTCAGTGGGAAGTCAGTAGGAAGGAAAAAGTGTGGCAGAAAACGCTGCACAACGAGAAGAGGTGACCGGACCCTGAGGAAGATTGTGGAGAAGGGCCGATTCCAGACCTTGGGGGAAGCAGTGGACTGAGTCTGGAGTAGAAACATCCAGAGCCACTGTGCACAGCCGTGTGCAGGAAATGGGCTACAGGTGCCGCATTCCCCAGGTCAAAGGTCAAGCCACTTTTGAACCAGAAACAGCGGCAGAAGCGCCTGACCTGGGCTACAGAGAAGCAGCACTTTGGACCACTGTTGTTCAGTGGTCCAAAGTACTTTTTTCGGATGAAAGCAAACTTTGCATGTCATTCGGAAATCAAAGTGCCAGACTCTGGAGGAAGACTGGGGAGAAGGAAATGCCAAAATGCCAGAAGTCCAGTGTCAAGTACCCACAGTCAGTGATGGTCTGGGTGCCATGTCAGCTGCTGGTGTTGGTCCACTGGGTTTTATCAAGGGCAGGATCAATGCAGCAGCTATCAGAAGATTTTGGAGCACTTCATGCTTCCATCTGCTGAAAAGTTTTATGGAGATGAAAATTTAATTTGGTCTGGAATCGGCCCTTCTCCACAATCTTCCTCAGGGTCCGGTCACCTCTTCTCGTTGTGCAGCGTTTTCTGCCACACTTTTTCCTTCCTACTGACTTCCCACTGAGGTGCCTTGATATAACACTCTGCAAACAGCCGATTCGTTCAGAAATTTCTTTCTGTTTCTCACCCTCTTGCTTGAGGATGTCAGTGATGGCCTTCTGGACAGCAGTCAGGTCAGCAATCTGACCCATGATTGCGGTTTTGAGTAATGAACCAGGCTGGGAGTTTTTAAAGGCCTCAGGAATCTTTTTCAGGTGTTTAGAGTTACTTTGTTGATTCAGATGATTATTTTTATTGCTCGTTCAGAGAACCTTTTCATAATATTCTAATTTTTTGAGACAGGGATTTTGGGTTTTCATGAGCTGTTTGCCAAAATCATCAAAATTAAAACAATAAAAGACCTGAAATATTTCAGTTGGTGTGCAATGAATCTAAAATATATGACAATTTAATTTTTATCATGACATTATGGAAAATAATGAACTTTATCACAATATTCTAATTTTATGACCAGCACCTGTATAGTGTTGCAAAATCTAAGCGAACTTAACGCTTGAAAGAACACTTTTACTGCTATATGCACATTAGGAATTTAAATGGGCAAACAAACAACACCACAAATGACACTCCTGGAGAGAGCATCCTAAATTTTATGAAGAGAAAACAATAAACAACACTAACCTTTACTATAACCTTGGGCATACAACTACAGGTATTTTATTGGTGTTAACACAAATTGTCTAAACGACAGAGACAAGACACAGAGGCGGTTCTAACCGGTTTGGTTCCCCGGCTGAACAACCACACTGTCTTTACAATGACTCAAACGTGTATTTGATTGGTATTTGATTTGACTCTTAAAACAAATTGACACAGCAGGGACTAGGCTTAGTTTTTCATTTAACTGTATTGACAACAGCATAAAACTCATTTTACCTTCACCTACCAGTTGATTACATAGAACTGGCAGGGTGAATGCAAAAGTTGGTTCTCTAAAAGACTTCCTGAGCGTAAGCAATTCACTTTACTCACATACGTAGTCCAGCTTAGCGTTGGCCAGGGCTTCCAGCGTGTTTTCAGTAGAGACGCTTTCTATGTGTAGAGATCCGACTTCGTCATAGACCTTCTTCACTCTGGCTATCAAGGTGTCTGTGACTGATCTGATCTCGTCCGGGGAAAGATCCCATCTCAGAGGGTTCCTGCTGTTTTCAGCCTGAGAGCAGTCTCTGGTGGACATCACCGATCCCTGTGGAATCTTCATTCTCAGGTGATGTTTAGAGGATCTGGAGGAAGACAGTGAACAGTCCATCTCAGTTTCTATGTAGTAGAAACTGTGGTGGTGCAGGGGTTAATCACAACCCACGTAAGGAGGCTTTAGTCCTCAATGTGGCCAGGTTTGAATCCTGGCATGATGTCTTTTGTCACATGTCCCCCCTCTTCCTCATTACCCACTTTTCTGTCCTAGCACTTTCAAATAAAGGCCACTAGAGCCAAAAATAACCCCTAAATAAAATAAATGCTTGGGGTGCTGAGGTGGCGCAGGGGTTAAGCACAATATGGAGGCCTTAGTCCTTGATGTGGCTGTTGCAGGTTAGATTCCTGGCCTGGTGACCTTTGCTGTATGTCTTCCATCCACCCTTGTCCCTTTGTGGGTTTGGGAGGGTTGCTGGTCCAGCTAATGTTTCAGGTGGGAGGTGGGGTACAACCTGGACAGTCTGTTGCAGGGCAACACAGAGGACAAACAACCATGCACACACACACTCACACCTAGGGACAATTTAGAGAAACCAATTAACTTAACAGTTTGTGGATGGAAACCAGAGTACCCGGAGAAAACCCACGTATGCACAGGGAGAACATGCAAACTCCATGCAGAAAGACCCCAGGCTGGGAATTGAACCCAGAGCCTTCTTGCTGCGAGGCAACAGCTCTACCAATTGCACCACTGTATGTCTTCCCCCTTCTATGATTACCTAATTTACTGTCAAATAAAGGCCACTAGAGCCAATAAAACCTTTAAGAAAATGCACAGTACATTGCAAAAGAATTGGTATCTCTTGGACTTGACCCCAATTTTTTATCTTACAGCCACAACCTTCAAGGACTTTGTCATCAGAAGTTGATGGGATAGAAGTAGAGTGAAATTGTGGTTTTTGACATTTTTTCATAAACAGGAATTTTTAAGTCTTACCAAATATTCCCAGTGAAGGTTCACAAGTGAAGGAGGACTTAATTCCTATTTTTATTTTTTTTGTCGCAGTTTTGGCCTCTGTCTCGGACTGTTAGGGCTTGGTCTTGTTCAACAAATTGGGCAAAGACTGGTTTGAGACTCAATAGTTTCTGTAGCTACAATCCGGTAGCTTGCAATCATCAGCGTGTGAATTTGACCTTTGATATTCCAATTTAAAGGGCAATATAAATATATTTTTATGAAAACAGTGATCAGAGCACGGCTGCGTCCGACCATCTCAGTAAAAAATACATTATCATTGCTAATGACAGTGAAATCTTGTTGCACATGAATGTTCATAACCCCAGAAAGTGATCAAATTGCGTAATATCAAGTGATTGACTCTTATAATCGTAATCATGTGTTAATGACAAGATTAGCAGAAATCAGTTCCTTAAAAAAGACTGGAATACAGCAGCAGGTTGCAGTCATTAAACACCTGAAGGCAAAGATAAGTATGTCTTGAGGGTCTAGCAGTAGTTGACACACAAGTGGAAAGAACATGATATGGTGTCCCAAGCGATACAAGTTAAACTAGGAGAGTACGCTCCGAGCCTGAATGCTTGACCCACATTTTTAGAGGATCTAGTGGCTCAAGTGTGGTTTTGTGAGAATGTCTTGATCTGGTTTTATTCCAGACTACCCACTGTAGTCTGCAGACAATGTGACATTAAGGCCCGGTCAATTGACCGGATACACAATTGACTCCGGACTTTTACAGTCAATAGCCCTGTAGATGCATAAGAAGCTCTAACCATCCTCCTTCCACTTTTAAGCTCAAAACCTTGCATGATGTGTTTGTTGTAGTTTGCTAAAATTAGTCATTATGTATGACTAACAACCCAAAAATGATTTTCATTCCTCTTCTACACCTCTTTTTTTAATACATGTGATCAAGCAACAGTGAAGACCAAAGAACACAACAAACAAGTCAAGAAGAATGTTTAAAGCAGGTTTAGTTTATAGGAAAAGCATAAGGAAAGGTATGTCACCACTGCAAACATACAGAATAAGCCAAGAAAGAGGTGCAGAGAGCCACAACCCAAGTGATGATTTTTTTAAAAAATTTTTATTATTATTATTGGTCAAAGCATTAGCTCTTGGGGCAATTGTTAGTCATGCAAGCCACATATCTGGTGGTTTCATTTGCAGTCTACAACATGTGAAAGACAGTGATCTGGTAAGATTAGACCAAAGTGTAACTTTTTAACTTAAATAAATAGTCGTTGTCAACATTGGTCAAGTTTTATTTATATATGTTTAAAAAAAAATTAGGGCTACATCTTGCGATTATTTTAGTTAGATTAATATCAATTAATTTGATGATTAATTGGAAAAAAAAACTTGAAACAATCTGCAGATTTTCCATCAGTCTTTTAGAAAATCTTAGAAATACAAACAATATTTCAAGCAATCGGCTTTTTTGAGCCTGTATGCTCCAGTTAGCCGACTAATCATTTCAAAATAATATCGGCCGATATGAATATTAGTGCAGATATGTCTGCATTCCTAATTGAAATGTGACAATATATGGAAAAACTAACGGGTGTAAATATTATTCCTTTCAATTTTAAAGCTTCTTTTTATACGACACAGAGCATGAGAGGTGTCACCGAAGCGTTTGCGGACTTTCTCCTAATGACCCCACCGGAATTCTTTTCCTGCTAGTTAGAAACTTTTCCCATGTCCAGCCGTCGGTGTAAAGTTTCACGGCACAGCAGCGGAATCCCTTCACCCCCAAGTTATTTCCAGGCTGGAATAACTGTCGGACATCCTTCACACAACAGCTGAAAATTCACAAAAAAATCTTGACGACCAAAGACCAAAACCTCTGAATGTTTTTTTTTTTTTTACCATGCACGTGCGACCGTACAAAGCGGTAATCCTGCAATCGCACACATGTGGAACAGCCGGAAGCAGATGCTCGGCATACCTGCAAAGTGTTCTGCACACTGCAACCATTAACGCACACATGCCGACGGATTGTCATGCGCTTATAGCTTTACCAGGGCAGAAAACAAAACTCTTCCAGGCTTACTGTCGCCACTACACTCCCAAAAGCTGCGCTCCTGTCGATGTTTTCTCTTCGTGTGTGACAGAAAAAAAAGAAAAAAGAAAAAAAAACCTCTCGCTTCCGCAGGCCAGAGCGCATGCGCCGGGGGAAGGAAACGCTCGCGCCGTCCTCATGACGCGGTGGCAAACAGACAGCTGAGGAGCTCAGGTAAGGTGGGCGGGAGGGGAGACACCGATCATTACCCTTTAACGTAGAGCTATTACGAATACGCGGGTTTAATAGCTGATGCTTAATCAGTTCGGAGATGTTTTCTTCTTCACCTTCTCAGAGGGTCGTGTTTGTTTCAGCCTGTGTGCAGCATCACTCCGGCTGCAGAGCATTGTAGTGTTCAGATTAGGCTGTTTTAAAAGCAGCCAACGCCCGGCTGCGTGTCATATAGCCCGTCCGACGAGCTGATAAATGTTTTCTTTTAACAGCAAAAAGTGTGCATTATGAATGAAAACACCCCAGTTCCTCCCCTCTTACATCACAGCTCCCGCATCACTGCATGTAGCCGTGTGTCAACACACACGCACACACACACACGGTAAGGGAGGAGTGGGCTTCGCCAGCCGGACCAGAACATCGAATGGCATCAGCACGTGACGGCGATATGAGGCAGTGTTTGTGTTTTTTATCAGCATGCAGACGATATAACGACCGTCATCGCTTTACCATACCCCCCCCTGCTGCACCTATTACCAGGTCAGGCGCAGGGGAAGCAGCGTGGAGCTGCAACCAACGTGTGAACGCAACAACAATAAATATGTCCGAATTATGCAACGAGTTGTCCTGGAAACAAGGGACTGCGTGAAAGGCCGGAATCTTTATTATATTTGATAATAACGTGGCTGGATGAACCAGAAGGGAGTCAACCTCAAATGTTACTTTGCTTCTTTTTTCAAGAGGGCCATAGAATTAAATATTATAGGACTACCATATAAATGGTTTATCTGTGAACAGGTACATCTAAAATCTGAAAATCTTATGTGCATTTCAAATTCAAAATTACTTTATTGATCCCAAAGGGAAATTAAATGTTATTGTAAACTCATATTAATTCAAATTCTTCAAAGAGTAGTTGGAGGATGATGATAGCTATTGGCAGATAAGATCTCCTGTAGCAGTCTGTTTTACAACAAATCTGAAGAAGCCGCTGACCAAGGAAATTATTCCTCTTTTTACTCAGAGTCCCTTAAATAAAATCCAAAGCAACTTATTGCAGTAACAAGAACAAAGAGCCAAAAACATACAGTGGGATCTAAAATGGTTGATTAAGAAATCTTGACTGAGGAATGTAAATTAACAGAATACTCAGGCAATACCACATTCAATCTAAAGTCACTTTTTCAGTAGTATTAATCAAAAAAGTGAACTGTTTGTTCTTCACTTTGTTGAAGGAACAGGTATATTCCATTTTTTATATGTGGGCACAGTACACTATCCCATTAAAATTCAATCACTAATTGGAATAATAAGGAACTGCAATTTAAATACTAAAAACTACATTTCAATTACATGATTGAAAACTGTGGAAACGCATTTCCCGTTTTCTGACAAATCACTCATGGTGGATTCAAAAACGAGTGCCCTCCTTTTTCCAAATCCGAATCTCCTCCTGTGCTCAACAGTTTCTGGGTCAAAATGGCCGTGGAGAAGCGCCTGGCGTTCGCTATTGTGCAATTTCTACGAGACCAAACTCATCGCAGTGCTTTAAATTCTGATGAGCAAGAGAGCCTGGAGGGTAAGTCAGCTCACCCAAATATTCTGTACACCTGTATAGAGAATCCACTACAAAGAATTCATGCCCCTTAGACTTCTTTTTCTATTTATTTGGGTTTTAAATGTTAAGGTTTACCACAGACTCTTGACTGGATTTTTGTTTTGACTAAGTCACATTCTAAAACATGAATATGCCTTCATATGAACTCTTTCTCTATAGCCCTGGCAGCTCCATTACACACAGTTTCTTGGCAGCCTTTTATGGGTTTTTATCCACAGTTCACCAGCTTCGTGGACCGCTATGATGCTGCCACCACCATGCTTCCTTGTGTAGATTAAAAAAAATTCTTGAAAGAAATTTACTCACACTGTTATAATTTACTTACTCTGAGCTGTATGATCATTTCCTCTCTTCAGTTGCGATCCAGTGCTTGGAGACTACCTTCAAGATCAGCTCCAGTGACTGCCATCTCGCTGTATCCCAGCCACTCAGAGAGATATTCCTCAACGCCCTGCTCAAGGTGGGTGGTGACAACTACATCGGTGTAGCGTGGTGACATACCAAGGCACTCGATGGAAGCAGCCGTTTAACACACTGTATGAGAAATGTTAACAGTTACCTGCTTTATTGCAAATATGTCATTTCAAATCGATGCTCTTCACAGATCAGTCCCTGGAGTCTTGTAGCAAAGTGAAAGTTGAGGTGTCGTTTTCCTTTCATTGGAACTACCAGACAAAAAGAAATCCTCTCTAATAGTTTCATTTATGTTTATTAAATCTCATCGGTGAGTTTTCTATGTCACACAGAACGACAATCTCACCGTACCAGAGACGTCCCCGTCTCCTGAAGACATAGAACGGGCAGAGCAACTTAAAAATGAAGGTATGTTGTCAGCAGATGCAAATACATTGTTGCGTTTCCATGTTTTGTCAAGCTACAGATAAACATTTCCCTGTGTTTCAATGGGATTTTAAATGATTTTCATGACGGAGGTGGTGCAGGCGATGCAGCATAGTGTCAGATAATATTCAGTCTTTATTGAATGAATAATAAAACAGAGAAGTTACATAAAGCTGTAGGAAAACAACTAAAATTGGGAGGAATTACAGAGGATCCAGCAGTGAGAGATTACTGATGGAGGGTGGAAATAAAAAGAAGAGCTAATCACAGGTGAATGGATGCAGCTGGGGAAGGAAGCAGGTAAACTTACACAATGGGATAAACAGATGGCAAGAAATAAGGACATTAAGAATAAACAAATGATCAAAACAAAAGCATAAATGAGATCAGAAGTCCAAACATTAACGGAACAGTGCACGATTGTTTTCCTGTTCATTTCCCTTTGCAAAAATCAAATAATAATAAAAACATAGATTAGCCTATCTCCAGCTAACGTTCCGGGCGAGAGGCGGAGAGAAGTAAAAATCTGCACCAGAACTGTAGATTAGAATCCACAAGGGGACACGCTAAATTAAAAATGTCAAACCCTTCAGCTGCATTGGAGAGATCCGGCAGATCTGACCTGCTCAGAGTGACATTTTATTGGCACGGATTGGATCCACTGGTAGCCTTAACGGAGAAGGTTCACTGAAAATCAATACAAAGTTGTTGTGAGTGGTTTCTACCCTGACAGGAGGATCACCGCTATGCTACTGGTTATTAATCACGAAAGATGCAAAATATTGTTTTGTTTGTGTTTAAAAAGATGCTCCAGTGGCTTTGGAACCCACACTTCTACATAATCAGGTTAAAAACATGTAAAGCATAAACACATACCCAATATAGTGGTCTAACTCATTTTTTAGCGAAAGTGATTTATTTTTTTTCAAAAATCATCTTTTTTGCCAAGAAACAAAATCACTTGGCAAAAAATGACGTAGGTCATTATTTTTGATAAGTGACGATAAGTTCAAATAATTTACAATTGTTCTCAAATTTTTTTAGGGAACAATCATATGAAGGAGGAAAACTACAGATGTGCAGTTGAATGCTACACAAAGGCCATAGATCTGGACCTAAGAAACGCTGTGTATTACTGCAACAGGTACATTTGTGTCCAATGCTGTGATTCAATAAAGGTCTAATTGTGGTTTTATAATTCCATGTTGTAAAGCCAGTGTACCGTCTTCAGGTGCTGATGCAGACTCTATAAGTGACCTCTGATTTATGTATGAATGTATTTTCTTTGTAGAGCTGCTGCTCACAGTAAACTGGGTAATTATACTGAGGCGACTGGAGACTGTGAAAGAGCCATTGGGATTGATCCAACCTACAGCAAAGCATATGGGAGGATGGGGTGAGTTTATGACTGTAAACTAACAATAAAGCATGCTGTGCTAATATCGGCATCCCTCATAAAAGTTGTAAAAAACAAAAGCTTCCAATTGAAAACGTAAAAACTGTTTGGTGATATGAACACATTTAGTTGGTTACTTCAGTGGCTATTTTCCTGTGACTAATGAATGGATTGATATTTAAGATCAATACACATATCGTTCTCAAATGATTTCATCTGTTGTCTTACCCTTGTGAAAATGAAGTAGGCGAAATATATCTGTCACATTGAAGTTTTACATCAATCCCCAATTTCATGATTTCCTGTGGAAAAAATACAGACACTGTAGGCATTCTGAAAAAATAAGGAAGAAAAGAAAGGATTAACTACATTCATTTAGGGAGGTTCTAATTGGACATTAGTAAGTGTAGCAATAGTTTAAAAAATATAAAAGTTAGGGATCAGTACATAATACAACCTGGAATTTTTCACAACTTACAGCCTTTTTTTCTTGGATATTTAATATAACTTCACATAATGCTACCCCAAAACTTTACCAGAACTTTCTGAGTACTTACCTAGTAGTGCACTGAAACTTTCGCAGAACTTGCTGGTCACTTCTTGGGAAAGTACCTCTAAAATTCCATTAAAACTACCTGGCAGAATCCAGAAAGTAACTGATACGCTATGGGAAAGTATCTAGTATGTTCAATGAAAGTTCGAGCAAATAACTTGGAAAGTATCTGGCATGTTCCAGGAAAGTTCAAGGGAAGTACCTGGAAAATTCCAAAAAAAGTACCCAATAAATTTAATGAAAGCACCTAGTAAGTTCTACAACCTTTCTGGTAAATTTCATGAATTTGCTTGAAAGGCTTATGGAAAATAAGTTCTGGAAAGTACCGTAACAATTTAAGAAAGTATCATATAGGTTTCATGAAAGTACCTTGAAAGGCTCAGGACATTGCCCAGTAAGTTCCTCTTCTACCAAGGTTATCACAGTTCTGGTGAGCTTTGGAAAGTTTTGAGAAGCTATATTTGATAAGTAGAAAGTTGTAGAAAGTTCCAGGACACAACCTGCTGGGATAGTTGCAGAATGTAAAACTACAAGCTGAATTATGCTGCCATCAACTACACTGATTAGTTTCTGACATTTTTCTGTCTGAGATTTCGCTGCTTCTGCAGGAGATGTTTTAATTTTAGGGTGTTTTACACATTTTTTTTTTGCAGAGATGTCAAATTGTGGAGGTCCCTGTGTATATTGAATCTGATTTGTCTACCTTGTGTGTGGGTGCAGTTTGGCTTTAACTGCAATGAATAAGTATCCAGAGGCGATTTCATACTTCAAGAAAGCCCTGGTTCTAGACCCGGAGAATGACACGTATAAATCCAACCTGAAGATCGCAGAGCAGAAGCATAAAGAAGCTTCCAGCCCAGTGAGTGAAAATGGGAATGTTTTATTTTAGTTAATTACCGATTACTTGATTGTTGTCAGCTTAAACAGTTTTTTTTTTTTTAATTGCCAACACTCTGTTACAGATTGCTGCCGGATTGGGATTTGACATGGCAAGTTTAATCAACAACCCAGCCTTCATCAGCATGGTGAGACTCCTGGTAACACTGTTGTACTTGAAAAAGTTTTGACAAAAAGCTTGTCGATATAGGCGGCCAGGATCCTCAACACTGGTTCCTATTAACCGTTAAAGTTATTGCGTTGTTAAAATGTCTTACCCTTGGCTCCTAGCATGTAAAAACTATGAGACGTGGGAGGGCCAGCTGGGTCAAGAACATGTCTACAAACCTGCCATAGTTTTACTGCGGCAACGACAAGACACATCTGAATCCAATAGCAGCCCGGCTGCATCCAGACCAAGGAATTACGAGCCCTGTTTCGTCATAAAACCGCCAATGCAATCGGCAGTAAATTGTTCCTCCTACAGTGTTTGTGTGCAACCCGATTGATTTCGGCTCCATTTCTGTTTACAGGCCGCGAGCGTCATGCAGAACCAACAAGTCCAGCAGCTGTGAGTGCAATGCAGATTTAACCATGTTTGGAATCGGCTCAAAAGCTTGAATGGAATCTGTAGTTTTAATAGGTTCTTTTTCTTTTTTTAATCGCACAACCTACTCACTGTCTCTGTGTGCTCAGCATGTCGGGAATGATGTCGAATGCAGTTAGAGGTCCTGCCGCAGGAGTGGGAGGACTGTCTGACATCTCCAGCTTGATTGAGGCGTAAGTAGAAGAGTGAAGACAGAAGATTTGCACAAGTTATGACTGTAATATACATTTTTGCTTCAGTTTATGGGGCTTGGGGAGCCATTACCAGGATTCATTCCAGCTGCTGCTGGTATTGATCCATTTGTCTTTGGCAAGAAAGCAACTGAGCAATAATGCCGCTTCTAACTCTTCCATATAAAATGACATTGTCAAAGCTCTGCCTTCCATTTATGCGAAACATAGCTCTATTAGTTTTATGATTTAATTCATGTAAACCATACAACTAGCTTTTAACCTTTTACAACAATGTTATGGCCTTAACTTGTAAATTCCAAATTAGAGCTCAAATCAATTAATTCAATTAATTGAAATAATCGTCAAGTAATTTAATAGTCAATTAATTGTTAACTGGAGAATACGAACCACAAATAGGCAATTTGCTGAAGGCACAACACACTCAGAGTAGAAGTATTTTTTTCAGTTAGATTAATCGCATTAATCAGGATTAATGGAACGAAATAATCATCAACTAATTTTTTTTTGGATTAATTGTTCACTGGAGTATACAGACTAAAATAAAAGGCCATTTGCTGAAAGAACAACATACTCAGAACAAAAGTATTGTTTTAGTTGTGGAAACGATACTTTTCACAATTAACTGATTAATCACGATTAATTGGATTAATTGATTATTCGAAATAGAAACTAATTTAATAAGCAACTGTTAACTGGAGGATAAAAGACTGAAAAAAGGCCATGAGACACTTGGAGCATAACTAAATTTTTTTTAGCTGCAGATGCATCCTTTGCTACAAATGATAAAGTGTATATTATATGAATGCTATGTTACATCATTTCAAGGAAAAGGAAATACAGCAAGTGTTTCTAATATTGTATAAACAGGGCTTAAGTCAAAATGAAATAAAAAATTTGCAGAATGTGCCAGTTTTTTTTTATTATTATTATTTTTATATCCGATTAATTGTAATCAGTTACTAAAATAATCATTCTTTGCAGCCCTACTCCAAATATCTTTGGGCATTTTCCTAAGAAAAATGCAGTTTATTTTAAATTTTATGTTCCTAACCTTCCTGGATGTTAAACAATATAACAAGACTTCCTCTTTCTTGCTTTTTTTTTTTTCTTACCCCCGCCATCAGGGGCCAGCAGTTCGCCCAGCAAATCCAGCAGCAGAACCCAGAGCTCATCGAACAGCTAAGGAACCACATCCGGAGCCGTTCCTTCAGCGGCAGCGCTGAGGAGCACTCATGATTTATTTGGGTATTCTTCCACTTAAAAGCGAAACTCTCTTAGCAGCAGACCGTGCACTCATCCAGGTCTCATTTATACAGCCGTAACAGCTGAGTAATTTCATTGCAGACACTCTTTATTTGCCTCCGAAGAAGAGCAACCATATGGCGCGATAACAATCTCTACACCCATTTCTAGTCCCCGGCACAGCTGGAAAGAAGAGATGAGGATGGGGTCGAAGGCACTTTAACTGAGACTATAGGAGAGGAAAAACGAAAAAAACAACAAAAAACTGGAGACTGGACCATTAAAACGAAACATCCCACCAAACAAGAAAACACCTGGTGATAAAACAGGAGCCTAGATGTCAGTCAGTCCACCAACAGACCGTGAAGTGAATATTATCTCCAGTCGGAGTCATCGTGTTGGATGTGGCGAAGTCACTGACTTCTTCATAAGTCGAGGATTCATCTCTCTATTCATAATACAGAAAGAGTGGAGGAGGAATGTACTTAAACCGCTTAGCAGGGAAAATTGCAGCTTTTTTTCATAAATACTACATCAAGCTTTGGTTGTTTATAATGTTTAATATTATTTTTATAGTCAGAATCAACTTTTAACACCATACTCGCTTTGTTTGAATAACTATAATAATTAAAAAAAAACATTCAGCCTTTGAATATTATGGGACTCACGTTACTGCTATTTAATGCATACACATCATCATTAAGGCAACAATGTAATTGTATTAGCAGTGTTTGCAGCCTGTTCAGTTGGTGACCAACAACATATTCCTACTGTTCGTTTCTGCATGCTCTTAAATCTGGTATTTGAGATCAGAAGCTTTGTGGAAACTAATGTATCACTAAGGCAGCACTTTGTTTTGTCTTAGGGGGAAAAAGAAATAAATGTCTTAAAAGTAACCGCCTCATTTTTTCTTTTATAGGAAAATAACAAACGTGAGACATTTTAATCTTTTTGTAACTTGATATGGACATGCATATGACTATCTGACAATGTATGCTGATCTGACAGAACACTGGCTAACGCATCATTGGGGTATGAGAGTCAGCGCTGATACCTACGAATGGCCATTATTATTATGTGTGCACACAAAGGTTCAAGGTTTAAAAAAAAATTTAGATTTTTGTTTTGACATGATTTTTTTGTTTTGATTGAATTCTACTCTTTTTGTTTGACATGATTTTTTTTTGGATTGAATAATTGTGAAACAAATCTAACTCCATACATTACCAAAATAACTAGCAGAGCAGGAGTTTAAAATTAACCGCTGTGTTCAGGGAGGCTTATTAATGATCGCAAAATAAATATCAAGCCTGAAAACCTAATATTGTAACGGACTGAATGTTTTTAACGTAATCTCTGGTCGGCTTGTGGAGCGCAGGAGGTTGCCATGGCAACGGCTGTGCTTAAACGACAGAGAGAGACGGAGAATAAAAGGTGCGAATGGTTTAGAGTTGATCACCTGTTCGGGTTGTTTTACCTTTGCTGTGGCGCGTCACAGCCGCTGTAATTTCTGAACGTTCAATAAACGACAAACTTGGACTAATTACCTCGTTCTTTGTGACTATACGTGATTTACAACAAACATCAAACACGGCAAATGTGGCTTCTACCGTGATAATTATGTGAAATTAAATTAATTGTAAAAAAAAATAATAGTTTGGTGCTGTCGGGCTCAGAGTCTGAGAGGCTTTTCCTTCATCAAACTATTTTATTTATTTATTTATTGCCTCTTATTTAGTGGAAATATTGATGTTGATGAGACTTTCTCCAAAATGATAACCTTTTTCTACCTTTAGCTCCACTGTTGAAAAAGAGAAGCTAACATTCACAAATGACAGTGAAATAAAATCAAGCCCAACATCTGGCTTTAGGTGATTCCTCTGGAACCTGTTGGAGGAAAAATATCCCAACTTCAGAAGATGAGCTTTAACCTAACAGAGCTCTGTGGTTCCTCCTATCAGTACGAGAGTCAGGGTGAGGAGGCGCCATGTTAGGAAGATGAAGTGGAAGCTGCAGGATCTGCAGAACAAACAGGTCATGATGCCAGGCCTACTGACTATCCCTCTGTCTGGACACAGGATCAATAGAACCAGTTTTAAAGCTAAAATGAATGGTTATATGCCAGACATGGAAAACTGGGATGCACTCCATGCCATGATGTTCAGAATTTAGATCTCATGGCATCTCAAGGTGTCAACATTGCAGCCAGTGGGCTGAAGGAAATACAGCTCTATTCAGTAACAATGCAAGAGCTACCAGCTTTTATCACTTCGCAAAAAATTAATCAGCACAGAAACTCCAAAGCACAAAGAAGCAACATATACACACACACACACACACACACACATATATATATATATATATATATATATATATATATATATATATATATATATATATTTTTTTTTTTGTCATAGTACCCCCAAGAATTTAAAACTACTTTCACCCAGTGGTGGAGAAAATACTCAAAAAATGTACTTAAGTAAAAGTACAAATACACAGGCAAAAATGTACTCAAGTAAAAGTCAAAGTACCACAGGAATCGGATCGTTCCTGAATGTCATATCACTATATTGCACTTTGGTCACAGCGTTGTCCCATATAGGCTACACCTCAGTAAACACCTCCACACAATAATTCAGCGCACGAGTGACAACTTTTTTTTCATGCAGATGCAACACGTGTCTCTGTACAGCTAGCTTTGCTAGCATCACGTGCTAGCATCACGTCCACATAGCTTACCTTTCTTTAAGCTTTCCTTCCAAGTGACGCTAAAAGTTGGATAAAGTCCCCACCGTCTGTGAAAGCGAAGCGCTGCTGGTTTTACATGTCGCCATATCTTATGATTTATGCAGCTATTATCGATTAGTTAGACATCTTCTCCCGCTCAGAGGAAACCACTGCGCATGTCTGGAGCTCCGCGTGCGAGTAAAGGTGGAGGCGATGGGTGACAACAGACACTAAGTCACGTTATAGCTTGGATTTTACGGCGCCACCTTAAGTCCCTGAACTTCATATTTTAACGGAAAAAAAGAGCAACTCGACTTGGATGTAACGTGTAACGCGATGGTTTTGTAGAAATGTAGTGAAGTAGAAAGTACAGATACTTACTGTAAAATGTAGTGGAGTAAAAGTAGAAAGTATCCATTATTAAATCTACTTAAGTAAAGTACAGATACACAAAAATTGTACTTAAGTACAGTAACGAAGTACTTGTACTTGATGTGCAAAATAGTTCTGCCTTTACTTCTACTGTGACATATTTCTATGCTCTCTTCTCTATAGCTCACACCACAGTTCTTCTACAAGACAACCAAAGTTTATAAAAGATTAGATAATTTATTTTCCATTGTGCGAACGTACAATGTAGAAGCATTGCAAATTTGTATATTGCACACTTCAAAAGAAAGTATTCATTGGAATAAATCATTAAAATAAAAACTCAAACGCCATGTGTCCTGGCTGAGTACGGTCCACCGGAAAGTTGCGTCGTGACAGAGAGTTCTGGTCATTAAGGGAGGGAAGACGGCGGCTGATTTTTCTTTAGGGTGGTGTTGATGACCAGCGTCAGAAGGCGCCTCCTAAACGCTGCAGAGAGACAGACGTCTGTCTGTCGGTCTTGGTCATGTCAGGCCTCGTCACACTGGCAGAAGAGCAGCTCACAACAGGCAGATGAACAAGTTGGAGCGTTTCTTCTTCTTCAGCAACGGGAATCAAGCACAACTTGCATGGCAAGTGGTTTACCAGCAGAATCCTATGCTGACCACACGCTCATCTGTTCTACTCCTTCCTGTTCATCTACATGAAAAACACAAATGTTACTCTCTGTTCCCCATTCCATAAAAGGTTTCATCACATTCTTATAATAGGTGCTACTGATGCATTTGACAACTTGCTTCATTTCATACCACTATTATGACATGGTAGGTCTAGCCCTTTTAGAACACACCTTTATTTCACATTTCACCGTTTATCATACGATCGCAACTTTCTGTAGGAGGAAACGTCTGGATGGCTCTCTGTGGGTCAGAGTCAGTCTGACTCAGAAGTTGTGGCATAGACAGGGGTTTCGTCTGCATTATTTCCCAATGGCATTGTGTCTTCTTTCACCACTACCCTGCCAGCATGCCTAGGTGGGCCCCATGTGGGGAAAAGGAGGGCAGACCATATGGGTCCCATATGGGTTTGTCCGTGGGTTCCACGATGGCCCCACATGGGTTTGCCCATGTAGGGCCACAGCCCACATGGGCCCTACATGGGCCCTATATGGTGGTGGCCAACATGGGTTTGTCCATTTAGGGCACATGACAGGTCCATCACAAGTGAGTGGGAGTCAGCAGAGTCAGACAGGGGAACCCCATAACACTCTACACATAACAATGATCACAATGCAACTTATAACAAATATGGACCCCAGCAGAACTAAAATACAGAATCGTTAAAATGCTACGACAAAGGTTGATTGAAGGTCCATCTTGTGAACCATCAGTTGGCAACAATATGGTCTATATAGCCAGAACACAACACAATGTTACATTTCTGAGAACTGATGAACAAGTATCTGGACAGAGTGAACAGCCAGAGAGAAGAAGAGTCAGAAGAGGCTGAGGACATCTGCCAGTTTCCATCAGTCCAACATCAGGATATGGCTGCAACCCACAACACGATGCTGATGGAGGTCCTCCTCCCACCCTACTGTTCATTCCTTAACCCCACTCAGGAACCTTTGTCAGCATGACGATGGAAATTAAAATGTAATGTAATTATGTAATTTCTACAGCACTGTACAGTTTTCCATGAGGAGATTGTCCTGTGGTTCCTTTTCTACTTTTTTTGTTCTCTGCATTTCTGTCTTTTCCTTTCTGAATCACCGTGGCATGGTCCATCAATAAATTACAGCAAAAGCATAAATGTGAATTTGACATGACATATGACATATCAATTTGACCATCTTATCTGTACATAGAGAAACTATAACTTATTATTTTGAGTCACTGATATGTTAACTGACAGAATTTTGAGAGCTGAACTAAGGATTTTTCAAGCTATTTTTGCTGTTTCTACAAATTGTTTTGAGAAATGTGTTTACTGTTTTGTAAATGCCAACAATGACTTGAGAAATGCACCAAAAGTGACTGAGAAAAACTAGCACAGCATAAATTGTCTTAAAACTATTTGTTTGCCTGTATGAAACGTGTACACATTTACAGCTTTGTTTCTGCTAGCTTGCAGGAACTGTAACTTACATAAATGGTTGAAGACAACTTATTGGCCTTCATGACACTCAGATAAATGGTGAGTATCTATTTCATAAATTGCCAAAAACAGTTATATTTGTAACTTTTAAAGTCAGTTTGTGTATTGAAAGATGGACATAAGATTGTTTAACATGTTATAAGGGTTCTCTCTGTTTAGGGACATATATTTGAAAAAAGAAGAGGTGCTCTTGCCAAACAATGAAGGTTTACATTTCATTCATAAAATGCAACATGTTTGTGGAATGAAATCCAGACAACACAGAACAAACGGCTCCAGGCACCTTCAAAACATCCATAGAAATACTTACGTTTACCTTTATTTCATGTCCTGATTTGTTCAATGTTTTTCCACTTTATTTGGTGGTTATAATTCAGTTTCATTTGTAAAGGGCCACCTACTGGCACGGCCTGGTATTTTCTAACTGAGCTCATGGCAAACATGTTTTCATGAGGAAATGACTCCTCATGAACATGGAATTATAAAAAGATATAAAGCTCAAATCTAAACAACTGATGTTGATATACACACCAAATAAGGACTGTTCACTTTAATTTATCAACCCTTTGTTTTGTTTTTTTGGTGGCGGAGGGTAAAGTTTTTATCAGCCTCCAGTACCTGCAGAAACCTGGACAGCCTCCTAAACTGTTATTTTATAAAATCACCTCTGATACTCCCAGTCATTTCAGCAGCAGTGGATCAGAGCCTCAGTTCACTCTGACAATCAGTGGAGTTCAGGCTGATGATGATTATTACTGTATGGGAGTGTATTTAGTAAATGATGACAACGTGATCACACAGTGATTTATAGTTGTACAAAAACCTCCTTCAGTCTGACTGAAGGCTGCAGGTGCAGAGAAATGATGAGAATTGGTTCAGTGAAAACATCACTGAAGTTACCAATAACACCATCAAATACCTAAAGTTCAAATCACCAACTATAGATTATTTTATAAACACAGATGTTGGAATTAGTTTTATAAATATGGATTCTCAATAAGTGTTCTGGTGCTTTCCCTCACCAACACTAAAAGCCTTAATTTTTTCCTAAAGGCTTTTTCATGTGCAGGTTTCTAAAACGTTTTATAAACTTTAAAGAAATGAAGATGAGACGACGTTTGATCAAGAACATGAACGTTGAAACACAACAATAAATACAAAGGGACTATTTTGAATGTAAACAAGAATAAAGAGTAAGACGTGGTGGTGGAATGATGTCACACCACCAGCAAAGGAAGATTCTGTGATGTCACTGGCGATGCAGTCTGTGATGTCATCAACTGCAGAATTGTATGTAACACAATTCTGCATATTTTTCATTGCTTGCAATATCAATGACTAGTTCAGACGTGCGCAAAGCTCTTTTGGATCAACCTTTCACAAAGTTTACCATCAACGATTTTAGTGACTGCAGTTCAGAGAAAATGTCTGATTATGCACAAAGATGCCACAGTGGAGAGATGGGGCCCCATCACTCCACGGCAATGGGAGTTCAGGAAAACCCAGAAGGCCTGTTTGCTGCTGCACACGACGCCTTACTGGAGGAAATCCACAGACTGGGCTCCCTTCTGGAAGAGGAGATCGCCGGAAGGGTTGAAGACAACCGGAAAATGGTTCACTTGGAGGAAGAGCTGGAAGAGACCAAACGAGAACTAGAAAGGGAGAAAGCGAAGGGAAATCAGCTGATGAGTAGATATGAAATGGATACAATGGTCTTACAACAGCAGGTAGAAACATACCAACAAAAAATGAGAGAAAAGAAAGAGATGTGTTGCCAGGATAGAAAACACCGTGAACTACAGCAAGAAGTTGAAAAGCTTCAACAACAGATCAGTCAAGACAGAAACGTTTATCATAAGAAATCAGGGGAGAACAAGACGATTATTGATGAGACAAACAAAGAAATAAAATTTCTGCAACGTGAGAAGAGACGTTGGCAACAAAAATTTGATCAAATGAAGCACTCATTCCATGAATTTATTGCAAAATATGAAAGCGACACTACTAGGCTAAGTCAAGATGTTGAACATTATAAGCAGCAGGTGAGACTAGAAAAAGACGCCAGTTTAGAGAGAGAGAAGGAAAGACAGCAGCTCATAAACAAACTTAGAACTGAGAAGGAAGAGGGGTTCCAGAAAATGGCAGGAGAAATTATAATTCTAAAAAAGAGGGAGAAGTACATCCTTAATGAATTAGATCAGGTACACTGTTTTTATGATGAGCTTAGCGATAGATATGAAATAGATATCATAGAATTACAGCAGCAGGCGGAAATCTATAAACAGAAGGCAAAGCAGGGGGAAACAGATCTTTTAAACAGAGAACAAGAACAAAAACTTATGGAGGAAAAACAGCAATCTGCTCTGGAGCAAATCAAAAAACTCCAGCAGAAAATGTTTCAAGAAAGAAACGCTTATTTGGAGAAATCAGAGAAAGATAAGGTGATTCAGGATAATCTGATAGCAACAAATACCTTACTACAAGAAAGTAAAATAAAAGAAATCAAATTCCTGCAGGAGAAGGAAAGTGAAGCCCAGGCCGAGTTTGAGAAACTGAAAGATTTGTACCAGGACTTAAATCATCGATATGAAACAGACATGACTGCGCTAAAAGAGGAGGCCAAAAAATACCAGCAGGAATTAAGCTGTGTAAAAGAACAATTAGAAAAAAACAAAAGACACTCTGAGAGATCTGACAAATGAGAAACAGATCAAAGTTTTCCAGGAGGAGGAGGACATTTCTCACAGCGCAGTCAACGTGGTTAAAGGATCGAATAAAGAGGTGTCTTTGGAGAAGGAACTGCTTGGAGACCCTTTACCGGGTTGTTCAACAGACCCAGAACCCAAAGATGAGACAGAGACCCTAGAAAAAAACGTCCCAGAAGATTTAGAAAACGGAGAGAACAACACTACAGAGGACGGCAAGAAGAAAAAAACAAAAACTTCCATTTGGAAAAAAATCCGCAACACGCTAGGGTTCAAAAAGTCCAAAAAAGAAACAAAGGGGTGAAGAAAATCATAGTGAAAATCATAGACATAGTGAAGGAGTTCGGATAAAAATCCGAAAAATCAAACGCACAGAGGTCGTTGACTGGACGCCCTGCGACCCTCCGTCAAGAGGAAATTTAAAATGTTTCCTCCCCCCCCTCACCCCCACTGACAAACTAGATCAACCCAATTGGAAAAAACATGGGCAGCACGGTGGCGCAGCGGTTAGCGCTGCGCCACCGTGTGTGGAGTTTGCATGTTCTCCCCGTGTCTGCGTGGGTTTTCTCCGGGTGCTCCGGTTTCCCCCACATCCCCAAAACATGTCGGTCAGGTCAGTTGGTCACTGTAAATTGTCCCAAAAGAGTTTAAGAAAAATGAGTTGAATTCGCCGTTTGTTCGCCCTTTTCCCTTCACTGTTTCAGTGGAAGACGGCACAACACTCGGCTCAGAAGGTCCAGGGAGCAATTTAACATTAAAACCGTGTAGAAAAGGGAAAAAAGAAGAACAATCCATATGAAAATTATGAATTTAGTCAGAAATCATTTCCATTACAGGAAGAAATCGATTCGTAGATGAATACTTTGTGTTGTTGAGCTTATGTGCTGTCTGCTTGTAAAAAAAGAGAAAAAAACTGAAATAATTCAGTTTTTTTTTACCAGCTTTATAATAAATTATGTTTTGTTTAGGATGTTACTTATAGGTTTTGTTTGTCAACCTGGGTTTAATTCCCAGTCCTGGGGAATCTGCTGCATGTCACTCCATTCTCTCTCTCCCCAATTTCCTCTTCATCCAATAACGGCCTAAAAAACTTTATTAGAACCTAAAAAACTTTATTAGAACCTAAAAAACTTTTTTAAAAAACAACTAAAAATACATTTCACTTCACAAGTGGACCAAAAGTCAGAATATGCTCACCAATTGTGCTTGTTTCCTCACGTTAAAAACTCTCTCTCTCTCTCTCGTTCTTACATAATTAATAGGTTACTAAATACACACACACACACACACACACACACACACACACACACACACACACACATCCCCCCCATGGGCTGCCATCTTATCGTGGTGGGGGGGTTTGAGTGTCCCAGTGATCCTAGGAGTTATGCTGTCTGGTCTTCATGCCTCTGGTAAGGCCACCCGATGCAGACGGGTCCTAGGTGAGGAACCAGACCAAGTGCAGCCCAAAGATCCTTTATGATGAATAAGACCACACTCTATGAAATAATCCTGTAAATTTACAGTCAAATACTGGCAGCTATAGACGCCAGACGTTTAATGTAAATGCACAGTAACTGTACCGTAATTAATCCTGACAATAGATTACCGTCAATGCAAGTACGGTATAGATACAGTGAAAGAACGGTAAACTTCTGGCGTCTATAGCTGCCAGTAGTTTACTGTTCTTTTGAAAGAAAGATGTTTTATGAAATTTTAAATCAGGGTCGAAGGAGATCGGCGGCAATAACGAAACCAAACGCTGTTTCTGCTAGAATTAAATGTGCTCGATTTATTTCCCCACAGAATAAAGCGAAATAACATGCATCAAACACTGTTACTGCTAGAACAAATATGCTCGATTTATTCCCCACAGAATACAGTACAAAACACTCTGACTAAACACGTGATGCTCGATTCATTCAAGTTACCAGCGCTTACCTCGTGAAACGTGGCCGGAGAGCCTTCGGCCTAGAGACAAGCAGCAGCATCAACGTAGCTGGGCATTCGAACGCGATCCACAGCAGACTCTGACTCAAACCGCGGGCTTTTTCATATTTTATCTCTTAAACAAAGGGATGCTTGCGTGGAAAGGGGGAGTGGCCATCTCCATCCTTGCAGGCGAGCCATCCAATCAGAGGTAGCCGCTCTCCGACCACGAGCCAATCATGGGCTGAGAGCGTGAACCAGCAGACCAATCAGAGCCCAACCCAAGTCAACCAGAGCCAAGCACGCCCTGTTCACGTGATCTGCATGAGGATGCAGCATGTTCAATTTGCATAATACATTGAGCAGAATAAGTTTTATCAGACAAAGAAAGATCAAATTATAAAGAAGAGAGCAGTTTTATCAAAGAATGAATAATAAAATAATAAATGAATGATTATCAAAGAACATAAAAGATAATAAAAAGATAATAAAAAGATAAAAATACAAAATACCAGATCATTCCACCCCTTGGTCTTTGATAATCACTTTAGTACCAGATCATTCCACCTCTTGGTCTTTGATAATATCCTGAATTAAAGTAACTTTTAAAATAGAATAAAAAGATAATAAAAAGATAAAGGTCTTTGATAATCACTTTAGTCTTGCATCCCGAATTCGCAAAGTAACTTTCATCTTAAGGCTGTGTTATAAATTCTATCAACCAAAGACCTTTTTACTCGTCTAATATATACGCAAATCGTTCTCTTTGTATGTGTGCATGTATTGTTTTCATGTTACATGCCGTCCATTTTAAAGCTTGTGAGATGTTTCTCAACACCTCGGATGTGGCATTCCACATACTTAGGTCCCATGTCAGTTGTTGCTGGAAGATCTTCGCTGCTTCTTCCTGAGTCATAACTGTCGATGGCATCCAGACCCCTATTTGGTGAACAGCTCTAGCTGCATGTTGTCCGGTGTTGGACAGCATCGTGCGGGTAACCTCGTTATCCACCGCATTGGATACTCCCATCAGTGTTCCAGCTCCACCTAAAATTGTGTCATACCACTCACGTCCTCTCCGTGCACATGAGTCGTCTGTCGGTGTCAGAATGATACTGACACATTGGTACATGCGATTGAATTCGTAGTGTACATCCTCTGGTGACAATAGGCATGGGTGACCTTGAATAACACTGTTCACCTAATCAGACATCTGGTATGTGCTGCACAAGTGAAATTATCCTGGCTCCGGTCATGGGTACTGCTTTCCCACCACAGTCGAATCTTAGCTCGAGAGCGAAGCGGGACGTCGTCAGCAGTACCATGGCGACCAAGGCACGGCACACGATGACTTCGCAGCCGGTACATCCTCCTCGGCGCCTCCCATGATGGCGGACGTCGTCACCGCCGGCGTCACGGGAGTATGGAGCTGAAATGACAATTAGCACTGCTATAACACAAAATAGAAAAATACTGATTAGTTTTCTTTTAAATAACATTTTGACACAGGCACATTCAACCACTTCTCTTCTCCTAAATATATACAGTTGCATCGTTGCCTTGGGCAATGATTTATGCGGCTTCTGGTGGACCATTTTCCTGTCTCACCCAAACCTTTGCCCCAGGTTTATCTGTGGAACCAAAGCCCCCTTTTCTCCTTACTGTTATCTCAGTGGGTGGAGAGATTTCCTGAACTTCTGACATGTCACACGGTTGCAGTAGCAATTGTGCAATCTTGTCTCCTTTTTGTAATACCAGGGGACTTTCGCCTTGGTGGCGACACACCACACCCAATTCTCCCTGATAATCACTGTCAATAACCCCAGCCTGAATGGTCAATCCTTTTAAGGACAATCCTGACCGCGGTAGAATATGTAACCCGAGCCCTGTTTTTACAACTTGAACCTGATTAGGTATTAGGGTCATGGGTTCCAGTGTTCTCAAGTCCAACCCTGCGGAGCCTGGGGTAGCTCTGATAGGAAGTTCTGCCCTTTCATCAATCTTCCACATTTTAATAGGTTCTTTATCTGGGGTGTTATGGACAGTGTTCATTTGGTTTAGTGGTGTTACCCCTGGTGCGATTGGCCTGTTATTCAATTGGGCCACCGCTTGCGCTAGATTTGGTTTCCAATTGGTCAAGTCATGTTTATCACTCATCTTCCGGAGTGACTCTTTCAACAATCCATTCATCCGTTCTTCCAGGTGTGCAAGGTCAGGATACAGGGCTGAATGTCTCCTATCCTTATTCCTACCATTTTTGCCCTTCTTTTTCTTTTTAACAGTCCGCAGGTGTATTTCCCCTTCTTCAGATGATCCTGATTCTGGGTCCGAAATTTCAGCGATGATCTTTTTCTTAAAGGGCCCACCCGACTGTATTTGTCCTACCGACTCAGATCCACGTGCTTCGCTCATGGACTCCTGGACGACGTCGCAGAGACTTTGTGCCAAAGTATGCAGTCCTGGAAATTCAGAATATCTTGTGCAACTTACCTTCAATCCTTTTTTATGGCATTTCTTCTTTAATTCCTCTGTGGGAAGTCCATCTATTTCAGAGGGAGAGACCCCTGCCTGGATCAGTGCTCTCCAGTACACAGATCTGGACGGTCCCTGTCCTGGTCTCAGCCCATCCCTGTGTGGGCCACGGGATCCTTGCTGATGGTCATCCCTTCTTCGTGGCTCCTCCCAATTCCCCAGGGCTCCTAACTCCCCTATACGATTCTTAATGTCAGGCACCTGGATCGCCTAGCATCACAGTTAGCATTGCTGCTCGGTAATGGGGGGGTGCAGTACGAATCAGCTGATCCCGCACGGCTTTTGGAACTGCTAAGGCTTGATATTGATCAGCCATGCCCACTACCAACGCATCTCTCACACACAATCGAGTCAAACGCTGTGTACATTCTCTTAGCGTTATCCAAGCTCCAGTGATTTCTGGCCAGTCAGTAAACGCGGCGTATTGGTTTTGTATGGCGGCCGCCCATACCACAAACAATGATGCTGTATCTGGCATTTGTCTTACCTCTTGGCGATAATTAGAATTTATTACTCCCTCGGTAGACAATCCTGCAAAAGACATCCCATCAACTGCATCTATTTCCACTTGTGAGGCCCCTTCATCCAACATCCGTGCTAACCACAAATCTGTCGGCTCCCCATTCTGCTGCCGCAGTCTGCATATTTCTATCCCATGAAATATTTCCATCCCATTTCACTGGGTCCCATTCTGCAGTTAAACCAGCAACAAACGCACGAACATTTTTTGGCAAAGGCTGCCGGGGCTTCCTTCTAAGTTTCTGTTGCTTCTTCAGTGCAGCGACCTGAACCACAGTTCTCTCAGCTAACTCAGTCATTTGCTGTAACCGGTTATTTAACAGCTGCACATGTTGCTTCTGCAGCTAATGCATCGGCTAAGGCCTGTCTATCTTTCAGCTGCTGCGCCTGTGCTTCTTCATGCTGCTTTTTCCAAGCGGCTGCGCAAGCCCACATACGCCTTTGCAATCCAGCAACAGGGCTTTTGGCCTCCACCTCAATGCTTTGCAAAACAGCTAACAACTCCGGCGGCTCGGCTTCCCGCAGCGCATCTCCCCACGGCTCGGGTCGCCCTCCCCCCTCGCGCAAACACTGCGCTACATCCTGGTGAGGCTGATCCCAGCCAGGGATTATTTCAACTTTTTTTCCAACGTCATACTTACTCTTATTTTTATTCTTTCTCTTAAACATGTTAAACATATTTGCCGCAGTCCCCTTTAAAATCCTGTTCGTGACGCCAAAATGTTTTATGAAATTTTAAATCAGGGTCGAAGGAGATCGGCGGCAATAACGAAACCAAAGGCTGTTTCTGCTAGAATTAAATGTGCTCGATTTATTTCCCCACAGAATACAGCGAAATAACATGCATCAAACACTGTTACTGCTAGAACAAATATGCTCGATTTATTCCCCACAGAATACAGTACAAAACACTCTGACTAAACACGTGATGCTCGATTCATTCAAGTTACCAGCGCTTACCTCGTGAAACGTGGCCGGAGAGCCTTCGGCCTAGAGATATAGCGGTAGCATCAACGTAGCTGGGCATTCGAACGCGATCCACAGCAGACTCTGACTCAAACCGCGGGCTTTTTCATATTTTATCTCTTAAACAAAGGGATGCTTGCGTGGAAAGGGGGAGTGGCCATCTCCATCCTTGCAGGCGAGCCATCCAATCAGAGGTAGCCGCTCTCCGACCATGAGCCAATCATGGGCTGAGAGCGTGAACCAGCAGACCAATCAGAGCCCAACCCAAGTCAACCACAGCCAAGCACGCCCTGTTCACGTGATCTGCATGAGGATGCAGCATGTTCAATTTGCATAATACATTGAGCAGAATAAGTTTTATCAGACAAAGAAAGATCAAATTATAAAGAACAATACCCTGAGCAGTTTTATCAAAGAATGAATAATAAAATAATAAATGAATGATTATCAAAGAACATAAAAGATAATAAAAAGATAATAAAAAGATAAAAATACAAAATACCAGATCAAACGATAAAAAAAATACTGGTAACTACGATGTACTGTCTTGTTCATGCCACCACAATAAAACTGCTTATCTTTTCTGCACATCGGTATTTCTATGAAAATTACAAGCAAGTTTAATTACAGGAAGGAGAGAGTCTGAAGTTTTTTGTTCAGCTCAAAAAGTTTGCTTCTCGTTGTTCTGTTGCTTGGATCACCTTAGGCCCAGATAAGTTGTGTTTTTTTGTTTGTTTGTTTTTGTTTTTTACAGATTTATTGTCCATGAAACAGATCTGCTTCTTTTCTGCAGCACTTTTCACAGTGAGAAATCCAACATTTAGCTGCATGTTTTGGATCTAAAAGAGTCGCGTTCAGTTCCTGGCAGGGACCAAGTTGCTCAAAATGTTTTGGTTCAAAGAAAAACCAGAACATGGTGCATTTTATTTGCATTTTATCCAGATTCTTGAGGCCGATGAGGAAGAGAAACGGACCCACAGCATCACAGATCCTCTCTTTTACTTAACAGTGGTCGTGAGGTGCTTTCCCTCACGTTCATAATTTGTTTCACACCAAACTAAGATGGAGAGCTGTTTTAGCAAAGTGAACATAGGTACATTTGTAATAATATGATGAAAAAAAAAAGCTTTATGATTTGTAACTTGTGTACAGCTGGCATGTAGTAGTTGCTATGGAAACAAAATGACCCCCAATAAACCTTTTTTTTTTTGCCACATTCTGCGCAAACAGTGTTTTATTTTTAGATTTTTACCCCTTTTTTACCGTCTAATCAAACAGAATTTATATGAAAAGATAATCCTTTGGCCTTTTAAGACTGATTATTAAAGTTGGGATTATTAGTTTGAGATTTTGATCCCAGCTAAAGATTTATTTACTTTAAAATTGTTTTCTCATCTTTTACAAGTGTGTAAAAATACAAAACCCATTCACCACTAAAATTAATCTTTCAAAATACAGAGATATGATGTTCATGGAGTGTGGAAAGTAAAGTCTGGATTTCAGTTTTCCTTGATTGATTGGGTCTGCTTAAAGAAACTGTTTAATTTTATTTTTAGTTTACATTTAGAGTATTTCCTATTATTTACAGTTTTTTCAGTTTTCAGTCACAGTTTGAAAAACAAAAATGTAATGGAATCAATAAAATATGCATCAAAGCATCACTAATCCTGGATTCAATTTTTTTTCCAAAAATTCTAAATTTGGCACCGAGTGTTTTATATTTTATGTATTTTTTGTTTTTGCCAATTTTTAATGATTGATTGGATCCGCTCATAAGCTTAGCTCTAAGTTGGGTTGTTTGAATACAGTATTTGCTTCCTTTTCATATTTGAAATGTTTTGGCACAGTTAAAGCCTTCTGCAAACAAAATGAGTTAATTTGACTACAGGCATGAATGTTTTGTTATGTAATGATACACGTTTTCATTTTATTTTTCATTTTACTCACTCAGTAGTACATGTGAATAGTTAATGTAACTAAACTAAATTATGACTGAAAAGGAGTAGGAACAGGTATAAACCATTCACACAAGAAAATGAGCCATTCAGCTCATAAATCAACCCTAGTGAAAAAAAGTTCTTTAGTATAATTCAAATATACTTACATTTGTGTCAATATATTTTAAGTATACTAAGTATTAAGTGTACTACCTATAAATATATACGAAGTATACTAAAAACGTGCTTGTACCAATTTTGACATTATAACTTTAAAGAAATCTATTAAGTGAATAAAATATATATTTGGGGAAGTGCAAATATACACTTGCTCAAGTGTACATTTAAAATATATTTTAAATATGTTTAAAATATATTTTGTGTATAATTTAAAATATATGCTCAAAATAGCTATACCTATAACAATCATTCATGTCATAACTGCATGGAGACTCTGTTTGTTGCGACTTAATAAACTTTTCTTCATAAACTTCACCTGTTTTAATTAAGCTCCGTATGTCTTTGATATTGTGAGGTTGTTGTTATATATGTTTTTATCTTCAACATATGTTTGCAGTCTAAGCAAATGGTGAAACAGTTTTCACATTTCCTCTAAAGTGTACCTATTGTTTTATTGTGCTAATTTTCATTAGCATGTTGTCTGTAAACTTTGAATGTATTGACAATTTGTACAATTTTGTTGTAGTATATTGGCTCTTGAAAAAATGTGTGTAAGACTTTATTTGACTGGGTGTGTGTATAAGACTGATATGATGCTGTCATAAACATGACAACACCTGTTAGGAATATACCAACAGTGTCATTAAGTGTCATTCAGTAAATAATGACAATTTTAATGAGAATTTGCTTTAAAAGTTGGATGAAAGGTTTTATGTTTATGACAGTGTCATGTCAGTCTCATGCACACCCCATCAAATAAAGTGTTATTGAAAGCACAATGTAATTAGTTTCACCTGTAAAGTGTGTTGTAATGGATCCTTCTGTGTTCTGGTACCTGATGTGTGTATGACGCATGTAATGTACAAAGTGGCAAAGAATAATAATAAAAGACATTAAGTAGCTAAAAAGTGTACTTCATTAGCAATTATAATAAACTAAGTGTAATTACAGCATACTGTAATCACACTACTAATATATGAAATATCTACATATACTTAAAATACATTCTAAGTATATGTTAAATCAAATTCAATCACTAAAATAGTGCACTTTAAGATACTAATCAAGCACGTTTTTGGTACATAAAAATAAGTACACTTAAAGTACACTAAGTACTACTTAAGTTTGTCCAAAAAAAGTACGTTGAAGTATACTTAGTACACTTTAAGTACTTATTTTAAATAAGAGAACGGTTTCAGCATTTCCGAAACAGTTATTTAATATTATACAATAAGTTAGTGTGGCCACAACATGTGATAAGAGCTATCATATTCTGTGACCATAGTGGTAAAATGTTACATTTTATCCTTTTTCCTTTACTTCTTATCCTGCTTTTTCTTTATCCTTTATTGTTAGGCTGGAGTGTGGCATAGTATGGTATAATACTGCAACAAAGCCTCCTACGGTCACAATATACGCTGGTCATAGAATATGGTACAACACCTGTTCTAGTCCATGGAAAAGGGGCATAAGTTATAGAATATTTTGCTTTATAAGTAATTAGTGATTGAGAAATACTTGAGCATAAGCTTGAATCCTGTTTTTAGAAATGTAAGATGTATAAATAACACAACACTTATAAAATATTTTGTTTAATTAGATAGCAGATACTGGGAGATATTTTCTTTTTAAGGACATATATTAATGTTTCCCCAACTGTATTAGGATCATTTAAAAATAACTGGAAAACTAAGTTTAAGACTATTACTATATTTTCATCTTATGCATTAAAGTTTCTTCTTATACTGTAGAAGTGTGTCTCAGTTTACATTGAATGAATGAAAAATAATGGTAATTCAAAATGAAGAAAATAGGCTTTACATTAAATACTTTTGTGGATGTCTTAACAGTTTTATAGCAAAATTCAGAGTATAATAACGTTGTAAATGTTAGCATCGGTGGAGGATTCAAAGTTTACTGAGAATTTATTAACTTACACACATTTACATGATTATTGTGAAAGGAAACAATTTATATTATTCACAATTATTCTTAAAATACAGAATCATCCCGTTAAGTTGAAAAAAAGTGAAATATTAGTGCAGAATTCAATAGTTGGTCCATTCATATCCATAAATGCAATAAAAAAAAAAGGCTGGTAAAACATCTAGCACTCGTTGCTCATAAACGGACAGACCACGCACACTTGCGCAATGTCGTCATACTCGTATGTCCTCTTTAGAAACGTGTCAGTGAGTCTCAGTCCAGAAATACTCTGAAACAAAATGAAAGAAAACATGAGATGACTTTAAAAAAAAACAAAAAAACAATCAGGATTAAAATGTTGCTTCAGGAAGTTTGCATCGTACCTGCAGTCCCTGCTCGGAGGAGAAGACGGTGAGCAGCAGCGAGAGGGAGGCGCCGGGGGTGAGCTTCCCCAGCTGTCGTCCTGATACTCCACACCAGTGGATTGACCTCATGTTGCACATCTCCATCACCAAGTCCATGGTTCTTTCACTACAACAAGGGAGGATGTCAGCTAAGACTTTTGGGTCGTAACAGGTTGAGAAAAGGTATTTGTCCACTCAGGAATTTCTTTGTTGAAAATGGACTTAAGTGTGACAGAAAAGCAAAAATAAATAAATAAATAAATAAATTTAAAAAATCAAAGTTGGGTAGTAACTAGTTACATTTAGCAATTTTTTTCAGAAATAAATACTTTTAGGAGTAGTTTTACTGCGCTGTGCTTTTAACTTTTACTTGAATCATTTTATTAAGTATCACTATTCTTTCTTAAATTTTCTGGATCTTCTACCCACTGTGAGGAACTTCAATGAACAAGCTTGTATCATAACAAACACCAGACATAGACACTCAGCTGCAGTTTTTGTTAATGTTTCACAAGTTCCACTGGTATACTGACATAAGATTTGGAAAATTGTTTCTTTTGCCTGATTTTATTTTGTAATTTTGTTATTTCTTTGAATTATTTTCATTTTGGCCTTTAATATACAAAAATGTCTAAATATGATGGAGTGACTTTTAAACATCAAATCATCCTTTTAAACTGGAATTTCTTATTTTCTGCACGTTAACTTGGTTTGATTTTAATATATATATATTTATTAAAAAACCACTTGAGGGACAAAAATTCTTTCACTACATTAGTTATTAGTTAAGTCATGGAAGATCTTATCCACCTGCAGTTGGTGATTTTACAGACGATGTCAAAGGGTTCTTCAAGGTTTACGGTGTCAGGGATCACCTCCAAAGACAGCCTGATGTCTCCGTATCCTGGAGCCTGGAGGACACACAAACAGGAGTAAAACAGAACGGAATAACAGAGCACAATGATCCGTATATGGGCGAGACGGGAACCTTAAAGGGGAAAAGTCTGGTACCATTCTCTGGAGCTGACTGGTCTGCAGCCTCCCTCTCTCCCCCAGGTTAGTCTTCCACACGATGTCCAGCTTCCCTATCACGGTCACACCCTTGATGACACCGGCCTTCTCCGCGTACTCCGGCTTCGGTTTCAGGCAGTACAGGTACTGCCGCGTGTCCATCGGCTGCAGGTAGGACATTTTGCCAAACGTGGACTCTCTGCCGGACGATAAACCATTAGCGAGCATTTTAAGATACTGCCGCTGCTTTTTTTTTTTTTTTTATACTCAGGAGAAAAAGAGTGGGTGTTTTTACCCTTCGTCCCCGGACGCGACAGAGTTGAGCTCTGTAACGTTGTACATCATGGAAGGTTCTAGAGACACTTTCTCCATGAACATCGGAGAGGTGGTGATGTTCTGGATCTGGGCTTCCAAAAACACTTCATCTGTCTATAACGGAGAAGGTTTGGAAGTTTACACTGATATTTCTCTGTAGCCATAAAGTGATATTGTTGTAGGTGAACTGAGCAACACATTAGCTACTTAATTTTAGCTTTAGTATTAACTTACCATCTCAAAGGATAAGTTCCCATTTTTCAATACTACTAAAACAAATTACGTGAATTTCAGAAGCTACAAGAAATATTTTGAGGTCAACGTCCCATGTTTGTTTTTTGCAAAGCTTTGATCTGCTAACATTAACATTAGCTTAATTTGATTCCTCTTCAGGAATTATAAGATTTAAGCACATCAATATTTACTTTAGAAACAAAGGACTTGTCAGGGCATGTCACAGAAACCAGTAGCTATGGAAAAACAATTTATTAATAACTAGAAACAAAAAATAAAAAACATATTACAGAGCAGCGACTTTAAAGTCTTTAGCTTCCAGTAACAGCAGTTAGAGCAGATAGCATTACTAAGACCGCAATTTCCACGTCTCACCACCATGGGTTGTTAATTCTTCCCTCAACTCTTAGATTTCTCAATGACTACCAACATTTCCAATATTTGAAAGTTCAGACGGAAGAATAACAATAATAATAATAATAAAAAAATGTATTTGCTGTGCTACATTTATCCTTCCTGTCACCTGCTGAAAGTCATGCAATATAAAAGCGTAATATACTACGTTTTCCTGTGTAGTATGAGCTTTATTTAATTTGTGCATAAATTTCATGATTGTTGTTCCTGACAACTTTGGGTAGAAAAAGATCAAGAAAAGTTTGATTTTTCAATAACACACTGTAAAAAATGTGAATCTATCCTTTGAGCTGTTCTTAAGGTGATGTGAGGGTCATTCAGGAAATATTTAAAAACCTGACCCAGTGACCAATCAGGAAAATATATCATTTTCTATCATATTTGCTCAGTGTACCTTTTTTTTTAACAACATGTTAGTAACAAGTGCTGAGCTGCATGAAGAGGAGAGGCTGCACAGTGATGGTGATCACTCGATAATCAGGTCATGGCTCCCAAAGCATCAATTTTTTGTTTGCCAGCACAACATTCCTCTTTTTTAAAAAAAAAACTTATTTAATGCAGTTTATGTTGTGCAAGTAAAACAACATAAACTGCACTAATAAGGTTTCATACAAAAATATTAGAACTCACTGTTGGCCCCACAGAGTGTTTCAGGAAACTGATAACTGGCACTACTGTAAATCTGGACTGAGTTAATTGCAATATATTAAGACTGAGTTTTTTTTTTCTTCTATTCTGATATATTTTCTGTTTCTATAGATGTTAATAATATGATTTTTTATATTATTTTGGTATCCATTTCAAAAAAGCACACACAGGTTCAGTCGAAAACTCTGGTCAGCAGAAAAAGCTTTGAAGTTGTCCTTTTTAGTTATTTAAAGAATGTTTATCAATAGATTTTCTTACTTAGTCACTTGTTTATTTGTGTCTATATAAAGAAAATTGATGGAAATTGAATGAACAGTAAAAATACTAATTTATCTTTCAGGTAACAGAATTAGAAATTGACCTCAGAAAGTAAAAGATTCCCTCATATGTTATTTCTTTCTCTTTAAATACTTAACTAGATCTGACAAATATTAAAAGCAAACTAAAAAAAAAGTCAAGCTTTTTCAGACCGCATTGGTAGCAACAAAAATTAATCTGCTATCTTTTGCTTATCTGGTAATCTGAATTTAAGTTATTATTGCTAAAAGATGAACAATTTATGCCCAAGACAAATGGCTGATTTCTGAACTCCGTTTTTATTGTGCTTTTATTTCTCCAGAGGAGCTATAAATTAGCAGGATTCATCTGATGTTTTTAAGCTCAAGCAGGCACTGATTACTTGTTTCAGGAGCAGCATTTGCTGTAAGACTGGGTTTTACAACTGTAAAAGGAGCATAGAATGTCCTGAAGTAAAAAAAACAAAAAAAAACAAACATAAAAATTAAAAAATAACTTTCATCGAACTACATTTTTAAAAAATGAGAGGAATGTTTTCTCAAAACGCTGCTCGTAAAGCACCGTGGTTTGTTTTTTTTACGGCGGTAAAAGTTGATGCTTTGGGAACAGCAGAACTGTGTCCAGTTGTCACTGTGTGTGCAGCCTCTACCGTACACAGTGAAATTCAATTAGGAAAAAAGCAGAGATTAGTTCATGCCTGCAACTCAAAATAGAGGATCCGACCGTGAACCACTTCGAATTAATTCATTATTAAAAATAATTAAATCAGAGTCTGCTGCATGCAGAGCCATTCTGAAGAAACCTCACCGTTTACCGGAAAGAATCAAGAAATGTTACATTATTCATATTTGCTTTGTGGACATACTGAAATCATTCCCATGAAGAATAATCAAAAACATATATTTTTTTAGTGATTTGATATGTAATCAACCCAACCAATAACAATCCAACACCACAAACTTCAGCTTTAACTCCAACATCTGTGCAGAGTAAGTGCAAGAAAGCATGAGCGTCCACAGAAAGGGTAACTGAAAAACAATGGGATTTGACTGTTTTTTTTTTAATTATTAACAATGTAGAAGGTTGGCATCAACACTGATTCTTTCATTTTGCACCTTTCTGTGGGCTCGGAAAGACAACAGTCCTGCAGCACCGGTAAGGATTAAGAGAAGCTAACGTTCAGCCATGAGAACAGAAGAAGGAATTACCACAGAACTGAGGTCACTCTAATGGAGAAAATAAAAATACAAGACATAATGAATGAGGTTACATGCAAAAGGTTGGTGACAATGAATATATGCAGAATGTATATAAAAAAAGCTACTAAAATGAGGAAAATAAAATAAAAAGGCCTCTACTTAAAAAAATCCCGGTTTGACATCTCCAGGGGTTTTTAAGTAGAGCTGATCCAAAGCTAACCGCTTCTAGTAGAAGCTGGAAATACGTTCCGAACTAATGCATGAAATATGACAGAAAGCTTGGTAAGTAACAGAGGTGGTGAGTGCCACTTACCTCTGCGTTGTAGAACTTTGTCTTCACGTCCAGCGGCTTCAAAACCTGATTGAAAATAGATTGGAAACTAAACACTGACGCTTTGTCACACTGCGTTTCCATTTGAATGGAGAAAAACTAAACTAAATCCCCAAAAAAAGGATGTTCAGCGAGAAAAACAATCAAACTGAGTCTGACTCATTGTTGAGACTTAAGAAAATTACACAACAAAGAAGAGAGCAAGACTGCAGCTCATTCCCAAAGTGAGGGCAGATGACTGCTAGCGCAGGAGGGGGCTGCGGGGGTGGGTACGGGTAATTGCATTTGCACTGTTGTAGGTCTGTGGCATTTCTCGAGTCTCCTCCAAGGCCGCACGTGATCTTACCGCTGCCAGCTAACGAGAACGTTCAAATATATCTCACCTGGAATTTGAAGAACTTCCGAAAATAGAGTTTCTCCCCGAACTGAGAGGTGTAGCTGACCGCGCACACCAAGCTGTGAGGAGGAAGAGAAGCAGGGTTCAAAGTTAGCAACGGTTTACCCCAGAAAGCACCAGACAGGCACCAATAAGATACTAACACCTGCATCAGTCTCAATATTGAATAAAAATTCTAGATTGTGTATCAGTGACAGGTCTAGGCGTGTCACATTAGCAATTTTTGCTAGACGATAAATTATCTCAGTAATTATTGCGATGAACAATAATATTGCTGTTTTAAGACCATTTTCAAATTCATCCTCTCAAAGACAAACAAGATTTAAATTTGCATAGAACAATTTAAACTGGAACTGGAAGAGATCTTAAATATCCAAGATAAAGCACAATAAGCAAAAACAATAAATAAAATGGAAATAAAAGCTACACACAAAATTAAAATGGATTTTGATACCTCTGCAAACAACATTGGCCTTCAATTAATTAATTGATTCATTTCGACAGACTTACACAAATCTATTCAGTTTAATTCTATGCTTCATGCTTTGAGCGGCGCCGTGCTTTATCATTATATTTACAATTCCTAATTGCGCCATTTGAAACAAGGTTTGTTGCAGTTTATTTTTCAAGTAAATTCAGCACTGCTACTAAACAGAAAAGTGAAAAAAGTGGATCGGTGCATCCCTAGAACGTACATTTAGAAGTCACAAATACTTTTAAAGGTGTCATATCCTCCGATTTGGTTTAGACAAATGTAACACGTGGAGTTTAGTGAAACATTCTCACATGTGTGTTCCAATTTCTTTAACTTCATGGTGAATGACGTCGTCAATGCAGCACTCAGGTTTGAGCTCAGCTACTGCCGAGTTCGACGCGGACAGGTTGAGCCTCTGTGAGCTTGTCTGCAGGTCGGCCTGTTTGAATAACGCAACGCGTCACGAAAACGCAAACGCAACGACTGAAGGCTTCAGGGATCGTGTGGAAGAGTCACAGTACCTTCACGAGAATGTCTTTTACCACCTGGTTGCTGTCGTTATGCACGCTGATGTAACTAGAGAAGGTCTCGCCAAGGAAGATATTCCTGAGGCATACAAAGTCGGGAATGGGTTAAACGAATTGGCGTTCAAATCGAAAGCACCGCCAGAAAACTTCTTCTTACCCAAAGTTCTGTGGTAAAGTAAGCATTTCTCCCAGCATTAACGTCTCTGCTCCTTTGATGGTGGAAGGGTCTTCTCTCATGAGTTGAGCGAACAAATCCCCTGTGAGGACACAAAAGGACATGACTCCAACGTCCAGCGAGAGCCACACGAAAACAGGGGAACTAAAGCAAAAAGTGACTATATAGGGATGGAATAATCATGGTACACTGGTGCAGACGTTGGATGAGGTTTTCTTTATTATCATTTGCCTACTGGGTAATTCAACTATTAATTACCTGACCAGTTGGTGGCACTCAGAGCATTTACATTTAATTTGTTGAGTCTTAAATCCAGCTAAGCTAACATATCTCGTCTTAATATGTCAGAACATTGATTTCCACACTCTAAATCCCAGTAAACATGCACTATACTAACCAGTATGGGTCAAATGCAACAAACAAACTTCAAGGGCATAACACAACATCATGTCCCACAAATCACCTTCATTTGTTAACTTTTAGGCCTTTGGCATATGCAACGTTTTAATATGCTGTCATACATGACAGCAGCTTCAGTTTTACCACTGAAAATCTTTGTTGGTGTAGATGGGTATATTGACTCTAATCTCAGGGTGACATATGGTGGAAATTATGCAGAAGATATTAAAAACTGTATATCCAACTGTGCGTCATTCAACTTTGTGTGGGAGATTTATGAAGGCTTTAAAAAAAAATTAAATTTTTTTCACTCTATTTTTATTTATTAATCAAGCAGTGAGGAAAAATGGAGCGAGAGAGAATTTGTTAAAGCCACATGATAGATTGAGCTTGTTCATATAAGTATATCCACTTGTTTTCATTATTAACATTATTAAGCAAATGTTGCATCTTAAACACTTGAAATCGCCAACAAAACTAAATATAAAGAAATCAGTACGGAAACTGACTCGTTCTTCAGAATGTTCTGCAGAGCAACAGAAAAATTGTCTTTTTCAATTCAATTTCTATTACTGTAATTAAGTTATCTATTTTTATATTATCCACAAGATCACCCCCAAATCGGTCTAAATCTACAGGTATTACAAGTAAAAACATATAAACACATGGAAAGCTTGGTAGTGTTGGTGTCAAAAGCCACCAGCCCCTCTTTAGCCAGTTGAACATACACTTTCACTTCACTGCTACTTATGAAAATAGAAAAGCTACCCAGAAATGTCAATACGATTTATGGTTCCTGCGGCATTCAGTTACCAGCGTGCCACGGAGAGCTGCACTTCACTCGAAGGAGGAAAGAAAATACTCTGAGGATAAAAGTCAAACATTTTGACCCCGCGCTGTGAAACTAAGGATGTGATTGATTTACTAGAGATTCGGTTACATCTAAATAACGTCTTTGAAGGTTTTCCTCATATTTGAACTTTGGACTCACGTACTGCTGCTCCAAAACAAAAACAGGTTCACACAGAAGTGATCCTCTCAAAGGACTAAAAAGACAATACTATATCCATGTAACTCTGGTATAAGAAATGTTAATTTCAGGATGAGACATGCAATGTGCAAGCTTTTATCGAAACAAACAGGGTGACTTTTAAATTTTACATTTAATTTTCTATGTGGCTATTTTTTTTTTTAAATCCCTTAGATACCTTACAAATGGCAAAAAGATGAATCTATGAGTAGATTCCCAGAATTTGTATGTGCAGCAAAGATAGCTATTGTAACATTATGATTTGGTGTATTAAAACAATGAATTCTGTAATTGATTTTGAATCTGGAGTTATTGCATATGCCTTCATGTCTCATTTTTAAAGCGCAAGATGTCTAAATTGTGCCTTGCGAAGCCAGTCGGGACTTGTAATTAATCAGATTTGTCTATTATGTATTACTTCAACACTAAACTAGAACAAAAAAATGATATCGTCAACAAAAAAAAAATTACTATTTTATCCATTTTCCAAATAATAATGAACTGAACCTGGAGCAAATTGGACCCGTTTATCTTGTATCTAGTACTGTGAGAAGCCATTTGTTGTGAAATTGTGCCAAATAGATAACTTAAAATATACTGTCGAAAAATATGGATTCCAACATTTACCAAAATGGCTGTTAATTGACTTTTTTTTTTTGTCAGCCCTGCATGATTTTCACTTTGCATGAAGGTGAACAACTCTGCAAAATTCTGGATATGTTTAGCGAAGAGATAATCTACTCCGGTTCGTTATTGTGGACTCACCCGGCAGGTCTCGATCTTCACATGTCACTGGTAAGTTTGTGAAGAGCGTCGGTTTTGTTAGCCGCATCACTGCAAAGTAAAGCGGCTTGGGTTAATGACAGGACACATTCAGGTTGGCAGATATTGGGACATTTTCATTGAAGAAGAAGGTGAAGCTGCCCACATATAAACCCACACAAATATATGCATAACATGCATAAAGAAAAAGAAAGAAAGAAAAAAGGATTTATTATTACACATATATTGAAACAACTTAATGGAGACACTTTAGGAAAATAAAATTATTTGATACAAAGTTTTATAAAATAAAACTTAATCAAAACACAGTAAAAATATATATTACTGATCCTTCATAATTTTTTTTTTACATTAGACATACAGCTTCTCGCATTGTAACGTGTTCTGATATGCATATGACCACTGCAACAACATAAAACAACTCCACAGAGGCTTGTAAAACTGTGCAGAAACCTCAATATAAAGGCAACTAATTACTTGTAATTAGTCCATATTATCTACAGATTATAGGGCGGAAATACAGTGGATTTTATGTCAAATTAGCCTGGAGAAAAATGAGTAAATTAATAGAAGGAACGTGAATTCTGTCTACTTGAGAAGGACATATATTTGTTCTTATAGGTTGCACAAATGCTTAACCAAAAAGTCATGAAGATCCTCAGACTTGATGGGAGAGTGAAGAAAACGTTGGTCTTGCAGAAATGGAAAACTTTCACCTACTTAGATGTAGATAGATTATTCGGTAATAATCTATTTCCATTTGTTAATAATTGGATATGTTTGGAGGAAAAGAGAAACACTGTTAAATCTAGACACACATAAAACAGCAAAACACCTCCGGGCACAATAGCATGTATGTCAACCTAACTACATAAATAAATACTCTACCTTCTGTATTCTTTTAAGTCTTTTGATAATTTACAATAATTAACCCTCAACCATCTGTAAATATCTCAAATAACTTTCCACTATACAGCCATATGTCTGGTTTCTTACACGGGCATACAAAGAGACGTAGTTTGTGTCTCACTTTGGCTGTTAAAGTCAAATGAGGATCCAATAAGCTCTTCTGAGCTAATATTTTAAGCTAATTGATTCACAAGCAAAGCTATGCAGTCGCTATTTTTGACAAATTCATGAGTTCGGCATCTCTCCATGACGGGTAGACTTATTAGTTCATGCACAGTTACAGAAAACCTCACTTTACATTAAACAATTTAAAAGATTGCTAACAGCGCTACTAGCACCTGAAAGCAGAAACAACTCCCTGATGAAGAAGTAAATAATTAATATTCACAACTGAACCTGTTCTGTAAAGATAGTATGTGTGTTTTATAATTTTAATTACCTTTTAAAGCGAGTAAATGTTCTTGTTTGGCTTGATTTACATCCATTTTTGCAGAAACAAATAGTTTGCTCTAATTAGCCGTTAGGCTAACAGGTTGTTTATCTGCGAGCTGCCGAACTTTGACACCACAGGAAGTGAAACTCTTCTTCGTCCTCGTCTCATGATGGAGTATTGCCTCTAGCAGGCCAGAATAGGAACTACAAAAACACAGGAGCCTGCTGTATTTTATTTCACCGCTTTAGTATGCCGCACTTGACTTCCTCAAAACCATGACCATACGGCTGTTGAAACGCCTATATATTCAGTATATTAACTTTTTTTCAGCAGGCAACGTTGTTTACATTCCTGTGGTGTTATCAAGACTGTCTACATGTATATTTTCCGGTAAAAAAAAAAAAAAAAAAGTAAAGCAAACTATGCTTTCTTTCACTGCAATTGAAATAAAGTACCTCACAGAAAACACAAGTTACAGCAAATTTCTTTTATCTTTGAGATTAATAAAGTATTTTTAGATTCTGAAAGAATTATTTTGAATTGGTCCATATGTTTCAACATACTAGTACTACTACTACTACTACTACTACTACTACTACTAATAATAATAATAATAATAATAATAATAATAATTTAAATTTTTTTGCGTCACATTGAAGCATATCCACTGTTAGAAGTTCATTTCATTGCTTATGTTTCAAAGAAAAATGGCCAGCTTTACTGAGTGCTGCTCTCCATTGACATCTACTGGCATGTAGTTGCAACACAACAGGCCACCTACAACAATTTTCAGTATTCATCAATTTTGAGCATACATTTCGGAAATATTGACAGTTAACTGGAGGTTAAACAGTGCCCTCCCTGATGGACAGAGTCAGAGACAAATAGGGAGCATGTAAATGTGTGATGAGCCCTATCTTTATTCTCCAGAGAGCAGCCAGTACAAAATGTGTAACCCTCACAATGGAATCGGACATTGTGTGTGTTTCTGGGTTTTGTTTGTCCCCAAATCCTTCCTGTATTTGTTTTGTTCTCTTCTCTGGTTTACGTTTTTTAGCTCGGTTTAGTTGACTTCCTGGCGCTGTAGAGTCTTTGTTTATTGTTTATACAATCATTATCATAACTCACACGTGTCTGTCTGCACATGGTTGCATGAAGCCAGGGTAACGTTTAAAGGCTGGTAAATGATTAATATTTCTGAAGCCATCATTTGAGTTTTAGACAAAACTAAGTGGAAACGATCTTTCACAATAGCCGTTCAGTCAGTATTTGGTCAAGCATACTGTCAGTAGAATAAAAACAGACGATACCAAATCTCATTTTACTTTATAATGACTAAGCAAAGACATAAAGGCCACAATGAAGTAATTTTACTGGACGTGCCACAAGATATGTAAATAGCAGGGTCATTATGATTTTTTGTTGTTGTTGTGTGTGTGTGTGTGTGTGTGTGTGTGTGTGTGTGTGTGTGTGTGTGTGTGTGTGTGTGGGGGTGTGTGTGTGTGTGTGAAACAATTCTATAACCATTTTATGTTTCTAACATGTGTGCGGTTTACAGTGGGTTTATCACACATCATAAAGCAGAACGGTGACCGGAGCACTCAGCGACATGTTGTGTATGATCTGCTTGGAGCAGATGTTTTCATCGTCTTCGTCCTCCACGAAGAGGGACAGAAAGCGCTCGGGCTCCCAGGGCACTTCCTGAGTCTGCGAGGCCAGCACGCGCACGCAGCTCACATCCTTCCTGAAGCTAAACTTTTTAGTTCCTGGAAGCGCAGTCGGGCTCCGCTCGTCGTCGCTGTCTCCGCTCTGCGCAGTAATGAAGGCGTCGATCTCCTGAGCCTTCTCCATGATGAAAACACGCACGTTCCTTTTGCTGTAGTTGCTCATCTGGCAGGCAGTGCTCGTGTTCCCCATGTCGGTGCGATGTAACAGGAAGAACCGAAGTGCAAGACTGGAGGCTGTAATTTTTATATTAGTGAATCATTAAATAAAAGTTTTTCTTTTGCTTCTGTTCACTTGGTTTAATTCTGTTAAATACTGCGACATACTTTTTTTTTTATTCAAACCACGCGCGTGCGTGGCTCACTGTGCAAGACATGTTCACGCGTGTTTAATGTTTAATTTAATCACATTTCTGGTCATCTAAAAGTGAAATTGTATTTATTTTTATAGCATTTATCCTGAACATAAACATTTCTATTGTTTAAAAATATGTGCGTGCACACAGACACGCATATATTGAAGATCATTATAATTAATATATATTATAATAATAAAGACAAAGTAAAAATCTTGTACATGATTTTCCTTAAACACCACAATTATCTGCAGCTTTGTGTTCGTCTGTCACATTAAAAGCAAACAAACTGCATTTAAGTCTTTTTTTTGTTACAAGAAATAAAATACATTCAAAGGATAAATATGTTTGTTTTTTTTTGCAAAGAACAGTTGTCTAGTTTTAAAACGCAATTGTATTTTCCTGACCGTGAGCAGAGCAGTACTTAATGTTAACAGAGCCATTTGTCGTCATCTGTCAGTACTTAAGCTGAACAGAGGTTAATGACAGTTGTATATTTGCACGTTCTGTTAAAGCTGTGAAACAAACCTCCTGACGAATATTTGAAGCTAAGAACTCTTACCTGCTGTTTCAGTGAAGGTAGCAAAGACTAATGTGCAGCATTTGTCTTCCTCACCAGAGCCATTGGAGCGATACGGGCACAGTCTGATAATATGCAAAAAGCATCACTGGGTCACATAATGCATCTGTTTTAGGAGGCTAAGAGCTCAACGTTTCACATCTAAGACGGGTTTTAAAATGAGGCTTTTTTTATCGAAAGTGAATGAAAGGATGATATGATTTAGTCAAAATGTACAGTAGGGTAGAGTAAGACCATCTTGTGGTCTCAACTTTTTATTTGCATAGATAGCCCAGTTTTAACAGCGGTGAGTATTTTTTGGAGAAAAAAAAACATTTATTTGACATCTTGGAAGAACACACTCTATAGTGCCAAAATACAAGGATTCAAGGATTTTATTTATTTATTTTTTTATTGTCATACCATCTTGAGAGTTTGTGGTGCGAAATTTGTACTCAGGTCCCACATAAAGAAATCCACTACACTAAAAAAAATTATAGATAAATAATTAAATAAAATAAATAACCAAATGAATAATAAAGTAATTTAAGTGATATGTGTCTGTGTGTAAATAAGTTATGAGGAGAAGCTGCATTTGGTGCAGCTCGAGTTCAGCAGTCTGACGGCTGAGAGGAAGAAGCTGTTCCTGTTCCTCAGCCTGGTGGTTTTTGCTCTGGACGCTCCTCGGCCTCCTGCCTGAGGCCAGCGGCTGGAACAGCCTGTGTGCAGTGGTGACGAACACCGCAGTAAACTCCTGAGGCAGGTAGTACGGCCGACATTTCACTGTCATAAGTTATAACGCCTCTGAGCAGCAGCTTTTAACCAGTCCACAGTTCGTACACCAACCTTCATTCACGTACGTACAGAGTTCTCCTCCCCGTGTTTTCCCTGACCGTTGGTCGCGGTCCGCTCGGAATAACTGAAGACCGTTGATCTGGAAGGCTGAGTCTGGCATGGTGCTGTTAAACCAGGTTTCCGGTAGGCAAAGAACGGCACAGACTTAGCTCTGTGCCTTAGATCTGGACATTGGCCAGCTGGGCCAACGCGCCGGTCTTGTTTCCTTTTGACCGTTGCTCCTTGCACTCTGCTGCGCCAGTCCGCTGATCTGAGCCGCTGTCTCCCAAGTGCGGATTTCAGCCTTGGCGATAAATCAACAGCCGTTCTGTCTCCAATCATGGCCCTCAGTTCGGCCGAGCTGTACTTCAGCCGTAAGGTTGTTGCTGAACTCTTTCCAAAAGCAGCTTCACAGATGTTACAATAGGGCTTAACCTGGGGAGCTCGAGAAGCCGCTGCACATCTGGGCAACCATCTCAGTTAGAGGCACAAGACTGAAAATAGTAAGGAGAAAAACAACAACCAGAAGCCCTGCCATTGATTCTAAGCTTCTAATGTCACGGTTTGCTTCTTTTCTTAAGTATGTCCTGTTAAAGCTTCAAATCAAAACAAATTATGTTGGTTTCTGGAAGGGTTTGGAAACAGAGTGGGAGAAGATCCGAGTGACATGTTTCACCTTCACCATTTCTCTACAAGCCTTCATCGAGCGAACAGCTTTTTAGCCTCACAGCTTGAAGAAATCAGCAGAGACAAAACTGAAGAATATTTTAAGGAGCAGGTTAGAATAGAGAAGTTGACCATGTCTGAACACTTCAGGTCAGTATTCACAGGGACAGGGAGAGAGATTATTTGTTGTTGTTTTGTAATTCTGTAACATCTAAATAACTTAACTGAATTCAATATAACAACGGGAAATTGTAGAGTTTAGTTTTTTCAACAATAGTCTCTAATTATGCAGAAAACAAACTCCTTAATATTAACATTATCAGTCCAGTTTAATAAAATCAGTAGCTAACTGTAGCTAAATGTTTCAGACATCAGAAACGCTTCACTATAAGATATGGTAAAACAGAAGACATGTTTATAGATGTGTTTTTAATAATGCATCACAAGTTTCATCACCAACAGTGGTTTCACATTTTATGGTGTCTTGCAAAATGATTTGTTCTCCTCAAACGTTTTCCACATAACAGCCACAAGTCTCTGAGCAGTTTCAAGAGACTTCATGTGACATTAACTTAGATCTGGACTTTGACTAGGTCATTCCAAAACATAAATATGTTTCAAAAATAAAGATCTACTTTGTAGTTGGACGTTTCTCAAAGGGGAAACCTCACCAGAGTTTGAAGCATTTTATGGTGTCTAGACGTAGATAGGTAGAACGTGGGTAAGTATTTCAGAGGATGAGCATAAATAATAATAATAATACTAATGATAATAATTAATTTTATTTGTCCTCCAGGGCGGCTTTAGAACCAGGGAACTTTAACAGCTTACCATATATTTTATTTCAAAAGGTGGTTCTATACCTTAAAATAAAAAAAAAATAAAAACAGTTTTTGGTGAATAATTTAAACATGATATATGATGCCTGCAGTGACTAAATTGTATGGTATTAAATGGCAGCTTTATATCTTCATATGTCAGGCCGAGCTCAGTGAAGCCCAGAGATTCGAGGAGCTCCATCTCCTCCCAGGAGCTCACCGAGGAATTTAACCACACCCTGCCAGAGAAGAGGGTGAAGTTTGACAACGACTGGAACTATATAGAAAAGTTTGTTGAGGAGGAGCTCAGCCCCTCTCCTTGTTTGTTACCGACGCTTCCTCTTCCTCCACAAGTCACGGAATCTCATGATTCTGAGATCTGGATGAGTTCAGGGAATAAGGAGGATCCAGAGAACTCTGTCTATGACAGCATCACCCTAACCCCAGCAACGAAGAAGGAAGTGCTCAAAACCTGGGAGTTTGTAGATGGCCTTCTTAGGGAGAGTTTAAGGAGTGACAGAGATTCAGAGAACTCTGTCTCTAGTAAGAAGTTCAACGAAGAAATTAGCTCAACTTTGCAAGAGGAGTTTGAAAACAAAAACTGGAATAACGGGGACAATATGGAAGACCTTCTTAGGAAGAAGCAGCTCCTCCCTCTTCCTCCTCCTCCATTACTGACACCTTATACTTCTCCTGCCTGGCTTGCTCCACCACAGTCCCACACTAACACTGTACTGACTCAGGGTGGAGTTCAAGAGCACATGTTCAGGCTTCCACCTCCAACATTTACCCATCATGCTCCTCTTCATGTTCATCCACCTTTCATCCGTGCTCCACTAGGGGTCACCAGTAACACCAACGCTCCATTCAGTCTGAGAGCACAGCATGATCTCATGTTCAGGCCTCCACCTCCAACATTTTCCCATCATGCTCCTCCTTCTCCTCTTGTACTGCCTGCCATACAACAGATGATTATCCAACCTCCTGCCCTGCCAGCAGGAGGCACTGACAGTCAGGAACTGGTGAGTCAGTGACAGAGACTATGCCTTCCCTCAATAAATATGCTAATCAATTAAGTATTATTTCATAGTGCAGCAGATAATTGTATAATTCTGTAAAATCTTTAACATCTGGATAAAAGAACCTATTACAGCACTAGTTATTGCAAGTGGCGGGCACAGCTAATCAGAAAGTTTAGGTTAATTAACCACTAACTCGCTAAACAACAATCTTAGCTACAGCAAGGCTAAACCGCTAAAAACATTTTTAAAAAAACTCACGGTAACTAACGCTAAGCTGCTAACATAAAAAGTTAGCTGAAGAAAATGCTAAAACCGCATTATAATATTAGCTGAAGCTAATACCATTAAGACAACTGTCCTAACCATTAAGATCACTGTCTTAAAGGTTAGTCTTAATTGTTAGCTAACAATTAAGACGACTTTTTCAATGGTTAGTCTGAATGATTAGCTAATCATTCAGACATCTAAAAATTGAGCCAACTCTCTTAATTGTTAGATGTTAATTGTTAGCTAACCATTCGGACAGCTAACAATCAAGACAGTTGTCTTAATGGTTAGACTGAATAGTTAGCATTAGCTAACTGTTGGTTTGAGACTCGCAAACGGCAAAGTCCTTCATTTCTGATTTTGCTGCATGTTATTGGGTTTGTGGGGTCCAGTAACCTGGTGGGTCGATTTCAATCCCAGCAGCTGGTTGTAACACACTTATTTTCTGTTTTTACCTTCAGAATCTACACAGTTTATCCATACGTTGTCTACCTCCAGATGGAGGCATCTGTTGTCTACCAATTGAAGTTCTGTAAGTAACACACATAAGACCAACAAAACTCTGAACCTGTGGAGCTTTTGTTTATCACACAGTCATGTTACTGTGATTCTGTGCAGGAATGAAGAAACGCTGTACAACGCTGTTCATGCTCCTCTGAATGTCAACACCTCAAAGTACCTTTTTTAAAAATGGATTCCTTCTAATTGTTTTCTTATCTCTTGTGTCTCAGCTGATCAGGTTTCTGTGATCTTCCTTGTTTTTTTTTTCCCTCTGCTGTATGTTCACACACAGCAGTCTGTTGTCTGCCAACAACAGACACAACAGACGAGTTAGAGACCAGCGGGATGATGGCCGACCGTACATTAAAAAGCCACCAAACGCCTTCATGCTTTTCCTGAAGGAGCTTAGACCAAAGGTGGTGTCTGAGCTCAACATCAGCAGAAGTACTATGGTGAATAGAGTTGTGGCAGAAATGGTGAGTCAGAACTTTCAGGAAATCTGCGTCCACTTAGATAATTTAAGATCATGTTGATGTGGTTTTGTCCAGTCTACACTGAAAAAAAGAGAACGGAGTTCCGACTTAAAAAAACAAAAAAAACAAAGTTACTTTTAAGTTACAAATTTAGCTTAATTTATTTACATTTATTTAATATGACAATTTAATAAACATAATTGCAACAAATTAACTGTAATTTCTTTTTTATAGGATCTCCCATTTTCTTTTTCCACTGCAAGTTCACCTTTGTTACAACTTAAAAAAAATCAAAAACAGGAAAGTAAAACTGCCACAAGTATTACTACTACTACTACTAATAAAAATACCATCTATTGATGAAAGTGAGGAAGTTCAACTTCATCCCTCATGAGCAGAGCAGAGTCTGAAACTAAATCAGTTTCAGACTGATTTAGTTTCCCATAAAAAAAATGGGAAAAACTCAAGAAGCAAATAGTTTAATATTCCTGGTTGTGTGTGTTGCATGAGCTGGACTGGTCAGTGTCAGTACTGACATGGTTCCGTCGTGTTTCCACAGTGGAAATCTTTGCCAGTCGAGGTGAAGGCCATATATTCTGAGAAGGCCAGACTGGAACAAAGGCTCCACCAGCAGCAACACCCTGGTTGGTCCACGGGTGATAACTATGTACGAGGAATCTGTTCAAACATGGTCGCATCACCAGCTTAATACTGATAAAACACTGAGACCAGAATTAGATCCTTCCAACTGAAGTCTGATATATTTTACTTTTAGGGCAAGAAGAGGAAGAGGGTGAAAAATAAGACCTCAGAGCAGCAGCAGCAGCAGCAGCAGCAGCAGTAGTACGGCCTGTAAGCTGATTTCTATTCATCCCTGCATGTGTTCATACGATGAAGATATGAAATATATTCAAAGTGAGTCACTTTGGATAACATGACTGTCAGTTCTGTGGAGTTTAAATAAATGCATTTAATTAAACGCAGGGCCTCTTGAACATTTTCCAGTTTTGTCACACACTTAGATCTGACGGCCCTCTTAAGCATGAGCTGTTCACTCCACAAATCAAGCCTTTACGGAAGAGTGACAAGCAGAAAGCCGCTGTTGAAAGAAATTCATAAAGTATGCCGGTTACATTTTGCCACCAGCCATGTACAGGAAATCACAGACGTGTGCTGGTCGAATGTGACCAACATGTTCAATCCTTCATGCATAATACTGTAGGTGAAGAAAAACGTATAGGTTTCCTCTAGCAAGACGGACAGGACAACAAAACTATGAGAGAAACATGGCCCAGTCAAAGTCCAGACCTGGATAAAATTTAGAATCTGTGGCAAGAGTGACTGTTTCCTAAAAAAAAAAAAAAAATTCAGTCTGTATCTATAGTTTCACTTGAAAAGTGCTTCCACAAAATGTTTTCATACAGGGGCTAAATATAAATGAACACTGTATTTTTTGCAGGGTTTTTTTTTTTTTTTTTTTTTTTTGGTAAAAAGAAAGACATTTAAAGCAATTACTTAGTTTCTTTTCTCTTTACAGTTTGGCATTGTTTTGTGTTGCTCTATCATATTAAATCCCAAACGCAGTAAACTGAACGTTGAGATTTTAATGTGACAAAACGTGGAAACGTTCAGGGCGTGTGTCCCACTGTTTGAGAATCACTAAAATCCCAAAGCAGTCTTTTTACTCCTATTAAATATTCAAAAGATATTCAAAAGTCTCTTCATATGCAGAGAATGTACTTTACAAAGTACAAACACAAGTTTTTCTTGAATTTTTCCTAACAGTCAGAAAACCCCCCAATATTTTTTCTCATTGAAAAAGCTCAAGTCTCCAGATTTCAAAAGTCTTTCAGTTTCAAACTATTTTTAAAATCTAATTAGAAGTGTTGTTGTGTATAAAATGTGACATTTCGTACATGAACACCAACATAATTGTATTTGCTAGTTTTATCTCCCTCTAACCTTGTATTATCTTTCTTTATAATTCATAAACCCTCCAAGGCCAGTCCCATTTCTCCGCTTAATCCCAGACTACACCTCAGAGTCGGAAAAACACCACCGAGGGCCCAAAGCAGAGACTGATTGAAGACCCGTCTTATAGTTATGACAATTATAGTGTTTTGTTTTACATTTAAAAAGCCTGGTTTCATGATTTAATATCAATCCAACAAAGAAATGAACAATGTCACAGAAGGTGTTTTCCTTAAGCCTAAACACATAAGAGTAAAAAGATTGTTGAATGCAGGTTTATTTTTATTTTTTTTAGGAATTATTTGTTTGCAAGTGGGCCTCAGAGGTCTTCAGAAACAGATGCTGTTTGGAAGAAGAGCAGCATCTTCTTGTACTCAAGAAGTACAACCTTCTATAAGAACTGTCGTAATAAATCATACATAGGAGAATTTACTCCAACTCTGCCCGTGAAACTATTCCTTTTCAGTGATCCATCAGGTCAGTGGCCCTCACCATACAAATGTGCTAATATTGAAAAAGACAATATTCCGCAATCCCAGTGTTTCAATTAAACACTAGGATTAGAAACGCAAAATCTAAAATGCGAAAGAGGTCACACATGAAGAGAGTTTGCTCAAATTATATATAAAACATAATCCTCCTATCACTTCCTGTTGTCTTCTTTGTCGTTTCCGCCATCAGTACCGTCCGGTTGATGATCACGTGAGGCTTGTGACGCTAAAAAAAAAAGTTTATATCACAGTTTTGCTACATATGCCAATTTCGATAGAGCGGCAAAACCACGGCATACTTGGGCAAAAACCTTTCAGCAAAAAAAACTTTTTCTTTTTTTTAAATTGCCGTGTTCTCATTAAGCAAATTCCAATTTCGCAATTCCAATACGCAGCTAACTAACGTAGCTCTTGTGGTTCAATGGGTGAGAAACCTTTTGAGTGATGATACTATGCGTTTTCCTCATAATGAAACTTTTGTGCCCTGATATGGACAAACTGCACAACAATAAGTTTTTATCTCTAAGGTTTAACACTTTTGAGTGCAGCAGGGTTTGCATACAGGCAAAGCAGAACGTCGCGGAACAGATAGAACCCGTGCGGAACGCCTGTACTCCTTCCCGGGACAATGAGGCCGTGGCTGCTGCTGGTCTCTCTGCTCCTCTCTGACCTTAGTCTCCTTGGAGACGGGGACTGGATTACGGACTACTTTTACTGGCCTTTGTGCAGAAAGCTGCTCCTCGGCAGACCCAGGGCACCCTCTGAAAAACTTCACACTGCGCACAGCTGTCCGTGCCTCCACAAGTACTGTGTGTATGTGGCTGAGCAGCAGATGCAAAGGAGCCTATCTTTTTACTGGACACACAGACGCCATTATTCTAACCAGGAACCGGCAGGAATAATTCAGGGGATTCGTTTTCCAGCGCTGGTATGCTTTTTTTCCCCCCTCCATACTATATTAATGATAATCTAATGCAATCTCCCATATGATTATTAAACTGTTGGATATTGATGGCATGGGTCTGCTGGTCCAGATGGGATGGCCACACTATTGCAAAGCAGCCAAGGATTCAACAAATTACACTATCTATAATTGAGAAGCAGATAAGAACTCATTTTGAGGCATTTTTCTATAATTCCAAGCTGATATCTGCAGAAACCTATGAAACTGAGTGGAATTTCGAAGGATATTTACCAAATGTCAACAAAAAAAAAAAAAAAAAAAAAATATATATATATATATATAGATATATATAGATATATATATCTATATATATATATATATATATATATATATATATATATATATATATATATATATATATATATATATATATATATATATATATATATATATAATTTTTACTCTTTTTCTAATACATATTTTCAGTCCAGTAGTGAACAGTAAAACTCTGGTACATTTGTTTAGTGGAGAAAAAAAAACCCTGAATGAAAAATGTATAATTTCATGAGATTTGATGGGTTTTTTTTTATAATGTATAATGTAACACAAGTGTGTTATAGATGTAACACACTTGCTAAGATGTGTTACATCTTAGCAAAGTGTTATGTTTATGTCATGCTATTGTTAGAATTCATCTGACTGGTAAATTAGATGTAATTTAACTCTGGTGTAAATGTAGAGCTGGTATGGTAGTGGCAGCATCATGCTGCGGGGATGTTTTCCTTCGGTCGGGAAAAGGAGGCTGGTCTGTAGGTAGATGTAGTCAGCAGTAGTTTCTGAAAAAAACAACCTATAGCTGTAAATTCAGCAAAAAAAAAAAAAAAAAAAGCTTCTACAAATTATTGACTGAGGTTGATTCGGTGCAAATGCATGCCACACTTTTAAGATTTTTATTTGGAAAGAATAATGATGATAAAAAAAAACGTGTAAGTTTTCGTTTTGAAGTACTGCTTCATGTTGGTCAATCTCATAAAATCCCCCTGAAAAACATTAGAGTTTTTAGTTACAATCTGTGACAAAAAGTAAAACAAAAGTGTATGAAAAGGGACAGTATTTTGAGAAAGAGAGAGAGAGACAGAGAGAGAGACCTAAAAACTAACTCATAGCCTTAAAGATGCACAGTGGAACTGTACCAAACTTTGGACATGTCTGCAACGAAACAAACTCAGGGGGTCAGAATTTTTATTTATTTTTTATTTTTTTACTGCATTTCGTTTTGCATTGAGAGTTCTGCATAGGTCAGAACTTTAATGAAGCAGAACCTTAATGCAATTTGGTTAAAAATAAGAAATATTCCACATTTCACACACATCCCAGAGTAGTGGGTGATACCCTGCGGAGGAAAATTCAGGCGACTGCCAAAGTCAAGATGGATTTTTCCTTTGGGAGCCATGACTGTTAGAAAATGTCAACTAAATGTATACATATGTGTGTGTGTGTGTGTGTGTGTGTGTGTGTGTGTATGTATGTATGTATGTATGTATGTATGTATGTATGTATATATATATATATATTAGCATGGAATAGGGTTGACTGCACAAGAAGCCCCCATGTAACTCTAAAATGGGGTCGATGTGGTTTTTAGCTATTTTGCAAGTAATTTCTCCTTCTGTCATTTCAGACTGTGGCTTCTGTAAATGGAGCAGGGAAACATTTTCCAGCATTTCTGGAAAAATCCAACCTTCTACCTGCCCTGCATGTTATAAACGAACCTATTAAGATTCCCATAGATGTAATTATGAACAGCCTCGATTTCCTGTCGCCCTGGTTGCGTCGGCCGTCCAGCCGCAACTTTCCATATTTCTTACTGGAGAAATCTGAGCTGTGTCGACAACTTCCCGATGCTGAGTTGTGGAAAATAGGATGCCACGCAGCAACGGCGCTGATTGTCGTCTGCAGCTCTGATGACAGAGAAGTGAAATCGGCAATGAGGATTAAGAAAACATGGGGAAAAGATGTTGCGGAGCCAAAAAACAGACAAAAAGACAGAATGTGGAAAGGAATGAACTTAAAGGAGCCTCTACAGTTAAAGATCCAGACACACAAAGATAATCTTTTAACTTTCAAAGAGGATTCTGCTTTGCAAAAAAGTCTTTGGGAACAACTTTCTTCAAAAGCCGCATCTCGTAGGGATGCAGATAGAGTTTACTTTCAGGGGCAACCCCTGCTGGCATCCAAAAAGAACAAAGGATCCATATATAGGTCACAGTACGCAATAAGGCCAGCCGCAGATAATGATATTGAATATTTCAGGAAAGAGTTAAACACAAAAGAAGCCGAGCCACACTCCCCGCAGGGAGGGAAGGAAGCGGAAAATCCAAGCGCAAACACAGAAAAAAATGGAAACCAACAGATTTTAGCAAGCAGGTTACAAAACCAGCGGACACATCAAGCAAATTATGCACAAACTGTGCCATCTAAAACAGAAAAATCCAAATGTAAATGCCTTGTAGGGATAGGTAGCTTGTTTAAATTGTACCTAATAGACACACTGGAGATGACTGATATCAGATTAGCTAAAAAAGTATCAGAAGTTACTGTTGCTGTTAGAACCACCGAAGAGGCAAAAACAACAGCAGAGGAATCAGTGACACCAACGCCGCCTTCAGTCAAAGAGATCCAGACCGAAACTACAACAGCGAGGCCTCTGACCGAAGCAACCACGACGCAAATGGAGATCCTAGACACGACTGAAGTCTTCAGTCAAAGCAGCACAACTGACATCCAGCCCAGCGGAGACCAGAGATGGACTACGCTACCCGACACAGAACCTGAAACGGACTCTGAGCCAAGATTCAAGAAACATACAATGGCCAATGCACGAGCTACGTCTAATGTCCAGTTCTCTGGTCTCCGAATGAGAGACAATGGACAGGTAGTTGCAACGAAACATGGAGAGGATGCAGAGGACGATGAGAAAGGTTCTGAGAACTGGGCTGGAGAGGACAGAAAACCAGGTTTGGTCCATCATGGAGGAGAATCACAGACCTTTTCAAAAAGTTTAGAAGACATCCGAAAGGAGGATGGAGAAAAAGATATGAAGGTAAATGAAACATACAGTAAATACTCTGTTATTTCAAAAGAAACACTAATATATTGACGTCTAATCATTTCCACTCATTGGTGGAGAATAACTTTTTTTAATTGCGGGTGAACGCTAGAAATGAACATGTATTCAAAGTCAAGAAGAAAGTTACAACACCCTACTACCCTTTGGCTAAGACGTTCCTGGTAGTCATCTTCCAGTTGCAGGGTTCAGTTCAGTTCAGTTTTTTTGGAGGACAAAATTAGATTCTCCCCAAGTAAGACCAAACTGTACCTGCCTATCAAACTTCACATTACATCTGTCATGTTTTCACTTTTGCATCAGACGGAAACGGAAAATGAAACAAAGCACACCTCAGTGTAACAGTGCTGAAAGCCAGAAGTGAAGAGATAAACACCAAGACAGCTGCCTAACTAGAGAGAAAACGATATAGTAGTCTTTGTGAGTGTCCTGTTTGTGTCAAGGGAGCATCCACAGTCTGAACGTTATAACAACATTCTGCCCTCTGGTGGACAGAAGAGAAAACACAAGCAAACCAGATCTGATGATGATCTGATGTTTATTAACAGCAGCAGCAGGGATTATTCTCATCATTTACCTTCTTCGCAGGCACCTGACGGCCCCGCCCCGCTCTGCGGAGGTCTGATCGACCGCACCGACGCCGGGTGGGCACACTGCCTGGAGAGACGGGGCGGACCCCCGTCCAATCCGCTCTCTGCATGGGAAACTGCAGATGTTACAAAGCTGCAGAAAGGCCCATCAGGGGGAATTAGCCAAAACCCTCTCATCAGCGCCGAAGAGGATCACTTCTATTATTTTGACGGAGTGCTGAAAAGGGTTCAGAATAATGTGCAGGTCTACCACAGAAGGCAAAGACGAAGAAGACGGAGCTTTAGAAGCAGAGGGGAAATAGAACGACATCGGGAGAATCTCCAAAGCTACATCCAGAGGCTTATTAAGAGGAACCAAGTCGATCACTTTACATGATTATTGCACAAACTTTAAGACTTGAGGTTAAGAAAGGAAATACTCAACCATTGTTTTCCTTCTGAATGCGTTTCATACAACAGCACCCCCTACAGGCCAGTTAATGAAATGCAAAAGTCAAGTCTGTTGAAATGGCATTTCCTCTTCATTAAACTGAGCAAACAAGGGGAGACAAAACAAAACTGAGACGGCAGACATATTTAAACATGTTTATCTCCGATACGTGTCTAGAACAGATGGAGCATGGTGATCGTGACACTAAATAAGAGATAGCAGCTTGTCCGCATAAAAGAAAAAAAAAATATGTGCGTTTTCACTTAAATATCATTATTTAAGATTAGCACATGACAGGTCTTGTGTTGACCAAAATTAAACTACATTATTAAACTATCCACAAGCTTTGAACTTATTTCAACTTAAAGTTTCAGATTATTATTTCATTGGGATTTTATGTGGATTTTCAGTTTCTATCCAAGGAAACAGAGGGAAAGAGAGAGAGAGAGACATCAAAGTTTATCTGAAACCAATATGAAGATTCTGGGTTCCATAATAGCCTAATAATGTTATGTCCTGGAAAAAAAGCCTAGTTTTTTTTTTATGCAAAATTCAGTGTGTATGTTGTTATCTCCTCCCCTGTAGCTCCAAACACAAACAGAGTCCTGGGAAAACGGAGACAAAATGGAAACTGGGCTGTGTTTTCGCTCAGAAGATTGTATATTTTGTCTGCAGTCGTTTCTGTTGGAAAATGCATTAAAAATTAATCTTCCAGCCCAACAAGAGGAATGAAAACAATAAGAAGAAAAAAAGAGAGAGGAAAAAAAAAAGGACTGCTCGGTTCTTTCCTCAGCGCAGCGGCCGTGTGGAGCGAAGCACAATTGTTCCACAAATTCCGATTAAGCAGAAAACAATATTCAAATTTAAACAAAAAACAAAGAAACAATTCAGAACAGAATAGTTGTTTCTTTTTTCTTTGTGTATCACCTATGTTTTAAGTACTTCATCAAATGTTTTCTTTCTATAGCGACATGCAAACGGCCGCATTGTCGTTTTATGATGTTTCATCTGCAGAAGTTACCCGTTTTGTTTGATTTGAATGAAAATATTTTCTAAACATAAACATTGGATTTATTGTTTGGTTTTACCCCGTTAGAGCCACAGTCGTGCAGAGCTTTGGGAAAATTTACAACCCTGCAACATTTTTTTTTATTACATTTTACGACATTAATGTCTCTAAAAATATGTGTATTTTTTGGGATAAACAGGAAGTGGAGTGTAGCTGATGCATGAGTTTAAGTCATACACATTTAGAGGACAGCATTTCTGCTTATTCTCTTTTGCAAAGTAGCTCAAATGCATTAAAGCTAGCTGGAGAGCAACTTTAAAGAGTGATCTTCAAGTCCTAACACTGATTATAAATAACACTTCAGTCTGGACTTTGACTAGGCCATTCTATAATATAAATATTAGAGTAAAAGGGTCTGAATACAGACACATATCCTTTTTCTTCCACTTCCTATTTATATCCTGTTGAGGTTTGATTGCAGAAATTCCCATTAAAAAGAAAATAAAGTTGTTTTTTGTACAACTCTGGCAAAGCAGCATTATTGTGGCCCTGACGTACACGATCCGAGTGTGGCCTAGAATTTCCAATTAGCATTCTGGCAATTTTTTCTGAAAACTCAAAATGTTTTCAATTAGCTCAGAAAGATACCAGTACCTTTTTGTCCCCCACCTCCCCCCCTTTTTTTTTTAAATAAGTGAGTGCAGGAGTCGTCTGTTCTTAACCGCACGGTGGCTGGTGGGTTAGTTTGACCTTGTGTCCAATTACAAGGTCCAGTTAGAGGCTTTTATCTGTGAGACACATACAGATGCAGCTCCGGGAAAATGAAATTTGGCTTCAGTCAAAGTTGAAAAGAATCCCATAAAACAAGTCGATGTCACCTGCTTTTCCTTTACAGGAACTATGAATGGGGAATAAAAAGCCTGCATTCCTTTGCTCTGATTAGTTTAAGGAAGTACTGATAAATGTGCACATTCCCTGTTTCTGCAAGGTGATCCTTGACGGTAGGAGGTCAGGCTCAGAAATTGTTTGACTAAAAAATAAATCTATATAAAGGGGGCACAAAGGGGGGAGAATCTTCTCTTGTAAATGATTGTTGACATATCTTTGGTGATGAAGTGTAAATTTAAAATAAACATGAATAAACTTGTGTAGATGTTTACATAGCATGATATATTTAGCAATGTTTCAGAACAAAAACAACAAAGAACTATTTAAAGATTGGTGATCGGCCAAAGAACTGTAATCGGTGCACCCTCAATTACAACCACAAACTTTAGCACTTCTTTCCGATAGACCAAAACAAAATAGAACACAATTGTAAAGCGGAGGGAATATTACACTTTTGTATGTATTCTTCTTTAGGTCACCTAAACAAGCCCCCCCACCAAAAAAAACAATACAGCTCATGTATGAGCTTACCTTTATTTTAATATGAAGTCCAGGCACCTATCCTTTCCCCACAAATGTCTGTCACTCTGACGTAAAAATAATAAGAAAAGTCCTCGTTTCTGTTTCCTTTCATTTACTCAGCACCGCCCCCTATCAGTTAGGTACTGTACTGCGCATTTTCACTGCATATTAATGGCCGATCGTGAAGACCAAGTATGTCACACACATTCATTAAATACATTAGATAGATTGTGGAACGTCAGTATATACAGAATATGTGTAACTAAACAAGTATATTGGCGATATTAAGAGAACAGCAATGAGCATGCGCCAACTGCCTGCCTTCATTCACTTTGTGTGACACAGCGCCACCAGAGGCGAGGCACAGCACTGCACTGCCTCGCCCCGGTCTACTTTCTGTATTTCAATAGGCAATGCGTAAATTAAGCAATTTTGACCACAAAAATGATATTACAAATAAAAACGAATTTAGAGAAAAATAAATGGACAAATGGATTTTCTCTCATCACTGTTTTCATCCATTTTACGTCTAATGCACCCATTTAACTTGCAAGGATTAAGCAAGTCTGGAGGTAATTAAGAAAGCAAGAGAAAACAGCTCAGGCGGAACACTGTTGACACGACAAGTAGGCTAACAGACTAGCCTCTAAAATTATCACGTATAAAGGGATTGTTGAATGAAGCTATAAATAGCTCCAAGATGGATGAAACTAAATGCATGTTGTTCAGAGAAAGAACTATAAAAAGGCAGGAACAGACTCAAATATCATGAGGTTTACCGACTTAAACCTGATGTTTGTTTACAGACATCCTGCATCCGATCTGACTGATGGGACATCTGTAGATGTGAAAAAATGTCCAAAACACGAGACGCTTTAATTGCAGTAAAGCATAAGAGGACTTCCGAGAAGTCTATAAAGTGGTGTGATTTTACACGTTTCTTTTAATTAAGAACCAGTCTGAGATATTTCTGTAATTACCAAATAGTGAAGGCCGATTTAAACTCTTACCCGACCATGCGGTAATTAGGAGCATTTGCAACCTTCTATTTAACAGAACACACCAAGAATGCCACTAAGAGACAAGATAATTGGTAGAGCTGTGAAAGCATTAACATCTGTGAATCCTGAAAAAAACAAACAAACAAAAAAAACAAGCAACCGGTGATACTTTTTCCAGAGAAGCAGCAAATAAAACACTCATTTTACATTTACAACTGTACGAAACATTTATTTGAACTTAATGTAAAAACAGCTTTGTTGTATTTACATCACTTTGTATTTAAAGATCCATGACAACCAAACAGTAACTTGGGGGGATGGCTTAACGGTAATCTGGCAATTACAGAACTTAATGGAAATTAACTGAACAGCTTAGACTTGCACTAAAAGCATATAAAAACAGAGATATTAAAATCTACAGACACACACACACACACACACGATGTGGTATGGAGTAAACAAGAGAATTGAATCATTTTCCCTACTCTGCTGCATCAGGCCAACAGGAGAATTGAGCTGAAAAATGGATGCAACAGACACGGAAAAATAAACCAGGACGGGCGTGTAGAGTAACTAGAAACGGATGCAGGCTGCAGTTTCATGGTTTTGTCAATAGATGGCAGTGCCAGCACTGTAGCATCACTCATCAGAAACAATATATAACTCTAAATCTGTGCTTTTTACATAACAGTATGCAGGGGGAAAAAAAAGGGCATAAACAAGAAAAAACAAACAAAAACAAACAAAAATAATCAACCCGTTTCTGGTTGATGAGCAGTTCCATAATTCATTATATTCACTTTGATTTCTAAATCCATCTGCATATTTTAAATACATTTCTAAGGCTTGTGGATGCACATGCATGTATCCACGTAGGGTGAGTTTTTAAAACACAAAATCTGAGCTTCTTTTTATATCCAGAAAAGATTTCCTTCATCTTGCGTCACCAGGAAACGCCGTGTAACCTGCCCCTGTCTCGTGGACGGGTTACGCGTTCAGTCGGTTAGCCGAAAACGGGTTGAACGTCCGAAGTTAATCAAAAATTTAATTCGTCGAGATACATTCTGCTTAAGGCATCATCGAAACCTCCGCTCTGTCAATCAACTGAACCTTGCTGATGTTAAAAAAAAAAAGACACACGGATCACACTTGATGTGCAACGCTGGATTGTCGTTCTGAGCCTAGTCTGACAAACAGGAACAGAAAATAAAATAAAAATAATAATAAAAAAATGCTACATTTTTTTTGTCGTTTTTGAACGTGGAAGGATTTGATCTCAGTCGTTTCTTTTTTTTTTTTGCCCTGCAGGGACGTCACAATGACCGTGTGTTTTTCAGGGTTGTTTTTGGCAATGGTATAAATAATCACAGATAATAATCATCTCAATAAATATGACAATAAATAGAATGACCTCTGAACTTCTCCAGGTCGCCACGGAAACGTTGAGGCGACCATGCTCCGATTAGAAACGTCCTGTAAATTCCTTCTACAGTGTTTGAAAGTGAGAACACTGAACACACAAAGACCGCGGACACAACTAGAACACACTTTGAGGAACATGATGAAGCTGTAGGGAAAAAACAAAACAAAACAATGATGAAGAGGTAAATACGTCATTAGTAGGGATGGATGTTAGTATTTGTGAATGTTTTCCACCATTAGAGAAGAAAAGTATTCATGGACTGATATTAGCAGTGAGGATTGAATCTACAGAACACATTGAAACTTGACCTGTTTTCAGTTCTACATGTGCCACCAGGTATCAGTGCATCGAACAGGCACGGTCTTAGCGGCACATGCCATGCCGCTCCTACAAACCAGTGTATATTATCCTCGTCTCCCCCCGCCCCCTGTTCTCCGGCCGGTAGTGTCTCGTGACTTGGGTGGGACACGGCTGGAGACTTCTGTGCTTTCAGTGTCTGGCCTCTTCACCGACAGCCGAGAACATCCAAATGTGTCAGAACGCAACAGTTGAAGCCTTTCGGGCTTTCATCGAAAGCATATTTGAACGTTTTTGTTTTTTTGTTTGCTTCAGCATTTGGCGAGTAGTCAACAACTGATCGGTGTGTCTTGACTTTCCCCTTTTTTTATGCTTTGTTTTTTTTTGTTGTTGTTTTTTTTTGTTTGTTTGTTTTTAAAAGAAAAACTACTGGCTTTTTAAAGCATGGCTGGACAGCCACAAAAAAAGGAGGTAAGCCCTGTTCTGTGAGGCACGGCGTTCTACTGACGGCGGCTGTAGTTTGTTCCGGTGGCGAGTAGCGTTGGCGTTCGCTTCGTTAGCTTCAGGGGGTGTCGGCGTGCTTGTAGTAGCCTCTCCTCAGCGCGGCGTGGGCGATACACTCGGCCGAGCGCCGCTGGTCCATGCTCAGCAGCGCCTCCAGCAGGTCGTTGATGTCGGCCTTCAGCCCTTGCCTCTGCATCCAGTTCTTCAGCAGTTCGTACACCTTGTCGCCAGGGGCGCCGCTCTCGGCGATCCGAATGTGGTTGTCGCTGATGCCGATCAGTCGGAAGAACTTGTTGTGGATCCGCACGTCCAGGTATTCGTCGAACAAGTCGAAGCTCTTCCTCAAGGACTTCTCCGACCCTACGCAATCAGAGCAAAACAAACACTAGTCAACACTGCGGCAGAACACTGTGGTTGTCTTTGTGTGACATTAAAATGTGGTTAATGACCTGAAACATGACAAATAAAACTAAATAAATAAATCTTTAAGTGGGCAAATGGTTTCCATTATAACTGAATGCGACACCAGAACAGTATTTCGTGCTCACCTACAATAGCTTGGTATTATTAGAAGTGAAATTCTCCACATCATAAGTTAACTCTCTTGTCTGCTATATACAGGCAGAGTATTTAAGTGCATTTCCCTTTGAAGGATGTCAATTTAAAACAATCAATGCAAGATCAAACTCTAAGATATGTCCTCTTCAATTCAGTAGGAGAAACGGCAGCAGAAAGAAAAAAAAAAAAGCTGAATGTTTTAAAGCCCTGCAGGCTCGGATCAGGCCTGACTATCATGAGATCAGCAGTCTATCAAGCACTAAAGTGGGAGATCTTGTGGAGATGTCGGGTTACTTGACTTCTCCGCGATCTGGCATAGGTTGCTGTGCTGCGCTGCTTTTTTTGTGTTGGTGCAAAACAACAGGAAACAATGGAGATCCGTCTTACCGAGCAGTGGCAGCAATCGATGTCCAAGAGGGTCATCCTGTAGAAAGATGAAAAAGAAGAATGTTATAAGAAAAGAAGTGGAGAAAACAGAATGCAAAAGTGTTTAAAGGTTTTTGTTTTTTTTAGCATTTTGCTACTTTACAATCACAAACTTCCAAGCATATTGTTGTTTATTTTTTTAAAGATTGATTTAATGTAAAGTAGAACAACACAGAAGCGGAATACGTTGTACAAAATTACAAAATGAGGCGTCCATTTCTTTTGGTTCCTCTACTTTTGCTGTGGCTGTTAGTGTTTCAGTTTTGTAAATCATAACTTCTATCAATTTTGTGTTTTTTTCTATCAATTTGAAACATATTTAAGTTAGTTCGGAACCAAAATCTGTGACTCATATTTTTCGATTTGGTAACTTTTAGACCCTCCCGTTAATTTTTTTTTGGGGAGGGGGGATTGAGATATTTGCCAAAAGTTTGTAGGTTTTTAAAATGATATACATATATTTTTTTTTACCACTTTTTAAACCTGTAAAGGTCACATTAAGTTTTATTTTCACCCATGTTGTAAGAAATTTTAGTATTTTGTTTTTGATTTTCTAGAAACATCATGGCATTTATTTTTCAAACAACCAGGTTGACAGTGCATTCCAGAAACAAGCCACCTGTTGCCACCCACGCCATTTTCTTGGAATAATTTTAGGCTTTGGAGCTCAGAAGGCCGTGACAACTTTGATACATCTAACTAAAAGAAAAGACTAATTCTCTCCACGTCCGATGAGTCACTTTGGGAGTTTTCTCCACATCTTTGTGGACTGAAAATGTTCCAAACTTGAGACACTGTTTCACAACCCGAACCTGCTTTAAATGTCCTCAGCACCGAGTCCCTGACCTGCTTGCCTTTTGTTCACTAATGTTCTCCATCAATCCTCTGAGGCCCTAACAGAGCAGCTGGATGTACAGAGGAGAAATTACAGCCAGATGAACTAAATATACTGATTGTGTAGCTTTTAAAGAAAACTGGATTGTGCTGGATTTTATTTATAGCAAGAGGGAGAGATGCACCGATCCAATATCAATATCTGTATCGGTCCCGATATTTAAAAAAAAAAAAAAATCTAGATTGGATATTGGTGACAATGTGTCTGATACAAAACTGCAGATCTAGTCAGTCTAATTCTATGCTTATTCCTCTGAGCGACATCATGCTTCATTATTTATTTTACATTATATTTAAAATTCCTAATTGCTCTTTCTGAACCATTTGAAAGGTTTGTTGCAGTCGAGTTTTTACATGTTTGACCCAGACAGTCAACCTTTCTTGTCAGTTTCAGTTTCTTTGTTATTTACTTTACATTGGCCATTACACTGCTAACTGCACTGGCTGAACAAATTCACGTTGTTTTTACGTTTCACCAAGCTTGTGAAGCTGTTGGTGATGTGCTGGTGCAGAGTTATCAAATAAATATGTAATTCTGTACATTTTTGTCTGAGTTCAGGAAAAAAAAAATTAAGTCAACTGTTTTTACACTGTTTTTCTGTATCAGCCAGCAGTAAATCTCAGGTATCTGTGCCGGAAGTGCAGAAAAAGTGGATCTGTGCATCCCCAAGTATGACTGGCTGAACACAAACTCCTACCAGACAGGTTCATTTGCACAAAAACGCTTAAATGCGTCCTTTTCGGTCTGCTTCACAAATAATGCACTACACTGTGATGGTCTGTTGCACAAAATCCCAATAAAGTACTTTGAGGTTTTGGGTCATCACGTGACGCCTGCTGATTTGCATTAAATAAGAGAAAGATGTTTGATTCTGCTGTTCTCACCGTGTCTGCAGGCAGCTGCCTGAAGCCGGCGGGGCTGTGGTGCGGGGTGCTGCCAGGGGAGGCGGCGGTGGGCAGCGCCGACAGGCTGGTCTGAGACGAGCTGGTGGTGTTGGGCAAACTGTCGCCCAGTCCGCGGTCCTCGTCCTCCAGAGGCGGGCAGGCCTTGGTCATCACGGGTTGCGTCTCCTGCAGCAGGGGCCGCGACTCCGGGCGGGGCTCCTGTCCCTCCAGGCCCGCGTTCTGGTTGTTCTGCTTCTCCTCCGCAGTGGCTCCACTCTCATCCTAACCGAGAAGGAAGGGAAAAAAATAAAACAAAATAAAAAATTTAGGTGAATGTTGGTTTTATTTAATGTTATCTGGAAGTACATAAAAAAAAAGTACGATCAGATGGAACTTACAATGGGAATCTTTACGATCTCACTCGATTCACAAGAGCTTTTTAACCCTTTTGAAAGCAAGAAAATCATGTTAGAAAAAAAAATTAGCTAAATGTTGTTGGGCTATAAAATGCAGCACGGACTTACATGGTACGTCGCACGAGTGCTGTTTCCGTAGGAACCACAAAATAACGGCGAAGATGACGATGACCATGATGCAGATCAAGACCATTAATACAAGAAACCCTGGAAGAGATCGTTTCGGATGAGACAAATTCCCGTCTGGGCGGCGATTAACGTTCCAACACAGGATGTGTGAAACTTACAGGTGTTTGTCGGCGGGTCGGGAACCGGAGGAGACCGAGGCGTTACCGTCTCGGTTGGGGAAGGGTCTCGTTTTCGGCACACCGTGTTGGAAAAGGGCGTGCAGCTCTTCACCTCCTCCTCACCGGCTTTGCACCTGCAATGTAGTAGAAGTGGAGCAAATGCAATGAGAATCACATCAAGATAAATTATTCTCTGATACTTCTGAAGGTGACCCGTCACCAATCTAATCAGCAGTCTTGCATATTATCCACTCTGAAATTATATTTGTCTGTATTCTTCACTCTTCTAACACGCATTTGTTTTTTCACAAATAGTCTTGAAAAACTGTTAATCCTACACAGATATTAACTTCCAGGTGGAGTTATTAGGTGGCTTCTGAAGTGAAGTGGTTGCCATGGATTTTATCGTCAGACTTTTAGCCAATTTTATAAAAAGCATCTTAAACTCATGTAATGGGTGTCTGGTTTCTGAGCACATGATCAGCTCCATACGCTCTGTTTATTAAAAGCACCTCCACAGCATGATACTGCCACCACCATGTACTACTGTGGTGGAGATTGTGTCGTCACGGTGATGTGGAGCCGGTTTTGCAATCTCTCTTTTGGGCTCAGATTTCATCTTGAGCCACATGGCACCTATTTACTAATTAAGTGTTGCTATATGTGATTTCATTTAGGGGTCTCTTATCACAGGGGGGTGATTACAAAAAGCACAGCAGCAAGTTTAGTTTATTCTTTTTTTTTTTTTTTTTTTTTTACAAAGCCATTTAGGAACTACTTCAGGTTCTTTGATCGCATAAAATCCCAAAGAAAAACAAAAACGTTTGTGCTTGTAAAGTGACAAAAAGTGGAAAAGTTCAATACGTACAAATACTTTACAAGGTACTGTAATCTATAAATGAAGGGCTAAAAAGTGACAAAGCTGTAAATGTCTGAGCAGCACTCACTTGGCACAGCGTTTGCAGACCTCACAGGCCTGGTCAGGAACGCAGAAGGTGCCGGGCTTGCACTGGCACTTGGTGTCCGCTGTGATTGTGCAGGGAGTGATTACTCTTTCGTCTGCAGGGAAAAGAAATGGTAAAACATTGTGAAAAAATGTTAAAACCTCCAACTCCAAATCAAATTGGTCATGTGAGTGTGTGTGACCTCTGCTTCAGTCAACTATGTCTAACCTGTTGATGCATGTTCAGGATTCAATGAGAAAAGAGTAACAAAGAGAAACCTTTGTTGGATTTTCTGAGCACATTTTCTTTTTTTTTTTTAGCTAATTTATAGCCAGTTTGTAACTGTGCTGTGACTTTTTCCATAAACAGATAAGCGTGACAATTAGGTTTCCTTCTTTCTGCTCACTTTAGCAGGAATATGAGAAACTTTGTGACTTTGGGAACATAAACGACAGCAGCTGCAGCTTTTTTAAACGGGTTACGTGAAAATTCTGGAAACAATAAAAAAAAAAAAGTTCACCTCTATTAACCCCCAGCTTCAGTAAATAAGACGGCCGTGCCTGCAAATTAAAAAAAAAAAATCTATTCCAGAGCAGTGTGTGAAATCTGTAATCTTTCCATACCTTTACAGGATTTTTCTCCCATTATTAATTGAAACAAAGTTAAAACACGGCCTTTTTGTCAGTTTTTTCTCGTTCCTCAACACTATTTCTCTAATATCTGGCCTTTTGTCCTGCCGTTAGCAATCAGGCTTGTGGTTACACTAACTAGCTTGCCAATATTCCAGCTACAAGAGCATGTTGGCTTTAAAAAGACAGAATACGGTCCGTTTCACCTGAACAGCCGCAGAAGCAAATTGTTGAACAGTAAACATGTTGTTTCTGAGCGTGTTCTTGTCAGAGTGAAACATGGACTCCTTACGGTCACGCAGAGAACACAACCACCGTTTTGTGACTCACTCCAAAACCGCCGCTCATGGGATAGCCAACGTCTTTCACTGTTATCGTTTGGGTAATGTATAATAATAAAAATGAAATTACTCTGCACCAAAGCAGAACAGTCGCCGGTTTTGTTCCACTGCATTTCTCAAGGCATATAGGCCTTAAAGGACTGCGGGGAAAATGTCATTTACTGCATGGCTATTAAGTGCTGGGGCACTTAAGCCCTCCAGCATCTGATAAATTGTGGGAGCCACAAACTTTTGGAAAACAAAAACTGATTAAACATGAAAAAACAAAAAAAAACAAAAAACAAAACAGGAATGCTAACAGTTTTTGTGGCTTCATGGTAATGAAATGCATTGCAAACATTTCTTAATTAAAAAAAAACAAACAAACAAAAAAAAAAACAGCAGACTGTCAATTTATGATTCCTTCTGGTCTGTAAAAAGAAAACGCTCTACTGGTAAGCTACGTCAAAGTGACGTTAAAAAAAAGAAAGAAAAACGTGTTGGTGTGGAAATTAGTCTTAATACACCACAGAAAAATGTTTCTTCATACGGATTCATTGATTCTTTTAATGCTTTGCTTATACTGACTGATACAGTGGAAAAATGACAACAATAAAACAGAAAGTTGCAAAAAAAACTTGGACTGACTAATTACTTTGGCACAGCACAGAAGCAAGCTTAAAAAAAAAGATGATAGGTCATAGAAAAAAAAACTAATAAGAACCACCACTATTATTAGGAACCAATTTAGTGAGTTTTCAGAACTGAACCATTTTGCACTGTACTTATTTTGCTGTTTTCAGCACTGTAAAAAAAAAAAAAAAAATCTCAGGTACAATTTAATTTATGGATGTTATTTTGTAAAAACGTTTGATCGATTCCGACTGTGACTGTGGGTAGAGTCGCCGTTTTGCAAACCAAAACTTGTGGGTTTGATGTGCCTCTGGGCAGGGCACTGAATCCCAGGTTGTCTACAGATTTGCATATCATCTATGAATGTGTGTGGATGTTTGAGCACAAAATAAATGTACTATACAAACACATTTGTAGCTGTTCCAATATGGATTTCTCAAGCAATTTGGATCAGAAGGAAACTTGTATATTCATATTCCATAAACTTTTTCCACAGTTTGTGATACCAAAAACAGTGCAACTAGAATTAAACTATGCTCAGGTGACTTTTGAAAATAACTGACATTTATTTAGGGGTATGACAGTAAAGAGGGGGAATTTTCCTGTAGAAATATTACGTTAAATATTCTCAATTTATTCCAGTTGTCAAAGTAGTCCTTAGCCACAAAACAACATTGGAGGAGGAATATGGTTTTCTAATCCATTTAAGTTTTCTGACAACATTTCTACGGTTTGAAGCCCTTTTTCATAAAATGCCAGAGAACGTTCCAGTATTGCCAGCGTTTGGACCGGAGTCACTCTCCGCTCGCTCCTTAACGACGAGACAGCCGAGTTCTTGGCGTGGAAACGAGGAGGACGGCGGCCATTGCCGCTTTTAAGGTCATGCTGTTTTTGGGAAAGTAAACTTGTTCCACTAAAAGTCTGGAGCGGTGAGTCATGACCCCTGATTTCAGAAACCTGAGGTCCATCACATAAAAAATAAAAAAAAAATAAAAGTAATAATAATAAAAAGAAAACTCTTATGAAGTTTGTGATTTTAACTTTACGACGAGTGGAAGAGTACCAGGGGTGTGTGTGTGTGTGTGTGTGCGTGTGTGTGTGTGCGTGTGTGTGTGTGCGTGTGTGTGTGTGTGCGTGTGTGTGTGTGTGTGTTTAGAGGAATGAACACAGACGTACTGAGCTAAGGAGTCACAATCCGATGGAATAGTGAGGTCAGCTGAAATTCACAGCTTCAGCCCCGACATTGTTTGTGAATTTAGTCATAACTGTTTGCCTTCTCCCTAATGTGATCAAGCTATAATTCAGGTTTCGTTGTGCTCTATTGTTTTGTTGTTTAAAACCAGCGGAGGACCTTTACACTCAGTGCTTTGTTTCCTTCCCTGAACCACACAGGCTCGAGTTTTTCCAATAGAAATGTGTCATGGAGGAGACAGATTGATGGACGTCAGCTTGGTGATGTGACGCTTAAATACAACAAACGAGCTCATGAGCTAAAAACATGATTACAAGCTTGGTGAAAATCAATAAATAAAACGCAAAGCTGAAGTTGCAGCGCAGTCACCGACTAAGGAGTTCAGTTACATTAAACCGTCACGAACGCTAAGCCGCGTGAGTCTGTGTTATAGAGTCAGGTTGATGCACCAAAAGCAACTTTTCTCCTGTTTTTTATTATTATTTTAATTGACCGATTTCAGCTGAGGTCTAAAATATTAAATGGTTAAATGGACTGGCACTAACTACAAAATACACTAAAGCAAAGTTCATTCATGTGACACCATAAATGATTCATTAAATCAACAGCAGCTCCCAACAGGAAGTTCTTAAGTGTTTCACATCGCAGCGTGGTTCAGAATAAGTGCAAGCACTCCACAAAGCAATGTGGGACTTAAAAGTTTAAACTTTACTTTTTTGTTTTTTTTTAGCGTCACAAGATTATGAAAGGCATTAAAAAGATCTGGGGTGAAAAACAAAACAAACCCCAAAACCTAACCTTAAAAGTAAAATAAGTGAGAACAAAACACAACCTATGTAACAGTATTCTCTTTTCTGTGGCTGCTGCCTTTCATCGGACACAAAGACGCCCAGTATGGGGGAGGACAATGACGCGCAGCCACACCCAGTTCAGCCAGGTAAGACGGACACACAGGCAAAACCTTCCCGAGACGAGTAACACGCTCGCATTCAGGCCGGGAAACAAAAACAACAAAGACACGCCCTGCTGCCCTGTGTAACATCATAAGATCCCATTTTCAGCTGTGGATGTGAAAGGCGCAGGCCACAGACAAAGAGCTATCAGCTTTCCTAAAACAATACATCTTTGACAAGCAGGATCTTTAGAACACTCTGTGGTTATCTGATTTTTTTTTTCTAAAAAAAGGCAAAGGATTAAATGGAGGGGAGATTCAGATAGGTGTCAGTTCTTTTATTTTTTTGTTTCCCTGCCAAGTTTTAAAGCACACTGGGATTCTGGAGATAGTTGCTCACAGAAAAAGGGAAATATGGTAAAAAAAAACAAAAAACAATGTTTAGTCTTATTTAGTGCCTAAATGGAAATTTAAATAAGATAAGAAAATCCAATGAAATAATTTAGATGTTTAAAGAAATCATCTGATGACCTGAAGCAAATCTACGCACAGTTAAAAAATTCTGTTTAGTTTTTTTAGACAATATTCCTTTCTGGCAAAAGTTGACAAAGCATTTTAGAGTGGAAAGTATTTTCCAGATGATCATGTCAGATTTTCATTGAGGGGAAGATGCTAGTCTGGTTTATCCATTAGTGTCTGAAAACATTTTTGATTTATAAATGTTGGTAGCCTTTAGGGGATCAGCACAAAGAGAGCTGCATACAATTAGAGATGCTAAACATGCTAACAGCTAATCCAAGATCCTAATCAAACATTTTGTCAATGTTTTTACATAACAAAACTGTTATCCATGTTCTCCTTTGTGACCCTTGTTGCTTTTCTTCCTGATATGAATTGTAAAAAATGCACTGATTTGAAAACTCGGGTCAATATTAATATCCGATATTAATATTGCCGTTATTGCTGATAACCAATATTGTTTATATTGTATACATGTCCTTACTCCTTTAAGACCATAAAAAGTTTAACTTAGCTGCTTAAGTTAATCACCCTACAATTCTGCACTGCATCGCTGTCATATCACCCAACAAATAAAACACCCTCCTCTCCCAATGCAAATACACATAAGACAATAATATGGAAATAAACAATGGTTATTATTATCGACCCAGTTTTACTTAACGAACAGATACCGACACCGGCCAATTGTGCTATAAATTATGGACTGATTGCATCATGGCAAGGAGACTGAAGAAAATATTTTGACTGCTGTTCGCTAAAATTAGTCCTGACAGGCTTTTTTTCTGCTAAGTTAGCAACATCAGCTAGCTACAAAGCTTAGAACTATGACCAATTTAAAAAAATAATTATGACCAATTAATCTGACTTTTTCCTCCTTTGACTAATTTGAAGATACACATTTTAATCCTTGGTAAATAAAAAGTTATATTCCACTGACCGATTAATAATCAATGATACATTGGTAAAGAAACTGAGAACTTGGTTACCCGGGCGACAGTGTGTACAGGGCAGACAGCGGCTCATCCCATTTGGATGCTCGGTGTACGTCTGCCCGTGTTCACAGGACACGCAGGTTCCTTCCTCCAGATCAGCTTCACAGGGCTTCTGCACAAACGTTCCTGCAAATGAAATAAGAAAACAATCAGACCACAACTCATCACACCACAAATATAACTTAACTAAATGTCTTGTCCTGTGAATAACAGCTCCATTATGCAGATGCGCTTCCTGTTGAAACAGGTCACACCGCAGCACGATATTCCAGAGACAACCCTAAGGTAAAGCGAAGCTAAACACAGAGGGAACAGAAGTTTCTATGTTATACATGCCGCCTTCTTCTTCTTTTTTTCTTTTTTTTTTATTTTCAGGAAGTGTTTGTGTCACAAGCGCTATAAGAGGGAGCGATTGAGCGAACTACAAAGTGATTTGACCTACTTCGCTCTGCTGGATTATCATACTTATCTCTATGATCAGCTCAAGCATGCCATGAATAAAACCACTTGATTCTCATGTGTTTTCAGGATTTATCTGATGTACAAATGGGAGGGGGAAAAAGAAAAAAAAAAAAAAAAGACTGGGGCACAGGGGGAAGATGCAACACGGAGCACAGACATCTTCAGTTAGAAATATTTTTCTTTTTGTTTTTACTTGGAGACAGATTGACTGTCACAGTTACTTAAAGATAAATTGTTACTGGAAAAACAAATCTCTCCTCCATTAATTAATAGGAGCTAATTAACAAGAACTAATTAACAAGTGGGAAAACAAGCAGGAGTGAAGCGTTGCAGCTGCTGTCAACAAACGATGGAGGCCCACAGAAATAAATCAGCTGTCCTCCAGGATTTAGTTTTCAGCAATCAAATGCATGTAATTGCATAAATTACAGGGTGATTGATGAAGGTTGCCATTGGAAGAGCCAGAGGAACAAGAAAACAAACCGACATTAAAAATGAACTCAATAACAGACAAAAAATATTGTTTTTTTCCCCAGAATTGAGAATCGCAAATGAAATAACTCAATAAGCCACCAGTAGAATACAGTAATTGCTTTCTGGCTAAATATATTTCGGGCCCAGGACAAGTTAAATGGTTTATCACATTATGTACGTAATTAATTAAAAAGGTTGGTGCTTTTAATGACTTGGACCTTCAAAAACAACTCTGACTTCAAGCCCTGGAGTTTCCACTTATTTTGTACTTGAGCTCAGACGGAGCGACGGCCTTTCTGCTCCTGGCCGTCGTGCCTTATTTCCAGACGGAGCGGTGAGGACAACATTTCCAAACTTTTCGGAGTTTGGAGGAGGAGGAATATAACGTAATTTATAGCCCTTAAAGTTGAGAATACACGAAGCGGACACTAAACTATATTTATTTATAGCATCTAGTTGTAAATAGTCTGTAAAACACAGAGGGGGAAACAGTTGTCTGAAAAATATGCAAGAATCCCTGAACGTTTGGAACAACGTTTCCTTCTAGTCTGACTACGGTGGTTCTGGTTCCTGAATATCTGAGGATGGCTGGAAAAGAATAACATCAAGGGGAAAAGAATAACATCAAGGGGAAAAAATTGACACATTTTATAATTTTGCTTTTTATTCTCAGGTGTACAAAGGAGACAAAGTTTTAGAATATGTTCATTTAATTTCCCATAAGTATCATAATTCTGTTTTTCAGTTGTTGTAGCTTTATTTATGTCATTATTTGATTGTGTTTGTATTTAATTTTTATTTACTTCAAATTCTTTAAGTTTTGCATCACTTTTTTTACTTTAATTTTGATGTATCTTGTTAGCTTTAGAATATAAAATACATTAATTTACCGTTGTGTTCCTCTTGTTGTGCCAGTGTTTCTGATTATCCACATCGCTCAGTTGAAAGAATTAAATATCTATTAATGAATGTTGATTTTCTTAGACTTATATTTTTAACAGTCTTCCTTCATCTGTTTTATTGCTATTGGTGACGTTGAGGAATCTCTTTTTAATCCTAGAGATTCAACAATCAGGATTTTCCTGGCAACACCAGTTTCCAGAGTTCTGACTCAGTGATTCCAAGTTCAACCAAATGCAATTTTATGGCTTAGGATTACACCACAAAAAAGAAAAAAAAAAAAAGACGTGTCTAAAAATGTACATAAGTAAGGTTTTGTATTTAAGCAACACTGGAAGATACAATTATCCCCATTTATTTGATTTTTTTCCAACTCCAAAAAGGGGCATCAGAATAAATACTGTTTGTTAATACATTAATAGGCTGAAAATGGGGGGGAGCTTTTTTATATGTGACGCTATTAATAAATAAGGGGGAAAAAACAGATTTCAGATATTTGAACAACCAATTCCTTATCAGTCTCAATCCATAATGTAACAAATCTCTATTTGATTAATTAGCAAAACATTGGCTGAAATTGAACAAATATGCTGAATTTACATTTTAATTAATAGACTGTTTCCCTACATGTGTGAATGTTAAAATAGGTTCTAAAATAACAAAAAAAAAAAAAAGAATTACTGCCACGTAAGCTGCAAGACACATTTTGCATTCTGTATTGGAAAAAAAAGACAAAATATTGATGCTTCAGGTGACCTACGTTTAGTTTGTAAAAAGTCAACAAAATAATGGCACTACTTTTTAAGGAAGCCAGTCAAATCCAGGTAACAATGTTTATTAAGAGGCTCTTCCTTTTGAGTTTAAAAACGACAAAAAAGGAAATGACAACCTGCTAATGGAAAATCATGTTAAGAACAAATTTAGTTTCCTATGCAGCAGGAGAGATGAGTTTAAAATCTTACCAAAAGTCTGAGTGAATTTGTAATTTTAGCCTCCTAACACTTTACAGTGTTGCTCAAGAAGTTAAGCTAGAGATTAGATTAGAGAATGTGGAGCATTGTTCTTTGCTGTGTGTGTTTTTTTTTAATGGGGCGGTAACTCCATTAAAACTCTATACACAATCATGTGTATAGAGTATTTAGAGTTTTTCTCCTTCTTACCCTGCTTGCAGTTTAGGCAGCAGAGCCCTTGGTGGAGGTACTGCTCATTCTCCACACACGTCCTGAGTTGGTTTCTCAGAGTGAGGTTTCTGTACTCCTCTCCGGACCTCTGAGGGGCCGGGGGTTCTGCCGCATGGCAAACAATCAGCGCTGCCACGACCACCTGCATCATCAAGGTCAGGGAGACAACAAAGAGGGGGGAGGGGGGAGGAGGGGAGAGAAGAGAAAGGCATGAGCTTTGATTTACTTTTTTGTGATTCCACACGATGCAGACTCACCCACTTAAACTCATCAGACGAAGGGGCAGCAAAAGACGAGAGCGTATCTTCATAGGAAACCTTGTGTGAGCAATCTATGACTTAATGCAAACCATCTGATCTGAACATCTGCTGTGGGAAAGCAATTAAGGAAGCCACGCAGCTGGTCACAACTAGGAGCAACATAATCTCGTGAGCACAGGATGAGGAAACATACACCAACTAAATTACATGCGGCGCAGCATGCGGGCCAAATTTAATTACTCCGCCATCTCGAGGTTCAAAAGGACAGAAGCTACTTCTTCTATTGTCGAGAGTTTGATAAGGTACCTTGGCTACCAGCGGCCCGGTGCTCATATCCAATGTGAATCCCAGAGATCCATTCATGTGTTGGATAATAACAGGCCTGTATAGGTGGGGTACAGAGAGAAGAATATAGCCAAACACTTTAGCATGCCCCCCAGGCGCTGGTGTTTATTCACACGCTTTTCACCATGTCAACGTGAGAAGGCCCCATTCACTGGCAAACAACACACTTTAGTGCTTCTACTTCAAATGACCCACATTCTTTAACCTGGGCTCTTTGAATGCCACGACATGTGAAACCACGGCGAAGAGCCTAAAACGCAACAGGACACCTCCCTGGGTAAAAGAGAGTCCTAGATCTAGAGGTTTTGTCTCTCCTGTGCAGTGGCAAGCCTCCCTCCCTTCGTTCAGCCTCCACCAGACCACTAGAGGTTAAGAGGAAGAAAAAGAAAGAAGGACAGAGAAACTGTAGACAACACACTGAAGATGGGATGCTCGACAGGGAATAGGTGCCCTAAAAAGAGAGTGTGGGAGAATGAGAGGAATAAAGAGAAAAGGGATGGAGAGAAGACTTATGACGCTGGATTTGACTCTCTGGAGGGCCGCCATGCCTTGTTGTTCAGAAGAACCTTTCCCTTTTTCTCTCTGCCTCTGCCTTTTCCCTTCACGTCAGACTTTCCAAAGACGCTCAGAGGCAGACGACCGGCAGAGCAGTCACAATCACACCATTTAGATCTATCCAAACATTCTGGGGAAGGGGGGGGGAGGCAGGAGGGAAGGAGAGGAAAAGGGAGGGAGATAAATGAGAGACGGGACTAACAGCTTGCACGACACAGGGTGAGTCTTTGCCTGAATATGCCGTGCGTGTTTGCGCGGCGCGTGCGCGCGACTGGAGGCTCGGATTGTGGGGGGGGGCTGTGGAGAGGCATGGAATTGGGCAAAGTAGAAAGCTGTGTGAAAAGGAAAGAGTAAAATCAGCACATAAGCACATGTGCAAGGCAAAGGAGTGGAAAGAAAGAAAAAAAGATGTGAAAATAAAGATGACTGGGAAAATGTGAGCTGCACTGAAGGTAATCCCGTTCCATAACACAGATGCAGAACGTGACATTCCACCAGATCCACATGCTTTAAGCCAATCCAGAGGTAAACGCCAGGTGTCCGATTGACAGTACACAGATTCCCTGATCTCCAAACCGATCTCTGAACTAAAAAGACTAAACTCTATTTTAACACTTAAAGACCATTACATGACCATATAAACCTATCACTGCTACCAGTGCCGGTTTATAATATGGCTGGTGTAAGGGATGCACACAAAAAATTGGTTGGTGACCAAAATTGAAAAATTTTCAGCTTTCCAGTCATTGTCGACACAAAATCTAAGAGCTAATATGTAACACCAACTACTTCAGGGGTGGACAACACTAGTCCTGGAGGGCCGATGTCCTGCAGTTTGAGGTGTGTTGGACCTAAAAGCTGCAAGACACCAGCTCTTGAGGCATGGGATGACCCACCCCTTCGCTACTCTCATGTGTGGAGGTTGTTACTGACATGAAGTGAATCACAGTTAGTTAGGTTCTGTATCAGAACAGAGTGTAAATTGAAAGTGAAATGTCTACAACTTAAGAGATGTCTACCAATGTCTAAGTTTCACAGAATTGGTGTTTTACAATTTCTAACTTTTGCTTGAAGATTGAGAACATGCTTAAGTTGAATATGTTGGCATTTCTTAGAGGTAAATGTTCACATTTTCAAGGGAATGCCAATGGAGAAAGCTGTTTCAGTAATGACAGTTTTGCCAATACTGCAGAGAAATCAGATGCCAAAATGTTGTCATACTAGTGTGACATAAATTGTTATGCACTAGTATAATAGTAAGCAAGTGATATTTTTCTTTCTTTACAGTGGATGGACTGTGCTGTGTGACACCAGTACCTCTACTGGGGACCTAAATCCAAAGGGGGTCTAGGAAAGTTGCTGTACGTCGAGTCGTTTGTACAGGTCGCCTGTTTGGTGGAAACAGACAAAATAGTGGTACAAACCTAACTGGCCTGTGCCATACCGCTTAGTGGAGCCAAAGCAGCTGGCTTCCCAGCAGATGATGATGGGAGAGGGATCGAGAAGATCTTACCAGGTGGGTCCACACCAGGTTTAAACTGCATGTAAAGCAGTGGTCTCGAACTGCATTCCTCGAGGGAAGACTTTTAGATGTGTTCATTGTCAATTGTACTTGAATTAAACGGTGAAACTGCCTTACTAGCATGCAGTCAAGTTCTGCTAATAAGCTAATATTAGAGCCAGATGTGCTGAAGCAGAGAGACTTGTAAAAGTTGCAGGACACCAGTCCTTGAGGAATGCAGTTTGCCCATCACTGGTTAATGACGCTAAAGTTTACCGCCAACCTACAAGATTAAGTCACAGTTGTAGTTTTTTAAAGATTTATAGAGCATGTATTATGTTTATGAAGCTGCATAAACAATCTTTTATGTTATTTGGGCCTCAAGTGAATCTTGGAAAAGCAGATCCTTAGTTTTCTCAAAATACAATTAATATATTGTGTTTATTTTTTCTGGGTCCAAGATTGTGTATCTTAGATTTATAGAAAGAGGAGCTCGCCCAGGGTGATGAATGAATGAACCGCCACAGTCTGCTACTGTTTGTTGTGTTCCAGTAATCATTTATCCTTTTAAGGGAAGGTGGAATATTTGGCTGGATAAATCCAAGTCATGTGTGACTTCATATGTGCATGCACTAGTTTTTCCCTGTATGTTTTTCAGTTTCACAACACTGTATGCTTTCCGTTTGACTGTCGTGTAAAATCTCGTCTCTTCCATCTTATTTTTGTGGTTGGCTAAATTTCGTTCAATGCGGCATGCATTTAGATATTTATTTTCCTTTTGCATTCGTTCTGTGTTCTCTTGGTATTATGTTTGGAAATGTTGTTCTTGTTAATGTGCTGTAGAAAGGGCCAGGACTTTGGGGAAACATTTTCTGTTTTTATTTTCTTATTGTGATCCGCGATACGATGCTGGATTTCCCCCCCCCTCTGTTTTGTTGTCATTGGCACTACAAAACTATGTTAATGTAATTTATCTACAATCTGATTAATTAGTCGGTTAATGGTTCCAGCTCTAAGGAGTAAAACGGATTAGAAAAAGTAAAAATGGACTGCTTTCATGCGACAGCCAGGTTGCACAATAACTTCTCAATGTGTCAGTGGAAGAAACAAATAAATTCTCTTTCTAAGCTGAAGAGAATCTGTGTCATTTCTGAAACAAAGTGCTTTTCGATCTAGCTGCTAAATACTACTGAAGTACATCAAAAGCACAAGGGCACGGCGCTGTGTACATAAACACTACGGCCGTCCAGAATGTGGTTTACTCTTACATCCTTCACCAAGAGAGGAGGAAGACCAGAGTGACCGTAACCTCAGTGTGGAAAGCCCTTCAAACCCACAATCCCTGGAAGCATTCCAGCATCGACTGTAGAGGCTCAGTCCACTTCACAGCCTCCTCTATCCTCTGTACAATGACTGAGCTCGGCTGCAGATTATGTCTTACGACAGTGTCCTACTGTCATTGTCTAACTCGGTGATAAGTTTGTACAGTGCTTTTGTGGCTGTGAGTTAAACTAATAAAAGTTACAATAAAATAATGAGGGACTTTCTGTGCGTCCGACAACAGTAGCGCTCCTCCGCTTCCTCTAAACACCCAGGGTTCTTCCAAATTGCCTTGGAACAATCCCAACATATGCCATGCACACTGAGGACGCATTTGTGCCTAAATGACAGGACATCCTTTCAGATGACCCAGGTTATCAATGGGCCATTTACAGGCCTGTGACAACTTAGCAATCCCTGAGGGAATAACGTCGGGGCGGAGAGGGAAGGAAAGGAAAGGGAAAGAAAATGCAGAGAAATGACAATGCGGATACATAGAGGAAACTAAGCTGCATTATTCACTTCAGATCAGACGGATGATTTCAATCCAAACCAACAACTAAGCAATGACACGCTGCACCTCATTATATTCCGATGTCCGGAGGGGGACCTGACTCGCCACATCATGCTGCTCCAATTAGCAAATTGTTTTCTGTTATCAATGACCAAAGCAACAGCTGTGTAACTTTAAATCCATAAACTCACACTTTTCCACGACTTTGATTGCCTTTCTCATTTTACTTGCAAAATAAGAGAAAGGCAATCCCCAGTTTATCAGATTATAGATCATCGGCCTCCACAGGCTCTGAGAAAACAACTGAATGAGCCAATTCTCAGCTATGCATGCCTCCTGTATTTCCATGGTGCTTTGGGGAAAACAGCTTTTTCACCCTGAAGATGTTTAAGCACTCCAGCACATGACGGGGTTGAGGAAGGAGCACAAAGCTTTGCCGCAGCGTGAATGTTGTCAAAAAAAAAAAAAAGTACATAAGTCACTGAAAAATGAAAGGTTTATTTCAGTTCAAATGTCAGAAATGCACGCCTCCCCCCAGTGACCTTAGAAGAACTCAATATTTTATCACAGCAGCCTCTGACAACCACAAGGAAAGAGAGAGCGAATTACAGCTGCCGCATCACCGAGCCTGACTCACCGTTAGGTACAGACCAAATCCACAACAATAAAAAGAAGTTAGTAAACCGTGTCATGTGTTGGTTTTAAAATGATTTCTATGAGGCCTTTTCCTTAGGCCACATATAAGTTCTGAAAGTATGACACAAATCAAAATCAGTTTCAGGATAAATCAGTACAGGTTTTACTCGAAGTTTCAGGCCGGTGGTGGTTCCATTACCAAAAGGTGTATCGAGATAACCTCATTTTGTGTTTTCACAATTACTGTAACTGCTTCCCGGTTCACAGGCTGTGTTTTTACAAAGGTTCTGCAGAAAATAGTGGTTTCCAATTATTGTTCCATTTAATCATAATTGAATTGTTTGAGAATTGTATGTACTCATGACAATGAAGACGTTTTTACATACCCAAAAACCAAAAGCATTGGTCGAATTGTTTTTTTCTCTTTCCCGCCCCACAGCTACACAAGAGCAGAACTAATAAAAAAACATCAATATTTTTATTGAAGATGCTTTAATGCAGTTAACTGTTTGCTGTTTAGCACTACAATAGGACTGATTTATGTACCTACTCTCTCTTTAATAATCTGAATTTTTTTGTTGTTTTCAAGTTAGATTTTCTGTTTTTTGCGGCTGTGATTATAATTACATGCATTATTGTAAATTATTCTGCCAAAAAGACCACTTTTATTGTTATCAGAACAATTAACCAACTCTAAACTGTTGTGACGAGAATTTTTTTTCCTCATCACAAAAAGTCAGAGCTACTCAGAGCATTCATCTATTAAACCCGACAAAAATTAGACCAATTTTTGATCTTGATTTTTGAGCAACTAAATTCAACACAAGAGAAATTTAATTTCATATAGTAATGACTTTTCTGGTCAACTCTGCTCTTGACAAGAAATTCTCAGTATGATTTTGTTTCCTTGTGACAAGAAAGTTAATCACCAAAGAAGAGGATGGGTCAAAAGTTTGAAGTATTCAGCTTGACTCATTCAAAGCTGTTGTGCTGTTCTGCATTACATAAACTTATCATAATTCTTTTGCTCTTGCGAGGCCATCAGGTGGTTCTTTGTCATAAAGGAACATGTGGAAATCAACGCAGCATTCTTCACAAAGGGCTTTATTGTTCTTAAGTTGGAACACAAAACTCATCAGGGTTCCTGTGAATTCCATCTATCAAGATTCTATGCTTTTCCTAAATCTCAGTTCTTGTACTTGTACACATCTTTTAATATAATAACATAAGTTCACAGTGAATTTGCCACAAGTGTTTCTACAGTTTTCAGGAGTTGCGTTTGACCCTGTGAAAACAAAGGACAGCAAGGAAGGAAGGAAGGATGGTGGGAGGATGGATGTATGGCTAGCTACTTAGCTGGTTGGTTGATAAATAAATAAATGAACGAAAATTTCAGGCAACATGATGAGCAAAATATGCAAATCAGGAGAAAAAAATATAGAAACATAAATATCTTTCCAGACTAATCCAAAGTTGGAAGAACAACAAAAAAATCTAAAACAGATTCCAAACTGCATAGGAATTTTCTCTGTAATTAGGGTTTTGCTTACAACAGTGTTGAACAGATCCTGCTGACACTGTTTAATATTGCACAGTTCAAGTCCCTCAAGGCTAACCCTGACAGGACAGTGAACGCTCGCCCTGCTTTACAGATAAATACCATCTCTCTCTGGAGACGGGAGGAGGTGACCGTGCGCGGCTTTCCTTCAGTGATAAATGACGCTGACATTTTGTGTGAGATGACAAAGTCTAGTACGACCTGGCTGCTGTCAAGAGAGCTAACTCTTGACTCTTGATTCATCGGTGGGAATACATCTAAAGTTCAGCCAAGCTGGGATGCATTCATCTTTATAAAGCTGAATGATGGAGAACAAGGGGAACGACTCCCATGTCAAGTTTTCAGCAGTGGAGAAAACAAGACAGCGCTAACAGTTTGAAAACCGCACTGACGCACACGCAGGGCCGCGTGCACGCACGTTAGCGCGCATGGTTGTAGTGTATGAGTGGGAGCGTGTGAAATGCGGCGGCCCCCTCCTCTCAGGGAGTACAGGAAGCTCGAGACAATACAGAGGCTTCATGCAGGGTTCAGCTCCAAACTGTTCCCTCAGAGCGGGCCCAGCACCCGATCAGACCAGCAGCATATCCGCCAGGCTGGATATTTTTAACTCGGGGAAGCTGCAGCCCCGCTCCACGACTGAAATTCTTCAGTTTCCTCTGGAGGTATGCCCCGCTGATTAGACGAGCGTGACGGTGCGCCACACATGCAGACCAGGGCTGCATTCACCACCGCAGTAGAGTAAAAAAGAAGAAAACATGCAAACAAACCGATGATGGCTATGGTAATGAATTTCCTCAGTTACCTTGTCGACCGCAACGTTGGCGAAATGACTGGTGTGACAGTACTTGACAGCAGAAGGTGAAAGCTGGAAGTATGAAAAGATCTAGAATTGTCAACAGGTGGTGTGTGACACATTTCCAGACTGTTTAGAGATGTGAAGGTGGTCTCTGTGGTTTCAAAAAGCGAACTGCTCATACTTGTAAACACCGTCACCGTGAGTCATGCAGAGTCCGACTTAAGGCTAAGCCAGGACTCCTAATTTGAAAATTAAATTGAATTTGTGCGCAATGGGGCTATTGAGTTAGCCCCTTTTCAAATTCCTATTAGACCTGTCACAGAGACGCCAAGCTCCGACTCACAAGATTAATCCAGGAGAGAAGCGAGGAACGAAGAGGAGCAGGAAGAGATGACTAACCTGGGAAAGAATGAGCCAGGATCCAACGACTGCACTCCAGAGACAATTGAATTTGTTCCATTAAAGCTCACCTTTGCGTGTGGCATAAGGAGGGGAGAGGAAAGTGCAGGCAGTTTTTAACAGTCTCTATAAACACATCACAGCAAAAATGCAGAGTATGTGTCTGGTAGAGGTCTTTAGAGGCCATCAATAACAGGAATCCCTGCCAGATTTACATCTCTGTAAACAGATGTCCATTCTGTGGACAAAGATTGAGCCTGTTCTGGGACTGGAGACTTTTATGAGAGCAAGTCTGTTCATCCAGGAGAGCAGGAAGAGAAAGAATTTGGCACTGATGCAAACCTTTCACCACCACGGCTTAATGTTAAGTCATATTTCCTGGTGCCTGTACGTCAGTGCAATGCAGAGCCGGTACTAGGTGTAGTCGGTCACTGACAAGGCAGTTCATCCCCGAGTCTGATGAAAATAGATTCATCTATATTATGCATCACTTTGTAACCACCTTTAGGTTTTGTCCTAAACGACAACGTTTTCGGAAAGTGTGATCAGATTTTGAGCTTCTTGTGAAAAGAAAATGAAGTTCCGAAAAACAAGGCGTTAGATGACCTGTGAAAGATGGCTGATAATGCTCAGTGCAACCGCAAGGGAATGCAACATAGAGAAATGTTTATCAATCCATATAATCTTCCTACGCTGAAATAGTTTGGACCAGTCAGATACCATGTTACTCTAATGCTAGAGGAACTGATAAGAAAACAACAACCTGTCTAAAAAAAGATTCCCTGAATCTGTACCAGTATCAACGTTGTATGAAGTTCAAGAAATTACGTCTTTTATTTTGTTTTTCCAAAATCCACTTTTCCCCCTGCTGAATTCCATTTTGACCACATTTATCAACCCAAAAAGTATGTAATTATGCAGTAAATGAAAAAAAAAAAAGTAACATGTCAATAGCTGGAGGTCAACGTTTCCTGTTATTCTGTATTACAAATGAAACAGACTGCTGTGGTTGAACAGAACATTGGTTTTTACAAGGTGTTAAAAAGAGTTTCCCCCCTCACACTTTTTTCTTTTCTTTTTCGGAGAACTCAGACATAATGTGCATAACAAAGAATCTCATTTTTTAACATAAAAGAAAATCTCCCTTTTAAAAATGTTTTAAAGCTGAATTCAGCAACAATATATATATATATATATATATATATATATATATATATATATATATATATATATATATATATATATATTAGAAGTTTCTGCTCATTTTCATAATGATCGGGACATTTGTTCATTTTTTCCCCTTCCGTCTGTCACAGGAATCTATACTGAAGTAATGACCATCAATCAGTGTTTAGATGTTGCTTTTATGCACCCTCAAGCATTGTTTGCATTGTTTTACCAAAAACAGAGTAGGGTTTGTTTCACACCAGTTTATTTAAGTGTCTAAGAGTTAACAGACGTGACTGTCTGCAGCTCGTTAGCTTCTCGTCTAGGTTTCTGAGTAGTCGCCGTGTCCTTGCACCTCCAGTCAAGCTGATAAAACGGACAGAAAAGTTTTGTCCCGTTTCAGAAAACACGCAAGCCCAGAACCTTGCGCTAAGCTTCGAGACATTTATTTATTTCTTGGGGAAAAAGTCCGTGTTTCAGAAAGTTTGTTCACTGTATGTGTGGAGAGGAGAGCTGACTCAGTGGCTAAAACACTGCAGTTTCATAAACAGGCAACTTCAACACCAATTTTGCTCTTTGGAGATATTTCCAGTGAACAAAAAAACAAAAAAAAACACACTGGCATTTATTGTGTAAAATTGAAGGACTGGTACGTATTATTCTCATCAAGGCGCTCTATTAGAACCACAGTTTTTAAGTCACACAATATCATAGCAGGAGACTGACAGCAGCCAATGCCTAAAGCCCACTGGGAGTATCCAGTCAGCGAATATGGAGTCTTACTGAAATACCAAAGGTTTCATATCCTGAAAATGCTTCATCAATGTCTGATCACAAAAATGTGTCCTAATATAATTCCTGATAGTTTCACAAAGAAAATTATCTGCAGTTCATTGATAATCTATTAAAAAAGTAGATGCTTTTAAGTGATTGAATAACCTTGTTTTTTTGTTACCTTCTAGGTAAACTCTCAGGACAAATATAATCTAACAGCCGGGGGAATTATGCATATAATCCATATTTATTTGGCATACAGAGCCCAGAAAAAACATCAATAACACATTATAAGCACAATCTTTAATTTACTTAAATGTGGTAGATCCATGCAGATTAGTATGTAACTGTGAAGTACATGGAAAACAATATTATAATATACAAATATTTTACAAACAAAGATCGAAAAAAAAAAATAGCACCGAATGAGTCATGCAATGGCTTGACATGAGTCAAAATGTTGGGCAGCCATCATTTTCTGCAAAACATCTAGTTGCACTGGATTTGTCCAGTTTATCACATCAGTGTGGGAGGGTGACACAAAAATGTGCGTCACACATGTCAGAATAACATGTTATTATTTGAAAACCATTGTCCACCCATTTATGAATTATGCATTTACTCTGTCAGGTTCCGATTGGAAACTTACTGACCACAGAGATTCGCCCACAGAAATTCACCCAAACAACTGAGAGATATGACTAATTTACACCTTCAGCATCACTAACAATTGTTTTGGTGACATTTAAAAAAAAGTTCAGTGACGCATTTTCACTTTCTACATGTAAATAATGTCGAAAAAATAAAGCTAATGAATGTATAATCATAAACCACACCTAGATTCTCTTGTACAGAAAATCCAACCCCCCCCCAAAAAAAACACACACACACACACACACACACACAAATACCTCCCTCAGAAGTCATTGTTATCTCTACGACAGAGCTTCAAAGAATGTGCCGACCTGGACAATCTAAAGTTTGCACCAAGGACCCCGCTGACCCCATGACACCTGGTGTCCCCAAAGAGGACAGGGAAAGCTCAAAGTCCAAACACTTAGCAGCACAGCAGTTTGTTGCATTTAAGAGCAGACTGCGTCTAATCCAGAACTGGTTACTTATTGGTACGACGACGTATCAGGACGAAGCCCGATGAGGTCAGACTGTTTGGCAGTAAGCTATTCCCACTTATCTCCAGAACTCAGGTGGGTTTAGGGAATGACTTGCCTCTGTCGGTATGTGTTATGTCGTTCATCCTCTGAACAGGTGGCACTCCCTTAGTGAGTCAGTGCACCTTTGATATCACCAGGAATGATTCACCTCAACAACAGCAACAACAACAGGTTTCTTCAGAGTCACGAACACCTCTGACCACGGCTGCTAGGACACAAAGGGAGCTGGAGCACCTGGTAGTCTGGGAGTGGGCGGGTTGCCCCTGCATTGCATCACCCGGTTCCCGAGTAACTCCTCTTAGCCGCGAACGTGATTCCAGCTATTCTCATGGACACATGCTGCAGCGGAGCAGCATTATGAGCAGTAGAGCCGCCCGTTTTCTTTCTCTCTCTCTTTTTTTTTTGGCCTGCGGCTCTACAGCTTGGCCTCTGCGTGTCCCAGATGTCTGTCTGCGTCGTCCCCAGTGACTGAGGGGACCATTTCCTGTGTGAACCAACACCCAAACGCAGAAAGCAATCGCAGATAACAATCTCATATACATTTGCATGGGCATGACAATTCTAAGAAGTAAATTGATGCCACTAATATCAGCCTATCTGTGTACTCAGGACGGGAAGTTTACTGGACGGCCAAGCACGTACACTCTGGTAATTTGGACGGGGGGTGGGAGTGAGGAGGTGGGAAAAGGGGGGGGATAAGAGAGTGGTGGAGGAGGGGGTTGGGGTTGGGTGGAAGTTTCCTCACAGTCCCTTAGCAACAAGGTCTGCTGCTGGCAAGGCCTCCAGAATGTGCTGTGGTTTACAGCAGAGATAAACATTGACTTTGCCACCCTGAGAAGTAAATCTGATTTCAGTAATGGAACACTGCATGACTTTAAACATGAATCGGACAACAGAGGAAGCGAATAACAGAGTTACAGTCTCATCGGCGGACGGGATTCTTTAAAGCGCATTGAAACGGAAGGAATCTGCGATTAAAAAGCGGTTTTAATGAAAACAATTGTTGCCCTTATCAACCACGCAGCAAGGCCGGCCAAGGCGTAGCTGCCCCCATCTATCTTTGAGACTCCCATCTTTCTTTAATAAGAGACAAACATTTGTTTCTTAAGCAGAGGTGTCTTTTTTTGCACCAAATCAATGTCAAATTCACATTATGCCCATTAAGACCTCACAGCGAACTTGCAGAGCTTAAAAAAAAAAAAAAAAAAATGTCAGGCTTCGGTGGAAAAACCAACAGAAATGAAAGGCTGGCTCTGTGTAAGGTCTGAGAGGGATAAACCTTCCTGGAAAAACTGCTGAGAGGCTTTCTGTCTTTTAATTGACAAACTGGCAGGGTGAATTTGGGCTTTTTGTGTGACTGTGGGGTGAGACAGGGGGAGGGATTAACTGATCACAACCCCAGTCATACTCATAAAAAAATATGCTTCTCGCCCTCTGCACACAACCTGAGTTAAAGCTTAAATGAATCCAGGAGAGCGCCACAGTCAGCCATTTATTAAGAGAAGTTATTAGAGGACCCTAAGGTCAGAGCAGTTAGAGGACCCAGGTCAGCAGGGAATCTCACAATAGAGACCTATAAATATCAAACCAGGTTTATTTTTAGCACGCTTCAACAACAAGGCAGTTCAAAGTGCTTCACGCCATAAAATCAATGAAGTCACCCATTACAAAACAAGCAATACGCATTGCATCTTACGAAATGCCATCTTCAAAATCGTCAAGCAAATACACGTTCCAGTTATTATGAAACAAAGGCAACTCTGAACAGGTCGATTTAAAGGAACTCAGTGTTTCAGCAGTTCTGCAGGTTTCTGGAAGTTTGTTCCAGATCTGTGGGGTATAGAAGCTGATTGCCTCTTCTCCATGTTTGGTTCTGGTTCTGGAGATGCAGAGCAGAACCAGAAGACCAGAGAGTTCTGGATGGTTGATACAACCACAGTATTGTGGTGCTAAGTCGTTCTGTGATGTATAAACTAGCAACAGTATTTAAAGTCTATTTTCTGAGCTGATGTGCTCCATCTTCCTGGTTGTAGCTAGACGGTGAGCAGTAGTTCACTAAAACAAAATACAATTAAGAGTGAGACTAACTTCATTCAGCTTTAAAAATAGACTTAAAACTGTCTTAAATTCAAAACCTGAACTAGAACTGGCAAATATATTAATTGCCATCATACAAAAGCATACATTCACATAAAGTCACATTTCATGTCCAATGCAAATGCAAATAAATCTCAGAAATTAAAAGCTACTTTTTGATGATCCTTGTTAATCGATTATTCTTAACCCATCCTGCCACACTCTACTGTATACACTCTATTGTACGTCAAACACTGCAGCTTTTTATTTAGCAAATATGTTTAATTGCTGAATACGCAATAATTTATCAAACTAAATGCCTGCAAGTTCAAACTTTAAACAAGCACTTGCTGGTGGCTTAAAGGGATGGTTAAACATTCTCAAAGTTTGGTTAAAAGTAGTTTATACCTTAATTTGTAATAGGTAATATTTTGCATTATTATTTCGTATAAATTCAGATTAGGTTGTCGCTGGGGTAATATATAATAACTTTTATACTGGACACTTATTTACAGAAAGTTACATGACTGATTATTGGGAAATGTGTGTAGAAAGTGAGGTTACCACCAATGATCTGACACTATGATACACATACTTAGATTAAGTGTTTTGACTCAAAATAACTGCCTGATATAATGTAAAACAGTATAAAAACTTTATAAAGCTTATATTTATGTTCAGCTATGCATGTTTTATTTACCTTTTATGTCTAAAAATTTTATATCGGACATTTAGTCTGTCTGGATTTAGTTTTTTAATGTTCCAATCTCAGTATGTGTTTACACAGGAAGATCATTGGTGGCGCACCGCCTCCACTCCTTGGGAAAATAATCATTAGCTTCTTTACAAATAATGGCCCAGTGCAAACAAGTCAATGGTAAATGTTTATAAAAGAGCATTCACATAAATCACTATGGGATTTTTTGAAAGACTAGTTATTTTTAAGATAAGACATTAAAAAAAGAGCTACAGTTTTGCTGTCACAACACATTAATTATCGACTTGGAGAATTATCAACAGGTAGGATGTTTAATTTTTTTTGTTTTTTTTATTCTAAACTGAACATTTACACTCAAGTCAAACAGAGCTGTTTGGACCCCATGCAGTCTAGGACAGGCTCTGCTCAGGGCCATCATATGGGGCATGTCTGTACAATCTGACCACATGATCTCCAACACAGATGGTAGGTTGCAATGTTGGACTGAGGGAGGGTGAATGATGCAGCACATGTACTGTCCAGAGGAATGGAGCCAGAAGCAAGAGGCAGGGAGAGGAAAATGATTAAATATCTACAGAAATAAACACGTTAATCCACAGCAACAACAAACACAGTGTTGCTTCCTGTGTACGAGCTCTTGTGGGACAATGAAGGGGCTTGTTTTATCTCCTCACAAATTCACAGGCCTGGATGTGATTTCAGCTTCCGAAAGAGTCTTTTTTTTTAACACCACTGTGATTTTTTTAAATTTTTTTACCGAAGCTAGATTTGGTATAACTCACTTTTCAGAGACATGAGTTACTAAAACATTATACGGACTCTAGGTTTTAAAACAAATGCTAAACTTGCGTCAGTGTGGTAAGGGGGAAAAAAAAGGAAACACCCAATGAAGACGCATGTGAAAGTTTTAAATTCAACATATCACAGAAGGTTACGGTCGCGTCTACTTACAAAAAGTTTTCCGACCACCGGACCGAAGTTCATCTTGGGAACTTCGAGATGAGCGTCAATCCCAAAGCAGTTCGCGTTCCGAAGCACCAGTCTGAAAACGTCTAAAAAAAACACACTTAAAGTGAAAAAACAAACACGGACACGCGAGTCCAACTTAAAATCTATCCGTCATCCGGTTTCTTTCATAGGTTCACTGAGTTAGAGACTGAACTTTCCAGCGTTTTTTCCTGAGCAGGGAGACACACGGTCTGAGAGCGAATGTGATTTTTTTTTCTGTGCCTCGAGAACAGCTGTTGACGTCACTCGCGAAACAGCCAATCAGAATGCCGTCTCATCCCTGGGATAATAATTAAGCAGGTAATTGTTCAGGTTCTTAATGCTAAACACGTTCCACTGGTAGTTAAGCCCTTTGCTGTCTCAGATATGCAAACTGGACTTATTTAACGACTTCTTAATCTTCACCAGCAACCTTGAAGAACATTTTTTGTTTTGTTTTGTTTTGTTTTGTTTTTTTAACCTTCAAACCCCAGACCAAACAATGGGGTTATTATGCAAGTCAGTTGCTTCTTGACACTCGCCTCTGCAAATACGTCTAGGTAGAAGAACAACAGGTGTAAAAGCAAACGTCCCGAGGTTTTATAACAGGCGGCTATAACATAACAGTGCCTTGCAAAAGTATTGGCATCCCTTGAACGTCTTTACATTTTCTACAAACTAACCACATTATATTTATTTGAGACTGTGTGTGGTTGGCCAACAAACCAAACATATAGCTGTAAAGTGAGTAAAATTATGTGCTTTTTATAGTTATCTACAGAGTGTACTTAATATGTTATAATGTATTGACTAACAGTTGCTGCATTAACTTTATCTTCACATACTTTAGTACTTTGATGACATGTTAGCCCTGTAGAGGACACAGGAAACACTGAGAAGCAGGCGTTCTGGTCATGTTCCATGTTTGCTGGATAACTAACAATGCAAAACACTCTATGGACACTATGGTGAAAAGTGGTGGCAGCATCATGCTGTGGGGATGATTTTATTCCACAGGGTCAGGGACGCCGGTCAGAGTTTGAACTATTTAGAAAACAATCTGTCTCAAACAGCAGACAGACATACCTCAAAAAGACATGCTACAAAAATCTATTACAAAGTAACACATGCAAATTCTTGGCACACTTTTCAGATTTTGAAGCGTAACAAAAGGAAAATCTTGTATAATTTTTCCTTCCTCTTTAGACTTCCACACCACTTTATCCCATAAAGAAACTATTTCTGTCTCATCTCCCTAAATGAAAACCTCCCAAGAGTTTTGTTCTTTCAAATCTCCCCTCATGGGACTTAGAAAGTATCTGTGGTTACATATGTTTTAGATCAGAAATGTCCAAACTTTTCAAAAATGTCAAGTTGAAAGTACTCTGGGGGCCACAGAACTTTTAGTGTTTTTCTTTTTTAATAATAATAGCAAAAACTATTTTATTTATGTAATTTTTTACCTGACAAATACACAACAAACTAAACACACAATATTTTCATGAAATAAGCAAAGCAGTCCGATTTCTGTAGACAAGCCACAGGTAAACTATAGATTTCACATAAAAAAAAAACCAGAACAATATATGGTAAAATTTTCAAATTGATCATTTTTTTTCCTAGATTGTTTTGTGTCTTTTCACCAATAAGAACAGAATTTTACTCACTCTTGCTTTATTTTTGTCAAGTTTATGAATCGACCAGGTCTCCATTGTAATTAAAGCCACTGGGTGTTTTTAGTCCATATTGCTAACAAATCGAATTATATTAAATTTCACCCTGCCACAGTTTTTAAATGTGTATCTACATCAATCGCTGTTCTTGAGCTGCGATCATGGGTCGTCCAAAATCGTTCCATGGGCATCAGATGATCCCTTGACCCCACTTTGGACACCCCTGTCTTATATTATTAGAGCATTTTATCATTTTAGATTTCTACAGTCAACTCATTGAACAACATGGTAGGAGAACTAGATTGCACACAGATGGACTAATAATTATGTGACTCAATCGCACTCAATTTTATTTAGCTTTATTGATGCAAAGATTGCTGAAAAAAAGTATGCCACACTTTTCAGACTTTAGTTTGAAAGGGGAAAAAAAACCCTGTTCATATACTGTTTTCGTACCATGTTGTGTTCGTTTGTCACATCAAATCCCAATAAAATACCTAAAAAAAAATAATAGTGCTTGTAATATGTGCAAAAATTTATGAGGTATAAAAATAAATACTTTTACAAGGCAATGCGGTTCTGGGAATCTGGAGTCCAATCTCCAATCCACTCGAATGAGAGAAGTGACATAATTTCTCAATGGAGGATGGACGTTTGACTTACTGTAGACAGGAAGATCCCCAGTCTGGATTGTGAAAATGTTCACTTCAATAAGCTGAGTCACTCACGTCTGCTCTGGAGATGCTTTTTTTAGGCTTTGCGTACAGACTCCTGCTCTGGATCGGCCTTTCTCTTCACGTCCCATTTGCCCAGACCTATGATTGTTTCAAATCACTGCTGAAAATCAAATTCTCCTCAATGGCTTTTAATCCTGCCAGCACACTTTTTTTTTCATACCCACGCAACCTGAGGTTGCTTTTAAATTGGCTTTACAAATAAACTTTGACTGTGCCTTTGATCAGCCTTCACTTGCTTACTGGTTACACACTCCAGCCTCATTAACCAGGCTATATAATGTGTAACTTGCAAGTAATAAATGGCTAATGTGCAACAGAAGTGAATGAATGACCCCAAAGTGGGAGAAAAACACATTTCCTTAGCAAAAGGAGACACTGAGTCCTCATTAAACTCAGTGGAAAAGTTGTAATTCAGCTTGTTTTTGGGTTTTTTCTCTCTCTTTTTACTCTATTTAGGGGAAATTGTCTTTCTTTTTCCTATGTTGTAAGGTCTACTGTTTGAAGGGCAAGTGATCTAGGGTTTAATGACACTAATTTATGCTAAGCAACATCAAATAAACATCCTGTCAAATCTGGTTCCTGCAGACAAAATCTTATCTGTCCCTGCGGTTTTAAAGCCCGCACGTCTGGGGAGAGGGGGGGAGAAAGCGGAAGACATTTGGGCTGACCGTACTAGGGCAATTTAAAAGGAAAAAAACAAAACAAAAACAAAAACAAATACAGTCGAGCTGGGATAAATATATTACTGCCAGGACATCGGAGTGATGAAACAAGGATTGAGCAACTTCTTAACACGTCTGAAAGCTGCCGGGTGAGCGGCTCACTTCTCATTCTCCTGCCTATTGAAACCGCAGTGTTATGAAACATTCCTGTGATTAGTGGGATATCTTGTGACCAAAGGCATGATAGTGACATTACAGAGAGGTGGAGAGGGGGAAGTGTGTGTGTGTGTGTGTGTGTGTGTGTGTGTGTGTACGTAGGGGGGGGGGGGGGGGCATGGGCGAGGTTATCACAATCAAAAGGTCCTCTGGTGTGGGCAAAACTGCCTTGGTGGGTTGAATGTTGTTGTAAACTGTGGGATTTTGTCACAGAGGACCTCCACTCCCTTTGCAAACACTCCACTATAACGTGAGTGGGACGGTTCTCATACAAGTACAGCTGAAATCACAGATTCACACATGCAGTCTAAAAAGTCACATTACTTATTTTTTCTTGTTTACCTTTTTCTTACTGACATTCAATCAAAGCAATAATGTTCTGCTTCGGATCAGTTAGGATTACCTACATTTTTTTTCTTTTTGCAAAAAGCCACAATTAGGAAATTCAGGAATTTACTACTATGTTTGCTGTGCTTTTAAATCCAGATTATAATCTCATGGCTTTGTAAACGTCTGATATGTCTGTTCACATTATTTGAGTTAAATGGAGATAGGTTTGTTTGAATTTTTTTTCCCAAGGCAACACCTCCAGCATTCTGCTTCCTTACGTGACATCTTGGCCTAATCCTAATAAATCAAACAGAAATATCAACAAGAATATCATGGGGATGGACAATTCTGGTTCATCCTTGGGTATGAAAATGTTTCGGTGCAAACTGTGCAACATCAGAAGAAAACCAAATAGTCTTGTTAGGATGATGTCTGAAGAGCGTCGTTATTTACAGTGAAACGGGGTTCTGTTCATACAGGGGCTGAAATGCCGCTCAGAGAGGAAGAAGCAATTACTCCAGAAAAATAAAAGAATAGAAATAAAAAAAAAAACAGCATGCAGTTACAAAGAGGTATATTTTTATAGACGTAGTATGGTCTGATGGAAAAAAATCAAAGCGTTTGACCAAAATGATCATCTTTACATTTTTCATTCTAATAAATGATTCTAACTATGGGGTTATGGAGGTGCCAGCATCATGCTGTGGGGTGTGTTTCCCAGCAGGAGAATCTGGTGCAGTTCACAAAACACATGACAGTGGAAACGATGAAAGAAACATTTCAAGACATGAAAAGTGCCGTGACGTTTCAGCGCGTCTACCACAAAGCCCTGATTTCCAAACCCTTTGATCCAAGTGCCTCAGTCTAAAATACAATTCTACTAAGGAAATATCTAAAAACATAAAGGATGTTAAACTTAAGAAGAAAATAAAATCTACAACTTCTCCCTCTCATTCCACCTTTAAGTAAAAATAAATAATTTAATCACGTCTGACCTAGAACAGGAAAAGTTTGGTCTAGTTTAATGTCAGACGGTTTATGTTGCGTCTGTTTGACGTTAACCCTGAAAAACTGCTTGCAGGGAGACTGAAGCTGGAACATCTGAGTGTCTGAGGCCACAATGACAAGCATTAAAGAGATGCTTGACCTCGGTGACAGAAGGGGATCAGATGTTTTAGCTGTTGTTGCTACAGGAAAAAGGAAGAAAAAAAAACAAAACAGGACTATTTATCCAGTTATAGAACAGATGCATCTTATCTGCTCCCGTCCCCGTTAAAAGCTGTCTAGGAAATCTGTGTATCTTCCACTTAGAGAACATCCTGTGCTCCTCCTTCTGAGGTCACCGACTACGTGCTCAAAAACAGGAAGCGTGTGATTGAGCTGTTTGCCGGCTTGTCCCCACCAAGTCCGTATTTATGGTCACAAGGTTGATTAGTTCAGATACCGGATTCCTGAACCGCAGCAAATTTGTCAACAGATTTTCTTTTTACAATTTATCGTCTCCAATGCGAAGACGAATGTCTAACTTTTACCGCTAAAGGAAATTAATAGCCAGAGGTTATGCAGCGCAGGGAACATTTACATATCCCGTATGGGAAATGAGCGACAAAAAGCCGCCTTTGTGAATATTAGGAGTGTGTGCAAAACATATGCTACTAAATCAGATTTTTTTATCTCTCTCTTTTTCACACAGAAGTGACCTGCAAAGGAAGAGGTTGGAAAAAAAATAAAAGGAAGGGAAACCTTCCTGAGCGTCAGCGACTTATCTTGTGACGCCTGCAGGGTATTGTTTCACTTGCTTCTCCGAGAAAAGAAACAAGGAGGAGGTAAAAGTAATAATGATGATAATAAGATGCATATTTTTATATGACTTTCTTGTTTACAGTGTGTTGGGATGTGTTTCGATTGCATGCATACGGTCAACCAACCTGCAGCAGCAGAAAACAGGTCATCCAACCCAGGCGGATTGGACTACATCACACATTTCTGCTCCATTTCTTGGTTTTGCTGCAAAACCAAGATGTAGGCGATGTGATGTAGGCGGATTGGACTGCATCACACATTTCTGCTCCATTTCTTGGTTTTGCTGCAAACACTGCATGTTTGGTGTCAGTCCACATGTTTTCTTTTGGGATCATCATGGTCTGGAAATCAGGCCGGCCTCGCCACAACAACAACAACGCTGGTCTGGAATCGTGATCACTGCTGAGTGTGAGGTCGGCTTGTTGGAAGACACATTGTGAGAGCATTTCTTCTTTGGCGTAAGGTGAAACGACTATCTCAGAGAGTTTGATGTCTCCGAACACATCCATGGCCCAAGATGTGCAATAAAAAGAAGTGACACCTTAAAGTTGCAGTATGTAACTTTTATTTAAAAAGTATATGTTTTTTCAATAAACTGTCACTATGTCATGGCAGTGTGACACAGGATAATCTGTGAAAAGATCGATCTCCTCCACTCTCTCCCAGTGCTAATGTTGGCGTCTGCAGAAATGCATCGCTTCCGGTCAAAAACAACCAATCAGAGTCAGGAGGAGGTTGGTCTGTTTATTTATTTTTATTACTTTGCTACGCATACCAGTAATGTTTTTGCAATTTAGAAATATAGAATCAAAAACAGTGATTGAGCTGGTTAGTGCCGATGGACTGATTTATTTTGAACGCAGCTGAACACGAGGAACGTTGAGAGCTATAAAAACATTTCATTCATTAACTACACATATTGAACAAGGAGATTTTGCAATTTCATAATACTGTAAAGTTAGAAGTAATGCCCTGCAGTAAAATTAGGATCTTATTCACAGCTGAAAACACAAGCAGAAGCAGAAGTGCTCGTTTAACAGTGGATGCATGTGGATATTAAACTTTCTGTAATGATTTAATGGTGTTGTTTATGCTTCTAATGTCGCTCACAGCAATTCAATTAAGACAGTTATTAGCAACTGGAAAAGAGGCTAAAGTGAATGTGAACCCTTCTGCGGTAGCAAACATCAACAGGCTCTGTGAACGTTGAGCTCTGACAGAACTGGAGGTTTTTGTTGACATTCTTGTCGTCTTCTCCAGCTTTAAGGCTCATGAGTGGAGGGAAAACACAGCAACAGAAGCTGCACTATCAATTAGACACACTTTAACAAAGAGACTAAAATTACACTGTGTGGCTCATGATATATACATTTCCAGTAGAAGTGGATTAGTAGCCTGCTTGCGTGAGAGAGTGACTGAGACTTAGCAAGCCCCTATAGACTCACACTCCAGTTTTAGTCTGTCGGGGCTCCCATCGTGTTCCCACCAGCTAATGAATCTGGTTCTTTACTTTTTAAAGTAGTTTTTTCTTTATCAAAAGTAAAAACAACGACACAGTCCAGAAATAAAATCAACTTAAAAAGTTTGAGTTAAACAAAGCTGGTCAACTCTTATAGCTGTAACTGCAGCAAAAAGTGTTTCTTCCAAGTGTTTAATCAGGAAATTAAATCCAAATGCATGCCAGATACAAACATATAATAATAATAATAATAATAATAATAATAATAATAATAATAATAATAATAATAATAATAATAATAATAATGAAATAAATCAGCTAACCTACTTTTATTGACAGATATATGATGCCAACCACATATATCTTTTTAACTCTGCAAAGTAGGAAAAGTACTCCCAGGGTATGATCGTTTTTGCAAAAGCACAACTGGCTGCACATTCTTCAGCAACAATAGCGACAGATTGTATGTTTGTGACAAGTTATCGAAACGTTGCTAAGTTATTTTTGAGAGGGTGCGTTTCACCGCAGATGGCTTCAGTTCTCTGTCTGATGGCTGCCCAAAGTTACTTCCTGACTAAAAGTATATAAGGTAAATGTTTAAAAATGTTTATTTTCCGATAAAAAGATTATTAATCAAAATATAGAAATGACTGAGTTACCGTTTAAGAAATGAATCAGGACAGTGATTTAAAGCGTTTATTCCAAATTGCCCTCTTGGTTTACTTTTATTTTTGTCAGTCTATTTTTAAAAACGCTGCTGTCAGCATGACGTCACCAAACCACAATATAGTCTTGTCTGCTTCCACTGGAATAATCACAGCAGATAATGACGAAGTCAGTTTGTTGACCTCTGCGTAATATTAATAAAATAAATTTTTGTTAAAAAGTTACTAGACTTCAACAGTCAAATTTAATAGTAAAAATAAATCTTAAAGTCTTGTTTGTGTTTATGCAAATTGATACCTGGAATTACCAATTAAAATGCCCGCCAGGATTGCGCAGGTATGCAGTAATATGATATATTCACAGACAATTCGCATTTAAAGATAATTTGGCTCAAATTAAACCCGACTGCATCGTATTTCTGTTGCAGACAAAGTGGTGAAAACGAATCGGTGTATGTGAGGTTAATAAAAGAGGGAAGGAATGTACTTTATGTGGACTTAAGCCTCTTTCACAGAGAGAATGGGCTCTAATGCGGCTAACAGACCCCCTCATTATGCTGCCTTTTCTCTATCACACCGAGCCAAACAAAGCTGGCCTAATGGCGCCCCGGTCTGTGTTTACAGAAAGCATGCTGACGTCCTAGAAATCAGAGACTTGAGTATTTGTCACATGAAGAGCGCAGCAAATCCTCGCACCGCCACAAACGCTTAATTGTGAACTGTGAAGCAGCTGCGGGGGGAAAAGCGGCTGGACCCGACTGAGCTGAGACTTATTTTCTTCTTCTTCCGAGAGGCGTCAAAAAGCGATGCAGTTCAAGAAAGTCTCAAGTGTAAGACAAATAGGAGACAGTCAGACATTACTGGTAATCATCAAGTTACTTTATTTATATGTAAAACTGGGCGCAAAAATGGTTACTATGTTTTTCTTTGATGCTCCGCAGTTTCAGCTCTGAGGTTTTTAACCTTCAACAAAAAAACATAAGAATAATGTACGTCATTTGTAACAAAGGACTGTGTGTGCACATGTGACACGTGCATAGACCAACATGTACTGCTATTCTTTCTACGAAAATAGTATAAAGAAATAATGATAAAAAATACACATCAGGAAATCATTTTTAAAGTCCAGTGTTGCCATAGTTACATGCTGTTCATGTTATCTACAACCCATTTCTGTGAAAAGGAAGCTACTTCCTCTTCTCCTGTAACATTTCACAATGGCAGAGAATAGAGACAAAAAGAAAGGAAGAAAGAAAGAAGGAAGGAAGGAAAGAGAGAGAGAACTTTGATTCAATACATTTCCTCAATCTTTCTCTCTTGTCTAGTATCTGTGGAAAAAGGTTGATTGTGCTCTAAATGAATTGTGTCCATGTTGGTTTGGTGTGTTTATTGATTTATAAGTCTTCATAAAACCTGCAAAGAACTCACTAACTGCTTTTCCATTACGCAAAACATATTCTACATTCTGCTAATATTGAAAAATCACAGTTTCCAATAACCAAGAAACCCAAGAAACCCAATCAAAATCACACATAGTTAAGTGTGTTCAATCGATATGACATTAAAAAGAAACATACCACGTCACCATCCTCCTACCACTTCCTGTTTTCTTCTTTACAGCCTATGCCAGTGATGGTGTCCGGCTGTTGATCATGTGACTTGTGTGATGCAAAAAATTGTTTTCATTGCAGTTTTGCGAAATAAACACATTTTGATACGGCCAAAAAAAAGCCCAACATCGTTCTAACGCCAAAACTTTTTTTCAATTGGCATGCTTCCATTAGTCAGATTTATTTTTGAAATGACAAAGTGTGCAATTGTATGGTAAATGGAAACACATCTACTGAGCTTTTGCACGATTGCAAGACGGCCAAGAGAAGCAGCAGCCCAGAAACAACAGTTTAAAACTATTTGACGTCTAACAGAACAGACTGTAGGAGTAAACGTTGAGAAGTAAAACGATGGCCTCCAGCATGTTTCTGGGTAACGAAGGCCTGAAGGTTTGATGGAAGCGAATAGAGAGCTGCATTAAAGACGAAGATATGCCAAGGACTCAGTTTGCCAGCAGATAAGTTGGTCATCCAACCTGAGCGTGTAGTAAACAACGATGAGTCAGATCTTTACAGGTCAGATGGAGCTCATTGCTCTGTGAGAGTCAGAGACCACAGCCTATATGTAGAGAAGAGAAAGATCAGATTCAGAACATCATACATCGACATGAAGGATTTTTTTTTTAAAATCAAAAATTAACAAAAAAAAACATCCAACTTGAGCTACCTGCTCCATGTGAAGTTCATAAGATGTTTGTCCCATTGAAAGATCCAGAGACGACCTGTTTTGAGTTTGCTAACAGAGTCTGTGGTTCTTAAAAAGAAAGAAGTTTAATCTTTATTAAAATTCTCACAAACATTCCCACAGCACCTCTGATCCTACACCATGCTTAATAGTGGTCATGAAATAGTTTTCTACATATTTGTCATTTATGTTGAGGTTTCTCCATACATTTAAACTGAAATATAACAGAATGTTGAATATGTACGGTTAAATGATTTGATTAAATCTGTTTATGACCAGAAACTGTTTTATTTTGTAAAGTACTTGGAGATTATATGAATGGAAGAATATACACAATCTGAATTCTACAAAATTACATACTTATAGCATTCAATGGTGAAAAGCAGGGAAACGCATCAATGTTAGTCTCTGTTACAATAATATTTCATTCTACAGCTAACATCTTCCTGAGATTAAAAAAAAACAACTTTACAGGATAGATTCTCAACTCTGTCACTGCTGTCCTATTACTTTAACAGCATCTGTTATGATCTGCAATGAACATTAATGTATCCATTTCACCCTGTTACCTTGAGTCACATGGTACTCTAGTTTCAATGCTGGCGTAGCATTTTGTCCTAAGTCTCGATCAAAGTCTTTTTATTGTTTTTTTTTTTTTACATAATAAAACACTAACAGACACACACATACACACAACAGAAGTCCCTCCCACCCCACCCAACCCCTCCTATACCGGATCTACTACCCTAACATGTATCCACCTTGTATTCATACAAAAGCCTATGCAAGGTACAGGTTTGTCCATAAATCAAACAATCAACATTTTACCTTTACATAAATTAATCTGCTGAAATTCTTTCAATATGAGATGAATGGCTGCCAGATGTCATGAAATTTTTTAACAGATCCTCTAACTGTATATCTGATCTTCTCCAAATTAATGTAAGACATAACCTCTCTTAACCAGTGTCCATATACTGGAGGATGTGGATCCTATTTTATCCAAAATCTCAAATGACAAAAATAACAGTTTTACTTACATTCGCTTTAATAACTCGATGCATGATGGAATTAATAAACACTAATTGGTTGATCTAATTTTCCAGGTTCCTGAGAACTTACATGGTTGCACAAATAAAGAGGAAAAAAAAGTGAACCTTTGATTCTTGAGCTGGACAAATTTTATTATTTGATGTTTATTATACATTTTTCTTAAATACATCACAGATGATTATAAATTAAAGAGGTCATTATTCTGCAGTACTGGATTGACCCTCCCTGCAATAAATAGGCAGAAGGGTTCCGTTAAATGAACAATTATGTTGCCATTAACATCTTTTGTTTATTATGGAATAATAAAAGTTGATTGAAATAACTAAACCAGCCAAAACCAGAGACAAAACCAAAATGCTGTCAACTTCCTTCAGATCGTTTTCCTCTTCTGATGAAAATCTGTTGAAAGCGTTGGGAGCATGCCCTCACACGCTTCACGATGAGAACAATCAAAAACCCCGAGATAAATCATTTTATTTGGACTTGAACGAAAGATCAAACATCTATGAATAAGTCCCAGACTTCACCTCAAACTCCAACCAGTTTTTTTCCTGATCACAATTGTCCTCACGACCGCCAGCAACCATGACCAGGAATCCAAAAAGTACGGATGAGATTTTCTGGTCTGTTAGATGAAAACAAAAGCATCTGTTAATCAAACCAAACAACTCTTTGACATTAGTTTGGAAGAATCAACGACTGTTCATGTGTTTCTTGGAGAATCTTTGAAACACAGATTTTTTTTTTTATGTTACTGGTTGGAAGAAAAATATATCACATTAAGTTCCTAAAATCTGCCAAAGCAGAAGACAAATGGTCATAGGAGTCCATGCAGAAACATGGTGGAAATAAACTATCATGAACAGCAAGCACATCTGGCAGGAAGGTACAGCGCTGCTGAAAAGTATTTGTCTACTTAAGGATTTCTTTTAAGTCAGGCAAACATAACTTGTTTTGCCATATCAAAACAGGTTTTCATGTGGTTATTTTATTAAGAGAAATAAACACATCCAACAGTGGAGAGATTTGTTGAAATATTAATCATCCGGATGCATGTAAATGTATGAGCATGAAGAGCCCGTTTATTGCCTTGCAACAGCAATGTGATGCAAGTCCAGGCTTTGACTTGGCCACTCCAAAAACTTAATTTTCCATTTTTTATCCATTCAGAGGTTGACCTGCTGGGGAGATTTGGATTCTTGCTCTGCTGCATTATAACCCAAATGTTCTTGAGATTAATCTCACAATCTGATGGATGTCTCTTATGATTTTCTGCCACAGAGCAGAATTTACATCTACCTCTTCAACAATAAGTTATTCTAGTAATCTAGCAACAAAGCAAGCATAGATGGAAGTAAAAAAATAAAATATTTTGTCTTTTTGCCAAAAGTCTTGGGGATCATTGGAAAGTTCTTTATTTTAGTCAGCCGTTGGTTTCTCCTTCGTTCTGTCCAATGGAGGCCACTTGTGCCCATACAGTCTGTTGCTTCTAGCTGAATCATGAACACGTTTCTTAACCAATGAAAATCAGCCCTTCCGACCTTTAGATGCTGTGGTCTCTTTCATGGCTTCACAGACGAGCCATAAAAATCAAGGTTCAGTACGTACTTTGGTTTTAAAGTCACGGTTCAGTGTGTTTTCAATCGACTTCAGTCACAGAAAATAAATGAAAAGTGGCCTGAGGTAAGGGTTAAGGTGGAATACCCTTTGACTGACAAAAACAATAAAACCACCTGAGAATGGTCAATATTTGTCACTTAGGAATTTTGTGGACATTTAAGAATGAAAATCACTTTGAAGCCATTAGAAAATTCATGTCAGATAAAAGTGCAGCTGCTGTGAATCTCTGGTCAGACGGACTCATCGTGAATCGTTGGATGCTCCAGGCAGCTGGGTTTGGACTTTGGCTAATATCTGTTATGTTCGTATTCAGCTTGATGTTGTTACAAGGCAGCAATTAAGTGTAAAGTGAACTACATACAATATTGCTGTTGAAAGAGGCATTAGCCAATGTAATGTTCCACTTTTCTTTCTCCACTGTAGCTGCATAAAAACCTTTAATGTTCAGTAAAAACAGAGCTCAGTGACAGCTGGGGCTTCGCTCTGTTCTGCTTTGGTGTCATTTTCTGAATGGCGTAGCGCACATTAAATAACTTTTTTATATTGAAAATAAACAAAAGTACAATTGAAATTAAAGTAAAAATAACTTGATTACTTTGAAATAAAGCATGGAAAACGCATTCCTCTCTACAAAATTTTGGAATAAAAAAAAAAATTAGGGTTAACTAAAACTTACTAACAAAACGAGTAGACATCTTGTGCAAGTTTGCAAATAAAACTGACCTGAGTGTTTTAAAACGAGTCTTTCTGCTACATAAAATTGATTTAAACTTCTTAAAGTGAAAATTACAAAGAATTTCTGTGTAAAATCTTGCCTAGTTTTTTCTAAGTGAATGGCTCTCCAAATTGTCGGTGTTTATGAGCAGCGGATATTTACAGCATGAATACTTGCACTGTTCCACTCCTATGACTGGTGCCGCATTCAGCCAGTCTGTTCTTGAATTGCCTTAGTTTGTGATATGATGAGCTGATTTTTGAGGTCTTTTAGCCAATTTCAAATTGTCAGGTTGTATTTTGGTGATTGATTCTGCTGGAATGACAGAATTAATTGTGGCTGGTAAAATTTAACCAAGCAAACCAACCAATTTAACTGAAAAATTTGTGACAAAAAGTTATTTCAAAAGAGATCTGTATTTTCCACAGCACTTTATAATAACATACATACATATATATATATATATATATATATATATATATATATATATATATATATATATATAAAAAACTTCAGTGCAAGTGAGAAGAGAGTCACAGATCAAAAGAAGGTGTGGAGAAAAAAAAAAAAAAAGCCTCCTGACTGGTTTTGTCTGGTTTAGGTCGGGCTTTGCATCAACACATCCGATTACGATTGAGAGAGGAATGCTTATCTTTTGTTGGAGGCTTTAGGGTGATGTCATCAGTACTTTCCATGGCAACACCTGGGCAAAATCCACAGGAGGGCGGGGCACTGGAAGGCGGCAATCAAGATGTAGTAATGTGGTCTGATTTGTCACCTGACTCATTTTTTTCCCCCTCTATAGAAGCTTTTCAACACAAGGCAGGTTTTAGTCTGTAGAGCCAAATAGATTAGCTGCCTGGTGAAGTGTGTAAACAGAGATATGTACGAGTGTGTGTGAGCCGCCAACAGGAATGTGTGTGGGTGTCAGCCGTGTGTGGTGTTGTGTATATACTGTGTGATTTACGGGAAATAATGCCATAAACACAGACCCCTTGCAAAAAGTATTCACACCCCTTGAACTTTTTACATTACAACAAACTTTAATGTACTTTATTTTCATGTGATGGATGGAACAAAGTGGATAGACACTTTTCATGAAAAAGAAAATTCAAATGGTCTACATTTCTATTCTTATTCCCCTCATTTTAAAAAGTCAGTGCAACCAACTCACTTCAGAAGTCACCAAATTAATAAAATGTTGCCCATGTGTGGCTTTATGTTACAGTTGAAGCCAGAAGTTTACATACTCCCAATAAAACACATATTTCTTCCACATCTTCTAAGCTTAATCAAACTTAAATTCTCTTGTTTTAGGTCAGTTAGAATCACCAAAATTATTTCTATTTGCTAAATGCCACAATAAGAACGAGGAAAAATATGTCAAAGATTTAATTTAGTAAAGTTTGAAAAACCTAAAATTAACATACAGGGTTATAATAATTTGAGTTTTTTCACTATAGCTTAGTTTTATTTTGATGTGACTTTTCTTTTAAATTAGTTAGTTTTAGTCAGTTTGCTGTTTTTTTTTTTGTTTTTAAAAATCGCTTAGTTTTTATTAAAGTAGATTTAGTTTTTTTCATATTTTAGTTGATTTTTTTATGTGCAGTATTCAAAAAGGTCAAAGTACTGTCTTGTTATGTATACATCGATTGAGTAATGATTACTCAAAGAAGACGCCATTTTCAAAAAAATATTATTCAGTAATTGTTGAACAACCAGCTGATTCAGATGTTTTCTCCCAACTTTTTCTATCGCCATTCTGTGGTTTAGCAGTGTTTTTCAGCCTTTTTTGAGCTAAGGTACATTGTTTTAATTGAAAAAAATCACAAGGCACACCACCAACAAAAAAATGTAATCAAAGATACTCTGTAGCCACGTATATTACATATATAGTCATTCTTATCAAAGAGTCTTGAATAGGAATCAAATAAACACATTTATTTTTTAACATATTTTACATTTATTATTTCAAATTGCACTTAACATGTCCACTTCAAAAATACACCTGAACAATGCCACAACACTTGTGTGAGATGCATGAATGTAGTAACGTTCATGCATCACTAATTCTCTTGTTTTAATGTAAAATGCTCTGTACCTACTGCCATCTACTGATAATAAAATTACATGTTAACGCTGCTAGTCACTACTACAGCAAAGACAGTCAAAGATGGCGTTATTTGCAGATAATTAATTGGTTTTCAAAAAATCTTTTAAGACCAATTACCGTATTTTCCGGACTATAGAGCGCACCATACTACAAACCGTACCTTCAAATTTTTTGGACCCAGCAGAGGGCAGCAGAGGGCTGCTCCTAATAACTGCTGGATATATTAAGGACGCAGTTCTCCGTCTCCAAATCCGGTTTTGTTCACACCGAGTTTACGTGCAGCGGCTCTATTTCCCTCCTGTCCTGCCAGATCGACACTCCTCAACTTAGAAGCTGCATCATATGAGTTTGAAAACATTTCTCGTCGTGCCTGCTGCTAGCATGTGCTTGTTCTAAATGAAAATTAGCGCGTTCTTCTTTGATTTCCAATTTTGACTTCCAATGATTCACTTCCTGCTAAAGAGCCCCCTGGTGGTTGAAGAAGAATTCACAGAACAGCCGCATGTTCAAAGTGTAGGAAAAAAGTAGCAACTTATAGTCCGGAAAATGCGGTAGGTGAAATTGTATAATTTCCACGGGACACCTGACGATCACTAGTATGCACTAGTGTGCTGCGGCACAGTGGTTGAAAAACACTGATTTACAGTACCGTAATTTGCTGACAGCTGGCGTAAACCGCTTATGTGGGGGAAGCAAAAAAAAAAAAAAAAAAAAAAAATCTCACTTCAGTTTGAAAGGCTAATTATTAGGTTCATAGACAGTGTACATATAATTTCAGTATGTTTAAGCTAGTTTTGCAAATGCACGATGGTTTTTCCCTCATTAATTACTCCGCTTAAGTTTTCGTTATCTATAAAAACCTTAATTTAGTCAGTATTTGGGACAACTGTCTTTTAAACGGTGCGACGTGTGTCAAACTTCCTCAAGTTTCTCGCAGTACTAAACCTGTGGAATGAGTTCAGACCTCCTCTGGCATGTTGCAGCTGTGATGACGGTGTCGAGTAGATGATGAATACTTAATGAGAAAAAGGTTGACAACTACTTACAAAAACCACAGGGAACACAGGGAGCCAGACCCAAAGCAGAAACAGGAATTCGGGAGCAAAACGCAGCAAGGTCTAATTGGAGAGTAAGAAATAGGAGAAAACCAACGAAAACAGAGTTTAAATACTGTTAAAGTGACGGCAGGAACAATAGACCGGCGCTGATTGGCTAACAGGTTGCAGGTGTGAGGAGAGAGAGAGCTGGGAAAATGAATCTAACTTCGGCAAATTAGACACAAGGAATAAATATGAATTAGAATAAGCAAAGCAGAAACGAGGCTGATCTAATCAAAATAAGAAACGCAGAACAATAATCAAAACCAGACTCAAATAATCAAACCCTGAAGCCACCCAGATCCCGTCCTCCTCCTGTCAGAACTGGGTCCGTTTTTGTGGGCCGCCTCACTCGCATAGGCCTTTTTCAGATCTGCCCATAAACTCCCTGTCAGACTGAGATCAAGGCTTTGTGATGGCCACACCAAAACACCGACTTTGTTGTCCTTTGGTGACTTTACAACCACTTCAGCTGGGTGCTTATAGAGTTGTTTGTCTGGAAGACCCATTTGTGCTTTATCTTCCTGGCTGATGACTTTAAACGTTGCTTCAATATTTCCCCGTAATGTTCTTTCCTCATGTTGCCATCTGTTTTAGGCAGTGTACCAGATCCTCCACAATATGATGCAAACTTCACAGCCGGAGAGACGGCAAACGTTCGAGGGAAAAGATGCTCCAGTGAATTGAAATCAACTTTAAAATTGTTTTCAATGAAATAAATGCCATGTGAATGGGACAAATGCACTGCAAAAACACAAAATCTGATCTTGGTCTAATTTCTTGTGCAAATATCCAAGCAAAAAGGCAAAGCTAACTTATAAGTAACTTTTCAGGAAGATTTTTAGGAGCTTGTTTGAAGCCAATAATTCCTTAAATATTGTTGGAAAGTAGTAGTTCCACTGTCAGATTATTTCACTTGTAACATCAAGAGTCACAGGTGAAAAAATCTGACAGTGGAACAAATACTTTTTTATTAATATTGACTTAAATCAAGGTCCTATATTTTGCTGAAATGTTGCTAGTAAGTTGGTTTCATCTTATTTAATGTGTTCTAATTGATTTGCACAAGAAACTTGACAAAAACTCTTGGTGGGTGTCTTGCAGATGCTTTTTGTCTGTGTGGACACTAGCTGCAAATCCAGTGACCATAAAATTGCGTAAATTGGAATTATGAAAAATAAATTTGCTTGACGGGAACGCAGTAGTTTCGAGAAAATTCAAGTTTTTCGATAAAAAGTTTATGCGCCGGGATGATGTGGTTTTTTGGCTGTGTTGAAATTAGTTTGTATCGCAAAACTGCAACCGGAACACTTTATTCGCATCACACAAGTCATGTGATCAACAACAGGATGTTACCACTGGCAGAAAAGTGGCTGAAAAAACAGCAGGATGATGGCGCAAGAAGTTTTTTTTTTATGACTTATCGCGAGAACAAACTTATTCACGTGACTTTAGTTGCGTCTCTTATTTAATGGAAACACCGCAAACTGCAAAACTGTGTTGTTGTTTTTTTTTTTACATTAGTGGAACATCGACAAAGTTTTGTACACATTTGTAATGGAAACTCAGCTGCTGAAGCTGGTCAGAGTTGATGGGAAGCTAAACATAGGGCAACCACGGAAAAAAACTTAGTAGTTGCAAAAGACTCTAGTTCACCTCATGAATCTGCTAAAATGGCCCAGTCAAAGTTCACACCTCAATACAACTGAGTATTGGACTCGGCATTTTTTTCTTCTACTGAATAAAAGTCAGATAAAGCATGTTTAAGCTCATGGTTGTCAACTGACAAAATGAGAAATGGTTTAAGGGATATTAATACATTTTGCAAGTGATTTAAAGTAGAGGGACTCGATCTTGGAAAGAGTGATGAAAGAGCTCCAGTTAAAAAAAAAAAAAAAGTGAAGGTATTCTGGAAAGAGACAGCAAGAGTGAATTAAAGTTGGACTCCTGGCTGAGCCACCGGCGCTGATGTTTGCCGTCTGATCCGCTCAGAGACAGTTGGCAGCCAACAGTCTACCAGCCGCAAATGTACAGTAATTCAAAGCATGCGACGTGACGCCGTTCCCTCGGAGCTGGGGCTGCAGCCGCCCACCCACTCCCTCCCTCACCCACTCTGTCACTCACTCACTCAGTCACTCACTCACTCTGTCACTCACTCAGTCACTCACTCACTCACATTCACCCAGGCTGAAGCGGCGTATGCCATAAAAGTAACGAATGCACCAAGGCCTCCGTTCCACGTGACACAATTCTTCACAGTTCCACTGCAAATTTTGGCTGAGGCTAATCTCTCATATAACTGTGTTAAAAACGGTGGAGCGCCATTTTTTATTTATTTTTTTCCTTTTTTGTTTCGCAGAGGCCAGACTTTCCAAAACAATACCAAGACATTTAACATGGTTGATTAGTGAAGTAGCATGGCTTTTGGTGGACCCAAAGTTTATCTTGAAGTCAATGCAGGCAATTACAAACTGCATCGCAGCCCGAGATATTCACTTATTCTGTGTGATGAGGCTTTTCTGGGAACATTAACCCGAAGCTTTGTTTTTAGGAGCTTTTCATGAAAGCCAAGATACATTTTCAAATTGAGCAGCGAGCTGAGATGAAGCACAGTATTAGCAAAAGAGTTAGTAAAAGGAAAACAAGATCCTATCTTTTGTAGGTTGGTTCTCATGAGCTTCACATGACTTGCATTTAGCCCTTCTCCCCCCTTCCCTCCCTTCCTTCACCACTTCCCACCATGCACCCCCCCACTCCTCTCTCTCTCGCTCTCTCTCTCTGTTCTGTGCAGCACATAGACTTCCTGTGTGTCCTGGCCTGAATGGTATGTGCATGGAGTGGGTGTCTGGGAGGCCTTTCATCCGGCATGGAAAGAAAAGAGAAGTAGAGAGAAAGAGAACGGGAGAGTGAAGGAGGGAAAGGAGAGAGAGGGGAGGGGTGGAGGGCAAAAATGTGAGAGAAGAGAGTCATCTTTAATCCGTTTGAGTCAGAGCAGTTGTCCAGAGGAGGGGCGTATTTGGGGACGGGTGTGAGGGCTCTGGGATGCGTGTGTGTGTGTGCGCGTGTGTGTGTGTGTGTTTGTAAGCGTCTGGAGGGGAAGACAGGGGCCTGCTGGGAGAGCCTGCTGCCTGCCTGTTTTGCCTTCCTGGGACTGATGACATCCGGCTGGGGCATAGTTTGCATGGCTCAGTGAAGATACCACACAGTAGACAGGATAAAAATTAACTCCAGTATGAAGGGGGAGGGGGAAAGAAAAAAAGTTAATGTCATGCACATTATGCAGGAAAGCACAAAACAACTCTTGTGACTGGGTTTTTAAGCCAGCAGAACCTGCAGCCTCCAGGCTGAGGACGGATCTCCGTTTGAAGTCGTCAGACAGGGTGTAGCTGGCCAACGCCGACTAGACCCTTACTTCACTGAGACTCTGCCTCATGCCATGGAAATAACACACTCACTGCTCTAAGTGTGGATGGATGTGTGTGTGTGTGTACTTGTAGAGGACCACTTTCAACATTTTTGCCTACAAAAGTAGGTCATTTGTGGAAATCGAGGAGTTGTCCTGATCCATTAGTTGTTTTTTTCCCAGTGTACTTCACTCTACCAGTCAGGCTTAGAGGACTGGAGTGAGTTACGTTTTGGTTATGATTAGGAACAGACTGGTAATGGTTCATGAATGCAGGCACTAAAACGCAGAGATGGGTAATAACTGGTTGCAACGACTCCATTATGTTTGAGTAACTTTTTATAAAATCTAGATTTAGAAGCATTTTTATGATGCTGTACTTTCTTACTTTTACTTAAGTAACTTCTATGTGAATTATAGCCACTCTTACTGGAGAAAATGTCGTGGATACTCGACACGTTGTGCGCAACAAGCATGTTTTAATCAAAAAATTCAGCAGATCTGCAGTTTTTTGTTAAGGTTTCATAAGTTTTATTTTGAGGAAAAAACTGATTTGGAAAATGTTTATTTTGCCTCATTTTGTAATTATTTCTATGAATTATTTTCATTTTGATATTTAATACACCAAATCTTCCACATAACTTTATATTTTTAAATGTTAAATCATTGATTTTTTAAAATTTGTTTTTTTTTAAATCAAATTCATTTTTACTCTTTCTTGAGTAAAAATATGCTGAAGTAGTCCTACTGTCAGCTAAAATCAACGGAAGTCAAAACAAAGATCTCAGTTGATGGAAGAACAAGCATGTGTGTGTGTGTGTGTGTGCAGGCTTGAACAAATAATGACATATCCAGGAAAGACAGCTTTCAATCAGAAGATAGGATACAGCGCCATCTGCTGTTTGAGTGCATCAAATAGTAGATGCTTTCAAATAATTGTTTAAGTTCATTAGAGAATCTGAATCCACTTAAAGATTGTACTCTCCCCCCCCTATTTATGATGTAAAACTAGGATCTTGGCTCATTTAATACTTGTGACTCCATGAAACTTTTCAGTATCATGTGAAAGTTTTCATGCCTCTAAACGTTTTGTCACATTACAACTATGAACTTCATATTATATCCATACATACAAACATTTTAATATTTTTTTCTTACGAATAAAAAAAACCCGAGCTTGGCTTTGTATTCAGACGCCCGGCGTTGGTACGTTGTAGAACATCGGCTCACTGCAGCTGCAGCAGGAAGCCTTCTGTTTGTTTTCAGTTTCCAGAAAACCCTTTGCTGGTCCATCTTGGCAGAACAGCTCGAGCTCAGTCCGACTGGACCATCTATGAATATCACTTTTCACATTTGGACTGAGTTCTGGACTCTGGAACATCCTGAGGTGTTGATATGGCTGCTGGACAGTGAAACTCCGTCCCAGTCTCGAGTCTTTTTAACCTCTGATAGATTTTCTCCAAGGTCGTCCTTCCTTGTTCTTTGTACTTCTGAGTTCATGCTGAAGAAAAGCATCGCCACAGCATGATGCTGCCACCACTGTGTTATTCAGTAAGGGCAATGAGTTTAAGCTGATGTGCAGTATTAGTTTTTATCTTCTGTAACATACTCTGTATTTGTGGGTAAATGTAAACAAATGAAAACAAATAAAACCTAACTGTTGCTTGTTTTTTTTTGTGTGGCCTCATCCAATCACTATCCACCATCTTTCTTTATAACTTTTTTTTTTTTAAATCATGCAAAATAAATACTGATGCTGTCCACCTCTCCTTCTTTGACAGTTTTCTCCACATTTGCAGCAAATTTCTTTGTTCAATAATGAAAACTTTTACTGGTTGTAGCATTTTATCTCTGTGCTTTTCATCAGAGTACAAAAGTAACGGCGTAATGAAAACACTGTCCATTATCAATTCAAACATGCTTTACATAAAGGACACATAACCTACATAATTAAGCCGCCGTGTTAGATTAATAATACTGCAGGCTAATTAACCAACATGAGTGGAGTTCTGAAGGTTCAGATGAGTTATAATCATTACAGAAATGTCAGAGGAGGACAAGGAAGGAGGTAATTAGGTCCTCCAGCCATTGGCTCACAAATGGGATAAAATCTCAATATTCTCTTATATCAGAATGAGCTGCCAACTCCTCAATCTGTTACTGCAAATGATTGTTTTAATGCAAGTTGTTTGGTTTGGTGGATTTGATTACATATTTCACATAAACCATTTGCAATAATTTGCTTTTTTCCCCCCCAAACCTAGACTCATTTAAAGACTAATAAATTTCACTTTGGTGTCAAATGGTCTTGAATGAATTTTGTTAACACAGAATTATTAGACTTTAATATTTAGATTTTAACACATTGTGGTGATGAGGATCAATAACTCATTTTATAATTTCATGTTGAGTCAGCTTTTGAAGTAAATTGCTTGGGAAAATTTGTATACACAAACTGTTTTTCTTTTCAGATTTTTTTTTTCTATTTCCTACATTTAGATAAAAGAAGTCGATTGTCTCCATAAAGATCCAGGAACACCAGAGATGGCCCAGATCAGATGGTAAAAGCGTGAAGCCCGGCGAGTCATGCTTTAAACTCGATTACTTGCTAGCTGTCAGCACAGTTTGAGCAACACGCAACAGTTCAGACAATCAGGAATTCTCATTGGACGGTTCAGCAGCTGTTCAAAGCGGGATCGACTTAAAAGTTTATTTCCCTCCGAAACAAACGACGCGCACTTTAAAACTTTCCCAGCAGTTGGACAGAACATTACTCACAGTAGTTTTTGCTACAATTGTTTAAACTGACACAATTTCTCAAGCAAATAACAAAATAAGATCTGTATTGCTACATGCCCAGACTCTGGTGTTTGGTTTTGTAGAGGATTAACATGTCAGAGTTTGCACCTTTAATGGTATAAGCATGTTAGCTTCAAGGTTAATTCTCTAAAAAAAAAGCTCCAGGATAAAAACTATAACTATTTATGTCATTGTTCAACTGCTGTGATTTTTTAAAATTTATTTACAAAGTAGTTCATGGTCATTTATGCTGGGGGTTATGGTGGAATGCAGTGGCTATCATCATTTTTCTTACCAAATACATGCTAAACATGAGAAATAATACGTAGTTCCACAAATAGAAATGTTACATATGAATAAAATAAATCGGTACCCGTTGGACACTGTCTTGTTATTTTCTGAGGAAGATGCCTGTCAATTCCTGGAAGAAACAAACTTCCCGGCTGAATGAAAATAACTTCAAATCTAAATCTGTCAGGCGTATAAATAATTCAGGCTTTAGGCCAAGAGTGAGCGAGACACCGGCTCTCTGATCCACCTCGCCAGGATTTACCGCAAGGACACCAGGATGCCGTTCGGATTGGATGAGTGCGGCAGAACGGCGTCCAAGAGAGGCAGGATAATCACAAACCGAAGGGAAGGAACCGGCTTTCATTAGAGCAATGGACGATGCAGAAACGCTCCAGAAAAAGTCCTACACATAGTAGCTGGTTATAAAGTACAGGAGGGAAAAGAAAAGCGTGTATTAACCACCATAAAGCGTATGGCTGGAGTGGTGTAGAGGAGGCTATGTCTTATTGATGATGAAAGTGGAGAAACTGTGTGGAGACCAGAGCGCCACTGAGCTGCAAAGTCCCACATCAAAAGTGAATGGACTGGAAAACAGTTCTGGAGTTAGGTTACTATTTTATTACACTTTAAAGTCAGGAAAGTCCCCTGTGAACTCATTAGGCGCTGATATCGGCTAAATGTTCATTAAGGAACGCAGCAGGACTCGCTCCCAATGGGGCTCGTTCTCCCCACACTCTGGCTGTGACTAACTGCAGCAGTGCATTATGGGATGTATAGTATAATAATTTGAGTGCTACACAACCTACAGATGGTATATTAGTAATAGAAGCTTGGAGCTCGACATGTCTGATCGTTTTATCAGACATCGTTTTATTGATTATTAAAAGAGGCACAGCTGGAGCGCGTTAGTCACTTATTGTGCTTTTGATGATTAATAAAATGATGTTTTTGTAATTAAAAAGTAATGTTTTGTAATTGTATTATTTTTATGGTGTATTTAGAGCCACTAAAAATAAATAAATGAATAAAAATCTAGTCTTAAAACTCAAATCAACCAAATATATGTGGGACAGGCTTTCAGTGTGGATGAAGTGCAGGTTTACAGATTCTATAACAAGGAAGAAAGAATTGTGATTATTGTGCTAACAACATAGTTAATATGCACATAGGAATGTTTGCTTATTTATTTATGTCAATTTTGAGATTAAATAGAATTAAACAGAATCCCGACTGAGTCAAAATTTTAAGATTAAAGTCAGAATCTTGAGCAATAAATCCTATTTTTCTTGTTTTAGTGGCCCTAATCTTCATCCATTTCTATGTATGATTTCACAAAAATATTGAGATTATACTTAGATTTGACAGATTCTGTGTAAATTATCCCTGCTTTCCAGTTAATGCTCATGAATTCCAACTTATTTACCATGGAAACGCTCAGGAAGGTGAGCATCGTTAATGACGCCGTCAAGAGGATCTGAGGTAATCAATAAAGGGGCAAAAAAAAAAGCACTTTCACTGCATATTTATTTCAACACAATACAATATATACAGCATCAAAATGAAACGTTTCCAAAAGGAACAAAAATAAAAACAACAAAAGCAAGAGAGAAAACATCACCACTGGTTAGCAGTATGGCTATCACTCTTTTCCCGACGTTGACATTCATATGGCACTTAACTCAAACGTTCAGCACAGGATCTGTATTAAAATGTTTCAAATCAAACACACACAACTGCAATTAAGTATCGGTGTAACTCTTCAAATCATAAATAGTAAAGATTCGTTTTTCATCTCATATATTAAACATATTTAAAAGGCAGTAGTAGAAACAACAAAATATCTCTCTCCGGCGACACCTTTGCCGACGTTAAACGTCTTTAAGCGGTCGCCGTTTTCTATTTTCCCTTCCTGAAAAAGCGACGCGGATCTCACCAACGGCAGGCTGTGGAAAACCCCCCCAAAACAAAACAATAAAACACACCGTCTCACACTCTGAAGCTGAAATAGTAGCGGTACTGAGATAGGCTGGATTCTTGAAAGACACGGAAACACATCTCCTCGAATTTACACACACGACCCTTCCTCCGCGCGCTCGCACAGATACACACTCCGACTCTTCGAGTTTCAGGCAGGCAGCGACAAGATGGCCGCGTCGTTGGCGGTCGCCGTAAGTTCATGGCATCGGAGATAACAGGTTTAAATGCTTCTAGGTTTTTTTTTTCTTTTTCTGTCAGGAAACACCTCTGCACCAGCTATAAGGTGAACACTGTGCATGGCAATACGCAACGCAGCTTTGCATATAACATCCTAGGTTCTCGGATATGGAGTAGTAAGAAACAAACAAAAAAAAAACATTCTGGTCAGGCCTTTCTGGTTACTCTAAACCCACACAGAGAAGAGGCACGATTCGTACACAGGTAACTATAAAGCTAGAAGTTTCCTTTCATATTCTTTATACAGATGGAGGCAGAAAAAGGGGATTGTTTAAAAAAAACCCATAATCAACAAAACAAAGATTTAAATTGGGAACAGAAACATGTTTTCATTGTGGGGTTTGGCGGCGGAGTATATTGTCCGAGCTTTAAGCCAAAAGTCACACAGGCTTTAAAACAAAACCCAAACGTCCAAAGTAATCATTACCTCCAGCGGTGTGTGTCCACAGGATGTTTGAGCTGTGGTATGAGTCAGAAGGTCGTTACTGTTTTGTCATAGATCTGCATAGCAAGGCCAGGCTCCTTCTCTGATTAGAAGTCGTCACATAAGCCGAGGAATGTAGAGTCGTCCTGATCCGTCTGCCCAGAAAATGACAAGAACCGGACTAATGCTTTCCACTTTAATGCGGTAAAATGGATTTTTTTTTTCAACCGAGGTGTTCAGTCAGTATTGGTGTAACTTGAAGGCACGCCCCCCCCCTCCCCCCGTCCACACTGTTCAATATTTCCATCCCCATCTCGCAGTGCCATCTCTAAATGAAACCAGCGGTTTGGTTGCTCGGCTGCCTACTTTCGCTTTTTTTTTTTCATCCTCGATTTTCAGGGAGATAAAAAGAAAAGAAAAACAATCCCTTCTTTCAGATATTGTTCTCTTTTCTGTTCCGGTCTTCATTAGCTGTTGATGTTTTCCTCTAATGTCGTGGAGGATCGGTGCCAAAGCAACTGCTTCACTGCTCACTTCAAGGAAAGCCAGGAAAAATTTGGGGCGGGCTTTCCACGGATTTATTAATCAGTTTTAACGTCTCCTTTGGTTTCGATGCCCTCTCTCTCTCTCTCTCTTTTGGCCGGGATTTGTTTTGTTTTTACTCACTAAGTAGCTGCCCCAAAGAAATATTTGTATGAAGCTCCAATGGACTGTTTTATCTAATTTCTTGAAAGCTGTTTCTAGAGCTCAGCTTGATCCAGAAGCGTAAATAAGTATGATGGTTTGCACAATGATGTAAAGTTGCCAGAAATGGTTTGGCAGGAGTTTCAGGACATATTCTGTGTCTCAGCAGAAATCAGGAAAAAAAAAAAAGAGAAGAGAGACAGCAAATAATTGGAATGTCTGGGGCAAAATATCAGGAAACTAAAGATGTGAAGGAATTCAGATTATTGCTGTAAGAAACCATACTAATAGCATTTGTGGGATTTGCCAAAGCAAACCTCTGCTGAATGTCAGCCTTGGGACCCGTTCGCCTACAGGTGGTAATAAGTCAATAGTTTTTGCTTCTTCTAACGTTTTTTAAAAGCCAGTATTATGTATTTTCCAGGCACATATCCTCCTGACTACCAGGAAAAAAAATATTGTCCAATCACCATTTTTTTTAAATCCCACATTCTTCGTAAGGTAATAAAAGGTTTTATGCACTTACTTTGTCTCGTCCCATAGAATGTGTTATTACTGATGAACACAATTTTTATGTATTAGAAAAAGATACGAACAAAAGTCCCACCCCTTCATATGTGGTATCATTGAAAAGCCCTAAATGTCCTCTCCAGATACCAAAAGGAATTAATTCAGTAGAATGCAGGGAGTGGGAGATATTCAAGTTTAGAAATGTCCTCTACAGAGGACAAAAATGAACTACTGGTAGTCAGGAGGATAGAGCAATTTTACAGCAAAACCAAGTAACTATGCTACTTTCAGTTGTCATAAAAACACTTTATGTATCAAATATGACAAAGGAAATTCGAGTTTGTAGTTTAATACCTTAAAATTGGGTCTCTGTCTCTTTAATAAACTCCTGCTCTTTTTGAAACAGGAAGTCATCACAACATCACTCCTAAATTAACCCTTTAGCAAGATTTTTACAGGTGTTTCACTGAGTTCCACCAGGTGTTTGCTAATTGTTGCTTGCTAGTCTGAAGGAGCTGAGACTGCTCTGTGAGGCAGAGGCTCAGAAGCTGCAGCCCAGAGGAGGAGCTTCGTCCTTCAGGGCGGAGCTAGATCCAACCATGCTTTTATCATAGCTGAATGGTTGCCATGGGAGATTAATTGATTTCTCAACCATGCATAAATGAGTCAAGGCAACACTCTGGGAATTTTTTTGATGAGGGAACAACATTACAACATGACGTAAAGCTCAAAAAAGTCATTACGTAGCACTGTCCCTTTAAATGGAACTCAATCTTCACTAAGAGCCCAAAAGCAGCTCATCAATCAAATAGTGAATTTGAATTGAGACTTATGTTTGTCTGATTAGGATATTTTTCCCCTCTATTTTAAGACTTTTTTTTTTCAGATGAGGAAAGAAATTAAGATTTTTTTTCACCGGCCGTCTGAGGGCAGGAGCTTCCTATGCCACAAAAATCAGGACACACTTAGAGCAGCTAGCACAACATAGCAGAAAAACAGTAAAGTACAAACATAAGGGAACGAAAATGACTTCTCTACATGGGGAGATACTGTTTGGTTTGGAATACTTTTAATCTATTAAAATATATCTATGAATAATGGAGCAATCCAGACTGTAAAACATTGAAAACATTTTCTTAAGCACTAACCTCTAACTTCAAGGTATTTTCTTAGGATTTTATATTTAGTTATGCACTAAAATATCAATAAACCAGCATGAAAGTATTGGTTGTAACCTAACATTAATATTAAAAAAAGGGTTATTGGTTATAAATCCTTTTCAAGGCACTGTACGTCATAAACTTCAGCAGAAAATAAAACTGTTGAGCTTTAAGATCCACTTGAGTCCAATTAGAGATACGCTCTACATGTTTCAACAGATGAGCTGAATTCCTGGTGAAATCTTTATGTATTTATATATATATATTTTTACATAGTGATATGTAGAGGAGATTATGAAAAATAAAGCCATGAGCTCGCTTTTCTGTGGTGTTGTATAGAGTGCATTTGACTGCAGGCTCACATCGTTTCCATCACGCAGTCCTGACTGAAACCCCGTCTCAGCAGTTGCTGAATGAAATGCACACTCGTGTGGTTGAATATCTCAAGTTATTTCCATAAATGCACAAATCAGCAAGAAGTTCCTGCTGCCGAGCCAGAAGAACCACATCAATCTGCATTCTTCCTTTACCTCTGCGACTGCAAACCGTGACAGATTCAGACCAGGAATCCGTCCTGTTCGCAACGCCACATTCAAACGCAAGGAGAGATCTCAGGAAATCCTCTAAAGAGTCTTTCTTTAATCTTTTGAGATCAGTCAGATTTTTGGTTGCTGGTTTTCAGGTTTCCAACCTTATCACCAGAACAAATCCCAAGATAAACAAGCGAGTAAGCTAGCAGCCACCTGAGAGTTTTACCTCTTTCTCAAAAGCTACGAGTGGAAAAGGATTGACCTCACTGAGGGATTTAAGAGTTTTTAAAAACTTTCCCACTTGTCTAGTTATTCAAGTCAACTTTAGTGAGGACAATTTTCTCCACAATTACTGACTCTCCAGAAGCCATTGTGTCATTCCTGGTGAAGATGGGTCAAAAAAAAAAAAAAAAAAAAAAGCCTGAAAGCAAATTCACCTTTCATAGCAGTGGCAAAATCTTCAATTAAATTTAGAAGAATTTAGCCATTTATTTAATAAAGTAACAAAAAAAAAATGTTCTACTTATTTTAAGTTATAATATCCTGTTTAAGCTGACCACTGTGTGCCTGGGAACTTTTAATAAGTAATTCATGACTTCATGCTGTATAGACACCATGAACCACAGAGGCTGTGTTTTTTTTGCCACTGGCCTTTATGTAGGATAAATATCTTGTTTCCACACACAGTAATGAAGAAAAACAAAAAAAAACACTCCAAAGCTTTTTGTTACGAGAACTGCAGCACAGACTAATCTCCTGGAATCTCCGTAGCAACTATTGGACACATGAGATAGAAAAACATTTCTGTCCTACCAACACAAACATAAACATGTGCTTACTAAAGTGTGGCGAGTTTCTAATTGGAACCATGTTTGGTAAAAATTGAGCTTTTCTCCTTTAAATAATCATCAACGTGGGGCACGATGGAGGATCTGTAATGCTTTGGGTGAACCAGGTGGATTCTGGGTAGAAAAGTGACTGAACATTAGGTCATTCTAAAGGACAATAATTATATGATAATTATGAAACGAGTACTGGCATCATAGCTGTTTATAACTTGTTTGTTTTGTGAAAGGAAAGGATAAACTATTATTTCTCCATAGTAAATGCACTCAAATTACATTCTCAACATAAGATTATGGCACTGAAATAAAAGTTGCATTTATTTTAAGGCTTCTTCCACAGCACCAATAGGTTCTGTATATAGTTTTTTTCACAAATCTAAAACCCAATTCCATATAAAATCATTAGAAGGGGTGAAGTCAGGGGTCTCAGTTTCATCTTTTATTTGAACACCAGATTCCTTCATCACGCCGTAATGTGGGCCGCCTGGTCTTCAAGAGGTAAATGAGTTAAGCAGATGGAAAGCGAGTCCCAACACCGAGTTGAACACAAAGTCACTTTATTATTAATCTAAGGAGCCTCTGATTGCGGGGACTTTTTTTTTTTTTTTTTTTTTAAAGCTGAGTCAACAGAAGATTGCTGCTGGTGAGGCTGACGATGATGCAGTGGTAATTGACAAACTCCGGCTGCAGGAGACTCCGCTCTGACCGCACATCAAAAATCCAAATTTGAACTCAACCTATAGCAGGAGGAGAAGAAGAGGAAAAAAAAAAAGCCCTGGGGATCTTGGAAATACACCCAACTTCACTGGTGCCAGAAACATGAAGGCTGTGTGGGATGAAGTCACATGTCACACATTAAATTTCCTCCAAATTAACCAGACGCTGATTACTTGAACTCACAGGGTGGGTTGGGTTGATGTGTGTGTGTGTGTGTGTGTGTGTGTGTGTGCAGTGGGTTTTGGGGGGTAAGTGGTTCACCTCTGGCTGCTTTTCCAGATGAGGCACAGATCAGCTCGTTCCTCCTCTGCAGCCTCTGCTTTGATATTTTTCTCCGTCTGCCGCCGGTTGAAAAATGCTCCTGTATGCTTGTGGCTCATTCTTAAAATTACAGCTATCAGCGTGATTCATCCGTCCATTATTGTCTCAGCAAGTGGACGAGTATCCTTTTAGATACTAATCACTGTTAGTGTCTATGACCTTATGGAGTGGAGAGGGGAAAAAAACAACTTTATATCTTTCTTCCTGTTTAAATCAAAACTGCAGAGACATTGAATTTACACTGAAGAAAATAAGTTTCATTAGAAATCTATAAAATGAATGAGAAAATACTGTAAGGATATATTTTTTTGTTGTTCCGGCCACTTGGATTATTTGATTACGTCTGGTTCTGAAAGGGTGCGTTTGAAACCGACTCCGTCCTGGTTGAAGGAAACCCTTCACACGTACGTCTAAAATCAGAAACTACGAGCGGCTGGATTGAGCTTCGGAGGTTTTATTTGGGGGCGTTTGTCAGTCGCAAGGTGGTTCACCTCGCTGACGACCTTTCCCCAAAACGCATCGGTACCTCTCGTAACACAAACGCTCGATCTGTCCTCGACTTCATCGTGTCTTGTGTGGACCATTTGGTTTATCAGAGGTGTTCCTTTAGTAACAGTCTCCTCCTCTCGGCGGGAATGTCGGCACACCCGATCGTTGGCGTTCATGCAGTAAAGGTCTGTCGGGACTCGGACTGCGCCAGAAACCCTTTCCCCTACCCGAGTCTCGTCAGCTCAGAGTCTTCGTTGCTGCAGCCGAGAGCGCCGGCCTCCCGGGGGGACTGGACCTTTCCGATTTCTTCAAGGGCGCTGGCCAGAGAGTCCAGGTCCCCGGGGTCCTGGTGCTGCGCTTCCCACAGGCTCAGAATCACCGACGACGGGCTCTCCTGGCATGCAAAGTAGCCCAGGTTCCTACGGGTTGGAGAAATGGATGCATTTTAAAAATAAATCAAGGAAATGATGTGATTATAACAAGAAAGAGATTCACAGTCAAATAAATGAGGTGATGTTTGGGATTTTTTTACTATAAATTGACAGAAATTATGTTTATTTTTTCTTGTAGGTGCATCTGAAGGATATCTTTAGTGAATACTGTATGAAATAACTGATTTGATTTAAAATAGAAGTTTCACAAAAAAATTATATAATTAATCACAAGCAGCCAAGAGGACGACGGTAATCCGGTAATCCGTAGTCAGGATTAGAAAATCCGTTGAAGCTCGTGGTTGTAATGTGACAAAAACGTGAAAACTTTCAAAAGGCTTAAAGATTTTAGCAAAGCGCTGTTTTTGTGTGTTATTTTAGAATTCTCAGTTACAAAATATAAAAAGACAATCAGAAATGATTGATGAATCAAATCGACTGATGCAGGTGTGATGCATTCACATCTCGGTGTTCAGTCAAACACAGACAACTAATTGTTCAAAGTTCAACGTTTTTCACATAAAGCCAAATGTAAGGAAATCTCAGCAACACTTTAACGGGATGTGCATAAGACTGACATGACATGGTCATAAATACCACATAACATCTGTTATGAACATAAAGAAGTTTTTATGAATGTTTATGACAGTCGTCATGAAGAAAAATAATGACACTTTTAATGCAAAGTTGCTTTAAAAGTTGCAAGGAAAGTGAATTAAGAGTCACCTTTGCATTAAAGTATTATTTTTTTTACTGAAAAATGCAAAGGTGACACTTTTAATTCACTTTCAATGCAATTTTTAAAGCAGCTTTGCATTAAAAGTGTCAACATTTACCGAATGACACTTAAAGATCTCAGTCATAAACATTCATAAAGACGCCTCCATGTTCATATAACAGATGTTATGTCGTATTTATGATGGTGTTCATGTCATTCTTATGCACATCCCTTCAAATAAAGGTTAACAAAATGTCTACACGTTTCCATCTCTTATTGAGTTTCACATCTAACTGATTGGCTTTATAAGAACTTATATGATTTGTAGAGTGCTGATCCTCCATATCTTTAAATTTTGTTCTTCACAGAGGATTTGTCCGTACTGGAGACATTTTTACTGACAATGTGGTGCGCCTTTTTTGACAAGGTGGGGCCTTTCAGTCGTTTTATATATAGCATATATATTTCTTGTCTCATCTCCATATTGCTTTGTAATATATACATCACAAGCCAGTCGAAACTCTAAAACGAAACTCTCAGAGGTATTGTGGAATGTATTTTATTTAAAGGAATGCAGAGTGTGCAGCTGTTTGACGTTTTTTCTTTTCATATTAACACAATAGTTTCATCTAACACATGGCAGATTGCTGCACGTCAACAAGTGTTTTCCCTCTGAAATATAAGTAATAAATCAGCCTTTATGCTGCAGCACCTTCAAATAGTATTCACACAATTTGACACACACACACACACACACGCACGCACGCACGCACGCACACACACACACACACACACACACTTTTACAAATAAAAGTTTAAGGATGTATTTCGTTGGGGTAAACAGTGCATAACAGTGACATGAAAGGAAAATGGCACGAGTTTCAAAGTTTTATAGAAACTGAATTTTGTTATTAGTACTTTATGAAAATTATAGACATGAAAAGTTCAGATTAGATAAGCACATAAGATGTTTTAAAATGTGAAGGACCTTTTATTAGTTTCCGTTCCCTCATCCAGCAGAGGCTACTTAAACAGACACATTTGTTCTTTACCTTCATTACTCTTACAAAGTCTCTCCAACAGAGGGCACTGTTTCATCACAGTGACATTTCATCCTGCTGCCTGTCTCCTATTTTGCTCTCTTTTCCACTTCCTCATCCTCCTTATGTCATTATGTTCCCACACATTCACAGAAATAATTACAGAAATCAGCTTAAGTAGGTAGAGACATTCTTATGACATGCTTCTCAGCGTGTTTGACTATGTCGTAAAAAAAAACAACAAAAAAAAAAACAACAACTCTGAAATCCGTTCCCATTTCTCAGCTACAGATGTTTGTTTTGAGACCCGTTTAGGCAAAGCTCCCCTAATTGTGCAGTTGGCGCATAGTTTCCCAGTTAACTTTTTGTGTTTTTTTCCCCCCTCGTCTCGCGTTCCTCTAACCGAAGAGAAACAAAGGCAGTCGCGAGCCGACCGCAAAGATCTGAGAGCGGTCGTAGCAATAAGCACTTGATTATTGACTTCTCCTCTGAAGCACAAGCGGAGATCAGCGCATCTCCAAATAAATAAAATCCTCCCACGCCCACACAAACACTGACCTGACACGAGCTCCTGAGTGTTCAGCAGGGGCGGGGGAAGTCGGAGCGGGCGTAGCTGCTGCTGCTGCTAATGAGAAGCGCTAACACGAACACATTTTATCGCCAGAGGGCAGGGCTGTCATCAGTCAGAGACCTTTCCTCAGATTTCTGCAAGGCACCACATCCGCTTTGCAGCCACTGTATGTTAAACTGTGCTAAAGTCGACCCCAGCGCCCTGCTACCCTCCCCCCTCCCTGCCTTCTCGCCTTCTACGTACATGTTTTAGATCTATAATGAAATCAGCAGAGTGGTGCGCAAGTGAAGGCTGGTAGGCGATGCAAGATAAAGTCTGACACTGGCTTAATTCCTGCCTAAACGCGCGATTCAGAAGGAGAGCTGTGTTTGCACTGAAGGAGGAATGAGTTACGCTGTGCTTCAAAACAGAAGCTTCATTGGAAGACGAGCCAGTGGAGTCGGCGTGGAACGTGAAGGCTTTCGTTCAGACCTGTCTATGTGGAGCTTCTGAGCCAGCAGCTGCCAGTCCTTCCCGTTGGCGTTGGCCGTGTCAAAGGTGGCGCTGATCCGCTGCCGGATGGACGGGGGGATTTTGAAGGCCTTCGACCCTGTCTGAGAGGTGATGGTGCAGTCGGACTGCGTGAAAAAGGGAACCGCTCCTTTTTCGTTCTGGAAGCGGAAGAGGAGGAAAGAGAGAAGATGAAGGACAAAGAGTCACCGAGACAATGCAGAAAAGCTCATTCAGCGAGCTCTTGAATCAGATCGATCACGTCACAATCGATGTATACCATTTGGTATTTACCCTCTTACGGGTTTGAATGTTCAATTGAATGCTAAGATCATCAACCAAATTTGATGTCAGACTAAAGACTTCGTTCACACAGCAGGCGAATGAGTGTCCGCTTTCTTTGCCTATTTTTATTTTTTTTCTGCATACACGCACCTTTCCCACTCCAGTCTGAACATCCCAATTCCGATATTTTCATTTCCCCCAAAATTCAATCTGTGCCACTTCCATATATGGTACTAATTTGAACACTTATCCAACATTTTCCAAAGCTCTGCAGTCTCAACAGTTAGGTCTCATTTGGCTTTTATGTCACCGATGTGAGAAATGCGTCGTTATTTTGCACAAGAAGAAACACGACGCGGTAAATGTGGATGTAAACAATGGCTGAAAATTATGATTACAAACTTAAGAGAGACGTCTGTCGCTGAAGCGCATCAGATCACAATCCCACCACTCTTCGCTCCGACTGCATCCAAACAGACTTCCCTGCAGAAGCTGCAGTCGGCGCTCCACAAAAGCCCGTCGCTATTAGTCGTGCTTTCTTTTTATTAGCTTCCGCCGGGTTGTCCTGGTTTTGTAACAGTTCTCATTGCTGAACAAACTTTAAAATTTCATCCATTGTTATTTCCGTAACCTGCTGTGTGACGTCTTCTGCGCATGAGGATTGCTTTGAGGTCATAAACCATTCAGACAGAAATTTGATTTAAATAGTAGTAATAAAGGCCAGGCAAAAAAAAATATATATATATATTTCAGAAATAAAATCTGAATTGAGCATCAAACCCTGCTGTGTGCATGTAGCCAAAGATAATCTTAGCATTCAAACGATGCTAATCTGGGTTTATGTGAATTTGTTACCCCACTTGATAAATCCTGAATTATCTGTGATCAACCACATATTTCAGTTAGTTAGGACTGGAGGAACTGGGAGAAGGCAGTGGAGCTCGACTTTTCCACAGATTATCTGTCTTATACTATCCTGTCATGACAGAGTGAGAGTTTTAACAAGTATGTAAAAAAATATATATAATTAAACATGTATTTCTATTAAAGCTACTTCAGCTTTAAATACGACTGAGGATCTGTGCAATCACCTGAAACAGGCTGTTCATGCGAAACAACGTTCTGCAGTGTGTTTGTGTGTTCAGTGGGTGATTACTTTCTCCCACTGAACCACGCTGGCTTAGAAAACTGTATTTACTCTCCACATTTCTGCTTGATATTAAAATTAGCTTGACGAACTGAAACATGTGACAAAAAAAAAAATCAATCAGTAAGTCTTTCAGATACGTGTTCGCAGCGCTGCATCAGTGCGGCTCACCTCCACGACAGACGTGTAGATCTGGAGTATCTGCTCCTCTCCTGTGACCTGCCGCACGCTGATCTTGCAGGACAGCTGAGACGAGGAGAGGCTGTAGCGCTCCAGAGAGAAGGCACACTGCAGGGGACACCGGTTACTGGCCCACACCTGAGAAAAGGAGAACTCCTGCGGAGGCGAGAGAGACGGAGGGCGGGGCGGGATGACGGGATTAGGCTGGGTGGACGGGAAGACTCGTTGAATTCGACATGGGTCGGCTAATGTTTCTGAATCTCACTCTGCCCCTCTGCATGCTTAATAACGAGTGAGTGAGTGGCCTTGTTAGCCGATCGATGACGTTAACGAATCAAGAAGCTTCACCAGGAGTTATAAAGTAACTCTTGTACAGAGAGAAAATGCAATAATTTGAGAAATGTCAGGTGTTATGTGGAGGATGTGCTGCTAAATCTAAAAAAAAAAAAAGATGTTGCTAGCATAATGCCAGCACCAGTTATAAATATTTGATTTATACTCTATAAGTCAGGATTCACCAATTAACATTCCCCTTATTACTCTAAATGTCTTCCGTCTACAGAAGTAACAATCAACAGTGTGTACCTTGAAGTACATTCTTTATTTTTAAATCAAATGAAACTGAAAATTGGGATAATATGTTGGATTCAACATTGCTACCTCCATCAGTGACCCTCCAGCCCTTTGTTCCTCTCTTTTATATTAGATTCTTCTTAGCATTAACATTCTGGAAACTGAAAATAGACAAGTCAGACCTAAAGGAGAAACATAATTCAGTATTTTTCAGAAATAAATGAAAGTGAAGAGCGCGCTTTGTCACTATTCCACTTGTTCTGAATGTACATGGACGTTACGGTAAGAACCTATTTGCTTGTCGCCATTTCCTGACTTGTGAAGATAAACACGCATGATGACTCGAGTGGCTTGTTTTGTCATGTTTCTCAGTCTGAGGATGGGTTCAGAAATATCCATCTCTCAGTGCCATGTAATATTTATGCTGCAGGAACACAGGATGCTCAGGGATTACCAATAAAACATTTCCAAACACACTGATCGACTTTAAAAAGTACAAACACAAGCAAATCTTTATCTGAATGATCGTAGTACCTGCGATTTTGCAGAAAACAAGTTATTATATTCCTACTAAACAAATTGCAGGTTCCATTTAACAAAAAACCCCCCAACAAATTACAGTGTAAGATTACGGCAACTGCAATAATACATTAATTTGTTTCACCGCGGTGCTGGGGGCAGGTGCTAAGGGTGATGTTTTACTTTATACAGTGGCGTTCTTACGTGGAAAAACATATTAATAGAATAAAAACACATTTATCATCTTAAAAAGGCAGCATTTTATTTCTTTCCTTGGGAGCTACTACATCCCACTACTGTTTATGCAGGAAAAATAAGGAGTAATACTAATCATTGAACTGTTTAGTTTGCAGAACGTTTGCTACAGATCATACCACTTGGTTAAGAGAAGGAAAAAGTGTAAAGCAAAGTCCACGACATCAGAACTAGTTCATTTTGAGCTTTAACCTCAACTCTAAATATATATATTTTACTGAACTGCATTAGTTTGAGGATTTATTGTCTTATTCTTCTCCTCTCCTCCACAGTCCTGCTGCTAAGCTTGTATCTTAATGCCGATCTTTAGATGGGGATCAATGTCGTGATTATAGAATTAGGGCGAGAGATCCCTTAACGCTCACAGTTTGCTCTGCATTTCCACCTCAGATGTAGCAAAGCTTTAGAAAGCAGAGCTACATCTGCTGAGCATATGCAGGCTGGGGCACGCTGTTCCAGCTGCCGCCGCTCGCTGCTGCGTGACCCAGACGCTGCTGCAGCCGGAACGGGTCAAAACGCAGTTGTACAGATGAATCATCCGCTCTTCAGACCCATCAGAAAAGGACAGCCACTAATAACTGCCTGCTTTAGGTGGCAGTCATGTCTGAATTAGAGCCAGTAGCCGTCTTCCTGGTCGAGTCTTCGGGTTTCCTCATTGGTATTCTGGAGGTGCTACGGTGGGCTAATTCTGCTAATAAGATGTCGCTGGTGGGATAAACATCACAGGGCAGAACAGAACATGCAGCATGAAGACCCCTAGGAAGATAACTATGATATCACCATGTGTGTGTGTGTGTGTGTGTGTGTGCGCGTTTTCCTGCCTACAAGTCATAATTAAGTTTGTAATGGTGCGTGTGTGGGTGAGATAGCTAGCCTCCTACTGTGCCCTGCTGCTGCCCTTTAGCTTTGATGTGACCAAGCAAGCAAAAGGTGTGTGTGTGATGGAAGAGTGAGGCTGCCGATGAAAACCAGGGCGAGCGCCTTCTTTTCATGCACATGGTCGCCACGGAGCCGCTTGCAGTTTCGACTTTAATGCCGATAAACTCGTTGTGAACACTTCTCGCCGTTTTGCGCAACAGTCAAGGATGGAAACAGTCCAACCTGGCAGGTGGTGAAAGGCTTGATGCTCCAGAGTAACCGCGGGACGTCCTGGATGGACACCTGGAGGCTGAACGTGTTCCCCTTGAACAGCAGAATTTTGGGTTCTTCGAGGAGCCGCCCGCCCCTGCTGCGCTCCCCCACCACCACCTCCTGACAGGGAACGAGACAATTGAACAGGCTTTTTGTTTTTGTCTTTGGCACAGAAGGAAAGGAAGATGGTTGCCTTACAAAAGAATTTATTTTGCTACATTTTTTACCATCACAGCTGCAACAACTAAAGGTACTGCTAAGATGATACAAATTTTTTTTTGGCCGATCTGGAAACACCAAGTGAGAGACAACTGGAACTCATCGTACGTTTCATAAAAATGGAGGTGGCAGCAGCATACTGTGTGGATGCTTTCATTTAACAAGGACAGGGAAGAAAACCTGCTATAGTTGCAAAAGACTTTGAGAACCTTCCAACAAGCTAATCACATCAAACTTACAGTCAGTTCGCAAAACAGAATGGCTTAGACCAAAGAAAATCTGTGTTAAAGTGGCCCAGTCAAAGTCCAGACCTATTTAGATAAAATTTTTAATTTGTGGGAAAACATGACACTTGAGATGAGCATATGCCCTCCACTTAATCAGACTGAGCTCCAGCTATTCTCCTGAAAAATCAGTTTTAGCCAACAATTATTTTGTTGCCTAGACAACAAAAATATGTTTTTCTTTTTTTCTTTTCATTGAAAATAAAAAAATCCAGAAAAGTTTTACGGGAAAAATTTCCTGAAAAATTTTTCAGGGAACTTTACAGTGAAAAGATTTGACAGTGTTACAGTGTGTTGACACGGTAAAGACTTGAACAAACTCTACAGGTTTATCTGTAGATGTTTTTTCTGTCTTCTAATGTCGACAGAAGAAGGATTAACAACAAACTTTGTTGTTTTATTTCCAAGGCAATCTATGGTTCATCTAAAACACGAAGGCTTCCTTTAGCTTCTCAGATTTTCACCCAAGTTTTTTCCAGTGTTCATTTTTGACAGTAATGCACCCGTCCTTAAGTTCAAAGTCTAGATTTGGTCAAAATGAGCGGGTGGAGAAATTCTCTCTTGGCTGTGATGCGGCTCCCTCCTGATATTTTCACAGACAAAAAAGACGAAAAGATTTCTCATATAAAAATAAAACTCTGAGCAGAACAGATGAATGTTAGATAACCTTATTGCAGAACACAATTAAAATGGCTCTGTGCTGAAAACCAGATCAAAATTTTAAAAGAAGTTGTCAAATAATAAAAGAGAAACATGATTCAAGCAAACGATGTTTGCTTGAATCTTTTATGACTGGCTGGGAAACAAAAGTGTGTAAAACACCAAGGAGAGAAAAAGAGTGTGAAAAAGTGATTCAATCAATTTTTACTTGAAAATGTATTTTGATGGTCTTGCTATATTAAAAAAAAGATCAAATTATATTAAAAAAGTAAAAAATGTCAGCAGTAAACTAAGGCCTGCATGATTTCAAACATCTGCATAAAATAAGTAATCAGTATCTCTATAGTCATAGCAGCATAAAGAGCACAATATTTCACTTAATATCTAAGAATTAAAGAGAGAAATGCAGCCGTGTGGAAAGCAGCCCTCAATAAATTGTCGGTGCTTGCCCTCTGTTTCCACACAAAATAGCTGCAGTGAAAAAAGGTCTACTGCATGAAAAATTAGCCAAATGCCAGCTTAGAGGCAGGTGGACAAAAAACAAAAAAAACTGAAGGACTCTGTCTATAAAAGAGAAAAACAAAGGTTCTTCTCTTGGCAGACAAGCAAAAAAAACAACAACAAACAAACAAAAAAAACAACCAAAAAAACAAAAGAGGTTGACAGTAATTAAAGCTTTCCAGGATGACAACCAAAAGAGGACACAATAATCTGACAGAGAACAAAGTAGGCCACACCGAGAGGAGAACAATGGACAAAAACCGCAGCAAAAGGAAAAATTACCTCAAAGCACAGATCGAGCATTCATACCTCATTTTGTTCCTTCTGTCAACCATGTTGGGGTTTCTCAACAGGTGTGAAGATCCATCAATTATCTGACTATGTGAGCATGAGCTGACATTTTAACAGCTAATGTTTACAGTGCAGTAAACGAAGGATAATCCATGTTAAACGATAAACGTTGGCTAACAATTATTATAAAACAAGTACATACAGCATAACAATGTATTTTTTTACTGCTATAAGTATATGGGTAATGGTCACTGAGTTGATTTAATGTTTCATACCTTTGCAGTTTTAGGATTTTGGTGTCTGGCATTTTTATGTATGAAAAGGAGCTTACAGCAGCGCCTATTCATCAATTTGTACCCGACCTAAAGTTATTTTCTATAATCTATTCATAATACACTGGAAAGAAAATACATATGACTCCAGTAGTTAGTATCTGTCAGCAGGAGATTATGCAGTTATTCTGTTTGGATCAGCATAGTGCAGATGTGGGTTTGCATCCTCTCTGCAATACTTTAACAATAACAATACTTTAAAGCTTTCTGACGCTTTCGCTTTTAACTATTGTAAAAAAAAAAAAAAAAAAGGAAAAGAAAAAAGAAAAGAAATGGCTCACATCCCACCTTGACGGTAAGCGCCATCGCTAAGCTAACAAGGCCAAGCAACCATGAAGTGATGACGGCAGGATTTGGACCTGAACTCAGCTCAGTTCGACCAACTGGATGTTGCCTAAGATTGATGAGGTCCAACCAGCAGTGGACAAACAGGGCCGTCATTAATCTTCCCGTAAGTTGCCTGCACAAGACACAAGTCAGTGACTCGGGGATCTCATGGATGCATTCTTCAAGCTCCCAGACTCTATCTGCTCTGGTCATTGACTTGAAACACCAGGTGTCAAAGCCCAGCCCTCGAGACTTTCAGATTGTGTCCCTGAAATGATTTAAAAGGAACACTGTGGAGGTAATTTAGCCATTCGACTCAAGTGTGTTGGACCCCGGGGATGCATCTAAAAGTTTCTGGACACCGACCCTCGAGTACTAGAGCGACCGCCTGGCTCAGTCTTTGGCTGGGACTGTTTGGACTGACAGAGAAAATGCCACGGCTGAAACCAGATGAGGGAGCGTCTCCATCGCAAACGACCAGGAACTTATCATCATGGAGGCTCGAGGAATCCAGGAGCTCTGAGTAATGCTGATCAGCGCATTTGGAAATGGGGACGTTTGTTACCCCAAAGTCCTGAATCAGAGGGACCAGAAGGTACTAATGGAGTTTGGCTATCAACGTCATTTTGATTTTTTGTGCTGCCGGTTTCTGCATTAACGTTTGCTGTCCAGAAAATTTAATTCTTCCCTGAAGTTCAAGCCTTCCAGACTAGTATCTGCATACTTTCTCTTTTTTTAAAATTCAATTTAAAGTGTTTCTATTAATTCTTTGGTTTATAAAGTTTGGTTTACAAACAGTGTCTATTATGAGCTAAAATAAGAAATACATTTTTCATCAGCACAACTAATGGATGGAGTCTCTCTTCGCGTTTCTTTCATTCATGGTTTCACTTATTAGCCGTAGCTTTCTTTTCTTTTCTTTTGAGCAGTTTCCATCGGACGACGTCTGAGATGCAGATTCATTATGGTTACATATGAATATTTAACAGCTGTTGATTTTAACACGCAGCAGCTTCTGTAACAGCTTTAAATTACATTTTAAGGAAATCGTAGAAAACTTTGTAAAATGACTTTAATTGGAGTGAGAAAACTGTGTTATCAGCTTTATGGTTTTGACAAGATGTCAACATTCTCACTGTACGGTAATTAAAATTCATAAGCATAACACGGACTAACCAAGAATAGAAAAAGTGGGACTTTCATCTGCTTCCATTCACTTACACTATATTGGAAGAAAACAATGCAATTAGCACACTGAAATGACTTGTATGGTGTTATGTGTTGTTGGAAACAAGCAGAATGAAAATGGAAAAAATATTTAAGAGCTGAAAAATATACATATTTGTAGTACTTCACTTTACTTCTATAAACCGAGACTGTGAGGTGTTTCAATAAAAATTCTTCTCAGGTAGGAACCTCCCTCAAAAAGGAGAAAACAACAAAAAATCTGCACTTTCTTTTTTTTTTGGACTGTCGATATACTTTTTATCGATGCTGGATGTGTGCAATTGTGTAGTGCACTTTCCAGATAATTCTGGGAAAAAAAAAAGAAGACAATGCCAAGTGTGCAGGCTGCCTATCGATTTTCAAGCTCACAGGGGAAATTATTGCATGAAGCACAAAAGAAAACAAAAGCAAGGAAGAAAAACAGAAAAAAAAAACACAAAGAGACCAAATAACCATGTGTCACTGATGGAGAAGTAGAGTGAGTTGACTCTTGGCACCTACATCCAATTTCTCGTTGAGTACTTGCAATTTTGTCTCTCAAATGAAGCCAGTACTGATGCAGAACAAGTGGGCAGTGAGAGGCAACTAACGGGACCGTTTCAGAAAAACCTCTCGTTTTGTTTGTTGGGCTCAGATGGTACAATGGCTGCTGCAGAATTTCTCTCTGACCGAAAAGAACGGTTTCAAAGAAAAGAAAAAAAAAAAAAAAAAAAAAAGGACTTTTGTGTTCTTTGTGCGGTGGAAGGATGAGAACCGCGTTTCCACATAGCTCCAAACTCGAGAATGCGGCGGTGAACCCCGCTCCGTGTGTCGAGCTGTGCCTCATTTTAACGTGTTCAAGTGCTTTACAGATGAAATGTGTTGCAGAAACACATTTAATTAACAGACAGCAAATTAAACCGCGCAAATAAAGGGCAGGGAAGCAACCCTGGAGCATCTGTTGTCTTTGTAATTAAAAGTCCTGCTTTGTCTCCTCGTCATCAAGCGTCTCCCAGTGGCAATGTTACTTAACAAGTGGATCTTCAACGGAGAGCTGCACAGGCTGCTTCCACACGCAACACTGCTGGAGCCTTATACCATTTGATAAACTTGTATGTTACACAAAAAATCTTCAGGGAGCCATTGCTTTTAGTCTTACAACTAATGCGCTTTAAGACCCACAGTAAGCAGTTTGTTGAAAACATTCAGCACTGCGTGGATTTTCACAAGTATATGAAATTCACGGTGAAATTAGAGCTCCCTCTAGCCCAGCCATAACGTTAAAATTTGTAACTTATAGGGAATTCTTTATTATTTGTATAAAGCACCTAATAGCATTGTATCAAGATTTTTTTTTATAACTTATGGTGATATAGGAGATTTAAATCTTAGCACCTTTTGTTTGATTGCTAGAGTTGTCACTTTGTCTGACAATCTGAAGGTAAGTGAATTTAATAATTTTTTTGTTTGACAGACCTGCAAGCTCATCATGATACAATCCTTGGTGCGAGGCCCTTTTCCTTGGCTTCATTTGGCACTGTGACTGTTTTACACGTTCACTTTGTCTTCTTTTTCTCTACTCACCTGGACTTTGTTGCCAATAAAAGCATCTGCTTTTCACTTAGAGAGTTCTTTGCTCAGGATGAAAAATGTCTCGGTTCTCCTTATTTCTTGTAAGACTGCCATCCCATTTACAAACAACAAGCTATTTTTGTCACGGCAAGATATGATGTCTAGTTCTGTTCCTTGTCCTCCTGCAAAACACTATTGCATGTCTCCTTTGCATTCCAGTAATGTAACAATATAGGCTGCCTTAGCTAAATAATGCTTCAGCATTACCTTCCTACAAGTCTAATGCTGCAGCAGAGGCCATCGGATCACCAGCTAAGCCAGGCTGCTGCTGAGTCGGATTTGGATTTTAAATAACTTTTGTTCAATCAAGAATGTCGGGCATAGAAGGAAATGAGAGAAAAAAACTGACAAAAAAAAAAAAAAAACAATGTGAAAGTTGTAGCCATTTTAGACAAAAATACTTTTTTTATTTAATTATAAAGGTGTCGGGTCAAAATGTGTTCGGCATAAAGAAATTGCGATCTACTTTCTGATTTATTCACTGACCGATAAGGAGCGCTCATCTGTGCATAAAGCTCGGACGCTTCATCAGGGAATAAAGAAGTTGTGAAAAGAAAGTTAAACACATATTAATTACAAAGTTACACACATATTAATGGAAAATTTTGGCAAGGGATTATAGCAACCTGAGCCGTTTCCTAACTGTTGAGCAGCTTTTTGGCATTTTGAGTTGAATTTGTGTGATGAGCTCCAAGCTTTAAAGGTCAAAGCTCTTGACCCTAATTTTTATCTACTTCCACAAATTCTATCCATTTAATAAAGATCTATCAGATAAAAGTCTGGACTGTGGTTGAGTGACTACAAAATGTTAATATTACCTCCAATCATTAACTCATACATTAAAAAATGACTTCAAATTATGTAAATCTACTTTGATTATAAATAATTACATATATTGCATATGTATGCAACTCATGCAAAAGTTATGCAAGTATTATCTAAATGTCTCAGTAATGACTCAATGTTTTATATCACATTACTCTATGCAGGCGCTCAGTCTTCTCTGATGAAGAATTTACTCATTTTGGAAGGCTTAAGGCTTAAATCTTGAACGAACAATATTGTGATCTACTTTCTGATTTATTCACTGACGAATAAGGAGCGCTCCTGTGCGCATAAAGCTCTGATGATTCATTGTGAAAAAAAACAGCACAACCCTTTCCTACTGATTCAACTTAGTCACTATTTAAAGATGTATCAAAGGAACACACATGTTCCATAGAGGTGAAATAATTTTTCACAAAATTCACTTTATGTCTAGACATTTTTAGATATATGCTCACGAAAAGGAAAAACAAATAACTGTGTAGTTTGGTTTTCATGCCTACAAAAATCTATCTTTGCATAGATTTTTGTTAATATACACCTCCATCACTGCTTTAAGGTAAGCTATCACAGCAAAAAAGGCTAACACCTCCAATATCAAAGACTGTTGGTTTGCTGGTACAACGATGAGGAGCAGAGAAATAAAGCCGTAATCTGACATTTTTAAAGTTTCTCTCCAAACATCACACAGCACAGAAAAAATAACAGAATAATTGTGTTTAATTTAGGTGAATGACAATAATGTCAGGTGAGTCAATATATTCCCAATAAGGAATGTCAACCCTGTAGCCCTGTTAAAGTAGCTGCAATTAAAAAAAGACAGCCTTCATGAAGCACATTTTGATCAAAGTTTTTGACTCTTTTCTCATTTTGACAACTAAAGCTGGAAAATATGTCAATGAGATCAGCTTTCTGATAAACGCAATCAAGCTTTATGAGAACAGAGACAGTAAGAAGTATTTTGATGCATGTGAACAAGCTGCAGAATGAGAATGATAGGTGATAATTGTTGTGGAACAAATTCATAAGGAAGTGTAAGCTTAATTAATTTATACTTAGGAGGTGAAACATGTAAGCCAATTACTTCTGTTTTAACCTGAAACCCTAAACATAAAGTAAAAGATAAAATAATACAACACACAAAGCATATCTTCACAAAAGATAGCTTCCAAGCTAATATCAATGGGCTTTTCATATATTCAACTTTAATCATTTCTTTGCAAAAAAACATAGAAAATATAAAAATAAGTTTCTCCATTCTTCACATATAGATTTTACGAAATCAATATGGAATTTAAAAAAAAACAACTTTGATATATTACATTTGTTCCCTGATACCTGGAAAGCGTAGGGAGTGTCGTCCACACAGTACACCCTGAGGGTGAAGCCCAGCGAGTTGCTCAGGTCTGGGCTGCCAAAGACGGCTAGCCGCAGTCGCTTGGCAGCCTCCTGGTTCAGCGCCTCCCCCACCAGCGCGTAACGACCCGGCTGCTCCAACAGCACATGGCACCTCTGGGCCTCCAGCAGACAGTAGCAGGACGTGCTCTCCTCATCCACTGACATCACTTCCTTTGGTGGGAGAGGAAAATAAGATAAGTGCCAGATATAGCAGCAGAGCAGAAGGAAATGCTGTTCAAAAGCAGGGTTTTTATTTGAGTGAAATTTAACAGTGACTCTTTTTGCAAGTCATTTGATTACTTAAGCAAATGACTTACCTTTGACTTTTTTTTAAATCCACATTTTGTAACTTTACTAAGTGTTTTCCAGCTACATAGTGCCATTTTACAGCACAATCAAATAATTATCTTACCTTCAGTTGTTATAAAAATGCTGAGTATATCAAAGATGACTTGAAATAACTTCCTAATTTATTGCCTTGAAATTGGGCCTCTGTCTCTTTAAGAAACTCTTGCTCTTTCTGAAACTCTGCCTTCAGGAAGTCATCACAATGCCGCTCCTCTATTAACTCTTCAACAATTGTTTGGTCCAGAGAGACATAACTTGAAGTTTCCGGCCTACATACTCGGAACCCATTGTAGCTTCAGTGAAACATGGTGGTGACAGCAGTATGATGTGGGGGTGGTGACAGCAGTATGATGTGGGGATGCTTCTCTTTAGCAGAGCCATGTAAGCTAGCTGGTCAGAGGTGATAGAAAGATGGATGGAGTTTAAAAGTTTCAGATTGGATCAAACATTTACTCTCAAGTAGGACGACGACGCTAAACTTACAGCCACAAAGCTACAATGGAAAGGTTTAGATCAACGCATACTCATATGGGACAGTGACCTAGTCAAAGTTCAGTCCTAAATAGGGGTACATACCCCAAGTGACTTGTATCTGTAATTGCAGGGAATGTTGTCTCTATAAATTATTGACTCAGGTGGGCTGGATGCATTTATTTATTTATTTGCAAAATCTTTTGAAATCCACATATCACAATGTTTTTCCAATCGACCGGGTCTGGCACAACTTGTGCCGGTCTGTCACATAAAATTCCAATTTGCTGTTGTACCATGTAAATCCTCTTGCAAGGCGTTGTATCAGCATCAGTGTGCTTCCTCAACGTATGCAGTTTTATTTTTATTTCTTTTTGCTCTAAGCCATTAAAATGTGGAATATGAGCGATATCATTAGTGTCATTTACAGATCATTCATTAGGAAACCGTCCAGAAAACCTCGGATAAGAAGCTATACGGAAAAAAAAACAACTTGCAAATGAATAATGATGCATCTCTCTTAACAGATGGGGGAGCTGGTAACAGACCAAACGGATTAGCAGGGGGCAGTTGTTTCCAGTGGCCAATTGCTCCTCATCATGTGCTAAGTTCTCCCTGAATCACCTCCTAACGTACCTGCGACCCGGCGGCCCCCTCTGCATATGGCCGAGTAAAGAAAAGCCGAGTGATTTTGTGGCATACAGCTGCTTCAACCCGGGCCCCATTAGAGAAGCGGCACACATGACGGATATCTATGATATAGCTCATCCCCCCACCAGGCGACGGCGGCGGCTGTGGGAGAAATGATGGAGTCAAACAAGTGTAAAAAAAAAAAAAAGCGGAAGCTTAAATGGGAATGGCGCTTAGAGGCAGACGGGGTGAAAGAGAAAAGTGAGGGCAAAGGAAAGAGAGGACAGAATGGGAAAGAGACCTTCATCTTTCATTATATCACTAATTTAGAGATTAGGATTTGAGTGAGCACCCTTCCTGAGATAAAAGCCTCATTAATTCTCCATGACAGAGATGGGCCACGGTGCTACATTCGGAAAATATATTCCCTGTCTTAACCTCCGTCTTCCTGTCCGTGTCTGACCTCCCTCCCGTTCTACGTCGGCGTATAGCTCCCATCAGCAATGGGTATTTTGATAGCTTCCTCTTTGTGCAACACATCTTGTGGCAAATTACATCTGTGTAAATGTCACGCCGAGTGAAAGGACCAGGTAGGCAAAGTCACAGATCCATCCCACCCCTTCGGCCCCCCCACCCCTCCCAGTTCAGGGAGAGTCTGGCTGTGAGGTCACTGTGACCTGATGAGGTCTCCAAAGGCTTTCGATGAGGTTACTTAAACATTAAAAGAGCAGAGAAAACACGGGGAGAAGAATGGTGACTGCATGGAAGCGATTGCAGGTGTCTGAGTGCTCTTGTGATAGGCTGCTACTCCAAAGGGCAGAGTTGAAGGACTTTTTTACAGCTATTATTTTATTAAAAGAGCTAGATGTGCGAAGGAAGTCGCTCGGCAATCACGGAAATAACACTCTAATGCATCGAGGGAGGGGAGGTCCTGCATCTTTTAAAAGGTGCACTTCACAATTTTTTTTTTTTTCGGCTTTTGCCTACTCACGGACAGCTTTGAGACAGAAGTGTGCAATTTAGCTTTTTAAGTGTTTTGAATATTTAATTCTGTTTAATTAATTTTTTTTATATTCTGGCAGCTAGGTGAGATACTTTTTCATTAAAACCTAAATCAAAATAGTTCTCCTGTTTTACTCTGTATCATTTACAGAACTTTTTATTCTTTTGCACTTATTACTCAGAAATTAAAAACAAATTAATTGTAAATTAAAGCTAAATCAGATATATTTATTCAAGTAAAAATAAAGAGAATTTGTATCTTTAGTGAAAAGTTACTGCTACCATTTACTCTATCAAGTCTTTTGGATGTTAAACAGTTTGAGATACAGTTTTAATTACTATATTTTTAATTGTACCAGCCTTAAAATAAGTACCAGCTGAATTAAATTAAATATATTATTTTATGTTTACATCATGCTATGATGTTATAAGATGATAGCATGTGAACTATTTTTCGGTTCAACACTCCTAAGAACCATTGTAAACGGCATAATGAGGAGCATTGTTGTGATGACGGGTGGAAGGCGGAGTTTTGGAAAGAGCAGAAGTATCTTAAAGTGACAGAGGCTAATTTCAAGGAATCAAAATGCGACACCAAATTTCTTTTACGTCATTCTTTATATCTACCTCCTTCTTATAACAACTGAAGGCAACAGGTCCTTGAGTGTGTAATAAAATGGCACCATGTGCCTTGAAAATACATAATATTCCCCCTTTAAAAGTTTCGTGCACATACTTTGGCATTCAGTGTTGAAGTGATGGGGGGGGAAATCTCAATCTGCTTACTTTCACTTGAGGATAAAACGAGTTCACTCACCTCCCACTTGTCCTGGATTTGTCTCTTTAACCTGATGGTCCAGTTGTCAGCAGCAACTTCTGCACAGTGTGCTATAGTCATGGCTACTGGACAGGACAGGTCGAGGCCTGGCGGGCCGTACGTGACGGCAGGACTCAAAAAGATCTCTGCCCCGTCCTCCGGCACAGTGCTGCACACATGTAAAATACAGCAGTTTTATGCCTTTTCTCAACAAATGTGCAGGATTAATTCAGTCACTGTGTGTGGTAAACAACATATTTTAAACAAGAAGTGCCTAAGAGAAGATCTGGAAACATTTTAACTAAAGAAGAAAACGATATTGGACTATTTCTAACAAAAATGGAAATCTGGGTACAAGTAAATAAGGCCACAGCTTAATATTCTGTAAAGTCTTACAATGTAAAGAAAAGCCTTCAAGGGTTTGCAATAATCCAAATAAGAGGTGATGAAAGCATGAATATCTTTGTCCATTGTCTTTAATTGGGAGATTTGTTTTATCCTCCTCTGTAGTTTATATTTTCTGTTACATTGAAATTACACACCATAAGTTCTGTAGCACTTAAACACAGCCACCTATGTCAAACATCACTGTTTTGAACACAGTTTGCCTTTAAGTACACTGATAAAAATCCGTCAACCTTAGTGGAAAAGTTAAATTAAAGGAAGCATGGCGTTCCCCTTTCGGCGTCTCTACAGATGACGAGAAAAAGTAAAGCCTTTTAAAGAAACGTGTAACCAGTAAAGTAAGAGTATCTTTTCAGTTTTTATGTTTTAAGATGAAAAGGATCATGGGTGTCAAAGATTGTTGATCATTCACCGATGTTGGGTTTGAACAGCGCAGAGGCGCCGTGTGTGCACGGTTGCTGTTCCTAGGAGACACATCCTACCGGCTTTAATTATTAAAGATATGTAAATTATTACAAACTTCTTTTGAGCTAAAATAGGTTTTAATTCAGTTTCAGATATTATTCGAAATGAAGGCATCATAAACGATGACTTTAGGTGGCCAAATGTAGCCTTTTTCCTGTCTTTTGTCATATTTAGGGGATTCAGGGTGATTTTACTCAACAAGGACAATTAAGCTGGTCAGAGTTGATAGGAAGATAGAAAGAGTTAAATACAAGAACAAACTTATTTGGGGTTTAAACGACTTGTAACAGGAAGAGAGCGACAATAAAACATACAGTTGGAGCTACAACAGAAATGTTGATGGGCAATAGTGATCAAGTCAGAGTCAAAACCTGAATTCAATGGAGAATCTGTGGCAAGACTTGAAAATTGATGTTCACAGATGCCCTCCACCCACTCTCACTACAAGTGGGTGAAGAAAAAACTTCAGTCTCTAGATGTCCAGAGAAAGTAGAGACATGCTTTCTCTACCAACAAAGTGTAGACTATTGACTTTGTACGCAGTTTTGTAAACTGGGTGTCAGTTTCCTTCCTTTGGCCTCTAACGTCCTCTAACGTAACGTCCCAATAAAATACATAAAAACGTTTAAGGTTGTAACACGACGAAATGTGAAACAGCGTAGCTGAACGCTTTCATGAGGCACTGTACATCTTTACCTACTGGTCTCTGTGTAATTAGGACTTGGAGTGTAAAATTTACACATGAACACCGTAAACTCAAATCCCTGGACAACCATAATGAATCAATCTCTGACTAGCTGACGCGCAGACACACAGATAGAGGAAGATTAAAGCACCAAGACTAATGGACAGTGAGGGTGGGGAGGACAGGCTTTAGACCGGAGTGTGTAAGCTTTGTGGGTCGATGGAGCTTATGAAGGCTGCTCCGGCCAGCCTGGTGACAGATTAGCTGGTCCAAGCTGCTCTTGGCCAGGGGCCCAAACTTGGCTGGAAGCCCTAAAGACTGAGAGCAATCGATGGGACCACCATCAGTCATGCAGCTGGCCTGGCTGGATACCTCACGTACGCAGGGCACAACGCTGGTGCTGTTGTCGCTGCAGCAGCATGGGTGTTTCTCGGCATCATTAATATAACTGTGGCGCGAACGGACCCTAACGTGAGCGCAGAGATGCATCGCAAATGTGGACTGTGTGTCAAATCACACACCAGCGGGGACGAACGCAAAGTATCACCCTTATAGATTGTGATTTTATGTGTTTTATCCATCACATTTAAACTAATATCGGTGTTCAGTAATTATTCTGAAACCACTACCACTCGGTTCTCCATTTGTCTTGCATTTTAAGTTGTAGGAAAACGTGCAGCCTTAAGTAATATCGACAACACTCCTGCCTCGCCCTTTTATACAACCGATATTGAACCAAACACATTTCTGATCTACAGCTCAGTCAGCCTGCCAAGGAGTTTCTGGACATAAAGTCACCTTCCTAAAATAGTGACCCAAGTTATTTTTTTTGCCCAAGACATCTTATTTAAAACATTACTTAATCTCATACTACATTATGCAGAAGCTCTGTCTGTACTATTAAGATTAAATTATCATAGAATACCTAATGCTTGAAGTGGCTGCAGCAGACAACAGCCTGACCTTTTAGATTAATTTGACCAGCAGTTATTAATGACTGGGATCACTAATAGAAAGTGTATGAAACATTTAACTTTGATTGGACGTCCACGTTACAATTAAATATGAAAAAACAGGAAAAGAAAATGAGACAAAAGAAATAAGTGACATAGACTAAACTGTACACTGCTGATGTCAACACACACAATCTATAAAACATGAACGCATCAACATACCTCAATGTTGTGACAACAGTTGATGTTTCACAAAAAACTCCATATTTTTATCTTTACATTCACTTAAAATGGTTGTTTACATACCCAACACAAGAAGACAAAACATAGGAAACAAGAAAAAAACCTTAAACATGCATGGAGAAATTAGTATGTTGTTTAGAAATATGCATCTCTGTAAAAAAAAAAATTAACAAAAATAATAACAAAAAAGATGCAGTGCTTTCAAACCTCAAATAACGCAAAGCAAACAAGTTTATATTCATTTATAAACAACAATACTAATGTTTTAACTCAGGAAGAATTCAGAAATCAATATTTGACGGAATAACCAGGAGGTTTTCAGTGGGGTTCAGTGTTCAGTGACTTCATTTTTTCCAGAGCTGTATATCAGCAGTGACTGAAAATCCAATAAAATTTACAAAAGAAGCAATGCATATTCCCTCGTCTGGACAATGCTTGTTGTCATTTTCAAATTCAAGTGCCTTAATACAACACTAAATCTCTCATTTGCATTCACCTTCAGCAACTTTCACCATGTCTGGGTGCTCTTCTTTAAAACATGCTAACTGAAGGAGTTATGAAAACTATTCAACTTTTAACAGATGGAGGATTTTTGTGAGTAAGTCTCAACACTAATTTATTATATTTCTGAATAAAAATGATACAGTTCTGCTGGCAGCTGTGCAGTTTTCCAGCCCTGCATACGTCACCCGTAGACCAGATAACATGTTTGCGTTCGGACTTTTTAACCACCGTTATTCTTCTGACTCAGAGCGCTGTGAGAAGCTTTGTTTTTCATTATGCTGTTACCAATCAACAGTAGAAAATGAAAAGAATTGCAGTCCAAATGTAATTTCACACTTTCAGTCAGGCGGCACCTTGTCCGTACAGCTGCACTTCTGTGCTAATCAGCCCCCAGCTCAGAGGAAACCAAGGTTACCTGCTGCTGAGACTATGGTAATTAGCCAGACTGTCTGTGAACAAAGATTAAAGATGATTCTTTAGCATCCCTGATTGTGGTTATGGGAACAAAGAGCTATCACTGCAGTCATTGTTGGTTACAATTTCAGTTGCTGATTAAGTACGGTCTCATGTGTGCAGATGAACATCATGCTGCGTTTCTGCATAAAACAAAACCTCGCAGGATGCAGTTTGTCAGACGTGTTGCTGACAATGCCTTACACGCTATCTATCATGTTCTGAAATAAAGCTACAACGCTTATGGGCTTATGAATTGGGACCTTAATTAAAGCGAACACTTCTCACAGTCTGTATTGGACCAAGCAAGTTGTCAATGGAGGCAAATGGGGAAAAAAAGAAAAAGAAAGAAAGAAAAAAAAAATCCTTCTCGTGTCTCTGTGAGTCTGGATTTAATCCACAGAACAGGATGTGAACAGCTGTGGTGTGACAGCCCTTTCTATCAAACAAATAGTCCCCGTGAAAACTGCTGACAGCACTTTATTTTATTACTAACTTGTCAAATGTTAATACCGAACACAAGTCTGCTGCATGATACCGCTGTGTGTTTTATGCAGGAAACAACAAGTTAATAAAAAAAAAAAACGGTACAGACTGAGTGCAGCTTCCATTCGAACCATGAAAAGCTTTGGACCGTTTCATATTAACACTAATTATTTCACATCAATATTTTCTCTTTTAATAGTGCCTTAATATGAAATACAAATACAATGTCTCACAAAAAGTTTTCATACCAGCTACACTTATTAGACTTTGTAGTGGCTTAACCATAAAATGCAGTGATTTTTTTTTCATATGGAGTTTATGACAGACCAACAGAAAATGACATAATATTGTAAAATGAAGGGCAAATTATAACTTGGGGGGGGGGGGCAATGGCTTATGTTGGGGGGGTAATAGTAAACAGGCATTCAATTTGACACAAATACATAAAAACCTAAATTTCCAATAAAATATCCATTTGGCTTATTAATACAATAAACTTATGATGTAAACAGTGACTTATAGAAAATGCTGAGTAATTATGCTGAGATTTGCATAAACATAAGGAAATGTTGCAGAAATCTAATAATCTAATGTTTCCAATCTCTGAAGTCTATTTCTTTAAATGCCCAATCAATTTACTCAAGCAAGAGTAGCAACAGTTCATTACTATTAGCAAAAGTAAAAAAAAGTACAGTGCAGTAAAACTGCTCTTGTACCTTTTTTAACCTGAAGTAAATGTACGGCTGAAAATACGTGGAGGACGGAGGGCACAGATGTAGAAGGGAGCCCTTTCTGTATATCAAATTGAGATATTAATAATAGAAAGTTGACCACTCTGAAGTAAAATACCTAAATAAGTCAAATGAACAGCCAGGCACAGTGAGTCTGTGGGCTGGCAATGCAGTCGGGGCTGATTGTGATTCTGTTCTGCCTCTTTAATGCAACTATTTCAAACAAAAGTCTCCTATTTTGTGAGTTGGTCATGAAAACCAATAGAGACAGTTGACTGTGGCTTTTCTGCATTTCCATTACCCAAGCTACAATGGAATAGTTTAGTTCAAAGAATATTCCTTTGTAAGAATGTCAAAGTCTTTTCCTTTCATCCACAATTATGTACTAGTTTTTGGTTAGTTGGTCGTTTACTCAAAATCCCAGAAAATGACATTAAAAACTATAGCTGTAATGACGAAAGGCATAATTTAGTCGATACTTTTCACTTAAAGGTACAGTAATGTAGTGGCCAGATTAAGATAAATCATTTAATCTAATCTGGTTAACAGCAGGGATAAGATTTAACTTCTGCTTTAACTATTTTTATACCATGATGAGGAGATTTTCGATAAATGCTTCTCACTTTGAAACTCTTCGTAAAGCACTCGGCATTTTCAGAACGTGTGGCCTGGTCTCTCAGTCTGGGAACATCTCAAGGTGAAAAAAGGGAATTCAATCTGGAGAAATCAATATTTTTAAATGAGCAAAGGCTCTTATGATAATGCACGCAGTAAAAGATGTAGTGACAACCCCGGAGAGAATCACCATCATGCCCCTGTGCCTAATCTCAGCTCTGCTAAGTTTTTTAATCACTTTTAATTGATTATTTTTACAGCTTTGCTGTGTTTCGATCACTCGCTGCCGCTGCCCAATTGGAGCTGCCCTCATTAGCAGAAGGGAGATTTTCAGCCAAAAGCTCCACAGTCCCAAAGAGACAAATTTGCTGATAAACTGAAGAACATGGGGGGTGGAGGGAGGGGGAGGCACGAGACGCTAATCAGATAGATATTTCTCTGTGAGTATAGAGGAAACAAATGCAGTGCTTAGGGACTTATTAAATATTCACGACTCTTTCATTCATGTGATTCGAAAAAAAAAATACAACTCTCTTTAGTTCTTCTCTTTATGTGTGTTGGAGGTGGCCATTATGTTGCACTGGGAAGCCAAAGAGAAAATCTGAAGGTATACTTTAGGGTTCGGTTGTAAAAAGGAAAGTTTTAGCAATAAAACTTTGTAAAACTCGCTAAAAACAACCTCCAGCCAATGGAACCAATCGGAGACAGGTTTATTCCAAGTTTCGACACTACAGACTTTCTCTATGTGCACAACCAAGAAAGGCCCCCCTCGACTTATCCACTTTTGTGAGCCGTATCATATTAGGCGCGTTTTGCCACACGCCATGATTTCGTCCTTCAGCAACCTTGTGTCCCCTGCTGAGCTCAGAAAGTTCACACGCAGAAGGAAAAAAAAAAAAAAGCTTCTTGATGCCTGGAGGACATGGGGAAGATCCTTTGAGCACCTGAAACTGAGCCGGAGCTGATCGATTCCTATTCTTTGAGAAGAAAAACAACGTCTTATGTAGATGACCGAGGTTTGAATGGGAAGAAAGGATCCAATTTCTCCCCTGGACTGTGCGGCTGTCAGAAGATAGGCTGTGACTGACAGCTCAGCGGTGCACGGATCCTGCAGCTACTTAAATGACAGCCAGAGAAGTAAACAGCATCAGGCTTATCAGAGCAAAGCAGCAGCTTGGAGGGCAACAGTTTGGCTGAACGGGAGCGACTTAAGGCACAGAAGTGTGCAACGAGCCTGCTAACTGTGCTCCGAGCCACGGCATCTATTCGACCTTGGATGCGTTTCCTTTCCCCGGTGACCCCAGGCACCTAATGGGTGTGTGGAAATGCAGCGAGATGACGGCTGAATTTCAGATGGAGCCAAATGTCACTTCTCTGCCCACTGCTATTTGGGTTCGCTTTGGAAATCAAATCACATTCAGAAGCACAAGCAGCTACTCATGTCCGTGTGATAACATCTTGTGAGAAACGGTTCGCGCAGACATGCTGACATCTTGATAGTGGCTGCTTTAAATCAGAAACATGTCATAAGGCTGACTTCTGCTTGTAAGATGTCTTCTGAGGGTCTGTTGCCAAGCAATCAGACGTGTCAGACGCAGCGCCTTGCAAAAATGTTCATATCCATAGAGCTTTTTGAGCAAACTTGGCTGTTTGCTCTGTTTCTATGGATGTTTTTGGGGACTAATAAACACCAAGTGGTGCCTCATGGTCGTTTACACCAAATTCTGATTGTACGTCTAAATATCTCAGCTGAAATCAAGACTCTTAAGATGTTAATCCAATCTGACATTGTCCAAATTTGTCGACTAGGTGTAGATTGTAGCTCTTCCTCTTCTTCAGTCAGTGTCCTTGAATGTTTGAGAAGTTGTGCGTTCAGAGACGGTATTCTGCGTGACAAGTGGTTACTTGAACTACTGTTGACTTTCTATCAGCTGAAATCTAGTTTCCTACTTCTCTCTGACCACACAACTGACACTCACTGAATATTTTAAGACCGTACTCTGCACATCTTAGGACACGGCCATACCACATTTGTAATCACTTACAGTTGATCCACGCTTATTTGGGGTTCAGTATTTGTGGATTTCTCTTAAAAGTTTTGAAAGAAAATGAAATTTGGGATGCTGAAACACCTAACCACAATGCTACTAGAGATGCTACTGGCTGGCAGCCAATCCAGGAGCTGCATTTATTTAGTTATGGGCACTGATAGACTGTACCCCCCAAAAGCAGAAATAAGGAAGATAGTGGATTTACTGTAAATATTAATACATATAAGGTATATTTGGTTTGTTACTAAAAGCAGTTTTAGGTCTATTAAAGGGGGTATCAAGTATTTGTAGATCTTAGCTTTTACCTGTTAGCTAATATCAGGGGGTCCACTGTAAATAACATGCATTGTTTAAACTCTAGCAAGTTGTCTTCACCACACCTCGATACATTAACATATTGGGTAGCTACTCCCTCCTTGATCTTTTATTTGTGTTAACAAGTAATTAAACAGGTGTACCTAACATGGTGGACGTCTGTGTTTGTGATCTTTCTCCACCAGGTCTTACTTATCGTGACGTTTTCTCCATGACTCGCATCTTGGTGAAAATCTTACATTCTCCTGCTGCATCTGCATTCTGCAGCACATCATACCCAATCTCTATCCATCTGACCAAACACCAGTTATCGCCTTCACACTGCAGAGTTCGCAGCGCACGCATCTCTTACCAGTCGAGATGGAAAGAGATACTGTCACAGCTATGTCTGCAAATAGAAAACAGACTACCGTAGTCATGAAGTGTGTTTTCCTCCGCTGAGAGAGTTGCTTAGGGCAGTAATGCAATACGTCTACGGCTTCCAATGTATTTATGACACATCACATCCTCCCCCTGTGGAGTCGGCAAGATGACAAAAGACGGCAAGCTGAGAGGGGACATGTGCATCTGTAAGCCAGAATATGTACATTGCGTGTCACTTTGTGTGCTTCTTAAGAGAGCGAGTGTGTCGTCGCCTTTGTATGTTCCAGGCTCTTGTTTGGCAACGAGACAAGGAGACGGCGTCACGGCAAGATGGATGAGATATGCACGGGGAAGGGCTGAGAGATTAAAAGAGAGCAGCCTGAGAGGCAGACGGCGCCGCCTCTGTGAGAGTCCCTCACCTGCTGTCCTCCTGGTTGATGCTCATGTACATTTCCCAGGTAGTGTCTTCCGCGATCCCCCCGTGAGGCACCAGCAGACTGATACCTGCAGAGAAAAAAGGCACGCGAGAGCTGATCAGCAGGCAGCCGGCCGCGCACACACGTGGCACACACCTGCTCAGCTGTCAGGCCTCTTTACCGAGGGTGACAGCCAGCGGGGTGACGGCCCCAGAACGAGGTGACAGGAGAGAGTCTCAGAGGCCTTGTGAAACCCAACGCTGCCAAGACTGCCTCTGTCGCAAGCAGACACACTTCCACGCCGCATCTTTCTTAAACACGTCCTCGCAAAAGCGTCGGCAGCATTGTTTGGTATCGTAAACCAATTGCTACCAGTCTGGGGAGCGGATGAAGCTCCTGGAGGAACAGAATGATTAATGTTTGCCACAACTACGTAGAAGTTCACACGTTTCTTCGTAGTGTTAATTATATGCTTTCAAGTACTGAATTAGGGGCAGTAATTCCTATATATCTAGCTAAAGATGTTCTATATACAGCACAAGGCTGCTGTAGTTAGAAAAAAGTACCTTAATGTATTTTATTTGATTTTATGGAAGAGAACAAAAGAGTGGAAGGAAAAGTGGTCATATTCAATAAATTAGAATATTTGTCCCAATAAGTCTCATTTGTCAGATTAAAAGTACATTTTAAAAGTAAAAACCTTTAAGCAGGAACTAAACATGCTTTTTTGTTAGACCCACATTTTTTTGTTTTTTAAACATAGTGTTTTTTTAATTGATTTGGTATAATATCCTAATTTTAAATGGCATGTTTCTTGTGATAAAAGGACTTTTAAATTATATTCTAATTTATTGAATGGGCCAGTATACGCCATACCTGTTGAGCTGATGCTTTTTATCAGCTGGGACATGAAAGCTGGTCAGCGTTCATTTGGATGGAGCTAAATACAGAGTAAGTACTGGAGGAAACCCTTTTAGAAGCTACAAAAGACTTGAGAATGGGGTGGATGGTCGTTTTTAAACAGGAAACGAATGCTATACATTCAGCCGTAGCATATTGATGCATCAGAATGAACAATTCATAGCACAGACTTACATTTTTAGGAGAATTTCAGGAAATGCCTATAGAAAGTTATTCCAGCTTTCCAATCAAAATTCCACATCTTGTGTTTTTAGACAGCAAATTGGTCCACTTAACATCTATTGATTCATATGAGCTGACTAAAAATATCACACTTTTTAGATTTTCACATTAACCCTTTCATGCATAGTGGTCATTTTCTTGTGCTTCTTGTGGATTTTTATGTTATAAATGCACACAGACCACTGAAGTGGACACTAATGCATCATAAAATACACCATCATCTACTGGCCGTCAGCTGCAAATGCAAGAAATTATTTTTGTTAAATCCAATATGGCCGACAGACACAAAAGCATGCCGACCGACCCGGTCCCTCCTTCTACTGCAGACGACCCTTACAGGTAAAAAAAAAAAATATATATATATATTGATCACAAAACCCCTAAAGAACAATACTACTGATGTATTTTTCAAATAACTTTGTATTTGGAGAAAATTACAATTGATCACCTAAAAAAATTAAAAACAAAAAATAAAAATAAAAAATACATTTTTTTTCCTTCCTTCTTTTTATGCCTTAATAAAATAAAAAAAATTGGAAAAAAATCCTGACAAAGGATCATAATTAATGCATGAAAAACAAAAAAACAAAACCACACATAATTTTCCTTCCATTTTACTGTCATCCACTGTTTTGTGTTAGATTATAACATAAAAACCAACCTCAATTTGCAAATTGAAAAATGACGGTGGTTTTGTAGATGACCAAAACCAAAAGTTTAATCTTCTGCCACATTCACCTTCACATTACAGAAACCCGAGTTCACGCTCCCAGGAGGGTCGCATCAGATCAAATTGCCTCACAGTCGGCTCACCTGTGTTGGGCACCACCAGCCTGCCTCCAGCATGGCCAAACACCGCCGTTGCTTTGTGCAGAGGCCTGCTGAGCGTCTGAAAGACCCGCGGAGTGAAAAGGTTTTTGCCTCTCCTGCCCAGCGTTGTCCCTACTGCAACCCCTCTGTAGTCTGGAGCCAAACCCCGTGGAAATGTCTGAGGGTGGGACATGACGTGGTACTCTGCCCTTTCTGTCGCCCCTGCGGAAACAATGAACGCTTTGAAATTTTGCTTTCTGTAAACTTATGAACTCTGACGTCTCGTCAGTACAGCTGTTCAACCCGAACAAAAGGCGAGCGGCGCTCAGTAAGCAGCTTTGTTTACATTTATGACACGCTCGTAGTAAAGTGATTCGCCCTCTGACTGCTCACTAAAGCTAATCCTGAAAGAGCAGCCAGCCTGCCTCTGCCAAGGATTTTGCCTCCAGCTGAAACAACGAGCCTGAGGGAAGAGCAACACTTTGCATCCAGAGAACCAGCAAAGTAGAGTCTTTACACTGCAGATTCTATGTAAAAGGTGATTTTTACATCCTTCACGTCTAAGTTTCAGCATTTAGCATGTCTGTTTTTCTGTCTTGTGTCACACTAATACGTTTCAGATCGTCAAACAAATGCACTTTTTAAATTTGTATTGTATTCGTTGGGTAAGAAAAGCTTTCCAAACTAACCAGGCTCTAAGTAAAAAGCATGTCACACACACACACACTCCACGGATGTGACAGGCCTTGATGTTTCGCAAAGTAAAATTCATTTCTTAACATTTACAGACACGCAACACATCTATGTTATTCGTGTCAACATAAGGTTGGAGATTTAAAAGAGTGTGACAGCTGCTTCGGTTTCTCAGCCGCTGTTGTTGCTGGTGGCACAAATCCATAGAAAAACGGGGCAGATTTTCAAGATCGGCCATGTTGTGGTTTTCTGATGTTGCTCCGAGCAACTTTGCAAGACGGAAAAACTTTGCCAACTCATCAAACATCCACATCTGTTTTGTTCTTAGTCTTGTTTTGTACTTTCCTTTTGACATCGTTGAAGTTACCGACGAGGTCAATATCAATTCTGTTTATTTAATAATGTCAATGGATCTTTATTTGGAAGCTCAAATTATTTTTTAAGCACCTAATCCAAATATACTTAAATATATTTAAAACTCGGTCCACTGAATGGAAGAGCTCCAGACCAGCAGGGGGAGTCGATCACTACGCCCTCAGGATTGATTTCCTCAATGTCCAGGAGAAAGTTGGAGAAAGGAGGAAAAGGTGTTATACTTGTGTTTTTAATGACATAGTCTTTTATAATACTATAGAGCAACAAAATAAATACATAAATAATAGTATCTACTCCAGACTCCCCCTAGTGGCATGGAGTACTTCTGTTTTTGTGAAGCTTTATTTGCAGCATTTCTTACTTTCTGTTTTTGCTATGTGTGGGTATTTTACCCTTTTGCTTCCATTTCCTGTGATTTTATTTGTGATTGCAGCATTTGGTTTGCATTTGTCTTGTAGATTTTAGGTTTTCGCTTCTATTTTTTTCTAATTGCAAAATTTCTTGTTTGCAGCACATTCTGCTGTTTGCACCTGGAAGCCATTGTACAAAAATCCAGCATAATGCTCAAACTGGTATTTTCAGGACTAAAATTAAAACTTGTTTTTAATTACTTAAGTAGGAGCAGCATTCCTCCATAATAATGCTGCTTAAGTAAAAGGTGTAATAAAATCACTCCTAGATGTACTTTTCCCCCCAAATGGTTACTCATGTAAAAGTAACTAGTTACTATTTACCTTCGACTGAGAGCAGATGAATGATCCATATAAACAAAAGACCCTAATGTCAGCCCTTGTGTCAGAAGTCTTTATAGACAGAGAAATTGCCCGACAGTGAAACCCAAGGTTTATGATACTGATATGTGACTGGGGTTATTTTTATTTTATTTTTTTGTGGTACCCAACTTGTGACCAGTCAAGCATTTCTATCTGCAGAGTCGAGGTTTCTCAACCTGGCCCAGCCGATACTTCCAAATGCTTGTGGCTGAGCTGCTGCGGGTCATGAAATTGCAAGTATTTGAGAAATAAATTGCAGGTCACGTATTTTAATACCAGTTTTCTGGGCAGCGGTTTTGATGTGTGAGCTCCCGGGCCAGGTGCCGCATGTTTTCTTGTTCGGTCATTATGTGCCTCGGCTGTTGCGGAGTGCAATTTATGTCTACTTGTTTACACCGACGTCAAAAGGGTAACATCCCACATAAGACAAAGACAGAGTGGAGTCACGCTGCTCAATCTGCCCTCAAAAATTGTCTCAATAGAAGAGATCAGGTAGAAAGAGAGCAGTACAGTGGCTCTGCGTTATGATGTGTTCTGACAAAGGAACAGCCACGGGAAATAGGAAGCCAACCATTGAAGAATTATGCGCTTTTAAATCTCAGGGCGTCATAAAAGCGGTCTGGTTATTATTAGGTCCTAACATTATTTAAACTGACCTCAGGTCTGCAGAAAATAATATTAGGCCAGAAGAAAGAAACTGTCAGAATTTAAGTCCAGCTTTGCTGCTTTCATAGGACGTAAGAGGCAGAGTAGCAGGAACATGCTGCTGCTGAAAGCACGTGATTAACACATCAGCAGTCACGTCTACCCTGGAAAAGCAGGCCTGTTGGCTGCATCCTGGTCTGAAGAATGCCAATATGTTTTACCAAAGGCATAAGTGATTCAGATGAATTCAATTTTGTTTACACCACAAATATCATTTCAGGACGCTTTACTGAGCGAAATGTCACAACGGACTGTGACTCTGAAAGCGTCTTAACAGCAGCAGCAGCTTCTCTTTTACTGGTTTCATCCAGGAGAGAAACACGGCTAAACAGACAAGTTATGAGCCTGTAGGATGAAAAACAGAGTAGAGAGCTTAGCTGGTAACAGAAGCAGCTCAGAGACTAATGAAAGCAATTGTATCTCCCTATATAAAATGCCACAAGGCTGTTTTCAAACAATTAAAAGCCCGTCATTCTGCAGCGAGGAACATTAGGAACAGTTAGAAAAGCATCACTAAAATAGATTCCTAAGGTCAGACTGTAAAATGTTTAGAAAACCAACCAGGTTCATATCAGATTCCACAGACTTGGCTTTTAAAATTTTATTGCTTATGGATCAAAACAGCTTTACAAAGTATGGCTCATCTGTAATATTGCGGTTCATATCTGCGGTACGCAAACAAATAATTGATGTCAATCTAACCTGTAATGCACTGTACTGCTGAAGAGCAAATCACATTTTTCAACACAAACTAACTATTAAACATGGCTTCAGTCTGTCATAAACTCCTCTGTACACCAAGTTATTCTAAAGGTAAGCAGCTGGTTCATCATCAGGGACACAATCTCCTACACAGAAGCAATTCTGCCACAACACGACCGAAAAAAGTGGAATCAGTGTGATCCAACGGCCCAGTCAAAGTACTAGATCTCAACTTGATCCGAACTTAAGAGCCTTGCAGAAAGAATTGCATGCAGTACCTAAAGAACTGAAGCAACGTTGCAAAAGATTCCACATAAAACCCTACAGAAAATGGCCACACCAATTTACTGCCGCTAAAGGAGTTTCTACAAGTTGTTAGTTTTTCACACGTAGCATAGCGTTTTTTTTTACCATTTTGTTTCAAAGATATTGAGTGGGATGGGCTGTGTGATTTGGTATGCTGAAGGTTACATCTAAGCAATTTTAAAACCTTGTCAAGAACAGAAGCTGTGGTGCTGAAACAGAGTGTGCTTCCTTTTCTTAGATATTTAGAACTTCAAGAAATTAGCTTGAACTTGTTAAAAAGGGTGCAACATACCTCCTTTATGTTCATTTAAGCTCAACTATTTAAAGGATGGAAGAAAAAAAAAGACTGTGAGGTAGAAGTGTTACTGTTAAAGGTGTAAGAAAAGGAGGTGTGAGTGTTTTATTAAGAATCCATCTGCAAATGTTTCTTGAAGGTGGAGAGAGAGAGAGAGACTGACAGAATTTGGCAGCTCGTTCCACCAACAGGGAACCACAAATGAGAACAGTCTGTGCTCAGACTGCTTCGTGTTTAGAGTCGGGGATTACCTGAGAGGAGCACGCCGTCATCTTTCAAAGATTTCAATAATTTCCCTATTCAATCTCAACTCATCTTAATGTTTCTTTTCAGAATTTTGCAAAAGAGGGAAATTTAGTAACGTCAGAAAATCCCCTGCAGGGAGAATATAAAGTATGACCATGAATCTCGTAGTACGCCTCGTATAAACGAGTCATTAAAAGCAAACAAAAACATGTAATTTCTCATTTTTTGTTGAACACGTGTCAACAAATAAAGCTTTTTATATGCAAGTGTAAAATACATTAAAAGCATATTAAAGTGTTTCTAGGATGATGCGATTTTTTTTTTTTTTTTTTTTTGCGATTGTTGCGGCCTAAAATTACTTACTTTTTCAAAAAGTAGCAAGTTTTTTAAGCTTTATTTTTGCCATAACCTGGTAGTTGACAAAAAAGTTTACATTGCTGCACATAACCTCTGCAAGAAAGACCTTTGACAATTTCAACATAGTTGATATTTAAAGTGAAAATAACATTTCCATGTACGTTCTTGAATTAGCTCTTAATACAAATAAAATGATGTCACAAAGAGTTGTCAAAGTGCAAAAAGAAAAAATACATATTGATCAAGTTGACAAGACGGAAAGATTCAAAATGGTTACTGCAAAAAAAAAAATTAAAAAGGCAAATGTTACTGTTTAGCATCTGTTTGGCTTTCAAGACACATCGTGAAACAGGAAGTTGAGTTGAGAAGAGGGCTAAAGGGATTATTGGTTAAAATTCACTCAAGTTGCAGTGACTGGTCAGAAAAGAGCGAAATACAGAAAACGTTAAGGGGACTGGTCAGAATTAAGGAAAAGTTGCAATGATTGCAAGTCTGAATGATGACTGAATTTGCATTAATAGTGGTGATTGCAACGTCGCAACTTCCTGGAGAGACTGATGTTAGCACTAACACATCGGAGAACACGGACTGGAGAATCAGGTTGTTTTGGATGAAAAGTTTCTTTAGAGACAAAATAAAATGTATTCAAAGAAAGGAGAATAAATCTCCTACTAGTGGTCGAGTTTTCTAACCTTTCGCCTTCAGATCAGGCAGCGGGTCGAGGAGTGAGTGCTCGGCCATTAACTCCTTGTCAATGGAGTCCTGGAAACATATGGGGCTGGTATATGTACGGGACACTGTGAGATCCGGCTGCATGGATGAGTTCATGAGCAGGGGGTTTGCTGAAACACACACAAAGAAAGAGTGAATTATGGACAGCAGCTAGATTTCTTTTAAAGACATTTCAACACATTGACTCTTTAGACAAGAGGGTTGTTATTACCAACTTATATAACCAGAGTGCATATCAACAAAATGTTTTTTTTCTCATTGTGTGGAAATGACCATCATTTCTTCACTCTGGAATCAAGAATGTCATGCATTTACAGAAATAATGTCCTGCTTAGCAACGACAAACACGAGCAGTAGGAGGTGTTATCTGATAATCAACTTTCAAAACAGCTACAAAAACTTATATATTTGCATTTAAATGGTAATAATGTCAGGGCATAAAGGAGAGGACACCTCCACTGAAAGATGCACCGACTTCCTCCAGCCAATATCAACAACACAAGGAAACACATGTTTGTGAAATGAAAGGGAAGTGCATGTTTTCTTTATATCCGCTTCAAATAAAGATGAGGAGGGCATTTATATTTGAAATGTCTGTTGTTCAGCGGGATTCATAATTTCCGAACAGAGGAACTCTGGCACAGCGGCAGAGAAACCCTGTGACCGTCACACAAAGCTGTTTAAATGCTTTCATCAGTGACAATAAAACCATAAGTGATACACATGGATGGTCAATGAATCGTACAATGGACCGGTAGAACGTAGCTCCAAACTTTCTAGGACATTTCATCTAGCCACAGATGTTTCTGATAGAGCATGTCAAATTTTCAGTGGAAAAAATGCAACGTGGGAGGCGCAATGCTACTTGACAAAGCTACTGGCTAGCATTGGCAAAGCAGTCAGTCCAAGAGTTGATCGGCGTTGATCGGCTGCATCCCCAAAACCATTTTTAGAGAGAGTCTCAAGTATTTACAGACTTTAGCTCATCACAGACGACTGTGGTCCTTAACTCCCATGAATACCACAAGTCTTAACTTGCACAAGTTAAGGCAATTAGCTTAAGAGATGCTGTTGCAGCATCTAACCTGTGATCTTCTATGGTGGCAGAATCATGTCAAAGTGTTGAGAGTGTAAATGAGATTCTGTGGAAGAAAATATCATTTCAGAGAAAGGGCATTAAGTGAGCATAACATATAAAATTAGACTAAATGTTTTTAGCTGTAAAGTGAAATGTTTAGTGGGTATGAACACCTTCACAAACAATGTTGTGAGTTAATACTTTCACAGAAAAGTCTGTTCAAATAGTGCATAGAAGACGGGATTGTCTGCGAAAAAGAAATTGGATTCTTTTTTATTTGACAGATTTGATAAAATAATATTTTATTTCATATAAAATGACAACAGAACAAACGGGACTGAAGAAAGAAATAAAATTTCAGACACTAGCTCAGCAAAGTTTATGTCGGTGTAAGATGTTCGACCGACTCTGGAAAGAAAAAACGAAAAAAAAAAAAGAAACTAACTGATTGCTGTGATTTTACTTGTAGCAGCATATAACTGAGTGGCATATCAGGAGGGGAGCACATGCAGGATATTATGAGGGTTCAAACACAAGGAGCAGAGACCAAGATTAAAGCCTTCCCTGCCACCTGTGGTGTTATTAAAATGAACTTTGTTATGCCTGGCTGAGGGCTCCTGCTGTGGCCAACTATAATGCCTGTCTGGGAAAAAAAATACACAGACAAAGCTAGAACACTCTAATGTTTTCTTGCATTTGCTGCATGAACGTTTCATCCCTGAACTTCACAAAAATAACAAAAAAAAGAAAAAAAGAAATTGGAAACACTAATAAATTGAATTTTTAATTCCGCTACAATGAATAATTGATTCAGGTATTGTTGAACGTAGGACGATAAGTTCAAAAAAAGCTCCGTACTCTAAACATAAGCCTTTTATCTACCATGTTGATTAATGCACTCCGCGGTAGGAGGACAAATATCTAAGTAATAATAGATAAGAGTGAAATTACACAGATTCTTTATATGTTTTACCATTTGTTTTCAACAAAGTTTTATGAGTCTGGCCGCGGCGTTGTTTCCAATAAGATTCAAAACGCCCTGCATGTTTTATGGATTAAGCCACATTATATCAGTCACTTTAAGTCCGACTCAGACATTAAGAATCTCCAATAACCTTGCAGTAAACAAACTAAAAAATTAAAAACCGTCAGTCTCATCCCGGCTCCTAAAGCATTTTAATAATTGATGCCCATTAGTTATGTCATAACACAAAGAAATGAATGCATAATTCATGACATTACATGAATGCATACACTGTACGGACTGTGTGGATGTTGCTTTCATTCAGAAACATTAGCATCAATATTTCAGCACTTTTTATGGTTTTCAAATTAAAATAAATACCAACAAGAAAAGGACAACATGCTTCATCCTTTGCTAAAATAATCTCTGCTCCACTGTTAATCTTTGGGAAAGTAAAGAGCTAGTGATGGTTTGTGTTTTGTGTTTGTTTCTTACAAAGCCAATCTGCAAGAGTGACATTTTTCTGTCTTTTCTCTCTCAACTTTTGTGTTCTTCTTCTATTTGAAGGGAAATGACATTTTTTATAATGTCTATGCAGCCAAAGAGTGACATTCAGAATGCAATATGCTCTCACTGTATTTATAAGGAACAAAACAGATTTGATTGGAGGGTTTTTTTTTTTTTTGCTTGTGGCTCATTCAAACCATAAAACCAGCTAGCATGCTAGATGGCTGCATGGATTTTATTTTTATGCATCATATGGCGAAGTCACAAAACATATAATTTTGACGATACCAACAATTTACAGCTTTTTTCCCCACCTATATTCCTTTTTTACTCTCCTGATTTCTGAAAAGTAGGAAACCAGCTGCATTTGGTTTCATGTCTCATAGGAAAGTTAAACCTTACATGCTGGAGCACAGAGCTGTGGAAATTATTTGTATTGTCATTAATTATTTCATGATGATCAGTGTAAATAGAGCATTTTTTCAAATGAAGTGACCCAAACCAACCTGGCCGTATGCAAAAAGTAATCACACCTAAATATGACAACTAGTGTGTCACCCTTGGTGGCAAATGGTGACATCAACCATTTGTGATAATTGGCAATGAGTTTTGTACATATCTATGGAGGAGTTGGGCAGAATCAGCCATACAGACGACTGTTCAAAGTCATGCCTCAGCCTTTATCATAAAATCTTAGAGTGTACTTTGACTAGGCCCCTCTAGACAGTTTTTTTTTACCCATTTAATATGCTTCTGATCTTCATCCTGCTGCATTACCTAGGAAGGTTTGAGCTTAAAAAAATGACATCCAGAAGTTCAACTACAGGATTTTTTGATAAGAAATAAATTTATGGTTTCGTCAATTACTGCAAGTTGTCCAGGCTGTGGTTAACTAGACCAGAACCAGTTGACCAGCATAGTACCCATGATGTTTTTTATCTGGAACTCTGTTAGTTTTTGAAACATATGCATCCTGTTACCAACACTTTTGTCTCGTCAGTACGCTGAATATTTCTGCAAAGGTCTTATTTAGGAAACATAAATAAGACCTTAGTCAGGTGGAGCATTTATAAAACTACCAGGACATCATTCAAAACCTGGGGTTCCATCCATCCATCCATCCATCCATCCATCCATCCATCCATCCATCCATCCATCCATCCATCCATCCATCCATCCATCCATCCATCCATCCATCCATCCATCCATCCATCCATCCATCCATCCATCCATCTTCTTTACACCCTTGTCCCTCAGTGGGGTCAGGAGGGGTGCTGGTGCCTCTCCAGCTAACGTTCCGGGCAAGAGGCGGGGTCACCCTGGACAGGTCGCCAGTCTGTCGCAGGGCAACACAGAGACACACAGGACAAATAACCATGCACACACACACCTAGGGACAATTTGGTTTTTGGACTGTGGGAGGAAGCCAGAGTACCCGGAGAAAACCCACACATGCACAGGGAGAACATGCAAACTCCATGCAGAAAGACCGGGGCCGGCCGGGAATCGAACCCAGAACCCAGAACAACTGCACCACTGTGCAGCCCGGTTTGATACTTATTTTAAGTGGCTATAAAAAAATCTAACAGGTTTTAAAGTGTTAGTTTGGCATACATCATGTAAACTGGTTCACACTCAGAAGTTTGCGTGTCTAGTTCTGGGAAAGCAAGTTGGAATTAGCAGGTAAGATCTAAAACAAAGCTGGAAAACAATCTGAAGTCTCGCAGGTGAAGGTTTAGTTTGAGCTGACTTATCCCTGCGAGACTCGGTCACTGGCTTACCTTGACGAGACGTCTTGAAGCTGAAAGACTGGAAGCCCCCAGTGAGGGCAGAGGAGTCGATGACATCGACCCCGTACTCACTTTGGCTCCGCCGATACAGAGTGACGGCGACGATCAGCAGCACCACGGTCACCACTCCCGCAGCCAAGCCTGAGTACAGGGCCACATCACTGGTTCTTTCCACTCCTTCGAAGGTTAGAAGGGAAAAGTTAGACTTTCTGTCACAGTCTGGGAAATGTTATTGTGTCTAATTAGGACACAAGAAGCAGCTTCTTCCCTTAGAAGCCCAAGAATCCGTGTTGTTAAAGAATATTAAAGTTGTGGAAGTCGGCGGGAGGCAAATCTACCTCTGTTCCAAACTACATGAGAGCCTTTTTGTTTTCTATCCATTGCCTGCCTCCTGATACACAATTTTATTGTTCCTTTCTGCAGAGTTAAGACTACTAATGAGGAACCTCGGAAGGAAGGCGATTATAATCAACCCAACACCTGACTGTCATTTCAAACACCGCTTGGCTCTGGTGTTGGAGGCTCTCTGCTTTCCACTGGGATAATGTGACAAAACCAATTCATTAAATTAGCTCATCGGCGGCGATTACACTCTATCTGCTCCCGCCAGTATTGCGGCGTCCAACTCCACAAAGAGAAAGAGCGAGAAGAAAACAGAAGCTGCTAGCTTGTTCTTGAAAGATAATGAGATCTGTGCTAAAAACAGGACATGCTGAGAAATCCTCTAAGTAGCCTGAAGCTCAAAGGGAAGAAAATTGACAAAATATGCAAAGCGGTATTAGCAGCTATAGTGGCAGGTTAATTGAGGGCTCAGGAAAGTTACGGAAGCCTGAATGCATTTTTCTTACCGTTGGTGACAAATGGAAATACTGATTGTTGTTAAAGGACAAGTAAGGAGAACACGAGCTTCTGGCTCCGTATGGATCAAAATGACACTGCAGCAAATTCCTCATTTCCCTAAACAGCAATTAAGCATAAACCAGTGACTTTGCAGTGGATATCCACTGACAGGTGTGACCTGGCACGCCAAACTGGATGAAGTCAAAATTATGAGACTTATTAGAGGGGAGCTACGTATTGATACAAGATGCTTTAAATGCTGCTTTTAACAGGAGCCTGCTTAGTTATCTTAGGACAGTATAGGTGCTAAATTCAGATAGTGATAAGAGATTGCACTGGGACGTGAGATGCTCCTCTGCAGAAGAAAGCTCAATCAGCTGATATTGATTCCTTGGGGAAAAATATATGTGACTTAAAATGTCTGCATGTGTTATTTCTTTTTAATAACACTGAGAAGAAAAATTACAACAATAACGTAAAAATGAGAAATATGATAAAGTGTTTTAACATGTTTTAAATTGAGATATTGTACTACTGCCCACTGTCAGAGATTTTTTGCATCTTAGAAAAAAATAATTAAAAAAAGCTATTAATATTGACATCTATCATAATGCACAAGCAGAAACAACTTTTACTTTGTTTCTGCCTAATAATGACAGTGAATTATGATGCTTACATATTGAAAATATCAAGATTAGAGAGTGCAGGGCTTATTGCTTCATTAAGTGTCTTATATGAGGAAATAATAAAAGACTAAGTGCATCTGTGAACGGATGTACAAGCTCAGCTTCTACCTCTTCATTTTTCGAGTGTCGCACAAAAAACCCCTCAAGTAATCCATGAACCCTTCGTCCTCCGCCTACTACTGAGAAACAACTGGGACATCGCACCCCGTCCACATTTAGGATTAAGAGCAAAGACTGATGACAATGGGTAAAATTGGATTAAGTCTTATTAATGATTACATATGGTCAAAAAAAAAGTCATGATGACAGTAATTTCCCAGCCAACTAAAACTGCTGCTCGCCATAATCCCAGTAGGATCAAGAAGCAGTATGGCAGGGATCCAATGTTGAGTCTTTTGAATAGATTTATGGATGATTATAGCTTAGCAATATTGTAAAGAAACAAAAACAAAACAAAATTATGTCTTACATTTGGAGCAAGAAAAAGAATAGCTCCACCTCAGCATTTAGTGTTGTTTCACATCATTCTAAAGCACACGTTGTGTATGGATGTCTATATTTTTTAAAGAATAGATCAACTATACAAAATACCTACACATAACTACTAAATGCACCATTTAAAATAACTGAAATCAACATGGAAAATATGTTAAAGCTGTGGTTCTCAAGAATATTATGCTGAGAAATGTCCAAACAGTACTACAGCAGGCTGTATTGTTGTATTGAAAGAAAAAAAAGAACCAAAAGTTCCTTTAAGGGTTTCAAGATTTCCCTTTTCCTGCCCTGATTTCCACTGTAAAAACGATGCCCCTCTGTACAGTCCCACAGGCGAAACCTTCCCCGATAAAAGAGCAATCTCCAGTCCTCTATTGTCAATCCACAGAGGATTCAAGTCGATGGAGGTCCAAGACTCTGAGGAGGATCGACTTGGAGTCTCCAGTCTGCCTGGTAACTCTCCATTTCCTGATTGTGCAATACTTCCTGTTCAGATCAACCCATCTCCTTCACAGAGTCTGACCTGAACGCCGATCCCGGTGTGAAACTTCTTATCAAATATTACATTTTGATTATTGTCAATAAAATTCACTCAGACTTTTCTGTGGACTAAGTTTTGGGTCAGATTTGAACTAGAACTTTTACAGCAGAGAGAAAAACAAACATTTCTGAACAACCCTGACCTCAAAATGTGAAATCACTGTCCTGAGTTATAAATAAAGAGATAGTTGCAGTAATGAGACTTGCATTTGCACTTCTGGCAGTCTGTATTATAATAACTCTTCACACATAAGAAAAATTGGTAACTTTATGCCTCACTAGGATGTGAATGCAGAAAAACAAATTACCATTAGCTTGTGATGCTCGGGGTTGTTGCCCTGGCAATTCAGGAAAAAAAAAAACTGGCAAATGTGACAGTTTTTTTTTATTGCATCCTGAAGTTGTTGAAACTTTGTACATATAATATTTCTTGATTCAGATTCTGACATCAGAAGAACAGAGAGAACAGAGTGTAAGCAGAAACAGGAACTTTTTTTAATGCTCTTCTAGATCTATTTTTTAAAGCTCAATCTGTTTGAACTAATCTTCATTTGGCTGATTTGCTTTATTAGCTGAATATTCCAGTTAATTGGCCGTTTCTCTACAATGTGAATAAGTGATTCCAACATTTCCTCTGAGGTTCAGTGAAAGCCGTCCAATCACCACCAGTCTTCTTTTGTAATCCAATACAATGTTAACGTCGATCAATGATTTCAGTCTCTAAATGAATCAGTTAAAAGGATGCGCTTACTGCATGCAGGTGTGTGTTTGTGCTGAGGATTTAACTACATTCACACGCTCAGGTATTTATTTAAGCCCTTTTAGACCATCGTCACAGCTTGATGCTGCTCAATGGATATTTGCTTCATATCAGAAATCATATTGGAAATCAAACTTCCTGACCAGTCAGTGGTCAGAGGTAAGCCTTAATTATATTTTGAATGCCTAAAAGAAAAGGTAATTTCAGACAGTAATCCATTAACATCAGATCAAAATACTCTAATCTGACAGAGACATTTTTTGTCAGTGAGTGGAGTTGAAGTTAGAAGTTTAACATTTATTGCAAAGTTTGGATGACATGAGGGAAAAACTCACCCTGTGGCTTTGCGTCATGGAGCAACTTCCGATCTGCAGGCAGACAAACATTCACTTCAGAGTTTGCAGTCGGTTCATTCAGGCGCTGCTTGTGCATGCGTCCCTGCCTGAACACACTGTGCTTAATGTAAGTCAAGTGGATGAATAATGAAGACGGATGAGGGTGTTGGTAATGAGCATGATTATAATGATGATCATGATCCAGCCTGCTCTGCCAAAGATGATAAACATTTAATGTATAATGACACAGTCTTTAAGCATCATGCTTACAGACAGTAATGATCCCCAACTGCCTTTTTTTTTTCTTTTTTTTTTACTTCTTAAGCAGATGCCGTTACCCACTCTGAGTGCAGAGGCCGCCTGTGCAGTTTTCCGCTGCCGAAGCCGCGCCGTCGCAGAGCCGTCCTCCATGTTTGGGCTCCGGAGCCGTGCACTCTCTGCCGCGCTGCCTGTCGCAGTCAGAACTACACACAGACCACTCGCTCCACTCCCCCCAGCCTCCGTCGACTGAGCGATAAAACACAGGCAGGAAAGAAAAAAATATGCATCTCATTAGCATAAGGAATTGACAGAGAACAGACGAGCAAACACAAACGCAACGCACAGAAGAGTAAAGCTGTGTTTTTCCTCTCGTGAGTACAGATTCTACTCCAAGTTGACGCTCTCTCCAAAGTTGTTTGATTCTTTAAGGGAAACACTTTTAAAGTAACCGCTGCGGCTCCTTCCACGGCCTGTCAAGATGCTTTCGGAGTCTTCTTGACTCGGAGCACAGAGACTCTGTTTGTGCCATATCCAATCAAGTCTCCTTCCCGCCTCCAAATGTTCTGTAAGCGCCCTTCCTCCCGCTGATCTCATGAACCCTTTTTATGTCTCCAGACATGAGAAAGAATTCCTCCCCAGAGTGAGAGCGCTGGCTTCCCTGATAGCCAGTTTTATTGAATGTGATAGATGTTTTCTTCAGGCCGTACAGTGGTTGAAATCATACAGTTTGGGATTTATTCAAACGCGTCAGCAGAGCAGATGAAGGATTAGTTGCAGAAGTCGGAAGACGTCTCGTTCGTTTTCACAAATTAGACTGAAACCGGCTGTTCTGCTGTTCCAGCCAGTCGTCTGTGTTTTCCAGGTTCGTTGATTTTAATTGTGTTTTCGGTTTCAGACTCAGGCGAATTAAGTTCAGGTCAAAAGCCGTCCAAAGATTTTTAAACTCCCATCATATTGTGTGAGATGGTACTTCTCTTTGTTTGCTTTTACTGCACTGAACAAAGAGAATGGAGTGCCAACTTAAAAATATTGTGTTAATTGGTCATAAGTGATATAAAGAAGTTTGTCAAACTCACCTTATTTACGCATGTTTGACTTTAACAACTAAAATCAACAAAAATAAACTTATTTTGATTACTTGTGATGAAAATAAACATATTTAAATATGCTGGGTTACTTGGTCTCCTTTTTCAGTGTAATGAAACCATCTTGCCTTTAAGGATGTGTTAAAACTGTAAGCTGTTTAATTAACAGCCCAAAAAGTATCATTTAATAAATAAATTTAAGACTTTTTTGTTTAATTTTTTTAGGCATGGAAGAAATAAACACATCACATTTCACACATTTAAAAAGAATATTTAAAGTTTTTCTTTGCTTCACGATGCCCTACCAAATGTTTTTCTTCCACAAAATTTTTTATTTATATGCTTTGATAGAGCACACACTGCACAGTTTCTTTGGCAAAGACTTTTTGTGCAAGTAAATGTTTGATTGTGCAGCCCATAAAATTACCATAACACAATCTTTCTGTATTACAAATGATTTTTCCCAAAGCATAACATTCCCATTTTCTAAGAAAAAATATTTTGGGTTTTCATTAGTATAATAATCAGCTCCACACCAATAAGTGTGTTGAAGTACATCACTATGTGTAATGCATTTATATATTGCAGGTTTGCTTTTTTAATTTTTTTTAAAACAATAAACCTTTTAGTTATAGTTTAATTTATTAAGATGCACCTGTGAGAAGCTCATTTGGTGCAGCTCTGGACAGATGTAACAGTGTGAACAGTGAGGATCGACCAGAAACATTTAAGCAAAAGTATTTTCAACCTTCATGTTAACGTAGCTCAAAATGTCACTGTAAATAGTTTCAATCAACGGTTACCCCTCACTTTAAAGCTTTAAATGTTGTTTACTGTGTCTATTTATTCTTGTCCTTTAAGCTCATCTACCTTCCATTAGCATACATGGCAACAGCATATTAAAACCTAGGACATTTTGATGACTTTTACCTTTTCTTTGAAAACTTTCAGTCGAGGAACTTTTTGCTTCTCGGTTCTGTTTGATCACAGACGTCCCTGGGCAGAAGAGCTGAGCCTAATTCAATCATGTTGGCTGATAAATAACTCCAGGCAAATGCCAAAGTTGGAGTCCGAAAAGCAAACTAACACGTTCTTTCTCCTGATGAAAGCCTTCTTGTTTTTGTCAGAACCCAGTAGAGGAAATCTGACACTGAGACCAGAGAACATTTGATCCTGTGGATCCACACTGGACTGCAGGGCGTGGCTACTGTAGATTATATTTGTTCCAGTGAATCACACAGATGCTTGATCGCATGGGGATCTAGAGAGTTTTGAGATTTAGAGACTTCTTTTTTTTTCTTTTTTTTTTGCTGTGTTGCCTGATCCACTTGTGAGGTTGCTCAGCAACAAAGTCGAGGTGTGTAATTTTTGTAGAAGCATGGCAGCCACATAAATGCGAGAATCCAAAGGATTCCCAGCAGAACGCCGAGCTGCTGGTAAGACAAACAGCCCAATTCAGCCCAACCTGCCCAAAGATTTTAATATTTCTCATCTGTGATTTAATGTGAGTGCAGCTTTTTCCATGCATGCTGCAGCGCATTGCTCTCACCTGGACACACGGTGTTGCACGTGCTCTTCTGCACCGACATGCCCTCGCAGAAGGCTCCGCCGTTGAGAGGCGCCGGGTTGGTGCAGGTCCGCGATCGTTTCTGCACGCCCCGCCCGCAGCGCACGTTGCAGGCCGACCAGTCGCTCCACGACGACCAGCCTCCGTTCACTGGAGTGCAACCGGGATTCAAACGGGAAAGCAGTCAACGCGACATTTCCTGTTTCATGTACAACATCGGCGACCGCGGCGCCGACTGAGTCACAACCTTTCCGACGCGACGCAGGCTGTTTGACTAATCTGCTAATTTGCTGTCACAGGAGGAAAAAAAAAGGAAGCAAACGCTATTGTTCCACTACTAAACATTGGCAATGGTAGGCCTGTCAGAGCCCTTCATTAACATTATGGAACTTAATAATTGATGGTCTTCAGCGAGCCGCCATAGTGAGAAAGAATCAGATATGTTCCTGCTGCAGCTTAATGCTCTCGCTGAATAAATAAGAGAATGAGACGGGAGGTCGGTGAAATGGGCACGGAAACGCTAATCAATGCTTCGCTTTAGTCAAAGAAGCGCGATGCAGGCGTGACATTATGATTTCACTCTGCATTGGCCCATTAAAAGCCCGAGAACATTGTGTGCTTGCCTGTCGCTACATAAAGTGCTCTGAAAAAGGTATTTAATGCAGGCACAAATAAACAGTGAAGTGTCACTGACCTCATGGCAGCTGCTTTTCAATCATGGATAATAAGACTCTTGTAAATATTGTGACTGTCTCCTTGCTTGATACGACTGATCAGTAATGATAAACCACTCACAAGACTCAAGAGTCCAAAAAGGACCACTGTCTAGTGGTGTCTGTTCAGTCTATAGGAGGCAATTTGACACCATAGCATAAGAGATTGACATCCGATTTACTGCTGCTTTCGTTCTGTGTATTGCAAATCATTTATTATTCTACGCTACTGCACTGCGCTTTACTTTCACGTCTTACCGTAGACTACAACCATAGCCGTGGCACTGCGTCTCTTGGCCACAATGTTGCTGGCAACACAAGTGTAGTTGCCGGAGTCAGAGAGGCGGGCCTCCGAGACGATCAGCTCATGGCCGTCCTTCTTACTGATCACGCTGTCGGCGCCAACGTTCAGGGATTCCTCGTTTTTCAGCCACTCCACCTGCAAAGAAAGAAAGAGAGAAAGAAAAAAAAGGATCAGATTGCTCTTTTTTTTTAGCTTAACAAAAACACTTCCTGTATTAGCGACTTTTTGCACGAGCTGATGAAACGCCGCAACACTGGGGGCCCTCTAATGTGAGACTCCTCAGGAGGATTACGCTCAGATAAGAGCGACACGCGCCTTTTGTTTTATCATATGTTATTATGGGAGACTGTTGTGTAAGTGTGTGATTTTGATTAGTATTTTGGAGCGCGCTGCTCTCTTTCCTGCCGCTGCACATGGCTCCAAGTCGCACTCACTACAGCACCCCTGATAAGACGAAAAAATAAGCGGGAAATTAGATTACGTTTTCACAGCACCAGCATAATCTCATACTCAAATTTTCAACCTTTGATTACGTTTGGAGTTTTTCTTTTTTTCTACTTTCTTACTAAATTCTTCAATTATTAGATTCCTATCAAGTAAATAAGGCACTTATGATGTTACCACGAAGCACAGGGAGGTTAAAGGTCAGCTAATCTGAAAATGTGGCAGTGCGAGACCAAAGTTAAAGAAAAAGAAAATAGTTTCCTTACTTTCACAAATCTTTTTTTGTGCCCATAAACATGCAAAAAAGTGGGTCCCAACTCTGAGTTACCACCAGTTTTAGCTGTAAAGGATGATGTGGTGTTTATCTGTCAACGTTCGGCAGACGCTTCAGAGCCTGAACTCACTCAGAGACGCTGTGATTATGCCATCAACTTGATGAAAGTGGCTCACGCAAAACAGGCCGGTTTTTATAATTTATATGAATTTACACGACGCTTTAGAAGGTTAATTATGTTAAGATGCTAATTTTGAATGGTAGATCTCGTGGTGCTGTACTATGCGCCTTCAAAACATCTCGGGGAAAAATGCTTTGGTAGGATGAAGTATAAGCAAGAATGCAACGATATCCAAGTCTCAAAAAGACTGTCAAATGATGCTACTGGCAGAGAAAGAAAAATAAGTGATATAGGCATGTTTACCACTGCGTTGCATCACTTCTGTAAGCTTTAAGAAGTGAACAGACCCGCTGCCCGCAGTGTTAAAAGAAAAATCTTCGTCTATTGATGTTTGCTTCGAGATTTGAGCTCCGTGGCCTTGGAGGGCCCCCTTTGTCGAGTACTTTGTTGGATGAAGCACCAAATGTTTTCAGCGGACGACGAGTCAGAACTTTAAAAAGAGACCAGCTGAGCCGAAAACAAAGCTGTGCCGTTGTAACGCATGCAGATTAAGGTTTCTCGGCAAGACAAAGATGCTCCTGTTGGGAAAAGACGGCCGTTTTGATGGAAGCACATGTTGCTCTGGGTTTTGTGCCATCTTGATAAACATTCATCCCATATGCCCAGGACCTCATGGTATGCAAAAGAATATCAAGTTTTAAAACACCGGATTCAAGTTACAATCTTTGAAGTTTTGTTCCTTCCTTGGTCAACTTTAAAAGATCAACTTTTTGTGTGTTTTGAATCTTTGCGTGGTGCGTTTGCAACTTGTATTTTTTGCATCAGAAGCTCAGCTGTGTTTCTGAAACCCACAGTGATTTTCACCACAGGATGTCTGTAATGGCTCAATGCTTAGGAGATTGCAGCCATTCACTGCTGATTTCCTCTGTTTTTTTATTTTTATTTTTTTTGCTTGCCAAATTGACAAAATCTCAAAAAGTTGTTTTAGATTTTACTTTGATGGGCAATATTCCTAAAATTTTGAACAATTTTCACTTTTTGACTGCAGCGTAGCCTCCTTCCTCCTCCTTACTTCTCTCTTTCCGAAGGACTAATTGGAAGGTGCTTTCAGCTCCAAATTATCTCGACTTGTTGATGATTAATGTTCCACCGGGTGATTTACACAAATTTTCTATAATTTTGTTGTCAACTTTCCAGTTCTTCTTTGGAAAGTGTCACTGGCGTCAGATTTTAAAATGACCCCCACATAAAATAATTTAGTGTTTTTTTTATCCATTTATCTACTAATGCGATGCAGACTGTTTATCAAGCTAGTAATATTTGCCTGGAATATTTAAGAAAGTAAAAAGTTGGACTAATTTATTATTCACTTTAACTCATATCTTACCAAGTATCATACACTTTATACTGCGGGGGAAGTTAAGCCAAAATAAACAGCTAACTCCAATTATTTAATTTAGTGTGGCAACTTCACAGTTTCCGTCTTATTTCTGAGCAAGTTTGTCAAGGACCTTCTTCTTCTGAGTTGTTTATGATGACACCTTCAAATGCATCTCTAAACCTTATTGATGGTGTCATGAAAAAGTCAATTTATTCCACAAGTTTCAGATAATTAAGCAAATTGTTGATTTCAGCCAAATATATCCGGAGTAAATTTAACATAGAAAACAGTTCTTACTCTTAGTTTCTTTTATTAAGGGAAAAACAGCAATTTAAACCAGGCCGACCCAAAGTGACAAATTAATTGCCCCGTAAGCCTATTAGCAGGTTTCACCATCTAGCTGCCACCAAGCGTTTGCAATAACTGGAAGTGAGGTTTTTTTTTCTCCATCAGTAGTATTTGTCCATCGAGCAAATAATTGCACATTTTGACATTAAGAAAACAAATTAACTTATTGGAGACATGGCAATTTAAAAAAAAACAAAAGACTAATTTTTTGATACAATGTTTTGGTGCCAGGATGAGGCGTTTCTTAATTTGGTCGTATCAAAATTGGTTTATTTTGCAAAACTGCAATGGAAACTGTTTTTGTGTCCGAGTCACATGAACAACAACCGGATGTGGCCATTGGTGCAACCACAAAGAAGACAACAAAAGGAAGTAGCTGGAAGATCATGGCGCAGAATGTTATTTTAATGATTTTTAATGATCAGATTTTCTGATATATTTAATCAATTACAGGATGTTTTCCAGATGTAGTTAAAGCAGTTTTTTTCTCCCCTCTAATAAGTGAAATTGCTCCCAGTTACCATAACTTTATGATGACTAATGCTCTACCAAACATTAAAACATAAAAACTGCTGTTTTATATTTACTCTGACTATCCTTATCAAAGTCCACGTGATGAGCTGAAACATTTCTTTGTGTAAAAAATAAAACAGCAGCAATGAAATCTGACGGGGGGGAAAATGACTGTCCCGCTGCACTGTAGACGTCAATTTTAACCTTGGTTATAAAAAAGAAAATACCAGAAATAGTTGACATTTATCAAGACGAGATGGAGCCCATTCTGCAGTAATTGCAAAATAAGTAGTTTGTAAGAAAGGAAGCACATTGCTGACAACAACCCGGAGTGAGTGATGTAGTAGGTAGGTCACATCCACTACCGTTACCAATTCATTGTCCGTGCACCGAGTGAAAGTAATAAGGAATTACAAAATAAAAGCTGCTCTGTTGATGCTCCCTTCCTCGCATGACTGGCTCTGTAAATTGCTATTAATGTGCCACTAGCATGAGCTGTTCATTGAGAGGGACGAGCCGGAGCACGAGGAGTGGGGTTTGATTTATGGCCGTGTGTTTGGGGATTAAAACTCCGCCCCCGCTGGGAGCTCCATGTGTTTGTGTATTGGCGGGGTGTGTTTCTGTGTAAGGGGGCGTCCATTTGCCAGAGGAATTTAACAAGAACCACTGAACTTGGAGATTGCTTTGCTTTTTTCCAAAACCCTTGATAAGAAAAAAAATATAGAAGTCAGAAAATCGATAAATCAAGAGTCACGTTGTCACAAGTGGGTGCTTTTTTTTGCCTTTGAAGGCTGAGGAAGTCTTTCATCATGTGGCTTTAATTTAGCTTTTTTTTTTTTTTCTAAAGGACTTGGCTTCGGACCTTTCAGCACGCACTAAACATTGGTGGGTTAAATTGGTCCGTCAGACGCCCTTATTTCTAAGCAAAGTTTCCTTTAATGTCATCAATGTTTATGTCCTCCATCCATGTTCACCAAAACTGATCAGACCACGAACCTGTGAATAAAATAAAACAGCAAAACCACGTCTTCCATGTCTGCTGGGGAGATTCTGTGTGAAAGAATAACAGAAAACAAAACTCAATGATGAAGTGGGAGGAAATAATTCATGATTTTTTTTTTTTAAATGATGAAAGCTGTTGTTGAAAGGGAAGTCCTGTTTGTAGTTTGCTTCTACAAAGTATCGACTTAGAGCAGGATGTCAAACTCATTTTTGTTCTGGGCCAAATCAGATCATAAATGCTCTTAATAGGCCGTTTGTGCCAGAATGTATTGATAAAAACCCACTAACCTGTTAAAAATATTAACAAATTCTTGAAATTAGATAATGCTGAAAATCTTTTCAATCCCTCCAGAATTTTGCAAAGTTTTTTTTTTTTGCAATAAAAATCAAAGTGTTTGTGGTACTAATTTGGAAATAATGGAAATTGGAAATATTTGTGATATTTGCACCTATTTATGACGGTAAGTGTGACTCCTTAATACTCACTGTATCGATCATGGACTATAATCTGACATCAACTGAGGCTGAGGCAACTGTTTAGTACAAGAATTAAAGTTTTAGACAATTTTGAAGAAAAATCTGCAATCTGGTGGAAAAAACTGCAGGGATTTGTTGATTTTGCATGAATTTCCACAGTAATTCACAAGAAACTAGAGGGACTGATTGATACAATTTGACAGTAAACAGATGAAAACCGCAATGATTTGATTGATAACATAATGTTTAAGCAGACTTAATGTTTAGTCTAGAATCCAAATGGCCACATAAAACGCTATGGCAGGTCGGATTTGGCCCACAGGCCTCGAGTTTGACACATGTGACTTAGAGGGTCTGAATACGAAGACAAAACACACTTTCTAGATTGGACTTATTGTTTTAAGATTTCGAAAACCGTGTATTGTTTTCCTTCCAATTCTAAGCATTCATTTTTTGGAGGCTCTATCACATAAAATACCGACTGAAGTTTGTGTCTCTAACTTAACAATATGAGGAAATGCTTACGAGGTGTGAATACTCTTCAAAGGGACTTTGTCATCTTCAAGTACGGAAACAGTTCATCTACAATCTTTTGCCTTGACCAAGTTTGAATCAAGCTGAAAAAAGATTCCACCTCAAGCCGCTCTTTAATTTCCATAATCGACACAGATTCTCGGAAACAAGCAGACCTGAAACCAAAACCACATTTTGAAACATCTGGCCATATGTTTACTCAGGTAGAGATCAAGCAACCAATGACATTTAAAGGAAGAATCATGCATCTAATTGAGTGTTATGCTCTTTATTGTCCAGCTAGATTTAAAAAAAAAACAAACATCTTTCTGCAATGTACCAGGGGAAAAGGTAAATAATGTGATATTGCTATAAACAATTTGCAACTTTATAAGCGTAATAGTATGGCTTTTACTTCTTAAAGTTAGCATCCAAAGGCTCCTTGAACATGCAGTTACACCCAGAATATTATTCAACCTGATAAGGCTGATCAAATTGGATATGTGTTTCCATTTATAGTAAAAAGCAGCTAAACTAAAAACCATTTCCCCACATCTTATTAATCTTGATGGAGAAGTAAAAGACGTTGGAGATTAACCTCCAACCCTTTTGTTCTTGTCATCAGATAAGATACATATTCATGGAAAAACGTTGGAATTGAACTTGACAGGAACTGAATTTAACGCCTGGGTGTGTGCATTTAAACATTTAGCAGATAATGCCACCAAAGGAATTTCTTTAAGACTCAAAGATGGCCTCCGATAAAATATGCATGTCTAATTTCTGACAATGAAACAAAAACAAATAGCTAGGAAACCGTGTCACAGATCTTTTGTCTACATTTACACCTGATCTGAATTAAATCTATTGTACAAAGACAATAATGTGTAATGCTATTTAAAGTCTGAACTCAAAACATAAATAATGCAGCTTGTGATTTGGTAGATTAAAAGCATAAATAAAACTGAAGAAGCCCAAGGACATCTGCATGTGAAGAGTCCAAACTGAGAGTTACTTTTTACAGAAATGTGGATATGTTTTAAATTTATTAGAGTTGCAGAGCTGTCCATCTGGAGCAGGTTTATTAAATATAATGATCCAATGCTGATGTCTGAAACCAGATTATTTGAAGCTATTAAACCAGATTTACAAGCTGAAGAAAGTTTGTAGACTTTTTATAACTAGAGCAGGGAAGTTACAATGGAGATGTACTGACATTAGGGTCCAGCTGGGATTTGACCCTTAGCAGTAAAGAAACACATTTTATGACAGAAGCATCACTGCATTCAAAGAAACTCAGGGAACAACTTTTTTTCCCCCCGCCTTAATAATCCATGTGTCATTTCACCATACAGGCATTCACTGCCTGTCTCTGTCTGTCCAGCTCACTAAAAGTAACGGATCAGTGCAAACTTTGCCAAGATGTCGCTTAAACTAAAGTTCAGGCCTGGCTGCACCAATTCATGCTTGCAGAGTGTGCTCATTATTTAAAATCCAAAATTGTAAGGCAACTTCCTCAAATCTGTAGTTTTTGTAGGTTTTTCACATGTTGTCATAACTACAATTGTCAATGTTTTTTTTATTTACTGGTATCTTCTTTATGACAGACCAACACAAAGTTGTACAAAATGAACAACTTAAGTTCAGTCAGATCAGATGGAGATACATTTTCACATCTTCCTTGTTGGTTTGACTGTTTCCTGTTGCTTTTTTTGCACTAATTTATTGGATTAGGCATCCGTCACACTATCAGCAGATTTTCCTACATGGGCTGCAGATCTCTGCTGCTCCTCCAAAGACACCGTGATTCATGCACTGTAAAAACACAGAATCTCACCAAGTATTTCTGGTTCAGGTTCTAGTTTTTAAAATAAGACAAAAGTTACTTACAAGTAACCTTTCGCCAAGACACAGAAACTTGTTTTAAGTCAGTAGTTCTTTAGCATTAATAATGAAAAAGGCAGATCATTTTATGTATAACAGGAAAATGTCTTGATACAAGTCAAAAAAATCTACCATTGTTTTTGTGTTTTTGCTCTCCATATATGGATGTTGCACATTAGGCAGATGTCCAATTCTTGGCATTTCAGCAACATGCTTACAGCTTGGAGCATTGCTTGAAAACCTTTTGCTACTTTAAGAGTTTTCCACAACAACACCTGCATTTATGCCCACACAGACGGTCTTTATTTACAGACTAGATGATTCTGAACGTACTGAGTGTACTGGACTTATTTAAGGGTTGAACATAAATGTACGTTACACATTCAAAATTTTCATATCACTGTTTGAAAACTATGCATCGTTTTCTTTCCATTACCAAGCTATTCTCTGATTTGCGTCAGTCAGTCACATCAAATTCCAATTGTGAAATTGCTCAAGGGGTATGCATACTTTCGCAAGGCAGCACAAGTCATCTTTATTCAGTGGCGACATTTACAGATTCCCAGAAATGTAATTGTTTTGTTTACACAGCCCGCCTGAAGGATGATGGCAGCGAGGCGACAAGTGCGTTCTTGCCACCCTCAAAGGCAAAATGCATCATTTATGTGTTTTCTTTTTTTTAATATCTGCCCCAATCTTGCACCCAGACTTAAAGCGACTGCTCTCTAATCAATCTATCTAGTTGGTATTGATAACCCGTGAGCTGTGTCTGAGAGAAGTATTGATCACCCGCGCATCGATCCACCCTTCACTAAGGATCATTCACTCGCTGTTTTTGCAATACTGCTGACGTGTTTAGGATGCTGCGTGTCTCGGAAAATTATTTGTGGTGTTCTCATGTTCGGCTGTTCGCAGTCGGTGCGGATGCTTGCACATTTTCGGACGGGTTGGCGTTCGCAAAGGCATCTGGGAAGCTAGTGCCAATGGAACCCGAAGGGATAAAATGTTTTCTTTTTTTTTTTTAGCACTGGCTTACTCATAAAAGTCCTATTTTTGAAATGAAGTCAGTGTCAGAGGAAATTATATAATTATTAGAAGGAATACATTTAGAGCTATAATTAGCCCTACTTGGGGTGATAATGAAAGTGTTTGAATGCTGTTCTGTCTTTTGTAGGAAGCATCTGAGCGCCATGATAAAACGTGGAAGACAGCGGCAGCAGAAAGATGTAGTTTAATTAAACCAATAAACATCAATTGTTGTCTTCCTTAATTAAACTGACTAAATAATCTTGAATCTAACTTCTCTGTGACTGCAGAGTGTATCGCAATTCAATTTTCTTAGCTAGACCTACAATTTTTTCTTTTAGCTGCAAAGTTTTTTTTTTTTCTGTTTCATGCTTATGCTTTGATCTATCTATCTCATTCTGCTCCTATTCCTTGTTCGCTACAGGATGAGCATAATCCCAGAGCAGGATATGCATGCTGTGTCAAACCTGGAGTCTCCCCTCTGGGTGGGTGGGGGGAGACGGGGGATGAGGGGAAGCGATAGAGAGATGCACATGCTGATGAGAAGGCAGGGACAGGACAGACTCAAATGAGCCTGATAAGCCCCGCGCCTGGGGAGGAACAGAAACGGATTTGCTTAATTGGCAAATTTGTTCCACTTAGATAGCAGCGGTTGGGTGCCGAACAACACCTCGCCTCACCCGGCAGACCGGGCCTCGCGGGGCAAATCTGCCAGCCAGGTGTCAAGGTCACGACGTTGGCCATTAAAAACCGTCGTCAAATTAAGATGAAACACGATCATGTCCGTCCATCTCCGACTTTCCCTAAAACGTTTTGTCTTCATTAGCGGCCGAACGAGACAGAGTTCACTGTGGGCAGGGACTCCGTGAACTACACAGAGAAGTTTTTCTTTTGTTTTTTTTTTTGTTGTTTTTACCCCCTGCCTTTCTTTTCGACAGCTTCGAGCTGTTTGGAGATGTTGAAAAAGAGAGAAGCGGCCCACCTGAAGCACAGTGCAAAGGCATCATCTCAACACACGGGGGAATTTCAACATCTCCTCGGATCAGATCGAAACACCGATTTTGATCAAGCCGAAGTCAGAATAAATTCCATACTGCGTCATAATAAAAGGATGACCAAAGCGACTGCAGTCAGATAAAATTGATCTCAAAAGCGGTGCAGGTGTTGATCGTGCCACTGCAGAAGCTTCGGTTTTGTGTTTTTGTTCAGAGGTGGACTTGCTTGAGTGCTTCGGATCAATGTCCTGCTGCATAATGCAAGTGTTCTTGAGCTGAAGTCCACTGCTGATAGTCAGACGTCACCCTTCAGGATTTTCTGCAGGAGAGCAGGATTAATGGTACCACTCCCGGGAAGATTCACCACTTTTCCACGGCTTTCTATTGGTGGGTGATGGCTGTCAGTGTGGCTTGCTGGAGACCCAAAGCCTTAAGCCTGGTTCACACAGCAAGACAATGAAGCTGATTTTTGATACAGTCTTCCCCTTTGGAAAATCTTAAGGATGCCCAGATTAACATGATGCCTCTAAAGATAATCTTATGAGATATTCCTGCTGTGCATGCTGAATAAAGAGCGAAGTAGTGGGATGTCCTGACTACTCCAACCTCAAATTGGGGATATTCAACATGCTGGATTGCCTTGGCAACAATCAGAAAGCAAAGGGGAATCCTAAACATGGAAGACAAGACAACAGCAGAAAAACTGGTAGACATAAGAGACGTCTTTTTGTGTTATGTTTTCCTCCGTTAAAAATCATAAATTGCATTTACTCTGGAGTCACGTTTAACCTCAAGAGGTTCGGTGAGATTTTGCTCCTGACATCTGAATGTTTGTGAGTGAAATCTGTTGGTCTGGTGTCTTTGTCGTGTGGCTGTACGCCAACGTCTGGCCGCTCTCAGGTTTGATGTATGCTTTTTTTGATTACTGTCAATGAGAATATTAAAACCATTAGCATTTATGCATTAATTTGTACCTAACAGCCTTCGTCCTCCAAAGCAGCACAGGAGGAGGTTATCGTTTTTAATTGTCATATCTGTAGCAAGAGTTTGAACTGAGTCAGAGAGAAACATTTTAAATATTGTGTCCCTCAATCTTTTGTCTCAATGAAAGCTTTAAAGCAACTTCTACTACATGGACAATGTTCTTTTATTATTATTTTTATTTATTTGACCTTTAATTAAACAGGTTGTCTCATTGTCTCTTTTACAAGAGAAACCTTTCAGACTGTATTGTTCATCATTTGAATTACTTTTGTATGTTTCTGTTGTGTCTAATTTTTGATCTGAGTTGGATGTTTTTATTCTAGTGTTGTTCTGCGCTACTGTCAATTCGAACTAAAACAACTCTTGTGCAATTGTACTCAAAGGTAATCCAAAATGCTTTGGAGATAAAGAATTTCCCATAGCACCCTTTCATAAAATAAAAGATGTTATAGCTACAGGTACAATTCTCCATATTTACATGCACATTAATCAGGATATGAATAGTGGGACAGTAAAACAGTCTAAATAGTCGAGGAGTTCTAATGACCTACATGTGTAATTATTTAAATGGGAGGTGAAAGCAACATGAAGGCAATTAAAAAGCAATTTGCTGACTTTTCTACCATCTGATTCAATTAAACACACACCCTCTTCCTCTCCCCTGCAAGTCTGCACTTTGCTCTACCTCAGTCATCTGTGACTCTTTTTCCTCGACCCAACAAAGACCGTCACGTCTTCACATTAAACAAACGAGGCCTCCACATTTGACAGCAACATATTCCAGAATCCAAGGTGTAATTTTTGTGCCTGCAGTTTATCTTTACGTTGTATGTAAGAGTGTTTTGTTTGTCGCCTCATAATTACATTTTAAGCACTTCAGACGACTTGGGATGGGAGGCGTGATGATTAATGAGGTTTGGTTTCGAATACTAGGATGTTTAATGTGGGACTAATGATTGTAAGACACTTTCGCTGAAGTTACCAGAGGAATATTTCTCCCACAACTACTCAGATTTCAATCTAAGCAGACATCTGCTCAACTTTTGGAATACAGCGCACCCACACAGCACACAAATGGTAATTTTTTTACTTTTCTTGTAAAAAGAACCACATATTTATTTTAAATCATACTTAGGTTTGTCATGTATGTGTTTAATATTTCTTGTAGAGAGTTTCACTTTTAACACGAAGAAGCTCAGAGCTCATTCTGCATACACACACACAAAAAAAAAACGTTTAATATAAAATTCTCCAACATAAACAAGTTAAAGCTTATCCCATTTTATTCCATTTTCAGACATTTTCAGAAGATATCTTAAATGTTGGCAGATTATGTAACGTGGTGATTAGCATATTTACTAGATCATCATGAATCATTCACATTTTGCCCTCTGCCTGCGTTTTCCCATCTGTTTGCTTCTTTCTTACTCCTTGAGAAGCAGAAGTACTTTAAATCAAATCTTCAGAAGGTTATATTCTAATCGACGTGCCCTCATTCACAAATGCAGCGTTTCTATGCCTGGACTGCATAAAAGACTGAAACTGTTACATTAACAATTTGTGTAAGTGAACTGGAGTCATCTTTGCAGTTATTTCGACAGTGTTTTATGTGGAGTGATTAGTCAGAGAGCAGACGGCTTTAAAACTATTCTGTCATTCGTCATTCTCTCTGCTGTCCCTGCAAGCCAAGACGAGGACGCACTCCTTCGTCAGAGTGAGCCAGGACAACTCAAAATAAACTTTTAAAGGTTAAGTCAGGAAGGTTTGTGTTTTTTGAACTACATTTAAGGCAAACTTGGAGAGCCACACACGTTATCAATAAAATAGTAGAAAAATACAAGCACAGAGAGGTGATGTGTGTGCGCAACAGCCTGACAGCACAAAATAAACTGGGTCTGCCCTTGTGAGAAAACACTAGTAACACTCTTCTGTCAGAGGCAGCTCAGATTTATCCAGAGTGTCTCAGTGCACACTGCTTATTTTCTAAAAATAAGCATTGTTTAGTGTTTATTTTGCGTTCAAACAGAAGAAGTATACTCAACATCCACACTGAAGCATGGTGGTGGGAGCATCATGACGCTTTTTTCCACCAAACATCAGAAATCTGATCAGAGGGCAGGTGATTGGAGCTAAAACCAGAAAATACAAGCAGAAAACCTTTCAGAGGCTGGATAAGACTTATGAAAACTCAGTCACTTTACTACAACTCCACAGGCGAAGAAATGCAACGGAATATTTAGATCAAATCCTATTTACGTATTTTTAAATCGCCTAGTCAAATATCCAACCTAATTGATGTTTGTGGAGTAACTTAAAATTTGCAGATGTTTTTAATTCGGTCAGTCTGAGTTTGAGTTAATTAGGATTTGGAGATTTGCAAAGTTTGAGGAGACTTACCCCAAAAGACTTGGAGCTGTAATCGCTGTATTTGCAGGAAAACAGTTCTGGCTCTGCCTTACGTCATCCTACCAGTGGGATGTGCTCAAAGAACCTCCAAAGGAGCTTAAAGGAAGCCTGATCAGATAACTCAAAAGGTGCCTCCTTTTGGATGTTTGCTGGGTTGGAGTATAGTTTGACTGGTAAATTGAGAGCTTTCCTTTTTGACTCAACCCCTTCTTGACAACCCACTGCAGACAAAACCCCAATCCATCCATCCATCTCATGATCCATCAACACCAAAATAAGTGCATTTTTCAGGTAAACCCCCATCTGAGACAGTCATCCTGCCTTCGTGAAGTCCAACACATGCATACAAGGCCAACCTTATGCTGAGAATGTAGAGAAAACATCTCTGGCTTCATTTAACCTTTCCAGATCGAACGGCAGGCAATAATACAGCCAAACTTGCAGTACCGTAATTCTGCTACACTTTCCAACAGTTTCTGAAAGGAGAAACGTTGCACTTTCCAGTCAATATTGGGTTTTTACGGTAATTTCATCCCCGCCATAGCAGGGAGTGAAATTAATCTGAGGGGCAATATTTTAATAGGCAGCAAATTGCAAAAATAACTCGCTAGATATTGAAAGTTCCAGTTGTTATGGATAAATAGGCAAATATATTTACTCACAGGACATTTAAAGAACTGCGTACAATTAAAATAAGCAAAAACATCCAGGTGGAGATTTGAAACTTAGGCCATAAAGGGCTAAATAATGAACAGATTGCTCTTGAGAACTTCCTTATACTCCTGAAAAGGTCCGTGAGGGAAACGGTTGTAAGCTTTCTCTGTATCCATGTAAACCAGTAAGACAAAATCCCTCTGCAAGACAGATGGATGGATGGATGGATGGATGGCATTCTTTCTCTTTCTCTGCTCTGTGGTTGTCTAGCACACAGGGAATTGTGGTTGTAACGTGAACCGGCAGGAGAAAGAACAGCTTAACTTAAAGGTGGTGGAGACCGTCCTCCAGATTATCTTGCAGTTTATTCTACCATGCAAGAAGAGAGACAGATCAGCATGATAGCATCCTGGTGTGTGTCTAACGCAATGAGAAACACAGCCTGGTTTTACACACACTGAAGTCGCACCCCACATTCCACAACAGACGCTGTTTCCCCCCCAAACTACAGCCCAGTAAAACAGATCCGAGCTGATTTTATTACAGCCGTGCCCCAGCCACGACCCCGTCTAATCCACTACCCATATCTGTCCCACTACCCTTAAGCCGTCCTTTCATCTTCAACATTCTTCGCTGTAGGATCTGTAAACAATGTCCAGGTGTATCCCCAAACAAGCCACACATTTTCCACATGAATACGTTTTCACACAGATAAGCAGATTTAACAAATGTTACAAAAATTCGAAAAGTGCAAGAGACACTCGTACTTTTGCGAGACCCCCCTAAGTAAGCCTGTGGGTTTAGGTGAATGAAAGCAGCCTAACAGTGTGAGAAGCAAACAATAATGAAAATCTTTATAAGAGCAAGGGGTCTGTGTATCTCAGTGTCAGTTAAAGTTTAACATGATGGCAGGGAGGGAGGAGAAAAAAAATCAAACTGAAAACTGCTCTGTCTATAAAAAGAGGATCTAGTTTAAACTCTTGTCACTATTAAAGTGAAGAAGACTTAAGCTGTTTTGCTATGATCGATTCTCTGTGGTCTGACTTACAGTAGCGTGCAGATTATTGCTTCTAACACTGCTGGGAGCGATAATGTGGCGTTCTCTGGTGTTCATTAACATCCCGCGCAGCAGCCCAGCAAACCCCCGCATGGTTTGGTTACAGCCAGACGCAGATAAACTTTTTTCCCCCTTCTTTCTCTGTTCGCGTTGCCTATGACAACTTGAAAAGAGAGGAGACGTAAGGGGATTTCGAGCCTCAAAGTCTGCCTGTGCGTGCCTTAAGACAGCGCCGAGCACAAAGTCGGAACTTATTCCATTTGCGTCTTGTCAACCGACTGAAAAAATTAAGCGTCGGGACTCCTTCGACGGTGCGGAGTATGAAAGCTCGCCGAGGATGTGTTGCAAGTCGGAGGGGGCCGTGAAAGCCTTAAGTGAATGTCATGACCAAAATAAACACGCCTCTGAACACAAACAGCGTTTAATACAGTAGATCGCACCGCATCGTGACCTCGATTCCTTAAAATCTAAGCTTTGGCGTCTTACTGAGGGAAGATTCTGTCCACGGAAACGGCTTTTAACCTCCTGACAATGGCTGATGTCACAAAAAGAGAAAAGTCCATTTCTGCTTCTGGGCGTCAGTAATTTCCATCTAGGTGTGACTAATGGAGGCTGCTGGATTTGTCACTGCATTATTTACTAACACCATTCTCTTTGTTATCCACAGTCGCATTAATGAATGCATGAGGAAGTGCCTATTTGATGACCACAATGCACGGGGGAAAGTCGTGGTACACCAATGCTCCATTTGTGAGCACTGAATGATTCATCAGACACACACACACGCACCTGCACACACACACACACACACGCACGCACGCACGCACGCACACACACACACACATGCACACACACACAAAGTTGTGCAGGGAGAATGGACACACACTTTTACATATTTATGGAGCCTGTTGATCTTTGAGAGCTCTTTACAGACCTCTTTTACTTTTTTTTCCTCTTTCAACTTTTAGTAAAACCGCAATACAGACCTAATAATGCGAAGGAAATAGAAAAGTTCAGAATACTTAATGAATAAACATGTTGATTTTCAGCTCTGTTCGTACACTATTGGGCCATAGGTTATTATGATTAAAGGTCAGTGACGTCTCTTGAGGACTTTGTGGCTATTTTACATTTTTGGGATCCACGCTTGTTTATTATACACGGTTTCATTGGAAAGGTTTCTGTGGACTAGCCAATCTGGATTTAATGTTTTTCACATTTTTCAAAAATCACAGAGTGATTTATAAAATGAATTATAATTGTGGTTTATTTTTTATTACACAATGATGTGAAAAAGTACTGTGCTACTAGTTCTGAAGGTGAAGTTACTTGTTAGTGACTAGCTTACCGTGATAAATGGACAAAATGTTGTGCAATTATGCAATTTTCTTACCCATAAAATTAATAAGGTTTCCAGATATGCAGTACATTATTATCTGTTTTTAATTATTTTTTTATTGCATTTTTTGTTTAAATGAAGTCACTGTTTACCTTGCTTGGACCTGAACAAACTTCATCCTCCTACACAGTTGATGTATCTTTTAGGGTTGCAACGATTCCTCAAATGATTCAAGTACCTCGATTATTAAAATTTCTAGAGAAAAATGTATCTGCCTCGAAGCTTTGTTAAATTTTGTTTTATTATTTAACACATCGTGTTCCGGCCGGATCATAATTGGTGATGGGCAGTGTTCTCGTTTCTGCCTGTGAGTTGTTGCTAAGTGCTAGCAGGATAACGTGGAACTTTCTGTGTTTTCATCGTTTTTTGGGGGACCAATAAGCATTTTTAAACAGCCAGGCATGATGCTTGTCACTCGATTACTAAAATATTATTTTACAACAGCCATAGGATCTTTATCTATGTGACATATCTTTGACATGTCAAACTTTTAGCCATGTTCTTCCCATTGGTTGTGTTTTCCAGGTAGGGTTTTTTCCTAAAAAATTAATATTCTCATAAAAAAACAGAGAAAAACATACAACAGGATCACATTTTTGCAGATGTTCAGACACAGATTGTTAGCTGCAGCTGGATGTTTTGCGAGCAGCAGCCCCCTGCCGGCACGTCACCCAATTAGTGCCTGAATGTACGCTAAATAAAGCCAGCGGTGGTACAAGAATCAAAAATCAGTAGTGTGAGTGTCAAATAACTAAACAGGCAAACAAAATAAGAAATCCAATTAAAAACTGGCTAAACTAAGCGAGGGCAGACTTTGAATGTATTTGTGATTTTGTAAAAATGTCACAGAGCATTTTCCTGCCAGTCGGGTTAAACACTGTCTGAAAGCTTGTGGACATCTGTCCATCATTGTCGTGGCTGTAATCTCTAATGCATGTACTGCTGCCAAGTTCACTTCCATCTTTCTGGGGCAACTTTCTGTCATTCTATATAATGCTTTGTGGATTTGATTTACATAAATAATGGTAAATAATAAATTGGAAAATTTGGTGCTGCACGTAGCAGGTTTTTAATGTACCAGTGAGATCCTCAGCGTGTTCTTTGTGCACTAACTGAACTGCTTTGAGTTAAATACATGCAAGAAAAATGCTGGTCTCTGAAGACAGCCTTGGGCTTCACTCTCTGCTAATTAAAATATAATTGGTTAACTCTTCTGCTAATTTCTGAGCGAAAACATGAAAGGCTTTGGTCCTCTTTCTTGGCATGTCCTTCTCCGCCTTCAAAGAGCAGCTGCAAAACTAGGGTTGAATAACTTGCATTCTGACGGATTTTGTTTTAATAAAGCAAATATTAAATATGAAGCATTAAAACCTACCATCTTGAAAAAACATAAGATGACCTCATGCATGCAGCCCTACAGGGATTGTTAAGGATAAAATCTCTTTTGAGACTTTTCCGGGAAAAAATGTTAATCAGTGAAATGAAATGAAGTTCAGAAAAGAAAACACCACAAGGTTGAATTGTTGTAACTGTTTTTGTCACAATGCCTACACATGGCCATCAACATAAACTGACAAGATTGGTTACTCTGGAGGGGCTGCAGCGATTCAAAGCTCGAGTGAAGTAATGGAACATTTCTCTTTTAAAGTAGAGCATTTTTTGTTAAAAGAAAGCCATGTTTACAGATTGTTACAATCCACGTTGGAGACACACTGTGTAAAACAGGGCATATCACGTTGTATGTTATGCATTTGTCTTTAGGAATACATTTTTCCACAATACGCAAATTTTAGGACAGTTAATCAAAATAAAATGTTGAGAAAAATTTACTTGCATTCTGCTGTTTTATGATTTCACACATAACAGAAAACATTGCTTGAGTTTTGCTTCTCACTTGTGTTTGAAAGTAGATTATTTTCCTGTGTTAAGGTGTTTAGTTCATTCCTTTGCGTTGAGGTTTAATTCTTTCTCCTGTCTTTTCTGTGCATTTTGTTTTAGTTTTTTTTTTTTTGGCCTTAGCAGTTTCCATTCAGATTGTCCATTTTCCACCGTTCCCTCAGTTCCCAGCTTAGATTATAATCTACATTCTTTCCATGCCATATTCACATTTCCTCTGTGTTTAAGCTCCTTGGTATCCGTCTGTCACTGCTAGAGTTTACAGTTGCTGTCGCTCTGGTTTGTTCCTCATGTTCTGTATTCTGAGACTCTATCTGCATTTTGATCCGAAAACCCTACATGACAACAATTGAGGACTTTTTAAAAAATAATTATTTTGTTTTCTTTCAATGTAGGTCACTCTTATTATTTCCTAACCCCTTGTAAAATTATTTGTTGCAGTTTTGACGTTCACGTTCTTGTAAATTTAATAAATCTAAGCTCAAACTCACAAGTCTAGTCTTAATGAAAACCTAAAAAAAATTTTATTTTAAAACTGAAATTTTGTAAGTGAGAAAAAAGGTAAAAATATTAAAATATTTCTTTCAACACTTCAGCTCAAAGAACATTTTATTTAATCAAACCGATATTTGTTGCCTTTTTTGTTTAAATACAGAGAAACAGAGAAACAGACTGGATCTGAATTAGAAAAACAGCGACAAAGATCAAGAACTGCTTTGATTTGAAGGCCATAATAATTCCTTTGATCACTAATTTTCTTTATAGATCAACCACCTGAAATTTTTCTTTGAACTTTTCTTCTTCGTCGTCATCGTCAGCCTCAGCACACCAAAGGTGGCTGTTGCCTTTTCTCATCTCCAATGATTGCTTCTCACTGAACTTTGGTAATAAAGTCACCGCCGACTGATGAACAAAAGTTCTGGTATCAGTGCGTCAGCAGCAGAATACGACAAGAGGTTCCAGACTTAAACGAGTGAGAACCGAAATCCTCGGCAAGCGTCACGTAAACTTCATTTTCACGCTAAACATCCCAAACATGAACAATAGCTTGCCAGAATTTACAAAAGCCTCAACTTTTCAACATTCGTAACCTTGTGGTTAGCGTATTTAAAAGCTCGCCGTTTTGGGTGTTGTGTTTTTAAAATTGGAGGGTAGGATTGGCGCTTTGTTTTTGTACAGATCACAGGCTGTGTCTGTTAGTAAATGGAAAGCTTCAGATGGCTGGGCACACAGGCTTTGATATTGACATATTTCCCTGCTGAGCCTCTGCATGAAGGAACACAGCGGCATCAGCGAGCGGCGGCAGCAGAACACACACCACTCAACAAGACTGTCCACGAAAGCCTCATTTTGTATTCATAGTAAAAATTAAAAAGACCGTGACAGCTGATTTTTTTTTTCTTTTTTGTTCTCAGGCAATTATGCACCCCTTTAAGACTGAAAATTGCATGAAGAAAAATATGCTTCTTCACATTTTTATTCTTACGTTTTGCCACTTTAAAAACCACAGACTCCAATGTATTAATTTGGAAAGTAAAGTGACAAAGCAACACAGATGCTTTGTCATTTCAAATAGCTGTAAAGTGGAAAGAAAATGATCAACTGTGTGTGTGTGTGTGTGTGTGTGTCCGTGTGTGTGTGCGCGCGCGGGCTTATGTCTGTGCGTGTGTGTGTGTTTTTTTGTTTATTTTTGTATTTCACAAGTAAAAATTCAGAAGAATTGTGCTGCAGTATTCAGTATTCAGATTCCTCTACATAAAATCCAGTCAATCTAATCTGACCTTGAGTAGCTGGAGGTCAGATGCACACAATTTAATCTCAGCTGTTCACAAACCTGCATGAGAGAAACACTGCAATAAACGCTGCAGACAGGTCAGGGAGAAAGTCACAGCGAAGTTCAAACCAGGGTTAGATTAAAAATAAATATCTCAGAATGTGAGTGTCTCATGGACCACTGTTTTATCCATCATCCAAAAATAGAAATGAGTGTGGGACAAATGCAAAACTACCAAGACACGGTGTCCACTTAAGCCGATAGCCTGGAAAAGGATAACCAGTCGAGAAGATCAAGGTCACTCGGAGGTCCGCGGCTCAGTGAGGGGGATCGGTTCACGCAATGACTATATGTTGTGCACTTGATTAATCTGACCTTTCATGAAAGAGTGGCAGAAAGGAAGAGATTGTTGAGAGAAAGTCATATTCGCAGCTTGACATAAGCCACGTAGGAGACATGGCAAATGTGTGGAGGAAGGTCAGAGAGCGTCACAAGAGAACTTTGTGGTCAATAGTTCAAAAAGTGTCAGCAAATCCACAGTCCAATGATTTAACTCAAAACATGTTCAAGTGTTAAAATCACCCGATGCACTGCAGAAATACCACATCTTACCAATTATAATTGGTTCAGTTTCTAGTGCAAATATCTTTGTACACTAACTTACAAGTAGTTTAAGTTAATAAATTATTCACTGAAACAGTTATTCACTTAAAAAGTGCCTATGTCTTGCTGAAAAGTTACTTGTGATAGATTCATTACAAAACATTTTCAACTGTAAGTGCAAAAGTTTGAACCCAGAGGGACTGAATAGAAACATCGGCCACCCTTTTCGGATTTTCAAAACCATGCATCAATCTTCTCCCTCTTGACAATTATGAACCACCTTGTTTGGGTCTATCACATGAAATTCCACAGTGGATGAATACTTTTGCAACGTATACAGATATATAAATCAGCCCCCACAATCCAACTAATTAATGCCTGACACGGACACAGAACTCTAAAAGCTCAAACTATCTGAATCTTCGGCGTACGACTAAAGCCCCCTCTGAACTGAAACACAAAGTGCAGATGGGTCTCTGATATGTTGAATCTGCAGAGCGAAAGCAGATTCTCTGGTGACAACTTCGAGTAAACCAGACAGATGACAGCTGCTCTCAAGGCAACACAGGGTAAAATGTTTCTTTGAAGAGCAAGCAGCCCCTCACCTCAGCCACCGGCACTCCCTCTGGGGGACGACAGTGCAGAACAATCATGCCGTTCAGAGGCACCTCGGTGCCCTGGGGGTCCTGTTCAAAGTTCTTCCTCAGGTCTAGAAAAGACAATGAAAATTCAACATAAAAAAAAAAAAAACACATTAGGACGCAACAGGAAATGGTTCGCTTGTACATTTGTGACCTTAAAATATATCATGTTTTGACATGGAAAAAAAGAAACACTGATTTCAGAGACAGTCAGGTCAACGTGGAATCAAAGGGAGATGACGTCGCTTACAGGCGATGCGGACGCTTGCCTTGCGGCTCTTGGAGGTCCCCAGGTGACTCCAGGCGACGCACAAACACCAGTAGTCCTCGGGGCCGTGGAAGTCCTCCACCTGCTGACGCGACACGTTGATCATCACTTCGCGGATCTTCAACCCTGTGGACCAAATGAACGATGGCTCAGATTAGCTTTCATTACGTCTGCGGGTCGATGAGTCAAAGAGACGGAGATTTACGGAGACAGGGTGATGAGTCAATCTCAGATCTGACAAGATTATCAAGGGTAAACAGATCTGCCATTTGTCAGGAGCAAACTGAGGAGAGCCTGGCTTGTCAAGGTGTACCAATTTCTGGGAATTTGTTTGGATGACATTTTTAACCTGCATTCTAAGTTCATGTGGCGAAAACTCATGGAGGAGTTTGCTTGGTTTCTGACAATTAAATCCTTTGTTGCCTAATGCTTTGTTGTCCAGAAAATGTGGATTTTTCTTGGTGCTGGATAGATTTTACTTTGTAGGGTTTCAAATCTTTCACTCTCTGCACACCCCGAGATATATATTCCGAAGTGGCAATAACTAATTTCCGGGAGACGCATTATTGGGAAAAGGAGCAGATCAGCTTCTCATTGTTGCGAGCAAGAGCGTGATCAATCATCTTTTTTCTTTATAAAGATCTCAAAAAGACCATAATTCACGACGTGGGGAAGGAAAAACAAAACGGCTCGACTGAGAGCTGCTTCTGTACGCAAACGCTTTCTATACCCGTCAAATCCTTTCAATTTCACCAGCCGAACTTTGACCTGAAGTCACGCAGGTCGCCCGCTAATATCCGCAGTATTGTCTGTGATGCGGCCAGTAATGAGCCAGGCATGAGAGGGACATTTTCTAAGAGAATTAAAAAGGAATTTGAAAAGCCGGGGATTTCAATAATGCCAGCCTATGTACAAAACATGACAGGCTTGGGCCATTAATGTGTTGTATAATAGGGGCTGTTTCACTGGTGTCCAGGAAAATTGCAGCCTCCGACAGACGCCTGTGATTCTCCGACTAGCCCTGCAGAATCCTGCGTTTTCAGGCAGCCAAGTTGAACAGATTTTTAATATGGTGCTACGGAGTTATGAATAGCTAATGTTTAGTGTCTGGTGTCCAAACTCATCACTCCCCGGAGAATGCAATTAAGGCTGCAACAGTGGGGGATTTAGAGAGGGGTGGATGGAGGGGTGAAAACAACAAATGCCCACCCCAGTGAACAGAACGTGGTGTTCTGCAGTGTAGGTGGCATGTCTGGTGTGTTACCACTGAAAACAGACAAAATCATCCCTATTATGTGTTGTGTGTTTTCCAGCCACATAGTGGCATTTATGGCACAAACAAGTAACTATGTTACCTTCAGTTGTTATAGAAATACTGTATATATCAAATGTGACTTAAAAAAAATTACTTGGTAAAAAATTTGAAATTGCGACTGTCTTTTTAAGAAACTCCTGTTCTTTCTGAAACTCCACCTTCAGGAAGTCATCACAACGTGGCTCCTCTTTTAACCCTTTAATGTTTTTACCAGTGAGAAGTAGTTTCTAACATGAGCCCAGCACATGTGCAGTTCCACCAGCTGTTTGCTAATTGCTGCTGGCTAGTCTGAAGGAGCTGAGTGGGGGAGTTGCAGGAGACGGCAGCTCTATGAGGCAGAAGCTCAGAAGTTTGGAAATGGCAACTTTGAGGAGGAGCTTCATCCTCGAAGGCGGAGCCAGGTCCCACCACGTGTTTTTCACAGCTGAATGGTTGCCATGGGAGATTAAAGAGTTTCTCAAGCATGAATGGAAGAATCAAGTCAACACTCCAGTTATGTTTTCAATGAGGAAATAACATTATAAGATGACGGACATCTCAAAAAAGTCAATATTAGATAATACTGGCTCTTTAAACATGGTAAGGGCAGCACTATGCTTTTCGTCGGGAGTGAATAGATGATAAATCCAGTTAAATATAGATAAATATTTGAAACATGCAGCTTAAGCTTCAATAGTGAAATGAAAAAACAAGTCCAGACCAAAATCCAGTTCAGAATCTGTTTAAAGACTTGAAGTTCACAGTTGCTCTCCATTCGATCTGACTGAGTCACGTTTCAAAGAACACAGTGAACATTTCTGTTCCTGATGTGCCGAGATTCTGAAAACATTTATTTTTCCACTTCATAATATGCACTACTTTGTGTTGGTCTATTACATAAAATCTCAATAAAAATATGCTGAAGTTTGAGTGTTGTGGCATAAAAAAAGTTTGAAAAAACTTGACAAAAATCAAAATCAGCATGTAATTTACTTGTGTTGTTTTTATCTTTGGGACTATAAATACAGTGAGTTAACTCGACTTGACAGCACCCCGAATTGTTTTTTGTTCAAACATGGAACTGCTTCCTCTGCTTTTGAGTAGAGACAAATTCTGCCTGACAGAATCTGTTCTCACCCCTGATCTACGGAGTAGATTAGAATTACAACAAATACGACTTTATGATTTAATAATGGTTTCATGTTGCTTTAATATTTACTTCAAGTAAAAGACTGCAAGTCTCAGCTGACTTGCAGATACTGAGGGTGTGATGCTCAAACATCTTAAGCTTGAGCTTAACCCAACTCAAGGATTTTCTGTTCTTGCTGCAGGGTTTAATCAATGTGCTTCAGGTAATAATTGCTTTGTTTTGTTTTTATCATTGTGCTGCCTGTAAGTTTTCAAGTATGGCTAGCATGTAATTTAATTTCTCTTTATCTGTGTTTGAAGTGTCAAACACAGCTGGCAAATAAAGTAGAACACAAAGCGTGACTTTTAACTGGTTGGTTTGACATGTATTTGACATGTATTTCAATAAAACTGAGCCTGAGCAGATAGTTGCAATCCAGCATGTAATATATACTTTATATAATAGTAGTAATTACTCTTTCAGGTAGAAACAGGCCCTTGCAGACAGTTAGCAGAATTTCATAATCGTGGTTTGACTCCTAAAGATCGTCTTCCTGTTGGAAGGTTCATTTTTGTTTTATGCCGTACTTATTTGATCTTTCACAATCAATATTAGGACACAGAAAGAGTATTTCACCCAGCAGCAGATTCAAGAGAAAGTCCTATTTCAAATTATTACACAATCACCACCAAGCCTTACAGGTAGTGTTGTAAGAAATTTGCATTAAATATGTATGCTGTTGTGGATGAAAGGCTGTCTTTGTCTTCTACCCACAGTCCATTTTTGAGTCAATACACTTCTAAAGTGAACACAGACGAACCTCCTTGTAGTTAAATTACACTGGGTTACAAAAAATATATATTTTTTGGAAGTTGTATATGTTTTTTCAGCTGAATTAGGAATATTTGCACAGCTGAATCCAATCATGACTTAAATTTTTATCAATCAGGTCAAGATTTTATTTTAATTTGATTTAGAGAAATCCGATCTTCTGACTAAATTGACTAAATTGATGAGATTTTTGTGACATTTTCAGTTTATTTCTCATCCAAAAAAGGTTTTAGGAAAAAAATTGTTTTCCAACAGTGTATTGATTAAATGTTACAAACTTGGATTTCTGTGAACTGAATAATAAACACTGATAAGGGTAAGTACATGTAAATTAAATATGTCTTCATTGTATAAAAGTCTCCATCTCCTCTGTGTGTGATTGAATCTCTCCTCCTGCTCTTCACTCATTGAGCCCAGATTCTCAGGAAACTGATCCATTTGTAAGAACAAGTCATGCATTTCGATACTCATGTTGCTCCACAGTTCAGAAAGTTGACCTGATTGAGCAAAACCAATGTGATTTTTTTGGATTCAGCTCATCAAAATGACACTAGAAAAGCTGAAAAACACCAGACCATTTTTTGGGTGCCGACCTGTGAAATTAGTTTGCATTTTTATTTAATAGTTCTCAAAACTTTCACAGAGCTGTTTCTGTCTTAGTTTTCTGACACCCGCACACATCAAAAGCAAAATTATACAGTAAATGTTTTCCAAGGTGATCAAGAATTTGCCTGTTTATACAAAAAAACCTTCATCACTCGGATGAACGAACATTTTCGTGACATTCTGATATCATGCCATTAATGTGGATACACTAATTATTTGCTCAAAAAACCTCCATCTAACTAGGGCTTTCCCGGGTTTTGCACATTCTTCAAACTCAGGCACAAGCTGTCGAGCAAAATGCCCGTCTCTTACCGGGAGCAACTTAGGGTTGGGTTTTGCCAAAAGACAGTTTGGCACGTGGCTGTGAAAGGTGAACAAACTGCATCTCCGCTCGAGTAATATCTGGCCCGTGGGGATTATGAACCGGGGATAAATCAATCTAGAAGAATTAGCGAAAGTGCAGATGCTTAGAAATTACAAGACAAAAACAAATTCCGGCGCTAAATTGCAGCCGACTTAACAAATCCTGTTCGGCAGCACGTTGTTCCAGCAGCTGTTCCGGGTTCGATGGAAACGGCGGCCCCTTGAAGTTTACTCCTTAATCACCTGGACCTCCACTTGAGGAGCAGTCGCTCCACAGGCTTTTTTCATCATGTCGTACATTGCAAGCAGCAGCTCAGACATGGGCAGGGATTAAATGAAAACTATTAATGTGAAATGAAAGGTTATCTGAGGGAGCCTAATGAAGTAATGAAATGTTCTCTGAAGACACTGTAATCCTCTGCGCTGACTTACTAATATTATGTACAATAAAACCCCTCCTCCTTCTGCTTCTCCTTGCCACGGCAACAAATTAGTCATAATCAACATGCCTGATTAAATGAGAGCACAGCAGATTTAACTTTGGGGAAATAAAAAACATAAGATTGGTTTCTAGGAACGGGGAAACTAATCAGAAAATGGGATTTTCCTCTATGTCAGTGGGCCAACAGTTGCTCGAAATTTCCACCAGCAATATGAAAGTATTTCTTCTTTTTTTAAAATCTATTATCTCCCTACAACATACAGAAACAACACAGCAGAAGTCTGCCAACCACACAAAACATGACAAATTAATAAACAGGACTAAATGTAGCTTTGACAAATTTGTCACTAAATATGCTAAAACCATATTTAGTGACAAACAGATTGCGAGGCTATTTAGTGACTTCTTCTTTAGTCAAAGGACTTTCCTCATGAGGCTTGTAAAGTGATTCTTCTTCAATCTCATTAGTTCAAAGTGATCAGCCAAAAACAGATTTAGGAATTTCCCTCTGACTGCACACACTGCAACATGCAAGCACACCAGTCTGCCGACTCCAGGAAGTACAAATATCTAATCTGAGTGAGAACTAATCTACACCTGCATCCTCTTACATTGTTCCTCTTCCTCATTAAGGTTGAAACTGATGGAGAATGTACTGAAACCTCCCACATTTAAAGAAAACGTGGTAATACTTTATTTGAAGGGATGTGCATAAGATTTATATGACACTGTCATAAATATGACATAACACCTGTTATGAACATGAAGAAGTCTTTATGAATGTTTATGACTGTTGTCATGAATTGTCGTTAGCTAAATATTGACACTTTTAATGCAAAATTGCTTTAATAGTTGCATTAACAGTACCAACTTTGCATTATTTGGTAAATTTATATACTTTAATGCAAAGTTGGTACTTTTAATGCAACTATTAAAGCAACTTTGGATTAAAAATGTCATTATTTACCCGATGACACTTCATGACAACAGTCACAAACATTCATAAAGACTCCTTCATGTTCACAACAGGGGCTATCATATTTATGATAGTGTCATGTCAGTCTTATGCACATCCCTTCAAATGAAGTGTTTCCGAAAACACTTGCACATTGTTGACCAAACACCTCAGTAAATCTAGGAGACCTGTAGCAGTAGCTTTGTGGTAAGGCCTGGACAGAAACCGGAAAAAAACTACGGGTGGACAGACATAAATGAAACAGGCTCTTCCACATTTCCCTGATCAACCTGTATTCAAATGGTCCCTGAGATGATGGAAAATGCAGGGCAGATTTTGGGTTCTTTCACACCAGGATGGTTCAGTGGACTTCGCCCTATTGGGCGGAAAGTGTCAAAAACTTTCCAACCTTCTTCAGGTTCAGTTCACGTTTACGATGGACTCTTAAAATTAGAGTAAACCACCTGGATACAGCTTCAGCTGCTAGCTAGGAGCGCTATTATAAGAAGCTGCCTAGTAAGAGACCATGAAGGTGAGACAATGAGCCACACAACATGTTGAATGCAGGTAAAAGAGGCTGTGACGTGTTGCTATGGTGACGTCGTCACAGAACAAGGTATCGCAAAGACTTCAAAGTTCTGAGATCAAAACTATGTTTTTATGTCATTTGTCACTTCCTCCCTCGGGTTCACTTTCTTTCGTTCTGTTCACAGGATAGTTCTGCATTACACCGTTCCATGGTTCATCTGAATGCAAGGCACAACCTACATTTTCAGGTGGCCCAGATTTTGCTTGTTTTGGCTCCGCCAGAGATTGGATATGCTTTCACACCTTCCCAAACAAAGCAGGATATCTGAGGAAAGCAACTCTACATTGTTGAAAGTGACAAATTCAGAATGAGGGAAAAGATGTAGAGATTTGGTGTGGGCAGTATTTAAATTCACATTCCATATTATACACATATTATGTAATAAAAAATACATGTCAAGAGAGAAAGCAAAGATGTCAGTATAATATCGAATGGTGTACAGATTTTTGTTGAAGAGTGATTAGATTTCAGCTGTGTGGTTGCTAATGAATCTGTCTAACCACAATGAGAGCTTTTTAAAACCTTATAATTTATTTTTATACCTTGATTAAATGCCTGTTTTTAACACTGCTCATGCACTTTTATGTTGTGCTGTATGCTTCAAATGCCTGGCTGCAAAACAAATGTCCCCCTTGGGGGACAATGAAGGAAGTGAACTGCACTGAAATGCATAAAGACAAACAAACATGAAGACAAAAAAAAAAAAAAAAATCACAAAACAAATAACACAAAATAACACAAAAACAGAAATTTCAAATATAACTTCTTCTGTACCGTTCTTGGTCTGCAGATGAAATTCTGCAGTTTTATGATAACTTCTATAATTGCACAATCACAATGTTTCACTCTCTGCTTTCCCTGTCAACGTCCAGGAAGCATACATCAACAAACGTCAGGCCACATTATGATCAACGTCAAATTTCAACATGCAGCTTTCAATTTCCAGACACCGCTGTGCGAGTCTGATGCCACGCTGATGGATGGATTTTCTTCAGCGTTATTTAAATACAGATGGATTCTGTAACATTAGTGATGAAAATGATAACTTCTGTTGCAAAGATAGCTGGAACATTCACATGTTAGTGAGGATTTTCAAAACAAATATTCTTCAGTCACTATTAAAAAGCAAGAACTTTATCATGTAAGATATCATAGTTCATATGAACAATTTAAATATGATTTTTTTTCATTTCGAAAACTGCTTCACCGCATGTTTTCTTCAACATGTCCTCAGAGGAGCACAGCCCTGATTCTACACACCAGAAATCTCCAAAACATGGTGAAAATATAACCACCCAGGTTATTAGACTCAAAAATCAAATGTCTAAAATCCATGTGAATATTTTTTGTTAAGCATTCAAAAAGCATTGAATGCTTAACAAAAAAGTATTCAATATTTACTTTTAAGAACATGTGGATGTTTAAATATTGATCATAATTTGCTGTCTTAGAACTTGAACATGATTCTTTGTATGATTATATATTAACAATGAGATCAGCCACAGTCATCGGATAGTAATGTAGTTACTTGCAGATAGTTGATATTTTTGGTTCTACTGACTCTACAGGACACAATTATAAATTTTACAATCCAATTTATAAATTGGAACTTGTGTGATGTCAATGTTCTTCTTCTGTGCATGTGGATTTACGGGAGTAATAATGTATGCTGCCATATATGGACGCACTTTGAAATGGTTGAGCGATGGAAACTCAGTAACAAAACTAAGGAAGCCGACTGCATCGTCTGTAGAGGAGTCTGTTTGGATGATGTGATGCACTTCACAAGCTTTTCTAAGATTGTTTACATCCAGATTCACAGCATCTGGCTTCTTCATGATGATGATCATGATAATGACATGAAAGTTGCATAAAATGCAACATGACTTTTCTGACTGCAGATGCCTGGAAAACTATAAAACTGTGCACAGAAATGTTTTAGTTTAATGCAAACCCCAATAATTCTCTAAGACATAATATGAGTTTATGAAAGTGGATAGTTTATGAATGCTAGCATAACAGACCAGCTATATAGTTTCCTCTTTGAAAAAGAAAAAGGTTACAAAATGCTTTGTGTTTTCTCTCAATTAGATTTTCATTTTTGATAGTGAAATTAAAGACATTATGAGCACAAGCGCGTTGGTACCAGAGTCACTTCTGGGTCAAAATAAAATGACAAAGAGAACAAAGAGGGCTGTAGAAAGGTCCCTGCTGTTTGAAGGTAAACAATGGAGCAAAACCCAAAGAACAGCTCGACTCCCAGGTTCCTTCGCTTTTTGGTGGAGATCAAAGAACCCCGGCCTTTTTTTTTTTTTTTCCAAGCAACCCAAAAGGACAGTCGGTGACAGCGTGCTGGAGCGATGATCCAACAGCTGCTCGGCCCTGCTGCTGTTAATGGACACTTTTCTGCATTCAAGAATGAAAACATCGATTCGGCTCCCGCCACGAGTTTCTCCCTCATCGCTAGTTTATTTTCTTCCACCTCTTTTCCTCTCCTGCCTTCCCTTTAGGCTCATTACAGCGGCTCATGACGGAGCGCCGCAAAGCCTTGACAGCAAACCTCAAGGTGGAGTAGGTTCCACTTGCTCATTCAATCATGTCTTTTCATGTGTCTCTATAAAAGAGTCCAAAAACAAGAGACAGAGAGGCTGATGTTCACTTATCATCTTATGCTACTCTTCTGTCTCTTTTCCCTTTGCCTCTCCCCGTTGTGTCTCCCTCCCAGTTCTGGCCCGTTGTTTTTTAGTTTTTTTGTTTTACCTTGGCTCACTTGATGAGGAGGCCCTGAGAGAGCCGAGCGTTGCCAGCTACAAGTGGCTTGATCCGATCCTCTGTCTTGGTCCGGCCCATCTCGGTCATGTCTGTCTCATCGCAGCGTTTAACTCCACAGCAGAGGAGTGGGATTGTGTTTGTCTGAGGGATCCTCGCGAGGCGGCTGTACACATAACGGGTGACACAGCGTGGGCAGCCGGGTTGAAGCGGATGGATGTGGCTTTTGGAGAGGCTCTGTCCGATGTGAACCCAGCTTTAGGAAAATGTTTGTGTGACGTGACACTGTGCTGTGTGTGTGTGTGTGTGTGTGTGTGTGTGTGTGTGTGTGTGTGTGTGAGAGAGAGAGTTGGCCGGGGGCCAGACACAGATGAGCCCTCCTAGACAAGCGTAGCATGCTTCCAGCAACATCATCAGTCTGGTCCCAGCTGTGTTTATCGTGCTAAATCCCAGCACCAAAGAAGGCGCGGCGCTCCACGCATAAAAAAATTAAAAATAAAAAAAAATCATGATAATTCGACCACTAAACTGCTACAAGTTCTCATCCGAGGCTTTCTCCTCAGCTGGCTTGTTTATGTTTTTCTAAAAGCGGCATGTTTGCCTATTAGGGCGTACTTGTGCATATGCAAGTAGCTTTTACTCAGTGGGCCACTTCATTTATTTCATTTCCATTTCTCTAACTAACAGTTTGTGACACGGAGCCCTCGGGGGCATCTCAATTCTCCCCGACTGGTTTTCACCTCTCTCTTCTCCCCTCTGCGCTGCGAGTTCAAGCAGAGTTGATGATATCTCGCAGAGTTCGCGGATCAGAATACACACGGTTTGACGGGCCATCAACAGGAATAGACATCCACACTTCCTCTACCCACCCTGCATTCACATGCTTACCTCAATCACTATCTCCTTATCTCTAAAATCTACTGGAGCTCGTCCCCACACCCCCCCTCCCCCGTCTCAAGACGACCGCCGTGGTATCGTTTTCGGCCTCTCTTTCATTCCTCCATCAACTTCTGTTTCCTATGTCCTCTTTCTCCTATTATTCCCTCTTTCTCTTATCTCTCCATCAGGGTATCAACCTTGCAGCCGGAGCCTAAAGGCACAGATATCCCCTCTGTTCCACCACCCTTCCTCTCTTCTTTTCTCTCCGTCTGCCCTTTGATAATCTCTTGAGTTGTATCACTCATTTCCATCTTTTAGCCCTCTCGCAGCATTATCTCCTGGTGTGAGTCGCAGTGAGAAATACGCTGCCAGGATGTTTTTGTTTTTGTGGATTTTTTCGGAAGACCTTCCAACAATCCAGAGCTAACTGATTGATTCAGTCTTTAAATACTTAACCCTGGGATAATTCGAAGGAGCGAGTTGTTTTCCTGAAGAGAGGGCTGAATCAGTATAGTGATAAGTCAATAGGATATCTGCCTCAGCCTCTTTCCAAAAGGCTTGGATAATTGCAAAAACCCACAGCTGTAGGAATGAAGCTGTACTGAATTTGAAGATGCCCTGAACAGCCCAGTAACAACCGTTTCTGCCGGAAAATGTACAAATTGATAGCATTTACTTATTCTGATGTCTATATTTAAAAGCTATTCAACTTTCATGGCAACTAAATCACTTCACAATAAAACTACAGACAACTGCAGCAAATTTCCCTGAAACCAAAACACATCCAATATGTAATATGTACACCAGAAATGCCTATTGATACATATTTAACACATACCAAGAAACTTCCTCTTACCACTATTTAGTAGGCGGAGTTATGTTCAGTTAAAGTTTTTTATAATACAGATTATTACAAAAATAAATTCAAGTAATAACGAGTCAACACAGGGTGAAAACACTGGAGATAATCGTATCGTTTTAGAAAGAATCCACTTTATTCTGCTTCAGCATATACCTGCTGACGTGAAACGGCACAAATTTTACCAGAGTGCTGGAAGGCACATGTCTACCTATGGATTTTCTTAAGAGTGTGCATATGATTGAAGTACAATAAAATATTGGTCATTTGCATTTTATGCTGACTCACTCTTACACAACAATGCTGCGTTAACAAGGGGCTCCTAAAGTGATTTTCTTTTATTTCATTTGAAAAGGAGGAAAGCACTTTTATTCCCAAATGGTTCTCACAAAAGGCCAAGATAAACAGACATTGTTAAATATGTAAATGTTTTTCATATGGCAGCAGTGATGCTATGAAGAAATGTCTTGATGACTGCATATTGCTTTGCGTGATGATTTGATTTTCCTGGTCGTTATAAATGATACCTTGGGGACAAATATGAAGATAGTATCAATTTCATGTTTTTTTTTTTAAAGCTCAGAGGATTACATTTCTTTTGGTAATACAGTATATTTCAGTCATCCCTCTGCTCTCTCTCAGAATCTCTGATCAGAATCAGCTTTTTTGGACAAGCTTGAGCACAGAAACAAGAAATTTGACTTTGGTTCCACTGTGTCTCTGGTGGCTCATTTCTGCAATTAGAGCCTCGTAGCGCCGGCATGAAGGTAAACGTCTAAGCAGTTTGTGTTCAGGATGTTAGGGTCTGTTTTCTTACATTAAACCTGTACAAATCTCACCACCACACATAACAAATGTAGGATATTTAGCAACATAAGATAAATAGTGGTGCAGAATTGCCTTTCTCTGAATGTGACACTGCAGCATGGACAGTGATCACCAGCTAAACCAGCCTGAGTCATTCAGCAGTATGACTGTCATCACTCTGAAACACCATATTTATACCCAAGTGGCAACGTGTAACGGCTCAATGATCACATAATCTCACTCTATGCCATGCAGACATTCCTTTTGTGCTCATGAAAATGTACCAGCCATAAACCTCACCTTTAGCTGTTTTTCAGATTCTAAAAAAATATTTATATTTAATAAGTTCCAGTACTTGATACTTAATTTTGAAAACGAAAAATGACAGTTTCATGAGAAAAGTAACATGATGCTATAAAAATGTGTGCATCAAAAATGATAACAGCTTTGATAAGCCAACATTCATGGCATAAGACAGAGAAGTGTGTTGCTGCCAAAGCCTCACTAGGATTTGAGTGGGTGGTAAGAGTATTGCTGGTGGTAGCCTGGCAGCCTTTAGTAAAGTTCAGAGGAAATTTTAGAATAAACTATTCAGGAGATAATTAATTAACTACAATGTAGAGCTAACAGGCTGAACAAGTCAAAAAGATGCAGAATTAGTTTTGCCTCAAACGGATATTACTAAAAAGAACATTTTAACAATCATACTTAACTTGAAGGTGGGAATAAGGCCAAACTCAACGAACCCAGGTTCTGGTTGGAGACTGGAAACTAGCAGTTCAAGCTAACAACATGTGTCTGCACTTTATGCAAAATAAATAGAGGTAGTGTAGTGCTATATGTGCAAGAAACTCAATTTGTCCAACTATCACCTGTAAATGTACCATTTAAGGTCAGGGCTGTTATATTATTTACCAGGATGAAACTTAGCTCATGTGATTAGTAGCACTATATCAGGATAACATAGTGACATTGTTTTGTTTTTGTTTTGTTGTTTTGTGGAAGCAAACCAACAAATTTGTCCCAGAATAACCGTCTTATTCCTTCCCAAATGCAATTGTACAAACTCTTTTTCTACAAGTGCCCATCACCTCAGGCAGATTTATTTCACAAAGGCTAGATTTCCAACTTCAAACTGTGGAAGCTCAAATCTTAATGGCTTTAGGTTGAGCACATCAGGACACAGCAGCCTCTGACTTCCTGCTGCTGCAGCCAAAGTCCCACCTCATTCACCTGATTCCCCCGAGATCCAGATACTAGTCCAAACTAAGCTACTATAGGCTCTAAGGATAGATCAAGGCTGATTCTACTTAAAACTCTGTCTCTCTCTCTCTCTCTCTCTCTCTCTCTCTCTCTATCTATCTCTCTCTCTGTCTCTGTCTCAGTCTATTACTCCACTTGTGGTGATATTTGTTCCAGCTATTTTGGCTGAATTGGCTGAATTATCAGTAGAGACACTGGGAGCAGAGATGGTCAGAGAGTCTGCTGCAGTACATCAAACTCTCTGGGGTAAATATTTGCACAATAAGAAGTGTATTTCTGTCTTAATAATAATCACTAAAATGTGTTCTCAAGCTGAGTTTGCAGGAAGGGTGCAGTATTTTAAAATAAATTTAAATGAGAGGATACTACAAGTTGCTTCATTTGCATGCAAGTATTTTCCAGAGCTCGGAGCGCCGGGCTTTCCACCTTTGTCCATAATTCATGTTACATTTCACATGAAGTCACTGGATACAGTTAAAATTAAACAAGAAAGTTTGATTTAGGTTTATGTAGGAGCCTGCATTACTGTCGGTCCTGATTTTTCAGAAGTTTTAAACTCCCTGCAAGGCCACTTGCCGCTAGCAATACTTTAGTGTATGCATTACAGAGTAACTCGTCCAAGACAGTTGTAAACACAGCGAGGAAAAACTGGAACAAGCATCATTAGGACAAAAACAGCAGTTTAAACTGAGCAAGACAATGGAAACAAATTACTATTTTACTTTGTTAATAGAATTCATAAAACACGAAATATGTTTTAGCTTTAATGTTGTTTCTCGGCACTCTACATTAAAACATGGAAGGCCGATTTCTTTTTTGTTTTACAAAACTGTGAATTGAGAATTGCAGCACTTAGGACTTATCACAGTGCAATACAGTGTTTACAGCAATAAACCTTTTCTTTAAGCCTCTTAAGCAAATAGAAATCTGGAAAGTTTGCCTTGCATAGGTAATCAGCCCACAGTTCAAAAAGTCACTGCTTTCTTTGGCTGCACTTAAATCTGAAAGACTTTTAATGTGTGGCTCAATTATCTTTAACCATCAACAGACTAAAACTTTTTGCCCATTATTCTACTTTTCAAAACAGCCTAAGCTTGATGTGGCAAAATGTAAAATAAATAAATAAATAAATAAAAATCAAGGGGCTGTAATAAAACACCTAAATTGAAAGTATTTATATCGTATTAGCATTATGCTGCTTTCTGTGAAAATAAATTTAAAAGAAAAACATGTCACAGAAATCTGTTCATAGAAAACTAAATTTGTTCTCTGATGGACCGACAGTGTGTTCTCTGCTTCTGGAGACAGGTACTACATAGACGGGTGTGTTTAAATAAAGGATGAATGGATAAAAAACATGCTAACACAAGAGACATGGAGGCGTTGCTAACAGCTAATCATGAACTGAGCAATACAAAACATTTTCTTCAGGATCAAATTTGCAACTTGGAAACAAACTTTGTTTGTAGTTTAACAGAATCTCACATTTTGTTGTTTTTCCATTCCCAGCAAAACTAATTCAAGCAGTTTAAGAAGAAGTCTTTATGTCCAGCTAGCATGTTTAGCTAATGTCAAAGTGAAGTTTCAAGAGGACATCTCTGGACTATCACAGTTTCTGTACAAGTGTGATGCAATATTTTGATTGATTCTGGTCAAATCTAAAAAAATAAAATAAAATACATGCCGGATAAATTAGCATTTAATCAAACTCAGTCTAAAATGTAAAGTATTGATCAACGCCACTTTGAAAAGGAACGCACTGTGTTCATATTGATTAATTCACTTCCAAACAGGAATGAGCGGCTGCAGAGTAACTACAGACTTTTTCCCCACACATAAGGGAACTAAATTAAATCTGTCATTATGTCAGTTCAGCAGACATACTGTTGACTCACATCACACCAAGACCTCACGCAGAAAAACTCACACAATTAGAGGTTCCAACTGTTCTTCATTTTGTTCCTCCATTTTTCAATTATTGTTCCTATTTAAAACAATAATAATAATGAAGAGTCAACAGTGGGTGAATTTACTAATTCTTTAGTCTGTTTTTTGTTAAGCAAAACTTACATCTGTTTCTGAATTATTGTTGTACAGCAAAACTGGCGGTGCAGTATTGTTGCACAAATATTTTAGTGATCCAAACTAAACAAATTCCAGCAAGAATTGATACATTTACACAGAAACTACAGTAATAGTCATAAATTAGAACATACATTTTTGATGAGTCTTGTCAGATGGGTTTAAAAAACTATCGGTAACACTTTATTTGAAGGCGGGTGAATAAGACTGTCATGACACTGTCATAAACATGACATAACACATGTCATGAACATGAATAAGCCTTCATGAATATTTATGACTGTTGTCATAAAGCGTCATTCGGTAAATTATGACACTTTTAATACAAAGTTGACATTATTCAAAATGTCTTTGTTATGACAACTTGACATTAACCAAGAAATCATTACTGTTTAAACTTTACCTTTAATAACATAAAGTTACCTAATTTTTAAAGTGCAATCAGTAATTATTTTATAACAAATTTATATCAGTAATGATTTCTTGGTTAATGTCAAGTTGTCATAACAAAGACATTTTGAATAATGTCAACTTTGTATTAAAAGTGTCATAATTTACCGAATGACGCTTTATGACAACAGTCATAAATATTCATGAAGGCTTATTGATGTTCATGACAGGTGTTATGTCATGTTTATGACAGTGTCATGACAGTCTTATTCACCCCCTTCAAATAAAGTGTTACCAAACAATTTAAGCAGGTATTAAAAAGACTGAATTGTTTTTCTCTATTGTGATATTCCAGTTTTAAATGTTACCTGAAAGTGGAAAATTATCATAAGTAACTGTAATAAAGGCTTAAATACATTAAACTTTGTGTTATTATCCTACATTATGTATTTCCCATAGTGCATTGAGATACTCAAGTTTTCAACAATATTCTGGCTATACATGACATGATCTTACTGACTTTATACAAGAAATTAGGTTTTTCTACAGCATCTGTTATTTTAAAAAGCAAATTAAGGCAAAATTATACTTTTACTTTAATCTGGTAAATAGAGGAGTTATTGTGCTTTTAGTTGATTTCCCTTCCCTTTGTAGACTAACACTGGGAGTTTGACAAGCTGATATTAAGTGGTAAATAGTGGGGCTACCTGTTCAGACCCCAGCCTGCTGTCGGCTCCTTAGTAGACATGAAACATATAGCTGCCTGACAAAAACTTTACAATGTTGTTGCCTTAATAGCAGCAGTGGCTGGGGCTATTTTAGCTTCTAAATTATTATATTTCATAAGATAATGGCGTCTTTCTTGTAAGCGAGAAATTGTAGGAACCTGTTTTCAACAAGTAAGGAAGCAGGTTGCTTTATTACTTTATGCTCATTAATACCCCAGAAAACTACTGTGGATCTAACATATTTTCTGGCATCACATTAAAAGGATTTCAAATAAAAAAACACAAATTTTACCTAAAGATCTGTATAGATTTATATAATCATTCAGCACCTGGTTTACCAAAGAAAAGTGCAAAATGTACCTACATTTTTTATTCCATCTATTTCCATCTTTTTTTGCTTAGTTCACAACATGGAGCTTATTTTATGTCTCCATTTTGCTCTTCTTTTATTAAAAACCTTAATTTATCCAGGTGGATCGATTCAAAACCAATCGCCAAACAATACAATAAAGACCTGGCTGAGATTTGGACGTTTGTGCTTCCTCCAATATCATATTCCTGTCCTAAAACTGCACCTGTGAGTTGTTTTCACTCCATATTTATGAAAACTCCAATCTGTAAAGAAATAATAATTATAATAAACAATAACAGTTTTTCAACTTTAAGAGACCTAAATGGGCAGATAAATTCAGAACAAAAATAAAACGCAATGGCAGTGAAGAGACAATTAGATGATTCAAACAAATCTTTGCAATATGATAGAAGAAGTGACGTAAGTTTAGCTCTCCATGTTCGATAATCTGCCTTTAAATGTCACACCATCTGCCTGTGGTAACTGGTTGATGCTCATTATTTTCCCGTCAATAAACTCTCACTCCATTCAGATGGCGTTGTTGTCTTTGCAAAACAAACTCCTGGCTCTGCTCTTATTGAGCCGTTTTAAAATGCCACACTGGTCGCCACATTTGTTTAAAAAGATGGGAGTAGTAATGAGAGTTTCTGGGAAAGCTGAATGTTTTCATCACGGCCCACTGTCATGCAGCTTAGTTTAGATCTTCACTTTTTAATTATCCAAGTAATACCTTTTAGTATTATTTTACAATATCTGATTTATACAAACGTCCCGCTTATAATGTGAAATGCAGGCACATGATTTAGTCCAACGGTGGGGAATAAATAATAATAATAAAAAAAAATGTAACCATTGGTGTGTGTGTGTGTGTGTGTTTAACATCTAGCTAACTTGAGATCTGTTGAGCTTTCAGTGGATTGAGTGGCTTAGAGTAGCAGAGCTGTGAGGTGGTGAAACAGTTATTAACAGGGCTAAAACAGATCCACATCAACTTAGATCAGTGGGGTTTTCCCAACCTGCAGGCGAACAGCTACCCTTTATGCACCGAAACTGGTAACTTTTTTTTTTTTGTAGGCTTAAACTTTCTCATTTGGGGTTTTTTTCAATCCAAGAAAGGTGAAATAGATCATTTTCTCAAAAATCAAAACATTTCTGAAAGCCAGTTAAAACTGCTCCATAAAAAGTTTTAGAAACTATTTGGCTTTGGTGTCGACCTGGTGGAAACACGGGAATCAGAGGTAGGATTACCCGTAGCTCCCTATCTTTTATCCATAAAGATTACACTTGCCTCAATGGACAATGGACTTCCTGTGTGTGTGTTTTGGACAGTTTACCCCTTTAGAGTCGTGCAACTTTAAACGTTTGATGCCTGACTTTAACAGGCACATAATAGAGCTATCGCCATCAGCCACGGGATATTTCATGCCACCTAAGCCTCGGTTCATACCCACCAAAGGTACATTTTGTACTGTGGTTAGAGTTATTTGGGGTTAATTGCAGAGCCTATTCTATCATATTTCACAAGAATCAAATGGACCATTAATGCCTCTTTTGCCACTGAGCGGTACGACATGGGTTGATGCGGTTCGGTATGCTATTTTGTGGTCTCCCCAGTAAACAAACTGTTTCGTGTGACGACAGAAACTCCACCATAACCATAGCGTATCATCATCCCATGAACCTACAGTTCAAGGGAACTCAGGAAAGTTGTGGTAAGAATTGGCTGTATGGGAGACATTTTACAACTCAAACAAAAAAATGTACCGAAGCGCATTGACCCATGCCGTATGGCTCAGCGGAACGAAGATGCCACAATATAATATGCAGTACATGCTTTTGTCCATTGTCTATCCCTGCTTATTCTTGTAAGGCTGGATGACACCAGTTCAGTTCAGCTAACATAAAAAATTATTTTGTAATGTGGGGGAAAGCTGGAGTATCTGGAGAGAATCTCACACATGCACAGAGAGAACATGCAAACTCCAAGCAAAAAGACGGCAAAAAGACTCCCGTCTGACATTTAAGATAAAGGGAATTTTTTCTGCGAGGCTGCAGTGACAAAAACCATCCCAAATGCAGCCCAATGCCTAGTTTTATTATTCAAGAAAATACTTAACTTTAAAGAAAAATAAGCTGGCATGCAGTTGTTTATTTATGGATATGAAATGGATGAAGGAAGAATAAAGTGCCAATGCAACATAGTCTCTGAATTGTTTCCTCCTCCTTTGACTATCAGAAGGTTATTTAAGTTCGGGACATTTTAAAAGTGAACAGGCTGAGAACTCCGCTTTGCTACGGTACTTTGCTTTATGGGTGATGACACTAATTTGGATACGTTTGCCGTAGGGTATTTCAAACCCAACACTTATGCTAGCAAAACTATTCAGTATCAGCTATGGTGCTTTTTAATAAAGAGCAGAAAAAAACACAATCAAATCCTTGGTTTTAGCGACATTTTTATCGTCTTATTGAGAGCAAAACCAATACGCTGAAGGCAATCAAGTAGCGATTCAGAAACATTCAAACAATAAAAGTGTCACTTCCCTATTTTGCAAAACAGTAAACAAGATAAGAGTCAGATTGTTTTTCCTTTCCTTTGTGTGTGGCTTTGATTCGATTGTCCAATTATTTTTATTTCCACTATTATTACTTATATTTAGTGTGTATTTGTGTGTTTTCATTTCCCTGTTACCGTGATGTTGACACACAGATATTCTCTGGGAGGAACAAGTGAGGGACAAATGAGATTACTGTATTCAAAAACTGACTTTTTTTTAATGATTTTGTCTGTTATTTTTGGTCATTGGCACCAGTCATCGTATTAAATGCCAGGCTGTGGAATCATTTCATCAAATTGCAACTTTCTATGCCAGACATTTGGCTAAACCATGAAGTTGAGCTGTCAAGAGATAACCATCCGGTGATGAGTTAGATGAGGTGGTGAGTAGCCGAGCTGATGACTCTGTAATGAAATCACACAGAGGATCACACAGGAAATTTATGGGGACCGACTTCTCAGTGGAACTGAGGTACATAAACAACTTAGCGGCGTCAAAGTCAAAGAAAGGATGAGAATCCACCCAGAGCTCCTGAAGGCTGTGCAACACTGGCGGGAGTTCGGGGGCTCTTGCAAATCTTTTTGAAGATCCCTCATTTTTAAAATTTCTAATCCATATTTTAATGTTGGATTAGGAGCAAACTGCATCCCCCTGGAAGACATCATGCTAGTGAGGCCTGGAAGATCTTAGGATCTCTGCAACCTATTTCATACTCATGCTTATCTAATGCATTGAGACCAACGTTTACTTTTTGAAGTAAAAGTTCAAAAAGTAAAAGTAAAGGATTGAAATTTTGAAAAGGATCAGATACAATGACTGCATGATGTTAATAAATCCAAATAAAAACAGTCTTTTTAAATGAAAAGTTAATTGGGTTATATTCATATTACATTTTTAGCTAGTTTACCAAAGATTTAACCAATGGTATATCATGAAACAAATTACATGGCAATCATTTTCAGTCTGCTAGCTTTCTGCTGAGAGCAACATATTCCAGAGTCTATGCATGAAATACAGGAAGCACGAGTCAGGAGAAGGCGGTGCCGTCAGCCTCTAACGTTGCAGCAGTGATTGCTTTGTCAGAAGTGGTGCGAGTTGAGTTACATGCACTGCAGTGTGCCTCTTTAAATAGATACGGTTTACACAGAACAAGTTGTTGAGAGCACGAGGTTTACTTTGAATTTGTTTTTTTCAATTAAGGTGGATTCTATCCGTCTATCTATTCATCGTCCACCGGAGCTGGTGTTTACCTGCTGCAGACATTGGCACAGAAGTGGCGAATACCTCAGACTGGTCACCATTCCAGCACAGGGCAAGATCAATTTCATTCACATTGAAATGATCTGGAGACCAAAAGCTTTTGTAATCTAAAAAAAATGTCAAAAGACGACATGTTTCTTAAAATCCGACAGATTTTAAGGAACCAAGAGTCACACCATGTTGACACTTCCTGTTCATGCAAAGCTGAGGCATAGGGATTAAGTCACAGCAGATTAGCTTACAGGTGTGAAACATCTTATTAATCTGCAACACATATTATGCGGGCTGAAAAACATTATGTAAACAATCAATGTCGGCTTTGCACAGTGGATCTAAAAAAAAGTGTAAAATACGTGATGTAATGAGAGCGTGATGAGTCGCTGAACTAAAGCGTGTGCACGCTTATGAAACGATTTGTGATTAAACATTTTTCCTGTTTTAGTGGAATTGTGCAGAATATTTCACACTAAACATGGAAGAAGTGTAGAAATGATTTATCACTGTTTCACATATTTACGTAGCAGAAACCTGCAGTGTACATCCTTTATGTCCACTATATACTCTGTATTTCAACATCAGATGGTCACATATATCCTTTTCACAACATGTCTTTGTATTTTTCTCACTGTGTTCTGAAAGGGGGGGAAAAAACCTACACAACACATAATGGTAAAGCTCCATATGTCTCCCTTGCGGCCTTTGGATATCCATGGTTTTTGTCCTCTGCCTTAAACCCTCTGGTCAAACAGTGTTAAGGCATCTGTTGTTTTGTCTGTCTCCATTTAATTCACAGGTTGCTGCTTTAATAACTACAGCCCCCTGCTCACTCCAGAACCCTGGGGCCATTCCACCAACTGAGCCACACTATAATAGCTTGTACTGATCTATAGCTGCTCCACAGCCTAATACAGACGAAGCTGGATGAGGAACAAGTTGTGTTTCAGTGGACAAAGGGTGTTTATTTTCACACCAGAGGCTCATAATGCTCTGCAAGTTGACACAGGTTGTGGAAAATACAAAAAAAAAAAAAAAACAACAACAAACAAAACAAAACTCAGAAATGCTCAATAATCCTCATTAAGGCCAAAAGCACACTTCAGTGGCCGTGAGATACTTTGGCATCTGGGCTAAAATTCAGATTTAAAGAGATATTTCTGCCAAAATGTAATGAGAAGAAAAATGTAAAAGGGATTGAGGTCAACAAAGAAAGGGTATATTAGCAAATTGATTAAGACAACAGAGAAAAACACAAAGTCTGCTTTCTCAGCCAGCATGATGCAGACATAAAGCGAGTGTTGGGACTCCTTGAAGCTTACTGGGGACGTTCTCCAGAGAATATCCAGCTGTACTTTCAGTTTTTTTTTCTCTGCTGGCATTTAAAGGTTGCTTAACTAACCTGCTGGCAACTGGAGGCCTGCCCAAAATGAATATTTGGTTGTGTGAGGAAGCCAGTGAAACTTTTATTTGCTTTTCTAATGTGCATTTTTATTACTACCATGTTCTATATATGTGTTTAGGGAATTTATCTGCCATTTCCAAGCAATTAATTCATTTTACTCAAGTGAAAAATACTTCAACTACTGACAAACATAAACCTAAAACAGAAGCTACACTTATGTTCATTTCCTGTGGCGTGGACACTAATTTTTACTTGTTCTTTGTGTTTTTTTTAATGATATACAAAGAAAGTTCTCTGATTTCAAGCCATTTTCTACTTGGAAAAGGAAGAGTGCTGTTTGAGTGTGCAGTACCATCCAAGTGTGGGCTGTCAAGGATTGGCCATCTCTAGTGTTCTTAAAAATCAAGTGATATTGGAATCAATGCGGGAACATTTCATTCTTTACAGAATCCTTTGAGGTATAATGCAGAAAGACTTTTCAGATATTCCTCTGTTACACCTCAAGAGCACTTTGTGTTTATTTTGGAGCCCGTCTCTGTGTGAAGTGATTTAATGAAGGAGAAAAAAAAACAATCACAGGATTTTTTTTCTTTTTACCCAATTAAAATGATATTCTTCAGTCATAATTCAAGTGGACAACAGCAGTGAAGTCCTTTCATACACTATTGTTTGAACAATTTCCTTTTTTTCTTGCAACTGATTTTAGATGAGATTGTGAAACATCTGATTCCACTTCCTGTCATCAGCACAGTACATATATACATGTATATATATATATATATATATATATATATATATATATATATATATATATATATATATATATATATATAGCTAGCTAGTGAAATAGATAACTAAATAGCTACATCGACTATTTACAGATTGGTTACAGTGGACTGTATTTTGGGCTAAAATATGGAACATATCATAAAGATCCTTATAAAAACCATTGTTGTAATGTGACCAAATATGAAACAGTTCAAGTTATTAATTCTGCACTAATGGATAAATGTTTCAAAGAAGAGGTGTCGGGGACTTTCATGGTGTGTAAAAGATGTTTGTATGCAAACAGGAGAACAGGATAAAGGACATATTTCTTGACCACTTTTTAAGTAAACAATGTAATTTTTATTTAGCATGAAATGTTTTGTCTCCAATGTAAAAGACTAGGTGCAATAAACTGCAAAGCAACTGGTATGGTTAGCCTGATTTTCATCCATCTTTTAACAATTTGACTATACACCCTCATCTAATTGTTATATTTTGTATACATTTATCGCATCAGCATTGTTTACTTCCGGTTTTTCACACCATATTTTGTGCTGCTATGTCTGGTTTGTTACGGCTCTCGAAAAAGAGAGCAATAATGTGAGCCTGCCTCCTGTTAGCAGGCCAGAACCTGCTCCTTCAGGCCCGTCATAAAGAAGCACCAACAGCCAGAAAAAAAGGGGGCGAAACACAACACATCAGTGAGCTGTTGAACCGATCACAGTCATGGTCACGCTCAAAATTTGCTGACAGGTATTGTCTCAATAAGTCCTGGATTTATTTTTTTTTCTGGTGTCTTTCTGGTTCTAGTGCCGAGTGTTAGGACACATCTCTTAAACGGACTAGTCGAATAGCTGCTCATGTAGTGATGTTAGTCAGTTTTAATATGGAAATGCAAATTTAATTTCACTAACTCAACAACCAGCAACATATATGTTAAAAAAATATCCAAAGATAAAGAGCTGAAAAATTAAATCTCCGAGCTTTGTATCCACAAATACAATGGCGCATTCACTCTCATAAACTCTCTCAAACTCTTCCACTGCTTTCTCACTGTTTACATAACAGAGACAATGAGCTAATAAAGAACCACTTGCATTAAAGCTGAGCAAGATCAAAGAACGCTTTATGTAACAGGATGAGGAGGAAGTTATGTAGGCCAAGACGACCGCTAACAAGTAGCGATGATCATGTTAACAAAATCAAGACAAAATGTAGCATTTCATTAGCTTAACATTACATTCTTAGTGTGGTATAATCACAACCAATATTTGGGGTAGTCTTGAAATAAGAATTAAAGATGTTTCATCATTATCACACTGTGGTACATAGCATTTCATTGTTATTTTTTTTCTCCAGATTATATTAGAGTTGTGATTGTTTTATTCATATTGCTGTATCTCACTCTGATTCACTGGGAGTAGACAGACTAACAGTGTAAAGGAGAAGGAGGGACTGACAGACGGAGTTTGATGTCGGGTCTTTTATAATATGAAACAGCCAGACTCTGAGAGACAGGCTCCCTCCCTAGTGTCTGGGGGTAGTTTCTATGTGAGATCTCGAGCTTTGAATCAACTCGCTCCTTCATGCATCTAAAGATAGTCGAGACTTCTGGAGAGGTCCTGGCAAATAATTTCAAAAAATAAAATATTGAAAGAACAGCTGTTTTTTTTCTCCCCCTTCCTCTTAGCCATCGGTACTCTCTGTTCTAGTCCGCCTCTCCTTTTGAAGAAGCTCTGATCGATCTTACTTACAATACAGGCTGGTTAGGGTTTCTGCTTTTATTTTTTTGTCTATTAATGATAAAAAACACATAGTATTTAAAAAAAACTATCAGCACCATATATTATTATTAGTAGTAGTATTTTTGATCATAAAAAATACTGTGTTTATGATTTGTTATGTATTTAGTTATGTGATCACATCTTCCCACCTTACTGTGAAATCCTCTGCCAAGACGAGTCTAAAATTACTGTTTTTCAGCTGTACTATTGAACACTTCCTGAAAATGAAACGTTGTAATTCTGCTGTTAACTTCATCTGTTAGCAGGTTGGCATTTCAAAGGCATTTCTAAACATTCAGACAGTTTCACAGAGGATACAAGATACTGTGTGAGGAGATGAAATGTTTTCCATGCACGATGATCTCCTACAGAGACTCAGAGTGCATATAGGGAAGACATAGTGAAAGCGAAGTATGGATGCGACATCGATTTTCAGTTATTTCTTATCAAAATACACATTTTAATTGAGCTGCTTTAATCAAATCATGAAGATAGAGCAAAGATCTTAAAATGCATTCAGCTCGCATGTAAGAAATATGCAATCGCCTCCACTGGTAAAATAATTTAAACCCTACATCTGCACAGGATGTAGGGTTTAAATTCGAACTTTGCAAGAGCCGCCCCTCTTTAGCACTTTTTTACCCTTTCAGCTCGTCTTAAAGTGACAGAAAACAGCCTTGAGCACTTGCTGGGAACAGCTCATAAACTTAATTTCTTTGACAAAATCTGAATTTTTTTTTTCACTAACTCTCGCATGTACTAAGGACTGATAAAAAATACATTAATTTGAAATCTATCCTGCTCAATTCTCCTGCGTGCTGCGGCTAAAGGGATACATCCTGACAAAGTCCAGATCCCAGCAGAGCTTGTTAGGTTATGAGATACACTCCTGCACAGCCGCTTTCCCCTTCCTGCATCTCTCCCAGAGGAAACCGTATGAATGTCGACATGGAGCCAGATGGAAGTGAAGCTATGAAACAACACTATAGGCAGTAAAACTGCGGAGGTCCATTGTTAAGTCTGGTGGGAGCTATTGCTCGGCGCTGGGTTTTAAGTGAACCATTAACACTGTTGCACAAATAATGGCAGCAAAGAAAGTGGTGCAAAGAAAACGGAGGTAATCCTGAGCGGACATCAAAACTGAAAACATAAATAAACGAGTCTCCAAAAGGCCTCATGAAAGTATCCGAACTCCTTCAGCTTTTCCGCTGTTTGTTTCATCAAGTCAGTGCGCTTTAGTTTGTTGTAGTTTTATAGTTTAAACCTCAACTTGGACACAAAGAACAGTTTTCAAAATCCTTAACAAATACATGTGAAGTGTTGCATAGGTTCAGCTTCTTTTTAACCTTAAATTCATATATAAATTCAGTGCTGTAGTTGGTTTGAGAACATGACAACAACAAAAACACCACAATGAGCAAAGAACGAACAAGTCAGGGCAGGGATAAAGTTGTAGAGAGGGTTACAGCAGGGTTATCTTATAAACAATATGTTAAGCTTAAAGCATCTCATGCAGCATAGTTCAATCAAATATCCTAAAACAGAAACAGCATGGCAGAAAAAGGCCTGTGACGATAAAAGAGTTTGTGGGACAATAAGTTTTCCCAGAAGTTATTGCAATAAATGATAATGTTGTTTGGAGACTGTTTAAGTGATATATTAGTAATGGATATGCGAATACAGCCTCTCAAAGATCAATAAACTTTAATTTCTATGGAACATTTAACATTGAAACCGGAAGACATTTTAAAAATCCCAAACAAATAAACAAAACCACCAAAAACAACGAATAAAATGGAAACTGATGTCTCTGAAAATAAAATGTCCCTTCAAAAAAGGGGCTGGTTGATTCCAATGAGTCAGACTGAAGCATTTTGTCATCCGGACTTTGAAATAGTTTGAGATGATAAAAAAAGATAGAATAAAAACAATCATGCAAATGGAAATGATCAAGCTTGTTTTAATTTATAACGCAATTAATTGAGCTATTGCTTATTACGACAGGCCTGGACACACAACCTGCCGATACATGGCAACTAACAACTAAATTCACAGGCTGGGCAATGAGGGTATTGATCAGAAGAAAACAAGAGGCAACTCTGAAAAACACAGGAAGTATCAGGTGAGGGAATCTGTAGACGGTAAAACTATCGGTAGTGAACTCCATAAATGTGCTTTTTACGCAACAGTGGCAAGAATAAAGCCTTATAGTTGCGAGTTAGCCACAATAAGCCGAGTTCACAGTTTGCCACAAGCCATGTAGGGAGCACAGTAAAACGGGTGAAGAAAGTGCTGTCCTCAAACTCAAGCTGAACATTTTTAGTAAAGCTACAAATCTAAACAAGAAGGATCTGGTGGCCAGCATAAAAAAACATGTGGAGGCACAAAACTGGACAGTCCATCTCCATGGTGAAACATGGCGGTGGCAGCATCATACTGTGAGAACAGAAGGATCAGATCTGAGTTTCATATTTCAGCAGGAAAACAACCTCAATCTCCTAAATACCCTTTGGTATTTGGGCTTATTGGGACCTGTTATTGCAAAAACAACAAATGACCCTTTTACAAGATGTAGTTTCTGAGAGAAATCGTGTTTTTCAAAGCGTCAACCGGGGCTGCCTACAAACACATGCAAACCTTTTCAGATTTCCACTTGAATAAACATTGAAGGTGCAGAAGTTTTCCTCCTTTTCACAACTGTGTATTATTCTCTGTCACAAAAAATCACAAGAAAATACGTTGGGTGTAATATGTGAAAATGTGAGAAAGTTCAAGTCGTATGAAAACCAAATTCTTACATGAAAAGAATTTAATATTCTTTTCATGTAAGCATACCAAAGGACCAAACAACAAACTACTGTCAAACTGGATTTCTTAAAAAGGAACTTTACTGTACCTCATCTAACTTATCACATGGAAAGACACAATTACAGCTTAATGCTTTGTTGGGAAATGTTTCTTTTTTTTAGTTTGATGTATAAACATGAGAGGTTTCTTTCACCCATCCCCCTCCCTCTTTGGGATGATGCAACAAAAACAGTCCAAGGACTCGAAGAGGAACCATTTTCCTTGTGGTTTTAATGGATTCACTTGAAGTTAAGACAACAACAACAGCAACAGCAGCATTTCAGCAAGTTTCATCACTTACAGGAATCATATGGAGTTCAAAGTCTCATGCTAAAACTAAACAAGTTGGCTCAAACGTCACTTTAGTTTAGATGAATTGTGACACCTGGTGTGTTGGGAAAACTATTTCGTGAACAGACGGATGCATTGTCAGGAGACCACATCGGAAAAGGTTAACAACTGAAAATGTCATCATCGTATATTTACAAAGGCGTGACTTTACATGAATGCCAGAACGTTACGATGTTATTACCAACTTTTGTTCCGCATGCCAAAATCCGTGTTCTCAGATTGGTTTTAGAGGAAAACAACACAAAAAAGGTGATATGATAAACTTCCTCACAATTTCCTCCTAACCTTAGACAAAGCCCTGGGCTCATTCTTGGTCTTCTCCATACATTATTCATCAGTTCGGGTGCAAGGTAGAAACAGAAGAAAGGGGTAGAAATCAACATTCAAAGAGTCCTAATCTAAAATCCAAATAAAAAAATCTGCTGAAAATTACAAAGCCCTTCTGGCTGCTTCTTCTTTTTTTAACTCCTTTTTGCAGGATAACAACCTGAAATTTGCATTCATTCAGTTAGCAGATGCTTTTATCTAAAGTGACTTGCAAGGAACTACATTCAAGCCTCAGCACACCAAGAGGCTCTGACACACACATTATGTGCTATTTAAAAAAAGACAGTACAAGTGGAACAGGTACAGAAGTGCAAATGGAGAACAGGTTAGGTGGGCTTGAAAGTGCAGGCAAAGGCTGAGATGGCCATAGAGGACAATATTTATCAAAGTAATTCAGCGGTTGGGAATGAGCATGAAAGTGCATTATACTGTATATGACCGAGCGGGGTGCAGACCCCACTGCTAGCCTATGGGTTGTTTACTTCAGTGTGAGTCTGCTGGGTGACTCATGTCCCTTATTGGTGGATTTAACATCAGACATGTAGGCATATTGTGAAGCACTTGCAGAGGTTTCACAGAGAACTGCTGGAAGAGGATGTGAAGAGTAGAGACCGACCTGCAGCACACAGTGGTGCTTCCAAATGCACAGCAAATTAATTTAACCCTGCAAGCTCTTGGCCACGTTTTGCTCTTACATTCCCCACAAATGAAACGCCAAATAAAGGACAGCGTCAGGCTTTTTTCATTTTGGACAGTGGAGACTATGCATCAACTAGCCAATTCCTACATGGCTGACTTGCTTGTCCTTGACACACGCGTCATGTGTTCATTAAGGTTAAAGTACCTGTCACAACGTCAGTGTGCTCTTGGGACATGTGCTGGCTCTGGTGGACCCATTCACCGTTGCACTTGAAGAAGATTTGGAGCGCGGGCCGGGCCTGACACCTGAGCTTGATGGGGTTGCTCTTGATGATGTAGGCATCGACGGGCTCCTCCAAGAAGCGCGGCAGGGTTCCCGACTGGCCATGTTGCAGGGCTTCACCTCTGGGGCCTGAAGGGGGGAAAATATGAAAAGAAGAGATGAGTGAAACGGAGTCCATAAACAAAATGCATCAAATGTTATGCTTGTTTATTTCTGGCAGTAAAACAATTGGTTTTAGACATGGTTTTCTCCAAGGTGCCAACATGAAGTTATCTTTTGATGAAGCAGTATTACAGTCCAGAACTAGTTTAACCAGTTTTGCATTGCTCCTGGTCTTTTACGAACAACAAAAGAGAAATCCTACAACCACTAAAATCTGACTCTGCTCTATTTTTGTTTACATTTCACAAAGAAAGAAGTTGCACTCATGTCTTCATCGGGGATTTTCTTGTCTTTCACTTCGGTGGTTCTTGGTGCAGCTCCACCACATGTGAGGGAGGAACAGGTTTTTCAAGGATTTGGATCATTTGACACAAAGCAGTGTGAAAGAGAACGCCAGCAACACCAGCTGAAACGTAACAAATGTTGCAATTTTTGTCCCCAATCGAACTGTCTCTACTGGACTATCAGGTGTGAAAACACCCAGAGAGGCATGATTGATAGAGTCCAGTGGTGCCAGGCTTCACTTAATTGCATCTGAGGTTTGACATTGCACTTGGTGATGTAAGGTATGATGCACCTCCTTGGCAATTTTTCTTTTTTTTATTATATCAAACTCTTTACCTATTGCTCTCGCTGTAATCTGAAAGGACTGAAGCTATTGACTTTGCACACAGTTGGTGATTCAGCATTCGCTTTTCCCAGTATGTAATGACGGCACACAGAGAAGTCAAAGGAATTTGTAGTTGCAAGAGCATTTCACAAAGGAGTTTATTCCTCAGGTGCCATCTTATCACAGTACCATGCCTTAAGTTACAGAACTCCTTACAGCGACCTTTATGTTCAAGAGTTCATAGAGGCATTTTACATGACACGGCGCCATGAAAGTGATTGCAACAAATAAATTCAATGTTCTGGATGGGTGTCTCAATACATATGGCGTGCTACTTGCATATGAAGCATGAATGTATTACACTTGAAATGTAGCATCCTCCTGAATACTGCATCAAAGTCGTCCTTTGAAACTGCAATAGTGTGCATATCATTAAGATGACGACTGTGATTTTACACATTGTGCAGCTCCATGTTTGCAGTGATGAACACATTCCCATTTAAAGCGAAGGTTGATCTACATCCATAAACAACGCTTTGATCTCAGACGTCGGTCCTCACTAAAAACAGTTACTTCAGTGGAGGAACTCGCAGACAAGGTGCTGGCGGCACATTAACAGTCATTACTCCCTCCTTCCTCTGCCTGTTTGAGGGCTGTTTCAGTCGGCGCACGTTTTTGCTGCTTCTGAGTCCCACAACTGTAATTATACTCTGACTAATCCGGTAGTTTGGTGGAACATCTTTCATGCAAGTGTGAAGAGTTTATTGAGGCAAACCATCCCATACGCTCTCACCTCCCCACTGCACACTCCATGTTTCCCCACAGTGGTGGCTGTACCTCTGAAAAGCCCATCAGGATTAGGGAACCCACTCTCATTTTCTTCTGCCCCCCAGCCCCCTCCCCTCTCCAGCTAATCCCATCCTCCTACCTTTCCTGGCTGGATGTCTCCTGATGGAGGGAAATAGATAAAAGACTTTCTGCGATTCCCCGGCTGTGAAAATCACAGAACTTGCTCGCTGTTCGTCTACCCCTCTGTGGGACGCGTTCGCATTCTCTGCCGCGTTTCGTGGAACGGGAGCTGAACAAAGAGACATGCTTTTAATTTCAAAATGTCTAGCCCCAGGCAAGCTTTTCTTGTATGGAGTGCTCCTCTTTGTTTTGCACGGGCAGAACTGACACGGTGTGTTTTTGTTTGGATGGATGCAAAACACAGACGTGACTTTGCATCGAGGCGACGATAGATGAGAACAGGAACACCCAAACACAAAGGCCGTCAATCCCAGTTAAAGCCGTTCACAATTATGACATCCGATAAACGATGGGTCCCATGTTATTCTGGCCTACCAACAGGAAAGTTCAACACCAGTGACTATTACAACCTATACCGATATCAACGTTAGAGATGATTTCAGTCTGTTCACTGCTCTGATTTTTCTCTTCCATTTAGCCGCTGGGATGTTTCGCGGCAGACAGATTAAGAGAGACACATGAAAGGAAACTGGTGCCATTTAACCCCGGGCTGGTGTCGGCATGTGCGGCTTACAAGCACTTAACTGTCCCTGGAAACTGCATAACATTGTCTCCGGTCATGAAATTGATGAATTTAAATCACAAACAGCAGCGCGGCGCTGCGGCGGCAATATTTATGTTGCGCCGTACTATTTTAAACCATACTGTGATAAGGCTCCGCGGAGCAGTTTCGTGAAGAAGTGTTGATGCCGCTTGACATTCTCACAACATTCTCTCATTTACATCCTGGGGTTGGTGCAGGGCGGTTATTGGTTCATCTCACCACAATATGTTTCCCCACCGCCGTTCAGGAGACCGCTGAGGCCTGTGCTTCACAGTTTTCAGAATGATCTACAACCAATGCTTCCGTCTGGCAATAACACATAAGGGGCACAGATACATTTAGCCAACTCAGAGAGAAAACAACATATCACTGCCAAAGGGCTGAGTGATGGCTCTATTTTCTTTCCCTTTCTCTGCCTCTGTGTCTGCCTTGCACATAAAGGCTTCTACAGGAAATACACGCCAGTCGTGAAGCAACTTGTCAGGGAGCGGGCATGTTTTTGCCAGACGGAGCAAACACTCGATCTCTTTATATGCTAAATTAAAAAGTCGGGGGAAACTCAGCGACGTAAACGTATTTCATTAAAGTGGGATGCAGGTACATGGTGCCATTTTATACCACTTTATTTTATCAAATAACTATGTTGCCTTTAGTCGTTATGAAAAAGCTATATGTCAAAACAACTTCAAAGAAATTTGACTTCAAATCATAGCCATATCCGATGCCTTGAAATTGGCCTCTGTCTCCAACCTTTCAGACTCTCTGCCTTCAGCAACAACGCCTCTCCATGCCGTCCTCTGGTGCAGTTTACAAGCGTTGTAGTTCTCGGCAGACCTGCAGCTCGACCAGATGTTTGGTAATTACTGCTGCTGCTAGTCTGGAGGAGCTACTTTGGGTAAACAGGCACCGCTTTGTATGAGCGTGCTTTAAAGACATTAAACATGATAAGAAGCTTTAACAAAAAGCAGATTTTGCATATTAATGGAACAACGGACAACGTAAAATGACATGTAAAGACATGTCATTTTACGTTGTCCTGTGTAAAATCAAAAGTATTTATTAGATCTGCTCAACATCCTTCAATTTTATCAAGCTTGTATTTAACAAAACAGAGCAACTGGAACACTATTATGGAGAGGAATAAAATTTAGATTGTCAACTTGTATTCAAAGTTTTGAACATCTATTCAATTCTGAACTCTGAAAGTGTCGGTCAACTAAGATGATGACTATTTAGATGTAGTCGTCATTTTAAAGTGACTGACGTTGATGAGAGAATCAGTCAAGAGTACTGGAGGACCTGGAGGCGTACAGAGCTCAGGTGAGGTAAATTGTCGAGAGGATTAATATTAATCAGACACTCAACAAATCTGACATTTATGGGAGACTGGAATGAAGAAAGTCAGTGTGAAAGGAAACCATGAGAATCCAGTTTTTCAGTCACAAATCTAACCTAATCCTGGTTGTGACCAGGGTTGTTACTGTTATGTTAAGAAAACTGAGCAATTCAACAAATAAAAGGCAGAAATGTTGGTTTCTGGATGTGTTAACCAGGCAGAGACCTGCAGCTGTAACTGTACGCAGAGGTTTGCTACGACCACAAAAAAGAAATTCTGATAATAAAACTATATTTTGTTGTCGAAATGTGACAAAATGTTCAGTGTGTAAGCTAGTTTTGCAGCATATCAGTTCAGAGAAAAATACTGTAGTTTTAGCCACATATTCTTTGTATTATATATCACGTCTTCAACATTATGTGCTCTTTGTAATATCTGATTAAGTTTTATAAAACATCACATATATTGCGTGGGTCTGGCTCTGCAGACAGAACCGTTTACGTATTTTTGTCTTGAAAATCTGCAGAATGTGACTGGTGTAATTTTCTGTAGTAATTTCCAGCATTTTGCTTCATTACCTGTATAAATCTTTCACCGTTAAACGTCTCTTCACACATTCACGGCGTATCTACGAGGTGTGCAGTTACCGACCCGTTCTGAATGCAGGAACCACCAAGACGGCCCCCGTCTTCTTTAGCCTGAAGGACGAATTGTCAATGAATTATAAAGTAAGTGTTAAATTTTGAATCATCTCTCTGTCTTCCTCCTGCAGTACATAATGGTCCGAGTGGGTCTGAAATTCAGAGAGGATACATGATCGATCAACCGAGCAAACCACCAGTAAGAACAGGAAGAAAAATAAAAAAATAAAAAAACGGAAATGTACAACTCATGCCTGGTTTGTGCTCTCTTAGACAGAAGGTGGATTGTGCTGCAACAAGGACAGCCCGGTGCATAAAGTGTACAATCAGACAGTATAGCATTAATTCTGCACACATTATAGAGTTCTATTTGGCAATAAAATAGTGACAGATGAATAATTTCCAACAATGCAATGACAAAAAATCTGAATTTTTGATGTTTCTGTGAGCAACATTTAAGTTGGTAAATTACAGAAGACAGTATTTACTGTTTTATTGTGTGTCATTAAACTGAAAACCAATTAATGAAGCACTGAAAATGCATAATTAGAACAAAAATGTAAAAAGCAGAACAGAGTTACAAGGTGAAGTACATTTGCCTATTGTACCAGATCTTGAAATATCTTAAAAAAATCGCATCCTACAGAAACAATTCGAAGCAACTCAATCCTATGGTAGACAGTACTTTACATATTATGAAATGTGAAAGTAATACTAATAGTTTTAGTAAATTCCCAAGACCTGCGGTTTGCAGAAAACGTCAATGAAAGCCACTGATAACTGCTGCCTTACATCTTAGAGCATCTTTAGAACAAGTTGGAAAGAGGAACAAAGACTTCAGTCGGCTGGCGTTTCATCCATAGCTTGAAAATCAGCAGCTGATCTTGGCTCTGCTGACGGGATTCGGTTTGCACCAGAAATCAAAGCGGAGCAGAACAACTCGTGGGAGAATACCTGAGCTATGGTTGGGTGAAAGGTACCAGGGATGGATGTTCTACTTTTCTCCATGCCTGTCAAGGAGAAAAGCTCAACAGAGCTGTGAGATGAATCCAGTGTACACTGGTGTAATTTGTGAAACTATGTGAGTTCTGGAGCCATGATCCTGGGTTACGTAAACTATCTAAAGGTTCAGGACGTTTACTGCATGTGTAAAAAAAGAATCCAAAGTAATCCATATTAAACATTTGCTATGTTTGCTATGAGGAGATTGTTTCAAATCTCCTCAAGTGTTGAGATTTGAAAGCCTAATATTGTCTTGTTGAGGAATTTGGATTTACAACTGAATTACACTCACATCATTATAAGGTCAGCATTCAAACCAGATCTGCTCTGATCCCTTCCAAGAGAATTTATGAGGATGGAGAAATGTTCCCGTTAGCTTTTGAACCTACAGCAACCGATGAATTACACGTTAGTTCTGTTGTTTGCAGGTTTACTCTGAGTGTCAGCAATTTATTCGCCTCTTCACAGTACATTATTGTAATTAATCTATCTGAAGAGAAGAGAGGACAAATTCAAAATGAAATATTCACAAATGATAAAGACTAATTATGCCTTTGATATTTCTTCCTGCATTACTTCCGCTGCATGTTAAACTCGTGTCAAGAAGAACCAGAGGAGTTGTGACTTGTTAATACATCTGTTCACACAGCAGGCAAACTAAGGTGAAAATGATAACAGTTTTCCTACTAGGAGTCAGGAAAATGTCAACCAATGCAAGTGTAAATATCCAGAGCAGGAAACGAGATCATGTGTATTTCAGCAACTTATGCAAATTTTAAACTTTTTTTTTTTTTGGGCATCAAGTCAGAGTTGAACTTTTCCAAAACGTTTTCTGTTTTATGCTACACATTAGTGATGGTTGTACACAAACGTAGAGCAGGATAGAAAAAATGAACAAAAGTCCTGAATGCTAGGTTTCTTTTGACTTCTTTAAAAATGCTAAGTAGCGAAGGATTTCTACAGAAACAGAATCGTATTTTGTCTGCTGACAAATTCACCTACGATAAAGAATTTAAAAACTGACCTGTTTTACCTAAATAGATCACAAGCCAAATTAAAATGCCCTACTCTGTCACGGCATGAAAATACAACTAAATGACTTTTTTAAATGTTTTATTTTTAAGCCATGGCTTTATCTGTACATTTAATAAAAATCAAACCATAAATACATATTTTCTTGTGCATTGCTCTGTTGCTTGTTTCATATTCTTTACTGAAATGTGTTTTTATGGTGCAAAGCTCTTTGAAATGTACTTCAACAATAAACTTGTCTTGACTTCGCATGAGAAGAGCTTTCGGCTGTGATTGATGAATGTTTTTTTTTTGTTCCTGTGTGAAGTGAATGTCTTTGCACTAATTTAGGCAAACTGAAAGTGTGTGAGCAAAAAAAAAAAATAGAAAAGAAGAAAAGTTTTAGTAATTTTATTTGCGAGTCCCTTTGCTCTCAGGGTGGTGATTCCTTCCAGTTTTTAATAGCTTAATATATGCCAAGATTTTATAGCACGAGGAATAATGAGGGAAAGTTGTCAGCAGCAGAAAAACAGAACTTTTCATTTTGTGTAATTATTTCCACACCAACACATAATGGAATTATACCTGCCTTTTATATTATATTTAAATAAATTGTTGTTGTTGGTCTTCTGGTTCTGGTCTGATCTGAATCCCCAGAACCAGAACCAGAACATGGAGAAGCAGCATTCAGCTTCTATCCACTACAAATCTGGAACAAACATCCAGATTTACATCTAGACTAAAAACCCACCCGTTGCTTTTGAGACATAATAAATGAAACGTTGACCAACATTTTCATGTGTGTCAACGATACTTGGCAAAATGTAATCTTTACTGATTTTCTCAATTGTTCACTGTGTGGTTTATTCAATGACTTTGTATTGTTGTGTTTTTATGATGTAAAGCACTTTGAACAGCCTTGTTGCTGAAATGTTGTGTAGAAATAAACTTGATTGACTGATATATAGTTTAACAGGCAGGGAACCCCCACTTATCCCAACAACCAGACAACAGCATCATGTATCATGGAGTTGTGCTTCGACATGGATTAAACAAATCATTTAATAACTTGCTGAGTTTCCCAATAAAGAATCAGCACCAAAATTATTATTATTATTATTTTTAATCATAGTAACATTTCCCTACCAGGTTTAAGAAATGAGGGGTTCAACTTCCTGTTGAAACAGAGACCTATTTGTAGATCTGATATTCATTATAGTCGCCTTGTTGTCAACGGCGACTTTTATAAAGCGTGTCCGTGTAAATACACAAATAAATACAGCTTGGCAGTGGTCAACACTGCATTAATTACATACACCCGGATGAGGTGGGCTCTTCATAGGCAGAATCGACACTAATTCGTGCAGCAGATGGATGGGCCAGTCTGAGGAGTAGAGGTGAAGCTAACAGAGGAGGTGGGGGTGGCAGGAGATTGCCGAAGCAGATGATAGGTGGGTGTTGAGGATAGTGAGAAGCGCTGGGGGAGCATCTGTTCAGATCATACGTGTCCATGGCAAGAAGGTAGAGAGAAAAAAATGCATTAATTCAGAAAATCTTCAAAAACGCTGAATGTAAAATAAGTACAGTCCCATCATCAGGGAAGCACATTCAAAGAAATAGCTAAAAATGGAATTACTCCGCATTCTAACAACAGACTCTATGCTGTGTTTAAACAGGACTATGTGGGGCATGTTTAATGTTCGTCACTGAAGCACATCAGGCTCTTCCCACCCAACAAGCAGATGGTGTTTGCATCTCCTGGATGTACACAAACGCTCTCCAACGAATGAGGTGTGTGAGAAACTTCCACACAGTTCCGTTTCCTCCTTGTTGTTAAGAAAAGCTTTTCTGTAACTCAAGACAACAAGAAACACCTTAAGATCTAAATCTCCAGTCCAACATATGATGTCTGTTCTGCAGGAGCACATGTCCACTGTGACTCCCAGTCTCTTTAAAAACAACAACAACAAAAAAAACAGCCTGGTCTCAACAGAAAGAGATGCAAGAGCGGTTTGTTCAAATATTGATGCGAAACCTCTCATCTGTCATCCCAGGAACCAACACACACACACACACACACACACACACACACACACACACGCACACACACACCCCCACACACACACACACACACACACGCACACACACACCAGCACATTTGACGCTTGTGCTGACTGCATGTGTGCCACGACTCGAGCATTCCCAAGCAGAGACAGTTTTCCCGAAACACATGCCAGATGTCCAATCAAAACAAAAATAAACAAATGTTGACTCTGCCCTGATTCTCTGTTTCCCCATTTATGCAACTTCTTCCCCCCTTGTGTTCACCCACCAAACTTTTTTTTTTTCCAAGTAAAAGATTATCATTAATACCAAAGTTAGACTTTGTTTTCATCCATTTTACGGATCATCTATAAACTTATGCTCTTGGTAAGTCTGGAGGAGCTGAAGAGAGCCACACTTTATTGTAGACCCTGAACACAAAGAGCCAGAACTGGAACAGTTTAGATCAAAGTCTTTTCATAGGCTGGTCAAAATTATTTCCTTTGTAATTGTTCATTACTGTAAATAAAATTAGGCAGTAAGGGTTAGACCTGAAGGTAAACGATGAGATAGCTTAATATATACCAAGATTTTATAGCACAAAGAATAATGTGCTATATTATGTGAGATATGCGTCCTTAGCTGGTCTCAAATATGTATCTAATTGTCTATAGGCCTTGTGATGTGCCACTATCCTTTAGCCTTCAAATTGTAAATATTTTTCAAGACCATGCAAGTCAGGCGATTCTTGGAGAAGCGGTCATCTTTGGCAGCACCCCGAGTCATGCAAATTGAAGCCACAAATAGTAATAATAAAAAAGTGATTCAAATGCGTCATTTAAAGCAATTTTTGCTTTTCGGCCTTTACTAATTTTTCAGAAATTGCCAATTTGCTCCGACAAGATGCCTGCTACAAATAATTAGTTAAACAAAAACAACAAGAAACTCCCGTCTGTGAATCCCTGTAGACCTTCTACTGCCGTCCTGGGAAATGACTGTGCCTAGGTGGCATTAAATAATAGGGCCCTTAAAATGTCTCCTGGGTTGCTTCCTGTGGCTGGAGGAGTTTTGTTGCAATCTGAAATGCCACAGTAAGAAAAAGAAAAAAAAAGTTGGGGGTTAATTTGTAAAAAAAAAATATAAAAAACCAGCAATAATTGCATCTGTTTTGGCCAGAATGTATTCAGAGATCAGGATTAATTAGCCCATATGCTAACATATAATTGGATTCACAAACTTAGCTGTTTATTCATTTTTTTCTAATAATAAAGTATTGTGACCTGGTTTGCTTCGTGTTGTCATGACTCCATAAAATCCCTCTATGAATTCATATCCTACTTCTCTAAAAAGCAACAGCAAAAACATGTTTGTTTCCAAAAAAAACATGCTACTGTCTTTTGTTTTGTTTTGTTTTTTTGCCGCTGTGTGGATATACTATTAAGCACGCACACAGCCTTAGTGCAAGTGTGTGTGTGTGTGTACAGTTTGTGTGTACGGCATACAAACACCCAGGTGGTATATGTGTCTTCATCGGTGTTGTGACAGCCTGCCAGCCTGGTTTTGGCAGCTGAGAGATAGTGCTTCCCTCAGCTCTCCCGATAATCAAAGCGTAAACATGCTGAAGCAAAAGTGGGTTACCTGGATGTCAAACTGACAAAAAAAAACCTCTATAATATCAACCACCCTTCTATAGGACTTGTTCACTCTCAGATTGATATTAAGAGGGAAAAAAACTTATCCCAATAAATGGCACATGCATTTGCATATGCCTTTCGTGTTCAGTATGTCGATGATCCGTCTCCAAGACTTTTCCGCCACTAACTCACACGAGGAAAGGTAGCTGAAAAATACAGTATTAGATATAAGCTATGGACTCGTGTATTTTTTTTTTCCAGAGTGTGGAAATAATCCCTTTCAGATCCGGCCAAAAATGTCGACTTGGCTTTTCTTCACCGAAAAATGCTGTGCCATCAATAGAAAGAGCCGCACCGCGTTGGATAAGAGCTCTGTTCTTACATGTGACAGTTATGACTAAACTACTTTTTAGGTTGTTGTTTCTATTAAAAACACATCAAAATAGGAATAACTGTCTCAGAGAAATGATGCGTTCATTCAAGCTTTACTGTTTCCTTTGAAGAGCAAAAGCTGGCAGAAGTTGGATGGATGGAGTGGATGGTGTCACACTTAGTTCTTGACTTATAAGGACTCTGGATATGCTAAAGGACTGCACAATTAGAAAAAAAAGTTGTTTGGATTTGGATTAGCTAGAAATAAATACAAATATGGTAAGACCATGATATATTGAGGAGAAATAAGTTCTAAATAATCTAGGTCTGCTTTAACATTTTCACACTTTGTCACATTAAAAAAGCACCAAACTCACTGGGATTATATTATGAGACCACAAAATACATAATTGTGATGCAGAAGGAAGAAAACAGATGGTTTTCAAATTCATACTAAAAAAATTAGAAGTGTGGCACGCATCTGTATTTTTAAACTCTTTCTTTTAATTTTGAAAAAAAGTAATCTACTACCATGGGAACGCTTTTCCTCAACATGCACGCTGGTGTTGAGAATAAAAAAATCCTGTATTTTCCTTCCATCTCTGTTGCCTAGTTGCTAAGCTAAAGCTAAAAGAAATTACATGTTTGGAAATGCCCTCAAAGCCAAGATTACAGGAGGCTAGGAGCCAGGTAATGCCCCAAACAGGGCTTAGAGGCTAACAAAGGAGATCACAACCTCTTCTTGGATGCTATTTTTGTCTGTTACCTCTTAAAGGTGGCAGGTCATAATGGACCAGCTGTATTTTGGTATTAATAAATGGAATTCATGAATTCAACTCAGTGACTCTTCTGTAACCTCAGACATCAAGAACTCAGCATGGAGAACAGATAATTCACTACACTGGTCAGCTGATTGGAGTACGGGGAGCTACATAAAGGGCCATGCTGGAAGAAAACCCAGGGAAAGATCTGAAGCTGAAAAGTATGCAAGACACTATGAGAACACTTCTATAATATATTATATACTCAAAATAATTCAGATTTTACAAAAATATCAACAAGCACGAACATCGAAAACAGGAAACAATTTTTACCAATTTTGAGGGAGATTGAAATTAAACAGTGTCATTTTAACCTTTTCACCTCTTCCAAGAGTTTAATTAACATCAACAATAGAGGAGAACCAGGGTGACATGCCAAGCAATCTTCAGACTACTCGACGATGGGATTATATTCCCTCTCTTTGCCCGTATCGCATGACCAGCGCAGTCACTTTTGAGTGATGGCGAACGGAGATACGGTGCGCCTTTATTAACATGTTGTATCCGGCTGAATTATTACTTCATCTATCAAAGCTCCCTCGCTCCACTTTTGCTCCGGCGTCGTTTAGAGCCGCAGCCTCTGTTGACTGGCAGTGATAGCAGACAAAAGAACATAATTGCTTACTTACTCCTTCCCATATAGGCTTTGATTCATTTGATCTTTTCTGACAGAGAAGAGACAGCGACATAATTAGAAGCATTGTGTGGCGCATACGACTTTGGCTGCGATCACGCTGGCATCCTGACAGCTCTCTCTAATGTGAGTGCACTTTGTAAGGAGTCTTCATAAATAAGTAAGATTCCAGAAAACAATCCTCCCAATAACTGTTTTTTTTTTTTTCCTCACTCACTCACTTTTCCTGAGAGCTTTGACTGTGACCACAGATGCGAGTGGGACTTTATTATTAAATGGATTTATGAATAAATTACTGCTGTGTGGCCCTTATTCGAGGGGAAGTCTGAAGTATCAAAATTTATTTCCATGAAAGCAGTTTTGCATAATTAATAAATGTTTGGCAGTGGGGGGAAAAATGTGGTACATTAAAAAAACTTAAGTCTTCAGCAAAAGACTTGGGGGAAACTCATTCTGTGTTATCATTAATAATCATTTGGTATAATGTGCTAGATTGATAGTGGAAGGCAGCATATTGTTGAATTGTTCGCCTTTTAACTTCCATTTAAAACTTAAAGTCGCAGCAGAGGCGTCACATGTAAAAGTTAGCGTATCTTAGTTCAACTTTTCTGCTTCTTTTAAAGAGAACTTGAGAGAGTAAACACTCCAGCTCTTGGCCTCATGTTAAATGGTTTTATGTGTTCTGGGCTTTTATTGCAAAACTGTTATTTGGCAAAGAGAAGGCATTCAAAGCGATGCACTATTTTCTCTAAATGTGCTACAATACGAGATGCTAAAGCCTCTATATACACTTTTACCTCAGGGATGATCACACACCAACCCTAAATTTAAAAAATTAGAAAAAAAAAATGTTTCCCTCTGACTGGTATGACGGTCCATATCCATAGCAACTAGCAGGACTGAATGGCTGTTTTGGACCTGAGTGAAGTTGACCCCCCCCCAACTCAGACAAAAATGGTGTCAAACGTTTGTGTTGGTGTGTGTTGCTATCATTTTAAAGATATTAAGAAATCTTTCCAGAGGTCATGAAAGGTCAACCAGCACCCCCTACCTTCTGCAAATCAGACACGATTGGTGTCAATCAACTTCACTATGTTTATGCAGCAAATGTTTTGTTTGTTTGTGCTGCTTTGACTTTGAAGATATCAATGGGAGTCTAAAAGTCAACAGGTCAACACCTCACCCCCACCCAACCAAATTTTATAACATAAAAAAACCTTAATTTCATTAATATTATCAAAGCGAAAGCAGCACAATCAAAACATTTTGCTGCACAAACAGTCAAGTTAACTGACACCAGTTTTGTCTGATTTAGATAAGACTGGCCTGTCATGACCTCTGGAAACATTTCTTAGTATCTTTAAAATTTCAGCTGCACAAACCAGCACAAATGTGGCACAAATGTTTGACACCATTTTTGTCTGATTTGAAGAAGGTGGAGGGTGAGGGGTCAGCTTCACTCAGGTTTAATTTGGATGAGGATCGGTGTTTTGTCACAAACTGATAGCCCAACAAAGTTCAGCTGATGACCTGCCGTCATGACTGAGTTTTCCCAAACCTCTGCTAAACATACAGGCTATTCACAAAGAAACCAGAACATTAACATGAGCTCCAAACTCTACACAGCAGCACTAAAAAACAAACAAACAAACAAACAAAAAAAACCACCACCACAGGACATGGATACAAAGGTTTAAGGGGCTCCACTGAACCACCCACAGCAGGCAACACTGCCAAATTCTCAATAGCAGAGACCACCTGTGTGTTCCTGTGGTGGTACACTGCTGCTTTGTCGAAGTGAGCATTAGTGCACTGTGCAGCAGGTGTTTTTGTTATGTGGTCCAGGATCAGTGAAAATCAACCGGTGCAGCTGAGGTCCCTTTGTTATAACTACAGATGTTGACTCACTGTTCTAATGGGACCTGTTGTTGTGTTTGTATCGGATGATTTGAGCTCACCATTGAAATTTGGCCTCCTTTTATTTTTCCAACCTTTGACCTCTAACCAGTGACGCCAGTAATGCATTATTCTAATCTGATAATTGTTTTTAGTAACGAGGAATCTAAAGCGCCCGTATTTCCAATCCAGTAATCAGATTAAAGTTACTGAAAATATCAAAGTCTAAAAAGGCAACTAAATGACCAAATTTCTGTATTTATTGACCGAAGTTTCAATTTAAAAATGTATAGGATCTACAACATGATACAAGTATAATAATTATGAACAGAGTTTGTGATCATTCATTGCAAAATGCGCCACATTACTACACTGTCATTTCTAAACAAAAGAGCTACTTTCATGATAACTGCTGCAAAATGTAACATTGTTATTAAAGAAAGTATTGCAAAATGCATTCAAGGATTTTATTACATTTTGTGTCAATTATCGCATAATGTAGTTTTAATGATGTTTCATGGCATTTTGAAGTCAGATTCTATTACATTATTACATATTGTGATATTATCACATAATACAGTGTCACAAGCCCCCTAGTGGAGGATGGAGGCACTACCAATCGATCCTGGGTTGAGCCTACTAGCTGATCGCTGATGTTCAGATAATAATTCACATAATTTGAAGAAACATTTGACGTTTCAGCAGTGGCACAGTCAATCTGCCCACTACTGACTTGCCCTGATAGTTACTTTTAAATTTGACTAATCAGTTAAGTAACTGTGTTACTTTTTTTGAAGGAGTAATCAGAAATCAAGTAACTTTTTCAAGGTAACTATGCCATCACTGCCTCTGACAGGATGTTTCCATCAAGTTGACTAACAAGACCAGGATTCTTCAAAACTAACGTTAGATTCTTCAAAACACAATTAGGATTTGTGAAATCTTATTTCCAACAAACATTTTTTTTGTTTCTTTTCTTCTCAAAGAGATCAACCCCTTTTGATCAAAAGAACAGCTGAAAAAACAAATACTAAAAACACAAACCGTTCTCTGACTTGTGAAATGCATCATAAACAAACTTTCGTTTCCATAGGAAGAATTATCAATAGAAAGTTTTAAAGTTTAGCTTGAAGGATTTATGAGCGCTTTGAACATTTTCAAAACCTTATCTATCATTTGAAAGGTGCTACAGCTTCAGCCACTATCACGATGACTCATTCAGCTCCATTAGACCCTCTTCCATTTTTCCCTCTGAGAATTAAAAAGGATAAAAGAAAAAGGTCTACATAATCCTGCAGTCTGCAGGATTTCTTTCTTTTCTTTTTTTAATTTTCTTTACAGCAAATGGCATAAGGCAAAACCTGTCTGACGGTGACAGTATGGCTTGGCTTCGCAGATATATACATAATATGTCATAAGTAATTTCAGAAAGAAATACAGGGGCTCCTTGGTATTTAATATTCAGACCAATCAAACATCTGGACAGCGCTCTTCTATGTCCCTCAGCCTTCTTGCATACATGAAAAGGGAACGGCTGCTGAAAAATGCAAGACAGTGTATGACTTTATTCTGCACCTCTTCTTCCACCAAACAACTGTCTCATCTCATCTGTGATTTTCTTTAGAGAGCAAAGGACAGAGGTTCAAAGCAGCGCATCACAGCCCAGCCCGCCCCGGTGGAGGTCTTCAAACGTTACTTTTAGCCACCCCAGTGATGCCGCCTGAGTGGATGGCGAGCATGTGAGCCAGCCGAAAAGCCTCGCCGCACTTGGCACAGTGTGCGATCAAGATAGCATCAATAATAAACAAGGGAGCGATGTCAAGGTGAAGGTAGTACTTAAATCAGATAGTTTACAGACTTCTGCTGGGCATGTCATCTTCTGTTTTTTTAATGTGATGAGAAACACTCAGCTGTAAAAATATCTCTAACAAGCTCATTCAGCGGCAAGAGGGTATATCTGATTTCTGCCAGAGCAGGCGGCGAAAGGGCCCCGCTTCACTCCGCAATACATAACTGATGAACAATTTTCCATTTTTCCCCCTTAATAAGTTAAGAGTCCCGGCGAGCCGTGCCAAGGATTCCTGATGAATCTTTAAAGGAACAGAAACAACCGAGAAAACAACAAAAATTGAAGACTTTTCGGGCTGAACGCCCTTATTTGTCGAGCTTAGATGGACACGCCGGAAGTGTGTCGGGATAATTTCTCTGCCACCTCTACGCAAACAATGCCTCCCTTCAAAACAGGCGAGAAAACGTTGAACTGGGTGAGCGAGGGGCGCTCGGCACCTTGTGCGGCACATCCTCTGCACACAGTGTCCCAGATTCCACCTTATGCAAGCTCATTATTTGTGTGCACCAGACAAATAATCAGGGAAAAGACGAAGGCACGCTCATTGCTCATTGTCAGGCTCTTTTACTGACTTAAACGTTGAGTTTGCACTCTGGGTGTAACTGCGTAAGGAATTTAAGACGAAGGATGCTGAGTAAAGCCGGCTAACTACTGAAACAGCCACATGTAGGTGATGTGGTACGAAATATCAACCAGGATGTTTGAGAAAAACCCTCTTTACGGAAGGGCTCATTTTTACTCTGTAAAACCGTCCTGACTTTGATTAAAGATTAGAAGTGTATAAATCCACACCAACAATCAACTCATAAAAAGACCTTGACAACCCGCAGCGTGATTTCTTTAGTTTGTTTATCATGCATGCGTACGCCTCAGTTCTGTGTCTGCTCCATTGCCTTTGGGCAAAACAACAAGCACAGCACGTCCAGTTGCGCTTCTACTCTGCAAACTGTACAGTAGCACATAGGTTGGTGCTGAAGCACACAGGGAAAACGGACCCGTTCAAATGGATGGTGCATATAGAAAGCCTTCAGATACTAAAAGTTTGCACCTTTTTGTTAAGATTCTGACTTGCAATTCATGTGGTTTCTGTATATTTCAACAGTCTGCACAAGTTTCCACAATTACAAGTAAAGCAGGCTTTTTGAATTGTGATCTGAATAAAAGACTGTCTTTATTTAAGAATCTCAAAGCTTCTATTCGAAATAAAAGTAGTTTTAAAATCAACTCCTAAGACCAGATTGGGTGTTAAATTGAGTCATACAGCAGTGCTACAAGCCAGACTCCTTTTTTCTGAAGATGGAAAACCTTAAGACAGAAAGACAACTATCAGAGCAGCATGCCATCACTCAGTTACCTCAGATGATAGTGGAGAAAGGGAGTAGCTATCTGACTGGTTGATGTGTGGCAGTGTGCTGACCATCCATATAAACCCTTTATTGTTATAGTTTATTCCATTTATTGCAAAAGAGACACTCTGCAGTAATCATTGTTAAATGCAGTAAATGTGCAACATTTAGCTAACAGGCTACATTTCATCTGCAGTTCCTGTAGATTAAGGGTAAAGTACCTAAAAGTCCAACAGCGTTTGACCTAACAAGTAAACAGTAAAGACCAAATTAAAAAAAGTAAAAGTGTTCACTGTTCTTTATGATACGATTTAGGAAGTGTGATAAATATAGTACGTACAGTAAAGGAGGCGCGTCAAATCTGCTTGTTCAAATGCTCTATGTGGAGCTTTACCGTCACTTTAAGTTCTAATACCATAATGTTTTCTAATACTTTGTTCTAATACCACTTCTAGTCCTCCTACAAAAAATACTCTACTCTAAATGTTGCAATGATGAAATTAGATGGAAATTTACAGATGTGTAGTAATATAAAGTGCAAACAAGAATGATCCAAGAATAGGGCCTTGTGGAACTCCTAAAGCAAAGTGAAGGTTTGACAATTTGATTTTGTAATCCCAAACGTTTTGGTTCGTGCTTGATAATTACGTTTTCATCATTCAGAATCGCTCAGATGACAAAAACTAAAGCATCGATTTACATAAAACAGCATAGTGCCTGACAGCACTGATTGCCTTATTTAAATCTATAAAGACTGTCAGCACAACCCTGATCGAGAAACATTTGAGTGTTTCCATAACGACAGTTTGCTGGCTGCGCAAAATTGTAAGGTCAGAAACCAAACCGCACAGATTGCAGGCAGTAACCGTTACCCGCCTCTCTGCCACGTTACATTGAACTGTGCGTATACTGATTTGTCAGAAGTTAGCTACGTTGCCTTAGCCCATCAGCTTTAAAATAAGAGCAAGTGTGGCGACTTTTCAAGCAGATGGTGCGACAGCTTGCTTAAAAGACAAGTTAATTAAAAAAAGTGATTGGACATATGGAGATATATTTGTGTAATTTAAAAAAAAAAGGTATTTGGACCATATACATTGCTAGTTTTGGAGCTTTCTTAAGGAAACCGATTATTTTTGCTGTGGATTGTTCACGTCTCTAACACACTCCATGATCACTGCTATGTAGAAAGCAGAATCAAGGCTCTACCTCTTTACTTCAAGGAAATAAACAATCAAGAATGCATTCACACTTGAACGTGGCTAAGGATACCTCAGCTGTTATAGTTTTTAAAATACATTATATAGAAATGTGGATTAGCATACAGGTGATAAACCCATGTCTGGGAGAAAAAAAGATGTGTTGCTTCTGAGCACACAACAGATCTGAGTTTAATGTTTAGATCCATCTGATCATTCTGTGGACATTAAAAAAAAAAAAAAAAAAAAAAAAAATATATATATATATATATATATATATATATATATATATATATATATATATATATATATATAATATATAAAAGAAAAATTGAGCCTGTCTACAGGCAGTTACAATTAAATGTGATTACATTTATCTGCACAAAACAAAATCTGTCTTTATTTCATTACAAAGACATCAAATTGTTATTATTTTGTGCCAAAGGAGCTATCAAATGGAAGCACAGAAAGCGGGAGTGGCATAAAAAAAATAAATAAATAAAGAAAAGAAGAAAAAAACATGGGAGTCACAGCAGGTCAAGGTGAGGCGGCCACCTAATCTTAAAAACATGAGAGAGGGGTCCGCGGTGTGTCGACCTGCACTGGTTCTGCTTATGCAGCTTGTCAGGTGTGTATCTGTATGCCTGTTTGCATGTGCATGTGTGCCGACGCATAATGTTAGGCGGGGGGGAAGAGGAGAGGTGAAGAATGGCGGTGACCTGAGCTTTTGAATCGAACGAGAGAGGCATAACGTGTGAATGTGCTTCACTTACGTCTGTGTCCGTCAAAAGTATGTAAGTCAGCAGAAGTGGACACTCTGGCCCGCTTCTCGATTAATGAATGTATTCAGCAAACACCTCGGATTATGACTAATCCCGGCCATCGACTGGCCCCACAATGCATTGTGAGTGGGCTAAATGTCAGAATGTGATCATTTAAATTTAATGCGATTCACGGACAAATTCTTTTTTAATTAAAGATTATTTTGTGACATTTGTTGGCCCGCGCTGTGGACCGCACAGGGTCAGGATGATGAGCAATGGAGTGATATTGTAATTTAAAACCCCGGCTGGTGGTGGGATCAATATTAATTTCCTTCCTCTATGCATAAACATCAAAACCACAGATTAGTACTTGTACTTTATTAGAAAGCACCAAGCATATTTAAAAGCAACTCTGATTCATATGATAGTAATTAGGATATTCATTAGCTGAAAATCTTTTCAGCTCTCATCGACCAGTCTTTAAAGCCAAAGGGACGATATTTGAGTCAAAATCTATTGGACACGGAGGATCCAATTGCATGAGCTTTGTGACTCTCCTCCAAACCCACAATAAATCGATGGGCAGCCAGTCTCCTGGAGTTCGCTGCTTGTTAGCCGGTTTGAAACAGCTGTCTTAGCCTCCGCGTTGTGACTTTCCATTGCCATTTCTATTTCGTCCGGTGTTCCAGTCCTACTTTTAGGTTCATTTTGGGGTCTATCAGCGCCGGTGCACTCAGGTGAGTGAACACAGGCCCCACATTCACTTAGGCTTTTCAATCTCATTGTGACACGGTCGAATCAGGAGAGTGCACAAGATTAAATCGATGCCTTTACCGCTTGACGCAGCATTCTCTTCCAGACCATTTCCTTGGGTGCGCCATCTGTCACTCAAAACCCAAACAGGCTTCCTCTTTGTCTCCGCTTTCCTCTTCTTTTTTTTATTTTCGTCCTTCTGTCTGTCTGCCTTAACATAATCACCTCGTTCACGACTGCACTGGTCTCACGAGGCGTGGCCCACTCGCCATCTTGGGAGTTCATAATATCTCTACACCAGGGTGGTGATGGTGAAGGGATGACAGAGGTGACATAGCAACACACTGTGCAAGGAAAAAAAAATCAAATTTACACTCGGCTCCACGGGTCAACTCAGGAGACCGGGTTCAAGCATCTATCAGATAAATTGACTTTAGGGTGCCTGCAATCTAGTTACCAACCCCACCTTCTGCCTGCTGTCCTGCCAGCTAAGTGGCTACGACTAGTAGATCGACTAGGACTCCAGGAGAAGAAGAAATATCCCCAAGCTTATATAAACCTCTCTTTCTTTGGTTGAATTCCTCAAATCTGAAAAAAAAAAAAAAAAAAAACTCAACTATTTTTTCATCCATCACTTATAAAGCCTTTATGCGGTTGTGAGTTTTTAGCGGCTGAGCCCATCCACTGAACAAGAGATACTTGACACCTGAGACAGTTCAACAGTGCTTCACCGGAGAGACAGATTCAGTCTCTCTCTTATCGGCTTGGTCTTCTTCCGTTATTTTTCCCAGCTGCTTTTCTTGCATCTTACTCTGTTCCACTTGAGATAACGACATAGGAAGCAAAAGACGGAAGCCAAGGAGTAGTCAAGGCAACACAAGTTCAGCTGACAGTATCCTTCATCGTATAATTATGCTAAATGTATATTTGACATTGTGCAGTGTATATGCAAGTCTTTTTTTTTGTACGAGTTGCATGATGTTTCACTTTTGCAGAAACAAAATTCTTGCAGTGCAGCTTCTGCATGATTCTTAACCTCTCACTGAAGTTTCCATATTTTTTTCCAAATTAAATCTCAAACTCTGGAAGAGCAACTCCAAGTCAAGACTCAAGTCCTTTGTTCCAAGTCTGAGCCAAGTCTATAACCACAGCAATAAACATTTCCTCATCGAATGCATGTCACCTACCTATAAAACTATGTTGCTGTAGGCTATGAAGTCTAATCATGGACTCTTTTGTTACTGTCCATTTGTTTGCTGTATTATTATTACCTTCTAATTCTGCCACACAAATACTTATCAAGTCTCTTCCTTTGCAGAATATTTCATTTACCACACAAGGGAATGTTTATAAACTACAGGAAAATAGTTAAAAATTAAGAAAGTACTATGTGAACACCATTAAAAATGGAAATGTACATTTGTGTTCAGAGAAACGTGTCAAACCACTGTTGTCAAGTTAAAAGATTAAAGGTGCAATGCAGAGTGGGTGGGTGCGAAATATAGAAAGTCAAATTTCTAAATTGGCACAACAGGAAGTGCTTTACAGAAACAGGAGCAGTTTGTTCTTTAAGGAAAATAATTGACAGAATTTGGTTACAGAAATAAACATGTAGTTACTGTGATGCAACATAACGATTTGAAGACGTTTTTGCCCAATAAATCGAACTCATTCTGTCACAGTAAAATTCTACATTCCTATCAGAAGTTAGGTGCAGGTGGATTAGAAGAGATACTCACTGCATAAAGGTCAGGAGACACAAACTGTTGTTTCTAAATGACTCTCAATCACAGTACTAGCATGGTGCTACCTAATAGTGAAAGGTATCTAAGCAGAGATTTTACCACCTAAAATGTGGAATTTTAAAAAAATGCATACAAGCCACATATCAAAAATTCACAACTCAGGGAACATTTTTACCCTTGCTGCTGAAGCTGAATAATTGTCAAAGCTGAGGTATGAGAAAATTACAGGGAGTTTTTTTCTAGTGGCAGTTTCTTTCTAATGGGAATCTACTGAACAGCTGCTTAATGGGATGTCCTTGAAATCCTGATATCAGCAAACAGAGAACGCTGATGTCTTTGTAAAAAAAAAAAAGAATCCTGTAATCACTTGAAAATGTCTTCTAGACCTATAGCAGCCTTTTAAACACACAGCACCCCTGGTAAACAGATGTTCAAAAGACAACAAGATGTTCCCTGACTGAGCAGTATATGCACAAAGCATATATTTTATACATGCTGCAGAGGCCCGAAGGAAACTGTTTATTATGTATATGTACACAGCTCCAAGGGAAGCAAAACAGAACCTCCTCGGAGCGCGATGACTGATAATATCAAGGAAAGAGGTCTTTGTGCGGACCCCTACAACCGACCAATTAATTTAACCTTCATAACCAGTCGCAGCATGCTGAAGCGCAACTTAAAGATTTATTTGGACTCTGCTGTATAATTTACGACGCGTTGTGTTGTGCTCAGAGGGACGCCACTTCAAAGAGAGTTTCTCAACAGCTCTCATTAACCAATAAGCATGTCCAGTTATGACACACCAACACACAAAGGGGGCTGTAAATAAAGCTGCCCTTTCACAGAAGCAAACAAAGCGGCAACGTGTCACGTCCGTGTTTTCGCTCTCCTCAAACTCGGGCAATTAGGAGCATCGAGCCAAGTGTCGCTTCAACCGCTCCTCTGACCTTTCTTCAGCTGCTGACCACCTGCTCACATTGCTCGGCCATGTCTTTATTAGTTCGGCCTTCCTACATAAGATAGGTTTGTCTGTGCAGGGCTGTGAAGAGGCCTGTTTCATCAGTTGTACTCGGCCGCAGCTCAGAGCCGTCTTCAGTCGCGACGTGCGGTCAACACTACAAATTACTTACAGATTATTCTGGGTAAAACTGAGGGAAAGAGTCATATTTTCTATTTGTCAGAGATTGATGGTCAAAGCTCCTTATATGTGTCACAAAATTTCAGAACTCCTAACAAAACAGTAAAGTTCTCTATAATACACAGAGTTTTTTTCACATTATGTGAAATACCAAAGGTTTACAGGCCCAAAGGTTTACAGCATCTTTTTTATTGTTTTAACAAGTAAGATTTTACAAGCATTTGTATTTAACTCCTCCAGTCAACAATGGGCAGGACGTACCCTTATAACTGTCTCTGTCATTCAAAGATATACATTTTTGCCCCTTTTTTTCTTTAACCCTTGTATGAAGAAATGGGGTCCATCCGACCCCACACACGTAAAACTTGCATCATTTGCCATAGTCCTCTACGTTTGCCTCAGTCCTCGCATACACAAGGGTTAAAACTCTGTGAAATTGGATGGAAAGAATCTGGAAAAAAAAATTTTCCAGTTAAATACTCAGGTGGACTTTGACTATGCCACTCTAACACATAAGTGTGGTTCCAATGCAGCTGTATGATTGGTGTCATTGTCTCCCTCGGTCTCAGCTTTTTCACATTAATGTACTCCTGCAATTTATGCAATTTTAGCATAAATAGACCAAATCTAGTGGAGTTACCATAGCAACATGCTGTTAAAAACGCACGAGAGAATGTTGACAGGTAAAATTGCTGTCAGATTAATACAAAGCCGCATGTCTTAAAATTGATGAAGAAATAACAACTATAATTATTTTCATTTGCTTTTTGTTCGTGTGCTCGGTATGACCTGCCTGAAGGATAATCTGATGTATAGATCAGATTAAAACCTCCTGATGGTTGTGTTTATTTCCTGTCACATAATCCAACAGCCTGTCTCTGGAAAGTAAAAATATCCTAATCTGCTGTTCATTTATTTTCACTGAAGAAAGAATTAATGCAAGTGTAATTCGTAATGTTTTGGCTGTAGTCAGGGTAAGCAAGCATGAGGCTGACTCATTGTTTGGTCTGTATAAAACACTTGTCATCCTGTATGTCGCAGATGGGGAAATTAATTTTAGATGAATGAGAGTAATTTGGCCGTTTCCTATGGTAGATTTATATTATGAGGTTTCTTCTTTCTTTTTTTTTTTAAAGATCTGGTTGTGACTGCTACTCCAAGAGTGTGTGTGTGAGTGTGTGTGAACCCTTACAACAGTGCAGCCATAGGAGCAAATATGTAAGTGACTGGAATAAGACAACATTTGACTTGACTGGTGACAGACCAGTTGGAAATTATTCTTAAAAGCTGCTGAATTGAAGAGTGTAAATGTTATTTTTAAATCTTTTTAAATCTATTTTTGGTCGTTTTTATTTAAATGGATCTAATTATGTTTCAGTTGTTTATGCATTTGACCTATTGTTAAAATGAAATCTCCCTCAACAAAGAAGACATTTTATCCCAAGAATCTTCTAGGTAAAAACAAAAAACAAAAAATGAAATAAAAAAAACAATCTCAAAATTACAATCTTTTTTTGGGTCAATGACTGCATCAGTGTTAGTTTGGGTGTTAGTGTGACCCAAACTAACACTGATAGTGTTAGTTTGGGTCACACTAACACTATCAAGTTGTTTCTAAAAGAAGAATATTTAAACTAGAGCTAGATATTCATCATTGTTGAGGTGTTTAAAATGAAGTGATGTAAGAAACTGTTTAAAAAGAAAACTTATTAATCTACATGTCATGCCATGTGACATGTAGGCAGCGAAAAAGTGAAGAAGAGCAAATGGTAAGTCGTAAAAATGCTCTTCTTTTGTTTCAGCCTCAATCGGTCATGGAATAGGATGGATTTGGAAATGTTGATGAAGCATTCTCATCGTTTTGTCTTTGAAAGTATCAGTAAAACCTTGGTGCAGAGGGAACCTCTCGTCCTCTACAACTCAGCAAGGTTAATAAGGTTTAGACTAGAGATGGATGGATGCTTTGGGTTTGTGGTTAAAAAAACAACCTTAAGTTAAACTTTTCTTAAAAATAAAGATAGTATTTCTAGTTGGAAGGTGTATTAAATATTGTGCAGAATGTGCTTTTTATGACTCTAGACTAATTTTTCATCAATCAAATCAGTTTTTATCCTCATTCTGTCAAATTCCATCAATGTGAAAATACTGTATGTTAAGTATCATTTAACTTTAGGAAGTACTTATTAATATATTAACAGTTTATTAATGGGTAGTTTGATCGATACATCCTGCCACAGTCGGCCCTTTGAGGACATCCATGATCTTCTTCGTTGGTAGAATTACAGTGGAGAAAAGAGAAAAAAAAATGCAGTTTCAAAGTTGAAACTCTCAGCACTGCTGCTTTTTTCAAAAGCAACATGACAGCAAACTGCTCTGCACACAGATTTAGGTTGCATTCGTTTGTTTTCTGCTGTGTAAAAAAAAAAAAACAGCCAAAAGAAGAAGATAAAAAAAGAAGAGAAAGTTGTCAGCAGCAAACGCAGAGAAGAAATGTTGGCGAATAAAAAGCGAGCGAGATGCTAATGCATCAGTGTGCCTCTGGCGTCTGACTCCGCGTCTCCGTCCTTTATTTGTGGGCTCCGGAGTCTACGCGGTGACAGTAGGCAGAAAAAGAGTGTTTTATGGTATCTTATTGAGACACCCTTGACGATGACACCTCCTCAATAGCATTCCTGTCTCCAGCTCCTTAGCACCCCTCCAACACCCCCACTCGCACCCCGCCCACTTCTTCTCCCCGCTTTTTGGCTCCCTTGCTTCCACGCTCTCTCCCGCTGTCTGTAAATCACCTCCCTTTTTTCTGCGTCTCATCTTTTCTCATCCATCTCTCTCAATCATCTTCTTCCATATTGCTCTCTGTCCCCACAAATCTTCCACTCCTCGCATCCCGAGCACTTCCTCTGTCCGCTGTCCTCCTCGCTTTATATCACTCTCCCTCTTTACCCCCTGCCAGTCCCTCGCCTATTTTCCCCATCGGAGTGGTACAGTAATGGTGCACTCTGTCACCGCGGTCATTTCAGCATCATACCCCAGAGTGGTTCTGTTTACAGCTGAAAATCAGATACATGGGTCCAGAAATGGCGCCAAGAAATATTCAGGGTGTACTCACCGCGAGAGAAAAATCTACACATGTACATGTGAAGTAAATCGTGATGTGTACAGGCTTAAAAGTAACACGCAAAGAGAAAGTGGGCTGCATGACGGAAATGAGAAGTCGCAATCTGACAGGAGACGGTGTCAGAACGTGCCATTAAAATATCAGATTTCCTTGTGCACACCCAAACTTCATCTCGGTTTATCCCACACTGCAGCATCCCAACAAATGAGTTTCATTTACGCATGTAGAAGGAGCAACACATCTTTTGCCCAGGCTTTAATTACACCATACTCAGACAAGTCATTGTGGCTACAATCAACCCTCGCAGCCATGCTGATCAATATGAGGAAAGAAAAAAAAACAACAACTCTGAAAAGCCATTTATGCCTGTTAGCATTCAGACAGGAAAAAGGAAGAAAGTTGAGACACGCTGAGTGGCCTTTGTTTTAGATTGTTGGTGCTTTTTAAAGTCGGATTTGGTTTTACTTTTGTTTTTTCAGGCTGACTAATGCGAAATGGTTTTCAGTGTGGTTTTTGGAAATAAGAATTTTACAAAAGAAAGTCTCAGAAATTGCTGGAACTTTCATAAAATGACTTTTTTTAAACAAAAATGTTAAAATACAGAGAATTGTGTTGAGGTAGAAAAAGTATCATTCAGAAGGTGGGGGCCGGATAAATACAGATAAATACAACCAGCTGGGTCAGTCTGGACAGTACAGGGGAATTCAGCGGATAAGATACCGACTCACTCATCTGTCCCTGCCCTCATCCGCCAGCAGGCACACAGAGAAGATTGCTCTCTCAATGCATACTGACATCCATTCAATTTAAATTGATAATGACCAAGAGACACGAGGATGGCATGTAGAAAATGTGTGTTAAGTTTAAGCTAAACAGTTATATGGGGTTGGTAAAAGATTAAAATAAACCATTTCACTGCCCACAGAATTTTGGAAAAGTATTTTTTTCCTCCTGTACCCGGATGAACCTTGCTTAATCTTTGCACATTTGAGAAACATGTTTAAGGCACAATCATCCTGCTCACACTACTGCTTGTGTCTTCTTTTCCGATGGCATAAGAAGATGTGACACTGCAGATAAAGAAATTATATCACTTCAATCTCAGTTTATGCGATGCAGATGTTCTGTCTGCGCTGATGAAGATTTAATCATTTTGTTATGCCAGACTTTTAGAGAGGCTCCAACGAAAAGCAAGCTCATCCTGAATAATTTAGCTAATAATACCTATGTATTGCATGTTTTTAGTCTCTTTTTAATGGTATTTGTTATGATTAAATGTTTTCACGTATGTTGTACAGCTATTTAAAGTGCTTCATAACTACAGCTGGACTGATTGGATTAACTGACAAAGACAGACGGATCTGTACACAACCACTTTACGTGCCGAGTCATCAGCCTGCACAAAGGTAAACATGGCTCTAATGTTCTTATTTTATTTAACTATTGACAAAGGCTACCTGTCACAAATTATTAATTTTAAAAACTTCTCACCTGTGATTTGCACTGCAGGAAAACCAAACTCGGCATGTACCTAACTCGTCTAAACCAATAACACTGTCATGTTTTTTTTTTTTACATGTGCACGAGGAAAAACAGTATTTTCAACAATATTTCAAAAAACAGATGCCTGTAATGGTGTTATCAGTATGCTTGTACCTATATCTAGTCTGAGCATCTGCCTGAGGATGATAAGAAGCAAAATCATAAACCACACTACAAAGACAAACCTAAAATAAAATGATGCAGACATTGTACGGTATATAATCAGGTAAATCCTTCCATGCAATTTTATGTCAGCCATCCTGATTATTCCAATACACATCCTGATTTCTAACTATAAATGCCAAATGACAAAATGTTTCTTCTCATCTCTTTGTCTCTGAATGCCACGGTTTGTAACATCTCAAACGTGTGATTGTGGATCAGAGTCGACCTATCACTCTGTTCGACGTGTCCTTCAGAGCGGCAGACAGGAAGCTAGCTGCTTACTGTTAGCAACAACCCTATCCTGTCCTGACACAGTTTCATGTCACTTTTACACTTTCCATCCCGAAATGCACCCAGTACATGCCACACATAACTGACACAAGTTAAGATTGCACATTAAGAAAAGCTTAAGTTTCCTCACATTCAGATCCTCATGACATGTTTTTAATTGTGTCAAAATGCATGGGGAGATAGAAACCAGGGTGACAGCAGTTTTTGGACTATTTTAAAAAAGAGAAACATCCAGTTATACTGTCAAAATGAGATTAACCAAGACCCTTTTCAGAACTCGTGGAAAAGAATCTAAGATCTAACAAAGAAAAAGTACATTTACCCAACTCAAAGAAAACAGCATCCTCTGGCATGTGTGATCTGAGTACATCAGATACCCTCAGCTACTGAGAAACTAGAGAAGAGAATCAAAGTGTGGCAAGACGCAGGGTGAAGTCACACCAAAAAAAATACCCCGACTACCAAAAAGTAACACATTTAGATACATTTCAAAGACAGAAATATGCTGAGTTCACAGGGAAAGAAGTGCAGCTTGCTATCACAGGTTTGGGAAAATATTAGATCTGGACAGCCGTCCTTCCATCGCACTACATTAACTCTGACTGCGTCTCAAGGCGAATCAGTCAGAAACGAGGGCGAAACGCGGCGTTCCGGTCAGACGCCACACGTTGTTAAATGTACGGTGAAGCAAATGTACGACGGAGACGGGCAGCACACAGTTGCAAACGTCGGCTTTTCTGCGTGGGTCATTTCACTTCACTTGATCCTGTTACATGGCGATGATCTCCATTTTGTCATTTTAAATTGTAATTGCTCTGAGTACGCTGGAACACGGTCAGAGAGGGCAGAGGAGGGAGGGAGGATGGCAGGAGCCAGAGACGGAGGGAGGAAACAAAAAGCAAAAGAACAAGGTTAAAAGGTCAGGGAAGCTGCTCTGAGAGGGAAGAAAAAAAAATCTTCATTTATTTTTGTGTTTTACTTCTAAAAAGAAAAAGGAAAAGGAAAAAAAAGGAAGGCAGTCATGTCCTGCCTTTCTTCCAACTCTCCTTTTAGAGAGTCGGATGATAGAATATCTGATTTTCATTTTCTCCAACTACCCCTCTATCATCCACTGATAGGACTCGCATAATTATACCTCAGCTCTCTTGGCTATAAATACAAGCCTGTAGAACAAAAACACTTCAAGTCCATCAGTTTTCCTTCATCATAATTCTCCTCTGAGGCTGCTGCACCAGTCTGATGCTTTCCTCTGGGAAGGCAAGGTCATATCTGTGCCTGGAACTGTCCGATGACAGTGTCAAGGCTGCGTCCATTAAAGGCTTTTCATGTAGTCACATATTCATTATAGAAAGTGTGCTGTAGCTGGCTGGCTGCTTTTTATTTGAGACAATACTGCCGTGAAAGCCCGGCATCTCTCCAGTCTCTGTCTATTAACTACCAGAAAGTGTGTCCAGGGAGCAGTACTTAACCTTAAAAGTCACGGACGTTATTTTTAAAGCCGGAGACAGAAACCATCATTTCGTGAGAGAGCAGCTTCTTGCAAGAGGTAATAATCTGGGAAACAGATTTATCTTGCCCACAAGTCGGGTGAAATCGGACAGCAAACCTGCTCTAAGGGTTATTTGCCATTGATATGATGAAGGACTTTACAAGACGGCGATAAACGGGGACTTTCAGAAAAAGTCGGGGCCCAAATGGTGTGTCAAAATTTAAATGATTTCTGATCTTGTCAGGCAAAACACAAAAAAACAATTAAAAAAAAACTACGTAAATGTAAATAATGATAGAAAACCATCATTACTTTAATTCAAGTCAACTAGAGGGTTGAGAGACTCAATGAATAGCGAACACCTAATATAAGTTAAATGTAGTCACTTCATTGAATGCCTCAGTGATAAGGAAGATGCTACTCTTACTAATTACAATATCAAAGCATTTTTCAGATTTTTCTTTTACAAATAATCGAGCTGGATGATAACAGTCGGGCCAAGAAGCACGTAAGAAATTTAAAAGGTTTGCCAGCATTTTCGGTAGGCTACGTGAGGACAAAACCGAAACAGGAGCAGAGTGGAAAGACGACACAATGATTCAAACTCAGAGACAATTCTGCAAACGATGCAGAAATTTTCATCTGCCTCGCATCTTTCCACAACAGCTGGACTGGAGCCCACAGTTATTTCTTGGGTCGTGCCAGCATCTGATTTCAACTTAAACTTGATAGAATGTGAACCGGATTATTCCGTATCGAACGGAGAATCCTGAAAACACTATTTGAAATTCATGAAATCTTTTATTTTATTTGTGAGAACTCCAAAAAAGGAGCACGTGTAATGTAATAATAAAGAATTGTAAATATTCACCAAGAGCATATTTTTTAGAAGAATGCCACTGCTATCAACAACCGTGGTGTTGTGTTATTTGTTGCTGCACAGTTAAGCAAATAACCTCGGAGAAAGTTTTTCTGTTGGTCCATCAGTACATTGTGTTGAGGTTTCCCGTTGATACCAACAGCATTCAGCAGCTTGTCGACATTCTTTTTCATCCTGTCAGGTGTCTGGGCACCAAAGCCGTCCGTAGCGCACAACCAGCCATTTCTTATCTGTTTGTTCAGTTTTCTTTGAGCAACCGACTCTGCTGCTGCTGCCCCAACAGATGGCTGTGGAGATAATTTTACTCCCCGCCAGAAGATACAAGATATGCAACATCTCACTGCAAAAGTTGAAAATCCTAAGCTTTCTTTTTTTTTTTCCAGCAAGAGTCTGCTCTGTCTCGTTTTGTAAACAGCCTCGGCGTAGCTTCCCAATCCAATCTGTTGACGAGTTTGACAGCCATGTAGCTCCAAGTAGTCCTGCCCCCCCATCAAAGTCTGTTCTCAAATATGGAAATTAAAATCCCTCAATCCCTCACTAATCTGATATTTCCTGTGATTCAATATGTGTCCTGTTGTCATAGCTGGTAATTTTAGTGTTTGGAGTTATGTGACAAAGATCAGTCAGGCAAGCACAAATTGTGAAATGCAGAGACAGTTGGTTCAACCCTCGTCTACCGAGGTGAGATATGGATCATGATTGAAAGAGTGAAATCCTAGATTTTATCCCCCTAAAAAAAAGCAAAAACCAAGATGATGATCCCAGCTGAAAAGAGTTGCCTTGGGGACTTCTGGCACCGTATATCGATACCTCCTGGTCGCTTCCCTACGGAGAATAAGAGAGACTACCGGGCAGACGCAGACTTCACTATGTCATATTCAAATGTATTTGTCTCATTTGTGGATGTGCCATTGCTATTCCAAAGAAGGGAAATGTGGAGCGGCATTTCCGGACTCTTCATAAAAACTACAACATTGACTTTCCTCCGAAAAGCGAGCTGAGAAGGAGAAAGGTGAAAGAACGTAAATCCCAGTTGTCCGGACAGCAGTCATTTTTCTCACAACTGACCACAAAAGCGAAGGCAGCCACCGAAGCATCATTTCAGGTGAGTCACTTGACTGTTAAGCACAAGAAGTCCTTCCAAGACGGAGAAATGATAAGAAAGGCATTTGTTGAAGTCGCTGATTCCTTGTTCCGAGACTTTAAAAACAAATCGGAAATATCATCTGCAATCAAAGCTCTCCAGCTTTGATTGCAGATGAAAATGTGTAACTGTATTCCAGCTATCGAGGAATACAGTTACACAGTGCTGTGAAGTCATGGCCGAGGATTCGATTCAGAAACTGTGGAGGGATATTGCGGACTGCGAGTGTTTCTCGCTGCAATTAGACGAGTCAACAGATGTGAGTGACACAGCCCAGTTGTGCATTTTTATTCGGATGGTGTTTACTGACATGAATGCAAGACAGGAGCTGTTGACCGTACTGCCCATGAAAGAACATACCTGGGGAGAGGACATTTTCCAGTCTTTCAAAAACTTTAAAGCGAAAACCCAGCTCCCGGTGTTCAAACTCGTGTTCATCACCACGGACGGAACACCTGCGATGGTTGGCCACTCGAATGGATTCATTGCTAAGTGTAGAGAGGATGATGCTTTCCCGGACTTCCTCAGTTACCACTGCATAATACACCAACAAGCGTTATGCGCTAAAATGCTCAACATGAAAGAGATAATGGATGTGGTAACGAAGATCGCCTGTTCTATTCGCGCCAGACCTCTTCAAAGACGACTGTTCCGTGCACATCTGGAGAAGGGTGACTGTGACCACTTTGAGTTGTTGTTACACACTGATGTGAGATGGCTCAGTTGGGGGAAATTCCTGGAAGGATTTCGAGAGCTCTGTCCGGAGATTAAGGAGTTTTTACTTGTAGCCAAACATGCAGAGTACAGACAATTAAATGATGACCAGTGGCTGCTAGACTGACCAACATGTTGAATAACCTTAACATAGAGCTGCAGGGAAAAGACAAAACTGTGATCAATATGATCAGCTCAGTTAATGCTTTCAAATGAAAGATGCAACATCTGACTCAAAGTTGCAGCGCCATGATTTGACAAACTTCCAGAATGTTGCATTGGAGCTGGAGATGCAGGGGAAGACAAGTGAGCAACTTGACACTGCACGGTACACAGATCAGATTGAGAACTGTCTGTCAGAGTTTGACGGACGCTTTCAAGACTTTGCTTTATTGGAGCCAGTTGCTACATTCATGTGCTACCCTTTTTGGGAAGATGCTGAGGTGGATTCACTCGCATCAAAAATTGCAACGATGTTTGACCTGAACTCATCTGGTGTGGAGAATGAAATTTTGACTCTACAAGCTGACATTGAGCTGAAGTCCAGGGCCCATGGACAGTTCTGGAACTTGCTAAAGAGGGAAAATACCCCAACATGAGGAAATGTGCTACCTCCCTGACTGCATTATTTGGTTCCACCTATTTATGCAAATCAGCCTTTTCCCACATGAAGATTATTAAGTCCAGCCTTGGCTGATGCTATTCAGTGCAGGTCATCAGAGTAAAGTAAGAACAAACAATGTATTGAGTTGTATTGTGTAATGTGGTTCATGCAGTTATGCAAGACACACCAATATGTATTGTAGATGAAATTCAAATTCAATTAAAAATACTTTACTTATCCTAAAAGGGGAAAAAAGAAAGAAAGATACAATATTAATTAAATAACTTAAATAATGATAGTCTAGAATAAAAAAAATATGTTCTGCATTTTTATTGTAGGTAGATCTTTTAGACTTGGTCATCTTAAAAGTGGGCATCCCTGCTGTAGAGGGACTCACTTTATTAACAGAGTGAGTACTGCCTTACTTCTGTTTTGTGTAGGCAGAAACATTATTCAGAGATTTTAATCCATGTCATTATGATAGAATAACTTGAGTTTGTGGATGTTTAGTCAAAACTCATTCTCCATTTTCGTAGCAACCTGCACCAGGACTATGTTTTTCCCTCTTAACAAGCATACTAACGATTAGAGGGAATACATATTCCAAAATGTTTTTACAATTGAAAAAAATGGCTTAAATGAGGCGAAACTTTGTAGTTGCATTGTGATGGAATGCATTTCCTTTTTGTCCTCTTCTTCTGCTACTTGTTGTTGGATAGGAGAGGCAGATTTAATCTTGTAAACAGTTTAAGATAAGAACTGTGGTTCTCTAGAGACAGCTGCTGAGTGAGGGTTAACCACTGATTTATATGGCCTTCCATAGATAGTACGATGAATCCAAGTTTATATATTACTTAATGTCACAGCAGATATCAAGACTCTTCAGACCAAGCAACATTTTTTCAGGCTGATTGTCCAATAAGTCTGTGAAAACTGTAGTTTCAGTTTCCTGTTCTTAGCCAGCAGGACTTTTACCCTGTGCTCTTCTGCTGATGAAGATCATCTGCTTCGCTGTCGGACATTCAGAGATCGTCTTCTGATTACCTTGGAAGCAAAATGTGCTTACTTGGAGAACTACTGGCTTTTTAATCTCTCGAACCACTCTGACCCTTTTCTGTTGACCTCTGACATCATCAAATGTTTTCTCTATTCCATTCACTCACTGGATATACTTTCTTTTTTAAATATCAACCAACGCTAAGAAAAAGTATCATATTACACCCGTCAACGAATCCTAGCACCGACTCACTGTTTCTGAAGAATTTAGCAGCTTGTTGATGGTCTATAAATCAACGACGAATGTTGGGTCTACATTCAGTTCAGGGTTGTTGGTCAGAACCATGAAGAGAACGAGAACAAGTGGAAGCAGCATTTAGCGCCACAACTCTACAGCAAATGTGGATAAACTATTAGCTCTTTACAACCAGCACTAAAAACATTACAGTTTCCTGCAGCTTACCCAAACACTCCGAAGTTTGCTTTATCATTTCTTCAATGTTTTAGCTTTTGATTTGCCTAATTCTATTCTTATCACTTTGTGTGATTGTCTTACACTCGTAGGTTTTTAAATTTGTGCTTTTGGTGGTTCCTCTGTTTTTCTAGTCAAGCACTTTGAATTAAGTGTGTATGAACGGTTCTATTGAAATAAACATGCTGCAGTTGCTGACTAAAAGTTGTGGCAGTAAAGTCAGATGCTAAAACAACAATTTTTAATAAGAAACACCCTTAAATATAGTTAATGACAGAACAGACATGTTTCTTTTGTCTCAATTTGTAACATAAATATGCTTTTGTATCTTGATTTTTATATATATATATATAATGATGTTTTCGACATGCTTTGGAAGAAATGTTATTTCAGAGTATTCCATATTGACCAAGGAAAATCTGTAGAGGGTGGATCATGTCTGGAATTAATACAAATGGAGGAGATGCAGCAAAATTGCGTATAGAAGTAGAAAGGTTAGACTCTTAAGTGTCTCCCAAAGGATGGACTGGGTCAGATTTAAATCGATACAAGAGCAAGAAAAACCAATTCAGGAGACTTTTGAGAGGATATAAGGAATAATGGCACAAGGTGAAATAAGTGAGCTTAATTTGGACGAATGTATGAAATGCATGCTTTCTCACGAAGGCATAAGGAACATTAAAGTGTGGTTAAAAGCTATTGATCCAAATCATATTGATATTCAGATAAGACTAACAAAAATTAACATGCCTGTTAGAGTTGAGCCACACCAAGACGCTAACTAAATTAGGATTTTTAATGAACGCCGAGGTATTAATATTCTCCCAGTGACAGCCGGTTTTAGATTGCAATCAGTGAAGGGATTTGAAGGGGAACACACAAAACAAAGAGGTTTGATCGAAGCATTTATGCAAATATATGCTACACTTCTTCTACCTGTAAGAAAAAAAAAAGTTATCTCACGTTCTTACAGGCAGCAACTCTAAACTGACACGTGTCAAACTCGAGGTCCGTGGGCCAAATCCAGCTCACCGTAGCATTTTATGTGGCCCTCTAGATTCTAGACTAAACAGTAAGTATGCTGAAATATTATCTCATCAATCAAATCGATGCAATTTTTATCTGTTTACTACCGAATTATATCAATCAGTCCTTCCAGTTTCTTGGGAATTATTGTGAAAATTCAAACCAAATCAACAAATCCCCGCACTTTTTTAGGTAAACACAAAATTGGGAGTTTATTGTAGATTTTTCTCAAAAATTGTCAAAAACTTTTTTACTTGTACTAACCAGCTGCCTCAGCCTTAATAGATGTCAGATTATAGTCCAGGATCTGTACAGCGAGGAATAAAAAGTCGCATTTACTGTCATAAATAAACTCAAATATTTCCAAATTAGCACCACAAACAGATTTTTATTGCAAAAGAAAATAATAATAATAATCACAAAAAGTATCACAAAATCCTGGAGGGACTGAAAAGATGTTCAATAACATTCAATTTAAAGAATTCAATGATATTTTAACAGTTTGTGAACAAATTTTATTAACAAATACAACTGGTCCTTTAAGAGGCTTCATGATCTTGATTTGGCCCAAAATGAAAATGAGTTTGACATCCCTGATCTATACATACCTACATTTGCATGCAATATTGCTTTCCATGTTTCACGTAATAGTATGGAACACAGCATTAGAGTTTGATGAAATTTGCTGGCCTTTTTTTTTTTAATTAGTTACATAAATACAGTTTAACACTTAAAGAAAAAAATCCCATAATTTTATGTATTTTTTAAATGTTTTTGCTGATTTGTTGTAGATCAAATAAGGTAAGACTGTGGTGATCTGTGTTTTCTGTGTTTTTGAGGTTTTTCTGTTTATTAGCCTGAGTCTCTGTCTTCCCTGTTGACTGATCCCAGCTGTGTCTCGTTTCTTTGATTACCCTCCCAGTGTATTTAGTCCCACCTGTTGTCTTTGTCTCTTGTCGGATCCTCGTCATGCGTCCTGTGCTTGTTGTGCTCCCCGTTGTTCTGTCCCGTTGACATTTAACATTAAATTCATCATCATCTTCATCACAACCTGCGTCTCTCCTCACCACCTCATCCACACATCACGACAAAGACCTACCAGACAATAACAGCTCCACTTGTTTTTCCTTCTTTGTTTGCACATTTTAAACAAAATTATTCAGTTTACTAGCATTCTGTACAGTTACAGCAAAACGCTTTGAGCCTCATCTGAGAGCGCTGAATGGATTTCCGAGAATTAGACGCTCCAGAATCTCAGCTGACCTCTATCCTGAAGGGTCGTCCGCCACAGTGTTTACACTAATGACAGCTGATCAGTTCGATCCTTGTGCCTCTTGTGATGTCAACCCAAATACACACAACGTGTTTTGTTTCTTCAGCGCTCTGCATTGGGAATCCATGCTTCATTACTGAGCTGCAACGCTTTAAATGGGACAGTACATTTCTTGGAGAGAGAAATAAATAACGAGCAAACCACCGCATTGTGTCTTTGAACAAAAAAAAAAAAAGTTGATTTTTAGCGACTTGATGAAAACTACAATGCATGTAATTAGTAGCAGCTCACTGTTTCATACACTAGGCAATATAAAATCATATTAATCAATGCCGCGGATGCAGTAGTGATCAAAAGAAGCCAGTTTCTTTTTTGCAGTAAAATCAAATTAGCTGCAAGAGGCAGTTCATTAAATGCCAACATTAATGCATCTGTCTGGTGTGACTAATGATGCTGCAGACAAAAAACAAACAAACAAAAAAGATTTTAGAGGAGCCTCCCGTTATTACTTTAATAACCAAGGTCAACCTATAGTAAAAAAAGAAAACGGAAACAATTGTACATAGAAGAGAATCAGCATTTGACCAGACACCTTGTTTCCGGTTTTGCTTAGACAATCAAATGCTGATAACAGTTGTAAAAACAACTTTTTCTTCCAAATTTGGTTATTTCAACAGCTTTACCACAACAGCAGCAAAGGACTGTTTCTACAAAACTGTCCATGTTGTGAGCAGCACTTATTTCTCCTGAAGCACCTTGAAGTATGAATCATCTCCACAGCACAACACCACGACTGAAATCAAGGGAGTTAAGAATCTCCCTTGATTCTTAACTCAAGAATGCATTTAGAGCATGCATTTAAAAACGTCTGTGTTTTCTGAACAGTATCAAGTTATATCAACCTTAACTTATCAAAACCAAAGATTTTCCATCATTTCATTCCCAGAGAAGATGATGCACAGATGCGTGCTACAAAGAACTACGAGCGCAGAATGGGTTAATGATAGAAGAGAACATTAATTATGGAGGTGACTTTTATAAGTGATATTGGTATTTATTTGCAGCAATATGTTATAAAACAGGCCACGATAACTAAATATGTGCTTTATTGTTCATGACATGGAAAATGCTTTTTTTTTTCTGCTCTCTGCTGACTTGCTAAATGAGTCTTAGTCACATGTGCAGCCTAAAGGTTGTGGTTTCATTTTAAGTCAGGTTTTATAAAAGTGTGTTAGAGTTGACATGGCATGTTTCTTAAAGGTTATTGTTTTAATAAAGTAATTTATTAGGTGTATTCAAGCGCAGTGTATAACTCCATGTATGAGGAGTTGTACAAAGATAATGTCTCATTTTTCTGTTCTTTAAAACACCAAACTGCAAGTGTTAATCGCACAAAAACAGTCAATTAACTCTTTAGAAATGAGGATATGTTCCAAATTCTGATGTGAGATTTTGCTCATAACTCGTTCATTAGTGCTTTGGTTTCAAACATGAAGTCCACTCCAAACATGGGTTTATACGGCAGCCCACATTTGGTTCTCCTTTAATCACACAAAAAAGTCAGCGGATCTCAAAATATCTCCTTTATTAAAGTTGCAATATCAAAACGAGTTTCCTTTCTCTTCCTGAAATATTACTCGGGCTCAAGTGTGAAATCAAAATTGTCTGGTGGTCTATATTACGCTCCAAACTCAAAAACGATTTGGAATTTCTTCTAATGTTGAAGAAAGACACTTATAGGTTGGTGGTTTGTTAAATGTGAGTGAAGATGGCCACCATCATTTTCTTGCTTTTTTGCACAAACTTAGTCAATAAAATGTAAGTTTATTATTACCAGAGTTACTTTTATAATAATTGTTGCTCGATTTAAATTTGATAGTATTTAGTTTGGTAAAATAATGTTGAAGTTTAGCTTTTGGCTTTCTTTTATTTTTTAAAGTGCAGTTGTTTTTTTTAAACCCGATTAACCTTTGGACAACCACATTTCCAATCCTGCATAGAGGTGGTTTAAATGGGTAAATCAATATCCTGCAATGCTTAAAATGGTTTAAACAAGTTCCTGCACAAATGATTACAATAATGCCTCTGGCTAAGAGCCACTGTGGGTATTGCATTGTGTGTGTAAGACAGCACCACCAATTTAGCAATTCTTTTTACGAGTGCAGGGCTTCATATAAAGCTCCACAACCTGAATAGATACGATGCTGTGTGTGTGTGTGTGTGTGTGTGTGCGTGCGCGCTTCAAAATCCATCTACGACACAATTGACTTTCTCACTTTATGCACTTTTTAAAACAACCTGCGGGAGAAGAAAGTTCAGAGATGCTGAATAATTCAAGCGGAATATGAACGGCAGCACACAGTCGGAGAGCACCTGTTGACCTCTGGTCCCCGACTGGACCCTGACTTGTGGCCAAACTGTCAGTTCATCAGCATACCACGGGAGGCGAAACTCACGAGCCGCATCTGTAAAGTGTCGTAACGAGATTATTTAGTGTGCCGACGAGGTCCCGGAGACGACCGAGAGAGAGTGACGCCCGCAGCTGGTCGTTATCTGCTCTAGTCACCACAGAATCGTAAACAGCTATTTAAAAAGAAGAAGAAAAAAAATCCAATCTCGGGTAGATCTCCTCAGATGTCCGGTCGCGACGCTGATGAAACTCCCGTCCGTTCATCTTGTCGACGTGGCTTTATCTCGGTCTACTCTGTAAATGCGGCTTGAGAGAACATTTGGTTTATTTACAAGGGCCTTTATGATGCACCTAATAATGCCGGTGCTGATCCACCCGGTGACCTGACACGGCTGCACAGACACAGCCTTGAGACTGAATAAATAGCACACAGCTATATCTGTGTCATTACAAACTGGTCCTCATCCCCCCGCTTGGACCAGTGGTCATCAGTCATCGGGAGTGACTTTATCTCTCGGAGGTGCCAAGGATAACGGCGGCACAGAGACCTTGCATGGTGACCCCCCGAGGGATGACAGTGGGAGGCCTGATGAGGTGAAGGCACAAACAAAACGAGGGGAAAAAACTGCGACAGGAAGAAGAGGAGAATAGGAGATGGTGATGGAGTGATGGAGAAAATACTATTAAAGGTAATGAATGTCAGTGTGCCAGAGCTTCTGTATGATTGAGGTTCCTCTCGCCAATTACCATGACAGCCAGAGGTCTGGTCCCTTTCTCCTTCCCACAGGGGGAAAGAGTCTGGTTCCAGTGCCAAACGCTGGCCTTGTTAGAGGACCCGATAGAGACTGTGGCTTTAACTCAAGGTCATCATTTTTTAGATAAAGAGCCGTGGCCTCTGCACAGCGGTGGGAGCGGCGACGGAGCGAGCGCTTAATTTCAAGAGAGAATTTGATGGTCATCTTGAGGGCGCGGACCGATGACCTCGGCCTGAAGTCATCAATCCAGGACAAACAGAGCCTTTCCACCATTTGTGACCAACATTTTTTTATTCATTTATTTTTGTTTTTAAATCAGAATGAACTCGGAGCTCGAGTCAGAACACATTTTTTTTTCCACTCCCGCTTTGAGGGGAAACTGAAAGATAATTAAAACGTGATCCATCCTCAATAATTCGGCGAAATGTTTCATCAGAACGGCATGGGGTGTTAATTGCGCAGAAATTATTCATAAATGTCTTGCCTCCCAACAATCAAAACGGGGAAAGAAAATTAATACACCTATACATCAACCCGCTGATGAATTTTCTGAGCCCCGAGCAACAAAATAAATAAATGATTAAGGTTTCAGAGTACTTCATAAAGATTATTTCAAGTACTTTTTTCTTTTTTTTTCCCCAACCCGAAACGATGGAAGTCTCTGGAAACTAATGAAGCACGTGGAAGGTGTACAGAGTATGTCTGACTAATAATCAGTCAAAATGAAAGCTGGTGCTCTGAGCAAAATCTGGAGTTAAGTGCTACAGCCACAACTAGCGAGCCTTTGCAACTCAAAGGCTAAAGCACATAATTCAGCTTCAGAAAGCTGAATTATGTAAGGTAATTCAGTTTTCTATGCAAATGCAATGAAATTGTACTGAAATGATTTTTGGATAAATTACAGACTTAACAAACGAAGCTGCTAATTGTGAGATCAGCTAAAAGATATGATTTCAAAAACCTATTTAAAAAACTCTCCGTTTTTACTGTGATTGAAAACTCTTAGCAGTAGCTAATTGTAAGTCATCAAACAAAAACATTAGAAAGTACTCCTACTAGTTTTCAGGGGCTTATTGCTCCATGAAAAGTTTGCACATTTTTAGCTTCATGCAATATATTTATTTGCCTTTTTAAATGTTTAGAACACCAATTTTGAATGATGAAGGCTGCTTTTGTTTGCATCTTTTTAGCGTTGAATAAAGAGTTTAAACAGCTACTACAGTTTTTTTTATTTATTTTATTGTAGTCATCTTGAGTTAATAGAAACCAAGGATTGCTGCTGCACACATACAAGCTAACAGCTCCATCTTTCTGGACACATTCAACTTAAATTAAAGATGAAGTCACTAAGATCACCAAGTTATTACTGCACATGAGCTGCAAGTTTAATATAGTTTCTACTTTTCTAATCTCAGATCTTTTGAATGTTTTAGCCCTGCAGCACTATTCATAGGCACAAGAGCTTTGCTGATCGCCATCTCATAAGGGAACGAATTCAAATTTCTGTATATTTCTTTAAAAAAAAAATCCTTCATACAATTATTTCAATAAATTGTTTATCTGTAGTTGTACAAAAAAAAACATAATCATATAGCCCTTTAATATTTAACTTTTTTAAATTACTCGTTTTAAACTCTAAATTTCAGTGAGTGAACGGTAGCTGAATAAATCAACCTTGGATGTTAATTACTAAAAAGCACAAAACCAGTGCGGGTAAACAGCTATGGCAAATTAGCATTTAAACAATTTCCCTCCAAATGAATAAATGGAGAAATCTTCCTGATGTTGCTGTGTGATGTGCTGCCAGTCTGCGAGGCCCATGATGAGACGCGAAGCTGGCGTGGCAGCCAGGCTGTCTGTGGAACCCCGACTGTGTCCATCTGTGAGTCCGTCCTGCAGGGACTCACACTGGGCCCGGCTGATAGCAGAAAGAGGACGACGACATGGGGCCAGAACATGTGGGCAAAACATAAATGGAGCTGGTGTGCACACGAAGGAAACCAATGAACCGAGTCCCAGTGATCTGAGACAGGAAGGAAATGACAGAAAGATGAGCCGAAAGGAAAATGTGAGAAATTCGCAATTAAACGTCAATTTGGTCTTTAAACTCCAAATGTTAGTTGTTGTTTTCTTTCACAAGACAAAAACATTAAATTATGTAAAACTACAAAGTATCACATAAGATATACTTATTGTTTCAACCAGCTCTTAATTCATTTGTAACCAATAAACACCAAATGTTGAAAACAAACAATGAAATACTAACATGATAAGTAAAATAACATTCCTTACAGTGTTTGTTACTTTTTATCTGGAACAGTAAATGGCCGGAAGCCGTTTTCTGCTCTGGATTTCAATGAAACATAAATGACACATTTAGCCTTTTTTTGCTGCAGTACGTATGGATTTTCTCCATGTAGGTTGCATAAAACCCACACTATTTGTCACACAATAAGCTTTAAGATTAAAAAAACAAAACTATAGAAAAATAAATATGATAAAGTAAAATATTTCACAGCTCCATTTATGTCCGTACCGAATCCCTTCCTCAACCTCTCTCTTGGGAGGCTGTCATGAATCACAGAGATGAGTGTGTTGCACTTCCAGCAACACACTCATGGGCTGAATACAAGCTGGTATTATAACTACTACTAAAACATAACACATACATCAGAAAAGAATCACATTTCTTTACGTTTAATGACTCTAGTTTTCTGAATATTTTGTGCCACACCATCTTTCAAAAGTTAATAAAGACCTGAATCATGTAACCATAATTCATTTGTAGTCAAAATCACTTTCAATCAAAGTCGGTCCAAAACATTACGAGGTAGGTACAGCAGGGACCATCGCTCTTTTTACTATGAAGACACCAAGTGAACAAATGGCAACAGTACAAATGGTTAAGAAATGTTTCAGATTTTCAGGGAAAATCCAAACATCAACTGTCTTATCTCACCATTTTAAGCATTTCTTTAACACTTGTCAATACTTGCACATTTAGTTTCCCTAAAACTAACAGTGCCGCTTTTTAAACTGTCCAGATAAAAAGTATAATTGTGAACAAAGGCAACACTAAACACTAAAGTGTGTAATAGTAGCACTGAGTGACCAAAAACAGGAAACATACGAGGAAGAGGATGATACGTCTTCACCACATGAAGCAGAAAGAGTAATCCTTCAGGTCATATCAGTTGAACTACGACCATGACACGGTGCTGCCATTTTGACCACTGTTTTGATAAGTAATTGCAGCTGTTCCATCAAAGTATAAATCTTGAACTCTTCATCTAGAAGCACCTTCTACTGCCAGACTGACCGTGGTAATGTCCTGCTCAATGGGGGAGTTTAAACTCAACATCAACCACATAAGAGTCAAGATGGTGTTTCCTGTCTCATTTACTGTTTTGCCACAACAGCTGTGACTGAAAAAAACCCCAACAAAACACTGACTTTGTATAAAATAGCAAACCACTCTTTAACTTGATGAATTTTCATTCTGCAGAGTGAAATGCCTAGAATTTAGGTAATATGATTAAAGATGATTTTCCCTAAAACTGATCCGTTTTACAAACTCCTTTAATGAAGTGATTCAAAATGTTGACTGGTTTGCTCATGAATAAAACCAATGACTAGAGGAGCTATGTCTGCATGGATCCTAACATTCTCAGTAATCCCCTCTTTCTACAGCACTGCACCAATTATTTTAATGCTTTAAAGAAGCGATTTCCAAACTGTTTTGCTGTCAGGGTCTCGTATTGTATTTCCACACAAAGCCTCCTCCCACTGCCCACCTACGAGCCAGACAGTGCACGTGTGCACATACACCCACACGGCAAAGTCATCCATAAATTTCCCACTACATTTTTTCTTTCCATTAAAGAAAACAAAACACCCACTTTTGACTGCCTACATCTGATGAGATGTAGCGAGGCGCTTCTTCTTCATGCTGCAAAAATAGAGATCTAACACTGACAAACACTTGTCAAATTTGGCAGGGTGAGAATTACGTGACAATTCAGGTAATTCGGGTTTGTTTTTCAGAATGTCAAGGTGAATCCATACAAAACAGGGGCATCCTGCAATTTATCAGTTCTCTGATGTTTTTATGTAGTAAAAAAAAAAACCTAAAACTACATACTATTAGTTGTTATCACAAGGTACTCTGGAGTCAAATTGACTGAAAGACAAACCCTGAACATACAGAACTAAACTACTCTGTGTACTACTTCTAAAAAATTAGTTTTGCACCGATTTGAAAATTTGGGCAAGTACAATATTGGAAATTAGTATTTCTGCTATGGCCTATAACCAATATTTATCCTGTACTGCATCATTATTCGTCACATGTCTAAATAAATACCACGTGACCCCCTTCCTGCCCTCTGCCTCCAAAAACACAAACAGCAACAAGATGGGAATCAATATTGGTTGTTAATATCGGCTCAGTTTTACTTACTTTGTTAAAAAAATAAATAAAAAAATCGACCATTACCGATGTCAATGACAATATACTGTGGATCACTATCAAAAATCACAAAGGGGGAGAAGAAGAAAAGAAACAATATCAAATAATTTCAAAGAAGTGATCCTTACTGTTTCATTAAGTATTTTGTTACTCCTAGGACATTTTAAAGTTTTTTTTTGAATGATCAGAGATAACACATAGCATAAATTAGATTTATTTTGAGTGTCCAATCCTGTCCAGTAGTTTTCAGTTCTAGTAGTCTCAGAGAGTCTTAATGATCGACTATTGGCCCTTTTCCACGCATGGCTCAGCTCACCTCAACTCTACGCATTTCTGGTAGCTTTTCATTACAATTCAGAAACAGCTCTAGTGTCTGGGGTCGTCATGCAGCTGGCTGGCCACAGAGTCCCAAAAATAGTGCGGTGACCTGTACACAGCACAAACACGCCACAATGCAAATGGAAGTTAGCTGAATATTCTACTCCGTCTGCAATCAGTGACTCTACACCCCATGTCAATCAGTGACAGATGGACAGACGGATATTAGGAGGGTTAGAATTGAAGCTAGGATACCATATAGACACCGTCTACCTGACTGGACCCCAATGGGAGGGACATTTGACTGACATTGGTTCGTGGTTAAAATAATGACACCAGTCGGGTTTTTTGAGGGGCGGAAGTGAAGATTATTTCACAGTTATTTTTGATGCTTTTAATGTAAATTAATTAACCATTTCATGCATAAATTATGATCCTTTGCGTCATAATTCACGCATTTTCCAAATTTTTCTTTTTATTTTCATATGGCATAAAAAAAAGGTAGGATTTTTTTTTTTTTTTTAGGTGATCAATTGTAATTTTCTCCAAATACAAAGTTATTTGAAAAATGCATCAGTAGTATTCTTCTTTAGGGGTTATCTGATGTCACAATATTATTTTTACCTGCAAGAGGAGGAGGGACCGGGTCAGCTGGCATGCTTTTTTGTCTGTCAGCCATATTGGATTTAACAAAAATAATTTCTTGGATTTGCAGCTGATGGCCAGTAGTTGATATCTAATCTGGTATATCTGCCTTGAATTTGTTTTTTCTTGAGGCTTTTTACAAATGCAGACTCAGTGCCCAGACATTTTTTATATGCCTTTTAATTTAAGAAGTGGCATCTACATGTAGGCTGCTGGCCTAGTTCAAGAAACTTAATAAATCCTCAATGAATGCTGTCCAAAAGCACAGCAGTCCTTGTCCAAAGCAGTTAATGCTTTCTTTGAACTTCTTGGAATTTCATAAAAAACCCGATCACTTGCTTGTAAAAGCAGTCTCTGAGCACTTAGCTTCACAAAGACTGTTGATAATCCAGTAGTTGGTAATACTCTCATTCTGACAAGCCTCTGTGACATCCAAAACTCAAGAAACCCCCCATGGTTGAGGAAAACCCCCAGGATGGGCATATTAATTTGTTTTCTAAACCCGGGCTGATTACCATCTGCATGATGAACGTTGATAATTGCAAACGTTACGCCCCTTCAGAAAAGCCCTGTGAACCGCCTCCTTTGGCTACGTAGTTTTTAGTAAGTAGCACAAGCTTCTTGAGATCTTTACAGTGGATCAATTCCCTACAGCACCCCTTATCAGTAAATGAAGTGGTGGATTCTTATCTTTGTTGAGGAATGGCCCACATGTCCATAGCTCCTTACTTAATGTCCTTAAATAACATCTTATGTTCCTCAATTCTCACTTTGGTTTTCCTTCATATTTTATGTAAAATCTACACGTTTTTCTCTGATTCACAAAAAAAAGATCCCATAAAAGTGCCTCACAAATAACTAGACAAATGCAAATGTTTTGTAAAAAAAAAAAGCAAGATTTATACTTCCGTTTATAGAAAACACACAATCTGTTTAAAAAGGTAAATCCTCTGAAGTAGACTTACTTCAAGGATATAACCAAACAAACACATAAATCCTCAATAAACTCCCGCAGTCTGTTCCTTTCAAGTTTATTAGGAGACAAGAAACTCTCCTTCCTTAGAATGTTGCACCAGAGTAGAAAAGAAACCCAGACACTTTAAAAAATACTAGTCTGAACCCAGAAATGTCCGAAATGTTCCATCCATAAGTACTCAGTAACAGAATAAAAGCCTTGTCTTACATGGTGCACAAGTAAAAACTAGAGAGATGGAGCATTTTTGATAAAACAGGGAGAGAAAAGCAGAGGATTAATCTCAGATATAAAACATCTAAAGAGCAGAAATGTGAATACATGCTTTCTAAGTTGCAGACACAGAATACAAAGTGAATTAATCACAATTTTTAAGATTACTTCCCCTCTGTTTTTCAATAAAGCCATGACTTTCTCATTGGTATGGCATATTATTAGACAAAACACCATAAATAACTTATCAAACTGAAAATAAATTACTTTTTCTTTCTCACTCATCTGGCACACCATCATCTATCTCTACTTCAAAGACACCACCTCCATTGGGGTGACTGTCATATAGGGGCACTAACAATACATTCTAAAAAGACTATTGCAATATTACATTGAAATTTAAAAACAGAAAACCATCTCACTTTGAAGTTCAAGGTGGAAGTGTCATGGTTTGGACTGTGATTCGCTACGTCATTCGCGAACATGTTTCCTTCTCCCTTGTCTTACATGGTGCACATGTAAGACACATTGACTCTTTTTCAGAAAAGTCAAAAGCCACCTTGAGCTACCGTAAAATCTCTTTTTGTGAAACTAAGTTATTTAGAATTCTGTTTAACCTTTTCTAATGCAGTACTTCAAAATTTGCACAAAAAGTGTTGATGGAGCATTGCTATTTGTCACTCTCTTGCAACCGGAATGCAGCAAAACACCACAGAAAACACAGCTTACTTTGTAATAATCTTTAATGATCTGTTCATTTTAAAAACCTTAATGAGACTAAAAATAGCTCATTTCAGGTCTTCAGTCTGCAACAACATCCACACTGGAAAGCGTTGCGGTCAGTGCCACAAGGGTCGATAAATCTAAAAATGTCCTTATTCTAGTAACCAGATGATTTTTCAGTGAATCTCTAAAAAGGTTGAATTTATAGTAAAATGAAATCCATAGCTAAAATACAACAACAGTTGAATTCCTATTTCTTGCAATATAATGTAAAAACTTATTTCTGGCTTGCCTCTGTCTCTCCAATAAAATGTTGTTGAATTTTGCGTTCAGAGGTTTTTCTTTTCTTTTTTTAAATTGCTGACAAGCAGTAAGGGAGCTAACATAGGGAGAGAAATGTGTCATTTTAGGGCCTGGCTGGCCTAGAGTATAAATGAGAAATGAAGCCGGTTTGAGTCGAGCACACAGGGAGCAGGTTTCCACACGCCTTTGCCAAGTCCATCTGGATTCTGCCACACAACTGTCAAGAGTAATTATTCCCCCAGAGAGTTGCATCTAATGTTGGCCATACAGCTCGCCTTACTTTGTATGCAATATTCTGAGACTTGTGTGAAAACGTTGCTATGCAGGTGTAAGAATGTATTCAGAAATCAGACGGTCATTGTGTGTGTGTGTGTGTGTGTGTGTGTGTGTGTGTGTGTGTGTGTGTGTGTGTGCGTGTGTGTGTGTGTGTTCGGTTGGGGGTGGGGGAGATATTTTTGACATCTGATTGCGCAGAATGAACAGAGCCATTCATTTGCTTGGCCTGCTTCGAAGCACTTCATCTCAATTTCTACAGGCAATTAGGTTTTTTTTTGTTTTCTCCCGTTTTATGTTTCCGCCACAGTTTCAGAACAAGGCAGGCAGAATTAACGGCATGAACGCTCAAACGTATGATCAAGTGACCTATTAGCCTCGACTAAATTAGTTATGTGTGCTCTTCTTTCATGCTCAGTTAACTTTTGATGAAAGCTTTTAATGCTCTTTCTGCTGGTGTTCGTACAATAGCCATTATCTGCCAGTTCTCTAAACACATTAATAAAGAGACGGATTGCACAACATTCATCCGCAGTGTCATTACCGCTTTTGTCTCGTGTGCAAACAACACGAGTGAACGATTCTTCCACAGCTTCATTATTATTATGACTTATTGCCAACCGGATGCCCAGCTGCTAATATGCATCTATTTCCAAACTGTGTCAAAAAGAGTTTTAGAGACACAAGAACGTCCAAGAAGTTAGAAAAGAGTGGGGAAAAAAGGATAACGGTTTCTTACTGTAAGTGTGCTGTCTGGGTATTATTGCATGTGTGACTCCACAGGAGGAAAAGAAATAAAAAGGAGTTCCTCTATTCAAATACTGAAAATACTTCAGAGGCTCGCTGTCATTCTCAATGCATCAATGAGAAGTTGAAATATTCATAAAAACGAGAGAAGTCAAAGGGCAAGTCAGTACTCAGTACCTCCTGTTGTCTGAACTGTTTTTGCCAAACTTGACAGAATGCTTGGTTGGTCGGGTTGGAAACTGGCAGAGCTTCTTTTCTCTTTATCTTTTTTTTTTTTCTTCCCTCTCCCCTATCTCTTTCTGAACCGAGGCCAGGGTCCTCTTGGGCCTGGCGCTATTGTGCTGGAGGAAAATTGCCAATCCGGACTACTCTGATTGAACAGTGCAAGCAGGAGTTTTATGAAAGAGCTGATTTGCTATTCATTACCTCCCTTCTCGCACTCCTTTTTCCCACGTTCCCCTATTTTCCATTGGCTGAATGTGCCACACTCCAACTTCCTTTCTTGGTCTTTTATTCTTTTTATTTTATGTTCGCAGATTCCCCCTCTGATTCTCCCTGAGGAGACTCTGCATGGTAAGGCATACATACATATATATATATATATATATATATATATATATATATATATATATATATATATGTCCCCTCTGGCAGTTTACTGACACTGAAAAATGTGTCCAAACCTGCAAAGGTTATGAAATTAAGCAATATAATTTTCAAGAGATCCATGTACAAGTAAATAATGTAAATAAATGTGAATATATATATATATATATATTTTTTTTTTTTTTTTTTTTTTACAGAAGTAACTATTGATTAATGTGTTTCTCTGCGACTAGGACTTCGCAATTGATCAAGTTAATGATTTTACTTTGATTATGGGTCTAAGCCAGGGGTCCCCAAACTTTTTCCTGCGAGGGCCACATAGCTGTTCCTTTCTCTGGTCGGGGGCCGGTCTTAGTTTTTGGAGAAAGAAACCTTAGAAAATTCTTGTCGACGGGGGGCGGGGCGCGACGACACATTTGCGCTTTTAGATAGATTTTTACCCAGAATGCAAATGGAAAAAACCGTGAGTGAAACGGTGACTGGGACTGACTAGTATATATTCCATTGAGGGAAAGTCAGTTTCACATCTGCTCAAGCCCCCTGGTGGTTGAAGAAAAATCCACATATAAACCAGAAAATACAATATATGGAAAAAAAACACTGAATGCTCTCTGGTATGAGGAGGCAGGCCGGATCCGGCATTGTTCAGGGGGCCGGACCAAATGACATGGTGGGCCGGATCCGTAGTTTGGGGACCCCTGGTCTAAGCGATCCCAAAAAGAAACTGAATTGACATCTGGTTGGTAGGAAATAAAAGGTTGACGGTGTCATTTTCTCCCTGGAATAAGTTGGGCATGAAACGACCGATGGCTCCAGAGGGATGAAATGACCACCACCCATGTGGAAAGCAGTAACAAGGTTCTTGCAAACAGTCTATTTATGTCGGAACATTTAAAAGACACAGAAGAAGGTCAGAAACACACGATGTGCAGACGGGATGGCGTTTGCTTCAATAGGCAGCGGAATAAATCTGCTCAAGTATCTAAGATTTAAACAGGGAATGTTCTTTTACTCACCAATACAGAAAGGAATGATTTTAGGAATTCTATCATGTCAAAGTGTAAATAAATGTATGATATCTTTTGGTGAATTCAGTGAAATGTAGCTTGAAAAAAAAAGATCTATTCTTATTTGTTGCAATTCTAAGTGTTTAACTTGAACCATTATAAATGATACAAATGCATATATATTAATATCTTAACATTTTTGTTTTTTAATTATGTTATTTCCAGTGATTGTTGAAGGACACTAAATTCCTTTTTAATATTTATTTGTGCTAATTTTATTGGTAACATTCAACAACTTAATAAATAATTTGTCAAGCTTTGATAGAAGATATCACCGCCTTAAGGCAATTCACTGTTCTTCTAAGGCAACAAAAGTGTTGTTTCTCCTTACTTCATTAATAATGGCAATTTCGACACTGACCTAAATAATCTGAATGATTACTTTTTTCCAAATAAATGAGCATCGCTACCTACAACCCCAGTCAAAGTAAAGGGATAAAAACAATGTACAAACCAAACTTTGAGCATGTCAAAAACCATCTTAATACAGATCTTAGGAGAAAAGTTTTGCAACTACTATTCATTACTGAGATAAATATTTTAGTAATGAACAAAGGAATAGTTTCCTTGCCTGTTTCTTCTTTCTTTGCCTTTTAAATTGGGTGCAGCCGTCAACCACAGTCGGAGCCAATTGAAGAGGTCAAACAATAATTTCCACATTCATCGGCGGAGAAGCTGTTTAGCTATCCTCGTTATAAATTTATCTCTTATGTAGAAGCATATTTTCACACTTTGGATTTGTTGAAAACAGAAGAAAGTAGAAAAGTTTAAAAACTTTTGATTGCTAAACTGTAACGTCACCTCTGAACTGAGACAAACAAGACCGGACAAGTACACAAATTAATGTTACGAAGTTAGGAGAATCTGAAAGGAGAAGAAAAATATCTCGAAAGCTTACATGACGGCAGCAAAAAAAATGATCACGTCTCTAAAGCAACCATCAGATGCAATTAAAACCGGCTGTTCTGGAGGCAGCCCAGGAAGAAGACTCTATATGCTTAGAGTTTACTTGGTGCTTTCTGGGACTTTTGGTCAGATGAGCTTTTAGGCAGAAAACACTCAAGGTGAGTTTGACGTGAAATAAAAAGCATTGTTGTAAATGTAGATCTACACGTAGAGCAGCAAATTATGGCCATTTTTAAAGTATGGTGGAGGACCCGTGATGATGTGGGCCTGTTCCTCTTCTCCAGGCACAGACGACACTTTGAGCATCTCATTTTGAAGCGACGTCTGAGACTCTGTTTTCCCTGTGCAGAACTGCTACATTGATAGTGTTTTGAGATTAATATACGCAAAACTGAAATGTTAGAAGTGAGATTAATTGCAGACTGTGAGCTAACAAAGAGAGACACAATCTTTATATATATATTTATATGTATTATTTATGTCGGTCAGAAAAAAAATCCTCCTCTGAGTGGTTTCAGAGAAACCAAAACAGTCACTAACTGCTCAGATAAACCTTTTCTATAAAAGAAAAAAAAAAAAGGTTTAATAATTAATAGTATCCTAAGTGAAATTGTTCAGAGGGGATAAGCTTTTGAAATACGTCGGGCCTGTTCTGTGAGAGGCTCACCAGCGAGAAAATGTACCAACCCCCAGGAGAGGTTTCACTAAAAACAAAATCTCCACGAGAGTGAAGTCATTTCATTAAGAACCTCCACGACTGCAAAAGCAGCATTAGCCCCGTCCATGCAAACATTCAAACACAATAAGTTCACAAAACAGAAAACTGTTTTTGATAGCACACCTAAATCCTGCCTAGTTTAAGTTAAATGCTTGTTTATAAGCAGTCCTCTTGATTCTTTTTCTCTTTATTTTCATCACTGCTCACATAAGTGCTACTGCAGATAAGTTCTGAGTCACTACCTGGGGTTCGTCATTCCTGTTTGGAGCCCAGGGACTCGAGTCCCTTTGAGCAGCATCCAGAGCGTCAGCATCCAGAGTTTACATGAAGCTACAGCCCAACAGATGGATGCACAGTCAGAGGCAAGATAAATCTTTGTCTGTCCTCTTCTTCTTCTTTCCACAGATTTACATAGTCGTGCTGTCGTTTCTTAATGTAAAAGAACTTAGCATTTACGCTAAAAATGCAAAGTTCTCAACATATTGTGAACAAGATGCAAAAAAAGGAAGACAAAAAAATCAGCTTTTTCTGATTTCCTTGGAGCCCTGACCTACTGACTCTGATTTTGTTCAATTCTGATTTTCTAAGGACTGTAACCCGCAAACCCCATAAAGACCGTAGTTTTAAATTCAAAAGAAACGTTAGGAAATGTAATATTATTCCTTTTTTTAAATAAAAGTCTAAAAGGTGCATTAAAGTTATGTGTTTTTTATGACTATGAGCCAAAAATTGTGGTAATTTTTGGGTTAGAGTACTTGATCCGTCTGATCAAGTAAAAATCAGATGATTTGTATCTCTTGCTGATTAGTGTCTGTCTAATTAATTAACTATAAAACAAACTAGAGATCTTGGAGACTATCTTCAGCTTTGAGGGAACCCAGCTGTCCTCTTCATGGCAAGCCAAAATGTTTTCTCTTTTCTAGAAAAAAAAAAGAAAGAAAAAACAAATTCTCCAGTCCGTATATTTTGCTAAAAGTACGTTGTGGTCGTTTCTCAAACTAGTTTGGAACCGGGCTCATCTTCTTCTGTGTAGGCTGTGAGTCTGTTTTAAAGTGATTAAGTCTTTAGTCAGACAGGGTACTTTTAAAGCAATTACATTTTAATGAATCTAACATTTTCTTCACAAGGTTTCAGGCTGTTGAATAGAAACACCCAATGCAGGAAAAATAAAAAAAAAGCCAATGCTGCTTCTTCTGTGGCATGAAACACAAACATTTAAAAATGTTCAAACATATTTCGTCTCACAGGGAAATAGGCACTCTGAGAAAATCTTACAGATTATTATTATGTTTTTTATTTTACACTCCAGCTATTTATCCCAGTGGCTTAATTTCTTTAGAAGTCCTGAAACAAATAATGAAATAAATGGGCCTGTTTTTCAAACCACTTATAACAGCAGTAAACATTATGATGCTGTAGATGTATCTGTATTAAAGAAGCTCAGTTTCTCCTTAGAACAATTTCACTTGGATGTCAAAGTGTTTTTGTTTGATTTCCAACTCAATCACAAATTTTTCCCTGGTTAGTCTCAACTGCATTTCAATTAAAAAAGCTACTGTTTTAAATAAAGCTGAAAATCAAACATAATAGCTGGAGTGTTATAAAGTTTCTGCATCTGTTCATCAGAACATGTCACAGAAATCTCTTGATGCTCTTACAAGACATACCCAGATCATTTTTAGTGCTCAAATACCTGGCATGTGTTAATATTTGTATTATTTTTTTTAAATTTAAGATATTATTGAAATGATTCAGTGTGACAAAAATGAACTGCTGTGTGATAAATGCAGGGACTCGGTTGATGTAGTATACAAAGAGAATTTTATCAGGTTTATCTAAAACAAGAAGAAAGCTTTAAATGCTGCTTCGGTTTAAAAATCCACCTTAGCTGAGTGGGTAACCTTACACAACAGAATTTGCTGATGTTTTCGGCCTTTTTAAGCTCGTTTAGCCTAATAATTTCCCACTAATGAGGTGTGCATTGGTTCATGACAGTTTAATGAATGTCACAGCTGCAACAACATGATAACTGGTTTTGAATTGTTATGGTGGTTTCTTTCTTTTTTCTTGTTTTTTTAAACTCCACAATGCAGTGGCAATGTCACATTATTGTTCACAATGTATTGTGTTGGCGTCACAAAAACTAAGAAAAATCCCTCAATTTTGAGCTTTTACCAGGTGCACAATATCATCACATCATACAGATCTGTCAGATCTGTCAGCGTTTGGAAAGATTTGGTATCATGAACATAATAACCAGGAGGATGAGATCGTATTACTCCTCTTTAAGACAATTTAATTTATACCTCTTTTGTTTTTGTTTTTTTAGGACAGATGGCATCATGTTGGATAATTTGCTAAAATTAATAAATTGACACTTTTAACATCGAGTGAACAATATAAAACACTGAATACCGCCTTCAAGGTGCTTCTGTTAATGTTGAACAAACATATTAAAATGGAATATTGATTCTAAATTAAAATATTAACCTTATTATTGAGCTAATGATAAAAAATATTGGCAGTACACTCCTATTATAAACAGGACCAGATAACCAGGCAATGATATATTTGGGATTTTAAACACAAATAGATTTGTTGTACATTTTACCTCTAAAACATATTTAAATAGAATAATTCACGCAGTAATTGGCATTACTTTGGATTGGTTTCACTGCCTCTGCCAATAGCTGAGGGGTTTCTACAAATTTCTGGTGTTTTTATTTAATGTTTTCGTTGGTTTCAATGACAATTTTTCAGATTTAAAAGTTCTTACATTTTTTTTGCAGAACTAATTTTACAAATCACTACATTTCAATCATACATTTTATTGAATTTCCTCACCTCTCATTTAAATTCCCATTAATTTCTTTCACACTGCACAGTGAAATAAAAGGTTGACCTCAACTAGCAGAAGTCGGCATGTTTAATAGCTTAATTAGCAGAATACTTTTCATCATTCGTGTTGCACTGGAAACTAAAAAGAAAACAAAGCATTATAGTCATTCCACTTGCTTAAAATATCACATCTTCTGTGGCTGAGATAACTATCTGCTGCAGTCCAGCAGCATTTTCAGGGTGAGCATATGCAAATGAGAACAAAGCCAAGCTGAAGAATGAATGATAACATATTTATAACGTCCTTTATCTTATCAAGAATGCTGTGATGCTCTGATATTTCAGTCATTATATTATACCTGAATGAGGTCAACATCGTAAAACTTAAGTCCACAGATGAAAATCAATGGCTAAAATAAAAAAAAAGCCATCTTAATGTGTCACAATTTGTACCCTTTCTATGAAAATCTTGGGTTAAAAAAATATCTAAGATTAAAATGATATAAAATGAAAAATTTATGGGGGGAAAAAATCAAGAGAACCAAATTATGATGCCTAGAAGGCAGTTTGTTTCTGAAACCTTTTTTTCATTATCATACGCACCACAGATCCATTGAATTAAAATTCAATAGGATCTAGGCTGCTTCCCAAACGGTTTTGCACCAGTGAACTATGATATGACTCGTCTGCTCCACTCAAAATCCTGGCACCACAACCCACTATACCATTTAAGCCAATCAAGACAACTAATATGAATTAGTTTATGATTTGTGTGATGCACTTGTAGTTAAGTTTAGAAAATGCATATTGTACATGGTTTAAACATTTGAGATTACAGCTCATTCAAAATACAGAACATCTAGTTGTCTCTCTTCCTGCTCTTTAAAAGGGCAGTGTTATGTATTTTCTAGGAACATTGTGCCATTTTATAGCTACATTCAGCTTTTATAATAATGCCACATATATCAAATATGACTTAAAAGAAATGTGACTTTGTAACTTAACGCCTTGAAATTTGGCCTTCGTCTCTTTAAGAAGCTCCTAAAGTTTCTAAAACTCCACCTTCAGGAAGTCATCACAACAGTTTATTTATTTACCCTTTAGCAACGACTTTATCAGCAAAGTGGCTCGTGTAACGAGCTCCGCAGATGCACAGTTCCACCGGGTTGCTGCTGGCTAGTCTGAAGGAGCTGAGTGGGTTTCTCTGTGAGGCAGAAGCTTTGGAAACTGCAGGTCCTAGGAGGAGCTGTGTCCTCGAAGGCGGAGCTAAGTCCACACAGGCGTTCTGCACAGCTGAATAGTTTCCACAGGAGATTAAAGGATTTTCAAACAAAGAATAAAGGCAACATTCCAGGTATGTTTTTGATGAGGGAATTACATTACAACATGATGTAAAACTCAAAAAAAGTCAATTTTACGGCACGTTTAAGACATACTTGCATAATTGTTATGGGATGCGGCAAATGACTTTGTTTCAGGCACTCATTATGCAGACAGAGATATGCTCTGCTTGTCCTGTGGAAACTATTAGATTAATTATTGAGTGAACATATTCCCCTCTCCTCTTCGTCCTCGCAATCAGCTTTTGAGGTCCACTCCCTGCTCACTGAGCTGATTCATTGTCCCTATCATGACAAGCCTTTCCTCAGTTTTTTTCCTACGTTTTTTTTTTTTTTTTACGAAACAAGACCTGCAGCTAGTTATGATTGTCTTGATGGATTTGTGCAATTCGACCGGCTGCCGCTTAATGAGCACGAGACGTAATCAAAAGTGGAGAGAAAGGGGCTCGAGTTTTCAAACTCGGCTTTGCCTCTGGATCATTTCGCTGAAAGAGCTCCTCCTTGTCATTTTTCTCCACAGCCACGCAGAAGCGAGCGGTTTACACAGAACGAACGGCGGCCGATGCATCATCCGCTCCTGCATGCTGACGGCTGGTGAAAAACAGGAGTATTTACTGAGTCGGGGAGCCATTTACAACGGTAAATATGTACATCCCAGGCAAGTGAAGGGTTGATGGTTTTTGCAGCCGGTTGACATCTGATATACAGCTGCATCCAGGGAGAGGGGCTGATCAAGGCCACCTCTATCACTCAACCAGATAATCTCTGCACCCAGGAAAACAAACGGTGGTCGCTAGCTAACCTCAATGGTCTGCCTCACATCTTCATCTTGTGCAGCCATTATCCTTCCTAGCTGTCATCAGATTTCTGTCCAACTAGGGAACACCATTACTGTCTGGGGGGAAAAAAATATCTGTTTATGCATTTCTTGAGATTAAAAACATCAAACAACGTTAAAGATATTTGTACATTTTGAGCCTCTGCAAAGAAGTTCAGGACCATTTTGTTCTTTGGATGTTTAGATCGTGTCACAGAGACATATGAGTCAAATAGGGCGAAGCAGTGATTTCTGTTGGAAAACAGAAACCATGAGGGTTACAAAAATGGTTCCCCGGGGCAATTTATAGACATCTGCTGTGGTTGGGATATAAGAACAGAGGAGTAAATTGCTAGTTGATGGACCCCAAGAACAAGATGGAGCCTTGGATTCTGTTCATACACAGAATAAAGGACGCGAGCCAGAGCAGCCTGCTCCTCTGGTTGGGTAAACAGCGGCTGACATGACTGAGTAGATTGAGATGGATAGAACAAAGCCGGGGCTGACCAGGGTGGCTGAATGCCTCTTCTCCAATATGGAGCATGTTGATGCTTTGATATTCATGAGCTGGTTCAAGGGACTCGCATGGTATCTGTGATATATGACGGCAGAAGGAGTTGGCCAACTGTGACTTTGTTACACGTGCAAACGGGGGGAAAAGAAGATATTTTAAGACATGTAATATTTAGCGCATGTTTGCAGTACTTCAGCTTCCCAAGCTGTATTTTCTTTCGAATACTGCAGATATGCTCTACGAAGAAAATCCACAAATAGGCGAGTTTTTCAAGCACAATTTGGAGTTATGTTCCACATGAAAAGTTGAGTTAATCAGTAAATACTAAATCACAAATATGCAGGGACTGACTGTAGTTAAAAAATAAAAGTGTGCATGACCTTTATAAAAATATGAACCGATTAGGATTTACATTAACCTACGGTCTTTCATAAACTGACATCTTTTCTTTGTCCCGACAATGCTTCCATACTGATGCTGGGCTAATGCCTGGATGTTTTGATCCAACTTATAAATGACCGGTCTTGAAGTATATTTTGAGTTAATCGTGTCAGAAAAATCTGTTGTCATGGTTCATAAAGTTTGTCCTGGCTTCAGTTCTCAGTCTCAGGTCATCCCGTTCTCTCTCCTCTCCTGTATGAACTATTCAATAAAGTTCACTTCAGCCTAAAAACATCTTTAAAAAAATAAACTAAAAGGTTAACTGTACTTTGCAGACTATAAGGCGCATATAAAAGCCCTTAATTAGATCAAAAAACGACAGCGAGCATTACAATCGGGGCGCCTTATTTATATATTGTTCTGGAGTAAAACAGCGCCCCCTAGTGAATTAATGTTGATTAATTCTGGTTGTGCCTACTGACCTCAAAGCGATTTTGTGTGGTACACAGCAGTCACTGCACTCTGTCAAAATGATTGTTACATTAAATTATGGCTACCGTAGTCAGAAGTGTCTCGGAGTATTACATACTGTCCTTTGACTGACTGACTTATCTGACTGTTTTCTTTTGTTGAATGCGCCATATAGTTTGGTACGCTTTATATCTGAAAAAGGATAAAAAATGTACCTTTCATTGACAGTGTGCCTTATAATCCAATGCACCTTATACTGCAGGAAATACAGCACCTTCAATATTGTAAATTTTGCAACTAGTGTTTCAGCAGCATGGAAAGACATCCCACAGAGAGACAAAGAGCTGCAGCGGCCAATGCAGTCTGACTTTTAGTATGAAAAATGTGTTTTCAACAGGCCAGAAAATCAAAATCAGTCATTTCTGGTGGCCAGCGGATTTCTTGGTGCACCTCCATTTCCTTGACATTGGTAATGATTATATCAAAAATTGGAGCCTTAGGTCTAAGGTTGTAATCACAACAGGTACAAAAGCAGAATAAGCTTTTAGCAAATTCAGAACTAAAGCAACTTCCGTTTCAATTAGAGAAACCTACATAGCGACGATTCAGTGCACAAGTATAGATGTTTGCTGAGAAATAATATCAGATGTACAACACAGTGAGGTGTAATTTGTGATTCACACATCCATTAAAGGAACCTTGGACTCTCTGAATCAGCCTGTCGCATAACATAAACGTTAGATCTTATGTAGTGAGACGTGCTTGAGTTTGCATGGAGCTATGTTTATACGACGTAATGAGTAAGACATGTGGGAAAACACAAACAGACTGAAAAAAAACTAAACTAAAAGAAGGGACAGAGTGAGTAATAGGGAGCGAGTGAGAGAGAAAGAGAGAGAGAGACTCCCAAGTTCCCTGCTGGCAGGGTCTTTCATGTAATCTGAGCGACCACGGGGCCAGAAAGAAACTTTGATCGGAAATATTTTCTCCAGTCCATTTACAGCTCAGGCTCTGGTGTGTTAAAGCGTGTGTGCGCGCGTGTGTGTGTGTGTGTGAACATTTTCTCCATACAGTAATGTGGAGGACATAAGCAGGTCACACAGACACATGCCTCATTCCACTCGCAGCAGACCCAAAGGATTAATTTAACGAGCTGTCGGACGCTTGTCCTATACGGCCCTCGTTAAGACCATCATGCAGAATCTCCATTTGACTGCCGCCTGCCGTGACTAATTGACTTATTTTGCAGGCGTAAGCAGTACTGAAAGCTCTCATATTTCATATTTATCTCTTTCTGGAGTAACGTCAGAAAACTTCAGCCCGAGCACGACACCGCGCCGCTTTATGAATACCAAAGAACAAAAGAAGTGGATAATTGTACTGACCACACAGGGTGGGGGGGTTGGAAACGAAAAAAAAGAGGCAATTTTTGTCTCGATTTTTATTAGAGTTTAAATTAATGAATGAAAAGAAAATCCAGTGCAAATAATTCCCGATGTAGAAGCAATTCACCATGACGGCCATTATATCCTTTTTCATTTCCCCTAACATTGTATTTAATCAAGATTAAACAGGTTTAAAGCACGCTGCTTCCAGCCCAGGAATAGTAATGACTGCATCAATCAGGGTTTACCTCGTACTGGACTAATATCCAGATAAATTGACTTGTTTGTTTCTCCACTGTCAACCCATAGCAAATATTAGCCTCATCCACTCACCGTATCATCCTGGCATTGAGACTGGACGTGTCAGACGCAGCAGAGCTCCCCTGGGTGTCTAGGCAGGCTTATAACGGCCATCTTGTTGACTTAAGTGCAGTTTCAATTTTCCTTTTTTTTTCCTTTGTTAGTTTTTTGTTTTTTTTTTGTCACGGCTTGAATCAAGAGAGGAGCGAAGTGGTGCACTTTCACATTTAACTTTGTTTGCTTGCGAAACTTTAGCAGCTCATCTTTGTTAACAGTTGAAAAAGCAGTCACTTGGTGCCGCCACCCGCTCTCACCCACACAAAAACACACAAAAACACACACACACATCACCTCAAATGCCACATCGCTTCACTCTCTCTCTCTCGTGCATGTACAAAAGCAAACAGAATGCCGGAGGGCTGCCGGGTGTTTTATTCTGCCGTGCCGTTCTGTAGCTCCCGACGCAAATGGGCCAATACGTTTGCGTTAGCTGGTGGGGGCGCGCCGAGAATGGATCTGCGGCTGTGTTTTATTAGATCACTATTGTGTTTGAGGACATAAAATCTGACAAGTAAATGGAAACGCATGGATCACGTCCAGAAAAAAAAAAAAATCGATAATAAAGACAAGCATGTGGCGGCCGGTGTTTGGTGCACGAGGCTTTGTGTCTCATCTCTTCAGGCAGATTACCAAACATATCTCACTGCTTTAATAGAGTCGTGATTCCATGTGAAACATCAATGGCACCCTTGTTCATTTTTTTTTTTTTTTTTCCCATTTTTCCAATCGCACAGATACAACCAAAAAACTTGTCTCCTTCTTGCCCAGCCCTTCTGTCTGGTTAGATCTGCGCAGATGGATTGACAGTTTGATTGGACATGAGAGACACTGTACTCCCTATGGTACGGGCAGATGTGCTCTATATGCAAGGCAATCAAGTAAAACTGAGCGGAGAGCACAGCAGTATCTCTACACCCACTCGCACACTGAACTAGCCTTAAGAGAAAGAGAAGTGGAGGAGGATGAAAAAGAGTGGGATGGAAAGGTGATTATGGTGTTTGAGGTGAAGTATGAAGGTCAAAAAAGAGAGAAACTGTAAGGAAGAAGAATAGTTATGAGACAATAAAAAAATAGCTACAGCAGAGAGGATGGAGTGGAATTAGTTTGGTAAATGAAATTTATGTGCGTAGATTTAAAAGAAGATTGAAGAGAAAATTGGACAAGTGTTTTAATTGTGAGAAGGAATTAAATTAACACTGCGACCAATTAGTATGGCCTGTAAAAACTGAAAATATCCCAAAGTCATGTTGAAAAGGTTATTTTAGACTTAGCGAGCTGGCTTCTCCAATATTACTAGGGAAATGTCATTTTTATCTTTCTAAAGCCATTTCAAGGAATTTGTTGCAGACTAGCGACAGCTCAATACAATGCCTTGAGGAAACATAGTTATAAAGTCAGTTTATAATACAGCTTGGTCCAAGGCTGTAAAGTTGTCAGTGTAACACAAATATAACACAAATGCAATATTGTAATAATATTGCTGTGTGTAATAATTATGGTCATAAAAGATTTTATTGGCAATAAATAAAATATTTAGCTGTTTTTAAAAAGCAGAGGACAAATAACACAATTAAATTGTTACCGCCATAAAACTTATGGGACTTTAAAGAAGTGAGGAGTTTTTGCTGTTTTAAACAGTTCAAAAGTAACAAGTCATGTAAGTGATGTTATTCATCAATCAGCATGCTGATAAACTTTGCCTCGCTTTTTAACCTGCCACCCATCTTCTCTATTCTCCTTTTGTTTTCTCTCAGCCAAGCAGCTCTTATAGCTGAATTACCAAAACAGCAGCTCTTATTCACATATTTTAATGCTTTCCTCATCAGACAACAAAAAAATCCATAGATTTTTGGCCAACAGAGGGTTAAAACTCAACATAAGATTCCTCTTTAATTATGTTTAACCACATTAGCTCACAAAATCTTCAGTCATGAAAATTAAAGGCAACATCTGTGCTGCTATTTATCTGTGATGTGGAACATGAAGCTTCATCAGCTCGTCTCTACAGCACATCCCACCTATAAATAATAAATCTGGGGCGCAGAACGTCAATCTATTAGTTGTGATGGTCAGAGCATGAACCTTCAGTTTAAATCCGTTACAGTGAAATCAAAACCATTACAGTCAAGTTTAAAGCAAGGAGAGAGCCAAACGTTATATTATCAATATCAGCTTGAAAAAGAAAAAAAAAAAACCTGCAAAAGCGTAACATCTAAATTGCTTCTTTGCAGCCGTGTACACACATAACAGACACCAAGATTGCCTTGAGGCAGAATGTTGTTCCCGCTCTTTTCTGTATGAAATATCCAGTTTGCCCTTTCAAAACAGAGTAAATCTTTTGTTCAACCCCAAATAGAGAATCTTTAAGAGACACCAAGGTGCTCACTTCAAGTTCACAATGTAAGAAAATGGATTCGCTCAGTTCCGAGTTCTCAAAAAAAAAAATAAATAAATAAATAAAAATTAAAAAAAAGTCTTCTCATGCACAACACACCCAATTGACAAGGCTGCATTAAAGAAAATCTGAATATCTAATACTGGTGAAAAACAACAACAAAAAACATCCTGCATATTATTAGATACATTTTTGCACACAAGTTTCTCCTCTTCTACTTTTTTTGAGTTTGTAAAGTATTCCTTTGCAAAATTAATTAAGCAGAGTGCTGTTCTTTTGTTTTAGCTGCTTGCAGCTCTTTCTGCCAAAAATATTGTGTGACTAACAAGGAAAAACCATCCTGTTTCTGTCACGGGAGTCTAACTGAGATGACGTTTTACCCCAATGAAATATTCAGTGTAAAATCAGTGCTAGTGCTCTGAAGTGTACATCTACTGATATACTTAGAACGCATCTATTTGCCTCACCAACCAGTTTCTGCCTGCAGTGGAAACATGAAAAAAGCATTGGACTTTTATTTTGAAAAAGCTAATTTTTACTCAGAAATGCAAAACCGCCCCCAACAAGGCCTCAAATAAGCACTGAATCTTTTATGGCACACTTAATTATCTTCCACACACACACACACACACATGCTCACGCATACACAGATACACAGTATCGTGATCTCAGAGAGCTGTGGCACTGCTTTTTGCTTTAATGTCTAGCTCTATGAAGCCAGAAAAAAGAGAAAGAAATAATATTCTCAAGACCGAGTAAGTCATTAGAAACTTGGTTACTGTTATGGTTTGCTGAACTAATTCTTATTTGACAAAATAACATAAAATGTAATAAGTGGTGTCTTGGAGTAACTCCAGAAAAGATGAACCAATTAGCTAAACCAAAACATGTTATAGAAAAAAAAATGTGCTAAACTACACATAGAGAATAGCAAATATATCCATAACCTCTGGAACATTTTCATATCTGGTCACATTGCAGCCTTAATCTTTAGGTTTTTGGGAATGTATGTCAAATGGACCAACACAAAATGGCGCATGGCTGTGAAGGAAAAAAAAAAAGACATCTGAAAAGTGTGGCATGCATTAGTATTCCATGAGTTTTGAGGTAAAATCTTTAGTTCTAGCCATCTGAAGCTCCATTAGAGTGAATAGAAAGCATCTGTGAGAAACAAAGTATTAAGTATTGCTACATATTCCCAATTGGACTTTGACTAGGACACATTGTGCTTTGCTCTAAATCCCTGTTGTCTAAGTCACTGTTGTTCTGACTACATTTTTACTGCCTTTGTCAAGGATTGCACTAATGCTCCATTCATTTCCTACAAAACTGAAACATCTTCCCTCTCACCGGCCCAGTAAAGCATCCAATGGCATAAAGCTGCCACCACTATGTATCAAGATGTGGATGTTGTGTTCAGGGTAATAGGAAATATTAGTTTTCCATCAAAAACAGTTTCATCAATTGAGAATAAAAGTATACATTTTGGTCTCCTCTGATCAGATCAGATGACCTTCTAACTTTGACTTTCCTTTTGTCACTCTCATATAAAGGCCAGATTTTTAGAGTGAACTCTGCAGCTCATTCACCGTTACCATGGCTCTCTTGACTACTTTGCTATTTAATGATCTCAGCTTAGGTGGACATCCATATGTTGGTAGGTTTGCAGCTGTGCCATTGGCTCTCCAGTTGTGGATGGTGATCGGTGAAAAGTTCAAAGCTCCAGGTTTTGTTTTGTAACCTAACCTTCACTTAAATTTTTGTTCTAAAAGTAAAAGCCTTCACAAACCACCTGTTTTACGGTCATTTACATTGACCGTAAAACTGAAAAATAAATAAATTCACAGTAACACTTTATTTGAAGGGGTGTGCATAAGACTGACATGACACTGTTATAAACATGACATAACATCTGTCATGAACATAAAGAAGTCTTTATGAATGTTTGACAGTTGTCATGAAGTGTCATTCGGTAAATAATGACACTTTTAATGCAAAGTTGCTTCAAAAGTTGCATTAAAGGTCCATTAAAAGTGCCAATGTTGCATTAAATGATCATAATTTACAAAATCATGAAAAGTTGGCATTTTTAATGGACTTTTAATGCAACATTTAGAGCAACTTTGCATTAAAAGTGTCATTATTTACAGAATGACACTTCATGGCAACTGTTATAAACATTCATAAAGACTCCTTTATGTTCATGACAGGTGTTATGTTTCTGACAGTGTCATGTCAGTCTTATGCACACCGCTTCAAATAAAGTGTTACCAAATTCACTAATGGAAACACGGCGATTTCAAAAATGCTCACGCTTTTCACGACAAAGTTTTGGCGCAAAGATGAAGTGGCTTTTCGGTTGTATCGAAATATGTATATTGCAAAACAGATGGAAACAAAGTGGTAGGAGGATATTTTTTTTAATGACTTATCGCAATATAGAAACTTATTCGCAAGTGTTTTTAATTGCATTTCTGATTTAATGGATACACCGGAATTGCAAAATTGTGCTTTTCCTACTTTAACAGAATATCAGCTAATTTTTATTCACACATTTGAAATGGAAATGCAGCTGCACATGAGATTAAATTACTAACTAGGTGATAAAACAAATGCATACCACAATCATATTTCCAGCTTTTATTTCTCTCCACAATTTGTTCCTTATAATGAATTTCCAATAAAAAATCCATGGCTTTAATGTGACAAAATGTGGAAATGTTCAGGGGAAATTAGAAAAAGTGTTTCCAGTTCAGCATATGAGTTAGAAAATAAAAAGTGATTTATATGCCAGATGCATACTTAAAGATGTTATACGGAACAAAACTTCCAAACAAAGGACAGAAGAATAAATCCCACCTGTACGTGTGTTGACTCAGCAGGGGTAGAATGCAAAGGAAGCAGCTGATCTGAAGGAAAATAAATATTTGAAAGCAATACAGACTGCCAGGGAGCTTGGCTGCATTATTTTCCATCATATGTTGAAATGTGACTTGGTTGCTGAAATGTTGTTTTCCACCGTACAAATACGCTATTACCACGAAATGAGTCTGAAAAGGGACAAATCAAATGAAGCACATACATTCAGAAAAAAAAAAAGTCTTAGGCTGTTGAATTCCAACCAGAGACCCCCCGCTATGTCCATTTCTTGCTAAATTGATGTCAATACCTATTGTCATTGCAAAAATAATCATATAGTTTCTTTTTTTTTTCAGCGCTAAACAGTGTTTTTGTGTAAAAGTCCAACAACATTTTTTTGCGTTTTTTTTTTTTAAGCAAAAATTTGAATTATTAGCTTGTAGAGATTGACTTTGTTTTCTAGGTCTGGGCTCATTTGGTGTATTGGTTTTGGATTTAGGCAATCCAGCATCTGTTCTAACAGGCATTCATGTTCCAGGTTAGCCACAAGGTTCACTTTATTCTATCTGTTTTTCTAGGTGATTATGTTACAAACCAATGAAAAATTCAATGCTTCCTCTTAAAGTTTCAGGTTTATGGCCAGCATATTCACCAAGCCGGCTTTATGAACACCAGCACATGTTGCTCACACAAATCTAGATGTACTGCGTTGGACGCAATCCGCTGATTTTGAATTATTGTTGTGCATCCTTGTTGAAAACTCAAACTGTTTCCACAGTTGGGTTCTACTTCACTCCTTTCCTCAAAGTGTTTTTCTCATTCTTGTCATCCACTCAGACGCTTTAACCTCTCGTTGTCTCACTTTCAATCCCCTCTTTTTCCACTTCTCTTTCACCGTCTTCAAGCTCTAACTGCTAAGACCTGTGATTGCAGTGTTCGTCCCTTCGGACGAAAGCAGATGCTTCCTTTCCTGAGAGAGGAGAAGCTCATTTAGGCTGATCAATCATGATGGAAAAGGGATGTTTCCTGTGTGTGTGTGAGTGTGAGTCTATGTATGTGAGTCTATGTATGTGTATTTCTGAACATATGATAGATGGGATGTACAAAAAAGTTACAGCAACAAAACATTAGTGCAGAACAGATTTAAACACAGGTTGCACAACGGGTAGTTTCATTCGTTCCGACATCGGTGCCAGCTCAAGCACGTGGCGCGTGGAGGAGTGATGCACAGAAAAACTAGAAAGATTGAGACTAGAAAGAGAACAGCAGAGGCTAGTAAAGGATTGCACTCCCCAGCGTGTTGACAGTGAGCCTGACAGTTCATTAATCCAACCAAATCCCTCCGAAGTTACTCAAGTGTGGATTCTATTTTCAAATTTCCTATTAGTTCCTCTTTATGGATTAAGCACTGAAGTTCACGAGTGAGTGCCCAGCCCCAGCCCCGGCCCAGCTCATATAATTGGCTTGTAATGGATTTGGGGTCGTCTTTGCATCACTGATAGGGATAGATCCAAGGCGAAAACGTCTGCTGCTTCACCATTTCTCCTTCCGAGCAGTCCAGGCTTCCAAGCCTCTGGTTTTTGTATTATTCCCTTTCTTCATTCCACATTGTCATTTCTGTTTCCGTGTGCGGCTGCATCCTTAGCTGGAGGACTGTGGCGGGGGAACGTGACATGGCTGGAGATGAAACATGTCAGGTGTCATGCAGCCTTAGGGCCCTTGTCACAGGCAAGACCCCTGATTCATAATCTCCCACCCCCACTTCTGCAACCTCTTTGTTTTCTCCAGCCTGTTTCTCGCTTTCTGCTTCTTTGGGGATTGCTACATTACAAGCAGATTGACTTGTTTCACCTAGAAGTCATATTTTAAGGCCCAGGCCGACTCTTCTTGCATTACAACGATGTATTTATATGGTGGACTAGTGGACCACAACAACTTCTTGCCATGTGGAAATTGCTTTATGGAAAAGCAGACATAAAACGTGTATTTATTAATTGTACTCTGCTGCAGTTTATTTCTCAGATAACAGTGTGGCGAGGCCTGTTACAATAATCAATAAATCAATTAATCGCATGGTAAATTAAAACAAACTCAATCATTTCCATTGGCATGATTTATCATTCATCTCTTTTTTTTCCTCTTTCTACCAAAACCTGGATGATAAAAGTCTTCAGTTTGCTGCTTTGGTGTCAACATAACTTTTTTGAAAGACAATTTTGTTTACAAAAACTTCAAAATTTATTTTATTCATTTCATGTTTTTTTTGCTTATTTATTTTGTAAATTTAAACTGTTCCATTGTGAAATGTTTGTTAGAATAACCTTTTAGAATGTGCCCTTGCACTTTAGCTATGCCATTACCATCATATTCCCTAAAAATGGTCTCAAAACAACATCATTGTTTATCGCAGCAACTTCTGGAACAATTTATCGTCCTGCAAAATTTGTTATCGCGACAGGCCGAGATGTGGCGCAAAATATGCTAAAGCTCGAAGACATTGCGTAAGCGTGCTGGAAGATTTTAGAATGATGAACTGTCTGATGCATCAAATTTCTGTAAATAAAGTACAAAAATGTTTTCTTTGTTCTATTCAGCACAATTTAATCTATTTCAGATTAAATTAAACAAAGTCACAGTAACAAAGCCCCTATTGTTTTCTCCTTGTTTAGAAGAAAATTAGCCAGCTTATACATTTTTCTGAAAGTGGGGAGAAAAACAGTCACAGGAACTCCAGCCATCGCTCTCATCTCACCTGTTTTAAGACTTTCGTAGATTTTTATTTCTATATTTTTCTCTTACATCTAATATAAATAGTAGAGATGAAATGCATTACACAAATTTTAACAATTAATGTGGTAATTTTAGGTATGCTTACGTGTTTTTATACACAAGTAATTACGGCATCTTAGATTCTTAGCTTTAGATTTTTTGCTAAGCAAACAATCTGAGTCCACATTGTGTTTGCATTACCATAACATCTAAAGTCAAGGTGAGAGACAAGTTTCACCTGTCGTCCAGACCTGTCAGTTTATGTCAAGTCAAGATAAACTAATAAGGCTTTTCTCAGTAATTGCTTCGCATCTGAACTTCTGCGGACAGGTCATCATGCAGACATGATGTGAAATCTTTCAGAAACCTATATTGCATAATTGAATACTTTACTACAATCATTTCCATTGAGGAAATGATCTAGATCATTATTGTAATGTTCTATGGGGATAGTTAGTTTATTCACCGGAACAGACATGGAAATTGCTAACAAGAACACACGATAAAGCTCTCTCCGTTCCCACTAACAAACAACGGTGCGGCAGACGAGAAATTTGAATTAACAAGGTTGGAGTCTGCCATCTCACAGTCTGATGGTCCCTAGCCAATTACCACATCATAATGAGCTGGTCAAATACAGATGCTTGCTTACATTCATTTAGGATGCAGTGCCAAATTGGGTATGCACCTTTTTTTTATGCACTGTGTGTGTGTGTCTATGTGTGCGTGTGCATGTGTGTGTGGTCCACACACTTACTGGTGCTTCTAAATGCAGTAACAGGGATGCAGAAATAAAGTGATATTGCTGCAGTAGAAAATGTGTTTATCTCCAAGTTAAGCTAGCAGAAACTGCAGGAATTTCTTTATAAAGAGTTTCTTCAAAAACAAATACTAGTGATAACAGCATGTCACATTGTCAGGTTTAAAAACTAAATTATTGTTGTCTTCCACAATTATTCCAATAAGTCTTTTTATTTTTTGCATTTTACAAGTTTTATTTGAATAAGATATTCTATAAGATAAGCCTCTGCTTCTGACTCAAGTCTCCAGCCACATTTAACATGTTCACTTCCACAACTTTCCTGTATTTGGTCACATCAGTCTGTTCATAAACTCTAACCAGCTTCTCTTTTTGCCACCCACAGTGTTTTACATGTAGGCCAAAAGTCAAATCTGGTTCCTCTGACTAGACCATTTTCTTCCATGTGTCCCAAAGTTTTTTTGTGGAAAACTGCAAAGGAGTTCGTCTGGGTTTCTGAACTTTCTTCTCATTAGCCTCATATAAAGATTAGATTTGTGGAGAGAATATTTAATGGTGAACAGGGCGGGACATTTTTTACTGCATAGTAGCATTGATAACAGCTGAACACAACCATGTAGACACTAAATCTTGTTAATTTTAGCTAAATAATATGTTAACAGAAAAAAACAACCTCTAATATTGATTGTAAGTCATCTGAGTGGTCTGTGGATACATAAAAACACCAGTTGTTGTCTAAATTTGTATTGGTGTGCTATATTAATCCATTGTAACTCAGTAAATGTCAGCCAATTAAAAAATTTAATATAATCATTAAAGCGGCATGAAGGAGTTCCCATCTTTCAGAGTTCCTCTGGTTATTCTGTAATTTTCTCAAATTTCTGTGTGTAATTTAAAAGGCACCTAGTACACCATGTCTTTAATATGGAAATTATTTACTGGCCTTCAAAAGGGGCACGGAACGCTTTAAGATATGCAAGGGACAAAATAAACACCCCCAATGAGATGCGAACTCATGATACGGATCTATGCAAATTAGGGCATGTCTAACAAAATACAGATAAGGAAATTCTGACCTTCAAAGTCATGGAAGTCAATGAACCAGCTGTTAGCAAACCCTTAAAAGTCAAATATGGACGATCCAAGAAGAGAAGGGGACTTCTGCGATGGATTTGTGGATTTTCAAATCCAGGCCTCGAGGTCTGCTGTCCTGCAACGTTTGGATACGCCTCTACTTTAACACACCTGAGTCAAATAATGAGGCAATTAGCAGGACTCTGGGGAATTTGACTCTACCGAGGAGGTAATTTATCTATAACAGTCAGATGAGTTGGACAAGAGACACATCTATAGGTTGGAGGACATCGGTCCTTCATGCCTGGATTTGAAGATCCTTGCATTAAATGTTTTGCTTTTTATTAAAGAACAGCCCTGTGTTTGGGAGGGTTGACTGAGCTTGAGATGACAAAACATCATGTAATTAGGTGATATGCTGTTGCTGTTTGCTGGTTGTTATTATTGTTGTGTACATAACCTATCCAAACCTTGAAATGTTCAAATGAGATTTGAATATTATATTCTATTTGGCCTGACTCTGTATTTAAGACTAAACATTCATTTTGGAAATCTGAAATTGCGCTAACTTGGTCATGAGGTTGTTAAAACTTTTGGTTTATCCACAGCAATGTATTCTGGGAAAGCCAAGATAGATCACTCTTCAGAGAACAGGCATCTTTGGACATTTTCTGTCACTTAACAAGAATGAACTCAGTTCTGCATGAAAAAGGTTCTACTGCAGTTTCCCCCCAAAAAACTTTTTTCAGTAAAACTAATTTCACATATGACAACAAGATATCTAAGATAAACAGCAGTTTATTGGGATAAGATGTGAGGTTAGGGTTAGTTGGCTACGGGGCTATTTAGGATGCAGCATGGGAAGTAAGACAAGACGAGTCCTTCTTGACTCAAGCTTATTCAAAAACAGCCAATCAGAGCCAGGTGGCGTGTCTTAGCGCTGTCAATCATCCAGTAAATGAGGAGAAAAAGCTCTCAGCTCCTGGCAACTGCTTCGGGTTTTAATGACTGCCTTTGCTCAGAGACAATGAGGTAAAAAACACACACTCTTCAAGGTTATGCCGCTATGTTAACAGGTGCTAGATTACTGTTTACTGCTTCATTAATAACTGGTGGAAAAGTGTGACTGCTTCAGTGATCAGTAGTTGGGTGACTAAGATGTAGAATGGCTGCTTTTTAGGGAAATTTGCAAATGTCTTGAAGCTTTTTAAAAAAAAATAAAAAATAAAAAATCTGTATCCAAGATTAAGTTCTTTGAATTGAAAATATGAGTGAATGCCTCAGATTAATCCCCAAAACATTTTTTAATCCCCTCAAACACATGCTTAACTTTCAAAACTTAAATCAACATCACTGGGACAATATTGTAAGTTTGTCATAATAAACAAACAAAAAAGGACATTTAATCTTTTCCTTGCATAAATTATGTCCGCTTCAATGATGCTAACTGACAGAGACAGTTTAGCTTCTCTTCCTGGCTACGGCCAGATGACTACGCTTTGGACAAAAATCAGAACGCTTTCTTTTTAAATCCTAGGGAAAAGTATATTTTAGCAAGTTCATCATGGCTGTTCTGTCCTTATAAAGTGAAGTTATGCAGTTCCTATCAGATATGTTGAGGTGTAGAAGAAATCCATATACCTTGACTTATGAGCCGTGCTACACAGATATAATCCCTCAAAAAGTGAACTTCCATATTCCGATACGCTTCCAGTGTTATAGATGTTTGATCTGTGAAAAGCATAAGGTTTAATAAAATATTCTCATGCAGCTATTTTTGATTTAAGATCTCGGTTTTCAGCGTGTCTCAGCAGACCCGGTTTAGCATTGGAGGTATTTTTAATAAAAGCGAGAAACCCGTTTCCCAGAAAGAACAGAAATGAACGTCTTTGTTGCCATTTTGTTGTGCCTGGTTTTCATGGCTTTTACCAAACATTGTGTAATTCATTAATCCACTAGATAAAACAATCTTCTGATTGACTTTCACAGTATTAGAAAAGAAAAAAAAAAAGAAAAGAAAAAGACTCTAGCCATGTAGGAAACAATATGATTTAACAAAGTCCTGAAATTAACCCCTGGGCAGACAGAACTGATTAATTAACTGATTAATGTTGCTGTTTTAGAAGCCAATTACAAAATGAGTTCATCAATACTAACCTAAGGACCTAAGTTAATACCACTCTTGTCTTCTTTGTAATTTAATTTAGGCTGGTTAGTTCCTAATTGATGACTGGTCTGTGGAAGAATTACATTTTGATGCGATACATACTTGCAGCTAGTCGCACGTTACAAAATCGTTTCATATTTGAAAGGAGACGACTTTGTTGCTTTTCCTCCACTCAATGGCTGTGTTTTATTGTAATGCATGTGTTTACCGGGCATAGAGCCACCTCTATTTGCTGTGTTTAGCCTCGGGATCGGCAGACCAGCATTCTGTCATGGTCCAGCAGTCCGGTGTCTGTATGTTTATTTTCCCCTAAGTATCAGTGTATGTTTGCGTGACCAGAGCCAGGCCAAGTAGAATTGTGTGCTTTATTTATTTATTTATTGTTTTATTCCTCTGCTCTTCTTCTCTATTTATTCTGCAGACCTATAACCAAATCCAAGTGATCCTTCTTAAACTGTGTGACAAAGCACTGACACTTGAAACACACTAAGCTTTTTCCAATTACTAGAGCTGGAATTTTGACTTAAAAATCAAACATTTCCATTACAATCATCTAAAATATTCTGTTACTCTGTGAGACGCCCGCTGTTTCAAAAAGAGGAAAAAAAAACAGATCGGTTGTAAATAGGAAAAGATAGCTTTAAGTAGTTTTCCATTTGTTCTGTGTAATTTTAACCTTGCTGAAAGAGAAATTGGAAAATAAAGTGTTACCGGGATGACAGCAGAGTGATGTGCTTTCAGTACAAAACCATTCATAAGGCTTGTCCTTGTAACCATGGAGATGGAACAAAAAACGCCACGGTGGTCCTTGTACTTGATGTTTCTACTTTTTATTTATTTATTTTTTAATTAGAGATATTCCTTCCATGGCCACATTATTGCAATTCTTTTAAAGTGGCTGAAGTGGTGCAATGATTTTCCATCTCTGATTAGCCTTTGAGGACAAATTTTTTTCCCGCAGATAAACCCAGCCGGCTTCTTTGCCATTTTTCTTTAAGGACTCGGTCACTTCAGCAGAACGAGCCTGCATGACGGGCCGCAGAAGCAGCTCCACGTCTCTCTTTGATTCCCTGATCACTGTCTGCTCACCGCATCGTTTTTGATGCCATCAATTTAGATTCTATTACAGTCCCAGCTTCCAAGTCCCTGTTGTGGCACTAATGCAGTCCTTCCAAGCCGAGCTTCTAGTAAATAATAGAAGCCCGTCATGATGGATTGTTAGCACTTGTGTTTCAATGATATTAGCAGACACTTTTCATGACCTCATGAGCCGACTGATTTGACTGGCAACTTATGCAATAATTCCTTCAGGGCTCTGTAAATACACCATGAATATAGTCTATTAAATTGGTCATTACCTTCCTGAGCCTTCACTAGATTTTCTACCAGCCCAACCAGCGAACAGAAGGAGAAATTGCGAACGATGACGTTTGATTTTCTGTAAGCTTCATAGCATCAAACTGGCACATTACATGCGTCACAGGTAAACATTAGTGATTGGGTAAAACTGAAAACTTCTACAGAGTCCATGCCTCCAGGAAGCAATTGTTATACAAGAGCTGAGAGTAATGAACCAAAGCAAAGAACAAGGGGCTAGTTTTTACCAGGATAGCGTTCTCTGTGAGTTTATGACAGATATCTCCTTTCAGTGGAGCCCTGAAAACCAAACCCGGAAAATACCAATTAAATTTCACACTTTTCGAGAATCCAGAGGAATCCTGTTCTCTGCTTCTGATTGTTTTTCTTTGAGGGTCTTTACCGTCAACGACATTTCCTCTAAGTTTTTTTGCCTTGTGAAATTCCACCTACACATTTTTCCTTCCTTGTAAAGCTCCTCCCTTCCTCAATACCATCATCTTCTTCCATTTCAACTTTTATATCACTGTCCTTTTCTCTTCTTTGTCCTCACCACAGACGAGAGAACACTTAAAGGAGTAAACGACTGTAACTCTGCTCCTCAGTGAAGGCTTTAGCAGCGGTTATTACCATATGATTATTAGTGATGGACAATTGGCCTCAAAGTTGTTTCATTATGAAAGAGCTCGCTGGGATCTCATTAGCGCTCTCAGTCTAAGGGCTGCTGCTCAAGCCTGCTCTGCTCTGGGGAATTGCATTTCGATCACCAAGTCTGGAGTTAACAAGGCAACATTAAAGTAATGTGAAAGGTGCAACAGCCAAAAAGAGACAAATTAGTAACCTCCAAGAGTGTCAGAGGTGCTCTACTCATATAAATAAATTATAAGAGCCGTGCTGGATCAGAGGGCTCCCATGTTATCTTACAGCATGGCCTGGCGCACCTGCACAGTCCTTGTTTGGCGTGCAGTGCAACCCCTGATGCTGTAGGCATTTGCTTTTCTTTAGCCTGACAGGAGCATCCATCAAAAAAAAAATGTAATTTCATTTCTTTTCAGCTGTTGATAAAGTTGCTGACTAGTGCCAGTCCTCCCCAAAGGATCAATAGCTGTTTATACAAATAATGTAGGAAAGCACAATACACCATTCGCATAGCTGGAGGTGACTCTCCAAGGGCGGCTGTAGTGCTACAGAGCCCACACTGTGGATCCACTCTAAATTAGCCTCGTAAACCTAAAAGAGCAACAAGAGCGTGGTCTGGCATTTGAGGTCGTCACAAACTGATTCTATAATTGAACACAGTAATTGTTTATGCATACACCTCATAAATTTACAGAACTCTTTGTTAGCATGTCAAGCTATTTTTTTTGTTGTAGAGTTTAACACAATGCTAAGCATAGGAGACCTAACAGAATTAGGGTGAATTCACACCAGCCCTGTTTAGCTTGTTTTAATTGAACTCCAGTTTGTTCATTTAGGAAGTCCGGTTCATGTCAGAAAGTGTTATTATGCAATCGAACGCTGATGAAGAAAAAAGTGAACTCTGGTCCGTATAAAGACCAAGATGTCAGTTCGGCTGAAGTGAACTACAGTGCGGTTCGAATGATTATGTAGATGCAAGCAGATGAGAGACCAAATAATTTGGTTGTTTGACACAGTGCAGCTGAAAATTTAACGACTGCTGCAACTTTGGTGCCAAATTGAACCAAGTATACCAGACTATCAGGTGTGAAAACACCCTTGGAGCAGTAGCAAGCAATTCCTGAATGTTTGTTATTTATTAGACTTTATTTGTTCCCTGTACAAACATGTCAAAGGAGCAACTACCAAAGACTAAACTCTACTTGAATGTGAACAGTTTCAGTAGCAACAGGAGTCACATATATTGAAGTTCATCTGCTACTGTCTTCCGGAGACCGATCCAACGTCCTCTTCTGCTTCTTTGTCAGAATATTGCTCGATTTCCTCCTTTACAAAATGCCGTAATCATGATTCATGTTGCTGAACCTTTTATCTTAAAGCAATTTGACAAAATAAGAACATTAAAGAAACATTGATTCTAACGTACAGAAACAAAACCAAAGACAACAAACATGAACGAGAAAGACAGCAAATTTTAAGCACAAGAGCTTTGAGTTAAAGTAAATGTTAATTTTTTTAAGTTGTGGGATGCTTTGGCCATTATAAAACAGACACAGAAGTCTAACTGCAGGTGCATTTAACTAGTAGTATGAACGACAGCACAAAAAAAACATCAGATTTTAATAAAAACATGGAATTGGGCATAAACACCTGCTGTGTGAGCGTGGCCTTAGCTCTTCACAACGTACAAAAGTACAGGCATGTAATAAGCCATTGAAAAGAAAAGAAATTTTTTATGTGAGGACATTATTTTGGTTAACCTTATGATTTTTTTTCTTTTCTTTCGTATTTACCACGTCGCACATGCTTGCTTAAAGTGCTTTACAGGTAAAGTTGAAGTGGCATTAAGGCTGCAGGAGAATCGGAGAGAACAAGACCTTCAGCAGATGATATGCTTTTAATGCCGTTTCTGTATCTTCTTGTACTATTCTTATGCACGTATTTAGCTGTTTATTTTTTCACAATTAGACATGAACATTTAAGAGTTATTCTTTTGTTGTTGTTCAATCTTCAAAGCGAGCTTCTCACAGTGTGATCACCCCACAAGTAAATCTGTTAAAATTATAGAACAATCGGTGTCTTTATGTGCGATTTTGAGAAATAGCACTGTGGTTATAAAATCAGCATTTTATCTGAAATGCCTCAGGGGTGTCCGCTGGCTGACATGCAGTCCTTTTGTTGCACTTTTTACTTGACAGGTGCAGGAAACTGATTTTCCTACCTGAATTAAGTAACAAAAAAAAAACAAAAAAAATATGTGAAAGGAAGACAGAGATACAGTCAGGGCAACTTTACCTTTAACAAGCACTAGCTGTATATTAGTAACGATTGAAGCAGAATTATTTCATGTTTACCACCTAAACAATCTGAATTAAAACTGCTGTCCTCGAATACACAACTCAACACTGGTAACGACGTTTTTCTTCAGCTCGCATATGATTATGTCGAAGTTAATTTTTCAAATCCTCCCTTTGATAACTTTCTAGATCTGTTTAATTCTCTGCTGTTCTCTGCTTCCAAATTTTTATACTACATTTGTAGATGGTGCCACTTTTATATCACCTGGAAACCATCTACGGTAACAAAGCCAGAGTCCAAAAAAACAACAAAAAACAAAACATTGAATGCATAATTTTGGCTGTTTTATACAGATCCCCTGAAGGGACTTTGAAGGGAAAAATACAAATCTCGTGCGCACCAGATAGCATCTTGTGTACACGATATCTGCTGTGCATGAGATGGTTTATTTTAATTTTTTTATTTTCTCCTTCAGTGTCCCTTTAGGGGCTCCGTACAAAACATCTGATGCATTCTATGTTTAGTTTTGTTTAGATTTTGTAGTGTAGTTTATTAGACATGGATTTTCATTAAGTTTAAAGCAAAATATTTTTAAAAAATATATAAGGTCAGGAGAGAAGCATATAATTATCAGTTTCCTGTCTTGTTGCTCTACAGTTTCTTCCCCACAGTGTATTTTTACCCGTCAGCCATCACCATGCTGGATGTGGCTAAGTGGTCAATTTGACCTTGTCTATTTTAATTTAGAGATAACATTTTATCAAGATTTACATCAAGTGCAACATACATAATTATTTATAGTCTTCTTTTTTAAGTAAGATATTGTTTTTATCTGGAGAATTACACCCAAATTTTGTTGTAGACTTTTTCCTCTTTTGCATCTCTTTTATCAGTTTATCACTAATAAAACTTATCATCCAATAAGTTTTATTAGTGCTTTTGACAGGAGAAACTATGGCATCTAAATGTTGCCTCAGGCTTTGTGGGATTTCAATGTAATATTTAAATTAAAAAACAAATCATTCCTAAACGTGGCAATCGATAATCACAGCATTCACTGGCGATGCACTGCTCTCCTAAGGTTTTTCTCAGCTGCATGTTGAAGCTTTACTATTCAGCACGGAGGTTTGGCATTTCACTATAAAACCTCCCACACGTTTTCTCTAAAATGTTTTCCAGTTCAGTGGTTAGAAAACAATTCCACCTGCATGAGAACTTTCTGCCCCGTCTCCCACCTTTACCACAACACCATCGCCTCCTCCTCATCCTCCTTCCCTCTCTCTCTCTCTCTCTCTCTCCCTCTCTCATTCACAGCTCAGGCACATGAGCAGGCTTTGGAGACACAACCCCGAGGTTTGTGGTTCTTCACTCAATATTTCCTCATCAGAGGGAAGAGGCAGACCGACAGCAGAGAGGGGAAGAGTGCAGAGACTGGCTCTGGGACAGTAATGAGTGGCTTGGTTGATGTGCTATAGGCTAAACCTCCAACTTTGAACCCGACATCTCAGACACACAGCAGTCCAGTAAGCACTTCCACTGTATGTGTTTTTAACACACTACCTGCCTACAGAGTGTGGTGTGCAGGAGGGAATGTGATTAATTAATAGCATTGATTGAGTTCTGATTCTTTGCGCTTCCCTAAGGTTATAATACACAGGATCTCAGCTAACTCCACATGCTGTATGAGTGTAGCGGTGTTGGGGGGGGGAGATGGCTAAGAAAATACAGTGGAACTAATATACCAAGTCAGATAATGCTGTCAGGATGGAGAAACGTAAAGCAGAAAGCCTGTAAACACACAGAGACGCGAACACGAAGACACCGGATACGACGGGGGAGGGGAAAAGTACCAAAGAAATAAAAGCAAGTGTAAACTGAATAATAAAGCACAATATCATCAACTCACCTGATGGAGTAACCAAAATCAACAACCTCACATTTTAATATCAGCAAGAACTCAAGCGCAGTTCTTCTAAGCGGGCAAAGCATTTATAAAACATGAACTCAGCTTTTTTTATTCAATTATTGAACAAGTTCCCTTTCACAGGGAAGGGCCAGTTGTGAAGCAGCAGAGGAGTTTGAAGCTTTGCTGAGGACAATAAATGAAAGAGCAGAAGTGACGATATAGAGAATAGAGCTAAACTTTAAATGACATTTCTATTTAAATTCACAGCTCTCCCCTCTGCTACTGTTGGGGGGAAAAAAAGAGAAGATTTCGTGGCTCTTTTGAGACTTTTTATTCTTCTTCTTCAAAACGACATCGCTAATCTGAAGGGTATTAAATATGCAGCATAAAGTTGCATGTATTATTGACCCCGATTTGTCATTCAAAGCTTATCACAGCGGGTATATCCACAGAGCAGTTTTTAGCGTATTGTGGTGAAATTAACACAGAGATGTTCATTTGTAATGTTTGTAGAAAATTAACAAGCAGTCTGCAAACCAGGTGGCGATAAAACAGGAACCAGAGTGCTTTCCTTACAATTATGGTGCTTTGAAAAAGTATTCACACCCCCTGAAATTCTGAAAAATGTGGTGTGAACTTGTTTTCTTGCCCCAAATTAAAATCTACATTTACAGTTTACAACAAACTTTGGTAAGAGGAGACCAAATCTTAACCTTTTGGCCTTTATGTAAAATGTGAGGTAGAAAACTAATACTGCACATCACGATGAAACTTCAGTTTAATATTGAGAAGAAAAAAAAACTTGGTGGTGACAGTTTCCTGCTCTGATCAGATGAGACTAAGTTGAACTATATGCAGAAGTATGTGCAACCAAAACTGTTACTGCACATTATCCTGAATACACCTTACTGTGACACGGTGGGGACACATCAGTGTTGGTCAGAGTTAAAGGGAACATGGAAGAACCCGACTACAGGGCCAATGTGGACAGAAACCGGCTAAAAGCTGCAAAAGATTTCAGACTATGACTTCAGATCAAAGCATTCTCAGGTTATCATTCATCGGTTTTGCAAAAGAATGATGAGCAAAAACAAGTAGGGACCCAGGGGGCGGGAGGGGGGACAAAATGTCATATTTCCGTGGCAGATTTTTATCTGTACAGTACTTTTAAAAAAACAAAAATGGTTTGCCTCTTCACAATTATGTACTACTTAGTTTTAGTCTATCGAATAAAATCCCTTATGGCTTACACTGTAGTGTGTAGCTGCAGCGTGACAAAATTATGAAGCAGCACAAGGCATATGAATATTCCTGCAAGGCACTGTAATGTGCAACTTATTTTTGCTCTGATTATTCAGTTCAACAGAATTATCTTTGTTATAATTGAATTAAAATATAAAAACTAAATGATTTAAAAGTTTTTCTATAAATTCATATTGTTTTAACTCACAGACTGGTGGGTAGGCCATGTATAACACAGGGAATACAACATTAAATTTGCTTCCACAAAATGTGTTGCACACTGACTAACGATTTGCAAATGTTCAGTTTAACCTGTTGCCGGTGTCTGAACTCTGCCCAATGAGTCTTTCACAAGGATTATCATTAACTTCACATTTTATCTCAACTCCTGCTGATGGCATGAGCGACCCAACGTAATTCCTCAGTAATTGTTTGGGCTGCAAAGTGTCTGTGCATCTGATGGGTCCAGTAAGGGACACGACGGCCCAGTTTCCGTAAGTGATGAGAACGCGGGGAAAAATAGACCGCTTGATTACCCCTGACACCGCTCAATCTGCGCTCCTGCCATTCAAGGTTACTGGGCCTCTTTACATGGCTGGTCAAATATAGAAGGACACAATTATGATCTAGTTTTCCCTGTCTTAGTTTTTAGCGCTGAAGTATGAAGAGTTTTTGATTAACCACGCATAAGGTCAGGTTGGAATTGCGTCGGAACGAACACCTGTGACCTCGACAACCGGGTCCATCAGCCTCATTAATACCGACATCATCATTAGTATCAGGGTCATCAACACCCTCAATTACTTCTGCTACTGCCAGTCATCAGTAATGTCACTGTCAATGCTGTCACCATCAGTGTCATTATCCCGAGCCTCGAATGCTAATTTCTATTTGATATTCATCACTCCACATCTGTGAATCCGAGATGAGCCATTCCTTCAGTAACAATTATTTACTCTCAGCGTTTTACCATTCAAGCAGAAGTGCCAGATGAACAGTGAAGGCCACAGCAGCCCTGAACAAAACACTCCCAGGAGGAGAGGGTACTGATGGTTTTTCTAATGCGTAATGAATAAAATACGCAGAGCGGTGGAGCCGTCCCTCAGGCCAGGGAAACAAGAAGCTCTACTTCCCCCCGCCCTGCCGCCCCAACCTCCAGCGATCCCAGACTGGGAAAAAGAAGAGAAAAAGTGGAAGTTAGTGCATATATTTTATAACTAACAACACCTGTCAAGGTCTGCAGCCATGACAATGCATCAACCAAATGAAATCAAGTATAATTGGATACATTGCCTTTGTTCCCTGAAGCGTAAAGGCTCCTGTCGAAGACGAGTCGACGAACAATATGCAAACAATTCAAACACGCAGCCTCCTGACCCGCCGTAAACATCTGAGAGCACACACACTAATGTAGAAAAACATTTTTATTTTTTTGGATTGTGTTTATTGGGGATGGGGAGCTTTAAGCTCGAAAAGCTTCCCGCTATTTGAAGTAATTGTAATTACCTTTTGAAGCGCTCCCTTCCACTTTTACGGCGGGATGAGAGCGAAGCAGACTCAATGTGCGTTTCATCTGTTTTCTTTATGTACTGACACTCCAATTACCAAGAAACTTTGTAAGAAGCCTCAAAAAAGCTGAGCACTTTCTCCTTTCAAACAGGACTGGCTTTCCCCCCTTTTTTTTCCTTTTACATCCCCCTGCACACTTTCATATCTATCAGCGCTCTTAAACTCAGACTGAGACTCAAACCCCATTACTGTGTTAACACTCCATTCCACTGTAAGAATCAAAACCTCCTTTATTCTTCCTTTACCAAAGTGCTGTACTGAAGACACAATCTTCAAATTCCCCCAAAAAATACTTCTACTTGTTAAAGTTAGAGAAGTTTAGGAGATGTATGTTTTAAGATGTTTTACTTTTTGATAGCTGAAAAAAAAACAGTCACATTTTCTCCACAGTTACCCACTGGTGTTTCTCTTGTTTCTCCATTTGTCAAGCTGCAGCACTTTAAACACTGCACTTCAAGACCCCGAGGCTCACAGGAGCATAAACCAGAGTTAAACAGGATGCTGCGGATTCATTCTCTCTGCTTACATTTTACGTTCTATTTTACAGAACAGTGCAGTTAAATATTTATTTATTTATTTATTTATTTATTTGTGTGTTTCTACAGCTTAATCTCCAAATATTTTGCATTTTGTTAATTTGAGGAGAAATATTTTTGAATGACATCTGTCTAATTGATTTACAGTAATGGATGTGCACAGAAGTAAAAATGTCAAACAGTCGCAAGTTCTTGCTTTCTAAAGCTATCTTATCTGAAATATTAATTATAAATCTTTACAATTTATTTTTAATAGCAAGGTTGTGAGAAAAATCTTTTAGCTGTCTTATAGTCATTAATTAATAATCTTTCTGACAGTTGAAATAAACTTCCTCCCAGCTTAACGAGCTCCACAATACAGTTCTTTTAATTACTGATGCCCTTATTAGGATTTGTGTCCCTGATGCCAATCTTAATTATTTATGGTTAGACATAGCTGATACAGTGTTCCAGTTCAATACTTTATTAAAGTCAACGTCATGTAGACTATATGCTAACCTTCGATCAATGACATTGTGATAAATACTGCAGTGATCATTGTTTTGAAAGGAGGTTGATATTTACACAGACAGCTGCGTTCTTCAATAAACGCATCTCTTGCCTCTGATGAGTGTGTTTTCAAGTCAAGGTGTTTGCTGTAATGTCAGGCTATTTGATATGTTTACTCAGTTTTTATATGCTGATAACATTTAAATTTAGTTTTATAAACTTTGTTTTGAGTGTCAACATAATGACTAGGTGTGCACCGATTTATCGGCCAGATGTTATCCACCGATGTCATCAGCCTTAGCAAAGGTCTAAAAATCAACCACTGTGCTTTTCTTTTCTCCAGTGAGGAGGTTTGACTGACAAACCAGTCAACCTGGTCATTTACAGTTAATAGTCACGCTATTGTTACCAATTCAGCAACTTTCTTGATATATTAAGCAACATTTCAGACAAAAAACTGGACAAAAAAATCAGAATCGGTAAATTAGGCTTTTTAAAAGATCTGTAATCGGCAATCAAGCAGAAAACTGCAATCAGTGCACTCCTAATAATGATTAAAGTTTCAGCTGCACTGCAACAAAAACATTACACGCCTTACAACAGCAGCTATTGACAGCTACCGCTACAAATACCTGGATTTGAAAATGCTTTGATCAAAACACTGACCCGGTTTTAAGTTGCAATCAAATCAAGACATTGACTCAAGAAAATGAAGTGCAATTGAATTATTATTATTTTAAAAAATGACAGGTAGAAAATCATGATGGAATACTTGTCCCCATCAGTCAAACATTGAAAAATGTAGCGCAATAGGCTTGAAGGCTTGACGGGCTAAAACGTTTTTCTTTCTACTTTCCAACTCTTGCAGAATTGTGACCATCTATAAATGGTTTCAATTGTCTTTTTTCTCTTCTTGGTATCTCACAGCAAATGTTTTGGATGGAATGTTTTAGTATCCTGGATTGGTGACACGCCCAGAGTGTACCCTGCTTTTCTTGGCCAATGATCGACATCAGACCCCTTTGCAAAGACAAGCAGGTTTAGATAATGGATGGATGGGTTTTAGTATCCATAGTGACAAAACGGATAAAACAGAGAATGACAGAAGAAACTGAAATGGTTGTTCAGATCGTTCTGGAAAAACAACTGGCAAAAGGTGTAGAAAGAAACTACAAGCAAAAAAATAAATACTTTGAGTGTTCTGCTGTTCGTTAAAGTATGCTCTATATGGTTTGTATTCGACAAACACAGGAATGGAGAACAATAAATAAGAAAGGAGTATGTAATACATACAACGCTTTTCCACAGGCAAGCTAAGATGTCGTTTAGGAAAAAAACAATCTTACTCCATCAGATATGGAGGTGGTGAAAATCAGTGCATTTTACCAAATTAGTTTTTGACTGACTGAGTCTTTTCTGAATCAGTGTAAAATAATTACCATGCGCAAGTATTTCCCAGGGCTGAACACTTTGTTGTCGCAATTAATCACTTAAATTAGCTCTTGAAGATTTTCTGGAGCAGAACAAATGGAGAAAAACAATGCCCTTATTGAATTTTCGTTCTATTTTAAGACTCTGTGTTTCCTCTGCTATGATATGCTGTCATTACAGTGCATTAAAATTCATCACTGATCATAGATTCTGTTGCGTGGATTCTTAGACACCATGTGGTTCTTCATGTCTTAGTGCGAGTGTTCAGTGACCACCCTCTTTTCACGGAGTGCAGATCATGAATACACTGACATGCAGCCTGTAATAGGAAATAAAAGACTTCAAACAACAAGAATTAGCTGGACTGTGGCGTGGGTGTAGAGCACGCTGCTGTTTTTGAAACAGTGGGATGAAAACAGAACTGTTCAAATTACGACAAAGTGCAAACCTACCTAGAGAGGCAAGACGGGAACTTTGCCCATTGAATATTTAAAAAAAGAACAACTGCAGGGAAGCAGGAGGCGAGAGGAAGCAGAGAAACGCAAAGGGCACGGAGTGAAATGCCTCCAGGACAAAGCCCCCCCACTCCTCATCGTTGAAACAGTAAAACAAAAAAGTACAAGACTTGGAAAGCCCGATAAAGGAGAAATGAGCTGAAGAGGGCACCTCGCGGTCTCCCACACCCATCAGCTAGCAGTGGGAAGCAGGCCTGTATGTGGTTATTCCGCCGGGACTATCAAGCACGGGTCAGATCGATGTATGCCCTTAACGCAGATCAGAGCTTGACAACTCCCCTCGGTGTTGGCATTTCTGAGTGAACAGCAATTGCCCACCTCCACAAGAGTGAATAACATCAAAAGTGATGGATTTCAAAAAGCTTTGTTGTAAATGAGAATCTGGAGGCGATGATTAAACCGAGTAATACACAGCCATCCGGTGTTTGGGAATTAAGCTTGTAATACACATGAATTCCAAATCTACAAAAAAAAAAAAAAAAACTCAGCCCTTGACATGTTGCCATAATCGGATACAATTTGTTTGCTTATGTTCATTGGATATATTTTCATTTAATTGTGTGTTTTAGCTAAAGATTTCATCAGCAGAAACTTTTGTTCTTGCACTTATTTTGAGAAAAGCACTAAACACATTCATTTAATCCTATGAAATTAAATATTAAATATGGTTCCACTTGAACCATTACGGGATACATTTTATGCAAAATAAAGTAAAACATGTAATTCTGAAAGCTAAAGATAATAAATTTTTTGGGGAAAAAAACATATTTCAAAGGGTCCAACTTATGGTCTGTCACAATTATTTCTTTATTGTCTAACTGAAATTATCTGAGCTGGTCATAAACATTTTTTACATTTGCACCCAACATTAAATCCCCAATTAAGAATAACTTTGGTCTACTACATCAGACAAGTTGGCTTCTCCAGATCATGAACCCTGCGTCTTCACACGGCACGCTCTGCGATTATGGAATCAAACGGGTGTGGTTTACAACCTGCAGGATCCACCCGGGTAATGAATAAGATGTGCTGGTGGATTCCCACAGAGGAATTCCCCAAAGAGCTTTTCAAATCCTTTCAGTGCTTCAAACACAAGAAACCTTGTTATTTGTATCAGACTCTGCCGGGCAGCATATTCCTCAGATCAGACATATTTCGGAAAAATTATGCGATACATCTGCTCCCGCGACAGACCAGGGGCTCCTGCTGCTTTGGCAGCTGTCTTTACTTTGTATCACATTACTACCTCGCATTTGTATCACAATCCCATATTGTCTCTTACACTTTATAGTTGTTTGGATCATATTACGGAGTGTAGGGACTTTAACTACCCGTCCCATACCGGGTCTTTACAGCTGGTCACAAGGTGTAAAGACGATGTGTAGATCACAAAGCAAAAGGATAATTTGAAAGAAGCTACTTTGACTTGACTGTATGGAGAAAAGAAAAACTTCACTGTTTTGTATCTAAGCTGGCAAAGGAATAAAACACACAGCCAAGTTGGGCAGTAGGTGTGAAGTGGGTGGTGTATCATTATATTCCATAGTGATTGTAAATTGTTAATTCAACAAACGGAAATAGAACATAACAGAATAAGTAATCAATCTGCAGAATTTCATGCTTTTTTATTGAAATATTGATGTCATTTTCCTGCAACAAAACCAACTAGTTATAGAAAAATAAGAGCCATCTACTTACATTGAGACAAAACTAGCTCCTAAAGTGTTGTAGCAACTTTGTAATTTCATAATAAAAAAGGTTTTTAATAAGAAATGCAAACTTCACATGATTTACATTTCATTTTCATATCATGGATTTCTTTTATGCTAAATGTAAAGGTGAGCTCCTTAAATCTAATAAATATTGCCTGGTTTAAATTAAAGTTTCAAACATCATACCCTGGAAAGTGCTACAGTTTCAGACTGAAACTGGTTAATAAAGAAAATCTCTGCTAAACTTTAAAAATAATGCACAAATTAAGTTAGTGTTCCTGCATCTGGATTTAACACAACATCATTTCCTTCCTATAAGGTACAAGTCATAAACGCTCGTCTGGAAAGGTTGACAGAGTCTAGAACACCTCATGGGGAAAAGAAAAATCATGCAAGGTGGTATTTTAGGCCCAATTACCCATATGTTTGTGACAACTGACCTTTTCACACTGGTGCACTGCCTGAATGTCCAAGCAGCAACAGTTACCGGCTATCAAAAATGGTTTATTGAAGTGTTTATTCTTAGCCTTTCCCCCAAAGGTTAGATTAAGCTTTCACACTCACTGCCCATCACTTTTCTAAATGCATGTTCACAAATAGGGCGACATTAAAGTGGAGGAATCTGCACACGTCTGGCGAGCTGAAGTCCTAATTTCCTAGGTCTCTTTTTCTCACATCAAATACTAGCTGTCATTCAACCGTGACATAGTTATGATCCTGCTTTCTTCCAGTTCTCTTCCAAATGAGATTTTACAGCAGCTTTTAATTCTTTTGTGGTGCATTAGGGTTTCAGAGGCAATTACCCAGCGATGGGACATCCATCCTAAATTTGAACCATGCAACTTTTGACTAAATTGCTTATGGCCTCCTGTGACCGCTAAGATACTGATAATATAAAACCACTGAGAACAGTGAATTGCAGTGACATCACTTTCTGGCCTTGCTAAAGGCTAAACATTTGGCAAGGTAGAAAGGCAGTTGCAGTTCTTATCTTTTATGTATCTTTTATGTTATTGTATTCAACATGTCCAAAGTTGTAATGGAAAAAGATTCAATCCCTTGTCTATACCTGGTTATCCATAAAAAGAAACCATGCATTCACACACTCATATTTAAGAACAATTTAGAAAAAACAAATAGCCTAACAGTCATGTTTTTTAGACTGTTAGAGGAAGGTGAAGTTCCTGGAGAGAACCTCCACATGCACATAGAGAACATGCAAACTCCATGTAGAAAGACCTCAGACTGGGATTCAAACCCAGAACCTCCTTTGGTCTCGTGCAACCCAGGAAATGACCAATTTAGATGAATTAATTTAGAATTTAGTCAGTTAATTAACAAAAATACCCATTACATGCAGCAACATTCTTAATAGACTCACCACAAAGAAATAAAAGATACGTAGATGGCTCAGACTCAGTAAAAAACAAAACAAAACAAAATTTAAACACTACTTTAAATTCAACTATCCTGTGAATTTCCAATCTTGCTCCCACCTGCATACATAAGTAATGGGGTTCATGAAAGATGGCTTTGCACATTTTTCTGTAGTTGTTAAAAAAATAACCTGACGTTAAGAGCAAAGTAAACAAATGCAAGTCTGTGAGAGAAAACCCCTACAGGTCTTGACATGTAAAACCTTTAATTTTCGATCCACTAAAATGCAAGATTTGTGAAATATGCAAAACAATGTAAGACAGCATCAAGGAACGGCAAGCCTTTTCCTCCTTGGATTTATCAAAAAATAAACTTAGAAGATTCACATACGAAGCACGTTTACAGCCTCCAACATGAAAGAATGAGGTTCTTCAAGTTTATAGTGCAACAGTTAAAACAGTAAACTATAATATTTTGCATTGATTAATTTCTGTATGTGAACTAATCATGCTATAAGAATACTGATATAAGCTCTTGCATCCAGACGACCTCCGTTATTTGTTTGAGATTGGATGTGTGCATGTTCACAGCGACCTGTCCTGCTCAAGAAATTTGTTTAGCTTCTTTTGCTAAGATGGTTTAGTTTTAGTTTTGTAGAATGGACTTTAGATGATTTGTAAAAATGATGATGGATGGATTTTTTATGGTGGTGGATGACCGACTGCAGACGAATTAGGATGCAAGGAATGAGGTGCGTTAGTACATGGAAGGCAAATGTTGTAAAAGTTGAAATATTGTTTGTCATTTTGTGACTGTATTCACTGTTATTTGACAAAAGTTTTTATCAGCCAGCAGGTTGGCTGGTTGGTTGGTTGGAAGGAAGTCTGACCAGAGCAGCAGTCAATATTCCTCGCTTCACCTTTAAGCCTATCGGCCACAATCTGGCTGCTGATTGTCACTTAGCAACCATGACTTCAATCTGAATCCATGTTTTTAAATTAGATAAACTGATGTTTAATTCAACCCTGTGGATGACACGGATCCCAGTTGGCGGGGTGGCGAGCCAGAACCTACAGATCTGTGTGGAGAAATGTTCAAACTGCTTGAACAGATAGACCAGTTTTTCAAGTCAAAGGGTGATCGGACAAAAACATTCACAAACACAGACCACTGGACACAATCGGTCAACCAGTATGACTATTAAGACTCAATTGAAGAGAATGGTTTCCTTATTTCAAGTGCAATCTTTTTTATTTTAGTTTCACATTTGGTGGGAAATGTATTTAATTTCGTAAATGTTCTGTAAAAGAAAAATAAAACTGAAAAATCAGCTCCTGCCGCTCTAATCGTAGCCAAAGGTCATATTGACTTTGAGCTGACCTGCAGGAAGCAACTACAGCATTATTTTCTCCCTGTAATATTGTTAGACATGGATTTATTTATTTTTTTTATTTTATTTATTTTTTTGCAGCTCCATGTATAAATGCAGCATGTCCTCCTGCAAACAAGCCTGTTGTGTTTTTGGTTTTTAATTTCATCGACAGATCTCCAAACTTTTGAAGGGAAATTCTACTTAACTGGTGTCATCAGGACAAGATGAAAGCAATTTCATTTAAAATTTTTAACACATATAAAACATAACTGTATGCCATGCCATAAAGCAATAATATTCTATTAATATTCTATGAATCAAGCTTGCATTTTTGCGACAGCTAGAGTGTTGTGAGTCATTTGATGAAATAATTCAAGTGCATGTAGTGTTTCTCACATATTTAAAATTTATTGAGGGATTGCAAGGTATGAAAGAAGTATATTTTCAAAGTTTAGGTCAAAACAGGATATTTTTATCTGAAGACTTGACAACACTTCAAAAAAAAATAAATTCACAATTGCGGTTTTGCACTTGTCTAGCCATGAAGGGTTACACTGAAAGGAGCCCATTTGATTAAAGTCAGGCACCTTTTTAGAGCTTTTTTTCTGAACCATTGGTTCTGCCTGCATGAGAAAGGCCCATGAGAGTAGAAAGCGGAGATTTTTGAAATTGGGGATGTACTGTAAGGGTACCTGACTCCCACCGCCCCAGCCCTTATTTTAGAAGCACCGTCTAAAGGTTAATGCTCTGCTGCTTGAGGGGGTTAGGGAGAAAAAAGAAAATCAAGCACGGAGACCTAAGTTCTCAGGTTGTACCTTTTGGTGGCTCCACAGTTTAATTTATACTTAGAAGATGAGATTTACTGGAACTCTTTTAAAACAAGTCAAAAACACAGATTGTTCCACTCTTGTTTTTTTTTTTCAGTTTTTCATCAATTTTTCTTTGCGTGTTTTCTTCGGGGGGAGCTAAAATAAATTCCTTAGTGAAAGAACAACTAAATTAAAGGGAGAAGTAAAACATTTTATTAAAAAATATTTATTAAGTTTGCAGCTGTGGGGATAAAGGTATACTGAGGGAGCAGCAGAGCAAAATTGGTTTCTGTTTATAATTTAAAAAACGGCTTAAGGTCATTAATACTCTTGCGGGCTTCTTAATCAGCGAAGGTGATGCATAATTAAGTAAACGTCTGAAACAATGCAAATGAGTCTGTGTGTACGTAGTTTAAATATGTTCGAATCAAGTTAGGTAAATTAACTAAATTAATTTACTCAGTCCTTCAAATAAATCATAATTCACTTAATAATATTGCTACACATGTCTGAGGTGTCATTTGTAACCACTTCCTGTTACTCTTATTTCAACATATCTCTCATTTTAAGAACATAGACTAAGACTAAAAGTGTTTCTAATTTTTTTATTTGTCTTTATGCTGCTTGTCCAGCTTTAATCTAGCTATGGTTCAAATATTATGAGTTTTTAAAGCTTTATATGGCAGCTTTTTAAGACAGAATCCTTCCAGAGAATCTAAGATTAACAGCAGGCATATATTTAATCTGGTCCCATATAACACATTTCTTATGAACACAAGCCACAACAGACAGCAAAATGAGCTGCATCTGTAACTGTATCTGTTGCATTAGTTTCCATTTTGGAAATTTGGACCACACAACAGGGGGAGAAAAAGCTGAAAAGGCAATATTTTATTTCTCTAAAAGACGAATTAGAGCATGTAGAAATTCTAGACATTTTCCTAAAATGACTTTAGGGGTAAGGAATGGGAAAATAAACCTTGTGTTTCTCAGTATTTATTGGAATAGATCCTAAGTGCAACAGCAAAAGTTGCTGAGTTTCAGAAATGTTCAAGGTACGTGATCCACAAACTCATTATTATAAGTATAAATGGCACAAGAAGTATTGCATTGCAAAGCAAAATACTAGAAAATATGCTCCTTAGGTGAAAAATAATGGGTAAGTGGTGAGGGATTTCAAGCTAATGCCTGCACAATAATGGGGGAAAAAAAATCAGTGGTGGACATTTCATTAGTAAAATTATTTTAGTAAGAAAAAACAATGTCTGTGTGAGGTCTAGAGGCTACTGAGTCAAAGTGCCTTTGTTCTTGTTGTTGCCGGGGGCAGCTTGATCGGTGTCATATGACTCACCCTAGTGCTGCAGCTGCTATGTGTTTTCAGTATTTAGCTGTCAACCTGCACCCAACAACCAGACCACTACAAACGTGCACACCGCAGGGTCGAGCATCATACTCTTTTGTAGACCTGACAACTGTTCTTTTCTGAATCTGTAGTAACTGTAAATATGCGGTGATATCAGCTGTGACCGAATTCAGACAGCTTCCAGCTTTATCGTGCCTGGTGTTCAAAAAGTAGAAATCCAGACATAACATGCCCAAACGTCTCCAGCTTGAACTGACAGCATTCTGCAGTGTGGATGTTGTTACTGAGTAAAGAGCATTTAGAGGTATGAGGAGGTGTTTGAAAATGAGGTCAAAGAAAGCATAGAGATGCAAGACGTTGTATTAAAAAAAGACAGAGATATAAATAATTAATAACCTCTTGCTCCAGGAAAACCAAAACATATGTGGAATGATTATATGATATTATACATTATATTAGGTTGTACTGTATTGTATATTATAATTCTCAAAGAGAAAATACAATTGACTGAAATCTTACTTCTTAGTATAAAACTTTACAACAAATGGAAATCAGAATCTGATTATTTCACCAAGTTTGTGCTCACAAAAAGAATTTGAGTTCAATTCCACTTTTCTCTCAATTTACATTATAAATATAAACGTTTTGCCGCTGAAGGCCTGAAGCACAGTAGCCTCATACAAAAAATATAAAAAGGGAAATAAAAATAAAAGCACATTTTTGTTAATGTACACATAAACAATGTTTTAACAAACCATAAAAAACATGGCAAGTGCAAGCAAAGAAGAAACTCCTGTTCTGACAATGAACACATTACTTTAATCTAGTTCAGCCTGTAAAAACTCAACAGCAAACACTGGTATGTGCAACCAATAGCAAAAAAAGGACAAATTTCTGCCATTTATCTGATCTACATCAACTGTTCAGCCTAATGAACATATAAAACCTGCCCTGTGATAGATGATGAAATGAAGAAACATCTAGGTTGGTTGGACTTAATTTTTTTAGAGTCAATGCCATCTCACATATTATCAGACTTTCTTACCCATTATACCTAAATTCCCACATATGATATGCAAGCAAGCTACCCAAATTTGTTTCGTCATAATTCTGGGTGGAAAAATAGTTAATGTTTAATAATCTGCCAGGTTTTCTAGTCTCAGTAAAGGTTGTTCACCAACAGTGGCCTGAATGCCTGTGTTGGATCACTTTAGCTCAGGTTTTCCACCAAAAAAAAAATCTTCTCCTGCCCCGACAACAATTAAATATAAATATTATATAACTTCAGAGTAATTTTCTCAATGTTTTGTACTTCACTAGCTTAATACCACTCATAGATGATTCATTGTCAAACACTTTAGGTTCACTAAGACGTATCCAGTTTGATTTTCAGGAGTTTTATAGTTTGTCACAGGGATTGTAATGTTTCTAAGCCTCTCATATTTGACTACTTCAATGTTTTACCTCACAAATCTGCTTTACTGTTGATTAAATGACACCAAAGCCTCTTTGGAGAACCACTAAATATCACCAGTGGTACACAATGCAGTTTGAGAAGCAACAATCTAGGTGGTTTAATTAGACATTGATTGACTGTCTCTGCTGATTATCACTAGCAATGCTGCAGGTCAAATCTGATAGGTCGCTAAGAAATGAAGCCCATTTTATTTGTCTGGGGTCCTCACTTCAGAAAAGACTGATGCATGGTCTTTGTGTCTCCTGTTCATTGACTTGTTTTTACCAACATGGAAATAAATTATTAAAAGGAGGCAGAAAGTTTGCATTTGCTTTGGAAAAAGAACTTGTCTTTTCTCTCTTATTTAACTGAGTTTACAACAATTAAATAGGAAATTAAATAACCTTGTTTTCAGATATTTCCAATAAATTGGAATATGCATTTTGATTAGGCTTGTTTGTCAGCTTAAAAGTGCCTTTTGAAAATAACATTTATTCAGGTGAACTTTTCAGTAACACCACATTTTAGTATTAAGAGGTTTATTCAACCCTATAAGATCTAATTAATATTCTTACTTCGGATATTGATTTGAGCTCCTAAAATAATTTAAAATACTCTATTGTATAACTGTATGCATTGTAATGGGCACATGCTGTGTAAGCTCAGTTTATGTCAACGTGTTAAATATAAATAAAACATTACAACACTTTAGATGCAGATCCTTATAGAACAATATCTGAATTTTACATTAGAAAACAGTCAAAACAAGTATGTACTATGAAAGATACCAAGTAAATTTGCCAAATTTTCTAATTCAGCTACAGGAAAATTGAGGAAAAATGTTTTCAAGTGGGAGCAAGACATTAAACTGCAATATGTGACAGCTGAAGTGCACCCATGCAATCAGAGTTTACCAGCCATCAAGGGAAAAAAAGCTATTTTTAAAGCGTCTCTTGCAACACATTTCCATTAAAATATCGTAAGACTAGTTCAAATATTTTGATGCAAATATGTTCCAAAAGTAGCTTCAAAAATAGTTCTCTCATTTGAACATCTGTTTATTATTCTATAAAGAAGAAACAAACCCTACAATGAACAGGCATCTAATGGGCTTCAAGCTGATCTCAGAAATAGAGAAACAAGACTTACATAAAGAAAAAATATAATTACAGAAAGAGGGTTAGCTTGTGTCATGTTAGCTTAACCTTGAAAAACGGCTCTGAAAATTGATTGTTTTCTTTTCTCTTTACGTTGGAGAAATAATACATTTGGTGTCAAAAATATATCAGTGTCTGGGCTTCTCTGTATCTGACTTTAAAAGGTGGAGGTAAAAGAAGCTTCTCCTGAACACCTGTCACTGATCTCAATTGAAATACAAGAAGTCTGAAGGACTTGAAAATGAGACGAAAGAAAGCACTTACACAGGGCATCAGTATGGGTTAGATGTGGTGCAAGTATAACTTTTACAAAGATAGAATACAAGACACTTCAGCTGCATCGCCCTGTGGGTTCTCATGCCGTTCTTTCATGCGGGCTGCTGAAATAGGCAACCAACTCTGTGAAAATATTACTTCATCCTTAAGGTTGTAATTTGCATCAATAGAAGAAGGAAAGAATAAGACATGAAAAGTTAAATATAATGTTGTCACATTAATAATAGTCGTAGATGGACTCGCTCTGGAGTTTTCATATTTTTCTACATGAATCCCAAAAAGAAAGACTGTATAAAGTATAACTGACCATGGCTTTTAACGAGGTGGATGCTAGATATGGTAGTAATACAGCGTAGTTGAATGTGTCATATTTTGAGGAATGTAATAAAGGATGCACCAATGTCCCTTTTCTACACTGTAGAAAGTATCACAGACTCATATCAGAGCTCTCAGCTGTAGGAAAGGGTAATTTTACTTAATTTAATATCTTAAGGGAGAATGGTAGCTGGAGCAGAGTATTTTTGTCAATCCACTCCCCTTCATGTTCCACCTCCTCTGTACAACCCTTCACAAAGATTGCTTCAGGGCTGAAGAAAAGCTGGGGCTAAAACCAGTTCTGCACAAACCTCGCTTTTAAGAAAAGTCTATACATGTTAAATAGTGTTTAACTTGGGGCCATTCCAAAAGGTTTTTGGAAAAGAAGAAATTATGCTAAGAAGGTGGACAGTGAGGCTTTCACTCAAACAACAGCATACGCACTGCCAAGCCTGTTGGTGAGAGCATCAATCTAAGACTTATCAATGGTATGTGTGCACTGCTCAAAGTGGGTGGAATAATGAAGGAAGACTGCCTCCAAATTATTCAAGCTGAGCGCTCGAAAATAAAAATTATCACCACACATCAAAATTGAGCTGGTGATGAATAAAGAGTGGTGACATTAGGATTGTAGAAAGGCCTTTACCTCAACCCTATTGAAAATCATTGGATTATTCATCTGTCATTAAATCAGTTGGACCAGTTCTCATTAGAAAAGAGTTTAGATGTCAAGTCAGAATTATATCAGAAGATTATTGATGTATTTAAGGGTGAAGGTTTTATATTAAAACATTTAATATAATATACAGTATAAAGGAAGTGAATTATATATGATTTGTATGAAACAGGTGATTGACTTTAAAAACAATGGCTGTCAACACTCCTCTGTATCAGTTCTCTGTTTGCATTAAGACATGTCATATAGATTTTAATACAACTGTAAGTATCATTATAATAGTTAACTGATGCAATATATTATGTGTTTTCCTGTTTTTAAATACAAGAGCTGTTTTGTGTTGAGTGTTCATCTTTACCTCAAGGCCGTAGACCTAAAAAAAAAAAAAAAAAGGTTCTGCCATTACAGAGCATCTTGTATTTCTATAAGATATAAATTACTGCTTCCAGATTTTTTGAAAAGGTCTTCAGAAATCACAAAGTTGGTCACAGTTAGTTAATTTCAAACTTACTTTGTCATCCATATGTGTGTGTATGCAAAAAAAGCTGTTTTATTTTTACTTTGGCTTGGAAAAAACGCTTGGTTTGTGATATTTTTATCATTTGCCAGTTCCCCTTGAGAGGTGAGTCAACTATTTAATTTTGGACACCGGACAAAACCCAAGGCTTTGCTGTAGGTCAAATCTGTGTCTGTGTGCGAGTGGCTGAATAACTAATTTAACATGATGGTACAGAATCTGTAGCCTCAGTTATAAACCTGTTCTTTTAGCAGACGCTACATATGAAAAGCAGGTAAAGTGATATACAGAACTCAGCAGCGTGCAAGTAAAAAATCAAAAGTTTCTGTAAGGAAAATATATTTTTAAAACTGATGAGTCAGAGGAGTTAGCAATGAAGGTGAAGTAAATATTCTGATATGTATTCTTCCAAACTGCACTTTCCCTCACATACGCTGATAAAGCTTGATGGCTTGGAAAATTAACGTTGCACAGGTGCATGCATTTGCATTTACATACTGCTGTAACATTCACTCATTACAGATATAAAACATGCAATGTGTAAGGACCAAAAAAACCTTTATTGCACATGGAAAAAAATCTTGAAACAGATGAGAATGAGCAAGAGATATAAATTAGTACGACTGCATACTGTGTGGTTGGGGATGCATACAAAGACAAATCAATGAAAATAAAAACCACAATTGGACCACAAAGGATCTTTTTGCCATCACTTCACTCCCAAGATTACCCTTCTGGGAACAAATCACATTAATATTTATACGCACATATAGAAACAGAAATACTCAGGAAAAAAAAATGTGACTACAAAAATAACGGGAGCATAAATTTTTTTGAATAAGTTTTTCTGCCCTTAAATAATTAAACTTAAAACAAAACTTAGCAACAAGGATTTCACTTGCGTGCCAAGGTGACGCTAACAAAACAGCCTTGGTAGAGGCGTGCTGATGTCATGTCTGCTTTATGACATTCACTGCTTCATTATTATCAGTCAGCGAGAAAAAAAAGTACAAAAATGCAACAAATGTTTTACAGTTTTGGTCCCAAATTGAACAGAGTCTACCAGACTATTGTGTTAAAACACCCCAAATGCTTCCTTATTAGCAAAAGGGCATTGCAGGAAGTATTGACAGCTGGGATAGCAGTGATTGTGCCACTGAACGAATATACTCAAATTTAAAGTTGGCTTTATGTCTCTGCAATAAAAGAGGATATTATTCAAAAGGCTTTTTATCCATCCTCACCTGGGTGCCAATAAAAATGGTCAGGCCTGTAATTCATATCTGCCATTTTCTTTGATTAAACAAAGCTCTTTATTATCTACCTTCAACTGTGTTGTAGAGATGTAAAAGCAAATAGAAAGGACTCTACTAAATCCCTATCAATATAACGGATCAGCCCTTCTTATGAGTCATGGAGAGGAAAATTGGGCCTCATGAGTAGGTGGGTTAAAATGCTGCCACAGAGAGGCTGAAATTGGAAAGAAGGTGGAACAGCAAATATTCCTCAGCAGCCACTTATTAAAACGCAGCGTCATAACCTAAGTTTGTACTTCTCATCGAGTTGAGCTCGTTCATTAATTTTAAGACCGGAAATCCAAAGTCTAGGCTTGTTTGAGGAGTTGGGCGACTTATAGCTATAATCCCAATTAGCCTGGTTGTTTTAAATGCAAATACGGTATTTGATAAGGAAAACAGAAAACCTACATGTTACAACTAAATATAAAGTGAAACGGAAAAACCCCTACAAGTGATTTAGGTTTTATGTTCACAAGTCATTTTATTTAAAGTCCAAGTCAAGTGTCAAATCTCTAATGACTGAAATAAACATTCTTCTCTTATCAGATGGATGCCATTCAGTCTATTACAACACATGTAGGTTATGAAACCAAATAAAATCTGTTTGGTTAACACAAACGGTAAGCTGTTAAAAACACCACTGCTTTGACCAGCGTTAAGGATTGTTTTTGTGAGTTCTCATCAACGAGTGTTTAAGTACACACTGGATGCCAACTCTAACATTTTTAGCAAGCAAATATTTGCTACTTCCTGTGTTTGCACAACTTTCTCACCTTGCCTGTCAATGTCATAAACAATCTGAAAGTGGTGAGGAATTAAACGCTAAGGACTACTTCATACCCCCAAGTCCCAGCTCTGCTGTCCGTTCCCACCTTCGTGGCGTAAATTCTGTCATGTCTGTCTGCACAATGCGGCATACTAGGGCTATTCATGAATGTCTATGTGTTGCCCAGATCTTTGTGACATTTCTGACAGTGACAGCAATACACCAGTTCTAAGGGAACCATAAACACACGGTGGAGAAAAAAAAAAACTATTTTCCCCCACTTGGAGTATCTTTCTCCAAGAAACCAAAAAAAAAAATATCACACAAAATTACATTAGTTTCCTGGTAAGAAAAATCACTTCATTCTGTCTTTTTTTATTTCTACTGCATTATCAACCCTTGTTAGGCTTAAAAAGAAAACTGTGTCCCTGAATGAAATTCTGTGACTGAAAATAGCTCCGTTGGGCGAGTTGCTGTCGGAGCAGTCCAACCACCTCGCAATCACAGACATGGACAGGTACATTAGTTTAACTGGTGAAAGTTATGCTAACTGCAGCTGAAAAGTTCTTCAAGAAACATACTTCCTGTTGAGGGAGGAGAAAAAGTGACCTTTCAATTGTGCAACGTTTGCCATGAGATCTTGTTTAATCTCTAATGAAGAGCTTCCTGTGTTGATGATGCCAGAAAACAGAAATTATTTTCTAATCTACTACAAATTAGACAGTTTAGAGACCAGACAGCAGGATTTGAGTCGCACTTCTTGGCAACAGCAGTAGGAAAACAACTTAGAGAAAGCATCAAAAGCAACAGAAAAAAAAACTATAGGAAGAACTGTTTACAGCATAAATATAACGCTATATGTTTTAGTAATCAGATTACTTACTGCGTAACCTGCTGCATAAGGGATCCGTTAGTGAAGATGCCATTTTTTTAATTAAAAATTAAAAGTCTGACGTCAGTCATCAAGCTCTCATATGTCTAGTATACATGTATATAGCTTAGCTAGTGAGATGGCAAAGAACAGCAGGTTTATATCTTTTCAACACTAAAGTTGTTGATACCCATGGTTGAGATTTTGGCTTTAGAGTGACACAAAAAAAAGTTTTCTACAACCTTAAAATACTTCAGCTCACTTAAAAGGAACAAACATATTTCTCCACCTGTTATACATTCATTGTGAAGCTACAAATACCTAATAGTATAATATTCTTATTACATAAGGCAAGTTATAAAACCCATACAACTTAGAGCCTTATAATATCAAACTACAACCTTCTAATTGAAGTATTTAATTTTTAATATCCTGCTTGTATGCATTATTAGCTTGACGATCATATTTGAAGTGCTGTGCGTTGACTTTGTTGCAGTTTGACTTGATGCACACTGTATATATTTTTTGTGGCTGAGATGGTAAAGTTAATTTTAAAAATTTATATGGAAAATATAATGACAAATCAGAGTTAGCAGCAATGAAAGTATTGGTTAACTACAATAGTCATAACAATATTCAGCAGCAGCATCACAATACATGTTTTTCTAACATAGTGCAACTTATTAGTAAAACTATGAATTCCAAACAAGTTAAATGTTAAGTTTAAATTATAGACCGTCAACTATAATGTGGAGTAGGTGTGTACTGCGACCTGTAATTAAACTGCAAGAAGTAATGATCCAATTATGTGTACTTAGCGCAATTATTCTCATTTTTATATGCAACACTGATAAATACATTTAAAAAAACCATGACAGTAATTTTGCAAACGGTTGAATTCGCAGCAACCATTGTAAGAAACAACAAGCTTCATCATGGCTCCAGAAAAAACAATCCCAATGAATTCTAATAAATGTGTCAAGTGTCCATACATGTTTACCTTGTGGGAAAAAAAAGCTTTTGTTATTTCAATTTTTTATGGATTTTATAAAACATTAATATAGAAAACAAGGTGTAAAACATGGAATATTGTATATAGGATTACAATTAGCTATGATGTCTAGTTATTTAATGAAAATGGCCAAACAGACTCCACGCCAGTGGGGAATCCCTGTGGGACGGGTAATAGCATCACCAGTTCTGTTGTGCCTTTGGGAGTGTTCTCTATTAGCCTTGAAAACAAACTAAGTAGTTCTGTAGGTTATCATACACCTTGTAGGTCAGCAGAGAGAGCTGAGTGTCAGGGGTGCATTACTCCATTATCTGGTAGCTACACTGTAAAAAGCCTGCAGCAAGGACATTAAATGCAAACTTATATACTTGTACTGATATTGTATTCTTAGTGCTCAGAATAATGGGGAATTCTTAAAGTTGTATTTTTTTATCCAAAGGTCAAAATCAGGGTCAGGGTTGTCTCAGGAGCTCTATATGCAAAGTCCCTATTTGGACATATGGACATTAGGAGAATTTATTAACATTTGTTTCTATTGTCCAGATTGTCCAAATGACCCAATCAGTTCTATTTCCACAAATTTAGTTGTGACAATTATTTTTTTTCTTGTGATGTGAGATCTGATTGCTGCCACTGGTTTGTCAAAACCAGAAAATGATCCACTGAATCAGGACCAGTCCAGGTCGGAGGTTAGAGCCCCACCATGATGTAATTGGTTCCCTCAGGAACCCGCCCGCATACAAACTTCACAAAATCAAACTGGAAGATTACCCCGTGGAGAAAAAAAAAAGAAAAAAGGATCTCTTTGTGCAAACTGCTTTGCATTGATTAGCTCACTCTAATCAGTTTCTTTACATTTTCTAATCCCATTTCTTTCCATGTAAAGATTCCCATCAAATGGAGTGGTTTCTGAGTAAACCATACAAATCAACATTAAAAAGAGGTTTACCGAGGAGATAATGTGTGAAATAAACACAGGGTGAATGTGGACTGCCGATTGGAATTGGTTTTTATAATCATATTCTCTGGACTTGTTAGGATTATAGATATACAGCTTGAATTTGCAAGAGAAATGCGAGGAATACCTAGATATTAACAAATCTCTAGAAGCTTTACGGGGGAATTAGAATGAAAGCATCGCTGCAACCTCAACGTTGACAGTCAGCAGCAGGAAAGCTTTCAGTAGAAACACTTGTTTATCCCTTTTCTAATCAAAGAGTTGGACATACTTGATAAACAATGCATGCCAAAAAGTTGCAACAATATTCTGCTGCATAACAGCTTGTTTTTTTTTGTCTACATTCTAATTCATGGCATGCTCATTTCAAGCTGACATTTCAATTTCAGTTGCTCTTTCATTTCAGTGCTTTGAGTATGGGTCTTGTCAGCACATGTATGCGTAGGCTGAAGACCATGACAGGTGAACAATTCCCAAAAAAAAAAAAAAAATCATCTGGATGAAATACTGTATATATGCAACAGTGTGATGTGCAATTTCTCACACAAATAATAGATCTGTCTGTTGACACCAAGAACTGATTCTTTTGCAAAAGTAAGATATGGGGGGAAAAAAATACTCTCTCTTTTAGCTTGGCCAGGTTAGCATAATGCAATCGACACTTGAGAATTTATGACCTTTGTTGAATTTGAAATGCAGCATTTCTCTGATCAGTAAGCCGAAGTTACAGCATCGTGTCAAACTCTAAACTCAAAGTAGGCTGTGTGTTTGGAACAACCGTCATAACATTACTGTGAAAAACTGCATATCCTACACAAAGTTACTTTCCCGATACATCAACAATCTGGGCTCAAATTGTGCTGATTTTCTAAGAAACAGACTGAAAAATGTTAACCAACATAACAAGGTAGCTGTTTAATTATTTTATTTTGATTTGTTTGGATGTGGGGAAAACAGCAGAGCTGTAAAGCTCAGCAGGAGTGCAATAATGTTGCAATATCAGAATGACGATATTTCTTGTTAAAGTGAAGTGTGTCTGCTAACACGTGGTTTAGCTAATGTCAACATGTGTCACCTTCTGGTGAAGATAAGCATAGACAGGGACTATATGGTCCCCGGGAATTAATGGGTGTGATAAGCTTTTCACCCTGTCGTATCTGTGTTTGAGACTCTTATGCTTATTTTAGAAAGGATACAGTTGTCCTTCTTCTCAACAGGCTGGCTAACAACATTCAATGTTTTTACCCAAATTAGAAAAATCTCCGGCCTGCTAATTGTTTGTGTGACGGTTTTCTGGTACCTGGTAGAAAACAGAAACTGTGTCAGTCTGGCAAACAAACAAGATACAGAGGAATTTTGAGAATGCATCAACTCGCTAACCATTAGCTGCAAAAAGTATTTGATTCACTTTATTTTTCCTTTTTAACCAATTTTTATTTGTGTTCAATTACATCTACTTTCCTGTTTTTTTTTACCTACAACTTGTCCATAGTAAATGTAAAACTTTAATATTCCTACTTATATAATAGATCTTAAGATATATAAAATGTGAAGCCCGTAAAATGTTATTTTTATTTCAACTGGGGCTGAATCAAGATAGAATGAGGCTGAAATAGGCAAAGCTATTTATTGATTGCCCCGTCTGCGGGTTGAAACAAAAGTACTCCTTAAATGAATGTATCGATGAGCCGGATAGATGTTATCTGTCTTAATGACAAAGGAGAGTCCTTGACTGAAGGGGAACCTCATCAAAGCTACACATGCATAACCTTGCATCAGTGTTCAGAAAGAAAACGGAAAACATTCAACCCCAAGAGTAGATAAGCTTTTAAATTAACCCAAACAAAGTTCATACAGAATGAAAAGAAAAGATTAAACTAAGTCAAGAGGTAATTTAAATGTATCTTTTTTTCTTTTGAAACGCTTAATTCTTTATTGGTTAAATGTCGCTTAATATAAACGAGTGAGACGTATAAAACGGATGTTGTCATTGGCTCATAACACTGGCACCAAAGATGGGAAGCAGAAAAATGCCATAAAACAAAATACAAATTATCAGCTTATCATTAAATGCAGAGATTTTTAAGCTACATCGGTAGACACATCCCCTTTCAACTGTATTTCACACATCATGCAATCCTACTTAAGTCGCCCTCGCTAGATGAGTAAAAGGAGCAGCTAAGAAATGCCATGGTGATCGTTAATAAAGACACTATTTGCTGATCATAGCCAAAAGGGTCCAAGATGTGATGCAGAGCACCTTTAAAACAGGACAATACACCAGGCATGCTGGAAGTTGTGCTGCCTAAGCTTTACCCTTTTATTAAACTCTTGCTCTTCGCTACTGAATACAAACACAAAAACGATGTGGGAGAGGTAAACAGCTGAAAAGGAAGACACTATGAATCAACCTAAACATAGATGTGCCTTTTGTCCCCTAAAGATTACTCTCACTGTTCAATAAGAAGGATGTTTTTTTTCTTGACAAACCCGCTGAAATTTCTTTAATGAAAATGAGGCAAGCTGCAGGGATCCCAACATCATCTTCATTCTGCTCAGTCAGGTGCAGAGAAAGTACTAACACCACCCCTGAGCTTTTATTTTAGTTTTTTTTTTTTTTAGTTTTTGTGTTTTATGTTTCAAATAACATTTTAACATCTCAAAATATGACTGACTGCCATAACAATAAGATTTAAATGTTTGCTTTGAGAGGCAATCAATGACTTGGGGATGTTAGTCAAGAGTTTTGTCTTGAGGCTCTTGTTTTTCTCGTGTTCTGTCTCTTAAATCTGGGTTACTCTTTTACTCTGGGTTTGTAGTTCCTTTTGAGTCTTAGTTTAGATCACTTTGTTAGCTATCCTCCTCCCTCAGTCTCCTTCTGCCACAACTGTGCCACATCTTCTTTGATCCGTTCATCTGGTTCCTTTGTCATTTTTCCACCTCTATTCAACCTCCTGCTTTTTGTTTTGCTCCATACTCATGCCTGTTCCATGCCCTGTTCGTTTCATAGCAGCTCTGTAAAAGTCTTTATTTTCCATTACTAGAAACTCATCACTTCACCTTTCTGCCTCTGGTTCTGCCTGCTTTTGGGTTCAACCAGAAACCAAACATGACACAATTACTAGAAATGCTTTGGGAAGTGAAAGAAACATGAATACAAAATTTGATGTAACATTGTATTTCCAGTATATTCTAGTATTGCCTTTTTAAGTCCTGTTATAAGAAACAGTTTCCACCACAAGAGAGACAGGAAGACATGTAAATAGAAGTCCTTTGATTAAAATTATAATTTATTAAATATCAGCATGACCACAGATGCCAAAAAAAAAACATGTACACACACACAAAGCAGAGCAGCAGCAGTGATGCAGTCATATCAACAATGTCCTAATTTACACATGACATGTGGTAACATCCTGAGACATTCCTGGGAGGGTTTAAGTCTGAGTCACACGGGTAGCATGGCGAGTGTGTTGTCTGCATTTGGCTAAGCTGCTGTTTCACAGCATGTGAATCTTCACACCACTGATCTTTCTGCTACAGTGATGCTCCAGTCAATCTACTGACAGAACATTCACTTTAAATGCTACTAATTTGGATTATATATATGCTATTTTTTATGTAATAGGGAGGCAATTAGGTTTAAAAAGTGAATACTGTAGAACTGATGAGAATATGAGACGATTCCTACGCATTTACCGACCTGTGGTGATTCAACAATCAGGTGGCTTCTATAGTACATCCAAGTACAACTCATTGATTGGATTGTCTTTAATATATAAAAACAACTTAGTAGTAAACACAACAAATATTTTAATCTACAGTCTTATTCAAAAATTCCTAAGCAATAACATTAACCATTTCTGGCGAATTTTGATTGTTGCATAATCCATCTAGGCGCTGATCGTCTATAACAGTTTATCTTTAAAAGTGCCTATACTTAAAACCAAGTCAGAGAGTTTCTTTACCACAAGCACCGTTTCCAACACTATTGCTTATTACTCTTTGTTGATGCTGACACATTAAAAATGTGGTTGTTTCTGTTTCATTTCTTTTTGTGTGTAGATGTTTGATGAGTGGACCTACTGCAAATAGATTTCCCATTGGGGACAATAAAGTTACGATTTATCTTTAACTTTATTCATGTACAAAATCTACATTCAGTTCTACACCCGCCACTTTTTGAAATGAAAAGGTGGCCAATTTACTTATTTTTTATGAAAATATTTGTTTCATTTCTATCTCTATTTGATTTTGTTTGTAATTTATCTTTAATAGTGGGAGTATTAGCAGCTGGTCATGCTTTCCTAGTTTTTAGTTTCCTTTTTTCCCAACCTGTTTAAAAAAGTCTGTTTTAAAATAATAAAAGCACCGAATGCATTTATATATTTTCACATTTCCACCACGATCTTCGGTGTACTTAATTTGGAACTTATGTGACACGTTAACTTGAAGTAGCCCATTATTGTAAAGAGAAAAATATGATACAAGTTATTCTATTTTTCCAGAAAGAAAACCTGAGTCTAATTACTCTAAATAAAATCAAGTGCACCCAGTTGCCTTCAGAAGTCACCTAATTTTGAACACTGCATATATTCTCCTTGCTCTGCTGTATGCTTGGTAGTTTTCTTTAGACACACGTTGGTTTATGCACTTCTTTAGAACCGTGTTTCTGAACACTCACTCAGTTGAAAGAAGATTGAAAGACTCTGAAGAGAAAGCATCAAGGACCTACCTAACTGAGCTCTGTGCTTCAATTTATGAATGATGGAGCTTTGTTGGTTTTACAACATACTGCCACGCATGACTTCAGAGAGTTATTATGCAGGTTTCATATGCCAAGAGGGACTCTTAAACCTCATCTTGTATTTCTGACACCTACAAAAGAACCAAACAGAAATTGAGAACATATATTGCCGAAAGAAATACAGCCTGGGCCTCTTTCTTCTTCTGCAACTTGTGTCACTGAATGTTTTGGGGGGGTTTTTGTTCTAAGTTAGAGACAGTGAGAGCTGAAATAAATTTTAAAAGAAAAATAGAATATATGAACACATTTTTATAATTTAAACATGGGGAAAAAACAAGAATTTGACCTTGCACACATTTTTATTTAAATTATTTTCTGGGCATGTTCCCTATATTTACTGAAACGTACGTTTCTGAAGTAAGTTAGTATAAACAACATTTTCTCCACATTCCATAAATTAGGAATATTCATATTACATTGACCTTTCTTTTTATTTGTTTCAAGATATTTTCTGTCTTTTTTTTTTAACCCTGCGCCTAAAGAAAACCAAATCCGTTAGAATCCAAACTAGAAACGTACAATATATCAGGATTAATGTTGGTATCGGCCATTGTTAACCATTTTTAGTGCACCAATATTGGTCCCATAAGTAAAACTGGGTCAATATTAACAACTTATATGCACAAATATTGTGTATCAACCATTGTGATCATATCAACAGATATCAATATTAGACAAAATTTTATATCATTGCATCCCGTTAAAAATATTTGACAAAGACATTTAAACATTACTAGAGGTAACCAACGGTTACATAATTAAAACGAGTGCCTGGTTGCACCTGTTGCTTCTTGGGAAAGCTTGAAGTCATAACACCTGGTCAGGCTTTCCCTGACCAATACTAATTTCTGATTTTCTTTGAGCTCTGACGTGGATTGCTATTTTTATTTTTTTTTTTATTACGAGGACTATAACACATAGAAGAGGAAAAATGTGCAGCAGATACTTTGATGTAAGAAGAAATTTTAGCTCCAGAGGAAAAGATAAGAATATTCTCGGCTATCCATCAAAAGCATACACTACCAAGCTATTTAATTTTTATTAAACTCAACAAAAAAAGCTTCAAAGTAAAGCCTGATGGTTTACTTGTTTATAGACCAAACAAGGGTAGTTTTAATGGACTTAAAAGGAGAAAAAAAAAATTCTGATCTCTGGACGAGTGATCGGCAGATCTGTCATTTATAGACAACTCCACACTGGGGCAATGCGTTTAGTCAAATAATTTTAATGACAACTCAAAGATCCATTTAAATTGCCATGCTATAAAATTATTAAAAACATATAAGATGCTAAATTATTTTACAAGAGATTAGAATAAATGTCATGACTGAATTAAACCACCTAAGCATGTCATTTCTGATTGGTCACAAGAAAAAACTGAAAATATATGTATGCATATTGAAAGTAAAATACATAACTTTATGCCAAAATTGGCTTTAACGGTGAAGGAATATGGTAAATCAGGTCTAAATCAAAGATTAATTTCAACAATAAGACTCATTTATGGTCATTGTTGCTGCCGGATGCCAAAAATACCCCGCTCTCTTTACGATCAAAGTCATTAAATATGTATTTGCTTTTGATTACTCTTGAAATTAATTCATCAGGAAGAGCAGTGACAGGCCCTCGCTGTTACTGACAAAATGCTGTGGCAGTTACTGATAACATGAGCTGCTTAAGGATTCTGCACTGTAACCTTCCTATCCGTCTTTCGCTCTCCCTGTGGTTTTTTTTCCTCCGCTCCACACCGAGCTCTCTTTTCTTCTTCAGTAAGGTGAGTTGAGAAATGATACACAACCCAAGCATTTGTCAGAGGTACAATCCACTGAAACTAAATTACATTGAAAGAAATTGCGAGAGAAGAGTGGGCAACGAGAAAGGATGAAGGACCGGGGCATTTATGAAATAAATGCACTTTAGAGGGGACAATAGTGCAACATATCGGCACAAACTGGAAGCTCAGAAAGAAAGAGAAAGACAGAAGAAAGAAAGATAGATGTGTGGAGAGCATTTAGCATTGAGGTAAACAGTGTATGGTTTGAATCTAACATCTGTGGCAATGCCCTTGAGTTGACCAGTGAGGCATTGAAGAGTGCATTTGGGATGGACAGTTATCTCCAAGGCTTTTCTTTCAGTGGTATAAAAAACATAACAGCAGTGTCAGGTCTTGCTGAAGAGAAAGCCTCAAGGCTGAGGAGAAAAGGCTGCAAAGCAAATCTGCAAGAGGTAACGCAAATGGCCCCCCTTGACACCCTGTCATTGTCTCCACGCCTTGACATCCATGGAACATTAAAAACTGGCACTGTGTAGAACGACACATGCATGAAAACACACAGCATGTCTAACTGATGGGGAATAGTTAAAATATGATCCCTAGATGAGTGTGTATCTATGTACATGTTTTTGTTGATGCAGTCCAGAGTGTTGTTTATGGAAAACCATACAAGAGTTCATAGTGATGTATCTGTTCTCTTTCTCAAAAGCAGGTAATATTACTTTAGCACTAAAATTCACTTCAAGTATGGGGTCATTTTACAAATATTGAAACGCTTATGAGTGAAAGCATGGAATTTTTTAAGGAGAAAACAAATGGTTGCTATGCTAATTCCTCCTTCCTTATAGGGCTAAAGTTAAAGCATTGATGAAATCCTCAAGACTCGACACAATAGCCATAAAGGTTTGCCATAACACTTCATTGCTCTATTTTCATATCCTACAGAATACATTTTCTTGTACTTTAAAGCTTCCCAGTATAAGGTTACAAAATGCTTTGCTTTAAAGTCCATTTTCCCTAAGCAGTACCCCCTACCCATCTTTGGTGAGCCTGGTTTCCGTTGAATGTCGAGATGAAATGATGGGAAAGGGGCTTGATGGGCTTGAATAAAGTAATGGACTCCCTTTGAATAATGCAGTAGTGAAGCGGGCAGTATGACCACCATAACACAACTGTGGATGCCTTCCCAACTGTGCCACTGAGTTCATATCGTGTGAAACGTCAGTGAAATCAAACTCGAAGCTTGAGCATGATTCCGGCAGTCATTTTTGAGATAAATAAAACATGTCAGAGATGACTCTTGCCCTTTATTCTCCATTCTCTGGTTCACTTCTTGCCTCTCTCTACAGTCTTTTTTTTTTTTTTTTTAACCATGCCAGACCATGATGCTTTTCTACCAGCATGTTGTCTGGATTACATGTTCTGCCATGTGAATCCTCAACAAAGAGCTTGCTGAATCGTTTTGATCAAACAGTAAAATGAAATTTGCTGTATTGTGCCTGGGCTTTGGAGCACTGCTGTGTTGTTGTGACATGTAAAATTTGCAATGCAAGACATTTTAGCTACAAAAGGGCTGAAAGTGGCGTTTATTCAGCTGAACATGATCTAAGGTTAATTTGGCATTCGTAAGGAAGGACACCAAGCTGCTGCTGCTGCTCCAGCTGCTTTATACGTTTAGAGATGCTGGCGTCTTGCTTTGGGCAAACAAGCTACACATTTCAGACCAAGGTATTACTTTCATTTTGAAGCTAAACTTATCAGTACCTAAATAACATTTTAACTACATACGAACAAAAAATCTACAGCTTCACATCACTACCCGTAAGCATTTGCATCTCAGCCACAAAAAATATACCAGTGACAAGCATAAAAGGCAGATAGGGGGCATAATACAAGAAAAAAAAAAACTCGTTAAAAAATGCATTAAACTGCATTGTGGAATGTAAACCCAAATGCCATCCAAACGAGTGTTGAAATGAGTAAATACCTAATATCCAAGAGCAAGTGAATGTAGTGTATAATGATGTGTGAGCTGCATAGTGCTCCCTTTCCCTCAAGTGTTTGGCTGGTGGCGGGGAGCAGGTGACGAGGGCCGAGGGAAGCAGAGTCCTGCTTAATGACCAGATGATGTGTTTTAAACAGTGCTGGACAACTGGAGTTAAAGTATACTGAGAACTGGGTTTAGTAAATAAACTTCAATGAAAAACAGATGTTTATTTCAGCAAAGAGGCATCAATTAAAGCCTAAAGCCAAACGATATCAACGATGGGGCATTCCAGCAACGGAAAAAAAAAAAAAAAAACAGCAGCAGAACATGTCAGTGTTGTTATGCTATACTTTTAGCTTTTGGTTCATTTAAAGCCTTAAGCCTGGGAGGTGAGACACTGAGAATAATAAACCTCATGTAGAGGATCTAAAAATGACATTTCCACTAAACTGCAGTGACCATAAACAGTGATGCAGAGAGAGGCAGCACACCTGCAGTATAATTAAAACTAAGTGACTGTAAAGTATAGATGTATTTATCCCCCAACATAGCGACAAGATTTAGAAAAGAATGATATGCAAAATTCCTGGTTTTCCACTCAGACATTTTTGAATGTTACTGAATCTGGATCTGTGTGGTTGGATGAGTTACAACATAAAAGTAAAGCCACGAAATTCCACTTTTTACTAAACTGAGATCTAAAGTTCTGTGCATCATTACACACGTTGTGTTTGCAGATTCAGTCAGTAACCAAAATTGGGCTCAAGAAACTCTGCCTACCAAGTCAAATATGTAATATACGATTTCACTGCTTATTAAAATACTAAAATATTTGACAGCTCATATTGTACATGAAAGTCATCATCAAAGCTGTACAACTCAGTTGGCGTTGCCGCTATTCAATTTTAAGTTACTAACTTTCCCCCCAACAATTTGAAACATGATGAAATCTTTAAATGACAAATAAAGCCTGCATCAGGAAACAACAGCCTCTGGGAGCCTTTATGAGATTCACACTCTTCTAAAACCAATAGAAAGGTATGTAATTACATTAGTCCGCAAATGTATGTGCAGTCATTCTATTTCAGCTCAGCGTGAGCATTACATCCAACTTGTTCTGTTATTTACAGTGGGATTATTTCCTTGCCCGAGCTTCCTCTTACTGTGTTTGGGTATCTGATAGTGCTGAGCGGAGCAGCAGGGAAGACAAGTTAGGTGACAACAACAACACTTATAGGCTGAGAAAAATGTGTCTGGTGAATGAAAGTGCAATGAAGGTTTCCCGACAAGTGCTAATCCTCCTAGCACCCAAAACGGATAAAAACGAAGGGTCTGAAAGCCTGCCAAAATGTCTCCGTGTGGCTACAGCGTTGGAGATACTGAAACGGCTGCTTCCACTGTCAGAAGAACGCGTCGTTGCCAGAACACCAGTAGCTCACACCCTCAAACTGTTAATGCTCCAGTTCCAACACAAAAGAAACGAGCTGTCAACTTAGAGGAAATGCTGAGTTACATTTTGTCACAAACATGTTATGAGCATCATACTGAGAGTCGGTGCTAAATATATCTTGGTTCAACATATATATATATATATATATATATATATATATATATATATATATATATATATATATATATATATATATATATATATATATATATAATATTTATTTATTTTTTGCAAGTTCAACAAGCGTGATTGACACTTTGGAGATAAATAAGAAACACTGAAATCTTTAAATCTATGGAGAAAAACAAGTGTTCTTTTCCTAATATGCATATTTTGTTAGAGAACTGAACATTGCAATATGATTAATGAAAAGTACATGTACTTTTTTAACAAGGCTTATGAGAATAATTAACGAGAAAAATCAATTTAAAAAAAAAAAAAATCTGCAACGGATTACCTAAAGGGAAAACTGTAGGGAACTCAAAATGTATGTAGGTATATATATTTTTTTAATTCAACCATAACTTAGAAATGCTTTGCAATTCTTCTATTCCTTTGCCCTTAGAGTTGCTTTTCCTTTGTGCATCCTTTCATGTTTGCATAATGTACTTGACTGCTGACATTTATATTATTGAAAAACATAAATATTTATCACAAACCGCCTGAGTAAGAGCCATCGCCAGCCAGCAAAAAGGACCTATGCAGCTTATATAAACTGCCTCCTCAAACACAGTGGCACATTTTACTTTCATGCAGTTGTAGCATTGTTTCCCTGCCAAGCCCTGGTCACTCTTTCTGAACATCACAGCAACATTTCACGAATGTAATATGGCCACAGTGCAGATGCTACAAAATGCAATTCCAAGCCTGTTTTTTTTTTTTTAAGGTCATCTCCAGGACCTTCCATATATCAACAACAAAAGCAGCCTGATCCTTGCATGAAAAGCTGTACTTAAGATACTTATGCTAAATCTAATATGTATGCTATGCAAATTTCCAAGTCGAAGCTAATTTTAAAACTTGCAATGCAAAGAGATGAAAACCTTCAGGGCTACTTAACTAATTGACTTGCAAATGCTGCTTTGTTACACTGGCATGCAAGTTAAATGGAAGTCAAAGGGTCAGCATGGATTCACCCAGAGAAAAAGACTTTATGATCATCTACTCCGCAGCCAAGATTTGCAAGCTGCACATAACAGCTAATTATCCTGTTTTCATTTCTGGACAATTTAGCTACTAAGCAATTATTTTCCTGTACCACCAAACCTACAGCAGAACAATGTATCATGTGTGAAAACAATTGCCCACGCTTTTGGATATATGTGAACCTGCTGAATATCACTATTTTCCCCCTCACTAAACTCAGAAGGACCTGTCATGTAAAAATGTTTTAAAAAAAAAGAAAAAGGGGTGGAAAAAGCGCACATACGCAGCTAAGCGCTAGTGGACACTTCTTCACGCACTAATATGCAATTATTTTTTTTCGTGACCAGTTTTAGTGCAGCATAAGAGCAGCAAAAATTATTCAACTTCATTTCTATACGGTCTAAAACATCAATTATATGTAATTAATCACGGCAAGCAGACGTCCGCGTCACTGTTACGCACCATTAACAAAAACTTGCCGTCATTAAAATCCAGTCCGTGAACATATCGTACTACTTATGAAGTGCACGCACGTGAGAAATAGGAAAATTACTTCTTCCCCCCCTTCACCCTCCAAGGTAACTACAGCCAGCGCCAAACGAAGCAACATTTCCATTTATACACCTTTGAGTTTATTCTCGCAGACTTAGAGCTCATTAAAGTCTTGTGCTTACCTCGAGCTAACGTCGCCGGGACTTGCAAACCAAGGAGCACGAGGATGGAAAAACTCCAGCAGCATCCTCCCGAAAACTGTCCCATCACTGCTGTGCTCGTCTCCCTCCCCGTCGGGTCTGGGGCCACCTGCTGCGGGTCTCGAGCATTTGTCGTCCCTCCACACCCCACCTTTTTTTCTTTCTTTTTTTTTTTTTTTAAACCCCTTTCGGTGTCCCGGCGGGCTGCTTGCTAGTGTGCACAGTCAGGTGCTGAGCTGTGGAGCTATGAACCTCACCTCGCGGAATCGCAGTGCGGTGACTGGGAAAGAGACGGGAAAGAAAGTGATGCTGAGCTTTGAAGCTGCCGACACTCAGCTGAGCGAGAGCGGAATAATCACTGAGCGCGCGGCAGCCGGCAGCGGCAGCAGTAGTGGCTTTTTGGGGTTTTCGGAGGAGGAGAGAGAGGAGAGAGCAAAGAGAGAGAGAGGGAGAGGGTGGACCTGTTGAGAAATAAAATGTGTGGATAAACGCACGTGCAGTTGTTTGTTTGTTTGTCACGAGCGGATACAAGCAGTCAGATTGTTTTAATTATTTGTTATTCACGCCTTGTTTTCAAGACAGCAGTGTGGTGGTGGCCGATATCGGAGCGGGCGTCTTGGGGATGGGGGTGGGCTCTTACAAATGGCTTTTGAAATTGCGTTTTTACTAATTAATGACTATCTGCAGCCTCTGAGCATATGGCTTCTGATTGGTGTCCTTTTGCCAATTAAGCGTGCATTATCTCAGTTAAACGAGGCTATAGAGCAAGATAATATAATTCATCTTGCACTGTAATGATTAGAGCTTCTATTTCTCTTTTATATTAGAAATGATTGAATATTCTCTTCTTAAACAGAACATTAAAGCCAGAACGGACCCGTGGTGGTATGAGGCTCTAAGTAGGATTTTATTTAAAGGGGTTGCTTCGGCTAAGTCCATGACAATTACTGAGAGTTGGGGGACGAAGGACAAAGATTAATGTTTTATTTACAAGAAATCCAAGAAAGAAAAAAAAAAACTATTAGTGCCTTATAATGAAAATGAAAATGTGACCGCAGCTCAGGCAACATACATTATTGATAAGTATTGAAATATGACTCTTTATGCTGTATCTTTTGTGTATATTGGTACATTTGTAAAACCAGCCAGGGACCATAAACAGTGACACAATGTTCCTATGCTGCTGAGATTACATCTCAAAAAAAAAAAATCTTGTCTTTGGCAATCCCTACATAAACGGTACCCAGTTTCTACCACCTCCAAGCAAAACTTAACTTACAAAACTTACTTGTTAGAAACAGAATTAAAATTAACTCACCAATCAGATTGTTTTTTTTTTACCGATACCATTCAGATTTTATTCAGCTATTAAAACTTAACCCTCATCAAACCACAGCCCAGTCACAAGGGACACATTGTACAACTGATGGGTAACTCTTTTTTTTTTTTCTTTGTGGCATCCACTACGTCATGCCATCCTGAGCAGAAAGCCATACTAACAATTCCAGAAACGTTTTATTTCATCATTATGTTTCTTAATGAAATTCTTTATATTTTGTATACTGTAGACTCACCAACTAGTTTAGGCTATTTGTATCTGAAGAGGCATTAGCATTTAAATGGCGTTTTAATGCTAGTTAGAAGAGGATAAGCTCATTCTTGCCATTGGGTAGGTTTGCTTATTAAAGGTTGTTTTTGTTGGGGGTTTTTAGGTGGATTTCTAAAGTAATTACAGCAGTCAGATTGTTGTGGGGCACAAATTAACGATTCTTATTGAAATGCTGGAGAAAAACACTACAGTGAAATTAAGATGCTTCAGTCAAGCACCTCATGCACTCACTACACACACAGCTGAGCAGTTTTAGTGGCATCACTGCAATTTTTTTGTGTTGTGACAAAAAGGTAATTCAAAACTCTTTCCAAGATGGCACATTTAACCATAAAAAAAACAACAAAAAAAACAAATGTGCCTTTTCATTAGTAACTGTAAATAGCTCATGAGGAGCTGCTGCTGTCATGAGAAATGTGACAATCCTTGAAAGAAGTTATGCTTCTTGACACAAACCGTCTGTTAACTACATACAGTATTTTATTAACTTACGTTTCAGAGATGTATATTTGAACGTAGGTCTGTTTTTTTTATGCAAATCATTCCACTTTAACCCTGCTTATTGCAGGATTGATGGAAACCTCATTTGTTCATTTCCCCCGCTTGGAGCTAGGGGTTCTGCTGTCAGGCGAGGTTAACTAGATAATAACCCAAAAGAGACCCATACGCCGTGCATTAAGTATTTCTCATGGGCTGAAGGCTATTGAGCTAACTGTCAGACTATGAACAAAAGAAAGACATTGGAAATGTTTGTGCAAAATAGCCTCTTGTTATATGTTTGACTTACAGCTTGCGCTGCAATGTGACAAATTCAATTGTTGTTCCACTTGTCAGAGTTTTGACTTGTACATAATCAGTACATATGACAGGACACACGTTAGATACTGAAACACAGTAATAATACTAGCAATATCCCCTTGCATCTCTAATGGACTTCACATTGTCCCGTATTTATGTTAAAGGCTCTGAAAATTAAAAAGCGTTTAAGTGTCTCACTGTGGAAAACAATGATATGAATGTTGCTAAGCAACAACTAATTTTTTTTCTTTCTTTACTGTAGCAAGTCAACTGACAAATCCAAACAGCTGGCTATGCAGGAGGAAGATTCTTGCTCTGTGCAGATCATTCAATTCAAAAATACTTTACTTCTCTCAAAGGGAAAAAAAAACTTTGTTGTAAGCATCTTCAAACAGTCGATGATGATGATGCTGTAGACGGAAAGGCTCTCCAGTAGCAGTCAGTCTTGCAGCAAATCTGAAGAGACCTCTGACTGAAGACAGTTGCTGTGTGAGAGCTTTCAATTCAATTGATTCAATTGAATCAATTCACTTTGAATGTATTGATTCTGTAGGTACAATGCTAACCGCTGATTCGCAGCACACCGTGCCGTTCACGCAATGTGAAATGGTTTGTTCCTGCTGTAGGACAAGATCAACAGTGATTATAACCATGTAGCCTAGCAAAACAACAACATCAGTGTGAAGGGATCATGGTAGACAGGTGCTCACTCTCTCTCTCTAACTGGGTGAATCATTTAATGAAATGATTGGTTTCAGTTCATTCACTGAAATTATATGTTCATTTCAATGGATCATTCATGAACAACACTACAGCGTCGTTTCACTATAATATGTTTGGATGAAGCAATCAGCTGTTGACAAGCACTGCTTATCCACCCAATTTGCTTTTGCCAGTCTTTATTATAGGCATTATTTAAGCTTTTGAGATGCTAATTGACTACTTCCAGTTGTAAAAGTAATATTTTGTTGAGACAAACTCCTCCCAAGCTGCACAGCATCAATAAGCCATAACAACATATTGCTAAATAAATATCTAATATGAATATAAATACTTTCTTCCATGAAAACACGCCGACAGTGTAAACAATTTGATATGTTTTTACTAGATAAAGACAACAAAGAACACAGGTATTAAGAGCCATTCAACACCACCGAGAGCTCTGATGTCTTGATTTCAGACTTAATTTTTCAAATTTCTGTTATCAGCTTGTTTTGGTTCATGTTGTACTGACAGCTTTATGTTTTGTTTTGTTTTGCGGAATCAGTTTTCACAGTTTTTTTTTTTTTTAACTTCCATCGGTATTCATGTCTCTTTGTCTTCTTTGTTCCGAGGCAAATCGCTTCCCCTCCCTCCTCTGACGTTAGCTAGCTTTGCCAAGCCTATGTTTATCTCGTCTCCGGTTCTAGCTTGTAATAAAGTTCTTTTATTCTGCATCGTGTCCTGGCCTCCGGCGTTCGGTAATCCATCTCCATCTTCACCTTTAATTGTGACATTCTTGCACTCACGAAGTACAAAACACACATTCACAGTTTGATAGAAGTGTAATGTTCTGCTTATAAGAAGATGTACAAGGCAGTTCTAGTAAACAAATGACTTAATTATAATGAAAATTCAGAAAATAGATGTGATTACATAGGAACAGAAATAACATTTTCTCTTTAGTCACATTTATGTATTTTCAAAGTGGTTAAATTATTTGTTCTCTTTTTATAATAGAACATTTTCTGTTTTGGAAAAAGTGAATTATTAATATTATTATTATTATTATTATAAGATTCTTCATTAGGCTTGCTACAAGCATCCTGACAGATTTGTCTTACTTGCAGTGCATGACTCTTCAAATAGTATAAATTTAACTTAGGTGGCTCTAAAGTCCTAGAGCAGAAAGCTATAATTATTTCTTTAAAAAAAAAATTAATTGTATTAATTGCAACAATTAGGAAAGTGTAGCTAGGGGATGAATGAGTGGATGATTTCCCAGCGGCTCTGTTTGAAATTATTGCCACACAGTTCTGTATGTTTTTTTGTTTTATTTTTCCCCCACCAGAGATAAAGATTTTCCCTTTCAAAATAAAAGAGACAAATTTCCATCTGGCTGCCATTTGTCTCTGAAGGACTATTGACCTCTCTCTGGTCATTTTGAAAAAAAAAAAAAAAGAAAGAAAGAAAAAAGAAAATCCATCCGCTGTGATGCTGTGCATATGGTTGATCTTCTGTAAGAGTCTGCCTGCTTCATGAAGTGTCTCAGGCTCAAGTCACCATTAGAACCACTGATCACTCTACTTGGCTGGGCAGGCAAAGGCAGGCAGCCTGTTCAAGTATAACAGTAGTCCTTGAAACACTGTTTTGGTGCCTCTTATTCATCCATTTATTCCTATAGTTTTGTGTTGCACAGTCCTATCTTTAAAAGCTGCAGGCAATCTTTCAAATCAAGACCAGTCATTATATACAGAGCAGGTTTGTACTTTCTTAATTATGTTGATTAATTGCGTTGTTTGTTGAAGTATTTCAAGGACCACATACAAAAGCTGAAAGCACTGGAGCAGATTTGAGCTTCCCCAACATTTTCTGAAATGACGAATATTTAGTCTCTCTCTTTTTCTCAAAAAGAAAACTCTTCAAAGATGAGCTGTATTTAGACGAGTCTGTCACTAAGCAATATTAAAATATTTAAGATTGAGTTTTTCAAACAGTTGTATTCACAAGAGGTTTAGGGGGCCACAGTCAAGGGGATTAGCTTTACTTGCAAACGAAGCGTGTATCTGCCTTGGATAAAAACCACTTAAAAAGGAAATGACTGGAGTGGGGAGCATTTTGAGCACTACAAATTTTAACAGAAGTCCTACTAATTATTTAGCTTTGAAGCCAAAACATGGATCTGAGAATTACAAGATCAAACCCAACAACATAGCTATGTTTAAGGTTTAAGTCAATACAGGGGAAGTAGGCCAGTTGCTGTGTTTAGCAACAAGCTAACCACTCGTAGCAGCACTAAGCTAACAAGACAACATTTCTTTTAATTTTGTTTTCAAAACAACTAACATGTGTCATACTGTCTGTGTATGAGACTTATGAAAATGCAAAGTATCCAAAGTGCAATTAAATAACTATCACTACTTTAACACTTGGCAGCCATGTTGGATTTTAGGGTAAGGCCTATGAGAAATAAGCTCACTAATTTCAACATTTTTATAGACAGAATTGCTGAATTGTTGCACTGTCTGTTCATCGTGTGTCTTTAAATGGGCAATAAACACAATTTTATTACACATGTATTGTATGCTGACATTCCACAGCCTGCCTACTATGCCTAATGAATATGTGTACCATATTTATTCTTTCTGATCAGGGTGCGGTAGAAAGTACCTTGCCGCACTGATAGGGGGCAGTGCTGAGCCCCATAGCCAAAATGAGTAACAGACGCATGTCACTCTTCTTCTACACATTGAAAAAACTGAAAACCTACATCCAGAATAGGACTGGCCCAGGACGAAACTTCTTCAGGGCGATCATCTCCGTTGAAGCAGCCAGACTTTTAAATGTATGAAACGAATTAAAGCATAATTAAAAGTTATTTTTAAAACAAGTGCTTCAATAATGAAAGGCAAGCTGGGTTCATCTATTTGTACATGCAGTCATCAACCTCACCGAGTATCACTGGGTTTATCATCTCCTAAACTCTGCTTTAAACATATTCATGAGTAAAAATGTAAAAAAAGAAAATAAAATAAAATTCTGCCCAAGCAAGATGTAACTGTGTAAAGAGCTAAAGAGCTACCTTCATCCTGCAGCATTAGTGACTCATTACCACTTTGACTGACAGGTCCACAAAGTCCACATTTGTCTTCTGTGCATTGAATTAAATTTGCATAAAAGAATGCATTTTTTTCATCAGGATATATGTTGATCAGCATATCTACAGCCTTTTCCCCCCCAAACATTGGAGGGTCTTTACTGAGTTAGCAGAATCTAGTTTGTTTGTTTTTTAAACACAGGCTCTATGTATTAAAATGATTTTTGTTTTGATCCACACGGCATTTTGCTGAGCTTGCATACCTTCCGCAGCATTCTTCACATGCTGCACATACTATAACACAAATTCCAGTCGAGGTGAGGACTTTCTCGCTCACTTGCATAGAAAAGCCGCTGTGACAGTGAACACCTTGGTGAGCGCTCCAGGCAAAGTAGCAAAGTTTGAAATTTATTTTCTATGTTTTTGGTGAAGATTTTTGAAAGAGCGAAAGAAAGAAGAAGAGAAAGAGAAAAACACTAGTGTTGCTTTCATTTCAAAGTTAACCTTTTTTTTTGTTGAGTGGGACGTTCTCCAGATTTCCTCGGGGCGCTTGCTCTACCATCTGCTTCATGTGTTGGCCGATCCTGAAACGACAACTTTCATTTTTCCAATTCCGCACGTTTAGTTTGTTTTGTTTAGAGAGTACGAGGGTGTAAAGAAGCCAAAAAGATTCAATTATGTTACAAAAGAGATGAAAGAAAATCAATGTCTGTGGGGTGTGTTTGTCGGCAACTTATTTTTCATTTATCAGTCGTTGGGATCAATAATGGAGGAGGGAAAGATGAAAAGAACGGCGCTGTTTACCGAACAAGCCGAAATTAAACAGGGCAGGCAGTCAAAGTCCCAGACATCATAAAACTGGTGACATGAATCAAACAAAACGGGGAAGCCGGAACAGAAACAAGCAATGTTACAGGAAAGACAGAAGGACAGCTAAGAGGCCAGAGACTAATATGTCCATTACGTCATTGCGTTTCTGTGTTGCATTGATGGAGAAAAACATGGACTAAATGACTGTTCACCATTGTCCTCCTTCACACACTGTATGCGATTTTATCAGCAACAAAGCCTAGCTGCCACACAGTTTTTGCATGTGGTAAACATTTACTACCGATGTCAGCATGGTGACTGTGAAATTGTTGCCACTGTGAAACTGATTGAGAATTACTCAAAGTGGAATACTGCAAAGTTGCAGCATGCAGACACTCTGTCTGCGCTGACAAAGACTCACCCACCTTTTTATGTGAAATGCTTCAAACCACTCCAAATCATGGCAACCTAAAGTGCTTTCTGATAAATTCAGGCTTGGACTTTCCCCGATATAAATGGCCAGTCAATTTCTATATGTTGGTGCAAATTAAATAAAATGAGATGGTGATTTTACGGCAAAAGTAACTATGAATTCTACATTCTTGTTCCCAATACAGACATATTGTAGATAGGACTGTTGCAACTAGCAATAAATCAATAAACTGCATGATAAATTAAAAATAATTTTCATCTGCATGATTTATCGTTTTTCTCTTTTCTCTCTCTCTTCCTACCAAAAACTGGGTGACAAAAGTCTTCAGTTTGGCGTTTTGGTCTCAACAAGCAAATTTTATGGAAGACAACTTTGTTTGCAAAGACTTCATAATTCAATTTGTTTGTGGTTTCTGTTGTTTTGTTTACTTATTTCGGATATTTAAAATGTCTTCCAGCTCGATAGAATTTAAAGTTTATTGATCTTTGAGAATGTGTTCATGGATAACAATATTACCGTTCATCATGATAACATATTTCAGAAAATTTGTTATGAGAGACATGATAGAAAACAGGGAGATGAAAAGCTAGAAAATATGATGTTCCCCAAAATGTGCTTTGATTTCTCTTATTTAGATCCTTGTAACATGTTTAAGAAATGTATGGCAAGGTGTGACAAAACCCCCCACAAAACTAATACATAACTACGAGGTGTCACATCCACTTGAAGTAGGCCAACAGTAAAAACCGAAATAAAATAAAAAGAAAAACAGGCTCTATATATTGTAGCAGTGAAAGTCAAGACAAAGTAGAAATGTCTTGTGAATCAGGAGTCTCCTTAAAACACTTAGTCGGGACGTTTTGACTTAAGAGGAGATGACTTTGAGCTCTGCCACTGAGAGGGAAGGAAAAACATGCACAGCAATCAATTCAAGATTAGATAAGGACCAGATCTCCTTGTATCAAACCACATGCTCTGGCAGTCAAGCATACATCCTACAAGCTCATTGGGGGTCTGATTAGTTGTTGCACTCTTGTGATCAAAAGCGAGTGAAAATGACTTCAAGTGAAAAAAAAAGGGAGCTGCGTACATCTGTATGCTGCAGGACGTGATGGGAAAGTTGTAAGAATGTGTGAAAACACTCATTTCAATAGAAGGATAGCTATAAGTCGAAACCTTATTTAATGCAAGGATCTACAAAATAACTTAATATAAGGAAAGAATTATAAGTTCCACTATTTTTTTTCGATGAGCATGACTGGCCTTTAAACTTTGTAAAAGTGATTCCCCAAAACATTCCTACAAACCCCCCCTTATAGCCTGACCAAATATAATGACAACAACTATTTTTCCCAGCTTACACAACTGAAGGATTTACTTTAATGACTTGGAAAACAAGAAGATCTAATGTTAAATAATCTCTTGATGCGTGTCTCTCGAGGCATCATTTCTAAGACCTATGGCTTTCATGTAGACAAAAATCACTGATAGACTCGCCTACTCGGTTTGACGTGCAGAATCTGTAATTTGATTTCTTGGCTTTGCATAGTTATCTCTCAGCTTCTCTGTATATTAAAAAAATAAATAAATAAAAATACATTTAAAAAATAAGCAGCAGATCAGCTTCTGAGCAGTGATGGACCAAAGTACTACGTCATAATAGACTGCATTAAGACAGGAATTCCCTGTGACTGAATCAAGCGTATATGGCAGGAGTGGGCGGTTTTGCCTTTTTCTTTCTCTCTCTCCATTTTAATAGGGTGTGAAGCAAAGGGTGGAAATATATGTACTCTGCAAATCCTTTAGCTCCTATACTACTGCTAAGGAAAAACTGCACAGATGGTTATTTTAATCCAAATTAAAACAAAACAAAACAGAAGTCTGAATAGCAGATCTACCATATCTGTAGATGTTAGGCAAACCGGTTATATAAGGTATGCACAGAATAAGGCTTAAGCTAGGCTTTGCATACCAGATAAACAGTTAACGCTGTGTCCAAACACAAAGGGACTGGAAAACATAGCTTTAACTGAGCAGAGGGAATCTAAAAGCAGCCGTCACACGGTTTATCTTTCCAAATATGGCACATCTTAGTTGCTTCGTGAACATTAAGAAAGAAGCTGCATTTCGTGGAACACGAGGTCTTGTTGCGTCTTTCAAACGTGTTTTGCTTTTGGTCAGGCCCTGTTTCGTACAGTGTGTGTGTGCGCATGTGTGTGTGTGTATGTAGCGTGGAATTAAGTTTTTAACTATAACCAACGCAATGCCTTTTTCACAGTTTATGAGTGTGTTCAACTGGTTAAGAATTACTCCTTCAATCAATCGCAAGAGACCGTTAGTGTGATCTTGACTTTTTTAATCTACATTAATGTAGGTTGATTTAGTATGAATCTTTCAAAATAGTAATATTTCAGCAAAATATTTAAAAATCTTACTTTTGAACTGATCCACCAATACCGGTGTTTTAATAAATACATTTTAAACACAGTGCATTAATTGAATAAATTAGAGATAATGACGAGGCACATTAACTCTCATTTAAGGTGCCATTTACAATTTCTAAAAAAAACAAACTTTTTTTACACATTTGTTACAATATTTAAGTCATGGCAATATCATAAAAGACAGATAAATGTGGAAGAATTGATCTTGTCTGCTTTCTCCCAGTGCTCCGACCACAAGCTACACAAATACACCAGTCAGTCAGAAACAACCAATTAGAGCCAGGAGGAGGGTTTTATCGCTCTCTGCTAGGCTACAGACAGTTCACCATGAATGCTAGTTAGCATAGCCACCAATTACAGCGAAAAAAAATTTTTTTTCCTAGAATGGTAAGTTGTTTCTCTGCCACTAGCACATCGAGCAGCGTGTACACAAACAAGGTTCATTGACAGCTTTAGGACCTTCCTCCTGGCTCTGATTGGTTGTTTTTGACCGGGAGCTGTGCATTTCAGACAGCAATAGTAGCTCATGTAGGAGCATGGTGTTTGTTTGACATACTGTCACAACACGGTGACAGTTTCAACAAATATGGACAAAGCATATTTTTGTAAACGCCATTTACTGCAGCTTTAAAATGGGCCAACATGTCCTGTGTCCTTTCTCTAAGTCATGTAAAACATTAGATAATCATCATTGGGATTTGTTACCATTTCCAATAATGAATTTGCTGGTGACCGATTTTGTGTAAAGTTCTACATCACTATTCACAAGGACAATGTTCAACTCATGGAGCACTAAAACCAGAATTCACTATCGACTGTGAGGCTAAATGTTTTCCGCAAACACCAAATACGAAGGTGTTTACTGTACCTGCAGTTTGTATTGCAGCACTCAAGCTGTCAAACCAGTCCTCCCATAAAGCTGGAGCGAAGGCTTATCTAGATTTCTGAGGGTGGAAATGGATATTGACCGAACCCTCCACATCCCACATCAGGGCCAAAATAAGCCTCCATTACTTATTCTTTATTCTTGGCAGGAAGAAAAGCCTCCCATAAATTAAGTTCTTTTTGTTTTTTTTGGCTTGGTTTGTCTATCACAATTTCTTAAAGTATTTCTTTGATCAGCTCTATCTCCTTATTGAAACTCCTGATGGCTTTCTGTGCTGTATGAATCAGAAAACTATGATTACATACACAGTGGAAAATGCCTCGTTGCAATCTATGGCTTTCATATTCTTAATTATTAAAAGAATCCCATCTAGTTTTTGAAAAAGGCTTCAATTGTTTGTTCTTTTTCTTGCAATAATTGGTGCATTGCTCACATTATTCTCAGCAAAAGATGAATGAAAAAAGACAATGAAATCTCTTGAAAAATACACAATACACAATAAGAAAAATACTGCACATAAGTGGTATGCGTGGTATCAACAAAACTATTTAACAAAACCAGTTAAATGGTTTTGTTTTTCTATTTAACTGGACAAAACTTTATCATTTCTTATTTGACCTTTAGTTTTAGAAAAAAATTATAGATTGTTTTTTATGTAGTTGTGGAATGGCTGCTTTTATCTAGGAGTTCTTTGTCACACACAGAAAACACAACTTTTCTTAAATAAAACCTCCCACTCACTCACTACCTGCGCTAACACTGTTTTGTCCAATTATTTTTGGTTGAAGGCCACCGGAGCATTCAGGAAAAACAAACAAAAACCAAGGACGAAGTAAATGTGTCTAATTTCTCTGGATTTCTAAGAGGAAATAAACCTCACTGTGGTTTTTGTTGGTAAAGAAAGAAGACACATCATATTTGTATGAATAGAAGCACCAGTAAAAACAGAACTGCTAAATTCTTTTCAGTGTTTGCTTGCAAACACAGTCTGCACAACAAACACATTTCAAAGCCCAGGTGCATAATGCTCTCAGTTTCATGATGTGTTTAAGGACTGGTTTAGTTTGCTTCTTTACTCATGAATTCCGTTTCAAATGTCCGCATCTAGTCACAAAATGCAATCAAAAATAAGAAACAAAGATAAAATCAAAATTTATAAAACTTTGGAAAAATTGATTTTTTGTCCTTCCAGAGCTGCACAAAAAGAAAGAGACACAACTCTGTTCTTATAAGCTGGTCTACACACCCTGAAGAGTTGCAGCTGAAATTGTGTTTCTACAAAGCACTGAATGAGACAGACTGAAAAAAAAAACATTAATTTTAAGACAAAATAAAGTAAAATTTCAACAGAATGGATTAAGATGAGTCGTAGTCAGAAAAAGCAGAAAGTTCAGATTTACAGGTTTGTTTTTCTACTTTTTGTGACACATGAAGAATACAAAGCACTTCATATTCAATCAGGAAACTAGTAAACTAGTTTTCAGAATACATCTACTTTTCTCTCAATTACTTAACAAAGTAGTACAAAGGCAATTAGATCTCTAATACAAAACATAAAAGCAATTTGTTAAAAGGGACAACCGAATGCAGAGAGTGAAAACATGTTAGTGTTTCCAAGAAGTAAAGAGCCACCAGACCACAGCCAGCACAACAAATGCAGTTTTAATAAGCACCTTTAATAGAACAGATTCATCCGTAGAGTAGGTGAATATTTAAGAGGCACCGTCAGATTTAAAGGAATCGTGCATCTCATGTTACGACTAATTATTTATTATAATTTATATTTGGCAGTTAGAAAAGTGTTCTGATTGCACATTGTGAAAGAAAAAGAATTAAATAGAATTTTTACCCCACCACTAATCTGTTTGTTAAAACATCACAGGAGACATAAAATGGAGGAGCTACGGGTGGGGTGAAGGGCCAGGAGACGTTTAAGAAGTTGCAAAACCTTTTCTGTGCACTTACTACCAAACCAATGACACAAAGAGTTCTTTTCTTTAACCCAAACCTCTGATGTTTCGCTGAAAAAGATTGTTTTTCAGAGTGTGAACATAGAGGAGAAGAAAAAAAATTCACTTTATTTTACAACCAAAAGAAGGCTGCCAATTTAGAAAGAAAAAAAAACATGAATGGTATTCAGAGAGTAAGGTCAAATGATCGATGTGGTCACAGAGGTTAATAGACATGATGGAATTACTTGAATAAAAAAAATAAAAAACAGAGTAGGTATTCTTACATTGTTTGAATTTGGACCTTGAGAGGATCGGGTGCTTCTTTTTCTTTTAAGTCAAAAATGAATATCTAGGTGTGTGTGTGTGTGTGTGTGTGTGTGTGTGGGGGGGGGTGTGTTTGTTTTTGCTACATAGAGGGGACCAAAGCAAGACAGCACACTCACGGTGTGGGGACCAAATTTTTTGTGGGGACCAAAAACCTGGTCCCCACAAAGTTTGCATTGAATTCAATGAAAAGAAGGTCAGGAGGATGCTCTGTCAAATTTTCAGACAAGTCCTTAGAATTCACAAAAACCAACTGTTTGTGTATAAGTGTGTATACGATAGTCACTCAGTATCGGCCTCTAGTGGTGGGTTGTGGTACTGCAGGAACACACACTTACACACACTATACACACTAATCTGACTTTAGTGACATTGAAGGGACAAATAAAAATCTACTTTTGCGGATTGTTTTAAATGACTTGAAATAGTTTTATTTACTATTTGTTGATTTATAACCTTCACATTTGGAATCATTAGCGTTATTGCAGATTGGTTGTTAACTTGCTTAGTGTTACATTGACATTTATGTCATTAATGTAGTAAATATTCTTAAAAATCTGTAAAAAAAAAAAAAGTATTTTAGGACATGGTAGCTTATTACTGAAACCGCCATAATCTTCATATACCAGCATAATTTAGTTTTATACATGCAGAAACTGTAGGGTAAAAGTCTTGTCAAAATACCATTGTCTCTTCAGACCATCATTAATTACTGATACGTAAAAACTTTATTGTCTTAAATTATATTAAATGATTCTTTAAATGATTGCTTCTGACTTGTGGTAACATCAGGAACTAATTCAGTTCAAAGGGAATGGAAAATGTACAGCTCTCCCATTTTTTTCATTCATGTCGTCATTAAAATGTTTTGTTTAATTTTGTGTAATTTTAGTTGAATATTTCTGCCCATGTTGTTTAAATAAAGTCAGTAGTTTATTGCCACAAGACCTTCCTTTGTAGTAGTGTCTAAAAACCAAGTCAAAAGAAATAAAACTTGAATAACTACACAAATGTACATTTTCAAGCAAACTATACATTTACTGTTTTTGCCTGACTACAAATACATTGGGCTAATTTTATATACTATTCAGAAAAAATGACTAAGAGCAACTATCAACAGTATAATGGTAGATAACTTGAAAATAATAACTTTGTTATGGACCATAGATGTGGAAAATTAAATCAAACAACTTGTTCCAGAGCTGACAGGAAACTGAGGATTTTCATAAGATTTATTTTAATATCCTTAACACTAAAATTAGTTTGGCGGGTTTTTCCATTTCAGATCTGACAAGACTGCAGAATGGCAGCATGTTTATTTGTGAGAGTAAGGCTCATTCAGGGTAGAGAGGGAGATGGAGCTATGACCTCATCATTTAAAAGTAAACCCAGTTATAGTGACCAAAAATCAGACAGAAATACCAGGCATCATTGTCTCAATGGATGCTGAGAATGCCTTTGACTGTGTCAAACTGGAGTATATGTTTGAACTGCTTAGAAGATTTGGACTTTGAGAAAATTTTATAAACTGGATAAAACTTCATTATAAAAAGCCCACAGTATCCATCTTGACAAATAGCCTCTTGTCAACACCCTGTGGCCTGGAAATGGGGACGGCGCAGGAAGCTGTCTTTCTCTGCTACTTTTCTCTTTGGATGTAGTGCCACTTGCAATTGCAATTAGACAAAGCAATAATATTAAAGGTATATTAATAGGAACAAAATTGTATAAAATATAAAATATTATTATACGCTGATGATATAATTTAAACTTTGACAGACCCTGTGAAATCTACCTCGGCTCTAATTGATTGTGTCAACAAAATTTGGTAAAATATCTGGGTATAAGGTAAATTATAGTAATCAGAAATAATGCCTTTAAATGCTTGTGACCAGGGAAAATCAGTATTCATCAAGCCATTTTGATGGGCTCCTACAAGATTAAAATATCTAGGAAAACGAATTGGATCTAGAATTAGTCAGCTGTACTCCGAAAACATCAGTCCTACAATTATTCATATTAAGGATAAGTTGGTGAGATGGAAGAAGCTCCCCTTATCCTTTCTGGGGGGAGTTAGCCTTATTAAGGTGATAATTCACCCTAATTTAATTTATCCAATGTCTATGTTGTTTTTGTTTATTGACTCTAAAGATTTAGCTGGAATCAATAAAGCAATATCAGAATTTATTTGTTCAGGTAGAAAATTTAAAATTAAAACTAAAGTCTTACAACTTCCCTAAACCTTGAGTTGATAGGGCCTGCCCAGGGTTGAAAACTATGTACTGTCTTTACATGTAAGAATTATTTCAGTGTGGGCTACCCAAAAACACTGTAATGGCTTGAGATCGAGGAAAGTGTTTGTAAACCTTGTCACCCTATAAATATGTTAAACAAAACCGAGAATTCCCACTCATTGTCAAAGATAACTTTCTAATTACTAATACTATTAAGACATGGGGCATTCTGAGGAACATATTTTGTCAGAATAACAATTTTTCACCTCAGATAACATTGGTGGATCTGACAGTAGAGGGTGGTCCTGATCTTAGATCTTGGCAAGATCTAAGATCTTGCCAAGATCTTAGATCTTGGCAAGATCTAAGATCTACTACTAGGTATGCATCCTAGGTATGCATCCTAGTATGCATCCTGGCATTACTAGGATGCATACACTAAACTACAAAAGCTTAGAAGAGATTATAAACCTATGCCAGATGATAGACAGCTCTACATTACAATGTCATTAGGTGACTCAGAACCCATTCAAGCACTGAAAAGATGCTTAGAAAAAATGGCTGGATGTGTCAAAACTTTATCCAGCTGAACAGAAACAAAACTGAAGTTATCCTTGGACATAAAAAGGAATGACCTAGAGTCAGCACACAGCTTCAGTTATTACAGGTAGAAACTAGAGATCAAGTCCTAAATCTGAGAGTAGTGAAGGACTCTGACCTGAATCCTCAGAATCTTAAAAATAGTTAAAAAGTTTTCATTGTAGACTGTGTGTTCTATGAATTTGTATTTTGTGTTTTAATTACATAAACCACTTTGAACTGCCTTGTTGCTGAAATGTGCTATACAAATAAACTTGATTGATGGACTGATGAAATAGTTAAGAAATACAAAATATCTAAAGAATCAGGTAACCAGACATTTACACTCAGAAAACCATTTGCTCGAAGGCAGAATCGATACCAAAAGATGAACATAAAACCAACTCTACAGAAAGCCACAAGTGTACCAGAAAGAGAAAATAGCAGTTGGAAAGATCAACCCTTCCTCTTGATCTGAATGAGACTATTGGTTTGGGAGAAAAGAAATTTAATCTTTCAGCAATAAATATAGTAACCAACAATGTGGACATCTGGGGCAGAATGAGCGGGCTCTATAATTCCTAGTTTGATGTCATTCAGTAGTTAGTAAATTAATAATGGACAATGTTTCAATGATTCATACATAGGTGCAAGTGGCACATAAAAAACTTAATTGTATTTAAAAAATAGTTAATTCATTTATATTTAATTAAAGTATTTTAAACTGAATAAAATTTAATTTAATATACCATGTAAATGTATGCTATGGCTAACACATGTTTGGTACAACATGCTTCATCAATGTTGAGAGCAGGGGTACAAGCACTTAAGTAAGCCGAGTTTAATCCACCACACTTCTTCAGATATAGTCATTTGCAGCAATGTACCAATTGATATAATTTATTTAAAATCAAACAAAGAAATTGGGAAAAAAATATGTGCTTTGTGAAAACTAATAACTAATAACTTTGAAACAGATTGTACCTATTACATGTAAACACATAACAGAAACTTAAGGAGGCCGAAACAAGACAGGAGGAAAAAAATCCTCACTTACCAATTACAAATTTACAATTCTTTGCATTCCAACTGCTTTTAAAACAAATTACTTTTAAAACCGTAAATAGTTAATTATTGTCCAATCCATCAAGTCAAACGCTCAGTCCTTTTAAATTACTTTATAATTGAATCATTTGGATTTAAAGACCAAGACATACCGGACGGGTGGAAGCTCGTAGTTTGTGTTTTACTTGTCTCCACCCGGGCCGCGCTGAGTGACAAAAGAAGCGCACTTTTAAATGAACTCACAAAGAGCCCTGGGCAAAGCAGCTCACCACCCAGAAGGGTAAGTAATTACTCTTATTTTAAATGTATTTTAATGTACCGGTTTAGTTAAAAGATTTAATGGATGGTGAGACTAGCCGAGCTTCTTTTTAAAAATCTGTAAGGCGAAACAAAGGCATACAACAGAAGTAAATTGAAGATTTACTTCAGTTTATGTTAACAAGATGGCGTTAGCTACCTGTCATGCAAGCTGTTTTCCTTGTGTACCGACGTAGAGTTCTAGGTTTAAGTAAGATAAATTTGAAACTTTTTGATGAAGGATCACTGCCACACCGAACCAGAAATGGTTTCTTTGTCGAAAATTACAGCTGTGATTCATCAACAATGTACCATGCTAATCAACAGCTGCATTTCTTTTGATTAGTCAATGGTTTTATATGTTGTTGTTTAGGTGGTCATTGGATTTGCCCAATTGTAAGCCAGTCTTTTTACAGTATTAAGAGTCACTTTTCTTCTTTTCCTAAGGTTGTCAAAGAACCAATTATGACTGAGGGTGTCGGTGCTGAGCATGTTGGCTCATTGGATCAAGTTCCACCCAAGTCCAAGTCCTCTAAGGAAAAGGTATTTATGTCAAAACTTCTTGTCATTGGTCTTCTAGTCTTAACTGAGATGTCTCAGAGATTTGTCAGTACAGTTATATTGGAAGAAATACAATATTTTCCTCAAATGCTCTGAATTTAACAGGTTTCTTTGAGTAGTCCTGGTAACACACACTAGTCTGGTTTGATTACATTGTGGGGTCTTTAGCAGCTGAAGTATTTGTTTCCATGGACTGGCTGTTTGGGGCCATGCACACATTTCTGGTATACAGTACAAGTGGGGACCCCGTTTGAGGTTTCTTTAGGTCAAATATTTTAACTCTGTTTGTGTAACTACAGATCTAGTCTGCCCTCAGTAGCATTGCTCATACCTGGCTTAAGACAACATGTATGTTTCAAATCAGAAAATACAATGCAGACATGTTTACAGGCCAATTATGTGATGTCATCTTAGGTAAACATTTGAACCGGTCAAATTGGTACAGAAATTTTAGACATTTTGATGAAGGATCGCTGATAAACTGAACCAGAAATGGTTTCTTAGTTGAACATTACAGCTAAGATTCATCAACAATGTACCATGCTAATCAACAGCTGCATTTCTTTTGATTAGTCAATGGTTTTATATGTTGTTGTTTAGGTGGTCATTGGATTTGCCCAAATGTAAGCCAGTCTTTTTACAGTATTAAGAATCACTTTTCTTCTTTTCCTAAGGTTGTCAAAGAACCAATTATGACTGAGGGTGTCGGTGCTGAGCATGTTGGCTCATTGGATCAAGTTCCACCCAAGTCCAAGTCCTCTAAGGAAAAGGTATTTATGTCAGAACTTCTTGTCATTGGTCTTCTAGTCTTAACTGAGATGTCTCAAAGATTTGTCAGTACAGTTATATTGGAAGAAATGCAATATTTTCCTCAAATGCTCTGAATTTAACAGGTTTCTTTGAGTAGTCCTGGTAACACACACTAGTCTGGTTTGATTACATTGTGGGGTCTTTAGCAGCTGAAGTATTTGTTTCCAGGGATGGCTGTTTGGGGCCATGCACACATTTCTGGTATACAGTACAAGTGGGGACCCCGTTTGAGGTTTCTTTAGGTCAAATATTTTAACTCTGTTTGTGTAACTACAGATCTTGTTTGCCCTCAGTAGCATTGCTCATACCTGGCTTAAGACAACATGTATGTTTCAAATCAGAAAATACAATGCAGACATGTTTACAGGCCAATTATGTGATGTCATCTTAGGTAAACATTTGAACCGGTCAAATTGGTACAGAAATTTTAGACATTTTGATGAAGGATCGCTGATAAACTGAACCAGAAATGGTTTCTTAGTTGAACATTACAGCTAAGATTCATCAACAATGTACCATGCTAATCAACAGCTGCATTTCTTTTGATTAGTCAATGGTTTTATATGTTGTTGTTTAGGTGGTCATTGGATTTGCCCAAATGTAAGCCAGTCTTTTTACAGTATTAAGAATCACTTTTCTTCTTTTCCTAAGGTTGTCAAAGAACCAATTATGACTGAGGGTGTCGGTGCTGAGCATGTTGGCTCATTGGATCAAGTTCCACCCAAGTCCAAGTCCTCTAAGGAAAAGGTATTTATGTCAGAACTTCTTGTCATTGGTCTTCTAGTCTTAACTGAGATGTCTCAAAGATTTGTCAGTACAGTTATATTGGAAGAAATGCAATATTTTCCTCAAATGCTCTGAATTTAACAGGTTTCTTTGAGTAGTCCTGGTAACACACACTAGTCTGGTTTGATTACATTGTGGGGTCTTTAGCAGCTGAAGTATTTGTTTCCAGGGATGGCTGTTTGGGGCCATGCACACATTTCTGGTATACAGTACAAGTGGGGACCCCGTTTGAGGTTTCTTTAGGTCAAATATTTTAACTCTGTTTGTGTAACTACAGATCTTGTTTGCCCTCAGTAGCATTGCTCATACCTGGCTTAAGACAACATGTATGTTTCAAATCAGAAAATACAATGCAGACATGTTTACAGGCCAATTATGTGATGTCATCTTAGGTAAACATTTGAACCGGTCAAATTGGTACAGAAATTTTAGACATTTTGATGAAGGATCGCTGATAAACTGAACCAGAAATGGTTTCTTAGTTGAACATTACAGCTAAGATTCATCAACAATGTACCATGCTAATCAACAGCTGCATTTCTTTTGATTAGTCAATGGTTTTATATGTTGTTGTTTAGGTGGTCATTGGATTTGCCCAAATGTAAGCCAGTCTTTTTACAGTATTAAGAATCACTTTTCTTCTTTTCCTAAGGTTGTCAAAGAACCAATTATGACTGAGGGTGTCGGTGCTGAGCATGTTGGCTCATTGGATCAAGTTCCACCCAAGTCCAAGTCCTCTAAGGAAAAGGTATTTATGTCAGAACTTCTTGTCATTGGTCTTCTAGTCTTAACTGAGATGTCTCAAAGATTTGTCAGTACAGTTATATTGGAAGAAATGCAATATTTTCCTCAAATGCTCTGAATTTAACAGGTTTCTTTGAGTAGTCCTGGTAACACACACTAGTCTGGTTTGATTACATTGTGGGGTCTTTAGCAGCTGAAGTATTTGTTTCCAGGGATGGCTGTTTGGGGCCATGCACACATTTCTGGTATACAGTACAAGTGGGGACCCCGTTTGAGGTTTCTTTAGGTCAAATATTTTAACTCTGTTTGTGTAACTACAGATCTTGTTTGCCCTCAGTAGCATTGCTCATACCTGGCTTAAGACAACATGTATGTTTCAAATCAGAAAATACAATGCAGACATGTTTACAGGCCAATTATGTGATGTCATCTTAGGTAAACATTTGAACCGGTCAAATTGGTACAGAAATTTTAGACATTTTGATGAAGGATCGCTGATAAACTGAACCAGAAATGGTTTCTTAGTTGAACATTACAGCTAAGATTCATCAACAATGTACCATGCTAATCAACAGCTGCATTTCTTTTGATTAGTCAATGGTTTTATATGTTGTTGTTTAGGTGGTCATTGGATTTGCCCAAATGTAAGCCAGTCTTTTTACAGTATTAAGAATCACTTTTCTTCTTTTCCTAAGGTTGTCAAAGAACCAATTATGACTGAGGGTGTCGGTGCTGAGCATGTTGGCTCATTGGATCAAGTTCCACCCAAGTCCAAGTCCTCTAAGGAAAAGGTATTTATGTCAGAACTTCTTGTCATTGGTCTTCTAGTCTTAACTGAGATGTCTCAAAGATTTGTCAGTACAGTTATATTGGAAGAAATGCAATATTTTCCTCAAATGCTCTGAATTTAACAGGTTTCGTTGAGTAGTCCTGGTAACACACACTAGTCTGGTTTGATTACATTGTGGGGTCTTTAGCAGCTGAAGTATTTGTTTCCATGGACTGGCTGTTTGGGGCCATGCACACATTTCTGGTATACAGTACAAGTGGGGACCCCGTTTGAGGTTTCTTTAGGTCAAATATTTTAACTCTGTTTGTGTAACTACAGATCTAGTCTGCCCTCAGTAGCATTGCTCATACCTGGCTTAAGACAACATGTATGTTTCAAATCAGAAAATACAATGCAGACATGTTTACAGGCCAATTATGTGATGTCATCTTAGGTAAACATTTGAACCGGTCAAATTGGTACAGAAATTTTAGACATTTTGATGAAGGATCGCTGATAAACTGAACCAGAAATGGTTTCTTAGTTGAACATTACAGCTAAGATTCATCAACAATGTACCATGCTAATCAACAGCTGCATTTCTTTTGATTAGTCAATGGTTTTATATGTTGTTGTTTAGGTGGTCATTGGATTTGCCCAAATGTAAGCCAGTCTTTTTACAGTATTAAGAATCACTTTTCTTCTTTTCCTAAGGTTGTCAAAGAACCAATTATGACTGAGGGTGTCGGTGCTGAGCATGTTGGCTCATTGGATCAAGTTCCACCCAAGTCCAAGTCCTCTAAGGAAAAGGTATTTATGTCAGAACTTCTTGTCATTGGTCTTCTAGTCTTAACTGAGATGTCTCAAAGATTTGTCAGTACAGTTATATTGGAAGAAATGCAATATTTTCCTCAAATGCTCTGAATTTAACAGGTTTCTTTGAGTAGTCCTGGTAACACACACTAGTCTGGTTTGATTACATTGTGGGGTCTTTAGCAGCTGAAGTATTTGTTTCCAGGGATGGCTGTTTGGGGCCATGCACACATTTCTGGTATACAGTACAAGTGGGGACCCCGTTTGAGGTTTCTTTAGGTCAAATATTTTAACTCTGTTTGTGTAACTACAGATCTTGTTTGCCCTCAGTAGCATTGCTCATACCTGGCTTAAGACAACATGTATGTTTCAAATCAGAAAATACAATGCAGACATGTTTACAGGCCAATTATGTGATGTCATCTTAGGTAAACATTTGAACCGGTCAAATTGGTACAGAAATTTTAGACATTTTGATGAAGGATCGCTGATAAACTGAACCAGAAATGGTTTCTTAGTTGAACATTACAGCTAAGATTCATCAACAATGTACCATGCTAATCAACAGCTGCATTTCTTTTGATTAGTCAATGGTTTTATATGTTGTTGTTTAGGTGGTCATTGGATTTGCCCAAATGTAAGCCAGTCTTTTTACAGTATTAAGAATCACTTTTCTTCTTTTCCTAAGGTTGTCAAAGAACCAATTATGACTGAGGGTGTCGGTGCTGAGCATGTTGGCTCATTGGATCAAGTTCCACCCAAGTCCAAGTCCTCTAAGGAAAAGGTATTTATGTCAGAACTTCTTGTCATTGGTCTTCTAGTCTTAACTGAGATGTCTCAAAGATTTGTCAGTACAGTTATATTGGAAGAAATGCAATATTTTCCTCAAATGCTCTGAATTTAACAGGTTTCTTTGAGTAGTCCTGGTAACACACACTAGTCTGGTTTGATTACATTGTGGGGTCTTTAGCAGCTGAAGTATTTGTTTCCAGGGATGGCTGTTTGGGGCCATGCACACATTTCTGGTATACAGTACAAGTGGGGACCCCGTTTGAGGTTTCTTTAGGTCAAATATTTTAACTCTGTTTGTGTAACTACAGATCTTGTTTGCCCTCAGTAGCATTGCTCATACCTGGCTTAAGACAACATGTATGTTTCAAATCAGAAAATACAATGCAGACATGTTTACAGGCCAATTATGTGATGTCATCTTAGGTAAACATTTGAACCGGTCAAATTGGTACAGAAATTTTAGACATTTTGATGAAGGATCGCTGATAAACTGAACCAGAAATGGTTTCTTAGTTGAACATTACAGCTAAGATTCATCAACAATGTACCATGCTAATCAACAGCTGCATTTCTTTTGATTAGTCAATGGTTTTATATGTTGTTGTTTAGGTGGTCATTGGATTTGCCCAAATGTAAGCCAGTCTTTTTACAGTATTAAGAATCACTTTTCTTCTTTTCCTAAGGTTGTCAAAGAACCAATTATGACTGAGGGTGTCGGTGCTGAGCATGTTGGCTCATTGGATCAAGTTCCACCCAAGTCCAAGTCCTCTAAGGAAAAGGTATTTATGTCAGAACTTCTTGTCATTGGTCTTCTAGTCTTAACTGAGATGTCTCAAAGATTTGTCAGTACAGTTATATTGGAAGAAATGCAATATTTTCCTCAAATGCTCTGAATTTAACAGGTTTCTTTGAGTAGTCCTGGTAACACACACTAGTCTGGTTTGATTACATTGTGGGGTCTTTAGCAGCTGAAGTATTTGTTTCCAGGGATGGCTGTTTGGGGCCATGCACACATTTCTGGTATACAGTACAAGTGGGGACCCCGTTTGAGGTTTCTTTAGGTCAAATATTTTAACTCTGTTTGTGTAACTACAGATCTTGTTTGCCCTCAGTAGCATTGCTCATACCTGGCTTAAGACAACATGTATGTTTCAAATCAGAAAATACAATGCAGACATGTTTACAGGCCAATTATGTGATGTCATCTTAGGTAAACATTTGAACCGGTCAAATTGGTACAGAAATTTTAGACATTTTGATGAAGGATCGCTGATAAACTGAACCAGAAATGGTTTCTTAGTTGAACATTACAGCTAAGATTCATCAACAATGTACCATGCTAATCAACAGCTGCATTTCTTTTGATTAGTCAATGGTTTTATATGTTGTTGTTTAGGTGGTCATTGGATTTGCCCAAATGTAAGCCAGTCTTTTTACAGTATTAAGAATCACTTTTCTTCTTTTCCTAAGGTTGTCAAAGAACCAATTATGACTGAGGGTGTCGGTGCTGAGCATGTTGGCTCATTGGATCAAGTTCCACCCAAGTCCAAGTCCTCTAAGGAAAAGGTATTTATGTCAGAACTTCTTGTCATTGGTCTTCTAGTCTTAACTGAGATGTCTCAAAGATTTGTCAGTACAGTTATATTGGAAGAAATGCAATATTTTCCTCAAATGCTCTGAATTTAACAGGTTTCGTTGAGTAGTCCTGGTAACACACACTAGTCTGGTTTGATTACATTGTGGGGTCTTTAGCAGCTGAAGTATTTGTTTCCATGGACTGGCTGTTTGGGGCCATGCACACATTTCTGGTATACAGTACAAGTGGGGACCCCGTTTGAGGTTTCTTTAGGTCAAATATTTTAACTCTGTTTGTGTAACTACAGATCTAGTCTGCCCTCAGTAGCATTGCTCATACCTGGCTTAAGACAACATGTATGTTTCAAATCAGAAAATACAATGCAGACATGTTTACAGGCCAATTATGTGATGTCATCTTAGGTAAACATTTGAACCGGTCAAATTGGTACAGAAATTTTAGACATTTTGATGAAGGATCGCTGATAAACTGAACCAGAAATGGTTTCTTAGTTGAACATTACAGCTAAGATTCATCAACAATGTACCATGCTAATCAACAGCTGCATTTCTTTTGATTAGTCAATGGTTTTATATGTTGTTGTTTAGGTGGTCATTGGATTTGCCCAAATGTAAGCCAGTCTTTTTACAGTATTAAGAATCACTTTTCTTCTTTTCCTAAGGTTGTCAAAGAACCAATTATGACTGAGGGTGTCGGTGCTGAGCATGTTGGCTCATTGGATCAAGTTCCACCCAAGTCCAAGTCCTCTAAGGAAAAGGTATTTATGTCAGAACTTCTTGTCATTGGTCTTCTAGTCTTAACTGAGATGTCTCAGAGATTTGTCAGTACAGTTATATTGGAAGAAATACAATATTTTCCTCAAATGCTCTGAATTTAACAGGTTTCTTTGAGTAGTCCTGGTAACACACACTAGTCTGGTTTGATTACATTGTGGGGTCTTTAGCAGCTGAAGTATTTGTTTCCATGGACTGGCTGTTTGGGGCCATGCACACATTTCTGGTATACAGTACAAGTGGGGACCCCGTTTGAGGTTTCTTTAGGTCAAATATTTTAACTCTGTTTGTGTAACTACAGATCTAGTCTGCCCTCAGTAGCATTGCTCATACCTGGCTTAAGACAACATGTATGTTTCAAATCAGAAAATACAATGCAGACATGTTTACAGGCCAATTATGTGATGTCATCTTAGGTAAACATTTGAACCGGTCAAATTGGTACAGAAATTTTAGACATTTTGATGAAGGATCGCTGATAAACTGAACCAGAAATGGTTTCTTAGTTGAACATTACAGCTAAGATTCATCAACAATGTACCATGCTAATCAACAGCTGCATTTCTTTTGATTAGTCAATGGTTTTATATGTTGTTGTTTAGGTGGTCATTGGATTTGCCCAAATGTAAGCCAGTCTTTTTACAGTATTAAGAATCACTTTTCTTCTTTTCCTAAGGTTGTCAAAGAACCAATTATGACTGAGGGTGTCGGTGCTGACCATGTTGGCTCATTGGATCAAGTTCCACCCAAGTCCAAGTCCTCTAAGGAAAAGGTATTTATGTCAGAACTTCTTGTCATTGGTCTTCTAGTCTTAACTGAGATGTCTCAGAGATTTGTCAGTACAGTTATATTGGAAGAAATGTAATATTTTCTTCAAATGCTCTATAAACTTTGAACTTAACAAGAATGTTGTATTTTGTGTATCAATTTGTTTTCATGAAGAATTATTCTTCATGTATTTTGAAACTTAGCTCTGTCAACTTTAATAATTACTTTAAATGTTTCCAAATGTTTCTTTTTGGCTTTGTTGAGAAAATAGCTTTCCATGATGAGTAAAATTCTGTAATGATACTGGTTTAGGTGTTGTATTTATCTTTTTTTAGCATGATGGGTCTAATTAGTCATGATTGTATTTTGCAATTTTACTAAACACTAAGTATGATTTGGTTTGGTAATTTCATTTCATCGTCTTTAATTACTTGTATTACTTCAGGGCTGTATTTTTTATACATGTGTTATTTATTTTGGTTTTAAAGGTCGCCAACCATGCAAGAAGGGAACTTCAGATGAAAGAGAGGTCCTTGCAGTCAAAAAAATCTTGATGGAATTCATCAACACCTGTTGAGTTCAAGGGAAAGCAGACTGTGATAAGTGTTTAAAACAACTGCATACTATCTCAGTATCCCGAAAATGACAGCAGTGGGACTTGCCCTGCACAGAGTGGAAAACAATCAGAAGAGTGAAGTCCAATGCGGTTTTCCTGTGTGTTGCTGACCACTCATTTAATGTATGATATTTTTTTTTTACTCTTAAAAACTGGTATTGAACTCAACCTCTTGAAGTATGTCTTGAGGTCATTGCTCTGTCCAGACTTTCGTTTATTCGATCCTCCTGCTTGTGATTTATTTATTTCTTTCATTTCTGATTTATTGTTCTGCTGGACCTTGGTGTCAAGTGTGCTCCTTTATGCCTTCTTACAGTCTTTAATCTTGACTTTGAGTTGCTTCTGACAATCTTGACTAATTTTTTGTCCTCACTGACTCTGGAGGAGCATGTATCTCAGTGCTCTCTTGAGGTTCTATTTAAGCAAAAATGTATTTAGTCTTTCCCATTCTGAGGAATGCACTCTGAGAACGTGGTAAGATTGACGTTCTCAGAGTGCATTCCTGTTGATGGCCTGAAAACAATTACACAAGGCTTCTTCAGCTGCCTGTAACCCATCTCCTCACAGTTCTCATCATCACAGGTTGTTCCTGGATAAGAGATTTACAGTCAATCAGAAGAACACAAAATTGTGATCTAATTTGCAAGAAAAAAAAAATTCTGTAGAAATGTATGCATCATTTTAATCCTTTTATGTAACTTCTTTAAAAGAATAAATGTAACAAAGCGGTTCCAGTATGCTGCTCAATACTAGATTTTAACATAGTTTGAGTGCCCACTCAATTTATTTTTTGCTTGATTCCAAATTGTAGATTTCATTGTGCATTGCAGTGGCTCTCTAAGCATTTTGAACCTGAAACTGTGCTACAGGTACTAAGAATGTAATAAAAACGAATTAGTGTGTATTTATTTCCCCACACATTACTAAAAACCTGACAAGTCCCCAAGAGCCACGTTCTTATCATGTTGAGAACTCTAGTTAGTCTTATTGCAAATTTTAAGTGATATGTTTGTTCACTGCCCCTCTAGCATGCTACTTGATTTTTTGCAGAGCTGTGCTACTTTCAGAAAGGGGGGTTCCCAGAAAGCATGGTCTTGTCTTTAGTCCCCAGTAGTGTATACAGACAAGGGGGTGTGTGTGTGTGTGTGTGTGTGTGTGTGTGTGTGTGTGTGTGTGTGTGTGTGTGTGTGTGTGTGTGTGTGTGTGCATCTCTTCCAAGGTCCCGGTTTCACAAGAAGAGGGACCTGTGTATTAAAAAGTGTATTCTTTGTGACTGTGTGTGTGTGATGGGCCCACGGCACACCAGGGACGACACAAAGAGCCGCTATCAACAAACAATGGGCTCTAGTCTGAGAAAGCCATTCTAGTGGCTGTGGCTGGGGGTCCGTGAAGCTAATCAGACCCCTGGGACAAGCTCACAGACGACCGTTTCAGTTGTTGATGCTCTGGGATTCTCAACACATAAGGACAGAGAGGTTTAAAGTTATCTCTCCACACCCCCCACCCTCCGAATCCTCTCTTCCTTTGTTTGTTACACACCTTCAACAGGGTGATGACCACAGGACAACGCTGAATTAATGAATGGAAATATACGCCCATGTGTATGGCATCACATTTCTGAACTGGTCAGGTCAGCGTGTTACCACATGCATGATGCAACATGCAGTGCAACATTGTTGATACGGCTGGCTATACATTAAAGCCAAGAAAAGAAGAGTTTAAGGGAAAACAATTGTAAAGAACTAACTGTTTTTCAACCGTTTTGATAACGAATAACGACGCAAGACTAAGTATAGAAAAATAAAAAAAGGAAAAAGAAAAAAATAAATGACCCAGACCTCTAAAGACATGCTCCCAGGCAACATTTTTCATTTTGGATGCTAAGGAGAGTCTTGACAAACAAGGACACAGCAGGATGCAGGAAATCCGAAGGACTATCTCCCCTTGCTCATTGACTAAATGAGTGCTTAGCAATGCAATACATCATTATTTAATAAACACTTCAAGGGGAAAAAAGTGCAATTTATCAAAAAAAAAAAAATAATACAAGTTGAACCTCTTAGGATTATAATATACAGTGATATATAACAAGGTCTTCTGGCAACTCTTACAGCTGTTTCTGTTTTTTTTAATAGTAAATTAAAATTGAGGGGAACAAAAATGAGACTAACACTGTCTATAATAATTAATATCACAAGGGAGGTCCTTGTGATATCACTGTTATATTTTGTCACATTACAATATCAGATTTTTTATTTTTTTTTGCAAGATTATATTACAAAAATATGACACTGTTTTTCTAAATGTTTTGGAAGTACTAAAACAGTTAGAGGTATCTCTAAGTTTGATACCCCTAAATTAAGGTACACATTTTGTAAATAGGGTCAATATGTTTAACTGAAGGAACAGTGGTTGCTCACTTTCTGATTTTTTTTTAAATTATTTGTCACACTTGTCTAGAACAAATCCTGCAGCTGTGAGTTGTGCACATGTGTGCGTTCACACCTGGGGAGCAGCTCACACCTCGGCGGGGGGAGTTTCTGAAAAGTTTCCCTGTGAAATCTGGTTCTAAATGTTCCAGTGTCAGAGACACCGAATCACTGCTGACGTGTAAACGAACGACTGGATCGCAGCCAAAGTGTTACGGTTTCACTGAAAGCCAGCTCCGTAAATATTTGCATGAGACTCTCATGGCACTGCATGATCTGATGTTTATGAAAGAGAATGTTGTTCTAATGAACAATTGAGTCTGTTCAAAATCCTTTAGAGAGATTATTTTTTTTATTATTTTTTTTTTTTAATGGAAAAACAATTAAGTGCCACATTTGGAGATAAAAATCAAAGATTGAAAATTAAATGCATCTACAAATAAAATGCAAGATCAAGGACAATGTTTCATTTTTTCACAGGCACACAAGTATATGACATGGCTATACATTGAATGGTGTGGAAGAATGAAGTTGAAAAATAAAGTTATACTTATAGATTTTGCCTCGCTATAATTACTTATTTAATGACACTTGGTCACAGTGTTGACGTAGAAAAAAAATGGCAAAACCGTTGAGCTCATCACTCATCAGTCTCAATCTTCTTATTTAAGTCGGTATTTGCTTTTTACTTGTTATTCTGCAGAGGTACGGTGCATGTTATGTTTTATGAAATGTAAAACTATATTTTTGTTTAAACCCCCCCTTCTGTAATCCTGCCCTGAAGGGTCTGATATTCATGCAAAGATGAAAACCAACCGAGTCTGTCGACTTGTGCAGCGCTGCCTGCAGGATCAGTGCATCTGCCAATTAGAGCTCCTTTTTCCTCCCCAAGTCTGTCATGTTCACAAGAAGCAGAAATAAACATTTTGACCATTTGATAAGTCAAAGCGTATTTCATTGTATGCCTAACTTCACTTCTGCCAAACGTCTAATGAAAATTTTTAGTACTTTTATTATATTTAGGTGAAAATGCACCTAGAGCTGTGGGCAGGTCGAGAATAAACTGCAACAACAAACAGATATTGGTTGTCTGAAAGAAAAGCTGGCAATACTGGAATTACATTGTGACAAATAGACTTAGTTTTCTTTGTTTACACAAAGAAAACTATTTTCATTGTTTTGATGGTTTAATATTTCTGATCCAGATACAGATAAAACTGTCTGGTTCAGCTTGATTGCCATTGGCTTTGAAAAAACAAAAATAAAATCTTTTCCAGATGAGCTAACACACCTCAGTTGATAAGTTGGGATAATAGTAACACTCTTCATTTTGGATGCTCTTACCGACTAAAGACAATTCACATTTAGCTAGCAATTTTCAGAGTTAAACATGAAGCCCAAGAGACAGAGATGGAAGAAGCAGTTTAAGAGATAAGACTTGTCTATAGTTCAGGCTGCAAGAAAGCGAGAGAGAGCCAGACTGTCAGCTGATAACAGGACAGCTAACTATAGTAGAGCAAATTTATTTTATCCTTTTGAGCTTTTAACCTGTTTGGTGTAACTGAATTTAAATCTGGCTTGTATTAGATTATTTGAATCCATTATTTCTTAACATGTATTGGACCCATAAATATAAACTGAATTACGACCAGGCCTTTGGAATTCTATTTTATATTTGAATATGTATCTCATATGTACATCTGTCTGTTTTCGCATAAAAAAAAGATCAGTGCCCAAGACGGCAGGCGGATAGTTCTGTCATGGTAACATATGTCGCTGAACGATAAATTGTCTGAGTCGTTTTTTGCGATAAATGACAATATTGTTGTTTTGAGACCATTTTCAATTAATATGTTAATGGCATAATAATGCAAGTCTGCCCTCTCAAACACCAATAAACGTTCATTTAACACTGAAACGGTAAGATACTTTAAATATCCAAAATAAGTAAAACAACAAATAAAATGGATCCTGAAGTCTCTGCAAACAACATTGTCCTTCAAAAAAGTGGCTTGTTGATACCAATGCATCAGACTGGAGCCTTTTGTCATGAAAAAAATCCATCTAGCTTGTTTTCATTTACTATGTGATTAGCTGTTTTACTGCTTATTGCAACAGGCCTACAGAAAAATGCACAACATTTACTCAATTATACTTCATAAAAACAAAAACTACATTATGTATCTCCATTATTAAAACATCCTTTTTTTTCCTAAGCACCACTTTCAACACATTTTGAGTCTACAAGAAGAAGAGTCGTGAAAATATGAGCAAAACAACAAAGAAAAAGAAAAAATAAGTGACAAACTGGGCTATCTGCCAACATTACCACAGGCAGTGTAGATCTTAAAACGGCATGGAGTTATCTCAGCACAAAGTTCAGATCATGTCTCATGTCCTCTGAGACCAATTACTTGTTTATTCTAGTCAAGCTTGCAACTTTAAATTTCCCCTTTATCCAAACAAGCACAGTAATTTGTGAGGGGAATGGCTTATTTATTATGTGAGATACTATATCAGATTCATCCATCCATCTGCATGTCCTTGTAGGATCACGAGGGAAGGGAGGGAGGTTGGGAGCGCGGGGAATTTGGATTTGTATAGCGCTTTATCAAGTCCATACTACAGTATATTCAATCATTCACCCATTCATAGTAGCCACAGCTATCCTGAGTAACACTGTCAGAGAAAAGGTTTCCACGCGCCAACCCTCTGACCACAACCAGCAGGTATTGCTGGTTGTGGTCCAGCATTGGGTCGTGTCCTTGGGAAAGTCTTTTACCTGGGGAGACGACGACGGAGGCAGACGGAGCGGGGATCGAATCGGCAACCCCCACGATTGCAGAACGAACAACTATCATCATCACCACCATCGTGCCAAGAGAGACAAGAGGTGCGGTACACCCTGGTCAGGTCACCAGTCTATTGTCCAGTCCAGACAGGACAACCATGTAAGCAACCATAAATACTCATGCAGAAAGACTAAAGGCTGGGATTTGAATCTGAAAGGTAACGTTGCTGCCAACTATGATTTTATACAAAATCAAAATCTGTTTGCAATATTCATAAGACATGAGTAAATGCACATAAAAAATAAAACATATGCATGATCTAATACATGGCAGCTGTGCAATCAGTAATAATGAAGAAAGTCTTTTAAAGCTAGGTATTTCAGTCCAATTTTTAAAAAAAGTTTTTTTTTTACATATTTGTTAAAACTGTCTCCATGTTGTGACAGAATGATATACAGATTATCTGAAAAAAAAAAAAAAATCAAGAACCTCCACTTCCTCCCATTGCTACTTTTACCATCTACAGAAATGCACCACTCCAGGTCAAAAAGGCCCAATTACAGCCAGGAGGAGGGTCTTGGCGCTGTTAATCAACCTAGTGTACGCGCTGTTCAATATGCTAATGGTGGAGAAACAACTTACTGTTCCAGGAAAACTGTTTATCCGACATCTTCGATGGCTATGCTAACTAGCCTTAGCATTCATGACAAGCTCTGCTGATGGTGGAGAAGCTGTAACGTAGCAGAGAGAAAGGGGGACGGTGTTAATGTTGTGTACACAAGGGTGATTGACACCGCTAAGGTCCTCCTCCTGGCTCTGATTGGTTGTTTCTGACTGGGCTGGTTATTTTAACACTGGGAGACGGCAGAGGAGCCAGATTTATTTACAGAAAGTCTATCTTGTATTATACCGTCACAAGATAGTGACAGTTAAACAACCACGTGAAAAACTTTTTTTTTATTTTATTTATTTTTTTATAAAAGTTACATACCCCAGTAAAATTTGAATCTACTATAGGACACATCTGTCAGAATCTAGGTTTTGCTACAAAGATGAAAGGACAAATGATCATCAATGGACATAAAAAGGTTTTCATTTCACTCCAGTGTATAAGAACTCAAAAGTTGTGAAAAGTTGCAAAAAAAAAGTGTACAGAAAGAGCATTGCAAGGTCTTAAATCAGCACTCGACAGCTCAGGTGTTTTGCTCGTCTGCCACTGTGAATTGCACCTCTGGGAGACCGAATGACACCCTATACCCTCTTCCCTTGTCGACCTTGAGTAGGAAAACCAGTGAGAGGACCAGGATTGGCTCCAGCTGAAACCTGAATAGTCATCTGTCCACCCCAATCAGTCAGCTTTTCTTTCTTAAAGAAGGACAAAGTGACTTCTAGAGGCAAGACGAATGATTGCACTGTGTTGCAGAAATGTGGATCCCCCTCTTTCGAGGATTGTGGAGAAGGCAGTTAATGACAGGTTTTGGGCTGGAGGGGATGACATGTATTGTTAGAGGCAAACAGAAAACAGTCGTTTGTATTTAGGACTCATTTGTGTCTTTGTTGGCCAACAAAACTTGAGTGGCCAACTAAAAATGTTTATTGCGGTAACACAAAAGTACTGGATGCCAATTTGTGTGTCTCTGCTTGTGTGTGTGTGTTCAATGGTTATTGGAGGATTAGATGTAGGATGCTATATCTTGCCAAAAGTGAACGAGCTAAAGAAGATATACCATCCCTAGAGAGGAAAAATGCAAAACTATTTGTTTTGAAGTGACAGTTTTTCTGCCCATCGCTTCAGGGAGAAGGAATGGAGACAAAAATCTGAGACAAGAAAAAGAAAGTTTGCTGATGTGGGGTTTTGGCACTGAATTTACCCAAGTCAACTCACGGTTGTCAATAATTTTCAAGATACGTCGACCAATCTTATCATTATGACCAGCAAGTTCACCTCGATGGCTTGGACTGAACTGCAAACAGTAACCTGTTATGTACAATTCTTGCTCAGGACTTTGATACATTTCATACAGCATTTATTAGGTTACAATTTATCTTTATTATCAACAGGCTTCATTCTGTTATCAGTCTGTAATTAACTGCCCTCCCTTAAAAGTTTTGCCCCAGTCAGTGCTCGTAAACAATCTCACTGTGATCTGCGTGTCTGCTCTGAAATTCACTGGTTCATGCTCAAACGTCTTGCTTTCCAATTTGTGCCCTTCTCTTGATGCCCCCGCAACTTCTTTTCTAGGGACTGACGCGTTTCGTTCTCGGGTTGCTGTAAAATAACCCCGCGATACGCCCCCAGGTAATACTAGTCACGGGCAAATAGGTCTTAAATTGGACAATACACAGACAATTCACCGATATCCCCTTACTTGTTGTCTTGACTCGTTTTGAAATATAATCCAAAGCCCTTTTCTTTTTTTTTTTTTGTCTGGGTACCGAGATAGGACTGAGTGAAAATGCATTCAGTTACAAGGGGAAAATATCTCGACACTTTCTGCAATCAGCTGAATATAGGAGTAGGATGACACTAGTATTCCCAACCAAAATCCATCCTCTTTTACACTGTGTAAGATGTCACAAAAATAAATTAAATACATAAAACTGCTTGTTGCAATTTAAACATTTAAAGCATCCAGTCAATACAACTCACAGAGAATATATGATACACTGTAGCAGATCACTCATCTGCCATTCGTTATGAAGTGCATGTTTGCTAGCAAGAAATGGGACCTATGAACTTTACATCTGAATTTCTACAGAATTTTATGCGAGTGTACACAGAAATAAAAACAAGATATGTAGTAACCGCACATGTGGATGAGAGAAAAGCTGTCAATGAGGAAAACAGATTTGGTGTGCTCAAAACAAGCTTTCCTGCATCACTTTTGGGTTTTTCCTGCAATCTTTGTTGCCTTTTTACACTTTACAATGTGTTTATGCAGTCTTTATCAGGTGTGCCATTAGATATGAATTTACTGGGGTTCATTCAGAGGTTTAAAGGTGTTTTTTGTTTTCTTCTAAGGTTGTGACTAGTCAATATCTTACCAGTAAAAAAGGGCTTTTTCACGCCAGAACTGATTACTCTGCTCAAAACAGACCAGAGTTGGGTTTTTTTTTCTTCTTTTCCCCTGAATGGTTCACTTTGAAACTCGTCTGAATTTTGGACCGGACAAAACGATCAAACTCTGTTCTGCCACAAAAGGACGGTCTCCATTCAAGTGGAAAGTGAACTCTGGTTATGGTTCACTTCCACTGAGGAAACAAAGACTCTATATCCAGAAAAAGAAATCAAACAAAGGAAGTGAACCAAAGGTAGGAATTAGGGTATGATCTACTGACATATTTTGCGATTTGAAAACTTTGCAATGCCTCGCTCTTGCTTCTGTGTTCCCACAACAGAAGCTCTTTTGTCTCCAGCTCTCTGCTATCTTTTTCAGTCCTCCCGCATTTATCTCGCCACCCCTGCTGCTCGTGTTCCTCGGCTTCTTGCGATAGGCCGCTTGCAAAAAGCAGCTTTTCTAACTGGATCCTTGGAAAGAGTTTTTTTTTTATTTTTAAAAAAAGTGCAGTGTGAAAGTGAACCAAATCAAATGAAGGGATACGATTTCTTACCCTTCCCTACTAAATCAAATCAAGCACGCCCTCCCCAGACTGTCGTCGTGTGAAAACACCTGGGTGATCATCTGCACGTTAACGAAAAACTCCTTTGCGACAGCAGGTAAGATGCTGACTGCTAATTCGTAACGTAACCTTCAGGCAAATCTTGGTTGAATACACCTGTCTGTATTAGATTTTGCCTTCCATTTAAACAATGCCAGATTGTCATCAAAGTCCACACAAGCATGATTCTTGCTAAATAGCATTAAAAAGTGACAAAAACACAGATTCTCACTCTGTATGTGATCATTTTTGGACAAAATGCAAAAAATATTGGACACAAAAGCCAAACCTCCAAGCCCAAAACACAACACCTTGAGATTTTTGTTGCCTGCAAAAATATTACATCTGGTTGCACAGCTCAGGGTTCTGCTCAAAAAACAATAAAAAAATTTACAAAGTAAACCGAATTAAATTAAGACATCTAAGCTCCTGTGATAATACTTTTGAGTTCTTTAATTGTTCCACACTGTCACATTTCATTAAGCAATCAACATAATTTGCTGCTTATAAACACACTTGGTGTGATCCGCCTGCCTCCGACTGAGCACCTGTATGTTTAATTCATGGGCCCGTGTGGATTTCTCCGAAATCTTTTGTTTTTTTGACTGCAGCTGGTTATACACAAACAATGATGCCACATTTCTCAGCAGACTGGAAATATGCAAAACAATGGGCTGTTTGTGCATATGAAAGCTTTATCGGAGTCTAGACTGCCAGATTCACAAATTAGCAGGCTGAATAAAGCCTGGTGACACAATTGTTTCTCGTTTCTTCTTGGAGCAAGTTTTCACAGATGGAAAGAGGAGAGAAATTTTAAGCAGATCCGCATTCCTCCACGTAACGGAACGAGGAAGATTCCCCGGGAACGCATTCGGAATTAAGCCTCGTTCTTTTTCCTTTTTGATAACGCATTAACAAGAGAATTAAATAGCATTTGTTTGTAGTTCCTGCACGGTGTTTGGGCTTTGTTGAAGTTTGCCGTGATCCTCCTGTTGATGTTCAGTTAGCCTTGAGCTTTATTAGTCAAGCTCGGTTATCTGGAAACGTGTTCACGTTGTTAACCTTGCCTTCCCAGTTATTACACAATGTAATTTCTTTTTCTGCATAAGGCCAGCTTTTCAGCTCTCTAATCAGAGCACCTACCAATAATTTACATTCCTTATTAACAACATAATCCCCAGGTTTCGCTTAGGCCTTGACCATTTCATCATCATCATCCCCTTAGTCGTATCTTTTGCATCAACTTTTCAAGACATGGAAAGAAGCTGTGATCTACACATATTTCATGCATCACTGACTCATATCCATACTCCTAATCTACTGTAAGTTAAGATGATTGACTTCTGCAGAGAAGCTGCTTATAGTTATTGTTTGGATTGACTATAATCATTGGGGCTAAATTGACAACTGACACACAATGGGATCTGCAACTTTAAAACTTGTATTTGTTCTTAAGGCCTCGTGACCTCACCACTATCCACTATCCACCTCTTTGTAATGTTTTCTGTATTTTTAGCCTTTTGTCAAGTATTAATGTGCAGGCGTGTTGTTTTTTTTTCTTTTTAGTTTTTTTAATTTCCCAAAAGTTGCTAATATGAAAAGTCATGGGAATCACACGTGAACCAGTGTTATACCTGTCAGCAGGTGTGTGACGAGATGTTGTGATACAAAATCTTGCCACAATTTTCTAATCGAAGGGAAGTTCATTTCACCCAGCGCTGTTCAGGAGTTGTGAACGTGTAACTTTATCTGAAAAAGAAAAAAATGAACAGTAAAATTAGTTCCTGATATGAAGTGGTGATTTCATTGATTTTCCTGTTTGAAAAAAAGAAAACGTCACAAAGGAATATACAAGACATTTATCACTCTAAGAATACCTCGACAGGCCAATTGTCACACCAATCGTATCTGCGCTACATTAAACAGCCATTTAATCGTTTTTTTAAGGTCGGACTTTATTTGAACCTGTCTTGAATAAAAGCTAATCCAACCTGAACCAGCTATTTCTACACTAAACAGAGACCCTTTAAAACAGCTTCATGAATGAATTAAGCCTTGATCTATATGTGAAATGACAAAAAGCAGATTTTCAATACGATGCTTCCGCCTCAGAATAAGGCGATTCCAAAAGCAGATAAGTTGACACTGATTGACTCTGCAGTAGATGTTCTTTCCAGTTTGCGATTTGTGAAAGTTTTACTTATGATTCTGAACATTTCGCCAACATTCTTAATAAAAATCTTGATAAAATCTCATTCTTGTGAACAAAATATTAGAATGCAATAGAAATATCCCTTATTATAAATATTCACAATGGAGGAATGTCTGTGACATAAGCTGGATGTCACAAAACACCCGAATCTTCCACTAAAAAGGCTTTTCCTACTTGTTTGAGTCATGACTGGAAAGCTAACAAAGATAAATACAGTTCCAAAACTTTTGAAGGAAATTCAGTATGAGAATGAGTTAGCTACAGCGTTAAAAAAAAAGTAAATTTTTGCACGAATTCATAACCAAGGTCAAGCCAAGATATCTGGTAAAACTTCCTTATGGACTTAAAAGTCAGACAGAGGTGATTAAAGTTACTGAAATACAAGTTCACGCGTCAGCTGGCATTATTTCACGTCACAATCAATCTCTGTTACGAGACCTCGGAGAATAATTCTCCATTTTGTATTGAAGTTCAAAAAAAAAGTGATTAGTAATATCGGTGTCAAATCTGCTCCTTATTAGAAAATAATAATGCAGACAGTGCTCGGTAACCTTGAGACTGCCTCACACGACAATCAGCCACGGTGATGGATGAACTTGACTGTGGGAGCAAGTGCACAGTATAAATGCATTCCATGCCAGCTCAAGTTATTGGCTCCCGCATTCACTCGGTTATTCAGCGAGTCACAAAGGGGAGCCGAGTCTTAACTCAATCCATTAGATCCATCCATCATCTCGGTATCTCAGTGGGAGACAAACACTGATGGATCTATGCACATCGACTAGCATTGCACCTTTAAAAAATGGGGCTTGCTCTCGTGTCTCCCATATGCTCCTTGGGTAAAGATTGCATGTGTGCGCCTGTGTGAGACAGGTGGGTAATAGAGATGAAAGGAGCTTGTTTGGGTTTTAAGCGTGAGCTTCCATCAGTCGCTTTTCCACTTCATTAGTCCTGGGATGACAGGGCAAGATACTGTAATAAATGTTTAAAATGGTGTTTGCAGGGAAATTTCCAGACTGACACCCCTTACATGACATAAATGAAAACAGAAAAGGGATCACTCGCTATGCGGTTGGGTTTTGTTGACAGCGAAAGCATGATGCTCGGCAGCTAAAAGCTTTTCATTAATATGAGTTTCATTAGACTGGGAAAAAACATAAAAAGATTGTGTATTTTGTTAACAGTGAAAAAAAAGTATGTTTTCAAGGTATTTCCCATCTCCGGATGTTTCAACGTGCCAATATTTGCTTTTATTATAAACCCATTTAGTGTCCGACAGATGAAGATGAAAACCATTGATGTAACCTGAAATGCCAAGCAACTGGAAGTTTTACCTTAAATTGGAAATTTCCTAATCAGTATTTTTTTGTTTCCATTATCAAGTTGTGTCTTTTAAAAATGTGATATTTTCCTAAACAAGTCCACCTGCAGTTTTATAGTACAGACACAGTAACCAAAGTTTGCTATAGTCCACTGAGTGTCTTGCAGAACCAACATGTCCACAAAAAGCCATGCTTTAGTGCCCAGTTTGTATCATCCTGTTTTTTTGTTTTTTGTTTTTTGGCCATTGATGCATTATCACATTAAACTATGTGGACACACTTTGTTGTTTATGTGTCTCCTTAGCTATGATTGCATACTCACATGCTCAAAACTCATAACTCAGCAAATCCTAATTTTGATGAATGAGGCTAAGCAATGACATTAAGCAAAGGTTGGAACTTTAAATGTTTGTAGTAAAGCCAATACCAATGGCATCGGTTAGCACACCAAACAGGTGATATTAAACTATCTCTTGTTGAAATCGGATGGCACTGTGCTGGACGTACAACGCTAATAATAAGTGTCCAACGGCTCCAAAAAACATTTAAAATCTCATGTTTTTACCACACTTAACTTTTGAAGACGTCTCTCATTTGCTTCTTGTGTTGCTTCACCTCAACTGTTTTCAGATTTAATTGCCATTCACAGCTGGAGGCTTCTGTCTTGTCCAATCACTTGGTTCGTGCTCTACTATGTCCTCAGGAAGTCTATTGATGCCCAGTAAGGCTCCACAAATAGTGCAGTACCTCTGGTAATCGTAGGATCAACGTGGAGCAGTAAATGTCACATGGAGTCAGCCGAAGGTGTAATGAAGTAAAAGCAGCAACTTCATCTACTGCAATGCCTTTTTTTAAATGCCTACTTATGGGAATTCATTATTACCATTTCCTTTACATTTTACCATGTTGTCTGAAAAAAAAGCCTCTTCATTTAGAACAGCCGTCTCATAGATTTAGTGCCAAACCACCATGCAGTCTTAATAAATGCATTGGAGGCACAAGGGAAGTGATGCTTGACAATGATAGAATTAGGCAGACCTATATTTGTGCATAAATGGGTCCGCCTTTAGCCGGCAGATGTTGCATTTGGTGGTGTGGCTCTTTCCACAACAAAGCCTCCAGAAATATGCAAACTGCAAAGTGCAGGTTTGCAAGCGACAACTTAGCTGCTGCCGTTTTCTGTTTCAGAATAGCTAGCAATGGCACCTCTGTTCAGCTGAGATCCGAACTTAACTTCTTGCCCAATCAAAACACCACGTCTAGAGAAACTAACTTTGCCCTTTACCCTGAGCAGGGTGCCACAGGTATAGCATCATGATGAAACTGAACACAGCTCAATCCTGGAAGAAAAAGCTGACAGTTTTATGGTGCAGCTGATGTAAAGCCTACAGAAGAAGGCAACATTGGATTTGGAGTCAAAGTAGTCAGCTGCTCTGATAACCATCAGTCAAAAACACCGGGATCAGAGGTGAGATTTGGGATTAGGATTTCATCCTTCCGACCACAAATGCTATTGTATATCAATCTGAAAGGTTAACGAGAGCGCTAATCGAAAGACGAGCATGCAAACACCAAACCACCATAGATTATTCAACTCCACAACAGTGGCAGTCCTCAGCAGTGCAGCGATTGATTTTAATTTTACAAACTTTGCCAAAGTGGGTAAGCAAATTAAATCATTGAACAGTGGGTTCAAAATGTGTACCACATTAATAAATGTAACCTGACCCAGCACAACATTAAAATCACTCATGAAAGCTGTTAATATTGTGTTCATAATCATTGGGGGTAATATACGTCAATGTGTCCGTGAGGACACCAGTGTCATCATAACATTGAGGGGATAATCTTTAGTTGGACTCTAACAAATGGAGGGTCATTTTCACAATTTCTTATCAGACCATGAAAAAACAAAATGAAGTCTGTATGGCCATCACCAGGCCCGTTGGTGTGTCAGTTTGGCCATGAAAAAAAACGAAAGGCCATACAGACTAAGAAGCACTTTATCAGAGTGTTTGTGTGAATAAGAACTCCTTGAAAAGTGTTTTTGCTCTACCGAGCTTCTTAAAAAGGAAGCGTACAAATATGGACTTTTTAACCAATCAGTCCGGGCATGTGTGGAATGCAAAACATGAGGGAATCAGTCTTTGAGATGCCTTTAGCCTTGGAAAAAAATAAATCCTTACTAGTATCACAAAAAGGATTTTATTTCTAAATGAAAGGAGGAAAAAAACAAATGCAACAACGAGGAAGTATAAAGAGAAAAGAAGCTTTCACTAAAATTTTTATTACTACTCTGTTTTTCTCAACAGCTTCTGGCATTTTCATATCACTTTCTTACAGCTTTATCTCCCAATTTCCTTTGCCGACGACCTTCTTCTTTTGAAGCTGCAGACTTTCAATTAAGACTCCGAGGTCCTGTACTGTAGCCTGCATCCATTCTGTATCCAACCACTGGGCCAAGATCAACCAGTAACCTGTGTGCATGTGTGTGTTTCTTCCTCTGGGAATAATTTGCAACACAGCATGCAAAATCGCTCTGCAAAATATGACACTGCTAGAAGATTTTAAGTCAAGCAATTATCTTTGCGTAACCTTCCACACTACCACATTTAGAAAGTTTCCTAAACTGCAGTGCCTTGCAAAAGTTCTTTTCAACTTTTTCACATTTTGCCAGGTTACAAACACAAACTTTAATGTATTTAATGCAGATTTTCTTGAAAAAAAAATATAAGGACGTAAAAGGTAAAAACATTAAAAGAGTGTCCACGTTGGTTCAATGGCTTCATGGCAGAATGAAAGAAGTACACAAGTTTCTTTCAGTCTATGTGTGAGAGATCTTAGCTTATTACACGGCACGTGTTTTGACTGATTTCCACTCCCTCTACTGGTTCGACATGACAAGCATCTCTAATTTAGTGTCTTTTTCTTCCCAGATAGGGTGGATGTAGTCATGTGTAGGTTCAGTGACTACAAGATGTCATGTAGCTGGCAGCTGCCGAGGAACTGATGCTCAGAGGAGGAAGGCAGTAGAGGTTTGAGTCATTGTTGTATGTCATCTTTACAAACATGCTGGTGCTGTGTCATCGAGATTTTACTGTGATCCGCAACTGTTAAGGCATTTGTGTTGGGTTTGAAAAAGACATGTGGAAAACATAACCCATTGTCTTGTCATACCGCCTAACCAGCTCTTTTTTAATCCTTCTTTCTTATCTCACAATTATAATGTCAAGCCAGAAATGGAGAGAAGCCGTTTTTACATCCTTCCTTCAATGTGTGCTTTACAATGCAGATTCTCTTGCTCAGTCAGCCGGTGTCACTACCGTCCTATTAAGGGAAGTTGTAGAAAGTCTTTTTTTTTTTCCTTAAGCCATTTTGCAGAATCCATTATAATATGTCAGGATTAAATCTCACTGTTTTATGTTTTATCACCAAATTACAGTCAGATGTTACGCTGACATAAGTCACAATTTGATTTCAGAGGTTCTTCGGCGTGTCCCAATTTAACAAAGGTAAACTTTTGGTTGGCCATACCCGACTCTTAATGCTGAAGTGTTTACTTTCAGAGAATCTTTTCCTAACTTGCTGTCCACATGAAAGAAAAAAAACATGGGAACAGAGGGGCATGCATACTGCCATTTAGGTATAATCACTACCAACTGTTAGATTAGGTTGTTGTCTTCTCATTTTTTAATATATATGAAAACTATTAAACGAATACGGAAAATAAATCAAATACTAAAGACGAGATGCTCACAATGCAAATTTTCCTACTTCTTCCACATACTTCTGCTTTCATTTTATCCACCTGCAGCACATCCAATATATTTCTTTCCTCCCTCACTCCCCCACTGTTTACTTGTATGCAGAGCAGGTGGCCATTGAGTGGCTGAATTCAAGAGCCGAGAAAGAACAGCCGTACTGGGAGATGTAAGCCGAGCCTGAGCTTTGAGGAATTGATAAGGATCAGTCAGCAGTGAGACCTCTGCCAATTGCCTCTGCATATCTACCATCCATCGGTCTGTGTTGTGCAGCAGCTGCAGTTGAAAAATTGATTTGGTGCGCGCTCTCAACTGATATGTGACACTGGGATGCAATTCTGCCACAGGACAAGGCACACCGTGGAGGACACGAGGTACTGTGGAATGTTGTCCAGTGTGGACAGTCCCTGGAAAGAATGTTCATAAATGCATAGAAATGCATTTTGTTTCCTTATAAACGATAAAGTTGAATGTATTTTTTGTGAATTTTACAGGATAGAGGAAGACAAGTATTATGTAATTGTGAACTGAAGGGATGGCAAGGCTTTTGTAACCTATGATTAACAAAGACCTGAAAACTGTTGTGTGCATCTGTTATGCAGTGAGACAGGAGAGTAGAGGCCAAAGACTTTAATGAAATGATTAACTAAAAAAACAAAACAGAAAAAACAGGCAAAAGAGGAACTGGAATGCATGTGACTGAAAAAGAAAAACAACCAAAGGAGACAGGAGAGATGAGACGAAGGAATACAAACATATGAAAGATCTGACAAGCACGTAAAGGAAGTGTCTGGCTTTTAAATAATTGAATGATATGGATGACCGGGTGAGAATTAATCAAGAGAAATGGATTTTAAATGGATGAAAACTTCAACAGAGAAGTTGAGGAAAATTACTAACTGCAAACTTTAATCAATTTTAGCAATTCATATATTAAACTTTTCTGCTAATTTTGCTCCTTTATGCTATTTGTTTTGCTATGTTTCTCTTCAAATATTTCAGGTTTTGTTCTAATTTCTGCTTCTGAATGAATAAAGAGGAATCTAACAAGACACACAATGAGCTAATAAACTCCAAAGAAACCTCAGTATAGCAATAATGCAAGCTAACACACAAAAAGCTGAACACAAGAAAGAACAAAGACTCTCAACAGATGGAAATAAACTTGGTGTACAGAAATGGGAGTGAGAAAACAAAAAATAATGCCAATCCTAAGAATTATCTTAATCCAAAACCAAAGTGAAAAACCAAACACTGTCAGCCTAAATCATGACGCCATTTGCATTTAGTCTTCTAAAGCAAAACTTGCAAATCCACACTTGGGTAAAATCATGGCTGCAGTTTTTTTCACTAGCTTTACAAATAATATTTTCACGCTTTTTTCTAAAAACAAAAAAGTAATCTCAGACAGGATGAAGCAATTATGAAGATACTATGTTGGATTTAGCTCTGGGTTATATCAACACATGAAGAAATGTTTACCAAAAAAAATTTGTGCATCGTATGTTTAGCATTGTTGTCCTGTTGAAAGGTGAACTTCTGTCCTCAGAAGTCTTTTGTGGTGTCAACGTAATTTTCTTCTTGGATTCCATTTCATTTATCCCTCTTTAACTCTCTGCGGTCTTTAGAGAGAGTCATTTGAACCCTGTGTGTGCAGTCCAGCTGGGTCACATTGACCCAGCGTGCACTTTTGCAAGTATTTTGTGTGTGTTGTTTTGGGAACTGACGGTGTGATGGGACAGCCTCCATCGCACGGGGTGTTTGAAAACAGCATATTTTTTCTCCAACTTCACAATGAAGTGCTACGTAGTTTTTACTTATCACATAATATAAATTATTTTTAAGTTTGTGGTTGTAACATGACAAAATGTGACTATATTTCAGAAATATGGAGGCTTTAAAAATACCTAGAAGTGGCAGATTTTTTTAAATAAACTGTTAAATTCCAACAATGCCACGGACAACATACTATAATTAAAATACTTTTTTAATAAGAATGTAATGATGGATGTCCTAAAAAATACTCCTTCAAAAATATCCAGTTACATTTCCCCCATTTGCTTTAACTCTACAGTCGAGTCCGACCAAAACCATGAGTCATGCTTACATAGCATGAATAATGGTGTAGTTCTAACGCATTCAGCATGCTATCACAATGCTGCACACCTTTGCGGCACAGAGGGAAATGTAGCACTTCATGCAATCAAGGCAATGAATGGAGTTTTGAGTGTGCCAATTTAGCCCTCAACAATAGCTCCATTGTGCTCTCGATGATGTTTCGCACCTGTATTGAAAAGAGCGGCACTGAGTGCAATCTTGCACACTCGAACCGCAGAATTATTATGTCAAATATTTAGAAATTTGAAAATGCTCATTTTTATATGTTGCTTTGAGAACACGGCAAATGAATTACATGTACAGTTGAAACGTAATGATTGAAAAGATATTTAATTAACGGATATAACTTTTTTTTGTTTAATTGTAGATGCCAGGGAGATAAACTCTGGGTTGGCATCTGCTAAGGTGCTTGAGAAGGACAGCATAAGGTTTAAGAGGCAATTTGCTATTCATTCATGTTATCCTAAATGAGGAGAATTACTGTTTTCCAAAGTGCCTAACCGGTACCCTTCTAGGCAGGGAGGAGGCCTCTAAATTACTGTATTTCATGCAACTGCGAACACACGAGAGGGTTGCAGCGCCTAACGGGAAAGGTTACGGGTTTTACACTTTAATTTTGACAGGAAAACATTCTCCTCTGATCACTACCTATGCTCCCTGCCATCACCTTCTGTCGTCAGACAAACTTGGCAAGTTATGCTGGGAAGTGCGGAACACAGAACTCAAAGGACCGAAGGAGAGCTGGAGTAAAACATCTGTTGAGAAGGTTTGGAGCTATACTTTGTGTCAGATCATGTCACTGGCGATTACACTAAATTGCATCAGTGTAGTAGCGTGTGCAATGGCTGATATAAAATGCCTCACTGCCACAGTGCTTGCAGTGCCTTGCTTAATATTAGTGCTGCGACACGGTATGGTTGGTTGCTGATGGGTAATGCTGTTCAATTTCATGAAGATCGAATCCTGCAAGTCCCCTGGTCGCTAGGTTCAGTTTAGATTCAACATAGCTAAAAAAAATGTCAGCAGAAAATAAAAACTAAGATATTGCTAAATATTTTACCTTTTATGATGATTTAGGATTACACGTTTTACGTGTTTTAGATTTGTGATTTAAATTGCAGACTAATTTGGAACCTCCTCTACTTCAGATCATCCATAATCAGGATCAGGGAGGCAAAATAAGCTGAATCTGTTTTTACTATGCTTAGATACTTTATTATTAATAGTTATATTAATAATACATTTTATTTGCAGGCACCTTTCAAGAGTCCCAAGGTCGCTTAACATCAACAACATAAAAAAAATACCACCTTGTGAACAAAAGTTAAAAAGTGCTACAAAAACAACATGATGTGTGAGAAGGTCAAACAGGGTATGCTAGTCGGAGCAGGTGAGTTTTGAGGAGAGATTTGAAAGAGTGCAGAAATGATGTGAAGTGTGTCCCATTTGGCGAGCAGAACAGCTGAAAGATCTGAGTCCAGTAGTGGACAGACGGGCGGTGGCATCTGGAATCTGTCAGAATGGCATAAATTATTAGTGCCATGTTTTCATACTAGTTGTGGTCAGCTGACCACATGTGAAGTTAAAAGTTAAATGTAAAACTGGTTATTTCAGACTCTATTTTATAGATTTAAGTTAGGTAATGAATTCATGGCTGAATTTTATGTCCTCTACATTTGTTGGCGCCCCCGGCAAATGTGTTAAATGCTACGTTTGACTTCAGTGTTAATAATCTCACACATTTAGAAAAATCAAAATTTTAGTTTTAGTTTTTATTTCTACAAATTCACTGGTGGGATTCTTGGCAAGTCTCCTGTTGACATTTTGTAAAACCTCCTTTTGCAGGAAGGACACCATAAAGTCTGGTACTATGACATTTTGCATTGTTACAGCACACATACAGGGAGAACTTTTACTATTTCTCTCTTTGAAGATTCCAGCTAACTTTTCTATTGTCTGCCAATTGACTATTTAGACATTTTATAGTAAAAGTGGATAAATATGCAGGGAAGGTCGGCAGGAAGTCAATCGCGCCCCAGACAGCTACGGCCCTCTGCACACACGGGGCTCACACCACTAAGCACTGCCACAGATGTATATTCAACAATAAAATTCTCTCTCTGTGGTCTGCACGTCTCTACGTCCAGACTAAACAGTGTTTTTTATAAGATCTTTACGTTGCGTATGGTTTCTCACTCTGATTCATCCATGACATTGGTTCAGTCTGCAAGAGACACAAGCCGGCTGTCGCAAAACCTAACTTTTCTCAACAACAGTCAACAAACGGCTGTGCAAACATCACGCTGATCACATCAATCATTCATAGCACATCTATAATCTCACTTACTTTTATATGCAAAGGTTGTTCTTTCGTACCACACTTTGTTTCAGTGTCATTCTCTCTCTCCCTCTGTCGCCACGACTGTATCATGCTGATCTGTTGCTCTGAATCAGAGGTTTACCTGCTGCAACGATCTCACAGTTTTTGCCTCTCTGCGCCGTGGTTGTCAAACCAGCGTTGCGCTGTGCCTGCAGTGGCTTAATTAAATCCAGGAGCCTTAACGTGATCATGAATTTCAAAGAGAGCTGGGATATGAATGAATGTACCGAACGGCTTTACTGGTGTGATCCTGGCAACTAGCCGTTTGATCATCATTAGTTTATATTCAAGCAGTGCATGACAGAGGTCCTAAAATTGAGCCGAATGTTATTTATTATTCCTGTGTTCATTAGTATGCATATTAATCTTCAAATTTATATCCTAGGCTGATATATCTTTAATGGGCTGTACAATATAACCATCAGTTTGCTTAATTTCTATTTTCTCTGCTCTAGCGGTTATAAGCTGGCACAAGATCACCAATTAACTCACTTAGTATATGGAAGACAAGACAGGAAGGGTAAAATATTAATACTGGCTTTTTATACTGATGGCTATAACTAAAAAGAGATGCAGAAGTTATACTGTTCATTAGCAAAGAGAAAGTGCAAATATAACATATTACCTCAGCATAAGGGAGACCAACAATTACTTTATACGTACCCACTTAATGCCTTACACCGATCTTAAAAAAGCCCCTGGGAGAAATATGCGCACGTACTATACAGGAACCAGACTTTATGCCAGCAGATTTCTGTTTCCTGTAATCCAGTGCATGTAATATCTGCAGCACTAAATTGTATCCCTCCCTCCGCTTAACGGTCGGGAGGAAAGCAGGTGGAAAAAGGGAAAGGAAAAAAAGAGAGAGAGAGAAAATGAGTGAATTAATGCTGAGCTGATGCTTCGCGATGCCTAACGCTAATTACATTTTTCTGCTGTTTTTAATGGCGTTTACAGAAGATCTTGGAGCAACCATGTGGGGAGGAGCATTCACCTTGTTTTCATTAGAGGAATCCCTGAAGCAGAAATCTCTTTTGTTCATTAAAGTACTTTATTGGGGTATATATATATATATATATATATATATATATATATATATATATATATATATATATATATATATATATATATATATATATATATATATACACACATATATATATACATACAGATACACGTGTCTCCTCTGTAATGTTAATGTAAAGCTTCTCATAGCAGCCCTGAAAGTGCACCGACTGAGGGTGGGGTTAGGACAGGCTTCTAACAATGGTTTCTGCCATTACTGAGTCAAGAAAGCTTGGATACGGCTGGCCTTTGCCTTCAGAATCAACATGTACTAACCACACATAATGTAAAGAATTACATTTTTGATCTGTGCTTTTGTTGCATTTGAGCACATTTTCTTGTCCATCTCCACAGTTTGTAATACGTGGATATGAAATGGTTTGTTTATGAGTACAAACCACAAGAAGGAAAGTGAATCGTAATTCATGAGTACCACATAGAGGTACAAATCTGTCAAGAGCAAACTGCCTTAGCACCGTCAGACTACATGTTCATTTTAATATAAAAGCAGCAACCAGTGTCAATGAAAACGAGACAGTTGGTTCTGTAGTAAACTTATTAACCATTTTTGACCTTGCTTTAGATATAATTATATTTTTCTTGCTACATCATGAGCGTTAGCGGCTGTGGTTTTTCTTCTTTGTCTTCACCTACTCTCTCCCCCTACGCCCCCTCGTTTCATGTGCTGCTTATCCTCCATGATGGTTGGTCCCTGTGCTGCTTGCTCATCTGTTTCCAATCATGTTATCAAGCTACAACATACTAACCCCTGCGCAAAGCAACAGACGGCATGCGCCGAGTTCACTGCTGTACCCCGCTGTTCGTTCACGAGTTTCGACCTTGTAGTGCGTGGACTCCCGAGGAAAAGAAAGATGTGAAGGATTTATCTTTGTAGCTCTGCTACTGAGATGGGAAAGCAAAGGAAAAGGGAGGAAAGAAAGGTTTTGGGTACAAGACGCCTGTGTCTAGGTAAAATGTTGATCATACACTGTCTACAAGAAAGTATGTCAAGCAATCAAAGTTAAGTTTGGTTGAACTTTGATTACAGCAATCTGTAGTTCGACATGCAAGAGCCACAAGAGGACCGGCAGAACTCCCTGGCAGTGCCACATTGTCTATCGTGGCCGTAGGGATCAGTTTCCTGGTTTCCATGTTTGTAGTCTTAAATCTTTACTCTCTCCTCGTCTCTTATGACCAACTGAGACAAGCTTTCACCATTGTGGCCCTTGGATCTTCAAGTCACTTGGTGACCAAAAAACAAGCACCAAAGAGAGATCAGAAAACTTGTCATAGGAAACAAGAATCAAATACTCACCACAAGTTTCCTTTCCACTTCGGCCTTCAGTTACCTTAGTACTTCCACTGTGCCGATAAGTTCGCGAAACACAACTTTAAACTAACACAACCTCCGTCAGATTACTTCTGAGCCCGACGCATGAGAGCAACAACCTTTTCAAGATATCTAGACATTATTTACTTAATTTTTCTCTGTATATTGATGGCGCTGAGGCCACAGAACCAAACTATCCAACGTAGCACTTGCATGTTTTCCAACAAAGTGATAGTCAGTAAATGTATGTGGTGATGACAAGCAGATAATTGGTTCCGTCATGCATGGAACCAATTAAAAAAAATAACACTTTTTTTTTTTCTTTTCTTAAGCTCTTATTAATTTCATTTGAGAATCTATCGTGTATTTTCTGTCACCAAACAATAAACAGACTCAGACCAAAGTGCCCGTTTTGGTTAGATCTCATTACTCAACATAAAGTCGTGAGATATAACTGCAAAAGATACTTTGTTTTACAATGAACATTTTTTTTCATCTTGCCAGTATTTTCCCACCTAATTCTTCTTATTTTATTGTGCTATGAATATGAATTTGCTGCAACCTTTGGGGAGAGGTTCTCTGGACACACTAGTCAATGAAAAAGAGCTGGCATAAGGATTATAAAATATAGTTATCACACTGCATATTCTCTTCCTTGCTGTTTTCCATATATATCTCCATGCACTCTGTTACAAACACACACCCGCATTCAGGCACTGACGTCAGTGCTTGGATTTTCACATAAAATCAATCGAACTGGCACCAAGTTTTCTGGAAAGGTGTCGATGGGTTTATTTCAGCTGCCAACAGTGTTCTCTTCACACTTCCAAACTTCACTTCTTTAACTTTTGGATTCAGTCCAGGGGGAAGAAGTCTCAAGTTTAACTTTGTGAGTGCATATTGCCACCAGATATGCTGATTTTTTATTTTTTTTATGTAAATGTTCAACATTTCAACTAACACTCTTAAGATTTTTTTTTCTTGTTGATTAGAGAAATACCTTTTGGGATTTTGTCCCAAATTTAGGATTTTTATGCACATTATCAAAAACTTAAGTATTTCATTCTTAGTTTTTCTTTATTATGATTATTTGCAGTTATTCATGAGGTTCCTTTGTCTGTAGTTTTGCAGATTTTGTTTTTTCTTTGGATTGTAATGCAGCTCTCCCACCAAAATAAGAGATTTTGCCCTTCAATGGAGCAGTTAGTAGATGTGACGGAGTACGAGACGTAGACATTGGCATCACATGCATGCTCACCGTCTCCAAATCATGATTATGAGCAATCTCTATATGTGACACTACAGCTTACCACTGACAAATAGTGATAATGTGTTAGCAAGCCGGTACACTAAATGGCAATTTACAAAAACGGAGATCTGAGTGATTTCTAACCACTACATGCAATTTGTGTGTCCTCATAGACCTTCATGAGTCCTCATAGAATGATGAATTGTTCAGATGTGGATAACAGCAAAATTGTCTCCCACATTTTGCTTCTAAAAATATCTCTCCAATTTGCTCATGTTCCTACTTGCGATCTTGGTTCACTGGTATGAATTTGAACGATTATTTCGTTCACTTTCAAAAACGACACATTTGAGCAGTCTGTATTGTAAGAACATTTTTGGTGGGATGATTCTCACAAACCAGTACAGATGAACGTCACATACAGAACTGTGCAAAAATGTAAGTCCACATTTCGTCACAAATTTCTGCATTTTGTGTGAAGTACCGGAACATAGTAGCACATTCTGAAGATGGAGGACATTTTTCACATCTCTGAAAATGTGGGGTACATTTGTGCCTAACCCCATTTACTCTGATATGTTTAAGTAAAATCCAGTGCAAATTAGCAAATAGTCTACCTGTAAGAAATTAAATCTCAGTATGCAACTGCTGTGTGAAGTGCTCAGAGGTTTGTTAGTGAACAGTAGAGGGCAAATGGCATCATGAACACCAAGAAACAGACAGATTAGAAATAACTTTGTGGAGAAGGTTCCCTAAAAAACCCAAACAGTGTTAAATCAATCATTCATAGAAGAAAGAACCAAAAACAAACCTAAAAAGAAATGGTTGTTCCACATATCTGGCAGGACAAGGGAGGGCAATAATCAGAGAAGCAGTTACTGGGGTCCGGGGTAGATCTAAGGCTAAAGGCCTTAGGAAAAAGGCCTGTACTAGAAAAAGGAGGCTCTTTTTCCTGCTCGCTGCAATTACTGGACAAAATGTGGAGGAAAAAAAATATTGTGTTCTTGCCCATTCGTAACACTAAGAGTTGTGAAAAAATAATGCTGTGTTTCACTCTGAAAATACCTCCATCAGGAAAAACGCTGGTGGACGTATGCCGCGACAGAGCCGGCCCGAGACACTTTCTGTGCTCCTTCTCATGGTTCCAGCACCAATGTACTTATCCACAACATTTGCTTTTTTTTAATCTTTTTTATAAAACAAAAAAAAGGTATTGTATGCACCACAAAACAAATTATCTAACCTGATCACTTACAGGTCAGCAGGGTCTATTGGTGTATTGGTGCAGCCTTTATGGATGGTTGAGTTCCTGTGAGGTGGAGGGAACAGGAGCACTTGTTGGTGTTGCAGAAGATTTCAATTTCTCAATGATGCATCTGAAGAGAAAAAGAGAAGCATGTTTTCAGAAATAAACGTAAAACATTATATGTGCTATGTTCACTATCCTGTAAAAGTAAAATAATAAATGTTCTGAAATGCAGTTTAAATCAGATTGAAATTGTCAAGGTGAAATGGAGAACTCATCGAAGCAATAAACTTCAAGTTAGTTCTAGTATTTAGGAATGCCACAATTATGCTACGTTTTGTAATGAGCTCACATATTCGACTTGTTTTTGCTAGTTTACAGGTTTGACACATTTTCCTCACCCTTTTGCAAAACAAGCAGTCCAACCTACATAACTAAACAGGAATAATTTTATTTCCATTTTCTTTATTTCTTATTCCCCTATAGATTTTTAGTTTACATTTGCAATCTTTTCTGTAATATTCACAGTAGTGTTCAGTCACAGTTTTTTTTTTTTTTATCTCATAGAATCAATAAAATCTGCATCAAAGCCTTTCTGATTCAGGATCCACTTTTTTGTGAGAAGAAAAAATTTGACACAGCCTCAAAAGATAGTTGTGATGTAGTTTTTTTAAAGCAATATTTGCTTTTGTTTCTTCTCTTTTTTTTAACAGGTTCAGCCTAATGCAAACAAAATGTGTCACTTTGACTATGAGCGGCAGGCACGTGCAGAGGGGGGGTGCTGGGGGTGCTTGAGCACCTGCCCCTTTTGCTCCTTGCCCCCAAGTGCCCTTTTGGTCAAACTTTTTTTTTTTTGGTATTATTTTCTAAACTCTCTTCTGACACATAATAACGTACTAAAATTATTATTATTTTTTTTGTAAAAACATAAGCCCTCCGGTCACCTTGTTACCTTTGACCTTTTGCCTGTGACGCAGTTGCCTCTCGCATAGTGAGATAAGGCGGCTAACTGGAGATCAACGTAGCGAACGTTCCCGATTACAGAACAGTTTTTGGTGAATTAAAAAAAAAACGTTTTTGGTGAATAAAGTGGAGTAGACTTGCTTCTTGTCAGATGACGGAAAACATTGAACGTATCGTTTCTGCTTCAGCGGTTTAAGCAGAGAGGTAATGAAATACAACAGACACTGACAGGCTTCTGCGTCCGCCTTTCTCTGAAGAACTACTGACTGAGCGGGAGGAGACAGACAGGTGAGGAAAAACTGTTCTTATCTATTGATTCAGTATTTTTATCATACAGACATTAGGCTGTTGTTGATGTGCTATTATTTAGCTGCTAGCTAACGACTTTGCTAGCAAAGCTAGATAACTAAAAAGCTTCTTCCCTGTACCGTTAATGATATCAGTCATTCTTCAGTATTGTTTATGCAATAGGGGCACATCGCCCGTCCAAAACCTTTCATCTCCATAATGGATATATGTCTTCTAATTTCCTTTGCTGCATAATGTACATTGCATTTCTTCTGGCGTTAGGTAAATGAGTCTTGAAGGAAAATAGCACTTAAATAAAAGTCCAACAAGGATATTCATTTAGAATTAAAAATAACTCACCCTGAATTACTATGCTAGATATAATGTATGTAATAAAAGTGTGTCATTAATGAAGGGGAAAAACTCAACCAGACTTTAAGTTTAGTGTCTGGTTTGCAGAGTATGAAGTTAATTGTTTTTTCCCAATTATTCAATGAAGAAAAAAAACCCTAACCTGAGTTAAGTAAAATAAAATTGTAATCAAAACTTTTGGAATTGTAATGATTTTTTGAAAAATAAAATGTTTTGTTTAAAAAACTTTTTTTTTTTATTAAATAACTCATTTTTGTCTCGCGAACTTAAAAAGTTATTTGCCAAACATAAACTTTTATTTGCACACATCAGAAATCTTTTCATGTGAGAATCACAAGCAAAACTTTGAGTCACAAACAAAAAAAAGCTTAGAATAGCGAGAAAAGACTTCTGAGATGGGCAAATAAGTTTGTTTTGCAAATAATTTTTTCACTTCATGATACAAAAATGTGTGATGTTAATTTTTAAAAAAGTTTTTTAAGCAAAACTCAGTAGGCTTTTCTCGTGGTGACATGCATTAACAATTCAATTTTTGCTTTTGTTTTTTTTTTCTCTTCTTTCTGCAGTTCCACGTTAAAGTTTGATGCAGCTCTGCTTTCCTGAATGGACCGTCTTTGTCTCCACTGCAAGTGTAGCAACAGGTAGCTCTTTTTATAGATTACAGTCACTAAAAGGTTGCATTGTGCCAAGGTTGCATTGTGCCCCCCCTCCCCCAAATGCATGGGGGAGGGGGGGGGGGGAGGGAACTGCAGAATCTGTTACAGTGGAATGATTTAAATCATGGTGTCAAATTCATTTTCATTTTCGGGCTACATCAAGATAATATTTTTTAAGGGCTGTATTGATAAAACTACCTATGAACATGAATCCACATCAAATTTTTATTTTGTAAGATTTGATAATATTTAACATCTTTTCACATTGGCATAATTTGCCACTGTGCAGATAGACTGATTTGATTTGACTGATAAAATCATATTTAAATCATATTTATCATATCAAATGCTATCTTAAATTCTTGATCTGCGGCTATCTGAGATATTGGATTTAACCCAGTGGCCTTGAGTTTGATACGCGATTGAATTCAAAACATTTTCACGTGTTAGAACGGCCCAGCCAAAGTTCAGACGGAAATCCGATTAATTACCTGCAGCAAAATTCGGACATTACTGCCTGCAGTCACTCACACACTCGTAAATCTCTGAATGTACAAAGCTGGCAGAGATGCACTTCAACAATTTTTGCAGCGTTTTGTCCCCACTTTTAGTTTTTGTCAAAACTAAAGTGGGGACAGATGGGTGTCTGTGTAAGTCGTAACATTGCAACAGTTTGAATGACACTAAACACCATGATGGTGTGAAGTGGAAGAGATTCTTTTTACCTTGTCCTTTGATGATTTTCTCACCTTTAAAGATGTTGTTTTATATATCATGTTGTTTTGAGTATACTTTGAGAGGTCAGTTTTATTTACCTGATCTGACTAAAAGGTCCATCTGGACTCTACACCGTGAACTCACTTAGGGTATAAATACCATGTTGAGTGGTATTTGTTAAACAATAAATAAATATGGTGAAAACAGACAAACACCGGGAGAAGATTAGGAAGTGGAAAGAGGGAAGGCTTTCACATTTACCAACACCAGATGGTGCAACAAGGGGAAGTAAAGGAGATTGTGTGCGGCACAAACTTTGAGATGCTGGCAGTTGGCCCCAGACAGCCTTACGTGCCAAGGGAGTTCTCCCACGCCGTTTTTGTTTGTGTCTGTGTCCTTTCTCGAATGCATGCTGAGAGGTAGAAAAAAAAAGAAAAGAAAAATCACTTCACCATGTTGATAAATGATGATCACAGTTTCTCAGCTACCATCCCCCCCGTTTTAGAAACAAATAAGCTAAATCCGAGGAATGACATCTAAAAATAGTCCCTTCATTTTGTTGAAGTTACATGTACTTTTGAGCAATATGGTGTTTTTGATTAAGTCAACATTAACATAATTATGGTTTATTTTTGAAATGTTTAGCAAAAAAGTGTCACGCATTTTAGGCATTTTCAACAAGTTTTTTGTTAAACAATAAAACTGTCTCCAATAATATGACATCCAGGTTCTTCTTTGATGAAGCTCGTCTCTCTTCTCATTTTTGGTTTTCCATGCTATTTCTCTGGGAAAATCATTGACTGTAGAAAATGTTTACTTACAGTCAATGAGGCAACTGCAGTTTCACCACATTATAAAACATTAACCTTATTTTTCTTGGAGAAAGAGTGATGTGTATGTAGGGGCTGTGCTGCACAGCACTCTCAGTCAGTAAGGTAGTCTGCACTTCTTCCATTAGCAGACTGTGCATACTCCCGTGGAGGTAATGCATTTCTATTGGTCCATTATTTAGCACTACACAAACCCACTGTGTGGCTAATTTTTCTCTCCCCTTATTTTTATTTAGTTCTACTCAAAAAGAACTAGGTAGACTAATTTAAGTAGAACAAACTCAAGCAGAAGTACAAATTTCACAAACTGTAAAAAAAAAAAAAAGAAAAGAAGCAAAAATATCTTAATCTAATTAACACGTGCAAATTTAATTTGCTACTTTTCATCTCTGATTATTGTGTTTTAATATTGTGAGATCTCTCACCATGCACTCTTTGCACCCCCAATGAAGTGGGTGGACCCACATATCTAAACTACTTGTAGACTTGTAGATTTATATTGACTATGCACTGAATGAAATTATCCCTTTTAATTAGTTCCAACACAAACGATATGATGGAGTACATTGACGTTCACACCCCTGTGGTAAATAAAACGCTCCAGCATCATAATCCTGTACAGTCAATACTGTAACAAGTGCAGTTTGATCACCAAGCCAATCCAGGCTGTCAAACAATTTTTCATAAATGTAAAAATATATATATATTTTAATCCTCCTGGGTAGCGTATACTGCACCTATTCACTACTGATTTTGAATTTATGCAAGTTCTTTTAAAGTGTAGCATCAATGACCTAGTAGCAACATCAATGGGTCGCATGGAATGCAGTGCAATGCAATGCAAACCCTCTGAGCTGATGAAGACTCCAGTCTGCATGCTGAATGCTTGAAAAAGCTTAGTGATTGTCACTAAGCAATTACAAAATATGAAAAAACAACAAAACAAACAAAAACAAGACGATGGAAAGAGAAACATAAGTTATGATGCAGAATATCATGGTTTGTGTGCTTGTTTTTCTTTTCTCTGACATGAATCTCATTAATGGCAGTTTGCTTAAACGAATCAATATTGTTTGACTGTTTCTCAATAGTAAAACACCCATGTATGTTTTTTCTTGTTAGTTTTCAATTCTTATAATAGAATGCAATTTATTTTGTCAGCACTGATAAATGAACTGGTTGACAAATCAAGACAAACAAAATACTATTGACCGTGAATATTGTTTAAGAATTCAAAACATTTTCTGCATGCTGAAAACAGCATGCTTTTAACTACAGCATGCTGTTTTCTTTGTATCACCTTGGAGAAGTTGTCCTTTGGCCTCAGAGCTGTAGAACGCTGGACACAGCAGTATTAGATGCTAAGAGCCAGTAGTTTGCTGACATGTAATTGTGGGGCTTTACACCCTGGGACCCAAGTCTGACTTCTGTGTGATAACATTGTTTTGAATATGATGAGCAGGTTTACGCTTTGGCTTTGAAGACATATTTTCACAGTGCTAGTGCAGAATGTATCCTAAAGAGCACTAGTAACATAATGTGACCTATGCATACATACTCTTTACCTACGCATGTATTACCTATATGTAAGCACTCCTTACATGTTGGTGCTCTGCCAGGGCCTATGTCTAATATATTATGGATCCATTTGTTTGCTATACTTTGTGGTTTTGTAGTTAATGTCATCTAACCCAAGACTAAATCAAGACCAAGACTTTTAAGGAGGCGAGACCATGAGCAGGACAAAACCAATGAGGGACTGTTTTCAACATTACTGCTGTGATCATGTTAATGCAGGGACCTGCTGCAAAGATTTGAGAAAATCTGCCAATAATAGCTCATTAGCAAGCTGGCCTACAACACGGCTGCAGACCCATTGGTTTCCCTGCTGTGCAGGACTTTTTACAGTTTGATGAACTGCTTTTGATTTGAACGCAGACAAAGATTTCACACTCACTTGAAGTAAAAACAACAAAAAAGAAAGGAACGCTGCAGCTCTGGTCTTAGCTGGTCTAACCCAAAACCAACAACTGAAACAGGACTAATAGTTTGTACTCTCATAGTCTGAGCTACTCCAACTTCTGTTTTTTTTTTTAAACATATTTCTTTCTAGATTGGCTTCATGTAAACGAGTTTTTACTCACTAAAAAATACAATTGAAACAAAATTATACATATCATACTTGTTGCTATATTGACTAATTGATCTGTATGCTCATTTCATATTTCCTGGTTCAATTAATGAAAGAAGCACTGCAAGATTAATTCTGCTCTTAACACAGTTTGATAAGAGGCACTGCTTGAACGTCTCCGTTGGCATGGCTGCAAGCAGCCTGCCTTCTTCATCCTTCCCCTTTTACTGTAAATACTCAAGGACAAGTTAAGGTTTTCTATCTTACCACTGAATAACCTACACTCTCAGCTACTTTTTTAGGCTCACGTATTTGAATAACTTTTCCCTCCAGCGTTGTCTTGATTCGTTATGGTACTCAACAAGGTGTCGGAAACATTCCTAAAGATTGTGGTCCATGAGGTCAGAGTATCACAGAGTTGCTACAGATGTGACAACCGTGCCACTTCATAACCCAAATCACATCTCAGAAGTTCTCAGTTTGCAGTATTAGATGCTAAGAGCCAGCAACATCATGGTAATGAAGTAGCCAGCAGAAGATGGATACACTGTGGTGGTAAAGGGGTGGAAATCGGCGCCACCCTACATAGGTGGAATGAAGTGTAAACAATTTGTACTATGGGACTCAAAGTGTGCCAAGAAAATATCTTCCGCTCCATTAAATTCCTGCCATCATGTTGTTCATGTTGTTCAGGCCAAATTGTGACCCTACAATCTGAAAGTTGCTGCTGAAATGAAACTTACTGGTTTATTCTGTTATTGTCTAATCTTGGTGAGCTTTTGTGAATTTAGCTTCCTTCATATTTTTGTTTCAGAAGGGGCACCTGGTGTAGTCTTCTGCTGCTGTAGCCCATCAATATCAAGGGTTGACGTGTTGCGTGTTCACAGATGGTGTTGTGTGGATCTTGGTTGTAACAAGTGGTTATCTGAGCTGCTGTTGCTTTTTTAATTATTCTGCCCTGGATTCTCTGATTTTAATCCACACAGCAGCTGACTGCTGGATATTTTCTCCGTTTCTGACCCACGAACCAATTGGATTGTTATTTGTGAAAATCCTGGTGCAAGTCATAGAAATCCCATTTTCCCTCAGTTTAATACTCAGTTTGAACTTCAGCAACTCGTCTTCAGATGTTTACGTTTTTAGCTGCAGCCATGGCATTTGCTAATTCTGTTAGCAAGCAGCTGCACTAAGTGACATAGTGGCCTGTAAGTGTAATTAGCTTTTTCAAGCATAATTTCTGGGCTGTCTTACAATGAATCGATTGTTTCCTGAATTAATTAGATGTTTCCTGAATAATGTTTGTGAGTGAAATATTCTTTTGTGTCTGTTATAGATTTTTCTGAGCACAAGTCTTTAAAATAATTATTGTATGACAAATTTATAAGTACTATAAATTATAGATAATAAGGCGGAGCGCAGAAATATATTTGTTTTAGCATAATGCATTTTTGAAATGACTGTGGCTTTCACACTGGATATTGTTAAGAAGTGCAAACTCAAGAAGAAAAGTAGAAAAATAAACACATTTTTATTAGAAGGGAAAAAAGAAAATAAAGTGCCTGTTTTGCTACTTTGTTATGAGATTTACCCCCTGACTTTCAAAAATCACGTACACTGATAATACTCAGCACATTGCTTTGCAGCTGCGGGTATTAAATTGGAACAAAGGCCAAAAAAAAAAAAAAAAAAAAGAAATGCTGCTTGCTAGTTCTGCTGAAATTTCATACCTTAGTGTTTTATTTCCCAGTGGGGCCACTTACTTTACATAATGTATTCTGACTCAAACTATCAACCATTACCACTCAAACCCTTACCCTACACCTCCTTCATTTCAGTCCTTACACCAAAAAGGCTTGGCAAACCATTGGGACCGCAATTTGACCAATATCCATTACAAATGTGGTGTAATCCAAACTTAAAGTAATGGATGCATTTTTTTTTTAAGCCAGATGCCCACACCACGTATGCACACCTGCTGCTGTGACATGTAATAGGGATGTTTTGAGCTTTGCTATGAACAGAGCGTCGTTTTGAAGTTGGTGATTAATAAAAATAATAATAATTAAAAAAAAATAGCACCATCTGCTCTCTAACTGTGCCAGTTCTCTGTGCAGGATATGTGTCTACTCTTGCACAGAAATGATGGACAGCTACTCGATAAACAACCTCGGTTTGAGCTCTTGCAGGCCAGCACCAGGCGGTGTTTTCTCCAACCACGAGCGGTACACCAACACATTGTTCCTGCTGGATGTCAGCTGCCCAGCACGCAATCAATATTATCACGGCAACATCTAGCATCCACTTCTGGTCTGCTAGGTTTAACTTAGCCTTCAATTACTCAGGATGACAGTGAATTGATTAGCCATAATATGCTAAACAGACTGCTGGTGGTTTTTGTTTGAAAGAAAAAAAAAGGGGGAGGGACTTCATTTGACAAAACGGAGTGCATTTAAGTACAGTAATCGGCGTGCGGCGGCGTGTTCGGCGTACACGTCGCCACGGTTACTGTGTTGGAATAATCTCGTAGCTGGTAGCATTAATTAAGATGAATCTGCTTATCTCAGCCTGAAAAAAAAAATTCACACATGACAGTAAACAGATGATTTATATTGTATATACAAAGGGTAGGGAGGCACCTTTTTCTCTTTTTGTCAAACAGATGGTGCAGTGAAACCAACAGTGTCGGTGGATAAATGCGGAAAATGTATTTTGCTCCACCAGCGTCATCACGAGAATCCGGCGGGGATGAAAGTGCAAGCTCATAATTCTGATAGAAAAAAAAACAAAAAACAGCTGTGTCTTTTATCTGTAAATATTTCACAGCTGAGAATCTTTGCTAACATTCTAGACTGAGGAATATCTGCGTTTTTGTCATTATTTTACCCCAACGTGTTGGCCGCCTTAACACGAAGGGCACAAACGTCTTGTCTTTGCAGAACATCAGCAGTGGAGCGTCTAAATTCACAGCGGTGGAGTTTGCACCAGGACAGATCAACATACAGCAAGGAGAATAAGCATTTAACCTGTCAAAATGTTTCTCAGTACACAGATCTCTGGTTGTAAGGGAGGTGAAATTTTGCTGCAGAGGTTGGAAACGGTTCAAGTAGCACACATTAAATAAATCAGAACAAATATCCTCAATAAATGAAGCTACGGCCCAGGTGAAACGCGTGGAAACGGTTACTGAAGATTGCTTAACACACTGTTGGTAATGGCAACGACAAGATGAGCCCTATATGGAGAAACTAGACTTCCGTTTGGATTCAGATCAGGTGATTTACTGAGATATTCTATCCGCATTGTTCCTCTTTCTCTGGAAACGTGAAATTCCTAGGGTGAGTGTTTGGGATCATCGATTTGCTGAAAAATCCATGAATGTTTCGTCTGTAGGTTCCTTCTCAAATTAGCTTCAACGCGCTTTTTCTTCTGTTGAGTTTTGCACATATCTTGTACTGATGGTCATTTTATTTGAAATTACAGTTTGTGCTACTTCCAGGTCTTTGTGAATCTTTCTGAGTGATCCTTGGACTCTGTTCAACAACATTTTTTGTTCCCTTTTCACTCCTCTGTCAGGAAGGACACCTGATGTCAGAGAGGGTGCTCACTGGAACATTTGACGTATTTCTGTAACCAGTGCAACATGAAAGTTGCAAAGATATGCAGGCAGATCTGTGCTGTTTCCAGTCATAACATGGGGGATGGAACGGAGCTACATTGAAAGAAGAAACCCTTTTCATAGACCATTAAGCAAGTCGGCTGTGTGTTCAAAACGTATTCACAGAGTCGCATTTCCTTGAGCAAAGTTCAGGAAAAAGGAGTGTTTTTTCCTCCATCATACTTTCTGTTTGCATTTGAGTAAAAATATATTGAAGTAATGCTATTCTTACTTTAATAAAACCGGTCAAGTCTTCCTGCTGCTGCTTGAGACCACTTCAATTCAATTGAATCACTTTCTTTTCCAGGAACAGAAAAAAAGGCTAGATATCATCATGTGAAGATTTCATTGAAATATATATAGATAATATATATAATTTTTTGTTCCTCATAAGTTTAGTCCATCCAGTGAGCTCTGAGTTTGCCTTGGGGGTCTCCTGGCAGTGGGACATGCCCAGAAAACCTCTAAACCGAAACGCTCAGGAATCCTCCCGATCAGACACCTGGGTTGCCTCAATTGACTCTTTTCATGTGGAGCAGCAGCAGCAGTTTTATTTCAGACCGCTCCACAGAGGAAGCTCCTTTTTAGCCGTTTCCATCCAAGTAATCATGTTCTCTTTAGTTACGGTTCATATCTCATGACCAAAGGTGAAGGTTCAAAATGTAGAAAAAAGTTGTTAATCAAAACCTTTGCTTTTTGATCTTTCTTCGCCGCAGCGGACCTTAGCAACGTCTGCATTTCTGGAGACGAGGCCCCACTCTATTGATCCATGCTCTGCTCTCGCTCCAACCATCACTTGTGAACAAGTTACTAAGCCAGAACTCCTCCACGTTGAGCAGATTAATGATTCATGCACCTGAGGGTACCTGTTCATATTTTCCCCCGGTTGAAATCCGTGGTCTCTGACTTACAGGAGTTAACTTTTAACACTGGCCGGTTCACACTTGTCTGTGTACCAGCCCAGTGCAACCTGAAGCTAATGGCTTGGACATGGCAGCGGGAGCAAATCCTTGGCACTCTTTTGGTGCAGAAGAGTCAAGAATATTGACTATTGAATTTCTCTACCAAAGTAGAGAAATAAATCCCCTTCCTGGAGTCACTATTGACTCAGCAATGAATCTCATTCTGCAATTACAGATGGTATTTTTATTTATTTATGTTTTTTTGCATCTTTTCATTTTGACTCGCTGAGCCATGTTAGGTGCAAAATCTTACCATGGCTTCAAACGTTTGAACTTCAGAGTTGGACGTTTCTCTCAATGGTTGGTCTGAAAATCATTGCTGTTGCTGCGTGGAACCGATCTGCACCTGCGGTTGGAGCTCTGATTTATGTGAATTGCATAAGCCTCCCACTGCTTTACTTACTCATGCTAATATATTAGATCTGAAATGTTGGGAATGCATGAATATTTTTTAGCCGTTCATTTATAAAGATTTCACAGCTTTTGAGTCCTTCAATCGTAGCTGAAACTTTTTTTTATACGTACATGCTAATATGTGTAAGGCATTTTCAGTGTGACTTTTAAATCTGGGCATAAAAATTTAAAATGCCTTTTCACAATGTGTCTTCGCAACGCAAAAAAAAAAAAAAAAAAATCATGGCTCAACTATGAGGAGGCCTTGATTTGGAAAATTCTGAATATCTTCTTATTTTATCTACTGCCCATTAAAATGTTTCCTCTTTATCCGCCCTGAGTGGCCATGAAACATGTTTGCTTCTCTTAGTCATTTCTATTTCATACTGTTGACCTTGGGTAGATGTCCAGTTATGACACTGGAATGAATTAGCTGAATTTTGGAATAAAAAAAAAAAAACACTCAAATTTAAGCCTTGAATTCAGAACAAAAAAAAAAAAAAACTGTCAATTTTGTTGTTACTCAGCAGCTGCAATTTTATTCACAGTGCCTGAAAATCTGTGAATAAAGCCGGAGCCCAAAATGAGTTCTCCACAGTCGCCGACAGCTAATCGTCATCGTCGTGAGCGAACGCCTTTACTTGCGATTTTTTTGTGCGAAAGCAAAAGGAAGATTTTCTGACACTTTGTGGTTTCAATTCAGGAAACAAACAGCCACACTCTGAAACGTACCTAAGATGGATTATTATTATTTTTAATTTTTTTGTTTTCTGGTTTGAATCAAAAGAAAATGAATAAAAAAAGTTTAATATCAACTTATATAATTGTTTAAAAATTAAATTATAAGTCCACCTGCTGTGCTCTGACTTGCAGTGCTTTAATTTTGCTTCCATTAATTGATTTTTTCTACCCAAGGCCTCCGGTGAGGTAATTAGTCTTGTCAAACAGGAAAACAGGTAACAGTAGTTTGCTAATGTTCTCTGCGCGCGACTCAGACCTGCCTCTAAATGCTTCATTGTTAAGCTGGTTTCTGGCTGTGGTGACTTTGAATGCTGTGAAGGCTGAAAATGACATTTGAGACATTACAAAAAAAGAGAAAAGAACAGGGCGAGGTAATGCTACAAGACTGAACACATACTGCTGTGTTTTTATGTCGCTTGATATTGGAGAGGAACAGCAAATTCGCAACATGACAAACAATCCTAACTGAGATGTTCTAGTATTTCTGGAGCTTTGCTTTGTGCTTTCTGACTTAAATCTGCAGATTGTTTAGTTAGCTAAACAGTTAGCTTGGTGTTAATTTTATCAGAAGAGGAAGAATTAAAATCTTTTGACTCGTTTTATTCTCTCTTCTGCCCGGATTCCTCGATGCCGTCATTGTATCAGCTGAACCATAAAGACAAGACAAAACGTTTTTCCAAGTCCAAAACATAAACATTTATTAGACAAACAACTAATGAAACTGACAAAACTCAATAAAATCACAGACCGGCATCCAATTCAATATTTACCTCACTCCACAGACATCCACACACCACGACAAACGTTACGGGGAACCATTTCACCGACGCGCCGTTCCCCGGAGACAGCATCACGGGTAACCCCGGAGCCATCTGAAGTTAAGGTTCCGGGTCCTATACTTTTAAAGGGAGAGCGTGTTTTCCCTTCTCTGCTGTATTCAAATTAAGGGTCTTCAGAAAGTCACCTAATTGTTACCTTGCGGTCAAATGTTCAAATGCTTTGCAACAAATTTTGTGTTGCTTGAACATTTTTTGATTTTCATAAAGTTATTCTACACTGAATCTCAATAAAAAAAAAAGCTTTTTTTTTATTAGGAATGGCATTATATTTATTTTAAAAAATCACACTGGTGAATTTATTTTTTCCCCAACTTGTGCATTTTATAACCACTCATATGATTCATAATAGGATGTTTTTCTGGGTTTTTCTTTCTGAATTACCTTTCTTTCTCCAATTAATGAAATTTTCATGCGTCCCAAACAGTTGGGAGGGAGATTCCTCAGAGAAACTTGGTCTGCAAACATTATCCTACGACCCATCCTTTGGAGTTTTAATCTGTCTCTGATCTTTTTTGGACAAAAGCTGCTTCTTTGCTGTCTTCCTCTAACTGTGCAAAGACACATGCACACACACACACACACACACACGTATAAACCCCTCCTGCTGTCAATTTGTGCAACCTTCATGGTTCTTTGGTATACTCCTCAGGAGGACAAATTCCTGAAATCTTTTTACCTTGAATTTCTGGAGAGCCTGAAAAACAGTTATTTCTTTCTGGGCAACAGTTTCTATGTGTGCGACATTATTTTTTTAAGCAAAAGTATGACAGCTGAAAGTTTTTCTTTGGAGGTCTGAAATCAGATTGCTACATGTTTGAACAGTATTACTTGTCAGCATTATTATCGTTATCTACAAAGTTAACCTTTTAGACCAGAAAAGCTTTTTGCAATGAAAATAACGCGCGTCAGGATTTGAAATCATCTTCTGCTTCAGCTACCAAAACTAGATGCATTGAAAGTTTGACAACATTTCCTTGAGATTATTAATCAGCTCTTGAAATGCTGGAGAAATATTTGTAAACGGTGTTAGGTCCCTTCTAAAAGTTCAAACCTGAATGTTTAACATGTTAATAAGAGCCAGACAAGATAAGCAGCAGGTAGCACACTCTGACAGTACAAAGGTTAAGCCATCATCCATGTTTTTTCTTCTTCCCTAAACATCATTTGCAAGTAAAAGTATTTCAGAAGGTTACTCTTGTCAAACATCCCTGGCGCTGGTGGTGTTGTCTGGACCGAATCGTGACATTAAAATTTGTCCACAGCAACAAAGCGACTTTGTTTCACAAAATATTTTTAGCCTTTTTATAGGTTTTTATTTTTCAGTCTGAATATGTATTTATACACTTTTGACATTTTTTTAAACTTATTGCTTATCAGAATACCACAACCACAAACATCTATGTATCATCATGAGATATGCAGTACGACAGATTTATACAATGATTTTGATCCAAGTAAAAAGATGAAAAGTGAAGCATGCATTCACCACCTTAACAAATGTCTCTCTTCTGTCTGTCTTTCCGCCATTTTCCCTGTGCAAGACACTCTTAGGCTGATTAAACGTCATCCATATTACGAGAAACATGGATCATTCATTCTTTCTTTGAAAACACTAAGTGAGCAAATCTAAGTGATTTTGAATAAAAAATAAAAAATAATTTTAAAAAATTGCTGGATGTTTGTTGTCCTATTTCAGTGTGGTCAATAAAATATTTTCTGGGTTGTTTTTTTTGTGTGTATGTGTTTTTAAATACGCTTTAAGAAAAAAAAATCATATGTCAAAAAAAATGTCACCCTATAAGAAAAATTGTCCACTTGCAACAACTTCCTTAGTCTGCGGGTCCAAATTTGGAACCATTCTTAAAAACTGTCATGGAAACGCGTCAGATCAGTTCAAAGTAAATAAAATTGCTTTATTTTAAAAATATTAAAAAAATAAATAGAGCTTAGCAAGTTGAAACACCTTGGAGTGACGCTACTTAACTGTACTGGGTGGCATTAGCAAAGCAGCCAACCCAGGAGCAGCATTATTTTTCCTCGCCACTGATTGGCTGTACCCCCCATATTGGATATAAGTAAAACTGTAGATATTATGTTCTGCTGTTGTGCTAAAATGGTTTCCACTACCCATATTAGTGCACATTAACGTATATTTGATGTTTGAATGATTAAACTATAAAGTTAAAGCACTTACTTTCAGAGGAGGTATTAAATACTGTATTTGCCATTTCTATTCTATTCAATTTGCTGGTGGCTGTGGTCCCTCACCCCTACAAATACCAGAGTCCACTGTAGCGCAGAGAATCTGTGGCTGGACTCTAAATTTCAAAGATGCTCACCTTTAGGTGTCACTAAGCTGGAGCTGGTTCCAAAAAAACAAAAAAAGAAAAAGAAAAACTTGTCTCTTGATATGTTAGAGACACACCCTCAGAGGACCCGCAGCTGTAACTGCAGTAAACACAAGTTGTTACCTATTTAGGCCGAATGCATATGCACAGTACACATTTCTTTAAATTTTTTTTTTCAGTAAAAAAACAAAAAAGGAGTTCAAATACACTCATAGCTTTTACGGTAGCAGCAGGCTGTTGTTCTCATTGTTATTCCGATCTCCTGCTCCTCTTCATTAGAGCTGATTTTAATGCTGTCTGAGGGCTCGTCAACATCAAAACCCCCTGCATGCACACAGTGGGTATCAGCAACGCGGACCCGACCGCGCAGTCGAGAGGTGTGTGGAAATTTCGGATGGTCCTCAGCATTTTAAAATAGCAGCCTGCTCTGTATGTTTAATTAAACGCACAGCAGTTTGAGCAGCTACAGGATGACTAATGCTTCATCACAGGGCAAGGGGGCCTATTGGAAGAAATGTCAGAGGCAGAAAAAGTCTATTTAATGTTCACATTATCGCTGTCTTCATGTCATACAGGTTTTTTTTTTTTTCCTGTCTTCCCTCCAGTCTGTATTCCTCCCTCTAGTCTTTATTTCAGCTAATGGTACATGAAGGTTAAGGATCATTAGTCTGCTCCCTGGACTATAGCTGCACCTATTTTAGTGCTACAGCATAGCTTCTTTTTTTTTTTTTTTTTCAATTGGCCAACCCTACTTTATCACTGCTTACGCAGGACCTTTCCCAGAAGGTCAGGCTTTTCTAATGACTCGTGACTTGAGTCATGAGGAGGCAAGAAGAAGCGAAAGAAGAAAATTGCCTGTTGAAAGAAACAGAATTGACGGAGCAAGAATGAAAAGCAAGAAAGAGGGGGAGAAAAAATGAAGCGAAGAGGGCTTGGGGAAGGTTATTGGTGGAGAAGAGGGAATATGTCACGACGGCAATGTTTCATTTCTAAAAACCATCTAAGTCATTTTAACGGTAGACAAAGATAATCTGTGTAAACGCAACATGGCCTTTTGTTTAAAATGATGATTTCATTTATTTAGGGGGGAGGACAGAAAAAACTAAATAAATTTTCAAACCAACATGGCCGTATGTGAAACTGGACCTGGCATCTAAAAGCTAATAACTGGCAGCAAAAAAAAAAAAAAAATGCAAATCAGCATTTTTGCAATAACAATCAGCAAGTCCTTTATGTTGCTATAGCAGAAATTTGGACCACTTTTCTTTACACGATTGGTTTAATTCAGCAACAATGTCTTCACATTTCAGTCTGGATGTTGACTCCAAAATCTTTTATCTTTTATTATTATTATCTTTATTGGTTTGTTTTCTTTTTGCCATTCATTCATTTGCTTCATAATTTGTCATTATCAGGGTTATCTTTGCCTCACAGCAAATCATTAAGATGCCCACAAACACTTATCACTCCAAAACTTTACTAATGAAACAAAAAGTGACAAAGATATATCTTTACAGTAAATAAAAGATACGTTTATCGTCACGTGCTTATTTATTGCATGAACTTATTTAACATCTCTGCTGACATTTCAGGAGCGGTGCCCTGAGCTGGTGGTTATGAAATTAATACATGATACAGAGATAGAGATGCATGATTAATTTAAAGGGCTTTATATAAATCCCCCATACCTTTTATTTCAGAAAGACCAATCTATCATTTTTCTCGAGTTTATTTTTAATGAGCCTCCCAGATTAATTTCCAAGGAAGAAGGAAGTTCAAATCACCCTGCCGACCTACTTAGAGCTTCTCTTTTTTTCTCAAGGTATCCTCTGATTACGGGGAGCAGCTGCGTGACAATAGGCAGCTCTCACAACTTTGCATTCAGGAGAGAAATAAGTTTTAATGAGTTATGTAAGTTATATAAACAGTTTCCAGAGCACTTGCAGTATATGAAATATGAAAGTTTTTTGTTTTTTTTTCTCACAGTCTGACTATGAAGTCTGGCATATTTGTCGGTTCGTCCTGCTGAGGTACGTCAGAATTAGCTCCTTTTCACATCCTCTTACAATTTGTTGAATTTCTCCCCCCCGCAGCCCCCTATGTTGCGGCGCCCGGTAGCCTGCTGTGTCAAGACTTAATTTTAACACCAAGTACAGCACAAATACATCAAATCAGCACAATTAGACATTATTTTTCTTTAATTAGTCGCCAAGAATGATCAGCCTCTACCGAGTCCAGATTTTGCTTATGGACTTACATTCTAACAGGGAACATTAGAAAACTTCAATTTTAGATTTTCTCTTTAGATGAGCACAATAGAAAAAAAATAACTTTAGTCAGTGTAAGAGCAGCATGATGTCAACGTGTTCTTGCAGCCGAGGGAGAGAGAACAAATCTGTTCTTGCAGAGTCTTTAGAGAACGTTGGCGAAGAGACGAATTGGCCTCCTTGAAGGTTATTTATATTTACGCGCTACAGTCCATTTGGAACCTTTTAAGGTTTTTTAGGGGTTTTCATCATATTCTTTCCAATAGCCTCCCATATACTAACAAAAATTGTTCACAATGATGAGGCAGAGTCAGGTTTTCTGTCAGTTCGTAGAAAACGATCTCGGTGTGATGTCGGCGTCACGTAAACGCTGATGCTTGCCGGTGGTCTTCAGGTGTTTTGCACGTCGCACACTTCTACACCAGGCGAAAAACACGAAGGCTGATCAGAAATGGACCTTACGTCGCTGAGATCTGCCCTCTTTTTTTCTTTTAGAGCTGCGTCGGGGCTGCCAGCGATCGATCTTCTCTCGTTTCCTGTAATTCCGAGCACCAAGTGTGATCTGAAAAGCTGTGGCTCCGATGTTTCGCAGGTTCCACCCTGGCAATTTTTATAAAATCACTGTTTTATGTTCCGCTACGCTCAATGATCTTCACCTTCCTTTGATCTGTAAAGCTCTTTCATGAAATGTGCTTTCAAAAAGAAAAGAGTGCGACTGATTAGCTGGCTGCGGTATCGTCTCTGATTTGACAAGAAGGCTTGCTTTTCAAGGTCTGCTTCTGAACTCCGTTTTTTGTGTGTGTGTGAAACATTTTTAAAAAACCATTCTGGTGTTGTTTTTGGGTTGAATATCTGCTTCTTTGACAAAGTTAACGGTGTTGGCAATTGGCTTTTTAGTCGAGAATAAACTTGTAGTTTGATTTGAAATCCAAAGGCGGTTGTAGAGAGCATTGACACGAGGGAGAGGAGTGCGGTGCCAGCTGGACCGTCAATCTCTGTTTCTGAGCAACTGTTGTTTTATGGTTCAAAAAGTAACTTTTCTCTAGTTCCTCCCATTTAAAAATCGTCAAAGTCCTCCATTTCTTCAACATTTACAGCCAGCCGATGATCAGAGGAAGCTAAAGGTGTTTCCTCACCGTGCTCCAGCAAGAAGCTACTGAACATACAAAGAGAAGTTTACACATCTTTATCAGATGTATAATTAACTCAGTTGGTAAAGTACCTCGTTTCATTGTCCCTTGTGTCCTTCAGCAACACAGCACAAACTACAGTAGTGCATGTCCAATGCTTTTGTTTTCTCTCTGCACCATCAAAAAGACCACAGAGAGCACGTGAGGCTTTTTGAATCTTATCCAACGCATTCGACGCATGAAGAGGTGTAGAGCAGTCACGCCACACAAAAAACTCAAGGACCCTTGAATTTTAGAGACTCTCAATAGGTGTAACAAAAAAAACCACTCAGAGATCTGTTGGCAGTATTTTGTGGAGATCAAGGATGAAAAAGTTTAATTGAGTATACCGCAAGTCTGAAAAAATAAAATGCTTTGAAAACACGTTGTTTGTAAAGCTAATAGTCTTGTTTCCTGATAAGTATTTTAGGTTGTTTTTTTTTTTGTTGCGAGTGCATTTAGAAACTACTAAACGCACTCAAACTATGAGCAGGTTGCTTTGTAGAGGCGAACCGTTCAGGGATTCAAACACCCCAACACAATATCATATAGTGCTTTAATTATACTGAAGCAAGGAAACAAAAAGAAATGCTCTGGGATTACCTTACTATTACTGACACTGCACAGTTTGATCACCAAATAAGTCATGCTTACATTTGCGCCACTGCTGCAGAATCATTGCAACTGTGACGATGTGATATCTAGCTCTTTGACAGTCGGTTGCTCACAAAATATGAAAATATATGCGATAAAATAAAACAATAGATCAATGTCATTTTTAATCCTTTCGTGCATAGTGGTCTAAAGGCCACTTTCTTGTGTTTTCTTGTGGATTTTTATGTTATAAAATGCACACAGACCACTGAAGTGGACACTTAAAATACACTATCAACTACTGGCCATCCACTGCAAAAGAGCATGAAAATTTAGTTAAATTCAATATGGCAGACAGATGGAAAAGCAACTCAGGAATGTCCAGTCCCTCCTTCTACTGTAGAGGACTCTTGCAGGTAAAAAAATATATATATATTGTGACATTAAGTAACCCCTAAATACCAGTACTACAAATTTATTTTCCTAATACCAACTTTGTATTTGGAGAAAATTACAATTTACCATCTAGAAAAAAAATGCAAAATATTTTTTCTAGGTTTAAATTTGCACCTACAAAGAACTTGGTAAATAATAATAATAAAAAAAATTAAATCCTGACATAAAGGATCATAATTCATGCATAAAAGGGTTAAAACTAACGTCGCCAGCTCAAAGCGTTTTCCACACCGTTGAGCTCAGTATACGCGCAGGATTCAGAATCCACACATATCTGAGACACGACAAGAACTGATGTTCTGCAAAATCTCCTGGACTCTTCTCACTTATAGAACCTCGTGACATGAAAGCCAACGTCTAATGTGAAAATGTGTTTCTCTTCCAAATATCAGAAACCAGACACTGGACGGCAGAGAGATCCAGTGTAGACTGGCCAAAGCAAATACCGTTCACCTAGTCTCTGTCTGGATCGTATCCCAGTCGCCAAGTGGTGTGAGGGCAGGGTAGACTCACACACTGTTGGCCACCGTAGAGACACACCAGACAATCGAAAGAAAGAGGCAGAAGAGATCTGAGCTGAGGCTCGAGTCGGTATGCTAAAGTTGACCAGTCGAAAAAAACAAAACAAAACAAAACAAAACTTTCTTCTTCTTTTTTGAAAACCAGTACATTTGCCATCTGGATTAGGTGAGGCCGGAGGACATAGCCGGGGAGAAGGACACCTGGTCCTTTCTGCCTGGTTTGCTTCCGCCATTACAAAAATCACATAATTGTCGGGATATGGGAGGACGGGAGGGTGGATGGAAAATAAAATCCTTTACACAGAAAATAAGTGATATTGGCCAGACCTGGCTTATCAGCCATAAGGCTCTGGGCCACAGTGTTTCATAACCCATGCATTTGGGCACTGGGGCACAAATGATTGAACAAATGGAAGAGAGATAAGCAAAAAAGGTCTATGGAAAAAAAAAAAAAGATACTGTGTCATTGTCGGAATATTGCCTTCAGAGGTATGGTATGTAGAAGCTTGATAATGTCAGGCGGTGACTGGAAGGTAATTGCTTTCTAATGAATTTTGGTTTCCCTTCGAAATATCACCTGTTGCCTTTCTGGATATGATAGCAAGATGATGCAAAAGACCTGCTCTTCCTCCGTGGATATGCAGTGATGCAAGGACCAGTTGAAATGACTTTTTCCAATATTCCTGCTCCTTGTTTGACAGTTTTGGAGTATTATCATGCAAACAGCGGGTGCACTGATATGTGCGTTGGGCAAATGAAAATAGTCCATGTTGAGAATGTTATATCAGGCGTCAATACAGACAAATACATACTACATGAGAGAAGCAGAAGGAAGTGAGGGAAAAAAAAAAAACAGCTCTAGTGAAATACCGCTATCCTGGCACACATGGTGGAGATTAGAATAAATGATAAATGAAGGATTAAAATTAATTTACCCTTAAGCACCATGTATTCCTTTACAAAAAATAACTTTTCGGTATAACTTATAGATTTTTTTCCACTCCTTTTTTTGAATAAACCAGGTTTATCCTGACTATTCAACAATCCAAACTGAATGGGATTGAATTGTGACAAGTTTATTCACTTATTCAATCATTTATTAATTAATTCATTCTACTGTTTTACTTTACAATTACAAATTGCATGAAATTTCATTTGATACACCAACACAAAGTTCAAACATCACAGTTATGAGCTTCATTTTGTTTATCTCTTGAGTTCCAAATAAAAATATATTAGGATTTGTGATTACATCTCGAAGGCTGAAAATAAGTAAGCAGTATAAAAACTGCTGCAAGGCAATTCAAATGAACGAATTAATGAAGGAATCTTGCCATTGCTGACAGATATAATGTAAATAATACCTTTCTATCTAATAGAGATGTTTTTTCCAAGTCCACTGGTGCATTATTCATCTATATTTGAACATGCTTTCCACTTACTTATCATCAATGATTTTTTTTAACTAGTCATATGCAAATAGTCAGTCAGTCCATCACAAGAGCCGACTCCCTACCTTTTTTTTCCCCCTTTCGCTGCTCAGCTCTCACTCTCAGTGGCTCACAGATCGTTGCTTTGATTGGCAGGATGGCAACCTCGCAGGCAATCTCTTGTTAGGATATGGGATCATACTATAATGTATAAACAGACAGAAAAAAGGCAACATTCAGGTGGAGAATCTATCCATCTCCTCAGTCAGTAGACAAAAGTGAGGAGGAGAGTGAATCGCAAAAACCCATAAATATGTAAACAAAGGAGTACCGGGCTGCAGTTTTAATACATAATATAATAGTTAAGCTTGTAAATGTTAAGCATGTTAGTATTTCATAATGCAGAATAATCGCATTCCCTATTTTGACCCAAAGGCCTCTCTCTGGGCTCACAGCAGCACATTACACGGTCCAGTTGTGTGTTCAAAAACACAGAGTTGCAAATGTGAGTGAAAGTTTGAGAGAGGAGAGTCAGACTGGTGAGCTGAATGGCAAATTTTATTTTAAAAAACAAGCTGCGATGGACTTTCAGATAAAAACAAGAAAAACAAGGTAATAAGCAGCCTGCTTATTCCAACGGTGAATTATCCATCCATTGAAGCACAATCAGTTTGCAGTTAACATTTTCATTTAAGTAAAAATTGTAAGTTTCAGCAAAACATTACTAAAAATGCTCTCTCAACAGGACACCCTCATAAAAACGCTACATTCAAAAAGGATTTATTAACAAACAATGCATTCATATTTCCCAAATTAAGCTAAAATATGACGCTACAATCAACCAAGAGCTTTATGTGAGCCGCCTTTCCTCACACGAGAGCCAGCTCACTCAAAAAAAAAAAAAAAAGCAAAACTTCCCATTACTGGATCTCTCTGACTTGCCCAACATTGAATTTCCAAAACATCTCATGGCAACGCAGGTGAGTCAATTGTGGAATTCTCTATTTCTCTTTTTTTTTCTTGCTTTCTGTCAACCTGGAGGCAATGTAATGTATCCAATACACCACATCCACAAACTGATACAAAAAAACAAACAATTGTTCAGCATCTAAAACACATCAGGTGCACCGGTGCCTTAAAGTGCAGAATAAAACCCGGGTCATGAACGCATCAAGCCGAAACATAAAACACAGATGAGAAATTTTGGGGGAAGCAGTGGTGGAACTTAACGACCCCACATGACATTAAAAGTGCTCATATATCTCAAAAAGTGATTTGAATGAATGATGGTTCTCTATTAAAGCGAGCACGGGGGGAAGAGACTTTTTCAAAATAAATTAGTTTTGGAAGAAAACTATATAACCTTGTACACCCTGTTGTCCTTGGGTTTGCCCCAGCAGTGATGCTTGGCTATTAGATTCATTAGTGTGTGTGCGTGTGTGTGGGTGTGTGTCTTTGTGCACATTTACTGAACACACGTTATTTCTTCAACGCTTTGGAAGAAAGCTGATTAAGGAGTGAATGAGGAAGCTGATTTCGGCCCCACAGAGGACCGGCAATACGCAGGATTAATCAGACCCGTCTCCTAACTATACAGGTTAATTAGGGTTAAATGATAATTAGGACAACCATTATAAGTGCAAACAACCACTCAGGACCCTTAATCCGCCCAGTGCTGTGCTGCTGCAGGAAGGTTTATTTGTTTGTGTGGGGGCCGTCCCGCGCATCCAGATATCCAAGGATGTTTGAGGACTGTCGGGGCGACCGCATCCGACGGAAGGCACGACCGGTGTCTCGGGAAACTATTGACTTTTTAGAGAGGAAGTCTCAGCGCGAAGTCTCGGAAAAACTAACAATGAAACCATCCTCAAGTCAAAAGAGAGTTTGAGCTAAAAGTCTAAAAACATTTAGAGGAAAAACAACATTAAAAACTCTCGTCTTCCGAAAAGTTTGCCGTCCCGACAGCAGGATCGGCGCTAATCCCCCGGGACGCTTCCTGCCATGACCGATGAGATGTTAATGTGTTGGGGTTGAGCAGGCAGGGACATCCTCTAAAACACAATTTGCTCCCTACTTTGTACTTGCAAATGTGACAGAAAACGTTGCGGTGGGAAGAAAAAAAAAAAAAAAATTGGAATTGATCTAAGTGCTGGCTAAAATGTCTCAGGTTGTGACCCCCCGTGCTCTGAAGAGTTTCCCTGTATTAGTATTCTGCACTCAGCAGCTTCTGCCTTGCAGGCAGGGCCTCAGAGCATGAATACAATCAATCAGCAATACTGTGGCTCTGCTGAGTTCTTAGTACATCAACTTATTGCGTTTGACCATGTCTCGTGATCATCCTTCCAAATCTTTATCCCTTTCGTAATTCATTGTCACAACTCATTCATTCATTGCGCTTGATGAATAGGACTCTTATTCAGCCGATGGCCCTGAGTGAAGTGCTATTGGCCATGGTAGTTTTTTTTTTTCTTCCTCCCCATCTGCATCTCTAAATATTCAGCTAAGCTCGAGTTGTTTGCGCACTGCACGTGTACATAGGGTAAATTTATCACCACATAACACCTTCGCCATACTTATGAAAAAGCCCTCACACTGTTAGGACGGTCTTACAGTAGCAGCAGGCATTTTATTCCATCTTATTTTCATTTAATTCCTCTCTTGAAGGCTTGTCCCAGGGGGTCTCCTGTGATCTGACTGCAGCCCGACTGAGTAAGTCCTGAGCCATGATGAAGGCTTGGATAAGCATAATGATGTTTGGAAGTGTGAAGTTTTTTCGTTGCCTTTAAATGGAGATGGTGATTTTCTCCTTACACCTCTGTGCTTACTTAGAGCTCAGACTATGGCCAAGAATTTCAAATCAGGGGTCTTATTCACAGACAGTTTTTTTTTTTCCTTCTTTCTTTTTTCCTGTGTGTGTCTGTGTGTGAGTCGCGTTCTCTCCTGGTTTTACTACCCAAAAAGGTGCAGCCGCCTCTAGATCAGTGTTGAACAAGAGGCTGGGTTATGAATTTCAAGAGATGAAGGGGGGGGAACGGGTCGCTGTTGTTTATTTATTTACTCAGTCGACTGGTAGTTTTTTTTGTTTTTCTTTTTAATGGAGTCCCCGATTAAACTAATGTGTAGAAGGCCTAGGCCTTTCACAATAAACAATAAATCAATTCATCGCATGATAAATTAAAAGAAACTCAAATATTTTCATTTGCTTGATTTATTGTTTTTCTCATTTTTCTCTCTTTTTACCAAAAACTGAATGATAAAAGTCTTCAGTCTGGTGTTTTGGTCTCAACTAGCCCCTTTTTTTTGAAAGATAATTTTGTTTACAGAGATTTCATGTTTCATTTGTTGTTTCTGTTGTTTTCTTTATTTATTTTGGATATTCCAAACATCTTCCAGTTCCAGTTTTATGCCATTACTGTTATATTACTTGAACACATTCTCAAAACAACAATGTTATCGTTCATCGCAATAAGTTCTGAGACAGTTTATCGTCCAGCAAAATTTGTTATTGTGACAGGCCTAAGTAGGCCTTAAAATAAACTTGTGTTTTATTTAAGCAAGCGAGAGGAAAGAAAACTGCATATATTCCTACTGAATACATGTAATCAAATCATGTCTGTTTTATTAATACTTTTTAGAAATTGAGTGTGAATCAACTTTGAATTAGTTTCTCTGCATTTCTATGTGGACAAAACTTTGCTGATATCCCACTAATGTTCAAAAGAAAACACAATTTCGCAATCGCAATGTTTCCATTAAATAAGAAACGCAATTAAAATCACAGGTGATGAATAAGTTTGTTCCTGCAGTTAGTCATTAAAAATCATCCTGCACCATCATCCTAGCATCACTTCCTGTCTTCTTCATCTTTTCCGCCAGTAGTAACATCCTGTTGTTGATCACATGACTCGTGTGACGTGAAAATAGTGTTTCCACTGCAGTTTTGCAAAATATTCTAATTTCGACACAGCTGAAAAACCACCATATCCTACCACAAATCAAAAAACACGAGTTGGCCTGTTTCCATTAAGTAAATTTATTTTCATAACTCCGCCATGCACACTTAAAAGGTTAATGGAAACAAACCTATAGAAGTCAGTTTCTCTTAGCTGCTCTTCAAAATTGGAAAAATATGAAAACATACCAGTTAAGAAAGGTACATTTTTTCCTGATATTCACAAGTCAGGCAATAGCTGCAGTAAAACACTTAATACACTAAACATATTTGCATCAACAGTCAGTTGTAAAGCTTCAAGTAACTGAAATTGTGACAGTAAAAGTTGACCAATGTTTATCTTGCCATTAGGCAAATGGATGACAATGGTGATAAAAAAAAGAAAAAAAAATTTTTTGGCAACAGTAAAGGTGTACTGTATACAAATAATAACAAATATGTGGAAAGCATACGGTGAAGAATTTGTGATGCTGATTGAATCTTTTCAGATTTCATTGTGTTACAAACGTTTGAAACTGCAGGAGATTTTTAACTCAAACTCAACTAGCATCCGGCTAAAGACCGAAAAATTAACAATCCGAAACATTTGGTCAAATTTACACAGGAGTGGCTCGACAGACACAAAATCAACTTTGCCTCCAGTAAACTCTCTGCTGCCAGACCAACCCTACAGAAAGCCTGTGGATGTAGAGAAGACGGTGGAGGTCGTAACCCTGGACTCTGAATAATTTAGATAGAAGAGAGGAATGGTCAAGGATCCCACCACCTCTATGCTCCAACCTTGTAAAATGTTATAGGAAAATGTTGGGATTTTTTTCTTTCCCCTCAAAGTGTTCAGAGAAGCAGAGCCAACATGTTTGGAACAGTTGATGTATTAATAAAAATGGTTGTTATGGAGACTTGGTGACCCCATGTTGGCACTTTGACATTCAGTTCTCAAACAGTGAGCTCTGCTGCCATCCTCCTTCTTGACTGGGGGGCTAAATAAATTTCCATCTCCATCTGTTTGCTACTTTCTTGTAGCCATTTCTTGATCATTACACATTTGTACCGATGATTTATTCTTCTTTGTATTTTCTTGAAAGTTAATGAATGGACTGGTGCCTACCTTCAGCAGTAGATGGGAGCGAGGCTGGGCATGTCCAATTCATCACTGGTATTTTTTCCCCCCCTCACACTAAATAAATGTACTCAATAAAAGCCAAATTTTGTTTAAAGAAATGTATAAATGAAATAAATGTATCTAATTTTTCTTTTCACACTTGTTGCACATGAATTTATTAAGGGCATCAAGATGGTGCCGCTTTCCGATGTTTGTCACGTCAACAAGTTATTTAACCAAGTACGTCTAAAAGCTAAAGCTTATTGTTAATATAGTTTCTGGAGTTATTTTGGCAAAATCCATGCTTTTGTTATTGGACATATTTAATGTTTTGCGGGCTCTATATAGATTAAAAAGCCAAACCTGGATTTTCCTGTTTCCCCATCTTGATTTCCTCTAAAACTGTGACATTGAATTTTTTTTTGTTTTTACACCGCAGGGCTTGCAGCTGTAAACATGCTACAATGTTTACGTCGTTACTGGTGATATGTGATATTCTCACGTGGTACACAGCTGCACTTATTGCAGGTGAACAATAAAGCTGTGAATGCAGTTTAATAATATTTCAAACAGGAGGCCTGGATCTCTGCTACAGCCACAACACACAAATATACATAACTGTTGGGGCTGATTATGGTTTTCACATGACTTGACGCTGCAAAATTAAAAGTGTCACTCCAGATCAACGGTACATGTGGCTCTTGTGGAAGAACATCGAATACTTACTAACTTGCTAAGAACAAAAGTAGAAGTTTTTATTGTTGTGTTATTTCATAAAATGAAGTCATGGTGTGTTTACGTTTAGTTTTCATGCATTACCAATTATGCTGTTTGGTTCTTTTCAGGTGTTTTTAAAGGTGTTATATTTATAATTTGATTAGAAACCAGAATTAACTCTTGTATTATTTTTAAATTCATGTTTTCTCCTGTTCAATATATGTAATGTTTAAATTTCTTTCCCACTGAAGACAGCAAAATTATATTTGACTCTTCCTCACCATCGATGCTCGACTTTGGCAGCGTGTTTTAGATTAAAATCGCGTGGTGATACATTTCTATAGAAGGAATTATTATGCCAGTGAGTATTTTTGGAGTAAATTGAAGTCATAAAGAAAAACAGAAGACAACGTGGATTGCCAAAATGACAGAAAAACGTGCAGATTTCTTTTTGACTTGTGTAGGTGGAAGCGTGGCGCGGAGCTAACATAAAGCAAGGACTTTATTAAAGATGTAATTTAATGAGGCACATGTCCTTTAGAACATTTGACTATTTTTACTTTTTAGTGACAAAAATGATTTCATGAAAAGTGAGAGCAACTATTTTCTGACTACAGGCTAAATTAAGATAAGCAGCATAAAAAGGCTGATTGAAACCTAAAGTCACAAACTGTGTGATGATGTAATCAGTGTGCTAAATACAATGTTGTGCAACAAACATTTTCCTCCAAAATAATAATACTAATAAAAAAGACAAAAGACAAAACTCTTTAGTTGGTTTTCTGTATGCTGTAGAAATAAACATGACTAGTTTCTCACAGTTGAACTTGACTTGACCTTGCTTAAACTTTATTTTATAAACATGTTCAGGGAGTTCGGCTAACTGGATTAGACATTTTTATTATTTAGCTCGAGAAATACAGATTTAATACTATTTGCACTGACGAAACATGAGGAAAGTGTTGTACAGTCATTGGAAAAACAAAAACTCAATACATAAAACTCAAGTTATATATGTTTTTTTTTAGATTTTGGCTTAATCTTTCATCAAAGTTTATAATGATACCTCTGGATATATCTGGTGTGCGGTTCTGATGATAATCACATAGTAAAACTCTTCTGTTTCAAATACAAACATTTACATTTACAGAAAATGTTAATGTCTCATAATATGAGAAAAAAAAAATTAAAATAGATCATCATGCGGCCTTATTTAAAAAAAAAAAAGAAGAAAGCTCTACTGCAGAAAAAAAGAATGAAAGCTCTTGCTGCTGCTCTCTCAGGTTTGATTACAAGTACATTGTTTTTATTGTGTCTTTTCGAAGCGCACTGTGCCTCTCTACAAACATTGCAGCTGCACACCCTGGAGCTACGTAGCTTTTCATAGCAGAAATTGCTTGACGTTGATAAAACATCTGGAGCGATAAAAGCGAAAAAGCAGTAGATGGGCAACAGAAGCTATTTTATAGCTGAAGTGCAAAGGAAAACACAATTACTGGGGGGAGGAGGACTGCAGAGCGGCTGAGTTATGTGCATGACTGAGGATGCGGCCCCTCCTGCCCCTCCTGCCCCTTTGCGCTGACTGACAATGAGGTTGAAACTCACAGCAAATAAATTGAATGTCCAATGTTTTTTTCCTGCCCTTTCAAACTCATCCTGTAATTATCAATTCCACTTTGGAAGAACAATTACCTCAAACTGTCAAAGCGATTATGCAATATGCGGACACCAAGCCAGGCCTCCACCGTGTGAACGTAGGAACCTACTCGAGTCAATTATGCACAGAAAACGAAGTATGTAGATGTTGAATGTCAGTCATGAGTTATGATGGTGTGAAAAATGAAATGTTTCATTATGAGCTTTCACATTTTCACTCAGCTGTGAGTATTCTTACATGTACTAAATAAGTACCGGATATTTTAGTCCTCAGGTTCTGACTTAAACGAAATCAGAATGGTGGAGATTCTGACCCTTGTTTATAAATCCTTAAAGGGAACCGATCAAACTTCATTTTAAACAAGTTAGGGTAAGTTTATGGGTTATTAAAAAAAACAAGCTCATTACATTTTTTGCACAAAATCATTCCAGGGTAATGAGATTTTACCTGCTCAGTTCTTCGTATTTTGAGCTCCTTTCGGAGAGAGACGTTTAAGGGATCCGTCACTTTTTATGGAAATGAGCTGCTGCTGGCCACGCCCCCAACTCCAGGTTATTAGTTTTATTAGTTACTCTTACTATAATCATAATGTGAGGTGTTCCTCTGAAAAGAAAACAGGAATCATCCATTATTCCAATTATTTGAAACCAAAGTTAAAGTTGTTCATTCTTATAAGAGAAAACATTATTGGTATAAATATTTTGCATTAGGTCTTATTCAATTACTCAGTTTGTTTAGCCTTAATTCTTTAAAACTTCCATGCATTGAAACAAGGAATAGTCTCAACTATTTTTTTTATAAATCTGCAAGCTGGAAACTTTCTTCCTCTTTTTTCAGGAAGTCAGGCAACTCTTATGATTAAATACGAAAAGAAATAGAATTAAAGCAAAGTTTGCATGAGACAAAACACAACAAACAAAACACACTGACTGATTTCAACAAAGTCTGACTCTACTGTTGGGTCTGGATGTCACTTTGTGTGATCCATTTTCATGTATTGTTACTGCTAAACTAAAATCTCCAGCATGGGGGAAATGGGATGAAGCTCAGGATTTCTAGACAGTTTCAACTTAGAAAATGGCTGCCAGCAGGCGTGCGGTTGTACAACTGTACATCTTTGACCCCGAGTCAGAAGAAGCGGCACGGCCGTCAAGGATGCAGCAAGTGGTTTCTGACTGCTAAGTCAACAACAAAACACTTTCCAGTGGCCATTGTACAGTGCGTAGAACAGAACACATGGCTGGTTGGTGAGGGGCATATTATTCTTCCTTATTGCCAGGAAGAAGCTGAATGTTTTTTGATGGCGCTTGAACTGTTTCTAAAAGCTGCAGAGACCCAAATGAAGGTACAAAAATGTTTGAAAAGTTAGTTTTGAACAACAGGTTCAATTTAAGTGTTCGTATGCCAGTAAACGTAAAATCCAATAATCCCTCTCGGAGCGCTGTACAAAATTGCCCCTTATAGATTTTGTCTGGTTTGACGTTTTAGGTCAGGTTTGTTTCAATGTCAAACTAAGTTACTACAAAAAAAATGATCACTTTTTTTATAAAGGGAAAACTAGTCCACAAACCAGACCTCTTGAAAAAAAGAAGTAATTGCAGAAAATCACTTAATAACCCATCCTGACATCACTTACCTCAGTTAAGGTAATTGTTCATGATTTTAATAGTAGAAAGAGACTGAGCATGACTGTTCTGTGTTAAAATAAGAACAAAACAAAAAAAAGAAAGAAAGAGAAAGCAGGTCATGGTTAACTTAATTGATGTAACCATGAATTCAACCATCACTTTCTGACCCTGAACTCAAACACACTTAAGTTGTGCAGAGGGACTCGGGTCCAACTCCTCAACAAAATGTGACAGAAAAATGTGGCAATTAAAGCCCCAGCAGAGAGCGGTCTGTGGAGCAGCTGAAGGAGGCATTAAAGGACATGGAAATCCTGCCTTTTTCTTTTCCTTTTTTCTTTTTTTTTAAGAAAACGGCTGCTGGAAGAACGAAAAGCGATTCTCAGAGTAAAACCCGGATCCACCAGGATTCGGCTCACGATAATATCATACCTCATTCCAACACGCCTGGCGTTTAAGGCAAATGTTTATATATATATTCCTTTCCATGCAGATTAGGACAACTGAAATGCGTTTCATTGCAAGGCAACTAAGATATTTTCCTGTCATGGTCAATTCAAAGATGTTGAGTATAGAGATGGAGAACATTCCCTCCATTCTGTGAAGTAAACTAAGTATCTGAAGCTTAATTGCTGTGTTTAGAATAATCTTCTTAAGTAGCTTTGACTCCTGAAAGACATCCAAAGTTTTTATGTTCCAAAAAAATGATATGCATTTGTTCAGCAGGTTTAACGTCGATCCTTCAAAAAGTACACGTCTCCTTTGCATTTGCGCATTTCGCAGAGCGTGTGAGCGCGCTTCGCCAGAGCATTTGCAATTTTGAAATGCTAAAGCACGTTGCCTCGTCGCAAATCACCAGAGTCAATTTATTTTATCAGACCAATGTGAGTCAGATTTTTGGTATTTTCATAATGTGGTAACTTTTATGTCAAAATGAAGCAATTTTGATCCACTCTACTTTGCAGAAATGTTTCAATTCGTCTACATCTGAGGACAGTGAAACATGAAAAACACGTTTAAGCCTCTCAATTTCATTTGAGTCCAGACATCAAGTAGGCCGATCTAGAATTTTGTTTTATGTATTTCAGTGATTCAGCGTCCTGTGGCAAAACTGAACTATAGTGCCTGGGTTAAAGGTCAGAACATGATATTGGACACCTTATTTAGGATTTTCTACTGGGAAACCGAATCCATGGTTCAATTATGAGAACTCATCCAGGTCATAAAGAACAAAAGCAGCAGTGGACAAAAACCAAACATCCATCATGTTTTAACTGTTGCCTCCATTTTCTCATATTTCCTGCTTGGCCTAACGTCAGATGTAAAACGCCTTCTTAAAAAGTTTTGCTTATGGCTTGTTGGTCCACAGAACATTTACCCAAATGTCTTTGGATCCATAAAGCTTCTATTTTATTTTATTTATTTATTTTTTTTTTGAAGAAATGAGTCTTTGCATTTCTCAGTAATTTTCACCTTTGACCTGTCCCATCGATGCCATTCTTGCCCAGTCTCTTTTCTTTTTTTTGTGACCTCCTGGGAGAGTGTTTGATGGACTCTTGGAAAAAAAAATTCTGGGCTGGCCGCTGCTGGAAAAACTTACTGCTGCTCCGTTTGTAGATGATTGCTCTTGCTGCCTTAGTAACAGCTCTGGAACAACTTCCTCACTGATGCCAACAATGACTTTATCTCTAACCTGCTTTTGTATTTCATGCATCAGAAGATGCTGATTTTTGCTACCTTTCATCTACTTCAGATTGTGTGGGAGGTTTTATAAAGTGGTTACTTGATTTCTTCATGTCTTGCGTTAATCAGACTTAGTTTTGACTAGTGAAACTGAGTCGTATTAAACTGAGAGTAGAAGTTAATTTGTGATTTATTCAGGCACTTCTGTATTTAACATGTGGCTAGGTTGGTTTGAGTTTCTCCTCGCAAATTAAACAAACATTTATAAACCGCTTCATTCGGTAAGAGTATTGAAAGCATGACCAAGTAAAACGGTGATTTTATTGGTATGCTTGGGAAATCATGATGAAAAAAGCAAGCAGCAGCAAATCTTGTGACTTATCTGGAAAGCATGAATTGTTCTTATCCTTTAAGGGCTGCCATGGGCAAATCTTCCCTGTACCAGAGAACACATCAGTCCCTTCCAGCTGCAGTAAGAGCAGAAGATCTTCAACTCTCCGGGTCCGGGATAAAGCGAACTCTGCAAAGTTAGTGGACTGGTCTGTTGTTGTTGATCCAGTCTCCTGTGTAGACCATGAAGTTAAAATACAAATAAAATTTTAAGAAATCCAAATTTAAAATCAACAGCTCTCCTTTTACATTGTAACCTACATGTGGGATTCTCCTACAGAGTCTGAAACACGTATAAATTCAAAGTTTGTAGGAGGCAAAACTTTTAAATCTTTTTCCAAATATGACGTGACTTATCATTTACAGCTTTGAAAAAAGAACAAGAAGTTTCTCTATAGAAAAATATTTCAAGTACAAAATCTGCAATAATCTGTCTCCACAATCTGAAAAACACTTGACCGAAGTAAGTCTTGATTTCTTTCTGCGTGTAGATTTTGCTAGTACACACCTAGCAAGTCAAATGAACTTATATGCATCCATACAGTTTGTAGGTGTGTAGAAATTTCTGCAGAGTACTGTTTGTACTCAACAATCGCCTATATTTGTCTCGTGTCTGGATCAGGAGGAAGAGTTGCACAGCAGAAGAGCAGGACGAAGAGCGTGTTAAAGTTTAAGGAAACCGAGCTTGAACTCTGGGCCGGAGAGGAGAATGAAAGTATTCGAATGGCAGAGAGTTCAAACTGAACACAGCAGAAAGTCTGAGCGGCGAGGACAAGAGATGAACTCACAATCGGAGCTCGATTTCAAAATCATGATGAAGAATGCTGAAATACAGTTTTTAATGGGTTTGTTTGTTTCCATTGTACAATCAGGACCAACTTAGAATCCAGAGAAACTCATCTAGAGAAACGACTCATTCAGAACCAACTTGTTCTTATTAAACATGGGGAACCAATGTGTACTTCTATATTTTTACCTTTTATATTTTTCACTCGCTTTTCTTTTGTTATTTTGTTTGTATGTCTTCTAACTCATATAAAGCACTTTGAATTGCCATTGCTGAAAATGTTCTATATAAATAAAATGACCTTATACCTTTCCGTACCTTGCGAGATCCTTGCCAGACAAAATGATACAACTTGAAATCAAAATCAAATCAAGTTTTACTTGGATAGCACCTTTCAGCAACAAGGCATTTCTTAGTGCTTTACATCAGCTGGTGTGTTAGTTTCAATTTAGCAACTATCAGACTGGCAATGGCGACTTCATTTACTGAGACACTGGCAAAAAAAAACGCTTAGAAGAAAATAATACCAAACCACATTTTAGACAAATCTGTAGTATCACTGACTTGAACACTGCAGACTTTTTGACTAAAGAGCTACTTAAGACGCTTAAAAAAAAGCCATATCACCTCATATAGCCTCTTCAAACACACACATTTTCCCATGTCATTCATCTATATAAGGTCTCATAAAGATACCACCGTTAAAATGCTCTTAAATTGAACCTTAAGGCCATTGTCATTGTCATCTGTCAACATTTTGCGCTACATGGCTCGGCAAATCAATTGGAGACCAGGAGGGGGGGTTCAAAGGATGGCGAATAACAGTGCAGCAGCCGAACCCCCCAGAGGACTTCAGCCTTCATGGAAAAGTACACACACAATTGTTTTCCATCACACAAAAAGAAAATGTTGACTCCCTTAATAGCTTGATAAATGTTCCCATCATAACCCGCGTCTCCAATGTACCGTCCTACGGCGCCGTAGTCCACCTAATACGGGCGTGCTGAATTTAATGGAAACTTTTGGGTCATGAATAGATTTCTCTCCTCGCCGAGAATAAAAACAACCCCGCGTTTTTCGAGCTTTCCACTAAATTAGACCATAGGTCAATCTGGCTGCCTTTGCTGTCGGAATCGCTTTGCTTTGATTTACCGCATTCAGAGCATCCACTCAGGGTGCATTGAATGCCCCGAAGTATTGATTGAATTAGACAAAGAACCCTCATGAGGAGAAAAAAAAGAAAAAAAGACAGAATGCAATCATATTCCCATTAGCAGCAGGCTGGATAGGAGAAGCGTGCGCTGGCCTTTTCTTCTTGCCTTCCTTGTTCAACATTAATTACAGTTCATTTCACATGTTCTGTTCCTTCAGTCTCCCCCACTTTCCAGCAGCAAGTGCCACTTTCAGCCCCTCCACCCCCACCCGTCAGGTTGCTCTCCCTCAAACTCTTTTGAATTAAAAACTCAACGAGGCATCAGTCAATGTTCAGAATTATTTAATACGAAGCTTCTTGAACCTACCACTTAAATTATGACGGGCAGTCAGAATTGAAATTCAAGAAAGGGTTTGAGATTAATTCGAGGCCTGATGTGCAGATAAATCAAGCGCCAAACAGTAGGAAGGGTGCAAAACGCTATTGAAGAGCGCGCTATGGTGAGAATTGTGCGCCGCGAACGTTTATGCGAGCTGAAAGCTGTGTTCTTTTCTTCTGCCAGTGGCATCTAAAGCTTTAGCCTCTGAGCAAACGTCTTGCTGCGTTTTCATCACTGTCAAAAGGCTTGACTCATATCCCAAATGTTGTAGCAAGAACTGTTTGGTTCGCCGGGGTAACTTTGATTGAGTGCTGATGTGTTTGAGATGTATTTTCCAGAAAAGAGGAAAACCAACTTAAAGAAGGGTAATAGCAAAAAATAAAAAATAAAACAGTTGGAGGGAAATCGAAAGTCAGACTCTGAGACGGCTAAACAAATTGTTGACATAGAGAGAAAAAAAACGTATTTTGTGAGGAATCAGCAGGAGTCCAAAGAAATCCTGCGCTAAAAGTTAAATATGTTCTTATTATTTTCTCCGCATCCGCATTTTGTGCATTTATTTTTGTATTTATAATGCAAGCTGTTAACTTTTCAACACCTGAATATGAACTGTTATGACTGGAAATAGTCAGCATATGTAAAAAAAAAAAAAAAAAAGCTTTAAATGCAATCTTTCAAAACACAGCCATGAAAACAAGCTGACTGTCCGTGAATAAATTTACGTAACTTGATTTGTGTATGAAGGTTGTACATCTTGTACGGGTCCTTTTACTATGCTGAGTAGAAAATATCGGTGCAAAATGTTACTTTGCCATGTTGACAGAACTAGCTCCGCTAGCAACAAGCTATTTATATTATTATACCCTCGTAATATGACTTCAACATTTCTATTCAAAGACAGCTTATGAATAATACGTTGCTATCTAAAGAAGCATCTGTGAAAGCCCACAGGTGTTTGTTTGTAAAGGTGGATTCACACCAGCCCTGTCTGGTCTGCTTTGATCCAGTTCTAGTTCGTTTGCCCAGAAGGTCCAGTTTGTTTGGGGAGGTTAATAATCAATCAATTGATCTCTGATGCAGACCAGAAGAGAGAAATCTGGGTCTTGGTTTGGCTGAAGTGAACTCTGGCGCAGTTCGAATGCACGTGTGAATGCCAAGCGGACCGGAGGCGGCTCCAAAAGCAGGAAGCAAGCTGCAGCGCAGGGCATTCTGGGTAAATACAACCAAAACAACCATGTATGATCTAAGGCTAGGGGGGTGAAATAGCTTGTGGTCTTTTCCCAAAAGATAAAGGAGAAGTCCTACTCTCCTGGCTGTGCAGAGTGTCCCACCTTTCATCCTCCTGTGACCTAGTAACCATAGTAACCCAGTAGATTATAGTCATGGAAGCAGCTGACTTCTCCTTCTTATGACTGCCTCTTGAAACTGATCCAGGTCATGATTTAGTGACTCAGAAGGAGTCCCAGGGATGTGGTTTTAATAACTTTGTGCTTAGTAAAGTTTATAAGGGCACAGTACAGCTGGATTCAATCCCTATAGAGAAGCAGCACAAACCTAACCAAACTAACGTATCAATCTCTAATGCTGAAGGACTCTCAGTGGAGGCTGTTGGAAGATGGATCAGGCTTTTCATAGCCCATTCAGAGCAGATCATCTGGAAGCAAAAAGGGTTTGAGGAACTTGGATCTGCAGGTCAGGTCTTTCTCCATCTCTGGCTTGATTGGAAGACTTGGAATCTCTCATGGATTCTTCATCAGACTGTCAAACCAATGTCTTTCTGTCACCTACACGTTTTGTAAATTTTATGTCTCTGTGCTTATTTTCTTTTCCTCCTTTTTGCTTGCCTTGTCATTGCTGTAGTAACTCTGTGTTTTATGTCTTTTATAGCACTTTGTTCTCTATTAATTGATTAATTGTTTGATTTATGCTGATCCCTCACCGGGTTACCAGTGTAAGGCTGCTAATGGTTTTCTATTTTATTCGTGAACTTTTTGATCCCACGAGCACACCACGTCTACCTCGAACTATTCTCTGCAAGAGTGTTTGCTTTCCCAGTCGTTGTGTAATATGTTGCCGTTGCTGGTCCACAGAAAATTGGCTTTGGAGTTTCTGAGTGAAAGTTTCCTTTTCACTTTCAGCTTTTCATTGAGCTTGATTCTTCTGGTACGCTTTTAACAGTACCGGTTGCTTTAGTCATACAGCATATTTGACCTTTCAGTCTTTCAGCATATATCTGTGCTTTGATCTGCCTTGAATGTAACTTATTCTGCTACCAATATCATAGTCCAGAGTTTCTCTCTTCCATCCAAAGCTCACATATGTGCAAAGATGCTGTCTGCACACAGAACGTATCTACCACTGAGCAGTTTAAGCTACTGTACCATAGAAAGTAAGGATATTGTGCAGCCCTACAGTTTGCTGCTGCACTTTGCCTTCCCATCTAAAATATATTGAAATTTGGGTAGTAGTGACGGACTTTGACCTGAACCTTCACAGTCACGTAAAGTTAATTACAAAGTCGGCCTTCTATCACCTGAAGAACATTT